>NC_134854.1:100832723-103232723 GCF_049852395.1 Peromyscus maniculatus bairdii
CTTTAATGCCAGGCACACTGTAAAGGTTACAGAAGCCCCATGGAGAGAAAAATGATGAAAAAAGAAGATATTTTATTTTAAAAATCTATTACAGTTGCAATCTTTGTATCTCAGTAGTGTGAAAATTCTGGAATAAAATGATAAATAATGCATTCCAGTTCAGAAAATAATTCTCATATGCTTAATTCCTTCTGTTGGGAATACTGACTCTACCTTTACAATGTGCCCAGAATCTGCCTCTCTTAATGATTACCATCTTCACTAATATTTTCTAAGAAATTGTCATGTCCTAGGAGAACTATTAGGAGAGCTTTCCAATGGCCTCCTTGCAAGCGCAAGTGTCCAGATTCTTTTATTACTATATTATCCTTTACTGAATTTTTTATTTTGGTTTAGTTCAATTTCATATCCATTAAAATATAAAATACTATAAAGAACTGCCATGTATCTATCATGAGTCTGTAACAATTCCTCACATATAGTGTGTTACATATATTGTAACCTTTTTCCAGTATTCCAAAAATTCTTAAAACTTGAACAGAGATTGGGAATGTAGTTCATTTGGTATCATGCTAGCCAAGATTGTACTATCTCTGGGTTTCATCACTAGTACTTCACAATCTCAGTGCATGCCTCTAATTAGCATTTAAGAGTTGGAGGCAGGAGGATCAGAAGTTTTAAGATCATCCTCATCAATATAACAAAATCCTTTCACCAAAACCAAAGCAAGCCAAACATAAAACAAAAACTGAAATAAACCAAGTTACATCAAGTTAGTGTTTCATATCCTACTCATAACTTCCTTCTCCACCCACACCTGCTTTATTTTTAAATATTTAATAATGTTTCAATACTTATTTATTGTTATTGAAATATAGCCTCTGTGCACATCCATACCAAAAGTCTTCTATAGAGTAGTTCCTCACTAATATTTGAATATTAATGCTGACTCTTTGAGGATCTTGAGTTGAGGTGCTGGGCATGTCATCACTGACACAATATTATGGATTTATTTTTAAATTTCTGCAACTGTACAGCTGGGTTGTAATCTCATTGGTGAATGAAGCATCCATGTTTGGCTCGATGTAAGTCTCCTCTGCAGCCGGTGCTTTACTGGCTTTCTTTTCTATCTTTGAAAAACCTTATTTTCAAGACAATACTTTTAAGTCAGATAAGGACAAGTCGCTGACCTTGCCATTTCCCTAATTTCTGTGCCCTCACACTGAGAAGCATCCTTCAATACTCCTGACAACTAGAAGAACTAGAAACCCTTATCACAATGTTTCCTCTAATTATTGTTTCATGTCACTGTCTCCAACCTGGCTCCATGATTCTAAATCCCCATGTTTTTCTTGTTTTAAATGAATTCACATCCCACCTTCTCCCCATCAGAAGACTGTGGCAGTGGTCTCTAGACCTACTATTGTGCCCAGTCAAATTTTGAATAAAATGTGCCCTTCCATATTTAACAATTGTTCACAACAACTTTTCTCGAAGAACGTTCATCACCTAGCTTGCCATGGAAGAGCTAAAAAACCTGGTATTTTTACTAAGTTGAATGATATGCATATTCCCACCATGGCCTTTGTAAATCTAGCAGTTTTAACCCTTCAAAAATGTAGTTGAGAAAAGATTTATCTTACTCTCCACGTACCTTAGCTGACTTAGAATACACACACACACACACACACACACACACACACACACACACACACACACACACACACACATTTTCTTAACCAAATTATTCAGAGATAAATTTAAGTATGTCTTTTACTGTGCAGTGGCAGTTATTGAATAATTTTGGACATACAATAAGAAGAGATTGAGCAATGATTCAGACAGACTGGAGATGAAGAGGTGGCATTTGTACTGAGTCTGACTGATGAGCTAGAAACATGTGGAAATGTGGGAATAGACAGAAATGTTCGGTCAGGAAGAACAACCTGTACAGAGGTCCTGAAATGGGAACCAGTGACATAAATTCAAATGACAGAAAGGAAGCTATAGAGTCTTCAGTATGATAAATGATAAGTAGATAGGGAAAGATAAGTCTGAAAGGTACATGAGGATTTTGTAGGTAATGAGTTACAATTTTTTTCCTACCATGATAAAAGACTGTTAGAAGGTTCTCAGCTGGGGACTAATCTAATCTGACCCACATTTTAAAAGCCATGTGAGAAAGGAGCAGAAGAGGTAATAGTGGACTCCCAGAGACCCTCAAAAACCAATTCAGTAGATTGGTGACTTCAAGTAAAGCTCCATAGATGGAATAGAAACGATCATATTCCTAGATCACTAGATGCAACTTTGAACCAATTAAATGGTACCTAAGGGTGTGGACAGCCTCTCCTAGTGGCCATCACCAAGGTTAAAGTGGTTCGAGAGGAAAATTTTAATTTTTGCCTGTTTTCCTTCAATTATTTTTTGTGAGTTCTTATGCTCTGATGCTTGTGATGCAGCTACTGCAGTGATTGATGCTGGTATCCTCTGCTGACATCAGAACCCAGCTTCATTGACTTGCTATTATCAAAGGCCACTGATTCTCAATGAATTTTTCGGGACCTGGGTACCAGATCAGAACTACCTTGTGAACTGAGCAATTACCAGGTTCTTTGCCCCTCCTCCACTGTGACAATAATGGGATATTGGATTACACAGACCATGTAGGCTCAGACATTCCCTTTTACCTGCATGAGAATAACTCTACAAATGAGCAAGAGCCACCTGCCTTCTTCCTGTTGTTTCTAGAGACTTTGACGGTGAGCCTGGCCACAGTTTTCCCTGCTGGTCAGCAGGTGACAGAGTTGGGTGGGGTTCCCAGGGAATGGCTGAGTCCCAGGGCCTGGGTCCTAGAGGCAGGACTTTCTGGGTGGGAGAAGAGTCATTCAACTCTTGGTCCAATAAAAGCTGGCAGATTCCTTGTCTCAGGAGGTTACTGGGGTTGCAGGCAGATGGGTATTGGGGTAGGGTGTTGGTCTTGTAGATTGCAGGGACCCATGGGGTTTTTGGTGAGGGAGCCTGGCCACAGGAGTTTTCTCTGCTGGCCAGCAACTGGGGCAGAATTGGGTGGGGATTCCTGGAGACTGGCTGTGCCCCAGTGCCTGGGCCCTAGAGGATTTGAAATTTCTCAGAAGCCTGGAGTAACTGGTCCCAACTCTATGGGTGACCAGAAATAGAGTACTATACATTTATATCAGCTTTAATTTTAAAAATGTTCCAAGTATCCTGAAATATTTGACTTTCATTTATTGTTATTAGCATGGGAAGAACTAAGGATTGACTTGCAAATCTTTTGTGGTGCATTTCTTTACTGGAGTGTCCTTGATCCCATTCTCAATAATACTGTTGCAGTATTTTCCCTTTTCTTTTAATTCCCAAATACTCATCTTTTCTTTGTCTTTATTTTGCTTGGGTTGCTAATAGTGTTTTGTTTGAACATTTTAAAAATTTGCCAAGTTTCATAATTGTTATAAAAATGATAAGATAAACCCAAGCAAAGAAAATAAAATATAATAATCCCCAAATTGGCTATATAGTATTCAAAATTTAGATTTTTTAATACCCCATATATAAGTAACATTGTTATCAACCTCTATTTCAATATATTATGAACTTTCAAAACTTTATGTTTATGGTAGACTCTTAAACATAAAGTTGTTGAGAGAAATGCTGTGGATATTGCTATATATAAATAAAACACTGATGGCCAGTGACCAAACAGGAAGTATAGGCGAGACAAAGAGAGAGGAGAATTGGGGAAACAGGAAGAAGGGGGAGAGACACTGCAGCCACCGCCAGGACAAGCAGCATGTAAAGACGCCCAGTAAACCACAAGCGAGGTGACAAGGTATAGATTTATAGAAATGGGTTGATTTAAGCTATATGAACAGTTAGCAAGAAGCCTGCCATGGCCATACAGTTTATAAGTAATATAAGCGTCTGAGTGATTATTTTATACGTGGATTGTGGGACTGCAGGGCTTGGTGGAACCTGGAGAGAAGCCCTCCAGCAACAAAGAAAGACGTGGTTTTTAATCTTTACATTCAAATTCTTTCCAAGAAGCTTATGCCAGATTCTATAACAGCCTTTGGGATGTTGAGACCCCAGAATGTTATTAATTATTTCACATGTTTGTAAATCTTATGGAAAAACAATAATGTTATTTTAATGTAATTGACGAACTATAGTGAACATTTACATAATTATTTCTTAGGATAATACAAATTTATTTGCATAATTATATTGAATTTTTCTTGTTAAATATTTTTGCCACTATTAAAGTTTGGTTATGAAATTTTTGATTTTATTCTTGTCCACTTGGACTATACTTTCTTCTTAATAAATAGCACTGACAAAACACTTAATTTCAAGTATTTTATTCGTTGAGTTAATGTAACTTGAATTAATGTATGATTTTCTAATTTAAAACTTTGCTTTTCAATTAATAATTTCCATTAGTTAAATCTTTCTTCCTTCTTTCTGCTAAAAATTCTAATATTTTGAAACTTGATTGAGACAATTTGGCAGAGGAATAGAATCAGGCAATGAGATGTAGTATTCCAGATACATGCAATACAAAGGCTTAAAACCTATACAGTTGTAATACCACATCACACAAGACATTGCTCTCTGGTTTGTATGTTTAAATTAGTACATTAGAATATTTATATTAGTGCATTTGTATAAGGAAAGAAATGTAATGAGCTTTGTGTAATTTGTTTAGTCATTTTCAAAACATCACAGGTATTGAATAAGATCAAAGTCAAGGTTAATTCCTTATCACTTTTGCTGTTATGAAATTCTTTATGCAGTTTGAGGAGTGAGGGCAAAGAGATTTTGTTTGGAGGAATGGTGCATTAGGTAGCTGCAATCGACTTCTATCGGCAAGGGTGTCCACGACTGAAGCAATCAATAAATGTCTGTTTATTGTTGCTATAATTACTGGAACTAAATGTCTTTGGTTACAAATGACTTGTCCTGAAAATCATATGTACCAAATTAAATACAAAGAAAAATCTAAACTTGCTAAATTCTCACTGGGCACCATCTTTATAAAGTAAACATTTTAACACACAAGTGAATTGTTATTTCTGATGTTTTATAATCTAAAAGTCAATTGTGATAGCTGAAATATTTATAGAAGGTAAAAATTGTGGCAATCACACAATGGAAATAACGGAACTAACTTCTGTTGATCGTTTATTTAACTTTCACAAAGGTAGCTAATGACCTCTCAATATTTGTTTTTCAGTTATTTAATATAACCATTATCACTTCTTTCATGAAGCTATTTTCTTTATTTTCTTTAATATTAGATGATCTACCAAGTGTAAATAGAAATACAGTAGATTAGATATAAGCCGAGCTCTAAATGAATGCTTTTTGGACTCTCCATTTGTTGTGTAGCAAACTCTCTTTATGGTTTGTTGAGACTTAGGACATTTGAAAGGGGTTCTCATTAATTATTCAGGAGTTTCAGGACGTGGTCATTCCCTCGTCAAGATTGTATGAACATTAAATAATGTGGATGAGGCAAACGAACCAAGCTGCCTAGAAACACTCTCTAACCTGTCAAGCTGCATGAGACATGCAATGAGCTCCAGAATTGTGCCTTTTATGAGGTGTCACATATGAGATGGTTAGGTGGCCTTTTGGAGATACAGCTGCCACTGAATCATTTCTGCACCTGTAATAACCTTTATTCATACACCTGAAATAATCTCAAACAAGTTCATTGCTTTACCAAGTTAGATTTTGGTGGCTAAGTTTCTTTGGTCTGTCATGAGCTTTTTATCTGTAGAGAGTAGGCATTTCTTCATATATTCTCAGGAATAATATCATATAAAAGATTTTTAAGGAAAAGTATAATACTGCCCTTTTGTATTAAAACCTTAAGTACTAGAGAGAAGCCACTGTATCTAAGACTTTGGACATAAGTATCTCAGAAACTAGAGTGTTCATACTAACATGAAAATAATCTTTCTAAACCACAAGTTTTGGTAGGCAAGATGGCTCAAAACATAAAAACACAGGGTGTATAGGGGAAATCACAACAGACTGAGATTGATTCCTGTATCTCATGGTAAAAAGAGAAACAATTCCTGAAAGTTGTCTTCTAATGACAGACACCTATTCCTGTCTGCACTCATGTAAACACATCATTCAAACACACAATGAAAAATTTATGCGTGTGTGTGTGTGTGTGTGTGTGTGTGTGTGTGTGTGTGTAGTTAAACCAAGTTAAACAGCTAAACAACATTGCAAACCTAATTAGCTGCTTCTCCCAGACACTCCTCATCTCATGCAGGACAGATATTTATTTGTCTTAACTAACAGGGCCCTTCTTTGCTTGCTCATCTCTCCACTCTTGTGATTCAATCCTTCACAGTTGCATTTTTCTTGTCCATTCAAACAGAATTATGCTCACCTCTCTAATTTCACCTGCCAGTTCCAAACCTCCTTTTCACTCCTAGCTTGCTTGCTTTTAGACTTCGTATTTCAAGAGTGGATGATAATTCAGCAGTTCAGAGCTCCTGCTGTTTCTGCAGAGGACCTGAGCTTGTTGCCCAGCACCCATGTTAGAAAGTTCTCAACTGCCTCCAGGACACCTAGTGCCTCTGGCCTCCTCAGACACTTGGCCTTGAATTCACATTCCTATATGCACCCACATATGTGTACATGTAGCATGTGTGTACATGTAGCAGAAAAGAAATTAATTTTAACAGCTCTCAGACTAATCTTGGTATATTTCACTCTGAAGATTTTCAAGACCATCTCCAAGTGATTACAGAGTTGATCACTTTTGCTTTGTTCCTTCCTCCTGTGGTGCAAGGAAAACAAAATTAATAACAGGTTATTTCTTATCTACCTCAGAACATCATTTCTAATATAAACAAAGAATGTCATGATGAATATTTTGCTTAACTAAATTTTTCTTCATAATATCAAAATATTTTATTCTTTATTATTGGCTACCTTTGTCTCTAGGACTATATACTCAAGGCCAAGAACTCCAGCTGTCAGATCTTTGAATGTGTAACAGGTTAACAGCATGTTTGGTGTTTGAAAGCATCTAATTAGTATTTGTTAAATGAGTCAAAACACGAATGAGTGAATTAATAAACAACTGAGAAAATAAATTCTCTTAATGACCTTGTGGAAATCAAATGGCTTTTGAAGTAAAACAAGTTACATGAGTAACACACACAATTTGGCTTTCAGGGTTGCTTCACCACAAAATTTGATTTAATGTCAAGTGAGGAAAGAAGCTACCGAGTTTATTTCATTGACTAAGCAGTTTGTGGGCCAAGAGAAATCAGATGTGACCATTTGGGAGGGTATTTATCTTGCAAAGGGCATGAGGGTGGTAGAGAGAGGCTATGAAATCAGTCTTTTCAAGAATGCAGAAGTGGTTTAGTAAGTGGCAATTTCATAGCTGGCTATGTTCCCCTAGTTTGTCATTGTCATCAGAGAAGTTGCCAAACCACAGCTCTATCCAAAGAAGAAATTAAATATAATTTGGTTAACTAAAAAATTTGATATTCACATTGCTTACAGACATGTATATCTATATCTTGAATTACAATACCTGGTCAATTGCATTCAAATCACAAATTAACACATTATTATTATTTCTTTCTATAAAATAAAATATACATTATATTGCATATTCAGCAGTAACAATATGGATTCATATAGCACATGTTTAGGCAGTCACTATCATTAACAAAAACTCAGAAAAAGAAGATTAATATAAGTAAATTTTAAAAATAATAATTGCAGTATGAAATCAAAATAAGTATTATATAAAGAGATCCTACTAGCACAGAAAGAGAAAGACACTGATGAAAAGTAGAAGGCTTTTCAGTCTGGTCTTTCTTCTATGTATCTTAATTTTTCCCTTGTTCTTTTTCTTTTGACATTGTTTTTACAAAGTACATTATCAAATCCATCCCATCCTCCAATCCCTCCCTTCCAATTCCTTCACTCTTTCCTTGCATTTTCCCCTACAAGTTTCATGTACTAATTTCTTTTCAAACCCACTGAGTCAACTTAAGTGCTGCCTGTACGTGCATGAGTATAGGACCATCTACAGGAACATGGACAGTCACTTAGACGCCTCATTAATAAAGAAAACAGAACCAACCTTCTTCCCCCATCAACCATCAGTTGCCAAAAACTTCTCAAGGGTGGAATTAATTATCATGGTGGGATTTTCCCATTCATGCTTGAACTTTGTCTGGCTTAATCTTGTGCAGTCTTGTGTATACAGGCTCAAGGGTTTTGAGTTCATTATTGCAATAACCCTCTCATCTCCTAAAGACACTGTTTCATTGCAGTCATCCACTACTTCTGGCTTTTACAGCCTTTCTGATCCCTCTTCTGAGACAATCCCTAAGCTTTGGAAAGAAAGGATGTCATATAAAAATCCCACTTAGGGCTGAACACTCCTCAGTCTCTTATATTTTGCATATTGATTATTGTGAGGCTCTTTATGAATAGCCATCTTCTGCAAAAAAGAAGCATCTCTGATGAGAGTGGGGAGATGCATTAATCTATAGGTATGAAGATTTGCACTTAGGGAGAAGTTTAATACTATGTTCATTTAGCAAACAGTAGTAAGTTTTTTTCCTACAACCTATGATCTACCCAGATCCAGTTCTTAGCCTCATTAATGGTTCTAGACATGAGTTTCATCTTGTAGAACTGTAATGGTCATTTTACAAACCATTATTCTTTGTTGTTGTTGTTTTGTTTTGTTTTTGAGAAAGTGTCTCTCTATGTAGCTTTAGCTGTTCTGGTACTTGCTGTGTAGACCAGGCTGGTCTTGAACTCATAGAGATCCACCTGACTCTGCTTCCCAAGTTCTGGGACTAAAGGTCTGTGACACTATACCTATCTTAAACTATTGTTCTTAGCTAGCATATGTAAGAACAACTGCTGTGGGATGGTCTATATGTCAAATTACTCTGATTGGTCAATAAATAAAGCACTGATTAGCCAGTGGCTAGGCAGAAAGTATAGGTGGGACAAACAGAGAGGAGAAAAGAGAGAACAGGAAGGCAGAAGGGGTCACTACCAGCCGCTGCTATAATAAGCAACATGTAAAGATGCCGGTAAGCCATGAACCATGTGACAAGGTATAGAATGGATTAATTTAAGCTATAAAAACAGTTAACAAAAAGCCTGCCATGGCCATACAGATTGTAAACAATATAAGTCTCTATGTTTACTTGGTTGGGTCTGATCGACTGTAAAACTGACGAATGACAAAGATTTGTCCTAACTGTAAACAAGACAAAAAAAAAAAAACTCTAACTACAAACAACAATCTACTATATATTATATTCCTTGGCTTATGTCTTCTTTTTCTCCTGATTAAAAGCTTTTCAGCTTTTGTGATGAAGATGAAGTCCCAGGAAGCAATGTTTTCTCCCTTCTTGTGGTTCTAAAAAATGATGGCGACTTGGTATGCTTTCATGCCCTTTGCTCAGGAACAGTGAAGAATGCCTATTGCATTTTTAATAAGATACATTGCAAAGTGAGAAGATTATTTACAGAAATATTAGTGAATTTTCCCCCTGAGTTCTCTTTCCTTCCTATCAAGATGTGCCCTTGGGTATTGTGACCTAGTGCGAGTGTGTTTGTCTAACGACTGAAGGCATTGTCATTGCTGGGAAAGAAATCAGGCACAGAAATCCAAGTGGCTAAATTCTATGAGCAAGGAGACCTGGTTAGAAGACATGTACTTAGAAGTGCAAAAATAGCTGCATAATGCACATCACTAGGGAGATTGGAGCTTCTGCTCAAGTTCATCATACCATTGTGACACAGCCTTAAATGGGGAAATTACCTTTCACTGTGTCATATCAGAAAATAGATTGCTAACCACCATGTCGAGTTTCGGGCATAGTGTTATCTCCAAGAGGATAATCTCAAACACAAGTGAGTTTATAGAACTCATTGCTTCACTAGGATGAAATCTCATGATTGGATTTGATTTTATTTAAATGAAGGGAATATGCCTTTTCTTAGTCACTTCTGAGTTTGTGGAGTGAAATCTATCCCAAAGAATGAATTTCTTAAGCCCAACCATACTTTAGACAGAGAATTATTGGATCTGTTAAGATATGTGTGAGGGATTTTGTTTGAAGTACTATGAAGGTTTGGGAAATTAAGGATGAGAAATTACAGTTTCTATGTTCATGATAAACATGTCAGGATGCCAAAGATGCTTCTGTCTCAGGCCTTTCTCTTGCTCTGTACCTTACTTGTTTCTTTTTCCACTTCATTTTATCCTGATTTCTGTGATTCTTTTCACTTCCTTGGATTCCTGAATTCACGATCTTTTCTTCCAACTCTGTGTACAAATGACTTTGTTAATTTTTGTTTATTTATTTTTTTGTTTCTAGACAGGGTTTTTCTGTGTAGTTTTTATGCCTGTCCTAGATCTTGCTCTGTAGACCAGACTGGCCTCAAACTCATGGAGATCTGCCTGGCTTTGCCTCGAGAGTGCTGGGCTTAAAGATATGCACCACCACCACCTGGCTTGTTAATGGTTTTGAAGCACATTATGAGGAGGTTCCAGGAATGACACATAGGCAAGCTATTCAGAACTATCCTCAGGGAAGCATGCTACTGCAATATCTAATGTTAGTCTTGGGTATTGGTGTGCAGAAATACTCAGTCTGAGAATTAATATTAAACATATGACTAGATGGAAACATAGGAGTAGTCACAAATATTCTTACATAAGTTAAAATGTATCATAAATAAAAGAACAGTACTGCTCCTTTGCTAACACATAAATTGATTAATAAATGATGCTGAAAATTCTACTATTAGTAGTCTTGTACTTTGTTTATATATTTTAAGTGATTCCTGATAAGCAGACATAGTGTACTAAAATTTAGAATGTGCCACACATGGTCATTTACATCTTTAATACCAATTCTTGGGAGGCTACACAAGGGATTAATGGAAGTTTTAAGGACAATTGGGATACATAGTGAGAGATATAGTTCTGCCTGAGATATAGAATCAGGTGGTCCAAAAGAAGAGAGAGAGAGAGAGAGAGAGAGAGAGAGAGAGAGAGAGAGAGAGAGAGAGAGAGAGAAGACAAAGTAAAACACTGTGTTTTAGAGTAAAGGAATAGTAGACAAACAGATTTTGACTAGGTTAAAGTACCATATAATGTTATTACCTTATTTGTGCATCTTTGGAGTATTAGAATCTCAGAACTAAATTGGAAAAATAGGTTGGAATTTGTTAGGATATCAATGATTTCTGAATATCTATTCATGACTTAAGAAAATAAAAGAATTATATAGTGATGGTAATTGTGTTCACGTTAGATAATGAAAAATATTATTTATCTCACATATCTGTTCATAGTTCCATGTGCTTTGTTCAGGGCTATGAATGCTACAGTTTTGCAGATTCACAGCAGGGGGATGGAAGTTAACAAGAACTATAAATGTAACTACAAGCATAAATTTAATCATAATTATAAATATATTGGAATTATGACTGAGTATAATTATGCCTATAAATATAATTGTATCATTCAATGTTCAAACTTATTTACAGCTCCCAATAAAGAATATATAGAAGATTTTGGTCCCTGTTATCCTTTACCAGAGATCAGTAACACTGCTATTAAATTAATAGAGGAAACTCTGGTTAGGAAATAAATTGTTTGGAAATGGAGTCCTTCTCTCAGCAGTAAGAGACATGGAGACCTTCAGGGACTTGGGAAATATGCTCCTGTTCCTAATGAACTCACACTTCCTTCTTCTCTGAGACACTTCTAGTGACAAGTAGGTCAATGCTATGGAAAATTGAAGCTCTTAGTATTAGTTTTTAATGGCTTCAATGTACAGACCCCTCGTAGACTTACCATCATGTTAAAATGACATAGCATTTCCAAAATCCATCTTATAAAACCAAAGCAGCAGATTTCTATTATTTCAGGAAAGAGGGAAAGGTAAAGACAGCAGTCAGTGTCCACATGGGCTCCCAGAGCAGACAGGAGGAAAGGATGGATATCACAGAGGACTGAGCAGACTGAGGAGTGGATGAGACATAGCAAGTAGATGTGAAAGATGATGATGAGTGGAAAGGAGACCCCCAATCTCAGAGATTAGAAGACAATAATGTGAATTTTACAAACTTCTAGGTTTAATTTTAAGCATTTAAAAAACTTTAATGTGTGTATGATAAATTCAAGTAAAACTATATTTCAAAAAAAAAAAGACCCCTGGAGAGATGACTTAGTGGTTAAGAGCATGTACTGAAGATCAGAGTTCAGTTACCAGTACCCATGTCAGGCAATTTACAACAATCTTTAGCTCCAGCTCTAGAGCATTGGCTCATGCAGGCACCTACACACAGAAACACAAATATACTCATAAACACACAAGTAAAAATAAAATAAGTCTAAAAATGAATATATGATGTGAGATTTCTGAAGATAAGATACTACTAGAGACTCAATTCTCAGACATCTGCATTTCAGAAATGGCATTGAGTGATCTTAAATAGGATCCTTAATAAATATCCTAGGGTTTACATTTTAATATATTTGTATTACCTAATTCATAACTTCAAAATACTTTCCTTGCTAAAACATTCCAATCACATACTTGAGCATAGAAAGAATGAGTTTTAATTTAGTGCTTGGAAGGAGCAAGGTACATTGGCCATTGAAGTCTATCTAAAAAGAACCATCAGGACTGAGAAATTGCATGCTTTGTAGATACTAGAGAAAATTGATTTCTTACTTGCTAAGGCGAAGTACATAGTTTTTGTTGAAAACACCCATCACTTTAGCAGCAAAGTGGTAGCAAATGCTTTCCTTGGGCTGTGCACAATGTAGCATCCATCAGCACTAGACAGCAAAGATTTTCAGTATTTCCTAAGTCCTTGCTGATTTAGCTCTTCACTTTGATCACCTATTTCTCCCCTTCTTCACTTGCGAATCCAGGACTCTTGGCTTTTCAATGCTGTGTCTTAGAAAGAAAGATGTGATTTAAGTGAGAAATGCCCTGTACAGGCTTATAATTTGAAAGCTTCTTTCCCAGGTGGTGGTGCTGTTTGGAAAGATCAGAGAAGCTTTAGGAGGTGAGCCTTGCTGGAGGAAGTAGTTCACTACAGACAAGCTTTGATAGTCTATTAGCAAAGCCCCATTTCCTGTTTTCTCTCTTCTTCCTGTGTGGGGATGAACATGTGATCAGTCAGCTCCCTGCCCCTGATCTGATGCCATGTAGCTCTTTTGTCATACTCTTCCTGCAGTAACGGAGTCGCTCTCTCCTTCTGGAATGACAAGTTGCTTTAAGTCATGCCATGTTATCATAGCAATAGATATCCAGTAGAACTGCTAATGGAGATTCTCTGCTTTAGCTCACCTGTATACTCACACCTCTTTATATTCATTTTGGATATCATGTGGTTTTTAGCTAACATTTTTTTGTTCATCCTAGGTTTAAAATTTAAGCATGGAAAAGTTTTATTTTTTTCCTTTGAATTGCCTAAGGATTTATTGATTTCTATGGAAAACATTTGGCATGCGACATCCTTATAATAATGACATCTTAATACCACACCATCATAATCTGGGAACAACAACTTTAAATAAATCTAGAGATCCAATTTTATTTCTTTCAATGCCTCAATCAGGTAGGCACCCTCTGAGAATATCCTTGGTAATATCTACCACTTCCTGTAGAGAAATATCCTGAGAAATTCTGTGATGAGGTATATGAGCTTTTCTTTATCTTCCTGTCTATCATGGACAGATATTTTTACAAAAGAGCCTGCAAAATATGTCCATGGATAGTTTATTGTGATATTAGGTTTCTTTATACATTTCTAAACAGTCTCAATTTTCCATCTTATCTGTATAAGCCACAACATTAATGCTACTCTAGTTCATGGGCAAACACTGGGTCACAGTACTTTTAGTGTATACACAGAAGTCTCAGACAAATATTGGAAGTGATTTAGCTAAACAAAACAAAACAAAACAAAACAAAACAAAACAAAAAAAACCTCTATCTAACATAACTGAAAGAGATAATTGTTGTTTAATATTGTTATTATTAGGTATCATTCATCAGCCAGGGATTGGGTCACATAGCATATCCTCTAAACCCTAAGCCACAGAAAGTTGGGTAGGTGGAAACTAGCCTGGACTACATATACATGTTATATAGAGAGATTCATTCTCTCTGTCTCTGTCTCTGACTCTCTCTCTCTCTCTCTCTCTCTCTCTCTCTCTCTCTCTCTCTCACTCACTCGGCAGCCATTTCCCTCATGTCTGGAAACATAATCTTTAATAAGTGTAAGTGAAATAATGAAATTATTATTACATCCCACACTATTGACTGAGTGCTTAATATATATCGGGCATGAAGATAGAGATTTGATGACATTATTGTCTTTAATTCTCACATTAACCTTATGAGGTAAGTCATTTTACATATAAGGACCTGAGATGTCAAGAACTTATATTTTCAAAGTCACAGGACTACACATCTCATCTGAAACAATTAACAGAATAAAATAAAAAATAATTACAAGGCATGTTTTGTTCTCCAGCTTTGAGGTTATTTTTTGGTATTGTACTTCGTAATCTCCAAGTTTCCAGTAATGAAGTATATAGACTCTAGCTTATAACTTTATGACTTTCTAGCTACTGGAATGAGGGCTGTAATTCACTCCACAGACCAACTAATGGACAGTATTATCCAAAGCACAAGGACAACTCTCTCAATCACAGACAATCATGGAACAGATAACAGAATTTAATAAGATTGTCTTGCTTAGACCTGTCTGACTTTCCCTTGAGGTAACAGATGAGGGGTGCACAATATGTAATGGTTAGTCTTCACTTCTCAACATGTGTCCTAATTCTGCTTAGCAAAAAGCACTGAATCCCTTTTCTCCTTTCCTTTGCTGAGGTAGGGTGTCACTCTTAATTAGGTGAGCCACTCATAAGTGGAAATCTTCAGAACAATATGAATGAGTCATTATTGTCTTACTTTATCTACTTCTAATTAGGGATGGAAACACTGCAAGAGTCTGGACCCCTATTGCCAACAACAAAATTCTTGCCATAAAATGAAAGTATTGAAGACTTTTTATGCTTCCAGTTCTGTTGGAGAAACACTGAAGATGTAGTCATTACTGACAGACTTGCAAATTTGCCTCTGTGGATAATAAACTGATTGCCTTATCACAGGTTGGCCAAACCACAGAAGTGTGTAACTTGGTAGCACCATTGTTTTGTATCCTGGAGACATTTCACGAGAACAATTTTTTTCAAAGCAGCAATGTATGCAGGTAATTCTAAATGATTTCTGTATTTCTGTAGGGCATTGTAAGGCAATTTCAAAGTTAAGGCTTCAGTCAGCAAAGTATTTGCATTTTATGCTTTGTAGGTATTCATAGTGTCCTTTGACAGGTTTTAGCTCATGAACATACAAATGTCCGGAGCCAAGCCAGAACCATTGTTCTATGAAATATGGGTGTGAGGTGAGAGCACATCTCGAAGCAAAACTGTTAATGATTGACACTTTTCAAAACAAGCTTCTTATTTCTCTCTTCTCTCACAAGGGATAAATTAGAAGGAAATCAGGCACACACAGTAACTACTATTATCATCACAATCTAGTTGGACATGGGGATGGGTAGACATGATGATGTATTTAATTGTATACAAACCTGTTTTTATTCCCAATAATATAAACTCTCCTTTGCCAGTCTTCATGCCATAGCCTTTCCTTCTCTTCTTTGGCAATGTTTTATGTTAAATTATTAGAGTGTCTGATGTGAAACACAACACATTAGCTACACTTAAAATTCCTGCTACTTCTTTAAAAAAGGCAAATGATCATTAAAAACGCTTCCATTTATCATGTGTGTACAAACACATATATAATCCAATACTCAGACATGGATAGTTCTATTCTTATTTTGCTTTTTTCAAAATATATCTGCAGATTCTTAGATACTCTTTGAAATTTTGAGTAGATTTCTTGTCATTTAATTGTAGGATATAATTATTGACTATTCTTCCCTGTTTTGGAGGCTTTTGATATGAGATCACATTTATCCAAGCTGGCTTCTCTGTAACTAAGGATAACAATGAGTTTCTGATCCTCCTGCCATCACTTCCCAAGTGCTGGGATTAAAGGCATGAACCACTACACTTAATTTTATCCACTCACTCTTAGCAATAAAATATCACAAAAGAAAGTGCAAGGTGCTCAAGATTAGATCACTTATTACATGTCTACTTCCTGATTCTTTCTTTACTCACCTGACAGCTGATGACACTCTGGGAATTCCAGACGAGGCTCACTATGCCTTGTCTGGTGGAGGAAAGAGGGAAGCCTGACGTCAATATCCATGTACATTTAGTAGCCTTGGAAGCACCTAGTTTGGAACAAGTCAACCATTTTGAAGGCATCATCTTTCATAAACTATAGCACAAAGCTTAACACATTTCATTCTTTCATAAATCCATCATAAGACTCTTTTCACCTGTGATTTTAAGATGTGTTAAGTTCACAGTCCAAATTAACCCAGTGGAAAAAGGAAGGATTGAGATTAAGATATGCCCTTTGAGGGCAAACCCTCACTTATCTATTTGCATTAAAAAGTCTCAATTTCTAATGTGTCCATCATCTCTAATGTGTCACATCAATAATGTAATAGCTATTAAATTAAAATTGCATAAATGTATTGATACATTGATAGAATCAGAACCCTTTTGATCAGATCACCTCCCAAAGATATTACCTCTGAGCACAGATGCCTTGGAAATTAAGCCTTCAACACATAAAATCTTCTGAGACCCTTAAGGTCTATACCACCACACTCTGACAAAACGCAGAAAATGATAAAGCATCATGTCAACAGACTGACCATGTGTCTAGGTTACTTAAAGTGAAAGATGCTTCTGACACAGTGTAACAGTATAATTCTCTCTTCAAATCTAAAAAATAATTTTTAAAATTATTTGTATTGCTGAATAAGGATTATGAATATTAGCCATATGTCCCACTAATTGCTGACTCCAAGGCTTTTGTTTATTTGCTTAAAAGTACAGATTTAATTGTTTATAACTCACTATGTTTTGATGTACTTCTTTTACATCAAGAAACATTTCTGTTTCTTGAATGCATACTGTCTACCTTCCTGTTTATCTTATGATTTATTTTATTTTTATTTTGTATGTATATTTGTATATCTATGTGTGGATATGTGCACATGCATATAGGTGCTCTTGGATACCAGAAGAGGCCATCAGATTCCTTGAAGTTGAAGTTATAAACATCTGTGATCTGCTTGACATGGGTGCTGGGAATTGAACTCTGATCCTTTGCAATCAGCAAATGCTCTTACACAATCTCTCCAGTTCCTTTCTATTTTTATTGACTTGCACCAGAGTTCTCTTCATTTCCCTTTCTCTCCACTATTAGTCAGAATCATATGGGAGAGAAGAGAAAAGTTAACTTCCTTGTACAGACATATATGCACTCTTCTATGACCTCATCCAATACCACAAAAAAACATGTTGATATTAACCACAAATTGGATTGTTGTTGTTGTTGTTGTTGTTTTTTTTGTCTGTACTTGGTTTGCTACTACAGAAAATCCTATATCGAGGATGTGCTATTCATCTCTATTTGCAAAAAAAAAAAAAAAAATGATGCTGCTAGTGACCACTATCTTAATACATCTGCTCCCCAAAACTATATCTAAATGTGCATTTCAGTTTCTAATGTGTGTTTTCACATATATACATGTGTCCATTTCCATTGCTATAATGAACACTCCAACAAAAAGTAACCCAAGGAGGAAAGGGTTCAGTTAAGTTCTACTTTCAGGACACAATCTATCATTGAGCAAAATCAGGACAGGGCCTCATGTAGAAACTGGGGAGGGATATTTTTTTCTAGCTTTCTTTCTGGATTATGCTCAGCTAATTTCTTTATGTACTCCAGAAACACCACAGTGGGCTGGTCCCTCCTAAATCAAACAGTAGTCAAGATAATGTCCCACAAACATATCCACAGGTCAATCTGATTAAGTCAGTTTTTCACTTGAGGTTCCCTATTCCCAAGAGAATTGTGTCAACTTGAACAACAAACAAAGAAACAAATAAGCAAAAATAACTCACCTGTGTATGTATATCTCCACTCATAACACAAAATAAAATGGTTTGTATCCTTCAGCCACATAATCTTACACCATATTTTTCTCTTGTTCCAGTTACTTCTAATTATGTTTTATTGGCTTGTCACTTCCAAGTCTAAATCTAGTGACCTCTTGTCAAAAATGAACAATCAAGGATTGAAATGCAATGAGTCATAACATCTTGCCAATAAAGAATCAGAATGTTTGTAAGCAGAAAAATAAAAAACAATAACAAAACAAAGCAAAAAACAAATCAAGCAACCAGAAAGACCACACATGTGTGGTAGTTAAGATGGGGAATGAGACATCTCAGTTCCAATTATTACATCTTTCTTTCAGTCAGGTAGGGACCGCAGGAGTCCTTATGAACATGGGTAGCAACCAATGGGTTTGTAAATTGAATGCACAGAACATGAGCAGCATGTGCTACTCATATTTTAAAGGGAATAAAAAGCATTGCTCTGATTGACATAGCTTTCACTCAGGTGTGGAGTGGGACTTCTGTTGTCTCAGCTTTTGTGGTTTAAACATTTAAATGTTTATAATCCTACTACTTACGGTATCGGTGTTCTGTCTTCAACTCCCATTTATCACACAGCACAGAAGAGTGACTTCAGTGCTCTGTCTTTTCTCTAACTGCAAAGAAACAGGTCACAGAAGGTACTGCTGGAAAGAATCACAACACAGAGGAAAGATGACAGGAGGCACATGGCTTGGAACCTTTGGTGTTAAATGTTACAATAAATTACTCAGTAACTCACAGCATATGTAGTTAATTTGTAATATACTATTGTGAAAAAAACAAAGCAAAAATCTGATAATGAGATCCTGTATATCTCTGTCACTGGAATTATTGTTGACAAATTAAAAATAACAACAATATTACTAAATCCAGGAAAATGCCACAGGAGAGATTATACAGCCAAATTGTGATGTTTATATTTAAATTTTCACTTAACCTGTTGGTCTCTTATGTTTCCTTGATGATACTAAAATTGAGATATGTTGGCAAGGAAGAGAGCTTGGTTCTTACAGACCCAGTGTTCACCAATTGCATTCTGTTATACACATTCAGTGTGGTGCTTTTAGAACATGTCCACGCTGGTCTGGGTAAATGGCTTGGTTGGCAAAATAGTCGCCAAGCAAGCATGAGGACCTAAATTCTGATTTGTAGCACACACAAGAAATTGGGCATGAAATATGTCTTTCCAGTACTGGAGATATAGAGGGATAGAAACGGCCATCCGTGGAGCTCATGGGCCAGTCTATCTGAACCAATGATCTTCACGTTCTCTGAGAGACCCTGACTTAAGAAATAAAATGGACAGTAATGGAGGAAAGCAGCAGACATTAACTTCTGGCATCTATACAAACACATCTACAAAACATCTATTCAAAAACATCTACAAAATATGTACAAGTTCCATACTCTGAATACACAGAACATGATCCATCCATCCATGAATCCTTTTACCCTTTTTTTTCTGTCAAAGGCAGCTATTGATATCATCTGCTCCTAGACAGTGCTCAAGATTTTGTGGTTGTTTTGAGTGACAAAGAATGACAGAGTAAGAGATCAGGCTAGCCTAAACTTCACAGAGATGTGTCTGCCTCAGACTCCCTGGGATTCAACGCATTCACCACATGCCTGTCTTTCGATTCACTCATAGTATCAATATAGAAAACAAAATGGGAGACTGGAGAGATGCTCAGAGGTTCAGATCTTTAAAAATATACCTCGTTTGTCAGCAATCACAATCCTCTTACTCGACTCTTGTCTTGGTCTTCCCAGGAGGGAGCCTTGTAATTGGTTATACAATATAATGTGGTCAGAGTGGTCAGGCCTGAAATCATGTACATCTAAGCAACACCTAATGGATTCATCAGGTTGCATTTTTATTTGTGTGTGTATGTGTACATGTGTGTGTTACAGTTAAAGAGGAGGAAGCCCAGAATTTAAGAGAGAGAAAGTTGAAGTTTGGTGGAGCATGGGAAGTATGGAAGGAAGGGCAGGTAATGAAGGGAAAGGGAAATGGCACAATTATATTTTAATTTAAAAATGAAAAAAGAAGGAAGTAACATTTTTTATTTTAAAGGACTGAATCTAAGACCTTGTGCTTATTATGTAAGCACTCTGCCACTGAGCTGTATCCCAAGTCCTCTTTATAGATTTTGAAAATTTTCTGAGCCAGACTCTTACTAATTTGTTTGGACTGGCAATGAGTTCACTCTGTGGCCCAGACAGGCTCTGATTTCAATCCTTCTCTCCCTGAGTAGCTGGAACCTGGGCATGATTCACCAAATCTGACTGACAGTATTGTTTTTAAGATAATTATATGGGGCCACTTTGCTATGCAGCAACAGATGACAAGCACACTATATACCATTACGTAAAATGCACTCGACTCTGATATTTGAGATCATATGAGGGCTTCAGATACGGCATAGGACATCATCTGACATAAAAATAATTATAACTTTTTAAAAGCTACACAGGAACATATTGCATGAATATTCCATCTTCCTTGTGCAACACACATTAAAAAAATCCTCACAACACTTTAGTTTTTTGAGTCAAATTTGATTTCTTTACATCCACAAAATAATCTTTCACCAGTCATAAACTCCAGGACTAAAAGAGTATCTGGGTGTGGCTCTGTATTCTCCTTGCTCTGGGTAATCTCAGAAACAAAGTACATTTCCCTGACAGGAGTTTATCTCCTGGTTGAAAGTCCTGACCATCATCTGCTAGCTCCCAGACATGGTATGTCCTCATGAACCTGACCACCTGAGTGCAGTTATGTGCATTGATGCTACATGTGACAAGGCTCTGGGATTCAAGTCTCTCTCAGAGTTGTTCATGATGATTCCACAGGCATAGATGTAGGGCCCTGGTACCCTCTCACTTCTCTTCCTCGTTCTGGAGATTGAACACAGAGCCCTGCTCATTCCAGGAAAATGTCCTACCACCAAGCTGCATCCCATGCTCTACTTTTCCTATTTAAAGTAACAAATACATCATTCTTTGCTCCCATAATTGCCTCTGAAGACTCCCTTGGGAGGCTCATGGCCAACTTAATAGTCATTCATTAGAAATCAGAGATCCAGGGCCAGGCCCCAGGTGGAGCTCCGAGAGTCCAATCGGTGAGAAAGAGGAGGGATTATATGAGTGAGAATTGTTGAGACCATGTTTGTAAAAAGCACAGGGACAAATAGCCAAACTAGTGGAAACACATGAACTATGAACCAATAGCTGAGGAGCCCCAAACTGGATCAGGCCCTCTGGATAAGTGAGACAGTTGATTAGCTTGAACTGTTTGGGAGGCCCCCAGGCAGTGGGACTGGGACCTGTCCTTAGTGCATGAGCTGGCTGTTTGGAGCCTGAGGGCTATGCAGGGACAATTTGCTCAGCCTGGGTGAAGGGAGGAGGGGACTGGAGCTGCCTAGACTGAATCTACCAGGCTGAGAAGAATCCCCAGGGGGGATCCTTGCCCTGGAGGAGATGGGAATAGGGGTGGATTGGGGGAAGGTGTGGGGGGGGGGGGACAGGGGAATCCATGGCTGATATGTAAAAATAAATTAAATTATAAAATAAAAAATTTTTAAAAATTAAAAAAAGAAATCAGTACAGTGAGCTTCTGATTTAGTTCACACTAAAAAAAAATTATTACCAAATTCTTTGTGCAGTTTCACTTAGTAACATCTTGATATTTTGATTTTTGTTTCATAATTATAATTTATTTTGCCATCATACTAAAATATTTAAGTAATTTAAAACATGTATTTAACTTTTATATCTTAACATACAATTATGTAACAGACAATTTTGGGACATATTTTGTTGAAAATTAAATTTTAAAAATATTAAAAATATAAACATATATATATATAGGTTTCATTTTTAGTTTAGACAAAGTTATACTTTTAATAATATTTATTATTAATGCTGTACATAGATATATGTTAGAACCCAAGTATATTAGATATTCATTCATATGACATTTATTTACCTGTTTATGTACAAGTTTGTCTTCTGCTATGTTAGACATTAGCTAAATTATGAATTGCCTCAAAATAAAAAATAATAATGAACATAAGACAACACAAAAGAGTACTATATTTCATTCCTCATTTGTTGAGTTCGTAGACCAAATTATTTGTATTTCACTGCTGTATCCTGAAACAGTTTCACTGATAAACAGCTATTTACAATGAGTAAAACAACCATCTGTCTGAAGATTTGAAATATTGCCTCATTAAGAAATAATACAGTTTATCGTTTCCCAAAAGAATTATAAAATTTTAATAGCCAGTTATGATATGTTGATCATAGGACAATTTCTTCTATTTTCTGTGTTAGCCTTGGGAAAAATATACAGGTGTAAATGTGATTTAGTTTTCTCATTTTGACTGATCTGTGTTTCTCTGTGGTTTCATGAAAAAAGAAGAGACTATAAAAAGAATGATTCTCATCTAAATAATCCCTTTGGAAAATAAACATTAATAGAAAATATCTATTCTACACTTAAGAAAAGATGCTGTTCTTGGAATTTCACATTATGCACAAAACTTGCTCAAGAGGTTTAAAATTTGGGATAAAACTATGTGAGAAGATTTTTGTGTGCCCTTTTCTCAATGCTTCACACAGCCAGCTCACAGATTCAAGATGTTGAGAGTCACCATGGCCCTAAAGTGATTGGTGTCCAATTAGAGTAATAGAAGCTGGTTGAAGCAGGCTTCTTTCCCTAGCACTCTGTGGTTGGGGTATATCTTATGTGTAGTCCTTCTCACAATCTTAAGTTCTTTGGATGGATATGGTCCTAGGGAGTTGACTTGTTGATTTACTATTTTTTTCAATGATGTCTGGGATGAATTCCCATCTGTTTCTATGAGTAATGCTTACAGCAGCCAAGTCTATACATAATGGATAAGACTGGCTGTGGCTGTTTCATTGAGCCAAAGAGTTAAAGACATGCTGTACTCTAGATTTTATTTTACTTACTGGAAAAAAACATTCAACAATACTACATGTCAAATGGCTAAGCTGCTAACCAAGGCGGAGTCACTACTATCTCAGTGGGAAAAAAATGTCAACATTTTTAAGGTATCAAAAATAGGGCTATTCTTTCTCTTAGAGGAGGAACCACAGTTACTGAGGTCTGTAGCTCCTAAGCACAATTAACTGTTATTTTTAAGCACATTTATGTTGCTCTACTTAGCGCCCCCCCGCCCTTTTTTCCGTTTTGGTTTTTTGAGAGAGTTTCTCTGTGTAGTTGTGGTTCCTGTTCTGGATCTCGCGCTGGAGACCAGGCTGACCTAGAACTCACAGAGATTCCCCTGGCTCTGCCTCCTGAGTGCTGGGATTGAAGGCATGCACCACCTCCACCCAGTTCCACTTACCCTTTCAGCATTACATTTCTCAGTTATACTAATTTCCTACCAGCAGATGAACTCTGCCATTCCCATGTTAAGTGTTTCTGTAGTACCTGATTTTTATCCCCTGCTAGGATTTGATCCACACCACCTTTCCAAGTCAGAGAAATTACAGTTGTGTCTGTGCCCTTCATCCCAGGAACTTCCTGCATGGCTGATACTCATCTTAACCCTTTGTGATTAGCTTTAACTGACATACACTACATTCACATGGGGAGAGAGGGTTTGTTTGTTTGTTTTGTTTTGTTTGTTTTTTCAAGAAAGGGTTTCTCTGTGTAGCTTTGCGCCTTTCCTGGAACTCACTCTGTAGACCAGGCTGGCCTCAAACTCATAGAGATCTGCCTACCTCTGCTTCCCGAGTGCTGGGATTAAAGGCATACACCACCACTGCCTGGCTGGGGAGAGAGTTTTAATGAGAGATTATCTCCTATGGCTAAGTTGATTGATATAGGCTACTGTGAGCAGTAGCATTCCTCAGGCTCAGTGAAATATAAGAATGGGGAAGCAAAGCTAATCATAATCAAGCAAGTAAGCAAGGGTACATGCATTCATTTCTCTCTGCTCTTGACCATGGATTCAGGGTACTAGCTGATTGAGTTTCTTGCCTTTTTGATTTCCTGCTGTGATAAACTATTACTCAGAATTATTGTCTATTGTCAGGATATTTATCACAGTAACAGAAATGAAACTAGATTATCCATTAATGCCCAAGCTGCTTCAGAATCACCTCACTTTAGTTTTATATATGTTTTTTTGTTATAGAACATTTTCGTATTTCTAAGCCTACTGGTTAGGATTACATAGTCTTCATATCTGGAATCCCAAAGCCCAGTATGTGGGTACCAGTTCATCAGTCAACTTGGTTCGTGTTTCTTCTGAATGGACCATTGAACTTTACTCTCCTCATAGCTGGGTGCTTTTCCAAGTTCTGTGATCTTTGTGACTATGAGATATTTTCCATACCGGAGATACTGAATACTTAATTTTGACTTGATTGAAGACAGAAACCTTTGCTGTAGTTGTTCCTCTTGACATTCTTTTCCATTTTTCCCTGTGGGTGCTTTACACTTGCACTTCCTTCTTTATAGCACTCTAACAGTCTAGTGCCATGTCCTGAAGACACATTTGTTTACTGTGTTTTAAACCTGTCTAAGGGAATGATACACATGCAAATGAAGGATGACCAAACTGTATAAAAACTAGAAGTCATCCCGGAAATCAGCCTACTGTGTCTGATGTTATTCCAGGAAGGCAAACAATAACTCCCATGGCAATTGTCTCAAAGTGACCAGAACTGGGTTAATAACTGACAGCCTCCTGAACTTCGTTCCTACTTCTGTCCTTAGTCCATGTGTTGTTTTCAGTAGCCACTCCTGTTCTAATAACACTCCTGTTATTACAATCTTGCTTTGACTTCACCAAACTCCTCTATCCTTATGATTTCCTCCAGAAAAGCAAATATAAAAGACAGATGGCATTTATTACAGAGTAAAGTGGGACTACTATCCTGGGTTAAGAAAAGATAGCACCATACATGAATATATCATATTAGTAAGTCACATACACTACTTATTTAATCTCCTATTAAGTTACTGAAACTTGCTAGCAGTAATTCTTAAAGCTTGAGATTTTTAGATTCTTGGTTTTAGTATTTCTACATATGTAAGTACACACACACATTCATTTAAAATTTACCCTCAAATTTGTTTATTCTGGGCATTTTCAATGTCATTTTGATTTATAAAGCTATTGTATAATAACAAAAAATCTGTTTTCCCTCTTGAGAGCTGTAATTTAGAGAAGCTGACTAAAATTTTGCCTGAAAATATTCAAAGTGAGCCAAGATTATTTAAAATAGTTTGTTACCAGCAGGGAGTGCAAGAATTTCTTTTCTGTGTTAATATACTAATTAAAAATGATTATTCTTTTCCTTGGTAGGCAAGATTGGAAATATTACTTTTAAGATTGTTTTTCACACTATAATAAATTTTGTTTCCTTATATAATATAAAGACCACATGGTTCAAATTAAAACAACATGAAGAAAAAGCAAGTGGTATGGGAGATTCAAATCCCTTGAACACGTCATACATGTGTTGAGTCATTTGTAATGCCATGTAAGTAGTCACCCAGATGATCTTCCTTTTTTTTCTTTAATATTTTAAAATATCCTAAATAGATTCTAAAATATAAAGATACTTTTGAGTTCTACAAATCTTTATGGATATTGTGTTTCTATGATTTAATTAATATAATATAAAGTACATTTCTTTTTCATATTTAAATATTTGATTATATTTATTTATTGGGTGGACATGTATACCATAGTACATGTGTGGAAGTCATAGGACAAGTTGCAGGAGTCAGTTTTCCCTTCCACTTTCTGAGTCTTAGAGATGGAATTCAGGCTATCCAGCTTGACAATAATTACCCTTACCTGATGAACATTTGCAGACTCAAAGATACATTATTTTGACAGCATCTTTAGTCAGTATTTCTGGAGACACTTAAAATTTTAAAACTACTATTTTAATACAATAGTTTAGAGTAAAATATTTATTTCATTTCCCAGCCAACATTTTGACCACAGATTATGAACAGAATCCTGCCATATTGGTTTTCATCTTATTGCAGAAAAGAGTTGACATTCCTCCTTGGTAAAGTCTCTAGGCATATCCCCTCCTTCCATTTCTGCTTTGCAATCATGTCATCATGTTCTTCCCACTCATTACCATACATTGGTGTGGAGACTGTGAGTTTAATTCCTGTTAATCACTTGCATCTAGCACAAATGAGAACAGAGACATCTCCATTAGCATCTTTAGAGAGAATGTGTTTGTGGACTCTTCTCTAGGTAGCATACAATAGTGTAGACTGTGTTACTGCCACAAAAAATCTTGCAAAATACTGCTAGGAAAATTCAGCTTTAAGTAATAGAATCTAGTCTTAAAAACGACCTAAATGGCAATTTTTCAGTCATCCATTGAAAATTTCCATTACTTTTCTAAACAGTATGACTACTTTCTAAAGCAAAAGATTTAAATAGTAGCAAAGTCCCAAAGACTTCAAATCAGGAATGTCTCTAGTCAAATGAGAGATGTATATTAACAAGGGATACATGAATTGTAACGATCAGGCAATGTTCAGACATTAGTTATCATAAAATTGGTCAATACTATGTATAGACAGTGGTAAAACAATATAAAAATATTTGGTGAAGATTGATGAAACCTAGGTATGATGGTTAATCTTGGTTGTCAGCTTGACTACATCTGGAATAAACTAAAACTAAACAGCTGGGCACACTGTTAAAAATTTTCTTGATTGAATCATTTTAGGTCAGAGACCCATATTAAGTCTGGGCCACAGTTTTTTGTGGCTGCTTTCATAAAAGTCATGGAAGAAAGAATTTGTTTTTTACTAACTTACTCTCACGCTCGGGCTGGTAAGTTCATTTATCATGCTACTGAGGTATTACTTCATTGATAATAAAATTTATGAGATTCCAAGGTAGACTGAAGATCAGCTGAAACATCTAGCCTTATGGACTGAACTATGAGAGTTCTGACCTTTCCATCAGAAAACAACCATTGCTGGACTAACTGAACCACAGCCTATAACATCCATTCTGTCAGTTCTGTTCCTCTAGAGAACCCTAACACACTTGATAAAGGGTTAAGTTGTAATTTTAGAATTATAATAATATAATGATCAAAATAAAGATCTCAAGGCCTGTAGAGGTAATTCAGTTGGTAAAGTGCCTGTCATGCAAGTGTGAAGACTTGAGCTTGAATTCCTACAATATACATGAAAACCTGGGCATGAAGGTGTGCACTTATAATCCTAAGTGCTAAGGAGGCAGTTACAGGTGGATCCCGATGGTTCTCTAGGTTCTAATAGAATTGAATTAATGAGCTCTGAGTTCAGTGAGAAACCCTATCTCAAAAAATAAGGTAGGAAGTAATTAAAAATGCCAGCCAGTGTTCACCTTTAGTCCCTCTAGGCAAGCACACACATGAGCATACATGAATAAATAAACTTATACAAACAAAAATCAACAAATACATTAATATATAAGTATCTCATAGGCAGTGCTCAAACAAAAATGTAGATGGCAAAGGATTTAATCCACAGACTTAAAGACAGATTAATATCGATTGCCTTATTTGAACAATAGTGAGTACGTTGCTTAGAAAGGTGAATGGATCTTGAAGAACTATGGAGATAGTAGAGTGAATAACTTCTTTGTCACCTGAATTTTAGAGCAGGGGCTAGAGAGATGGCTCAGAAATTAAGAGAACTTTTTGCTCTTCCAGATGACCTGAGTTTACTTCACACCTCCCATATCAGATGGCTCACAATTATGTATAACTAACTCTAGCTCCACAGAATTGGACACACTCATCTGGCTTCCAGAACTATTGCATTCAAGTAACACACACACACACACACACACACACACACACACACACACAAATACACACACATAACCAAGAAAAAATAAATCTTTAAAAAGGAATTTTAGAAAGGACAGAAAAACATAGAAAGACTAAAAAATACTTCTAAAAAATGACTCAAACTTCTAAATGAGACCAAAAAAAAAAAAAAAAAAACCATAAACTTACAGCATCAGCCTAAACAGACACACTCAGACAAATCCCTGCCCAGAAACAACTGTTGAAAATGAAGGGGAAAACGCCCTGAAAGCAGCCAGCAAGATGTGATTTCATACCTATCTCTACATTTGAACAAGCCAAGTGACAGCTGCTTTCTCGTTAGACACTGTGTGGTCCAGAGGGAAGTGACATACAATTTTTCAAGCGCTAAAAGAAAAGAATTGTCAACACGGCATATCCTTTCAGCAAAATGTTATTCAGAAGCCAAGGTGAAATGAACCCTTGTGCACATACAGAAAGACAAAGGAATTCTTCACTAGCAAAATGTCTTCAGAAAGCTGAGTAACATTCCTGGGCTGAAAAGGTGATGAGAGAGTGAAGCTGGGTAATGAGGACTGAGGCAGGAGCAATAGATAGGTTTCCTAAGACTTTTCCTTTACAGTTTTCAAATCATTACTGATGTGAAGAACAGTAACAGTCACAGTTACTTCCTGTTTTTGTGATAATATACCCAGAAAAAAAGCAACTTAGGGGGAAGGGTTTACTTTGATTTGCAGTTCCAGAAGGATACAGTCCATCATAATAACAAACAAGGCTGCAAAGGGGCAGGAGCAGGAAGCTGGCTGGTCATATTGTATGCAAACACAGGAAGCAGAGAATGGATGGGAAGTGGAGGTAGCATTTTATAGTCCCATAGCCTTTGAGCCTCTAAGTGTTTTTTTTTTCTTATTAAGAAATTTTCTACTCACCCTACATACAACCCACAGATCCCACCTCCTCCCAACCCCCAGCCCTCCCTTCCAAGCCACCACCCTCAAAATCCTACAAATCAAGGTATCCCATGGGGAGTCAGCAGAGTCCAGCACACGGAGCTGTGGCAGGTCCAAGCCCTTCCCCACTGCACCAAGGCTGTGCAAGGTGCCACACCTCGGGCACCGGGCTCCCAAAAGCCTTCCCATGCACCAGGGATGGATCCATCAGAGCCTTTAGGTCTTAAAGTTACATCTTCCCAAATGGCACCACCCACCAGTTAGGGAACCAACATTCAAATGTAAGTCTATAGGGGCCATTTCACATTCAGACTAGAGCAATAACCAAAAATACCTGATTCAGTTCTCCCTGTGGGCAAAGGCAATCTCTAGGAAGGTGGAAAAAGGACTTAATGACCTGATGATGATAAAATTCCACCTCAAGTGGTAAATAGTATAATCTGTTGGGTCTTAAAATTCACTTTTTATCATCTTTTTTTCCCTTGACAGTCCTTTTTCAACCAAAGTTTCTTTAACTTTGTGCTGTTTTTTTTTCCAACTTGACACAAACAGAAATGTACCTGAAAAGAGAGAATAATAAAAGTAAGAATATATTGCCAATAAGATAGACTGTACACTCACCATGCACAAAAATTAAGTCCAAGTGGATCAAGGACCTCAACATAAATCCAGCTACTCTGAACCTGCTAGAAGAGAAAGTGGGAAGTAGTCTTGAATGCATTGGCATAGGAGATCACTTTCTAAATAAAACACCAGTAGGACAGACACTGAGAGAAACAATCAATCAATGGGACCTCTTGAAACTGAGAAGCTTTTGTAGAGCAAACGATATGGTCAACAAGGCAAAGCGACAGCCTACAGAATTGGAAAAGGGCTTCACCAACCCCACATCTGACAGAGGACTGATATCCAGAATATATAGGGAACTCAAGAAATTAGACATCAAAATGACCAACAGCCCAATTAAGAAATGGGCTTTAGAACTAAACAGAGAATTCTCAACAGAGGAAACTCAAATGGCTGAAAGATATTTAAGAAATTGCTCAACATCCCTAATTATCAGGGAAATGCAAATCAAAACAAACTCTGAGATACCACTTTAAGCCTGTCAGGATGGCTAAGATCAAAAACACTGAAGACACTTTATGCTGGAGAGGATGTGGAACTAGGGGAACTCTCCTCCACTGTTGGTGGGAATGCAAGCTTGTACAACCACTTTGGAAATCAATATGGCTCTTTCTTAGAAAATTGGGACTCAATCTCCCCCAAGATCCAGCTATACCACTCCTGGGCATATACCCAAGAAATACTCAATCATACCACAAGAGCACTTGCTTAGCTATGTTCATATCAGCATTGTTTGTAATAGCCAAAACCTGGAAACAACCTAGATGCCCTTCAACTGAAGAATGGATAGATAAATTGTGGCACATATACACAATGGAATACTACTCAGCAGAGAAAAACAATGACATCATGAGGTTTGCAGGCAAATGGATGGCTCTAGAAAAAAATCATCCTGAATGAGGTAACCCAGACTCAGAAAGATAAATATGGTATGTACTCACTCATAGGAGTATACCAGATGTGGTACAAGGATGACTGGACTGCTACTCACATCACCAGGGAGGCTACCTGGAAAACAGTACCCCAAGAAAGACACAAGGATTACCCAATGTCGGAGAAATGGCTGAGATCTACATGAACAACCTGGACATGTGTGGGAGTAAGGAAGGGCGAGGGTCGAGGGAAAGAGAGCCTGTAGGAGCGGGAGATCCCAGCTGGATCAAGAACAAAGAATAGGAGACCATGGTAAATGAAGACCACATGAGAAAAGGAAGAAACAAAGGGCTAGAGAGGCCCACAGAAATCCACAAAGATACCTCCACAATAGACTGCTGGCAATGGTCGAGAGACAGCCAGAACTGACCTACTCTGGTGATGGGATGGCCAAACAACCTAATAGTCATGCCAGAAACCCTATCCAAGGACTGAGGAATCTGGATGCAGAGATCCATGGCTAGGCCCCGGTAGAGCTCTGGGAGTCTAATTAGTGACAAAGAGGAGGGTTTATATGAGCGAGAATTGTTGAAACCAAGGTTGGATAAAGCACAGGGACAAATAGCCAAATGAATGGAAACACATGAATTATGAACCAAAGGCTGAGGGGCCCCCAACTGGATCAGGCCCTCTGAATAGGTAAGACAGTTGATTGGCTCGATCTGTTTGGGAGGCATTTGGGCAGTGGTACTGGGTCCTGTGCTCAGTGCATGAGTTGGCTGTTTGAAACCTGGGGCTTATGCAGGGCCGCTTGGCTCAATCTGGGAGGAGGGGACTGGACCTGCCTGGGTTGAGTCTACCAGGTCGATGTCAGTCCTCGGGGGAGGCTTTGCCCTGGAGAAGGTGGGAATGGGGGGTAGGCTGGGGGAAAGGGGAGGGGGGTAGGAGGGGGAGAACAAGGGAATCCATGGCTGATATGTAGAACTGAATGGTGTAAAATAAAATAAAAGGAAAAAAAAAAGAACTTTCAAGTATTATAACAATACAGCGATAATACATTCATTTGCTGAGCAACACAGTTTTGGAATGGAAAAGGTGTGTAATTATTAAATAATCATGCGAAAACAAAAAAAAAGATAGACTGTACACAAGTCTATAGTCCATTCCCTTGGTTAATGATTAATATAGGAGGGCCTCACCACCCCTGGGCATATGGTCTTCAGATGTATAAAATAGCATTCAGATTAAGCCCGGATGAGTAATCTAGTAAACAGTGTTCCTCCATGGACTCAGCTTTAGTTCTTGTGTTGCTGGAGAGCTTCTCTCTAGGTTCCCCAAGCCCTGCAGTCCCACAATCCACTTATAAAATAATCACTCAGACGCTTATATCACTTATAAACTGTATGGCCGTGGCAGGCTTCTTGCTAACTGTTCTTTTATCTTAAATTAACCCATTTTTATAAATCTATACCTTGCCACGTGGCTCGTGGCTTACTAGAGTCTTTACATGCTGCTTGTCCTGGTGGTGGCTGCAGTGTCTCCCCTCTGCCTTCCACTTCCCAGAATTCTCCTCTCTCCTTGTCCCACCTACTTCCTGCCTGGCAACCTACTTCCTGCCTGGTCACTGGCCATCAGTGTTTTATTTACATAGAGCAATATCCACAGCATTCTTGCTTCTAGGTTTCTGCCTTAAAGTCCTGCCCCACCCTTCCTCAGTGATGGACTACAACTGTCAGATGAAATAAAACCATTCCTCCTCAAGTTGCTTTTGGTTGTAGTGTTTTAACACAGAAACAGAAACCCTAACTAAGACAAACTTCATGTTTTCCAACATGTCCCAAATGTTGTTTATTGACCCTAAAGTTTATTTATTTATTGATTTATATTCATTCATTCATTCATTCATTCATTCATTCATTCATTCATTCATTCATTCTTCCTGGGGATAGACCCACTGAGTTATAGCTCCACCTCATCTGAACTTGATGTTTATGCAGCTCTTTTAGAAAACCACCATCAACCTGAATGCTGCTCAATCCCTTCCCTCTCCCCCTTAATCTTTGTGTTATTTATTCAGGAATGTAAATGTAGACATTATCTGGTTGATTTAGAACTCTCAAGGAATTAAGTATTCTGATAAGGTTTAAAAATAAGACCATTTACATTGTTGGTCTGAATCTTCTGTTACCATCTGATGACTCGGATAGTCTGAGATTTGAAAACACCAAAAGAAATAAAAGAACCTGTGTCCTTCAAGATAGATTTGAATCATTTTCTTCACTTTCTAGACTTATTCAAGCCTCCTATAGATTGTTTTTTTTTTTTTTTTTTTTTTTTTTTTTTTTTTTTTTTTGGTTTTTCGAGACAGGGTTTCTCTGTGTAGCTTTGCGCCTTTCCTGGGACTCACTTGGTAGCCCAGGCTGGCCTCGAACTCACAGAGATCCGCCTGCCTCTGCCTCCCGAGTGCTGGGATTAAAGGCGTGCGCCACCACCGCCCGGCGCCTCCTATAGATTGTAAATAATAAATAATCTTACTATAAGGGGGAAAAGACACATTTTAATGACTTTGATCTTTTTTTTTTTTTTTTTTTTTTTTGGTTTTTCGAGACAGGGTTTCTCTGCGTAGCTTTGCGCCTTTCCTGGAGCTACTTTGATCTTTAAACTAAAAACCTTTAAGAATAAAATTATCTCTCTTTCTTTGAAATCATACATTGTATTAAATCCAATTCTTCTGAAATTAATTGAAAACAATTATTTCAGAGGCTGAACTGAAAAGTGTGTCCTCACTACTTTTTCAAGAAATATAAAAATATGTGTGGCTTACTAATATCAGGGCCTAGAAATAAAGGGCTTAGAAATAAAGAACACTGGCTGTTCTTGCAGAAGATCTGGGTTGGGTACTCGGAACCCACATGCTGCTCACAACCTTGTGTTCCTCCAATTCCAGGGAATCTGATATCTGCTCCTGATAGCCATAGGCATTTCATACACACGGTACATATACATACAATTAGACATGCATAAATCAGTGTTAATAGGCACTGGCATTTGTCCTAAAGAGTTTGTTTTGTAGATATTTACTTTTCTGAAACAAGAAATACTAGTAAACGCAATATAGTCCATGCTCTTTCATGAGGGAATTGAGGCTTTTGTTATGTGAGTGCATCTGGGTTTTCCTATTAGAACACTTTCGGGGGACATATTGGTGAATCAGACAGTAGTGCCTTGACACACAACAGAATATGCCACTCAAAGATTTTGTGTTGGAATTAAAATTTCCAGATGGCAATATCAACCAATAATAAATCAGAGCTATCTATAGGGAAAATTAAGTCTAATATCATCTACATACAAAGTAACCAAAGTTCAAACCCTTCAGACAGAAAATTGATTTGATTGGATTGGATTTGAAATTAGAGAAAAAAATAATACTTTATGCCAGCAGCTGTGTTGAGCAATCAAAAGACGTTGGATTGATTTGTGACAAAATTCTGTGACTGTAATTACATCTTTGGTGGCATGCCCAAACAAGCCTTAAATTTGGCTTAATTTGATAGGTGTAAAGTCACACAGGGATGCCACTTACCAGCCACCAGTTGTCTGATTGACTTTTGCAAAATAGAATTCTCTGTACATTATAACACCCAATTATAGAGAAGTTTCCTACTCAGCCCTCAATAAAAGTACAGAAATGGCTGATTCAAAATATCCCTAACATTATTGAAGACTTCATTGTGCTGAAATCCTCAGGTAGCTAAGCCTCCATATACTTGCTATTTTTATTGTTTTTCTTACAAAATGTAGGTCATTAAAAGAAAAGGAATGCATTTACTTCTTACTAAAAATGAAAACAACTGTGACCAAAACTAGCCCCAAACAAAAGAAGCTATTACATGAACCTATTTAAATACAGGCAATAAAGAAAAACTCTCATATTTCATTTAAAGTGACAGCTTATTCAATTAAGTTGCTTACATAATGAATGTACGTACCCATAATTGGTTTAAAAATTTTCCTAATTTTGAAGAAATGCATATCAGTTGTAATGAATACATTTGTGCTTGTTTCCTGCTTCCTCCAGTCATTTTCTTCCCACTTGAAGTATACAGTTGATTGGTGTAGTATTCTTTGTGATGTTTTTCTAAATTTTTGTGTTTTATTTTAATTGTGATATATTTTTGTATTGATTTTTAACAACAGAAAAATACAGTTTTAACATTACTCCATTTTAAGATGACTCCATTAGTTACTTATGAGATTAAAAAGTGTTTAATGTGTTCATCATGTCTCCACGAATTTCATTCTGTGAGCATGTTTGAATTTCACAAATTATTCACAGCCCTGTCACCAATGTTCAGAGGATAAACCAGAAACATTACCAATAGTAATAAAGCAAGAGAACCCTCCCCTCACATGACAATATCCTTCCCAAATTAACTATGATTCAGAATTTTGCCAGAAAAAGCAAAAATAAAAACAAAAACAAAAACAAAAATGCTAGGTGGCGTTGTCACATGCCTTTAATCCCAGCACTCGGGAGGCAGAGGTAGGCAGATCTCTGTGAGTTCAAGGCCAGCCTGGTCTACAGAATGAGTTCCAGGACAGGCACCAAAACTACACAGAGAAACCATGTCTCAAAAAAACAAAAACAACAACAAAAACAAAAAAGAATTTTGCTGCTACTAAATAATACTTTTTATATTTGTTTTTTTTTAATGAAATTAAATTTCAGGTTTCTGAGACTTGCCTGATTATTGTTTCCTATAGAGATATTTTTATTCTTTCCTGTGAGATATATATATATATATATATATATATATATATATATATATATATATATAGAGAGAGAGAGAGAGAGAGAGAGAGAGAGAGAGTATTTTTCTGTATTAAAATTTATTATTTCTAAGTGTATGTGTGTCTTTGTATATGGCATGTGTGTGTAGATGTGAAGGCAAGAAGTGGGTCTGGAGTTACAAATCAGGCCCATATCCTCTAGAGATGGAGTTACAGGTGGTTCTGAATGGATCTGCTTGAGTTCTGGGAACCAAATTAAGTTCCTCTGGAAGAACAGCAAATGCTCTTAACTGCTAAGCCTCTTCTCCAGCCCCTCCATTTTCCATTATATTATCACTGAATATCTGCATTGCTTAGCCAGAGAACTGGTTGGATTTAGGTCGGGACCATTCTTTTCATTGTCACCAACAATGCATAGTTTGATTATTTCCTTCCAGGGTGTCATTTGACATAAACAACCCTGCCTGATTCTTTTATTGAGGTTTTAGCAACTCTATTGGGCAAGCAGTGCCATAGAATGGTAGGTTTAATATGTGTTTATTATTTTCTTACTGGGCATGGAGCAGTGTTTATACCATATTTACTGGTCATGGGACAGTTTTATTGTGTGAAATGACCTTTCTAACTTTTAGCATGGTCTTTCATTGGGTGTCTTTCTGTTTTCTTATTGGCCTGATTGATAAATGACTATAAAGTGTCCGTGACTCCTTTGTCAGATATATGAGTGAAAGTTAATGAAAAGAGTTGCCCCTTTTATGGAAATTTCTGCAAGACTGATTTATTTATTATAGTGTTAATAATGTGGAGAATGGATATTACAAGTCCACAGCCATATTTTCATGGGTTGGGCCATTTTTAGCCTCTTTAATGAGCTTTATTGTCCTTCCATGTATGTGACTTAACCTCACAGTATTTAAATATTCACTTTCCCTCTTCAAACTTATCTTCGATAGCAGGACAGTTTTGTTTCTCATGTTTACACCTATCATACAAGTATATAATTATTATTGTCTGTGATATAAATTATAGGCCTGTTATTTTTCCATACAGATATGCCATTGACATGACATCACTCACTAGACAGATTTTTCACATCACTTATTCCAGCTGAGGGCCACTTTTTTTCTCTTTTTAAATGAATTTTAACAGACTTATTTTATCAACTTTTGTCAACCTATGCATATCTGCCTGAGAGACCTGGGATTTGGGGAACATAAAGAATGGGGCAAACTACAATCTAATACTGGAAACAACTTTATTTTAGTTTCAGTGTACTTTTATACACAAATGTAACAAAGAAACAATAATCAGAGGAAGATTGTTTGAGTTGAGAAAAACATGATCAGAAAAACATGTAAATAAAAAAGAGTAAGTACATACTAATTATTAACAGTGCAGCTCTTTTCAAGAACTTTCTCAGAACAGACCAATTTAAACACAATTACCTGGAATATACTATAGATTATATCTGGGAAATTGTTAAAGCAAGGCAGAAGGCCACGTCCAGATTCAGGGTGCACTGAGGACAACACTCAGTATATCCTCTCACCAGATTGGGTTCTATGGCTATGTTTGGACATCCAACTAGAATAAACATGTCTTATACATTGACACCACAAGAAAATCTATAAACTCGCAGAATCAACCTACCTCATAAGGGCTCACAGAGACTGAACCAGTAATCAAGGAGCCAAGTCTGACCTAGGCCCTCTGCATGTACTTATGATTGTATATCTCGGTCTTCTTAGACACTTAACAATGGGAGCAGGGGCTGTCTCTCACTCTTTTGCCTGCTTTTAGGACCTTTTCCTCCTCCTGGGTTGCTTAGTCCTACCTTATACCATGGGAGGTGTTTAGTCTTATTGCAGCTAGATTTGCCATGTTTGATTGGTATCAGTGGGAGGCCTGTTCTTTTATGAAGGGAAATGGAGGAAGAATGGATCTGGGGGAAATGGGTGGGGGGTGCTGGGATGAGAGGAGGGAGGGGAACCTGGAGTCTGGATGTAGTATATAAAGGAATAAGAAAACAAAGCAATGCAAAGGAAAGAAAACAAAAAACAAAGGCCCTCCGTTTTTGTTTCCTGGATCCTCTCTCACAGTTCCCCAAGGCACTGTTCACGGTGGGTCATTCTTTTGACCATGTTCTGACATTACTTCACGGTTTCAATTATGTATGTGTGTGTATACGTGTGTGGGTTTTTGTATGTGAGTGCCTGTGGAGGTCAGAAGCATTGCATTTCCCTGGAGCTGCAGTTACAGGCTGTTATGTACCCTGCCCTCGGGTGCTGGGGATTGAAGTCATGTCATCTGTAAGAGCAGCACCAGCTGTTGTTCACTGCACCGTCATACAGGTATTCCCTTACACCTTTCTGAAACATTCATCAGCTGGGTCCAGTAAGCTGACAAACATATTGAGTTTTAAAATTTAGTGTTATTCAACTTTTTCTAGAGTTTAGATTATTTTATTAAAAATTAGTTCTAGTTCTCTGGGAAAATATTCCATCTGTTCTCTTGGATATATTAACTCCTTTGTTGCAAAGCAGCCAAGTATATTATATTCAACTGTGGGTTATTACTGGAGTCTACAATTGACTCATTAATAAATTATGCATCTGCCATTGCTCTAATGATGTGTTCAAGTAATGTATATTGTAGGGCATTTCCTGGCGGCAGAGGCAGTTTGTACTGGGGATTTGGGGTAATTATTTATAGACTTTGGAAGTGAGGTGAAGTATGGAATGTAAAATAATTTAATGGATTGCTAAGTGCGTGAAGGGGGATGTTCACTCACCCTTTTCTTCTAATTCATAAAATCCTGATTTGCTGAAGAGCACACAGAGCTGGTGAAAACTCTTCTAGTAGTAATAAGAATAAAATATTTTGGGGGCCTTATATCTTACTCTGGTGATTAAAGCATGTTAATTTCTGATGTTGTAGTTCTGTAAGTCACTTGAACCTGAAAGAATTAGTGAAAACAAATATGATTTAGGCATCAAAATAAAAAAACCAGCAGTGCCCTTGAGTCCAGATGACAGCCAAGCCATGGGCATGTTAAAGGTAAATGTGTATAACTTGTAAAATAAGGTCAACAACAACAACAATAAAATCAGGCTCTGGACATGTCTATTAGTGGGTGTTGATTAATTTGACTATTCTTCATTTGAAAATAGAAAATCCCTTTTTAAATATTTACATTTAGCAGTTATTTATTTATTGTGTGTAAGGGTATGTACACATATGTACAGCAGGCAGAGGAGGAAATGCATAAATCATATTTCAACATATGAGCCCCGGGGATGACACTTAGGTGGGCAGTCCTGGAAGCAAGGGCCTTTACCAAGACAGCCATCTTGCAGCCAAGAAAATTATTTGAATTTTATAGTTAATAATATATGTAGAATTATGTGGGGCTGATTCTAAGAGATGTAATATTGTATTTAGTTAGTGTAAAGGAACTGTCCTCAAACCCACCCTCTAAAGCTGATTGGAATGTAAACTTTATTGTGAGGAAGGAGATCATGGGTAGACTTCTCTTTACAAATTTCCCTTATGTATTTTTCTCCTTCCTGTGTCAAATACTTGATAAAAGCTAAGTAAGAAAGAAAAGCATGGAGGAGACTCGCTGGTCATGTGGCGTCCACAGCTGAGAAGAAGAAGGTGTGAATGCTGGTGACTCGTTCACTATGTCCCTTCCCCTTTTGTTCAGTGTGGTTTCCCAACCCATGACATAATGCCATCTAGATCAGCTGTTAAACCTGTCTGGAAACACAGTCACAGACATGCCCAGAGGGACACACCCCTTGGAATTCCAAGTCCAATCTAGTTGGGAATGAAGGCTAAGCCATCACAGGTAGTGCCTTTAGTCTTCTGCTTTGTTTCAAAGTATCTCTCTGCTCTTGTAAGACAGATGAAATACAACAAAAGTTACTATGAAGAGAATAGCAACTGGCGAGGGGTTTGGAAGGAAGAGCAAGGCCTTGTTTTGTGCCAGCCTATACCAATAGTATATACTCACCAAAGTGTGCTAGATTTAAATAACAGTTACACAAAATATTTACCCACCTTTTCTGAATATTCTGGCAGATAAGCTCAACTTCCTTCTAATATGTCTTATTTTTCCATGTTATTCTTGATAGTTACTTAATTACCATACAATTATAGATTTCAGTAGGAGTAGTTACTTGGGTTGGAATGACATTTGAACTTCAAGATTCTTGCGATTATCAATGCAAAAATTGGTTGACTTTTTATGAGAACCTATTTTTACTCAAAGTAGAAATTTGGGGAAATATGAATCTTTCATGGTCTATCCCTCTATGTATACTCCTCATTTAATTTTTGAAATTGTTAATTAGCATATCATTTATTATATTCCCATAAAATATATTTGAGAAAGTATGTGTTTTCAGTTTTGTTTATCCCATCTCCCACACTTCCCTGATGTTCCCTTGTTGACCCTTCCCTGACTCTTGTCTGTTTCATTTCATTTTGTCCTCTCTCCTTTTTCTTCACCCAGTATTACCGTCTCGATCTCTTTTCTAGATTTTAAGACTTAACCCACAAGTAGCCAGTTTACATATATACATGTATATATGCATTAAATGCGAGCCTCCACATATGAAAAGTAACATTTTTATTTCTTTCTGAGTTTATGCCATTTAATACTTTACTTTCAGTTCTATGGTTGATTTCCATTTTATGTACCTCAATATTATAAAAAGAAGAAGAGATTGATACTATGTACTTACTCATTCATGAGAAATGAGTTTATGTTCAATTGATGCAAAATTTTTATAATTAAATAAATAAAAATAATAAATGCTTTTTATATACTTTACTTATATTTAACACTTTCTATGGGGTATTTGATATGAAAATTTAAGAGAAAATAAAATAATTTAAGTAAAATCTATTATGTCTTTTAAAATAATCTCAGAATATTACCAGAGAAGTTCAAGATTTTATTGTGTTGTCTTGTTATTGCTTTCCTGTGAAGGGAATGGGAGAGACACAGATGAAAAGTAAGTTAATATGTCTATTAAATGCCATCATCAATTTAAGGAAAAATATGTCTCCAAAATTTAAAGTGCCATTTGAAAAGCTATTCCATACTTGTACACAAAATTCTATATATCCATTTTCAGTATAATATTCATGATATTTATCATATTATGGCTATGTAATCATCTTTCCCCTCTGTCCAAATTGGGTAACCATCCTTATGCAATCTTGTGAAATAAGACACATTTTTAAAGGACTATTTTTCTCTACATTATGCAATTCCTATTTTGAATGCAAACACAAAAGAAATTGATGCACACATGGATTCATCGATACACAATTTACAGTTGGCACATGCATATGTATTTTGTTTTTACCAGAAATGAAGAAATATATCACAAATTAGCTCACAAATTTTTATGCCATTTATTGACACATACACACACACACACACACACACACACACACACACACACACACAGACTTGCCAACAGTCTCTAACTTGATTTTCTATTGACCAATGAAGGACTGAAGAGAAAAGGAAAGTATAGTTGTATGGATGTTACTTTTTCTTCTCTCTTTTTTAGAAAATAACCCTTTGGATATTTTAGAGCAGCAACATATAGACATAGGTACAGGTGATATGGTTTTAGTCATTCACATTCTGTAGAGTGTTGTTGCTTTCTTTCTGCTTCAGTTAGAATCTTGTTAGGGGTCCAATACAAACAAAGCCTGGCTGCCCTTTGCTTTCAGTGTCCCTCATTGCCCACTTATAGATGGAATGGGATTACTATATTTCTGTTTTGTGATCTTCCAAATCCCTCCCTGCACATTGTGGTGTCAATGAAGTGTTGTATACATGGGGCATTATAAATACTGTATGGCAGCCGAGGTGCGCAGTAAGAAAGGCCAGGCAATTGTGTAGCATGTAGATCTTCTCACATAAGAATCCAACCAGCCCATCAGACTTGACTTACCAATTCTAAGTTCAGATTAAGATTGCAAAGGATTTTCTGATGGTCATGATAGAGAGATGTCTCAGTGGCTACTAGTACTCAGAGCATGGATTTCGATTTCTGATATTGAGGGACTCACTGTCACCCTGATTGGAGATTCTGGGATTCTGATAGCCTCTTCTGGCCTCTGTAAGCACACATACAAGCATATATGAGATAAAAACAGATGTATGAACATGCATACAAATAAATAATAATAAAATACATCTTTAAAATTATATTTCAAATAATTACATCATGCCAGTTTTCTCTTTAGAACTCTGGGATTTCTCTCCAGTAACTTTGAGGACAGGCCCCAACTTCTTCTCTTGGCTTTCAAAGTCATTTTGCTTCATGGCAACTTTCCCAAACTCATTTTCACTTACCATTTCTGATTCACATTCTACACTGTGATTACTCATACTAATATATATATATATAATTCTAGAAAGTGCCATTTGCCACCTCTTCCTCATTGCAATCTTCCTTTGTCCTACCATTCTCTTTCTCTAAGTATCCACTAAATATCAGATATTTTTACAGAGTTTCCTTTATCCCTTCACTATTGAGACCTTTCTTTTTATCTCTGTGTGCTATAGGGCTATTGATATCAGACTTATTTATTTTATACAGTTGCTCACTATGTAGTGTAGGCAAGCCTAGTAATTCCTATTTACCCCCAGCTGGCCTTCAATCATGATCTCCCATCTTTGACCTCCTGAATGCTGGGATGACAGACAAGTACTACCATACTTCAGCCAGACTGTATTAATTTTTAAAGTATTCATTCCTTTAATGCCCATGTGAGGTTCTTTGTCATAATATCATGCTTCATGATGGACTCCACCCTTAGTCTGGGAACCTATAAAGTAATGATCTCTGAAGATGAAGTTTCACCTATTGTAGTCACTATTGATTTTGAGTTACCCAACAGAGTGTCTGATACCTTTAAATTGCTCCATATTTTCTTATGAGACAGATTTTCATGAAGTGTGAAGGCTAGCCTCACATTCAAGATCATTGTGCCCCAGCCTTAGATAACCAAGACTAAAGAAATATACTACTGCACACAGTCCAATAGAATTTTATGAGTAAATAACTGAAATATACGCTTAATTTTAAAATAAATATCTGAAGGGTCTATTTCAGATGTAATTACAAAGATAAATCTGAAAAGTGCAATTTTACACATATATATATGCCAATTATCTGTGATCATATAGATACATCATATTAAACATGGAGTGATGAGCCTTCTTTAGAACCACATTGATACTTTTTTATTGCTTATAAAAGGGCTTGGTGTTTTACTTTATAGACTAAGGTGAGACTTTAGCAAAACAATTTATTATTCCCCATATTAAAAAAGTATAATAGAACCATATTCTCAAGACATATGAGTATATTTGCACATTTGAAATTGTTCATAGAAATTGTGACAGCATGCATTAACGTTGTCAAACTCAAGGAAGACAAAAATAGGGAAAGGTGGGCATGACCAGCTACTCTTAGATAGGAGATATTGGTAAGTGGTAGCTTCTGAGAAAGGGAAGTTGGTTTTCTTTAAGGATGTGGTCCTTGGGTCAACCACATACCAATGAAGGGCCACACAGCCAAGACTCTATAGCAAGCATTAATTGGACGAGATTTGTTTTTTTTTTTTTTTTTTTTTTTTTGAGACAGGGTTTCTCTGTGTAGTTTTGCGCCTTTCCTGGGACTCACTTGGTAGCCCAGGCTGGCCTCGAACTCACAGAGATCCGCCTGCCTCTGCCTCCCGAGTGCTGGGATTAAAGGCGTGCGCCACCACCGCCCGACGAGATTTGTTTTAAGATACCATGAAATTGGGTGGCTAATGAATGAGAGGTAGATCCGTGATGAGTTGAAGGGGATGAATATGATCAAAATATATTGTTCCAGTTTCTCAAAGAAAAGTAAAATATATTTTAAAAGTCACTGTTTCAAACAAAAAATTTCCAAAAACTGCATTGGCAATTTTACTTCTGTGTGTTGAACATATTATCAAAAGAAAAGAACAGAAAGTCTTTCAGTCATATGGTGGAAAAATTGACACTCAGTTCTTAACAATAGGATAATAAAACTTTTAGTTAAAATCTTTATATTTTTTTAAAAGTATTTATTTATTTATTTATTTTACATCCAGGCCACCCACAGTTTTCCATCCTTCTCCTCCAAATCCCTACTCCCTGCTTCCCTTCTGTACCCCCACCCACTCCTCCTCAGTTTCTATTCAGAAAAGGGCAGACCTCCCATGGATATCAACAAAACATGGCATATCAAGTTGAAGTAAGACTAAGCATCTTGCCTTGTATTAAGGCCAGGAGAGGCATCCCAGTATGAGGAATAGGGTCCCAAAAGCCTGCGAAAGAGTTAGAGATAGCCCTCGCTCCTACTCTTAGGAATCCCACATAGATTCTACACAACCGTCACATAGATGCAGAGGATCCCAGTCAGTCCCGTGCAGGCTCCCTGGTTATCTGTTCGGTCTCTGTGAGCCTCTATGAGCCCAGATTAACTTATTTTGTGGGTTCTCTTGGTGTTCTAGCAGGGGGCCAGAATTTGGTTCATCGTCCTCACACATTCTGGTTTCCTATTAGAGCACCAAGTTCTTCAAGCACCGAGCCACCTTTCCAACTATCATTCTCACTTTTTGTTACTTGAGACACAGTTTGGCATATTACTCAGTTTCAATTAGTGTCAAGTAAACTTTTAGGATTCTTCAGGTTTGAACATTCACAGTAAACCCAAATTTTATTAAAGAAAAATCTTGCTGTGTGAGATTGCTATTGTTTAAGCAGCTTAAAGGAGTTTTTATATGTCTCCATATGAAATATTATCTAAAATCTGCATGTAGTTCAAAATGCACGTTACTTAATGGTGGTTAATTTCCATTTGCTTCAGGAGGTAGAACATTCACTGTGTTTGATTTTATTAAGACAAATCGTTAGTAAATGACCACTTACTATGGGATTTTTTTTTTTGTCAATCATTAAGACTCTTAAATAAAGAGGAGGAGTGCACATAAGTATAATTTCCATGAAACACTGAAGGGCTGTGCTGTGTTCCTGGTCTCCTTCTTCCTATTTTTTATTATCTCCTCAAGCCCTGTCTATCTTTGTTCATTCCAAAAAAGAGGTGGTTTCTCCTACTGACTTATATATTTGTGGGGAGAGATGCACCTACATGCTACAACATGACTGTGGAGGGCAGAGGACAGTTTACAAAAGTTGGTTCTATCCTTCTATCCTGGAACTTGGGAAAAAGAGCCTTTACCCTTGAGCCATCTTACTGGACCTAAGATAAGAGTTTTAAAACTCCAACTCAATTTTATACATTTTACAAGGCTTATACGTTAATAAACCAAATTTATAAATACTTTTAGTTTTATTTTTTGTTTCAAGTGTAAATAACCCCCCCCAGCTTTATTACCCACCCTGCAAACCCCAAACTTTATTACCACTCCCCACAAAGGTACTTTGTAGACACTAGCCAGAAGAAGCCCTATGACCCTTAAAGGTCCTGGATAGCAGGATACAGGGCCTGCTTGAGACAGGCCTGGCATTGAGGATGGACAGGAAGGCAGATCACCAATAATCCATTGATCTCACTCCATAGCCTCCAGAGTAGCCACTCCTCAAAGGTTCTGCATGTCTCCTCTGGGGTTTTCGTCACCTTTTTGGTCCATCTCAGTCAGTTGGTAAATCTGTGCACATGTGTGTCCACAGCAATGTCTGCTGTGGTCCCCGAGGCCACAGACATAGCCAAGTGTGCCATCTTGTGCCCAACACCTGGCAAGGCTACCAGCTCTGCCATGGTAGCAGGGATGCCCCCTTCATAGTGCTGCTGCAGGATGGTGGTTGTCTGCTTGATGAACTTCACCTTGTGCCTCCAGAAGCCCACAGGGTGGATGGGTGTGCCCAGCATGTCATCATCTGATTGCAGGCTATTTTCCACAGTCAAGCCCCAGACCCGTAGGTGCTGCATGGCACCTGCTGTAACCTGGTCTTTGGTCTGGCTGGAAAGCATCAGTGACAGGAGTACTTTGTACCTTTGTTCCTTGGGGTGGGGGGCGGCACTAGCCTCATAGCAGTGCTGGGCTCCTAGCTGGTCCATGGGTGCATCCTTCTTGCTTCTCATGACTCGGATGTTGGCCAGTTGCTGCTGCCAGTTCTGGGGCTCCCAAATTGATACTTTGAGGGGCCCAGCATCCTCGGCTTTCTCACCATTCGATACCTCATAGGTCACATATAGTTTCTGTGTCTTCCATGGATGTTTCACAGGCCTGTTGCTTTTTCTTCCTTCTGCAGTATCTTCTCATGGCATGAACTCCTCCCCACACCCTTCTGCCTCGATCCTAGGCACATGGTTCCGACTATGTGTCATCATCTGAATCCCCATGTTCATGCCTCTATCTTTAGTTTTTAAGTCAAAGAAGGAAAATCCTAAGCTAACCAATTTTTCTCCATTACTCCTTTCTCAGCAAAATATAAAAATGCACATTATATATATATATATATATATATATATATATATATATAATTGTATTAATATGTGTCAGTTCTGCAAACAAATGTTTTTTGTTTTTTGTTTTTGTTTTTGTTTTTTAAGTAGAGTACTTTTTGATTGCAAGGATAATTTAAAGAACAAGTTCAAGAGTCACCAAATGGTCTGTGGTTGTAAAGTTACTTCTGTAAATAAAGTTTTATTGGATCCTAGTCATACTCATTTGCATATGACAAGCAGTTGTGTTCATTGTTCATAAACAGCAGTGAGGAGTTAGACAAAGCCCCCACAGCTCCTGGTCCTTCAGTCTCCTCCATCTAGCCTTTTACACAGGAGGTTTGCTGTCCCACACGATACTTTATATGTTATATTATTTTGAAGATGAGTATTTCTCTTAGAAGATTGATTTTCAAGTCATTGCATCTTTGGACAGAAAATACAGTATAAGGCATCTATATGTGCATTTCTATGCACAGCTTCTGACAGTAACTGGATTTATGTGACAAGTGGATAACTTGATCTTTGATTCACAGTAGATGCTCCATTCAGTCTTATCTTCAGTAAGGACAGACATATTTCACCACTTCTGGAAGCATTTTCAGTGCAGAACTTTTGTTTATAATTCTTGAGAGCTGAGCTGAAGAAAATGGTCCTGGATAGCCATGTTTTATACCTGTTTCTCAAGAGTCCAGCATTCAGGGAGAAAGTAGATACAGCCGAGGATACACACCCAGAAAAGATGCCCTCTAGGGAGCTTGTCATAAACATTTGGCTGAGGAACTTCCTCCACAGCTCAGGTTATTTAGGGCCTTCTTTCTTTCTCTGACTTTCTTTTCAGCTGAGTCTGCTGGTGGTCCATTTTTGCATAAGGCATCTTAATGAAATAACTGTTAAGAATGTTTCCAAACCCGTGTCTGAACATCAGCTCTCAGATCTTTAATTTCCCCAATATCTATTTAGGAAGGGGAGAGAGCACAGCCTTTCACAAATGGAGGCTTTGCATCTGTGTTGCTTGGCTTTGTTAGCCGAGTTGATGGAGCTTCTTTTCTGATGTGAGCTAATGGTGTAATTATTGGAGCTCATTCGTTTGAAAGGTGAATTCTAGGATGTTGGAAATTGTTGACAATCTCATGGTAAACAAGGGCATCTTGGCCCCCCTTTACTCAGCATGCTGTTGACAATACTGATTAATGGAAACTGAGAACAGATCGTTGTAATGATGGGGGAAGGAGTTGAGAGCATCCCACTGCCCATCAGCAAGCCTTTCCCCCTATGTGCCTTCTTTGTCTTTTCTATTTTAAACTTCAACCATATGGAAAAAAGAAATAGATGACTAGTTTAAATTTGGTTTAAATTATGGTTTTACAAACGTATTGATGACTACTGCATTCAACTTAACTGGGAATTAAAGGGCTTGAACTACTGAAGTGTGCGATAAAAATAGGAAGGCTGCTTTGGAGAGAGAGAAGGTTATAATTTTTGTTTCTGCTACCTTCTGACATTTTTACTGGCTTATGCCAACCCGACTAGCTTTACAGAGTAAAACAAAACAAATAAAAGCAAATGGGGATAAAGAGAAAAAAGCTTAAGTGGACCTGTCAGAGATAGAATGACAAAGTATTATAAATATTTGACATGTTCTGTAAATATGAGGCAGTCAATCAGAAGCCATTTAAATGTTGAAAGGACCAAGAGTACGATAAAGCTGATCTGGGGTTTACAGTGATATTTGTTTGTTGTTGTTTTTAGTATGTTTTATTGTAGGTTATTTTTTTAATCAGATATGGATTTTTTAACTTCTAATTTCACAACTAAGTATTAGCTTTTAAACATAATATCAAAATACATGTTGGTAATGTATACAGCAGTGGAATTAATAAGTAGTATTTAGATTTCTGCCCTCGCTGGAACAATTTACACTAGAAACATTCTGTTAAGTTACTACCTGTCCTGCATACTGTCACAAGTGAACATTCACCAAATTGTTTCTGAGCAATGAATACAAACAGTTAACTAACATTAACATGCAGTGTGTAAATAGAGGGTGAGATATATGTGATTATATTTATTAAAATTTTAAAAGAAGCCTTAGCAAAATATGTCTTCTCAAAATTAGAAAGGCAAAGTAAGAAGGAAACAGTTAAGAAACAAGTGAAACTGTTGGAAGATAGTATTACTAGTTTAATTGTATGTATGTTCAAATATGTGAATGTGTGTTTGAATGTGTGCATGTATGTTTGTGATTGTGTTAATATGTGTATGAGTGTGTATGTCCCTGTATGTGTGTGCATGTGTGTGCAAGTGTGTACACCTGTGTGCATTTGGATGTGGCTGTATGTTCATTTGGGTGTGTGTGTATGCCCCTGTATGTGTGTGTGCATATGTGTGCAAGTGTGTACACCTGTGTCCATTTGGATGTGTGTGTGTGTTCATTTGTGGGTATGTATGTTTGTGTGTGTGTGTGTGTGTGTGTGTGTGTGTGTGTGTGTGTGTGTGTTATGGGTGCATATATGGTAATGCCACAGAGTAGATGTACAGGTCAGAGGACGCTTTTGGCAGTTGGCTCTGACTTACACTTTGTCTTGTTTCTGCTGCTTCACTGTTTACTTCAGGATACCTAGCCTGCAAGCTTCTGTATGATTCTCTTGTCTTTGCCTTATTTCTACAATAGGACACCCATTCATGCATAATATATCTACAATATCAGCTTTTGACTTGGGGTCTAGGATTCCCAACTCAGTTTTTCAAGGTTGGGGAAGAAGTATTTTTATCCAATATATTTCTCAGCTCTGTAATCTTCCTTTCTGTTTGAGACAGTGCTCCATGTACCTCAGGCTACTATCAATGTAGCTGCAAATGACCTTGAACTTCTGATCCTCCTGGCTTTCCCTTCTCAGTGATGAGAATAAAACTGTATGCCAATATGCCAGGTTTTAGATGGTTCTAAGGATCAAACACAAGGCTTCGTGAATACTAAACAAGCAATCTACCAGTTGATTTGATATTCTTGTTTATTTACTTGAGTGGCTGTGATATGGGCCACCAGACAATTAGACCATCATTATTAATATAATAGAGCCACAAGAAATTGATGGAATGATTCAGGAATGAGTGACTGACAAAAGGAAGCATAATCTATGAGGTACACTCATGTATTTTATGAAAAACATAAATGAATTTACTTGCCATTAATTCTCAATTTACATTCTTGCAGCCCATTTATTATCAAAAGCAGCTATTTAGCTTTTCCTAAGCAAAAAGATAAAGATGAAAAATGCCTTGATAACACATTCAGTTTCAAATGACTTGCAGAGCCACATGGTCTGAAAATCAGTGTAGTTTAATCACTTGGCAAGATGTGAAATTAGGTTACAGATGTTATTACTGTGGTACTGATTTACCTAGCAACTCAACCTGTACTTCAGAAACTGGGGACTTATTGAATTAGAAAGTATCTAGGTGACTCTTGACTTTTACATACTTAGCACTACTGACCACATTGAGAAACAGTTGTGTGCATCTCAAAGTATTAATAAAAATGAAAGTAATTGTAGTTTTGTCCCATTTCTCCCATAGACAATGATGTTTTCCTGTATATTTTTTTTTCTGGTTGGTGAAGAAAATCACTTAAGAGATAAGACCCTGAATGTGTCTGTGAGGGAATATCCAGGTTAAGTTAGTTGAGGAGGGAAGACCCATCTAAATATGAGCAATATATTTCATCTGCTGCAGTCTCCCACTGCATGAAAGGTATAAAACATGACCATCAGCACTCATCTCTCTCTGCTTCCTGGCTGTGGATGAACTATATCCAAATTCAGTCAGGGTGACTTCGCTGTTTGAATGGACTGAGCCCTTGAAATGTGAGCCAAAATAAGCCTTTCTTCCTTAAGTTATTTGATAGAAAAGAGACAAGAGCAGGTGAGAGTTGATAAATGCCAGCAAAGTATAATAAACAATATAGGTATGCAAATGTCACAACGATGTCCATCATATTCCATACTAACTAAACGTACATTAAAGTAGGAGAGGCAGGATGGCCCCAAGAAGGTTCCAATGAGTCCAGTCTACAACACCCCAAGAAAGGAATTTCAAGTAAAATAAAACTGAAGCCTACCAAAAACATCTTCATTCTAGTATAATTTAATAAACCTTTAATGCAGGTTAGTTATTCTAGTGTTAAAAACAAAATTGGTAAACTCATTAGTCTCTGTGGGGGGAAAAGTTCAGTGGCTGAATTTATGAGAAAGCCATTTACAGGCATTTGTGACTTAGTGCAGGCTTGAAATCAATTGGGAAATTCTGAGGATGTGTACCCCGTGAAACATTTATACCCTTATTATAGTCAAACTAGGTAGTGGAAGTTAATGCTTCATAGATATTGTGAGTTGATTTTAAAGGAAAGTATTAAACAAAGTCTAAACATGCTTTCAACTTTTATAGCTCCTTAAAAATTAATCTCTGTGTGTGGGCCTGGACTATGACCAAAGACAAGGTATTGATCTGGAGCACTAGAGCAGCTGAGGGGACCTGAGTTGATGTCTATGGCTCCTGTTATCACTAGGGGTCATGCAGAGGCCTGTGGTGGGGCCAGGTTAGTGTCCAAGGGCCCTGCTGCTTTGGGAGGGCATGCTAATCTGGGTAATTTTCATGGCCTCAGGGGACTATGGAGACAACCTGGCCTGGGATGCTGCTGAGAACCTTGTCTGGGTCCATGGTGCTGCCTCAGCCAGGGTCTATGCTGAAATCTCTGGCCCATGTTGCTACCAGGGCCACATGGATACTTGCAGTCTAGGTCACAACCCTGTGGCCGTGTTGGTGTCTGAGGGCTATGCTACTGCTGGTGCCAGGGTGATTTGGGTGGCCAGGGCTGTCAACTGGGATCACGGTATCATTTGGACCAGGGCTGCAGCCGAGGACCATGTCTTGGTCCGTGGCCCTGCTGCTTTCAGAGTCTGTGTTGATGTCTTTGACTCCTGAGACCATTGAAGACCATGGAGATGCCAGGGTTTAGGCCACAATCTGTAGCCATGAGGGCATCTAAAGGCCATGCTGCCACCATAGACCTCCTGATCTGAGAGGCCTATGATGTCACCCAGGGCCATGTTGTTATCTGGGCCAGGGCAGCTGCAGAGGGCCAAGTCTGGGTCCGTGGCCCTATAGCATCCAGAGTCTGAGTTGATGTCCAGGGCTCCTGTTGTTACCAAGGGCCATGCAATGGATGGGGGTCTGGTCAGCCACCTTAGACCGTGTCAGTATTTGAGGACTGTGCCACACTCAGGGCCATGCTGATCTGGGTGGGCAATGCTGCCACCTGGAGCCATGGAGACCAACTACTACCTAGGGCTATGTCTGAGTATGTGGCCCTGTGGAGACCAGGGTCTGGGGTGGTGTCCATGTCTCCAGTTGCCACCAAAGGCTCTTCAGATGCCCGGGGTGTGGACATTCACATGGGACCATGTTAGTGTCTGGGGCTCATCCTGCTGCTGGGGCCAATGCTGATCTGAGGGGTCCATGTCTAGTTCCATGTCCTGCTGCAGCTAGGGTCTGTGGTGATGTCCATCGATGGTGTTTGTGGTGGATATCTGTTCTATGACCCTGAAGCACAGCCCTAGAGACTTAGCAGGTAACTGCTCTATCTGCCTATGACCATGAAGTAGACGCCCTTGGGTTGTGGCCTCTTGGCTGCCCTTAATACCTGAGATGCACTTATGCAGCTTCTCTTTTCTTTCTTGTGGGCTTTGATGTGGGAATGACTAAGACTACTGGAACCACATGAGATTGTGCCCCAGTTTTCCAGAACCTGCCACAATGTTGTATAATATCAACTGCACTGTGGTCCAGAGCAGAGTTAGCAAACTACATTCTCTAGGTCACATGTGCTTCTACCTGCTTTTGTAAACTACAAAGTTTCACTGGAACACACACACACACACACACACACACACACACACACACACACATAGAATTAAGAATTAAGAATTAATCTCTGAATCATTAATTGCCTGTAGCTCTTCAATTAGGGGTGAAGTTTGTGAGAATTTCCCCATCTAAATTGGTCTGTTATCCAGTACCAAGTGATCAACCAAAGAAACACGTACATACAAGTCACACTTAATGGACCCAAAATATTTTATATATTATATATATGCATATAATAATAACAACTAAAGAGAAAGAGTGTGAATTTGAGAGGGAGCAGAGTGAACACTGCAGGGGGTAAATGATAAAATTATATTTTAAATTAAATTAAGATAATTAAAAAAATAATATTCTTGCCGGGCGGTGGTGGCGCACGCCTTTAATCCCAGCACTCGGGAGGCAGAGCCAGGCGGATCTCTGTGAGTTCAAGGCCAGCCTGGGCTACCAAGTGAGTTTCAGGAAAGGCACAAAGCTACACAGAGAAACCCTGTCTCGAAAAACCAAATAAATAAATAAATAAATAAATAAATAAAAAAATAAAAATAATATTCTTTCAACGTCACACATACTGATTAATAAACATTGATTTCCCTCTGACTGCAATGTATACATTATTGCAGATTCATTTTGTTCATGTGACAAACACCATAATTAAAAAAAACAACTTGGAGAGGAAAGCGTTTATTTGGCTTGCACTGACATGTCACAGTCTATCAGCAAGGAAAGTCAGAACAGGAACTCAAGGCAGGAACCCAGAGGCAGGAATAGAAAGAGAGGCCATGATTAAATACTGCTTACTGGCTTGCTCTACATGGCTTGCTCATCCTATCATTTCTTATAGAGCCCAGGAACACCTGGCCAGGGCTGGCATCACCAATAGTGAGCTGGGCCCTCTCATGTCAATCATTAGTCAAGGCAATATCCAACAGCATGTCCAAGGGCAAATTTGATGGAGGCAATTTTTCAATTGAAGTTCCCAAGTGACTCTAGTTGGTGTCAAATTGACAAAAACTAACCAGCACTGACCTGCAAACTTTCTGTGAGATGGAAGTCTCAGCTACATCCAGATTTCCACCTGTTGAGTAGAAGCCTGTGCAGAAAACATAGTTATTGATACCCACATTCTTGTCCCATGGAAGCTGACAAATATGTAGTGGATATGATTTAGACAACTTGGTTTGTAACAACTTTTTATGCAGCATGGAAGAAAGAATACATTGAGATATTGGAATGTACCCATGAATTTTCATTATATGCATTTGCACAATTACTGATATACTGATATATAAATAATACTCAATTTCATGGATTTTAATTGAAGAAGGAAATAAAAAGAGAAAAATCACCCAATAAAGAGCCCATTTCAATTGTGTTTCCTAAACCAATTATCAAAATCTTCTTAACAAAATGTGTAGTCTTATGCTATGTTTTCAGAAAGAGAAATTGCTTTGTTATGTACAACCAACATCACTAGAGAGATCTTAGTACTTCCCAAGGGTCAAACATATTCCAAGAAGTGATTAGCAATTATTATGAAGAACATTTACAAATATTTAGCTATTTACTTATGGATTTGTCCTTTATACAATTCCAAGAACTGATTAGCAACTATTATAATGGGCTTTTACAAATATTTAGCTATTTTCTTAAGGATTTGCTATATAATTTTGAGAAGAAAAACAGATGTAGGAGTTATGTAGGAGCATTTGGGTTATGTCTTTGATCTCATATGGAGGATGAAAATGTTGATGTGTCTATTCTTATAGTTAAATATTAAAAGTTTTACTGAAAACCAACAAACAATAAAATAGATGGTAGTTGTGTTTGAAAAATGTTAAACTAAGCTCCACTTTTCAGATTGTATAGACAGGTGTGGATGTAAAATATCCCAAAGCTGCACTAAATTGTTTGATATCATTTAAATACTCTTTCCCTTTGAGGTAAAATGAAGACAAATAGTCAATCAACATCATGATTTCACAATTTATTTAATTTCTTATTTGTATCATCTTTTTATTTAAATGTGCAAGAAATAAAAATTATTTAGAAATATTTTTGAAATATCTTCACTTAAACATGGTGAAAATTAGGATCTATAGGAAAGATAATTTTCATAATACTTTAGAATGTGTGGAGGGATTGTAGCAATGGCAATAGGTTTTGAAGAGGAATAAGTCACAATTGTATTGGAGTAATTGAAATAATGTTTGATTTATTTGATTCTTGATTAATAAAAAATAAATATTATAGAGGTATATGCAAATAGGACTTCTAAAATATCCTTTTGATTATGGAATCAGAAAGTATGTGGAGATTGTATCTCTAGAGCTAGGCAGGCTAGGACAAATCTCAATAATGTGAATGATTTTATGAAATAATATACAAAGGTATTTGTGGGCATTCTGCATGCCTTGAGTCTTTCTTGATAAATTCTTGTTCTGTGTAGTGGTTTGAAAAAAAATGGTTCCCACAAGGATGGTGCTGTTAGGAGATGTGGCCTTGTGGAATAGATCTGGCCTTGTTGGAGAAAGTGTATCACTGTGGAGGTGGAATTTGATGTCTTATAAGCTCAAGACTGACCAGTGGGACACAAATTCCTTCTGCTGCCTATAGATCAAAAATGTATACTCTCAGCTCATTCCCCAACACCATGTCTGCCTGCATGCCACCATGTCCTGCCCCATGATGATAATAGACTAAACTTCTTAAACTGTAAGCCAGTCCCAAATAGATGTTTCTATTTAGAAGAGTTGCCATGGTCATGGTGTCTCTTCACAGCAATAGAAACCCTAATGAAGACAGTCTGTGTCTACTTGGTCTCTGACAACTTTTAGAACTTACTAAATAAAACAAAACAAAGGGCTGGAGTTATTCCTCTGGGATTAATAGCACTGGGTGCTCCTCTAGTGGGTCCTGGTGTGATTCTCAGTACCAACATGGCCACTCACAATTGTCTCTATCTCTGGTTCCATGGTGTCTCATGCTCAATTCTGACCTTCGAGGGTACTGTATGAATGTAGTACACAGATAAACATGCAAGTAAAACATGCATAAAAACATGTAAGCAAAACACAAAATAATTGATTTAAAAACAGCAAAAAAAAATTTGTAAGAAGGTGTAGTCAATCCTCAGAAAGCCTCTGATTCCTTGGGCATCATGATCTCTGACCTCTTCAATATAATGCTTCATCACTGCAAGTTCTCAATTCTGTGAAATCAAAACAAAAACAAAGAAATTATTGATGCCATAGGTCACTGACAAGAACTACTAAAAGACTTAAAATTTTCTGGCTTATTTGAGTTAACAATTATATTTTAAACGTAAGGCAGCTATAGAGATGGCTCATAGGCTAACATACTATACTGCTCTTCATGGAGACTGAATTCAGTTTTCAGGACAATGTAAGGCAGACCATTGTTTTCTGTGACTCTAGCTCCAGGGCAGCCAACACCCTGTCTGGCCTCTGAGGACACCTGTAGTAGTGTGTGCATACACATCAACACACAGTCATGGTCCTAATTTAAACCTAAAAAAATCTAGAAAAATAAAATTTGACATAAACATTTAGAAATACATAATTTAGTAAGATCATTAAGGGGAATTAATAAGAAATAAAAATGTTTCTTGTCATAATTTTTGTTTTAAGGCCATGGTCTCACTATCTTTCATTAACTTCTCATGTAGCCTCAGCCTCCTGACAGCTGAGGTTGCAACATGTGGGGTATGCTACAAATCTTGACTCCAGAAAAATAGTCACAGTGCATTGTAATTATTGACTCCAACCCGATTTTGAAAACTATCAGAGTTCATTACCACAAAGAAATGGATAAGACTTTCTTGTAGGTATGAACATAAAAAAATTTAAGTAATTGATCATTTTAATATTGTATTTCACGTTGAAGGTGAAAACATGATTATGAATGGAACATCATACAATAAAACCAAGTTTCAAATCTCATCACAGCACTAATGATGTATTACCATTTTGTGTTCATGCTCTCTTGCTCTGAGGAACTTGCTCAGAATAGGTGTATATATGGGGCATCTGTTTTATTTCCATTGAGTAAGTTTACACCTACCTGAGAATGTCAATCAGACTTTTCCTACAGTGTAGCTAGAGTTTTCCTGTCTTGTCCACAGTCAGGACAAATCTTTGTCACCTGCCAGTCCCACAGCCGCTCAGGCCCAACCAAGTAAACATAGACACTTACATTGCTTACAAACTGTATGACCATGGCAGGCTTCTTGCTATCTGTTCTTATATCTTAAATTAATCCATTTCTATAAATCTATACCTTGCCACGTGGCTCGTGGCTTACTGGTGTCTTCACATGCTTCTTGTCATGGTGGTGGCTGGCAGTGACTCCTTCTGCCTTCCTGTTCTTTCCTTTCTCCTCTCTGTTAGTCCTGCCTATACTTCCTGCCTAGCCACTGGCCAATCAGTGTTTTATTTATTGACCAATCAGAGTAATTTGACATACAGACCATCCCACAGCACTACAGAGCTATTTCAGGTCAAAATATCCTTTGCTCTCCTGCATTCCTTCATCTTTCCCTTGGAAATTTTGACTTCCAACCAGCAGAGAAACATCAGATATTTTTATGAATCCAGTATGCTGTGTAGCCTTTCTGGATACTACCTGGGGTAGATGCTCTCAGCTTCTTATCTGGTGGCTTCTGAAATGAATTAACAATGGCCAACTTTGAGCAACTTGTGACTATGATCCCCCAGCAGCCACTACTCAAATCTTGGACAAGGTCACAGCAGCTCATGTACAACCTTCTTTTCAACCCCATTCCATGTGAGGATCCATAGTCCCACTCACCCATTTGGGTATGCATGTAATACATGTGTATTAATATTTGTGTTTGTGTCCATGTTCAAATATATATGCATAAGCACATATGTGCATGTGCGTGTGCATGTGCGTGTGCGTGTGCGTGCGTGTGTGTGTGTGTGTGTGTGTGTGTGTGTGTGTGTGTGTGTGTATGTGTGCACACCCACATATGGGTGTAGGCCAGAAGTCAACATAAAATGTCTTCTATACCTATTTGTCTTATTTTGAGATAGAATCTTTCACTGAACCCTGAGTGGTTCAGTGGCCAATGGGCTCTGGAATGTACTCCTCTTTCCATCTTCTCTTCCCCTTTTTAGACTAGTTATAGGTGTGTACAGCCATGCCAGCTGTTTACATGGGTGTATAAGAGATTTGAGCTCAGGTCACTTGCACAGCAAGCACTGTATATTGACTGAGTGATCACCCCAGTAATGGTTTTCTTATTGCATATGTGCCTCCATTGTGGATCACATTGTTGCTTTTAGGGCTGTCTCACAACTCTTAGAACACATAAATACATAGCTGCACCTGGCTCACCTACCCTTCTACTATCTACCCTGGAGAGAAGGGCAGTCTCTGAGATCTTGGTAAAGCCTGAAAATGAGTCAGTACCCAAGCTATCTGTCAAGAGTTCCCAATAGCAAGTTCGTACTACTTTTGTTCCAGGATCTGGACATACTTAGATGCATCACCTAGCTGTGCCTGACCCTGTACAAAAATCTCAGCTGTGTCTGACCCAGTACACTTCCAGCTGTATCTGAACCTGTACATAATCTAATGTCTCTCATCTCTTCTCACAGTTTATGGAACAAAAATACTGTGACATTCCCCATGCCTTTTGCCTCAGCTCAAGACCTTTTCTCTCTCTGGCCAGTAATATTCTCCATGGATGTCAGCCAGGACTATCTCTTTTTGTTATAAAGGTCAAAATAATGGATTTCTGAAAGTCCCTTTTTTCTGGACTGCTTTTTACTAAAGAGGTCATGAAAGTCAACTTGAAGACTCAGGACTGATCAATGGCTCTTTGCTTCTAGAAAATCTGTGAGAACTGCAGAATATATAGATTTTCTGAGAAGATTAAATGTTATAAAGTGAGCCAAGGCCTCCACACAGTGCTCACCGCAGGACAATCATTCACTTTGTGGGGCTGTATGATCCTTGTGGTAATTCCTCCATCATCAGGGGAGAGATTCCCACACATTTCTTAAAAGTCAATTTCTCTCTGCAAAGAATGCTTTTGAGTGTTAAGCTGGCTAGAGGTTTCCTCTGAAAAGCCTGCTTCAATCTTCCTGTCAAATCATCTTTTTGTCTCCTCTGCCTAATCCTCTCAGGATTCTATTGAATCCACTTGCTTATCCCTCTGCATCTTCTACCTTCACACCTCCTCATGATACCACCTCTGCATCTTCATCTTCTTCTGCGGGGAACAGTGCTCCCAAACATATGTTATCCCTCTTTGGAATCACCCTACCAATGGAAATAATAAGTTAATTGCCTCTGTCTCCCTTGCAGTGATTTCTAGGTTCTTTATGCGAGACAATAGTTCTCCTATTAAAAACATATAGTTCTGTTCTTTGTGTGCTATTGTTTGTAAGTGTACATTTTGTTACCTTTTAAGCTCAAATAATTTTCATTTTCCATAAAATACTCTATAGCCCCCCAAACTGCTTTTCATTTGGTTTCTGTTTACTGTATACAACTTATTCTGGATGGTAGCCTATTTTTGTGTGTGTGTGTGTGTGTGTGTGTGTGTGTGTGTGTGTATCTGCATATGTTTCTCTGTGTGTGTGTGTGTTACTTCTGCATTTCAAATTATTTTTTTGATATGACAAGTAAAAAGGAAGAGAGAATCCTCTGTATGTTGGAATTCAGGCCTTCAGCCTCCTTTGAAGGGCAGGGTTTACCAGTTTATGTTAGAACTACTTTGTGAGGTGTCAGCATATTGTCAAAGTAGCCATTACAAATGTTTAAGCTGGGTGTAACCCCAGTCTTTTTATATGTTCCATGAAGAGCATTTCTACCAAAGATTCAGCAAACTCACAAACAGGAATATCAATAAAGTGTTCTGATACTTTGTTGTATTCTAATAAAATTTGCCTGAAGATCAGAGGACAGAGCCAGCCACTAGATTAAACATAGAGGTCAGGCAATGGTGGCATTCTAGAGAGGCAGAGATCCATCTGGATGTCTGTGAGTTCAAGGCCACACTGGGCTACATGAGATTGATCTAGTCTAGGAGAGAAACAGAGCCAGGCAGTGGTGGCACACACCTTTAACTCCAATATTTGGGAAGCACGCATACCATTATTCCCAGCACTAGGAAGGTTGAGATAGAAAGTGAAATGGTTGGCCAGAGAAAGGCATATAAGGTGTGAGGAGACAGGAACTAGGCCTTTTCTGCTGAGGACTCAGAGGCATTCAATCTGAGGGTTTGTGGAGACAGGATTGACTGAGGAGATGGCAAGGAGAGAAGGTGCTGTGGCTTGTTCCTTTGTCTCTCTGATCTTTCAGCATTTACCCCAATATGCGACTCCAGGTTTTTATTACAAGACCATTTAGGATCCATGCAACAGTAAAGAACCTCCACAACTTGACTCTCAATGCCAAAACCAAGACTGTTACCCCTCTACTAGGTCTTCATTGAGACTGGAGAATATCCAAAGCACCTTGAGGGAAAAGAGGTCCTACCATTGTTGTTAGTGTAGAGAAAACAGAAGGAAGAATTGTTTCCAACTTAAGGCCGAACCAAGAGGTATTGGTCTTATGTGAGAGAAGAATAAAGGAAGAAGCATGTCATTGGGATATGTGGACTGTTTCTGTGTATATGAAGGATTGATCCCTCTGAGACTGCTACAATAAGGAATGATTGTGACAAAGTCAATTCAAACCCAAACCTCCCATTGTTCTTTCCTTCTGGTAATGTTTTTCAGTGGGTGAGGAAGCCCTTCTTGGGGGGGTTGTTGCTCAGCAGTAATTCTGAATAATGATAAGGATTTGGTGGTATATTTTTCTTCTTAAATTTTATTTTGGTACTGGGATGGCTTTCAAATTTGTCACTGGGAATATGCAAAGAATCTGTGCTATGTGAATGCATATAAATAATTGCATTATACTGTAATGCTTTAATTTGACATGAAGAATCAGCAGTGAGTCTCAAATATTCACCATGTTTTAAAAACTTGATGTCTAAAATGAAGTACTGCAACTTGAAAGGATGTAAATATAGGTTTTGGTGGCTGAGTTAGCATTTAATGATTAGGGTAGGTGATTATATTTTCTTGTGCTTAGGAATTTGGAATGAAAGGAAATCTGTGTGGTTTTATTTTCATTAGGTCATTGCCACAGGTTACCCCCAAATCTTTTGCATTTCAGACAATGTCAGATTGCTTCTTTTTAAATCCAGTGTTTTCTATAGATAATGATCATTTCCTAAAGAGATCTAGACAACACAAATGAATTATTCATAGCAAATTAGTCTGCTCAGCACTGTTTTGGTATGTCTACAACTGAGTTATCATCACAAGAGAGTTGCCCGTTAGAGAGGAGGTTTTTTCTCATTCAACAAGTAAACATTAGCCATGATGAATGGTTTTACTAGATAGCATAGACATTAATTTGCTTCTAACACAGAAACAGCAATTCTCCTGAGTGTTTCCATCAGTATTTACCTAGGGTGTGGAAGACACAGGAGGAGACAGAAACACACAGTGCCCTGGTGCAGCAGGAAATTGTATGTAATTTAGCTAAAATTCTTTGCTCAAGATTGATAGGAAACCAAACTATATTATTGATTTAAACAAAAGCAGACCTCATAATTTTTATGGTAAAATTTAATGTACTAAGTTACATTTTATATGTTATATCCATACATACCTGTTGTGTTCTTTCCCTTTGAATGTGTTGGGCCTTAACTTTCTGTGAACGAGAGGGTTATATTTTTTAATCTTCCCTATTAATTTAATTGTTAAGTGTCCTTATAGAGAATAAATGAATTTAAAGAAATCAATAACCTAAGAATTCAGAAATCTGATTGTAGATTTTTCCTATGACTAATTATAAAAGAAGACTGAATATTCACTAGATTTAGAGTTTGAGCAGTTAGCAAGTAAAAATTAAAAGCTTTTATCTGCTTGTCTCTGGTGCTCACCTAACATTAATTCAAGTATAATATTTCTTCAAATACTTTACATACTTATATAGTAGATTTTATAGAATTCTTTTCAACCATGTCTACTAACTGGAGGAAATTACAGTTCAATTCTGGGAGAACATTTTGTGCATAGTTAGCTGTACTTATCAGGTGGTCAAAATTACAACTTTCAGCACAGGGGTAGATATGTGGCTCAGTGATTACATTCTTGTATTGCTCTTAAGGAGGACCAGAGTTTGATTCTTGGAACCTAAGTTCAGTCTCTAGTATCCAAGTGGGGTGGCATCTAACTTCCTGTAACTCTAACTCCAGGAAATCGAAGGCCTTCTCCAACTCCCACAGGCACTGAACTCATCTGCACAAATCCACACCTACACATATAATTTAAAATGATAACAATAAACTGTTGTTGCAATTTATAGAAGGCTTATGGGGAAAGGCAACATCAAAGACCATTTCTATTGCCCTTTTGATGAATTTCTGTGGAAAACTTGCAGTAGGATTCCAAACAGTGAGGAACAGCCCACATTTCCCATCTATCCTTTCTACAGAAAATCAGATTATCAGTGTGCTATACTTTGCGATGCAGTTATCCCCATAGTTCTTTGGTAAACATCAACATAAGCATGATGACTGCTTGGGTTGGAGATCAGAAATGAAGCAGATTCCTGTTTATAATTTTCTGTAATATGGCAAAATCAGAACATAATTTGACTGGAAAAGGTAAACGCTGATGTTTGTGACATTGGAGGTTCTATGACTTGAAAATATACATGTCGTATCAGATTGTAGCAAATTTTGAAAGTCTTTATTACAAAGTAAATGACATCAGCTAGTATATTAGTTAGGGTTTTATTGCTGGGATGGACAACATGACCAAAAGCAACCTGGGAGGAATACGTTATTCAGGAATGACAGGGCAAGAATTCAAGGCAGGAACTGAAACAGAGGCCATGGAGGAATGTTGTGTACTGGTTTGTTCCTTATGACTTTCTCAGCCTGCTTTCATCTACAACTCAGGACTGCCTGGCCAGGAGTGGCACCAACCACAGAGGCATATGCCCTCCCTCATCAATGACTAGTCAAGAAAATACCACCTCAGATTTATTCAGAGGCTAATCTGATGGAAGCACTTTCTCAATTGAGATTCCTCTTCCAAGATAACTCTATCTTGTGTCAAGTTGACAAAGAAAGTCACTAGGACAGTCAGTGTAGTTGATGATGTATCCACTTTCAGGAAGTAAGGAATCACAGGAAGCCAATGGATTTCTTTTAATACCCTTCTTTGCTACGCAAGGAAACATGAGGTAATTGACAACCTTGGTGGGAGAGGTAAGGAACAGAGGATGAATGTAGCAAGGTGTAGTATGATCAAAAGCGTGTCTGTCTTTTTTGTTTTCCCCACTCCTGGCTCCTGGTACAGTGCTTCAGGCCTTTTGGTGTTATTGAGTGAGAAAACTTTCTCTGTTATGCTCATGTGAATATGGGGACCTGTATCATTAGGTCAGGATGGAGCAAAAGCAACAGTCACTAGAAAGCTCAAGCATGAGAGTTAATGGTTGATCCCTTGCAGGTGCCAGACATGTTAGGAACAGAGAGGGAAGGAAGCTGAGCTCAAGTGTGTGGCCAGTGTCCATCCTCTTACGGCTGCTCTTTTAGAAACTGGCAGAGAAGCTCTTCAGTGTTGCCTGGTTGGTAATCTCATTTACCTGGTGGGAAGTGCTTGTGTCTGGGGACTGCGATGTCTCCATTGCCACAGGAAGAGGGCTCAGATACTCTGTATTTGTGAACCTCTATGATCTCACCCTTCATAATAAAATAGAAACTTAAATATCATATGTTTTGTAAGTTCTGTGAGCTAGAATTTTCCAATATGCAAGGGACTATATCTACTAAACAGTAACTGTGTGGTTAGCATCAGGCCTATGTTTAACACTTACAGTTAGTGTTACAGTAGTTGATGTGGAAACAGGACATAAGGAAAAGAATCTTGCTATTCTGATAACTATTCTTGATAGAGGGTAGATGTAGCTGAAGTTGTTCTGGTCCTGCCCGGCTCCCGTGGCCCTGCAGCTGCTTGGACCTAAGTAAACACACAGAGGCTTATATTAATTAAAACTGCTCGGCCATTAGTTCAGGCTTATTACTGACTAGCTCTTACACTTAAATTAACCCATAATCCTTATTTGTGTTTAGCCACATGACTTGGTACCTTTTCTCAGTTCTGTCTTTATATCTTGCTTCCTCTGTGTCTGGCTGACAGCTCCTGACTCAGCCTTCCTGTTCCCAGAATTCTCCTCGCTGCTTAACCTGCCTATACTATACTTCCTGTCTGGCTACTGGCCAATCAGTATTTTATTTATCAACCAATCAGAGCAACACATTCACAGCATACAGAAAGACATACCCAGCACTTCCCCTTTTCTTTTTTTCAAAAAAGAAGGTTTTAACTTTAATGTAGTAAAATTACATTTAACAAAGCAATTGTCTGGAAAGCAGAAGGCTGAGTGAGTAGACTACACCCTGCCGTCTAGGAAGAAGCATGTAATGGCACACAGGTAAAGCCACAGAACACGTGGCAACATATATATTAAAAGAAATGGGCTGAGTTTAAATGTAAGAGCTAGTCAGTGGTAGGCCTGAGCTAATGGCTGAGCAGTTTTAATTAATGTAAGCCTCTGTGTGTTTACTTGGGTCTGAGCAGCAGGAGACTGAGCAGGACACAGGAAAACTTTCAGTTACAGGTAGAGTTAGGACCCTTGAACATAGTATCTTTCTCTCTTGTCTTCTGCTAGATCAAGTTCCTACTGTAGTTAAGAGGGAACTTTTTGGGCAACTCTGCTGTTGGGATGGGTTTGAAGATGAATATTTTCAGTAAAATCAAGCCTGGAAATTAAGAAAGACATATAATGTCAATAGTGGGCCACCACTAATTGACTTGGAGCAAGGTGGCAGTTCATTACTTGCTCTATCAAGAATGGGAAAAGTAGAGACTCAACCACAGTGACCTGTGAAGATACTCTTGTAATAACCTGGATGAGAGGTGATTAGGCTAGAAAGGTCATAGATAGTAAAGTTTCTAAAGTGAAAGTAAAATGTCAAGGTACTATGAGGTTTTTAAATAAAATTGTTCACATAATTTAAAGCAATCAAAAACCTTTCTCTCTTCCTCTCTCTCTCTCTCTCTCTCTCTCTCTCTCTCTCTCTCTCTCTCACACACACACACACACACACACACACACACACACACACATGCATACATAGATGTGCACACACTCACACATGCATGTATACCTATTTTTGAAAAAATATAGTCCCATCACTTGGTTCAAATTATGAAAAAAATTCATGTGTGTGTATCACACTGTCCTAAGCTGTTGTGTTTAAGAATGTAATGAACATGAGCTACAAGTATAGCTCCAGCTGTTGAGAGTATAGGGCCAGGTGTTCAGTCCCTGCATCCTCTAGGAGTTGCTTCTTAATTCATTTTGAATGAACTCCACAGTAGTTGTCAATAGACACTGTTGTGTTTATCACACTCAAGTATTCATGATTTCTAACTTCTCTGCAGCCATACCAATTAGTTTCTTCTCTTTTTCTCCCTCCTTCTCTCTTTTTTCTCTGCTTGCATCTCCTTCCCTCAATAAACAATAAGAGACCCAGTGTAACATCACAATTTAGTTAGACTTGCATTTCCCCAAGATCATTAGCATCAATTATCCTTTCCCTTTCCTATTACATTTTGTTGTCTTTTTGAGAAGGATTCTCAGTCAAGTCTTTCAGCTACTATTCACTTATTTACCTTATTGTAAGTAGAGCTGAGTTATTTACATTCATAACATATTTTGAATATCCTTCCTGCACATGTGGTTTGAAAATGTTTTCTCCTCATCCACTGATTTTTACTCTTAGTTATGTTTCTTTTGCTAAACATATTTTATAATTTTCTCTAGTCTTCCATGCTTATCTTTGTTTTTGTAGTCTTCCATGCTTATCTTTGTTTTTGTAGTCTTATCTAAGAAATCAGTGATTTTGTCTATATTATGAATCTCTTATTTTTTCTAATCAAATTTTATAGTTTTAGATTTACATTTAAATGATACAATTTGAGTTGATCTTTCAATGTGGTGTAATGCAAACATATGATTTCAATATTTTGCTTATAGATATTAGGTTTTTAGTACCATTTACTGAAAAGAATTATTTCTCCTTTGTATAGTTTTTACACCCATGTATAAGTGTGTATGTGTGTGTTTGTGTCAGTATGTGTGTGTGTGTTTAGTTACGCTCTTATTTCATTAGTTTCATATATATGTCTGCTCTGATGTTTACTATATTGCTTTAGTTATTGTGACAATGTAAGTTTGTGCTTAGCTTTGATCTGGAAATGCAAAAACTTCAATGAACTTCTTCCTGATAAAAAATAAAGTTTCAGCATGTTATCTTCTGTATTAATTTTATGGTTCCATATGAATTTCAGAATTGTTTTTATGTCTTTGAAAAAAAAGTCATTGAGTTGATCTGTACAATAACATGCTGAACATGGAGGACTTTATATTGAGAGGGATAAATGAGTCTCTGTGGCATATACTGCCTAAGCCAGTATGGTTCTCAACCTATGAGTCATGACACCTCTAGTAATGGAACAAGTTTTTCATAGGGGTTGTCTAAGAACATCAAAAAAAACCCAGATATTTACATTATGATTCATAACAGTGGCAAAATTACAGTTATGAAGTAGCACCAAAATAATTTTATGGTTGGGGGTCACCACAACAAGATGAACTGTATTAAAGGGTCTCAGCATCAGTAAAGTTGAGATCTACTTAGACCCTAAGCCAATGAAATGAAGCATCTGAAATAAATAAACTCTGGCACAGAAGCAGAGTAGAATGATGGGGCTGTCAGGGAGTAAGAAGTGCAGGTTGTCTATCTCTCCAAAGTTTCAGTTGTGTGAAATGAATTAAGTTCTGCAGCTATGTTGAACAACAGATTTCCTCCTATACTCCATAGTTTAGTAAAGAGCACCCATTTCACTCAATTAGTTGGAGAAAGTGACCTGAAGTTAATCAAGATGGCCTTCCTTAGATGGCCATTAATGCATGAATGAATAATTAAAATGTGGTACATTTACATGTTGGGATATTGCTCTGCTGTTCAAAAACATAAAATCATGAAACTCACAGGTAAATGGTTGGAGTGAGAAAGAACTATGGTTGATATGTGCGAATATGTGGATGCTAGCTGTTAAGTCTTTGATAAACAGACTACGGTTTATTTAACCACAGAGGTTAGGTATAGAGTAAGGGACTAGGGAAGAGGGAAGGGTCTCCTTAGGAAGGGGAAATAGCATAGATGGAAGGAAGGGGAGACTAGAATGGAAAGATCAAGTTGAGAGTAGGTGAGAGTGTAAGGGAGGCAATATGGGGAGGGTCAGCAAAAGATAAGGATAATTTGAGGGGTGATATGGAAACCTAATACAGCAAAAACTTTTAAAATATATACATACATGAAAGAAATCTAAATAGGGATCTCCAAGTAAGAGAGGAAACAAGGATCCAACTAGACACCTCTTTTCCCCACATGAAACATCCAGTGTGAGATAGATGTTCTGAGTTACATCTAATTGAGATGTTGGCCAAAGGAACCCCATGGAGACCTCCAAACAACCTAGGCTATTGCCAAAGCTGCTGGATTTTCTCTGAAAGCTTACGATAAGGTCCTATTGCTGAAGACATTAGCTAGATAATTCAATTAATGTGAAGAAGTTGAGCTAGTGCTTGGTTCTTTTTTGTTATTTTTTTTCTGTTTGTTTTGTTCTCGTCTGGTTTGTTTTAATTATATCCTATTTTATTTTATTATATTTTAGTTCCATATTTGTATTCTAATGAGAGAAAGAAAGAATTTGGTGGGTGGAGAAGTGGGATGGATCTGGGAGGAGTTGTGGGAGGAGAAATCACATTTAGGGTAGATTATATGAAAAAATATTTTTAGATATATAAAATAAAAAATTAAAAAAATGATTTTGTTCCTCCTTCCTCCAGACCCACACCTGATCATCTACAATGTGTTCTTTTCATCACCTCTCTTTATATATTGAAACATTGTGCTCTTCCCATTCAGTGCTCCCTTTATTAGAAGATGCCTATAATTTTTATTAATAGAAAAAAATCTTAATACAGAGTTCCTGATTATACTTTGCCTCTAACCAATGTTTTTAAAACACTGAATCCAAACTCGATGTATTAGCACCATACATCATTCTCACCATAACACACCACATGTATAGAATGTATATATCAACAAACATATCAGCAAACATACATATATGTGTACATATATATGTGTTCATGTGTATGTACACACATACACATAGATAGTTTACGTATTATTCTTTCCATAGATGTATTTCATATTTTTCTTTACAAAATTCTTCCACATACCTTACTTCTAGAGAGCAGAAGTACTGTGAACAACTTCTCTGAATAGTGAAATAGGTGTTCTCAAACCACTGTTGAGTAAAAAGAAAAATCAAATATAAATGGCAGCTACAAGATATCTTGAGAATGATGGTAGTGAAAACACTTCATATGAAAACTAACAATCTAAGAAGAAAATAATGCTGATAAAAATTAAGGCTTCGAAATCACAGAAAGGAAAACACAGTCAAAATCAAAATGACTTATTTCCCAGACCTTAGAATCAAGTTCAGACACTAGAGGTAAAAGCTCTGTGCTGGGCAGCGGTGGAGCACACTTTTAATCCCAGCACTCAGGAGGCAGAGCCAGGCAGATCTCTGTGAGTTCGAGGCCAGCCTGATCTATAGAGCGAGATCCAGGATAGACACCAAAACTGCACAGAGATACCCTGTCTCGAAAAACAAAAGACAAAAAAATAAACAAACAAAAAAGCTCTGTGACAGGTTTTCCTACAAGTCATCTGAATTTAGACTTTCCTGTTATTCCCTTATTATTTTGTGGTAAGTGCTTGGGGCTTGTCTTTGAGGCATTCCACTCAATGGGTTCCTCTTTTGCTGCCTTCTTATTTCTCTTTTCTGTACAAATGTTACAAAAGTGAGTTGTGTGTGACTTTGAAAACACTTAGAGTAGGATCTTTGAAACCAATTTTATTTAAAGCCCAGCCTTTGCCAATGTGATGACTAGAATTAGCTAATAGATACATGTATGCACACAAGTTTACCTGTGTGTGCTTATCCATGTGTGCTCACATGTGTGTAGCTCACACAGAAACAAAAGATAGGAAAGGGAAGATTTGAGCTTATTTGAGGAATTAGTAATTCATCATGATATAGAGACAAAGTAAAGTGTTCTAAAACCAGTCTTAGGAAACTCATATTTACTTGAAATAATTTAGCTCTACAGGACAACATTACTGCCTGAATTCAGTAGCTATGACAGCCACACTGCTGACTAATGCACATTCCATCTTTTCTTTCTCTTCCCAGAATATTACCTTTCAGATACTTCTGTGGAAATATTAAAATAGAGTTTGAGCATATGGATATGGCAAGATATCTTTCCTCTTTAACAAGTAAAATATAAACTGTAAGCTGTTTTCTTTTCTTTTCTTTTCTTTTTTTTTTTTTTTTCGTTTTTTCAAGACAGGGTTTCTCTGTAGCTTTGTGCCTTTCCTGGGACTCACTTAGTAGCCCAGGCTGGCCTCAAACTCACAGAGATCCACCTGCCTCTGCCTCCTAAGTGCTGCCTCCCACCTGGCTGTGAGCTGTTTTCTAATGGCTAGATTTCAGCATATTCATTTGAAAATTAATTTTTAATTATTATATCACTTTGTGAGTTGTGTAATCAAATAGAGAAATATTTATGGTTAATTGTATTCATAATATTTCCAAAATTTCAAATGTTCCCATTTAAGTAGTTTTTTCACTTTGCATACTTCAATTGAGTTAAGCCAAATTACTTCATTCATGTTAAGTGCACTGGCTTATGTTTGGATACATTAAATGTCCACAGTTCCTATCTTCTATTTTATTGAAAATGGATTCTTGTTGGTTTGCCTTTTCCAACTCAGATGTGATGATTTTGATACCTTTTAGTATTTTATTTTGTCATGTTTTGTTTTTATTTCTTAGAAGCCTTCTCATTAGAAACAAAATGAAGAGATCCCTAAGAAAAAGCACAAGAATGAGAGACCCACTCATTCACAAACACACATGAATCCCATGGCAATACTAAACTGAAAGTTATAATTATACTCAGAGAACCTAGTACAGGCCCATGTAGCCATTGTGCCTGCTGCTTCAGTCAAATTTCTCTTTAAGCATTTTATAAATATTACTTTTATTTGGGTGTCTTTTAGGATTCAGAAGTTTCTTTCATCTGAAACACCAAATACAAAAATAATTTTATAAAATTATTTATTAAAATTGTTGGGGAAAATGTATAATGTTTGTGTTTTCTGAAATACTAGGGATTAAATGCAGATTTGTATGTGCTAGCAACCACTATGCTACATGCTCATCCCTACAGAAGCGTTTTTTAATCAGGTGCAAAATAAAGCATAGTATGTTTTAATCTACAATTTAAATAGAATGGAATTATTTATCTTCTTTATACATACTACTTTTATATACTCCCAAACTGCTCAGAATCCAGCGCTAATATTGACTTTTCTGTACTTGACATGTAATGTTAAATTTTATGTCCTAGCAAAAGCTCACATCTTCTACTGATAGCAAAGGTGGAAGATTCTCTTTTAGTTTACTCTGCTGCTCAGAGATTCTCAGTCTGTTTGTATTTCCAGCCATTGTTTCGGGGGCTTTGCCTGGGACTTGAATTATGGATTTTGCCACCACATCCAGGCAAGATTTGTCCTGATGGAATTTGGTGATCTCATTTCCTATTAGGAGTCATTCTAGCTGTGTAGACAACAGTACATCTGAACTGAAGGATGCATTTTGTGTGAATGGTGCCATTGTGAACACTCTCATTTGGAAGCTTTTGTTTTCCAAAATCATGTACTTCCTGTTCTTCCAGTTTAAATATTGATATTCTCAATCTTTGTTTTGCTCATTTTTTATTGTTCCTTCCTTAAATAATTTCTTAGGTAGGATTCATTTGGGTAAGTTGTGTACATTCTCTGAATATGCAAATCTTGGGGTCCAGCCCACAGTTTATCAATTAAGAGACAATGTACACATATGTATATGAAATGATTTGTCATGGAGGTTAGCCCAACATAACAGCAACCTCCATCCTGTACTGAACATGTACATAAAAATTTTGAGGGATTGTAACGTTTGCATCAGCATTGTTCGAACTTTTAGCAGATAAAAGAGAGTCTTTTGTCTTATACTAATGCACCATCTTGTCAACAAATTAAAGATTCTCTTGGTCATGGTGGGAATTCTGAGTTTTCCTGGATGGAAGACATACACACTGTGTGTCTATGACAAAAATTAATATTTTTCTTGTTGATCCACTTTTAATTATCTGATATTTCTGACCTCAGAAATAATGTTTTGTTCACTCTCACACTAGATATGCATAACTAGTTTCAAAAGTATGCTGCTAGGCACATAGGACAGTGCAGAGTAAGTAGAGGTGTTGGTCATTACACATCTTTTTCAAATTCTTTGTATCTAACCACATTCTTAGCACAACATCATTGGTAGGTTTTTTTCTTTAAGAATCTAATTAATAATACTTCTTAGACAAGGCTATGAGTATGAATGTCCTCAAACTAACACGGCCACAGCTTTCATGGATCTTCCCATTTCTGGGGTTCTTGATTGGAATGATCATATGACTGTTACTTACACCTTGTGTAGATGAAATTCTAAACAGTCTTGGTAAAGAGAAACAGAGTCAAATACAGAGGTAACAGCCAAAGAGATCAGAGAGCCACTACTACTTTATCTTACCACCTTGCTGCCCTTAGAGAGAGCTTCTTCCTGTCTGATTTGTGTTTGTATTGCCTTTCTGTTCTACTTTCTCATTGGCTCTAAGCCCAGCCACATGACTTCCTCATCACTGCCTGTCTACACAGACCTCTAGGTCTCTATTGGTGGTACTGGGATTAAAGGCTTGGCTCGTGTCACCATGCTTGGCTGTGTCCTTGACCACACAGACTCTACCTGCCATATGATCAGATTAAAGGCCTGTGCTACCACCACTGGACTTCTGCTTATGGCTTGCTAGATGACCTCGCTATGTGACCTCAGATCTCTAGGCAAATTTTATTTAGTAACATACAAATAAAATCACATTTCAGCACAATTAAAATATCACCACAACTTTGTAAAAAAAAAAAAGGGGGGGGAGTCTTCTGGGCTACATATGATTTCAGGCTAAATCCCAATAAACAATGATCCCAGCCTACTCCTATCATTGGAAATACCAAGCCTCCTCTCCAGCCAATAGATAACACAGGGAGAAAGTCTCATAGCTCCTCTTATGTAGAGCCTTTAGCCAGCATAGGAGTAGTCACAGAAGGTTATTTGTCATTGCCCTTCTGCTTCCCCCAAATATTTTCAGGCCCACTACTATCAAGGAAAGATTGGAGCAGGAGAATAGGAATCAGCAGGGGGAAGGTTTCATAGAATAACATTTGAAACATCAGTAGAAAGAATAGCATCCCTTACTCTACCTGAGCTTAAGCCAACCGAGTGAGTATAACTGGAAGCCCACACTATGAGTTTTGGAGAAATGGCTACTATGTTAATGAACAATTAAAAGTCACTAACACTCTCATCAACACACTTGTAACTTGGAGCCAGGCCACTGGAAAACCACCAAGCTCCATGATTTCTCAAATTTGATCATTTCATTCTTCACTTTAACAGAAATAGAGAATTCAGCTCTTAGTTGTTTCATATTCAAGTCAGAAAATAAATTTAAAGGTCACTTAAAATCATTTGCAATATGAATGTATATAACAGCTGTAAATGTTGTTCGTCATTGTCCCAACTGGTATCTGAAGTTTCTCCAATTTTGATTATCTATTACAATTGCTGCATGTTTTCCTTTCTCTTATACCTTCTAAAATAATTAGTCACAATAATATTCACCGAAGAACCACCCCACCTGCTTGATAGCCTGCACAGTTTATAAACAAAATGTGCTTGTTCCCTGTAAAAAATAAAGTTTTGGAAGTTCAGTCTGAATCTAAAACAACAAATTGGGGCTGAAGGTATGGTTCAGCAGTTAAGCACTTGGTACACTTTTAGAAGACCTAAGTTCAGTCTCAAGCACACAGGAAGGGAGGCTCTCAATCATCGGGAACTTCAGCTCCAAGAGATCTAACACTCCCTTTTGGCCTCCATGGGCACTACCTACATGTGTAAAAACACATACACAGGCATATACACATATACATGATTAGTAAATTAATTCTTTTAAATAAAACACAACAAATTGTTTTAAATATGTATTCATGGGAAGACTTTTATTAGTTTGGTCAATTAGGCATTGAGGGGAAAAGCAATAAAACTAGAGATTTCTGAGAAACTGAGTTTAGATGTTGGAAACACCCCCTAAAAACTGCATTTGGGGTGCTTTCAGGAAGGAAAAATTTATTTTAGCTCTATGTTTAAGGTGGTGTAGCCCATCACGGCAGGGAGGTATGTATGAAGGAGTGTTGAGTAGCTGCTCTCGTTGCTTCTGCAATCAGGAAACAAACAAAACTTGGAAGCCTTGCAGCCTAGTCTTGGATCAACACAGGGCAAAGAACCTGTGGAAACAGACTCTCACTTGGCAAAGACCAGTAGTACACTGGACAGCACAGGAATTTGCAAAATCCATATAGCTTGCAGGCTCTTTTCTCTCTCATTATATTGGTGATTCTTTGGGTAGTTTTTAGTTTACTTTGTCAGTTGCACATGCAATAGCTGTAATTTTCCTTGGAAATTCTATTCTTTCTCAGATATTTTCCCCTAAGTTTCAGCAGAGGGGCTAATGCTTCTCAAATCCCTTTGCTGGAATTACTAACTGCAAGTCCTAATCCTAAGAACTTTTCTGACTCAATAGAGACAGGTGCATAAGTGAAAACAACACTTGGGACATTAACAATGTCTGAGTTTGGGAAAGGAGAGCAAGGCATGCATACACAGAATAGGAAATGTATCTCAGAAATACACATAAGTGACAACTATTGAGAGTAAGTTCCCTGGGCACCAAGCATAGTACCAAGCGTTGGTAGGATCTGGTATGTTCCAAGTGGAAAAAATACAATGCAAAATGTGGGATTAATTGATCCAGCTTTACCATACATAGGAGTTTATTTTGGTGGAAGAACTATGGGATAGTGAGATGGGAAAAGAGTGTTTTGTCAAAGTCTTCCTTTTACAGAGAGATTGGGACATGGGACCCTCTTGTAAAAATAAGGAACTGTATAAAAGCATTGCTTGAAATACCATGATGGCCACAACAGGAAACCCAGTCCTCTTGAACTAGAGTCACAGAGTTGTGAGCAAACAGGTGGATGTTGGGGACTGACCCCCATTCTCTGTAAGAGCAGCCAGTACTCTTAACTACTGAGCCATTACTCCAGCCCCCAGGTGTGATTATATTAAAGCCAGTTTCATTTTGAGTAAATTTTTGCTGGATGAAATCTCTGGTACTCTATCTATTTTATGTCCACTCTACCAATTTTGAATGACATTTTAAAATATCAATAAGATGCAGGCTCCAGGCAACTTTTATTTTAATCTATAGTTCAATTAGAAAAAAAGACATTTTAAATACACTAAGCTGCTATTTTTGTACTATTATTTCCTTAAACAACCAATAAAAAGATTTATAAAATAATGTGTATGAAAGATTATCTGCAGCATTCATAAAGAGGAAAGGGTTAAGTTAGTACATAGATGTAATATATTACATGTGTGTATTTAACATGTTGATATTATCTCTTTAAATAACAGTGGTCATAACCATAATTCCATGAGTTTCTTCTATAAAAAAACAACAAACATTCAAACTATAGCCTTTCTTAATGCACCCATGAGGATTTTACATGCACACTAAAAATGTGCGTGCACGAACGCATGCACGCACACACACCCACACACATCCACACCTACACACACACACACACACACACACACACACACACACACACACACCAAGTTTATATTCATAACAAACACAAGAAAGGTTTTTTTTTACATTTATTGTTTTTTATTTAAAGTGCGTGTGTGTGTGTGTGTGTGTGTGTGTGTGTGTGTGTGTCTGTCTGTCTGTCTGTCTGTTTGTATGTCTGTGTGTGTGTGGTGTGTATGTGAGTACTCAAGCAATAGGTTATAGAATTCATGTGGATCTCATGAGTACTCAAGCAAATAGGTCATAGAATTCACGTGGTCAGGGGACATCTTTTAGGAATTGGTTCGCTCTTCCCACCCTGTGGCTAACTGGAACCCAACTCAATTGTGGTCAGGCTTATCAGCAAGTTTTTTTAAGCAGCTGAGCCATCTCTCCACCCTAACACACAACGTTCATTAGGAGAGAGCTATAAATAGGACTGGACTGAGAAAAGAACAAGTCAAACTGAGATTAAAGGACTGAGAGGGGAACATCCTGTTTGACCTTCACAAGGTACTCTGGAAAACGGTCAAACCTCTTGATCCTGGACACTTAAATTATTTTATTAATTATTTGAGAATTATATAATGTATTTTTATCACAATAACCTTCTACACAATCTTCCCTGAACCTGTGCTCCTCACCTTCCCTTCCAAGCCACAAAATTTCACATTTGCTTCTTTATTTTGTCTCAGTACATCCAATTTCTCTTTCCCAACTATCCTTGGGATGGAGCCTGCCCTGGTGGGATGGTCAGCATGCCGAGGGTCACATCATTAAAGAAATTGACTCTTTTTCTCCCAGCAGCTATCAGTTGTCAACAGCTTCTCAGCTAGGTAGGGGTGGGATTGTTTTGCCCTGTGCCCAATGTTAAGATTTTGTCCAACATGAGCTTATATAAGTCTTGTTCTTATTTTCTCAATACCTGTGAATACACATGGGCAACTGACCTGTTTGTGTCCATAAAGTACTGTTCCCTTGAAGTTATCCACCACCCCTATCTTAACAATCATTCTGGTCTATCTTTCAAGAAGTTCTCTGAGCCTTGGAGAGGAATACTGCATATATGTCCCAATTGTGGCTGAGTACTAGACAGTCTCTTATTCTTTGTTTGTTGACCAGTTGAACATCTCTGCATTAGCTGTTTTTGACTGCAAGGGGGTTCATCTCTTGTTAGGATTGGGATGCTCTGATCTATGGGTGTAGCAATAAGTCATGAGAGTTTAATTCTATGATAGAGAGATTTTTCTTCTTTGAGGCAACTGGTAGGTTTCTCATGCTCCACTGAATGGACCCCTACCCATACACATATGAACAACACTTAATGGATTTATGGGTTACCATACAATAAAAGGACATGTGATGTGAGACATGGTAAAAGTTTGAGAGGGTTAATGGGGCACAGATATGATTGTATTTCCTTGAATACATGTACGAAATTCTCAAAGATAAAGAAAAATTTAAAAATGGAAAATTTCAAAGTTATATTTTCACTCTATTTCTCTCTGGAAGTCAACACACAGAATTTGTGATTCTATCCACTTCTTCCCTTAGTATTCAATTTAGCTCTGTAATAGTGTATTTCTTCTTCAAATCATATACTACCTGACTTATGTTTTAACTGTTTTAGTTTCTATAAAGCATGTCATTTTAATGGATCAACCCCCAGAAAAAATGATACATTTAAACTAGTAAAAGCGACTTTATGAGATGTTATAGTTTTTACAGGTTGCCTCTCAATGATTGGGTTGTACTAACTATACCTAGACCATTTCTTTTTTCACACTTTACATGTAAATGTAGCATCAACTTCTAATTTATGATGTAATCACAGAAAGACAGATCATTATGAAAAATTAATTCTTTTACATATTAGTTTGATAACACTTGGAAAATCAAAACTTCAATAAAATTGTCCTGACCATGGTGTTCTTCTGGCATCACTGCAAATTCTACTGACTTGTGGTTTTCTGAATCTGAAACATCCCCCTTCAACTGTCTTTACAGTTTGGTCTATGAAATTCACACATCTCTGATAGGGGATGTAGGCAGCCATTAACACAGTGTCTTTTCTCAGCTATATCAATGAGAGAAGAAAATAGCCCTTGAAGAGTATTCCATGGTGAGATTATGCCTGTTCATGATGGAGGTCTCAGGTGTTGCAACAATAGATTTGGACTCTCTTGCTTCTGTGTGGCTGACCAAAAACAACTTTGGGCCAAGAAATGGGTTTATTTGGCTTTATTACCCTCGCACGGTCCATCACTGAGGGAAGTCAGAGCAGGGACTTAAGCAGGTGCCCAGAGACAGGAACTGAAAAAGAGACCCTGGAGGAATGCTGCTTACTGGTTTCTTTCCATGACTTTTTAGCTTGCCTTCTTAAGCTATCAGGGCCACCTGCCTAGAGGTGGCACTGCTCACATCATCTCTTAATCAAGAAAAATGCCCTGCAGACCAGTCTAATGAAGGAAATTACTCAATGGAGTTTCTTTCTTCCCAAGTAACTCCAGGTACATGTGTAGTGCACAAACACACACAGAAGAAAACACTCATGATAAAAACAGCCACTAATTTCAAAAAGAACAAGGTAGGCACATGAGAGAATTTGAAGGAAGAAAGGGAAGGAGGGACATGAAATTTTATTATAATCACAAAGATAAATTATTTTTAAAAGTATTAAAACATTAAATGCATTTGGACAAATGGACAATGTTTGAGTGTAAGTTACAACTTTCTTCTCCACAATATGGATGGTTGTTACAATGTACACTTTCATAGTTGACTTCAGCAGATTAAATAGACCTCTTGAAAGTAGGAAACATAGAAGATGTCACAAAGTGTTTAACAAATGTTTTCATAGCTGTAACATCTGAGGTAATGGTGGCAGTGGATAATATGCCCTAAGGGTAGAAAGTATGTGATAAGAATTGAAGAATGAATGTTTCTTTTTTCTGTGATGTCTGTGATGTGGTCCTGAAGTGGAAAATACAGAGTGATAAGTGCTGAACAGTAGACTGATTATTGGCTGTAGGGCATTGCATGATAAAATTCTTGGTGAATGCTATATTATTAAAGTAGCATTCATGTGATCAGTTGAGATAGGCTTCTATAAGCAGAGTAAGTAAAAATAACCATAAGTCAGAAAAACTTAAACCAATTTTCTCCAGCTGTAGGGATCTGGGGAAGGGAGGTGGAGGCAAGTTAAGCCTCCATGCTCAATCAGCAACAGGGGAGGTGCCAGGAAAAGCTGAGTGTCTGTGATAAAAAGTGTTCTGAGTAGTGTACATAATTGCATCTTATCAACTCTAAACTATCACTTACCGTGAGGTGAACTGTTTATACATTAGCAATACTGAAAAGCTGCTGCTAATGAAATGTTTAGTGAATACATTATTTTCATAGAGTTTTCTTTTAAATTTAATGAAAGGCCTTTCAATGGACCTTGATTTACACATTCCTTTGATTGTTTCCAAGTTGCAAATATAGGCAAAGTAAATTGAAGATACTGCTAAAATGATTTTATGTTCACGACCTGATCTACCGAGTCACTTTTCCACTACAAGTCATTTGTGAAAATAGCACTGTTTATCTGATTAGGAAAGTAGATGAGAAGAGCATTTGGTTGAAAAAATAATGTGTGCTACTCTTACAGTTCTTCTAAGACAGTGAATGGTGTTTGGGGATGTGTTGTCTTTGGCACTCACCCATGTCTCAAGGAAAATAAGAGATGGGTTAATGATGACTGTGGCTGACATTCGGGATACACTCAACTGTCTTCAGTTCCACTTGCCCTGGATTCCTCACCCTGTATTTATTCTGTGTTTATCTTTGTTCCTTTAAGCACTAAGTTCATACTCAGCCAGGGAGGATGGCTTAGCAGACAAAGGGGCTTGGACCTAGAAACCTGAATTCAGTCTTCAGAATCCATGTAAAGGTGAAGGAAAGTATCAACTCTACAAAGGTGTCCTCTGACCTCCATTTACACACACACACACACACACAAAAACACACACAAACACACACACACACACACACACACACACACACACACACACACACGATCAAGTACACACGTACACACAGGCACACAAAGGAATACACGCACAATTTTTTTTAAAGCTCTTAGTCGTTATTAACTTCATACCCAACCCTAACATCAGTTGTTTCACTGGAGCGTTTGGAATTACGTAAGCAACTTCTCTCCTTGTACTCTTGGATGACTGTTCTGATGATCTTCTCATCGTCATGGGGAGTGGTGCAAAAATGGCTAGTGTCGACACAGAAGACATCATAGGACAGGATACACTGATGGCAAACACGTGTAAACACAAAATGATTGTGATTTCTTCTGTACTCAAATTCTACATACACACTGAAAATTAAGTACTTTTGCTATCATAAAGTATCCAAATTTCCTGATATTATCCACCAACTTGTTTAGAGTGCCCTTTTAATTTTTATAGGAAAAAGTGAAATATGCCCCTGATGTAATGTAATGTGATAATTGTGTTTCCCAGGTTTATTTTCTGTTGTCTGTGCATGAGTGTTTGCTTGCATAAAAATGTTTGCACAACATGTGTGTAGTTCTGTGGAGGCTGAGAGAGGGCATAAGACACCCTGGAGATGCAGTTACAGAAGGTTTGGAGTCACCATGTGGATGCTGGGAACTGAACCTGGGTCCTTTGCAAAAGCAGTAAGTGCTCCTAACCTTAGAACCATCTCTTCAGCACCAATAATTGTATTTAATGTCTAAGTATAACAATTTTTACAGATTATTTAATTTTCAAATCCAGATAATTGACAGGGAAAAGTAAGTATACTAAATTTTTAAGGACATAAATAATATAACTGCCTAAATTATAAATACATTTATATTTTTATTTGCTTACTTAAAGCATTGCATTTTTGAATAAATAAAATATTTATTTAAAAGGAATTTTAGTAATGATTTTTGAGGTGGGGGGTGGTGGTGGATAAAGCAACTTGGCCATTGTCCCTAAGCCTGCTTGAAAGAAGCTTATAGGAAAATACAGGGCATTAAACTGGTCTGAGTAAAGATGAATCCAATAATATTATGGGATTGTGATCCTTTTTTTTTTATAATTAAAGTACTTTTACTCAAAATAACCCACATTTTGGGGTATTTATTTTATTTTTATTTATTTTAAGGTGTAGGTCTCTGTATGCATATATATGTATATGCATGCAGATGTTCAAAGAGACCAGAAGATGGCATCTTAGACTCTGAAGTTAGTGTTACATGTGTGAGCAGCAGGGAGGATAGGAACTAAATTCAGTTCTTCTAAAAGTGTATCAAGAGTTCTTAATGACTAAGCCATTCCTCCAGCACCCAAATTTCATGCCCTTTTTTACAGTAGTAATTTTTTCAACATGTGTGGGAACCTCAAAGAATAAAGAGAAGAGATTTTAAATTCAAAGCAATATTTTAAGTCACCCACAGAAAGACTAAGCCCTCTTTCAGACAACTGATATTTGAAGAAAGCATAACCTAACACATCTATCTGACATGCTCAGTTTGTAATGGATGATAGCTGGCTGTGTTAGGAATCATCTTCCCCAGGTTAATAGTGATACCTTGGGAATGTTTTCTCTTGTTGGGTGATTAGTAATTAAAGCTTAGGATTCCATGGAGAAAATTAAGGGCCCTCACATCAAGCTTCCCATTTTAAAATCTTAACAAAAATCACTATCAAAGACACTAATGGGTTACTATCTGCTCCTTTCAAACTACTTAGGAGACTTTAATAGCTTCTTACCCTTAGAGGATATCATTTTATCCCCCTGACAGGGAAACACACAACTAATTATTTGTTGGAAATCTCCCTCTTTCTCTCTCTCTCTCTCTCTCTCTCTCTCTCTCTCTCTCTCTCTCTCTCTCTCTCTCTCTCCCTCCCTCCCTCCCTCCCCCCCTCTTCTCTCTCTCTCTCTCTCTTTCCCACCTCTCTATCTGAATTTCCCATTTGCTATATCCTCACATTGACTGAAAGGACAATCTTCTTTAAACCCGAAGAGGTTCTCAAAAGTGATTCATTTTGCCATTCCTTGCCTTTATTATTGCTTTAATTCCCATGAGTTCAAGAATTCATTATATATATTTCCATTTTAAGTGCTTTAGGAATTCCGGAGAAAGGTGGTACTCTGGGACAAGACACAGCTCATTTAGATATCTAAATTTCACTCTGAAATAACTCAATTGATATTTAAAAAATATTCTCCACTGGAAATTAGAAAAGGACCCACTACCACTACCTGTGATTTAAAGGAATCTTTTCTACAAGAAAAAATGTCTATGGAAAATGAAGTAAACTAACTGTATTTCTTTGGGTACTGAAGGGAAGTCTATGGATATAGTAAGTGGATGTGGATATGTCTTGTCCTCTGCCAGAGCCTCACTAACTATTTGTGATCTGTGGCAGTATGAATCAGAGCAGAGGACAGCATTGTGTCATGTTCTCAGTAGAGGATGGACAGATCTTACCTCACTGTCCACTGACATTGATAACAGCGCATCCCTGAGATATGTTCCCAGCCTTCTGTTCTCTCCATCACAAAGTTCTGTTTGTCGTCCTTCCTCTATACCATGTCATGACTAGCTAGGAAACAGCTTTTCTTTCTGTTTACCCAAAGCTTATACCCTCTGCTCTTTATATCTGCTTGCTTTGGTCGCAGAGCACAGTACACCTGTCCTTTACAGTATTATTGAGAGCTATTTTTTCGTGGTTTGGCTGAATGCAAGCTGTGGCCACAGACACACAGTGCTTCTTCTGTTCACTACTTAAGGGTCTGCCAAAGTACCAGATATACATAGATTGTAAATAAATGCAGGCAGGTAGAAAAGGGTGTATAGTTACTGATATTTGGGTTTACTGATATATTTATGAATTCAAATGTATCTGGGAAGCAACATGAATTTGAGCATTAAAAATGGTCTCTCAGAAGCAGGCGGATCTTTGTGAGTTCAAGGCGAGCCTGGTCTACAGAGCGAGATCCAGGAAAGGCGCAAAGCTACACAGAGAAACCCTGTCTCAAAAAACCAACAACAACAACAACAACGAAAAAATGGTCTCCCTTCAGTTTCTCAGAAAATTGGGAACTGACCTACATCAAGACCCATCTATATTACTCCTGGGTATATACCCAAAGGATATGCTCCCCTGCCATAAGAAAACTTGCTCAACTTTCTTCATAGCAGCTTTATTCATAATAGGCACAAACTGGAGAAAATCTAGGTGCCCATCAACCAAAGAATGGATAAAGATTACAAGTTACATCTACACAATGTTAAAAACAATGGCATGATGGAATTCACTGGCAAATGAATGGAACTAGAAAGGATCATCTTGAGTGAGCTAATTCAGATAGATGCAGAAAGACAAAATATGGCATGTACTCACTTATGGTCGGATTTTAACTGTACAGTAAACTGGAACCATGCTACAATCCACACACCCAAGGACGTTACGTAACAAGGAAGGCTCAGGAGGGGTCACACGAATCCCACAGTGCAGGGGAAACAGAATAGAAATCACAGGTGGACAGGGGAGGTGATTTGGATGCGAGTTGAGGATGGGAACAAGAGGGATCAGGTGGGGAGAGGATGGAAGGAGAAAGTACTGTGAAAGACAACTGGGAGGATTAGAAACCTAGTGCAGTGGAAACTCCCAGGAATCTATGAGGGTCACCTCTAGCTAAGACTCCTAGCAGTAGGAGATAGAGATCCTGAACCAGCCATCTCCTGTAACCAGGCAAGACTTCCAGTGGAGGGATTGGGACCCTAATCCAGCCACATAACCTTTGACCTACAATTTGCCCCACCTAAAAAATGTGCTGGTGTAAAGGTGGATCAGAAATTATGGGAGTGGCCAACCATTGACTAGTCTATCTTGAGACCCATACCATGAGAGGGAGCCCCGCTTGGAGGGCCAGGACCCAGAGACTTGATAGCCCAGTTGTCATCAGAGAGACTTCACACAGCAATCGATGGAAACAAACTTCAGGTGAACCTCAGGAAATCCCGTGGAAGAGGGGGAAGAAGGATTGTGGGACCCAGAAGAGCAAGACCACCACAAGAAAACCCACTGAATCAACTAACCTGGGCTCTCAGAGGCCTCACAGAGACTGAGCTGCTAACCAGAGAGCTTGCAAGGGACTGACCTAGGCCAACTGGTTATATGTTCCAGTTGTGTAGCTTAGTCTCTAGTGGGACTCCTAACGGTGGGAACAGCTGTGGTCTCTGACTCTGTTACCTGCTTTTGAGATTCTTTTCCTAATACTGGTTTGCCTTGTCAGGCCTTAATAGGAGAAGAGGTGTTTAGTCTTACTGCAACTTGACATACCGTGGCTGGCTTAATTACACGGGAAGCCTGAAGACAAAGGAGGAGAAATAGATTGAAGGGGGTAGGGCTTGGGTGGAGGGACTGGGAGAAGAGGTGAGAGGGAGGGGAAACTGTGATCGGGCTGAGGAAAAAATAAATAAATAACAGCAACAAAGAAACGGTCACCCTTGAGTTTGTCAAGATTTCTCTGCCACCAAAATAATCTTCATTAAGTACATCTCCCAGCTTATCCAATCTCATGAGCCTCCATTTCTTCTCTTTTAACTTTATTTTTATTTATTCTTTGTGTCTTTCTCATCATGCATCTCAATCCTATTCATTTCCTGTTCTTTCTTATCTGCCCTCTGCCTTTGCATCCCCACCTTCAAATAAAATGTAAGAGAAAAGGGAAAAAAAAAAAGGAAAAATCTCATCATGGAAGTGTAATGTGACACAGCAATTCACACAGTAACCCTTTTGTCCGTATATCTTTATATGCAAGTATTCATTGCAAAGAGTAATTTGTCTGGTAAGGGCCTCTGGTTTCTGCTAGACTATTGATGCTGGCCCCCCACTGGAACTCCTCTTGGTTATCTTGTTGTTAGTCTAGTGTTGTGGAAATTCTGCAGCTTTGGATCTGCAGGACTGGTCCTTCACATGCTCCAGCAAATCACAGATGGGGTGGATATTGGGGTGGGCTAATCCATAACCCTGGTTCTGGGTCTGGGTAATTGCAGAGTTGGTTAGCCTGCCAGCTCTCTCTTGTCCTCACCACCAGGATGAGCTCTCCATCAATGCCCTGATGAGTTCACTCCTTATAGTGAGGACTAGGGGGCAGGGCCAGTTCTCTTGCTTTAATGTCCTCAGGATAGGATCTCCCACATGTACATGTATAGGATCAGCTCTACTGTGTTGCCCAGGCATGGTGTAGGGGCCACTCTCCCAGGGCTGCAGCAGATGAGGGGCAGAATTAGCTTTCCCACTCTGATCATTTCAGGACCAGCTCTCACCTGCCCCAGACATTGATGAGGGGAGAGGAATGACATCTCTCCCCTACCCCTGCTGCCCCATGACAGATGAGTCATGGGGACAGTTCTCCCATGCTCACTAATTTGGGGTTGGCTCACCCACACCTGCTCCAACAGTTTTGGCTCTATTGTGCTACCCAGGCGGGGTGCAAGGCCCGCTCTCCCAGTGTTTGCAGCTGGGGATGGTGCAGCTCTCTTGCCCTTGTGATCTCAGGGCCAGGTCTTCCTCTCCCACTCTGCCACATGACAGATGAGTAATTTGGACAGCACTCCCTTGCTCACAACCAACCCCAATGGCAGAGGTGTTGGGGAGCCAGCCCCAGTATTGTGAGCAAGGGGGAGCTGTCCCCATTACTCACCTGTCTTGTGGTGGTGTGGGTGGGTGAGAGATTCCCTCCCCCTCTCCCACTCATCAATGCCTGAGGTAGATAGGAGAGCTGGCCCTGAGGTTAGAAGGTCATGAGAGCTCATCCTGCCTCCCACCAGCTACAACACTCAGGAGAGCAGGCCCTGCACCTCACATGGGCAGGATAATGCCAATCCCATTGGTAGAGGTGTGGGTGAGCACCTCCACTTCTAAGGCTATCCTGGGCTCCTCTTCTATTTCTACTATTTATTTATTTATTTATTTATTTATTTATTTATTTATTTATTTATTTATTTATTTATTTTTGCTATGCTAAGTTGATTTTCTACTTGGTTCAGAGGAGGGTTTATTTCACATTACAGGTTGCAGTCCATTACTGAAAGAAGCAAAGACTGCAACTCAAGGCAGGTGCCTGGAGACAGGAACTGAAGAAGAAACTAAGAGGGAACCTTTCTTAATGTTTTGCTTCCTCCTGCTTGCTAAAATGTCTTTCTTGGACAACCCAGGCCTACCTGACTTGAGATGAAACATGCATAGCAGTCTGGTTCCTCCTACATCAGTCACCCAAAATAAAAATGTCCTACAGAAATACCCACAGGCCAAGATGATGGAAACATCTCCTCAGAGGAACGTCCCTCTTTCCAGGTGTGTCTAGATTTATTTATTTATGACAAGTTGACAACTGAAGCTGTGACAGTCCCTATTCTTGCTGTTTATTTGTTTACTAGGACAGTATCACATTATGTATTCCCTGGTGGCCTAGAACACACTAAGTAACTGAGTTAGTCTCCAGCTTGTTGCAGTCCTGTAATTATAGGCAAGAACTATCAGGCTGACTTCTATTCACTCTTTGAATGTGTAAAGAACATAAGTTATTATAAGTTATTTCATTTTTCTTTGGATTTTATGACATGCCTCTTAGGTGAATGGCATTTCTAATTTCTTAAACTCATGGATATGGCAGAGCTATTTCCTCACAGAAGTTTCATAATCTGATATAGATGAAAGGAATATATGTAAAACCTGAATAATATTTGTTACATAGAAACTTCTATGTGCTTTCTTACACATACATTTATGTACCACATTAAATGTATACTTAGTTAGAAATATAAGAGCAATGACTGTTTTGTGAGAGGTGAAAATTTAATTACCACAGATATATGTTGATTCTTAATTTTATTCAGTGTGAATAATAAATAAGGTGTGTGCTGTGGGATGGTCTGTATGTCAAATCTGTTGCTCTGATTGGTCAATAAATAAAACACTGATTAGCCAGTGGCCAGGCAAGAGGAAGTATAGGCGGGACAAGGAGGAGAAGAATTCTGGGAAGTGGAAGGCTGAGGCAGAGTCACTGCCAGCTGCCGCCATGACCAGCAGCATGTGAAGACACTGGTAAGCCACCAGCCACATGGCAAGGTATAGATTTATGGAAATGGATTAATTTAAGATATAAGAACAGTTAGCAAGAAGCCTGCCACGGCCATACAGTTTGTAAGCAATATAAGTCTCTGTGTTTACTTGGTTGGGTCTGAGCAGCTGTGGGACTGGCGGGTGACAAAGATTTGTCCTGACTGTGGGCAAGGCAGGAAAACTAAAGCTACAGGTGTGCATCAGCAAAATGGCTTAAGGCATGAAGGTGCTTGCCCCCAAACCTAAGACCTGAGTTCAATTCCCAGAATATAGTGAGTGGAAGGAAAAAAATTACTGCCTGCTGGCTTTGTCCTCTGACCATTACAGGTGTGCTACATGAGAGTGAATGCACACACACACACACACACACACACACACACACACACACACATATATAACTATAAAAATTTAAATTTCCCTTTAAAGCAAGTTTTTCATCACTAATTTTTAATGTTTAATCATTCTTTTCATGTTTTCATAAAGCAACCTGAGTCTATTTTATTTGACTCAGATCTCTAAATGTAGCCTCAAATTCCATCAGTTTTGAAAGATGAATAACTTGGCTTATCCTGAAAATTAACTCACACTATTAAATTAGGATACTTAAAGCACAGCAGGACTTACATTATTTCTCTGTTCTCCCATACAGATTCAATATACTATCTTGGTCACTGTATACAAGATTAAAATCAACAAGACTCTGGTGTCCATGAGAATATATAATTAGTCACCTCACAGAAATCAAACACAAAGAAGACAACATTATCTTTCCATATTTATGTAGCCTAACCTGTACCACACTGAAAGAGCTCTTCAATTTAAGAAATCCCTGTTTATTAAAAGTTGAACTTCATTCATACTCAAGGCTCAGTTAGCTACTCTTGAATCTAAACTAGTGGGATTGTTTTATGTAGCAGTGCACAGCTGTAACTCTACTTGAGAGCTGAAGTTCAGCTTGATCTATACAGAAATTTCCAAGATAGTGTGGACTACAGAATAAAATGCTAAACATAAAAAAAAATCCAAACAGCTCAAGAACAATAAAATAATCATAGAGAGGCCTGTGCCTGGATACCATATTGAGGAATGAACTAAATTTTGGTTCTTAGGCTACTTGCTAATTTATACCAGTTCATGGTCCATAGTTTTGGCAAAGTCCATTCAGACTCTGATAGGGATGAGGGAGGATTAGAGGACAGGTGGAATAGAATATATTTGGTTTTCTGCTTGAAAGATAGATTTCAATTAATAAAAATACTATGGAATGGAAGAACAATTTTTTCTAGGGCTGAGGAGGACTCACTGGGTAAAGTGCTTGCTGCCCAAACGTGAGAACCTGAGACTGGATGTCCAGCACCTATGTGAAGAGTCAGATGAGATGGTACAAGCTTGTGCTGGTGGGAGAGTATGAAGAAGTGAGTATACCAAGGGAACTCTGGCCAACCAAGTGAACTGAAACTTGAACATTAGGCTCATTGAGAAGCCATGTCTCTAAACATAAGGTAGAGGATAATCAATTTACACACACACACACACACACACACACACACACACACACACACACGCAACCAGTTTTAATAAAAATTGACTTTTCTATAATAGGCAGTGTACATAGATTTTTCTAGTCAAATGAAGTAAAAAACCCCATGGTTTAGGAAAGTAAGAAAAATTGAGGTGAAGACATGAGAATAAAAAAATCTTAGTCCTGTATTAAATGGTGTTGGCAGTGTTAACTCTAGCATTTGAAGAAGACGTTAAGAAGAAGAGCTTAAGACATTGAGCATGAAGAAGAATACAAAAGAGCCAGGCATGGTGCCATACAATTTTAATCCCAGAACTCAGGAGACAGAAGCAGGCAGGTCTCTGGGAGTTTGGGGCCAACCTGTTCTACATAGTGTGTTCCAAACTAGTCAGGGCTACATGAGGAAACCTTGTCTTAAAACGATGGAATTTTAGGGATGTTCAGGCTCATTTTATAAAAGTAATCAGAAAAGTTGAGAATTGCCCCACTTACCTAGTTCACATTAGAGGGTCAGTCCCTGAGCTGCACCCACACTAAACATGGCATTGGATGACAAATGTTTATGTTTGATTAACATCAAACTCCAACTTGAGGATCATCTAGTTTTGGCTGCGTGAGGGAGAAATATGTTTTCTAAAGGAAAACAGAAGGTGATAAGTATTGACAGTGTTCTATTTCTCCATAATCATTAGCTGGATTGTTAGAAATACTTAACTGTAGACGAATTTCTAAACAGTCTTAATAAATAAGAAACACAGAGCCAAATACAGGGCTGAAAGCCTTAGAGATCAGAGTGATAGCCACCAACTAACCTTAGCTCACCACGCCACGCCAGCTTCCCAAGAGAACCGAACCTGCTTCTTCCTGTCTAACCTGAGCCTTTATTGACTTGCTGTTCTGCCTTCTCCTTGGCTCTAAGCCCAGCCACCTCACTTCCTCATCACTGCCTGTCTGTACAGACCTCCAGGTCTCTATGGTTGGTACTGGGATTAAAGGCTTGTGTCACCACGATTGGCTGTGTCCTTGAACACACAGACACTCTGCCTGCCATGTGATCAGATAAAGGGTGTGTGCTACCACCACCAGCCTTCTGTTTATGGATGGCTATGACCTCTGATCTCCAGGCAAACTTTATTTATTAACATACAAGTAAAATATCACCACATTTCAGCACAAATAAAATATCACTACATTTCACATATCTGAATGCATTTTGATGTTATATTCTAAGAAAGAATCCAATAGTCAGAAACAAACTAGTATTTTGTCTTCAGATAATATTTCACTAATTTAAAAAGGTATGTTATTTAAATGATGAATGTAGAAAGAAGGTCATCTTTGTACTGTATGAGCCAGTCAAGGATTTTTTTCCCATCTTTCCATTTATTTTGCACTGATACGTGTAGCTATATGCTGTGAGACTATAAGGAATGTTTGTACAGTGTAGTCTCCAAAATTTAGAATGTGGGTGACAAATTCGTGTTGCCTGCTAAGGGCTTAAACTTCCTCCATTTGGGACCTCCTTTCTTGTTTTCTATCTGTTGGTCTTTTAATTTGCTTTTTCTTTTCTCATTTTCATAATGAAAATAAAAAAGATTACAACAGAAGCTTCTATAAGAACCATTTGTCCTTATGGATCTTGTATCTCTCCTCAAGCTTGACCCTGAGTTTCAGAACTACATCTTAAAAGACACTATGCTGAGGGCAGATCTGTCTACACAGGTCCTTGTGAGTACAGTGATTGTGATCATAAAACTTTCACAGTTGATCTTTAACCTTTTTGATGGTCTTTGTTTGTTTGTTTGCTTGTTTTTTATCTTGATCATGGTAGTTGTTGCACTGCAGGCGTGAAGAAGATCTATACTAGCCATTAGAGCATGGCTGCAGAGGCAGTCTGAGTTGTCATCATCCATGTTTACCTGATGGCTTTTTGTCCTAAAGGGCATCCAGTCAAGATGCACATCCCTTTCCCCAGTTTCAAGATCCTGCCCATTTTGACAGCAAGCATCAGGCACGTAGTAGAAAGAAAAGAAAGAGGTATCCTTCTGGTAATCTGTGATCTCACTCATCCTGTAATCATTACATGACACTGCTATACACATAAACAGAACAGTCATATAAACAGTCTTTTTCTGATTAAAATGATAAGGAAATCAGTTTCAGAACAATTCTTTAGAATACATATAATTTTTCATTTACTAAATATAAATGTGCATACTAATAACATGGATGTTATTATAAATTTGTTTATTGAGGTTTTATTTTTTTAATTATGTATTGGTGTATGGTTATTCCTGTTAGTGCAGGTGTATGCAGAGGCCAGAGGAGGGTGATCGATCTTCTGGTGCTTGAGTTATACCAGATTGTGAGCAACCCATTGTGTGTGCTGAGAACTAAACTCAGATCTTCTGACACTGCTGATACCATAACATTATCTCCAACCACAGATGTGTTCATTATACAGAAAGAATTAATATTGGGCTGAATATTTGATACTTGATTCGACAAAGTCTATTTAGCTTTTCATTTGATTTTTAAAAATTTATAACCCATCAATGCTTTATTTCTTTATTTTGGTTTTTCGAGACAGGATTTCTCAGTGTAGTTTTAGTGCCTGTCCTGGATCTCACTCTGTAGACCAGGCTGGCCTTGAAATCACAGAGATCCCCCTGACTCTGCCTCCCATGTGCTGGGATTAAAGGCATGTGCCATCACTGGATTACTTCACTTCTTTACACACATCTGTAATATAAAAGATAAATGCATATTAGAGTAATTTTAGAACTTGTTGGGAATCCTTTTCAAGATAAATTTATTTAACAATTTTTATGAAACTCCATTCTGAAGATCAAGTGGTAATTTTCCTATCAGTCCAACACAATGTAGTCCAAAGATATAGCAATGACACATGGGGAATGACGGCAGGAAAATATTAAAAATCTGTGCTTTTTGTGACTCATCTGCTTTGTTTCTACAAGTACAGAAACCACAGCAACATACAGTACAAATAATACAGTTCACACCACATAGTACTCCTAAATCTGATCCTAAGGGTTTCAAGAAGCATTGTATATTGGAGTGTGGTATGGGGCTCCCATAGGGCAATGTATTCTATTGTGTATAAAGCACAAAGAAGTCTGCAACAAAGTCACTCAGTGCAACTTGAGAACTGCAAGAAAGAACTGATCCAATAACTGCCCGATCTTAATGTGTGGTACAAGAAATCCTGGGTTGTTGCCAAATGCTTTCACAACACCCTTGTACCATTATATGAGTCCATATGTGGGATCCTACGCCATAGTTTTAGAAGTCAGGGCCCAGTGAAGTTATGCCTTTCTCATCAGAGTGCAATGTGAATTTCATGTTTGAGGGGTACAGCTAGAATAAACACCCGACTGTGCTCCCATTAGAAAAGGACAATGCAAAGAATTATGTGGAGCCTATTAGGTTGTTGTTGTTAGTAATAGCTATGGTATTGGTTTTATTTGTTTATTTGTTTTTATTTATTTATTTGTTTGTTTGTTTTTCAAGACAGGGTTTCTCTGTGTAGCTTTGTGCCTTTCCTGGAACTCACTCTGTAGCTCAGGCTGGCCTTGAACTCACAGTAATCTGCCTGCTTCTGCCTCACAAGTGCTGGTATTAAAGGCATGTGCCACCACCTCCCAGCTAGAATTGGTTTTATATTTAAAGTAGTATATTTTTGTCATTACATTAGTGTACAAATTTAATAAAAACTAAAAAGAAATATGATACATAATATTTATATAAACTTAAATACACATACACACATGTCTATGAATCTGCAAAAGATATCGAATAAATACTGGTATTTGATATGTTCATATATGAGAAAAATACTCAAACTCGTTATTTTACACTATAAATGTAACTTTGTATTCTAAATTTGTGACATGTGGAACAAAATTGTTAGTGTTTGAAAACAAACAAACACAAAGATAAACTATGTCTGATTTTGCCTGGTGGCATCCTTCAGGATCAAGACATTTTATTGCTATTTCTCCCCATTGTCTGCAGCTTTGTTCTCAAATTACTTTTCTCATTAAAAGCAAATTAAATCATAATTCCTTCCAGGCAGACACACATCACACACAAACACGTGTGGTGCATCTTACAATTAGAACCCTTCCCACGTTCTGTCAAGAATATGAGAGCTGAAAGCATCACACACTTGGGTGATATTTGAAATCATAATTCAAAATATAAATCAATGTACCCGGTGGGTATTAAAAATTCATTTCAAATATCAGCCCAAACTGTCAGGTAATTAAGCTACCATTTTATTGCACAGTTTGATGATAGAGACCTCGGCTTTCTTTATTGTTCTGACAGCAATAAAATGACTTGACAATATGTTTATGGAAAGTAATTGCCAGCAGAAGAAAAATGCCCATTAAAATAAGAAAATCTGTCAATGTCACCAATATTCTTGAAAACATTATAAAGCACACTAATGGATTTGTTATAAATGTATTGGGTGGCTTTGTAAGTATTTTCACAAATATTAATAGATTTGGGGAATTCATGGTCTGGGTGTAAGTACCAATGTTCCTGTCATCTTGGTAGGAATATTAGTAAGCAGATATAACTAAATATAACTTATTAATTACTTCCTGTTTACAGACATGATTGAAAAAATTGAAATCAAATTTGACCTCAATAATTTTGAGGGTCTCCAAGTTGTCATTATTTTTAACATTTAATTTTCTTTTCCCTTGAGAAAATTTATGGTACTGGAGGACAGAAACTCAGTGTTGTATTTGAGCATTGTTTTTATGCCTGATTGATATGTGGGAGAGAGTTATGCATTCTTAGCCCAATATTAACGTGTGTTTTTAGATTTTAAGTAGTTAAAACTACCAATTCTCTTCAGTTTTCAAATAAATAAAAAGGCATGCAGGTATATGTATAATGATGGCATTTTGGATGCAAAGCATATCAGAATTAAAATGTATCTGGATTTGACATCACATTGTAGACCACAGGTCTTTTCTCTGTCTCATGGTTTCTCTCCACTATCAGACAATTCCATTCTCAGAACAAATCTTAAAATATAAATGTGGTTGTTGATAGCTATTTCTTATTGCTGGTGGAAGTGCAAAGTTGTATAGGCATTATGGAAATCAATATGGTAGTTTCTCAGAAAATTGGAAATTTATCTACCTTAAGACCCATTTATACCACTCTTGAGCACATACCCAAAGGATACTCCCTCCCACCACAAGGACTCTTGCTTAACTATGTTCATAGTGGCTTAAGAGCCAGAAACTGGAAACGACCTAGGTGTTTCTCAACCAAAACATGGGTTAAAAAAAATGTACATTTACACAATATTACTCGGCAGTTAAAAAATGACATGAAATTTAAAGGCAAATGTATGGACCTAGAAAAAAATCGTTCTCCATGAGGTAACTCAGACCCAGAAAGACAAACCAAACATGGTATGTACTCACTTATAAGTGGATATTAGCTGTGAAGTAAAAGATAATCATGCTAAAAATCCACAGACTCAGAAAGGCCAAGTTGCCATGAGGGCTCTAGGATCTCCTAGGGAAGGAAAAAATAGAATAGATTTTTGCAGGTGGATGGGATGAGAACAAGAGGTATGAGGCAAGTGGGGTGGTATGAGAGAAAGAGTACTTGGAAAGATGACTGGAATTGGGAGTTATCTTGGGGGGTGGGCAATATGGAGTAGAAACTTTGTGAAACTTGATCATCTGAGGATGATCCTAGTGAGAACTTCTAGTAATAGGGGATATGGAAACAAATGATTCCTAGTAATGTTCTGCTATACTCATAGATCAGTGCCTAGTTCAGTTGTCAACCGAGGGTTGCCTCTAGCAGCTGATGAGGGCAGATGCAGAGATCCACAGACAAACATTAGGGAGTGAGAAAATGCAGGTTTGAGGTCTCCATCTGATATCTCCCCTCGGAGCTCAGGGAACTTGGTGGAAAGGGGTAGGAGAATTTGTGGGAACCAGAGTGGTCAAGGACACCAGAAAAGCATGTCCAATATTTCATGGGAGCTCACAGAGATTGAAAACAACCATCTCAGAGCCTGCATGGGTTTCCTCTAGGTCTTTTGGAAACATGTAATGATTATTGACTTTGCGTTTTCCGGGGAACTACTAAGAGTGGAACTGGGGTTGTCTCTGATTATTTTGCCTGCTCTTGGGACCCTTTTCCTCCTACTGGGTTGCCTCACCCAGTCTTGATGTGATGGTTTTTGCTTGGTCTTACTATATCTAGTTAAGCCATGTTCATTTGATGTCCCTGGGAAGTCTGCTGTTTCCTAGGGTAAGATGGGGAGGGGGTATGGATCTGGGGAAGATAGGAGTCCTGGAGGGAACTGGGAGGGATGGAGAGAGAGGAAGCTGTAATCAGTCTGGATTTATATGAGAGAAGAATCAATAAATGTTTTTTTAAAGAAAATAGATTGTGGTGGTATTGTGTTCCCCAAAATATTGTGTACCTTAATAAACTTATCTGGGGTCAAAGAACAGAAAAGCCACTAGTTAGGCAGTGATAGCACATGCTTTTAATCCTAGCATTCCAGAGGCAGAAATCCATCTGGGATCTCTGTGAATTCAAGGCCACATTGGAAACAGCCAGGAATGGTGACTCACACCTTTAATCCCAGGAAGCAAGCCTTTAATCCTAGGGAGTGATGGTAGAAAGCAGAAAGGTATATAAGGCGTGAGGACCAGAAACTAGAAGCATTTGGCTGGTTAAGCATTCAGGCTTTTGAGCAGCAGTTCAGCTGAGAGCCAATGGGATGAGGACACAGAAGCTTCCAGTCTGAGGAAACAAGACCAGCTGAGGAATTGGCAAGGTGAGATAGCTGTGGCTTGTTCTGTTCTCTGATCTTCCAGTTCACACCCCCCCCCCCAAAAAAAAAGTCTGCATGGAACCATGACCATACCTAACAGCAACTTTGAAATCTTCAAAAGGACAATTTAAGCTGATTAACACCACCCATAAAGATCTGCTTTGGACTACAAACTGCTTAGGACAATTTGAGATGGCTAGCTGAGATGATCCAGCCTGACAGACTACTTGAACAAAGACTTGAAACAAGCCCTGAACTTTCCTTTTATGTAGAGACTGGACAAATGATACAGGACTTGACAATTAAACCAAAAATTTTCTTTTCAAGATTCCCTAAAGATATCTTCACCTCTAGAAAGCAAAAAGAAAAAGAGAATAAGATATGAGATAGATCATTGAATCTACTTTGAGAAAAAAGATAAAGAAATAATAGGATAAATAGGTAAATCATTGAATCTACACTAAAGAAAAAGGGGAAGATATAAAAATGACAAAAGGTAGACTACTGAATGTATTATGAAAAGAAAAAAGAGAGAATATGGATATGATAAGATAAAAAGGGAGATTATGGAATCTACTTTTAAAAAGGAACTACTTGTTTTAAATAAGATAATGAAAATTTTTTGGTCTGAGTTTATCAGATGTTACTGGACTGGACATTGTTAATATATATAATGGAGTTTTTATCTGAATCTGTCAAATGTTAATGGACTAGACATCATTAATGTAATTTTTGGCTGTATATATTGTATATACTTATTGGATAGTTTTTCTTGTATTAGTTATAAGCTTTCTTTAATTTTAGACAAAAAGAGAGGAAATGTGGTGGTACTGTGTTCCCCAAAATATTGTGTAACTTAATAAACTTATCTGGGGTCAGAGAACAGAAAAGCCACTAGTTAGGCAGTGATAGCACATGCTTTTAATCCTAGCATTCCAGAGGCAGAAATCCATCTGGGATCTCTGTGAGTTCAAGGCCACATTGGAAACAGCCAGGCATGGTGACTCATGCCTTTAATCCCAGGAAGCAAGCCTTTAATCCTAGGGAGTGATGGTAGAAAGCAGAAAGATATATAAGGCATGAGGACCAGAATCTAGAAGCATTTGGCTGGTTAAGCATTCAGGCTTTTGAGCAGCAGTTCACCTGAGCCATTGGGATGAGGGCACAGAAGCTTCCAGTCTGAGGAAACAAGACCAGCTGAGAAGTTGACCAGGTGAGGTTAGCTGTGGCTTGTTCTCTGATCTTCCAGTTCACCCCAATACCTGGCTCATTTTTGACTTTATTAATAAGAACTTTTAAGATTCCTGCTACAATAGATCAATTTAATAAACTTGAAAAATCAAAAACTGTGGCGAGCCACAGGAATATGAAATAGAAGTCTAGCTGTATACTATAAACTATACCTTGACAAGACCAAGGGTCAGCTGAGTGGAAAGCCAATCAACAAGGACTATTGGTGTTATGCAGCTTAATATTCAGTTGTGCCTTGCTATGAATTCCTTCTGCTCATAATTCTCCTAAAATGTGTATGTGTGTGTGATTCTCCGTTTCAAAGCACCTGGATAGTCACATAGACAGAATCTTCTGCCTCTGAGCTCCAGGCCCCCTCTTTAGTATTTGTTTTGGGTATCTACCTTTTGCAAACAACCTTCTTGAGCTACTTCCTAAGATAGAATCAACCCCAAACAAAGCCTTATTTGTTTCTTATGCAAATCAAGGCCTCCCCCCGCCCCTCACCTCCCTAGAGAACCTCTTAGATCAAAAAAAGGGCTTTCCTCTTACCAGGCATTTCAAGCTGTGATGCAGATTGACTAGCTATCAGTACTCTTCACCCGCCCTGTCAGGAAACTGGTGGCAGAGGGAAAAAGTGACAGTTTTAACTTTTAGAGTAACCTACAGACTTTCCCTACCCTGTCACCTGTAAGTTTATAGTGGAACACATTTATGATAGACTCATAGTACCTTCACCTAACCACAATAAGGATATATTTCTTACCCAGTTTTGGTATCAAAATAAAGTAAAAGTCATAAAATGATTTTGGTAGTGTTCTTTTGTTTCAGAGAACTGGAAAATATTATTTATCAAACTTAAGATTTTGTAAAATTTAGTAGAGAATCTGTCTGCACATAGGTTTTTCTTTGTATGGAGATTTTAATCAATGCATTTATTGTGAATTTCAGATTTTTATATCTTCTTATGTTTTAATTTTGGATGTTATATGTATGAGTTATTTGGCCACGTTGTGTTCTTACCCTGCAAGGAAATGTCACGCAACATGACAGAATCCGCTAATAAGAGTTTTATTAGAGATAAAGGGACAGAGAGTGCACAGGCGCGCAGGCCTGTGGGAGAGACACGTGCATGGAGAAGAAGAAGGAACCGGGAACATGGCGCTCATTTTTTTTAAAAGGCTGGGCGTGGCCAGGTCACGTCACTACTCCACGCATGTGCGTAGATCACATGGCCACGTTGTGCGCTTACGTTGCCATGAAACGTCACGGATCCTGGTCATGCGAGACGCCTTGACCCAGAAATGGCTATCTTGACCTGGAACTGGCTAGGTGGAAGTGTCCGCCTGGTATATGCGACCGTGGGGGCATGTTGTGAACCCTTCATCATGTGTTTAGATTTAATTGTTTCTTGAAGGTTTTTCAGGTATTTTGTATTATATGTTTTTACAATATTTGCTACTGATTCTCTGAATTTCATTAGTTTAAGTTGAATTATGTTCATTTTCATCTCTAGTTTTGTCTATTTTTGTTTTCTCTTCTTTATTTGGTTAGCTTGGCTACACGGATTTTCATAGAGCTAGCTCTTCATGTGAGTAATTTCATATATATTTTTCATTTCGTCTCCATTTCATCAGTTTCTATACTGACTTTTATTACTCCTTGTTGTCTTCTAAATTTCATCATGGCTTTTCTCTGTGTTTGAAAATCCTTGAGAGCACATCATAGGTCTTTTTAGTTTAGTTAAGATACCACTTTATTTATTCATTTATTTTACATCTAGGCTGCAGTTTCCCCTCCCTCCTATTTTACCAGTCCCTACCTGCAAATCCTCCCTCTATTCCCACACCCAATCCACTCTTGCTCCATTTCTGTTTTTCTGTTTGCGAATGGGAAGGTCAAACATGAGTATCAACGAAACATGGCATGTCAATTTGCAGAAAGACTAAGCACCTCACCATTTACTAAGGCTAGGCAAGATTACTCAGTTTGAGGAGTAAGATCCCAAAAGCCAGGGAAAGAGCTGGAGACAACCCCTGTCCACTGTTAGGAGTGACACAAGAGGACCAAGCTACATGACTGTAACACATGTGCAGAGTGCCTAGGTCAGTCCCAGGTAGGCTCCCTGGTTGTCTAATATTTATTTATGAGTGAGTGTATACCATGTTTGTCTTTCTTGATCTGGGTTGCCTCACTCAGGATGATTTTTTTTCTAGTTCCATCTATTTGCATGCATGTTTCCTTATGTCCTTGTTTCAGCAGCTGAGTAACACTCCATTGTGTAAATGTACCACATTTTCTTCATTGATTTCTCAGTTGAGGGACATCTAGATTGTTTCTAGTTTCTGGCTATTACAAATAACCTGCAATGAAATATAGCTGAGCAAGTGTCCTTGTGTTATGATTGAACATCTTGTGGCTATATGGTAAAGAGTGATATTGCTGGGTGATGAGGTCAATTGATTCCTAATTTTCTGACAAAACTCCATATTGATTTCTAAAGTGGCTATACACGTTTTCATTCCCACCAGCAGTGGAGGAGTATTCCCCTTGCTCCACATATTCTCCAGCATAAGCTATCATTAGTGGGTTTTTGTTGTTGTTTTCTTTTTCTGGAGCTGAGGACCAAACCCAGGGCCTTTCGCTCTATCACTGAGCTAAATCCCCAACCCCTCATTAGTGTTTTTGATATTAGCCATTCTGCCTGGTGTGAGATGGAATCTCAGAGTAGTTTTGAACTTCCCTCAAGGCAAAGGATGCTGAACAATTCTTCAAGTGTCTCTTGTGCATTTGAGAGTCTTATGATGAGAATTCTGTTTTGATCTCTATCCAATTTTTGACTGAATTATTTGTTTTGTTGCTCTCTAGCTTCTTGTGTTCTTTATGTATTTTTTATTAAGAAAAATTTTCATTCTTTTTACACACAAATCAAAGATCCCCCTCTTCCCTCCTCCCGCTCCCCACAGCCTCCCCTCCCAACTCATCTTCCACTCCCTTCCATAAGAAGGCAAGTTCTCCCATGTGGAGGCACGTTAAGTAGAGGCAAGTCCAAGCCCTTCCCCCTGCCTCAAGGCTACACAAGGTGTCCCATCATAGGTAATGTTTTCCACAAATCCTGATCATGCACCAGAGATGGATTCTGATCCTACTGTCAGTGGGCCTTCCAAACAGATCAAGCTACACAGTCTCTCCATGCAGAGGGCCTAGTTCAGTCACATGTAGCCTCCATTGCCATTGATCCAACTTTCATGAGTTACCTCAAGTTTGGTTTGGTTGTCCCTGCATGTTTCCCCATCATGATCCTGATATACTTGCTCATAGCATCCCTCTTCCCTCTCTTTGACTGGACTCCTGGAGCTCTGTCTAGTAATTGGCTATGGATCTCTGCATCTGCTTCCATTAGTCATTGGAGAAAAGTTCTGTGATGACAGTTAGGGTATTCACTGATCTGATCTCTGGGGCAAGCCAGTTCAGTTCAGGTACCCTCTCCACTACTGCTAGTAGCCCAGGCTGGGGTCATCCTTAGAGAGAGACATCACAGGGATAGAGAAAAACCTGGTGCTAAGGAAGTTGTCTTTATGTATTTTGATCAGCCTTCTGTTGGATGTCAGGTTGGTAAAGATCTTTTCCCATTCTACCATTTATCTTGTTGATGGTGTCCTTTGATATAGAAACTTTTCAGGGCTGTTCTCATTGGACCAAGAGGTGAGTGACTGTGCTCATACTCAGAGTCCTGCTCCTAGGACTGAAGCCCTGGGATAAATCTAGTTCCCGGAAACCCCCACCCAACTCTGCCCCAGTTGCCGACCAACATGAAAATATCTTATGGGAAGACCTCCACCACCAAAAGCCCCCATCAGATCCTGCAATATACACACCCTGCCCCAATACCCATCTTCCTGAGACCCCAGTAACTTCTTGAGGCAAGGAAACCAAACTGCCAGCTCTTATTGGACCAAGAGTAACTTCCTGAGACAGAGAATCTGCCAGCCCTCAATAGACCAAGAGTGACTTTCTGAGACAGAATCTTCCACCTCTCATTGGACCAAGAGAGGCTTCTTGAGACAGAATCTGTCAGCTCTCACTGGACCAAGAGCCTTGATAAGACCAAGAGCAGCTCCTTGAGTCACAGAGTCAACTAGCTTGGGTTGATCCCAGAGAGCTCCCTGAGATACAGAATCTCCCAGCTCCAATTAGATCAATAGCTAAGTTTAGATCCAGAGGAAACCCCTGCAACACAGACACAACAAGCACAGAGTGGACCAACAGCAACTTGCTCAGACACAGGCACCTCTTATACCTATTAGAGGAAGAGATGGGCAGACGTCAATGCAAAAATACATACAACAACATAAAGTGTAATACCGCATCACCAGAATGTAGCCCTCCTCCAATATCAAGACTGGAACATCACAATGTAGAAAAGCAGAAGGAAGTAACTATAAAAATAGTTTCATGAAGATGCTAGAGGCCTTTCAAGAAAAAAATGAAAAATTCCCTTAAAAAAATGTAGGAAAAGGCAAACAAAAATTGAAAGAAAGCCAAGAAAACCATGAAAAAACAATTAAACTTGTGAGGGAAACAGTTCAAAACCTGAAAAGGGAAATAGAAACAATGAAGAAGACACAAACAGAAAGAATGCTGGAAGTAGAAAATCTGAGTAAACAAACAGGAAACACAGATGCAAGCATAACCCCATGGAACTTTCTCTAAATCATCCACATAATTGGGCATAAAGCAAATCTCAACAGATACAAAAAAATTGGAATAACCTCCTGTATTCTATCAGACCACCATGCTTTAAAGTTAGATTTCAACAACAAAAATTGCAGAGAACTTACAATCTCATGGAAACTGAATAATGCCAAACTGAATCACCAATGGGTCAAAGAAGCAATAAAGAAATAAATTAAAGACTTCTTAGAGATCAATGAAAATGAATGTACTACATACCCAAACTTATGGGACACTATGAAAGCAGTGCTAAGACGAAAATTCAAAGCACTAAATGCCCACATAAGAAGTTGGAGAAATCTCACATTAGTGACTTAACAGTACACCTGAAAGTTCTAGAACAAGAAGAAGCAAAGTCACCCAGGAGGAATAGATGCCAGGAAATAATCAAATTCAGAGCTGAAATCAATAAAATAGAAACAAAGAGAACAATACAAAGAATCAATGAAACAAAGAGTTGGTTATTTGAGAAAACCAACAAGATAGACAAGCCCTTATCCAGAATAACCAAAAGAAAGAGAGAGCATCCAAATTAGCAAACTCAGAAATGAAAAGGGAGACATAACAACAGACATTGAGGAAATCCAGAGAATCATCAGGTCATACTTCAAAAACTTCTACTTCACAATACTGGAAAATCTAAAAGAAATAGACAATTTTCTGGATAGGTACCACATAACTTAATTAAATCAAGACCACATAAACTATTCAAATAGACCAAAAACCCCCAAGGAAATAGAAACAGATATTAAAAGTCTCCCAACCAAAAAAAGGCTAGGAACAGATGGTTTCAGTGCAGAATTCTACCAGATCTTCAAAGAAGAGTTAATACCACACAATAGAAACACAGGGAACATTACCAAACTCCTTCTATGAGGATACAGTAACTGATTCCCAAGCCAAACAAAGATGCAACAAAGAAAGGGAATTACAGACCAATCTCCCTCATGAACACTGATGCAGAAATACTGAATAAAATATTGGCAAACAGACTCCAAGATCACAAGAAAACAATTATCCACCATTATCAAGTAGGTTTTATCCCAGAGATGTAAGATTGTTTCAACATACGAAAGTCTGTCAATGTAATACAGCATATAAACAAACTGAAAGAAAACACACACACACACACACACACACACACACACACACACACACACACATGATCATTTCATTACATGCTGAAAAGGCCTTTAACAAAATCCAACACCCCTTCAAAATAAAGGTCTTGGAGAGATCAGGAATACAAGAAACATACCTAAACATAATAAAGGTAATTTACAGCAAGCCAACAGCTAACATTAAATTAAATGGAGAGAAACTCAAAGCGATTCCTCTAATATCAGGAACAAGACAAGGCTGTTTGCTCTCCCCATATTTATTCAATATAGTACTTAAAGTTCTAGCCAGAGCAATAAGACAACAAAAGGAGATCAAAGGGATATAAATTGGAAAGGAACAAGTCAAACTTTCACTATGTGCAGATGATATGATAGTGTATCTAAGTGACCGAAAAAATTCCACCAAGGAACTCCTACAGCTGATAAACACCTTCAGTAATATGACAGGATGCAAGAGTAACTAAAAAAAAAAAATCAGTAGCTGTCCTATATACAAATGACAAATGGGCTAAGAAAGAAATCAGAGACACATCACTCATTACAATAGCCACAAATAATATAAAATACCTTGGGGTAAAACTAACTAAGCAAGTGAAGGACCTGTATGACAAGATCTTTAAGTCTGTGAAGAAAGAAATTGAAGATATCAGAAAATGGAAAGATATCCCATGCTCATGGATAGGTAGGATTAACATAGTAAAAAAGGCAATCTACAGATTCCATTCAAAATTCCAACACAATTCTTCACAGATCTGGAAAGAACAATACTCAATTCATATGGAAAAACAAAAAATCCAGGATAGCTAAAACAATTCTGTAAAATAAAGCAACCTCTGTAGGCATCATGATCCCTGACTTAAAGCTGTACTACAGAGCTACAATAACAAAAACAGCTTGGTACTGGCATAAAAACAACATGTGGACCAATGGAATTGAATTGAAGACCCTGACATTAATCTGTACATATATGAACACCTAATTTTTGATGAAGAAGCCAAAACTGTACAATGGAAAAAAGAAAGCATCTTCAACAAATACTGCTGGCATAACTGGATGTCAACATGTAGAAGGCTGCAAATAGATCCATATCTGTCACCATGTACAACACTTAAGTTCAAGTGGATCAAAGACCTCAATATATATCCAGTTACTCTGAACCTGATAAAAGAGAAAGCAGTCTTGAATGAATTGGCACAAGAGATCACTTCCTAAATAAAATACCAGTAGCATAGACACCGAGAGCAACAATTAATAAATGGGACCTCTTGAAACTTAGAATCTTTTGTAGGGCAAAGTACACTGTCAATAAGATAAAATGACAGCCTACAGAATGGGAAAATTCTTCACCAAGCCCACACTTGACAGAGAGCTAATATCCAGAATATCTAAAGAACTCAAGAAACTAGTCACCAAAAATACCTAACACTCCAATTAAAAAATGGGCTATAGAGCTAAACAGAAAATTCTCAACAGAAGAAGCTCAAATGGCTGAAAGACATCTAAGGAATTGTTCAACATCCTTAGTCATCAGAGAAATGCAAATCAAAATGACTCTGAGATACCATCTTACACCTTTCAGAATGACTAAGATCAAAAACACTGAAAACAGCTTATGTTGGAGAAGATGTGGAGCAAGAGGAACACTCCTCCACTGTTGGTGGGAATGCAAACTTATACAGCCACTTTGGAAATCAGTATGGCAGTTTCTTAGAAAATTGGAAATCAATCTCCCTCAAGACCCAGCTATACCACTCTTGGGCACATACCCAAGGAACACTCAATCATACCACAAGGACACATGCTCAACTATGTTCATAGCAGCATTATTTCTAATAGCCAGAACCTGGCTATAACCTAGATGGCCCTCCACTGAGAATGGATCAAGAAAGTGTGGTACATATACACAATGGAGTACTACTCAGCAGAGAAAAACGATGACATCATGAGGTTTGCAGGCAAATGCATGGAACTAGAAAATATCATCCTGAGTGAGGTAACCCAGACCCAGAAAAACGAACATGGTATGTACTCACTCATAAGTGGATATTAGATGTAAAGCCAGGATAACCAGACTGCAACCCACAGCTCCATGAAGGCTAGCTAGTGAGGAGGACACTAGGAAAGATGCAGGGACTGCCCAGCAATGGAGAAATGGATGAAATTTACATAAGCAAACTGGGGGTGAGGGGGTGGTAATGGAGGGCAAGCGTTCGGGGAAAGAGAGCTTAGAGGAGCAGGAGGTTCTAGCTGGATCAAGAACAGAGTGGGAGAACAAGGAAAGAGATACCATGATAAATGAAGACACCATGGGAATAGGGACAAGCAGAGTGCTAGGTAGGTCCCAAGGAATCCACAAGGATGACTCCACCATAGACTACTGGCAATGGTTGAGAGGGTTCCTGAGCTGACCTACTCTGGTGATTGGATGGCTGAATACCGTAACTGTCATCATAGAACCCTCATCCAGTGACTGATGGAAGCAGATGCAGAGATCCATGACCAGGTCCCAGGTGGAACTCTAGGAGTCCAATCGATGAGAGAGAGAGGAAGGATTTTACGAGCAAGAGATATTGAGACCATGATTGGAAAAAATACAGAGACAATTGACCAAACTCGAAAACACATGAGCTGTGGACTAATAGCTGAGAAGTCCAATGGTATTGGACTAGGCCCTCTGAATAAGTCAGACAGTTTTTTAGCTTGAACTGTTTTGCAGTGGGCCTGGGATCTGTCCCTAGTGCATGTGTTGGCCCTTTGGAACCTAGTGCCTATGGTGAGACACTTTCTACAGCTTTGGCATAGGGAGGAGGGTCTTAGACAGGCCTCAACTGAATGTGCCAGGCTCTGCTGACTCCCCAGGGGAGACCTTGCCTTGAAGTAGGTGGGAATGGGGGATTTGGGGGGGGGGGCGGGTAGAAGGAGGCAGGACAGTGAAATCTGTGACTGATATGTAGGATGAATGGAAAATTTCTTAATAAAAAAGAAAGAAAGAAAAAGAAGCTTTTCAATTTCATTAGATTCCATTTATCAATTTTCACTCTTAGTGTTTGTGCTATAGTTGTTCTGTTCTAGAATTTATCTCCTGTAACAATGCATTTGAGATTATTTCCCACATTCTCTTCTACTGGGTTCAGTGTATTTGGGTTTATGTTGAGGTCTATGTTTCTCTTGGTCTTAAGTTTTATACAGTGTGATAGATATGAATCAATTTTGCATTCTTCTACATGTTAGTCTCTTCAAATTCTTTATGAAGGCACTTAGCACTATGAACTTTCCTCTTCGTATCAATTTCATTGAATCCCATAAGTTTGGGTATATTGTGTCATTTTCTTTGAATTCTAGGTAGTCTTTAATTTCTTTCTTTCTTTATTACTTGAAGTAGTGGTCTTTCTATAGGGAGTTGTTCAGTTTCCGTGAGTTTATTTGCTTTCTGTTGTTTCTATTGTTGTTGAAATTCAGTTTTAATCCATGGTGGTCTGGGAGTTATTTAAATTTTTATGTACCTGTTGAGACTTGCTTTGTAGATGAGTATATGATCAATTTTGGAGAAGGTTCCAGGCAGTGCTGTAAAGAAGGTATATTCTTCTGGGTTTGAGTGAAATGTTCTGTAGATACCTGTTAGGTCCATTTGAGTCAAAATGTCTGTTAGTACTCCTATTTCTCTGTTTAGTTTCTGTCTGGATGACTTAACCATTGGTGAGGGTTGGGTGTTAAAGCCTCCCACTATTGTTGTGTGTGCTTCTATATGTGATTTAAGCTTTACTAATGTTTCTTTTACAAATGTGGATGCCCTTACATATGGGGCATAGATGTTCAGAATTGAGACATCATCTTGGTGGATTTTTCCTATCCCATTTGATGAATTTTGGTTGGAAGTCTACTTTGTTAGATATCAAGGTAGCTACATCATTTAATTGGAAAATCTATTTCAAAGCCTTTTATTCGGAGATAATGTCTGTCTTTTGTTGCTGGAGGGCTTCTCTCCAGGTTCCCCAAGCCCCACAGTCCCACAATCCACTTATAAAATAATCACTCAGATGCTTATATCACTTATAAACTGTATGGCCGTGGCAGGCTTCTTGCTAACCATTCTTTTATCTTAAATTAACCCATTTCTATAAATCTATACCTTGCCACGTGGCTGGTGGCTTACCAGCGTCTTCACATGCTGCTTGTCCTGGCGGTGGCTGCAGTGTCTCTCTCCTGAGCCTTCTGCTTCCCAGAATTCTCCTCTCTCCTTGTCCCACCTACTTCCTGCCTGGCAACCTACTTCCTGCCTGGTCACTGGCCATCAGTGTTTTATTTATATAGAACAATATCCACAGCACTTCCCCTTTTTTCTTTTTTTTAAAAAGGAAGGTTTTAACTTTAACATGGTAAAATTATATATAACAAAACAATTACTGAGCAAGAATTATAGTTACAATATTAAAGAAGATGTCCTATCTATCTTATATTTGTAAGTTTAAGGTTTTATATCTAACTTATCTTTTATCATAACTGAGGAAATTAGAACTATCTAGTTTTTCAACTACATCAAAGACCTGAGAAGGAACATAATGGTACCTGAGAAATGATAGATGGATGCAAGCAACTTTCGGGAATCTTGCAAAAGTAGACCAAGACAGCTGGCAGCCTGGACAGTCACCTAATGTTTCTCAGCATTGTTGGTGCATTCAAATTGGCTACATGCCTAGAGTATCTGACAGACCATTTTTAGAAGCAGGAATTTTGAGAGACCATCTTTCCCTGTCTTGGCAGAGTACAGTGGACGCTTTCCTTGTGTCCCGCTTGTCCAGAAAGGACAGCATTGCATTTGTACTGTCAGCCATCAAGGCAAGGGCAGTTCTTTGCCCAGTAGGCCATTTTGTGCCAAAAAGACAAACTTCCAAATTGAAATGTCTTAGAAGCCCAACATTCTCTTGGGATCAATTGGTGCAGCCAGGAGCAATTGTGTCTCACATCAACAGAATTTTAAGTTATTTAAATGCCATATTCTCTAGGTGTATGAAGTGTTTGAAGATTACCTATCTATCTGAAATATATCTATGTATACCTAGAAGACTTAACTAACATGACTACAAATATGATTATCATAGATGACTGATTATTAATCTACTTTTAATTGTCCATTACAATTTTAAATGAGTTAAACATAATACCTCAAACAAGAATAGAAATATATATATATACAGTATCACAAAATTAACTTCACGTTTGTATCAATTAACTAAAATTTATACCAATTTAAAACATTTTAAACATAAACTAAAATCTATATCAATGTAAAACATTTTAAGCAAGTTCTTTAAAAGTAGGTTCATTAATCTACCCTTTTATCTTATCATCTCTATATCCTCTTATATATCTATATCATATCCCCTTTTCTTTTTTAGAAAGAGATCACATTTATAATCAACCTGTTTTAAATAAAAATAATGTTTTTTCTCTGTCCCACACCAGAGGGCTCTTCTTATTTGGGACACAAGAATCTCTTAACCATTTTTTTTTTTTAAAAGCAATATATCTGGGTTTAGAGGGGGAATGAGCCAATTCCACCTCTAAAGCCAGCTTGGTATATTTGGGAATTTGGGCGTAGCATCTCTTACTACTTCCTGTTGGAGGGGGGTGCTGTATCTTATGGGGAAGCAAAGAAAATTTTAAGCCTATGGGGTAGTCCTTGAGGCTGTATTGTGTGAACCTGTTGCCTTGAAACCGCTCTGGATGTTGGATCATCTGGGCCATGGTGTCATCGGAGACCTTTCAGGGGGTCTTGGCTGGTGAAACCTGATGTATCTTAATCTGGAACAAATCCAGTCTCTGGCTTTCTGTGGAAACAAAAGCAAAACCTCTTTTCCAAAGTAACATATCATTATATCCAAATTTTGAAGTCAAGGTACCTTTAAAATATACATTTTGGCATAACTCAACAGCTTTTGTAATCAAATGTTTTTCTTCAGTTACGAATATCAAAGAGAACATAATCCAGATTCTCTGTGTGGTAGCCATCTTTACGTGGCTTATTATTTTATATTACCTTGAGCTTATTGGTTTAAACTGCACCATTTTAAGACTGAAATGGCGGTGTGGCTGCAGTGTCTCTCTCCTGAGCCTTCTGCTTCCCAGAATTCTCCTCTCTCCTTGTCCCACCTACTTCCTGCCTGGCAACCTACTTCCTGCCTGGTCACTGGCCATCAGTGTTTTATTTATATAGAACAATATCCACAGCAGTCTTTGATGTTGAGATGTGTTTCTTGTATTCAGCAGAGGCATGGATCCTATTTTTGAATCCATTCTGTTAGCCTGTATCTTTTTGCTGGCAAATTGTATTAATTGATATTGAGGGATATTAATGACCAAAAATTGTTAATTCCTATTATTTTGGTGGTGGTGGTGGATGTGTGTGTGTGTGTGTGTGTGTGTGTGTGTGTGTGTGTGTGTGTGTGTGAGTGTGTGTGCTTCCATCCTTTGGGTTTTGCTGGTACAAGATTATCTGTTTTTATATGTGTAGTTAACTCCCTGGGGTTGGAGTTTTTCATATAGTGTCTTTGTAGGGCTGGATTTGTGGATAGATTTGTTTAAATTGGACCTTCTCATTAAATATCTTGTTTTCTCTATCTATTGTTATTGACAGTTTTGCTTGGTATAGTTTTCTGGACTGGCATCTGTGGTCTCATAGAGTCTACAAGACATCAGTCTAGGCCATTATAGATTTTAGGGTCTCTGTTGAGAATTTGAGTGTGATTCTAATAGGTCTGCCTTTATTTGTTATTTTGCTATTTTTCATATTATTTCTTTGTTCTGTATGTTTGGGTTCTTGATTATTGTGTGGCAAGGGGATTTTCTTTTCTGATCTAATCTATTTGGTGTTCTGTAAACTTCTTGTATCATTATAGGCATGTCCTTCTTGAGGTTGGGGAAATTTTCTTTTATGATTTTGTTAAATATATTCTCTGAGTTTTTGAGCTGGGTTTCTTCTTATTTCTCCTTCTCCTTCTTCATTTTCTTCTTCTATTCCTATTATTCTTACATTTGGTCTTTTCATAGTGTCCCAGATTTCCTGGATGTTTCATGTTCAGAATTTTTTAGATTTAACATTTTCTTTGACTGATGAATCTACTTCCTCTACTGTGTCTTCAGTGCCTGAGATTCTCTCTTCTATCTCTTGTATTAGGTTGGTGATGCATCTATCGCTTTTATTAGGTTGGTGATGTGTGTAGCTGTAGTTCCTGTTTGATTACCCAGATTTTCCATTTTCAGGATTCCTTCTGTTTGTGTTTTCTTTATTTCTTCTATTTTCATTTTCAAATCTTGAACAGTTTCCTTCATCTGTTTGTTTTCTTCTTGACTTTCTTTTAGGAATCTTTTTATTTCTTCCATTTTTTGGTTCTTTTTCCCTCAATTTCTTTAAGGAATTTTTTTCATATCCTCTTTAAGGATTTCTATCATCATCATAAAGTCATTTTAAGGTCATTTTCTTGTGCTACAGCTGTGTTGGATTGTTCAGGTCTTACTCATGTAGAATAGCTGGGCTTTGCTGATGCCATATTGTCATTTCTGTTGTTGATTGTGATTATATATTGGTGTTTAGCCATTTGGATTTGGTATGATTATAGGTCTAGGTATTGATTCCTGCATTTGTCTTTTGTGGATGGGTGTTTTGTTCCTTGATTTATATTTTCTCACTGATCTACTGGCTTAAATGGCCAGGGATTCTGGTGACTAGCATGTCTTCAGATCCAGCTGAGGGCTCTTCAGGTCAGTTGGGGTCTCTAGTTCCAGAGTGGCCTCTGGTAAAGCTGATGTCCTCTTCTGAAGTTGTAGACCAGGATATGAAGCCCAGGGGAGAGTGTTCAATCTGTGGTCCCTAGATGTGGTCTGGCCTCTTTAGTCCCTAGCACCAGCCTGGCCTCCAGTACAACTGCTGGAACTGGGTCTCTACATGCAGCCTATGCTACAGTAAATCAGAAGTCTGCTTTTGAAGTTGTAGGCTTGGGGTCTCTATATCTGGCCTGGCTTCTTGCAAAGTGGAAGTCTTCTTCCGAAGTTACAGACAAGGATATGGAGCCAGGTTGGAGGAAGTGAGAAGCAGTCTGGGATTGTTGGGCAGGCTTAAAGGGGTTTTGTGGGAGGTGTCTTACCTGGGGTTCCTAGATCCTGCCTGGCCTCTAGTAAAGCAGAAGACTTCTAAAGTAGTAGGCCAGGTTATGGGGCTCAGAGGTGGGGGTGCATGGCTGTTGGGCAGGCTCATTTAGTGTAAGCACATTAGAAGCACATACCAAAACTTATGCCTTTGTTCTCTAATATTTCCAGGAAGGTGTTGGTTATTTACAAGGGAAAAGACAATAGTTTCAGAATTTAAATAATTACTAAAGAAATTATAGTGCACATATGTGAACTTAAGTAGAATCACCTCTACTCACCACAGTGTGTGCATTTGAACATATGCATGAATGTTCATATAGGAACATGAATGTATACATGTGGCTTTGTGTATGTGTGTATGCATGTGTGTGTGTGTGTGTGTGTGTGTGTGTGTGTGTGTGTGTGTGTATGTGTGTGTGTGTGTATCCATGTCCATATGTATGTTGAGCCCAGGCATTGACGTTGGCTTTCTTCCTCCATTGATCATAATCTTATTTTTGAGACAGACTCTCTTTCTTTATGAAGCTGAAACTCATCAATGAAGCCAGAGTGCTTGAACAACAAGCCCCAGTGTTATGTCTGTTTTCTGCTCTCCAGTGATGAGATTATAGTCTAATGCTGAAATGCTCAGCTTTTTAACTGGGTTTTTGGCGGGAATTCAAACTCACGTCTTCATGCTTGCATGGTAAATATTCTACTTAGTGAACCACATATTATTTGCTAGTTTGGATGAAAATGGCATTCATTAAGAACACAACTCTTTAAAAAAAGTAATTCACAATAATAAAAAATTGAATTCTACAATGCTATATTAGAGATGATACTATGTTAGAAATCTTACTATACCCAGATTTCTTAAAATTTTTCATTTTAATTTTGGAAAAAAAGCCTCCTAATATTCAATTCCTATGTTATCTTTACCAGAATTTGTGTGAACCTTTTTCTATCCAGCTGTGTATTAAATTATTTTTTCAGGTTTATTTTGTGTGTGTGTGCGTTTGTACAGAGAAAATGGGATATTATATTACCAAAGGAATCTTTGAAAAGTTTTTAGTCTTTTCTCATTGGTCAATTACATACAAGAAAGTCCTAGAAAAAAAAGTAGATGCTTAGAATTTAAGGTATTTGATTTCCCAGGTCTCTTTCTGATGATACTTTTAATGATGATAATTACAGTGAATTACTATTCTCAAATGGATTAGATTATAACCCACCTAGAAAATGATAGGTGCATACTTTTCTAGATAAGATTAACAAGAATGGAGGTATGACCTTGAATGTGGATGGTAGCTGGCCAAGAGCCGGTGGAGAGGGCCACGGAATTCCCTGTCCTTTGCTTCCTGGACCACCAAGATGAGCCCTTTGCTCCTCCATCAATCCCCACATACCCCGGGGTGAACGAACTCTTTTAAACTGTGAGGGAACATTGCAACTTGTTCTTTTTTTAAATTGAAAACACATTCTTCTTTCATACAATACATCCCTACCACAGTTTCCTCTCCCTCCATTTCTCTCAGTTACCCACCTCCACCTCTCTTCTCCCCCAGATCCACTCCCCTATGGTGATAATTTATTTGTGCTGAAATGTGATTTTATTTGTATATTAATAAATAAAAGTGCCTGGGGGTCAGAGCTAATAGCAAGCTATTTAGCAGAAGTCTGGCAGTGGTAGCACATGTCCTTAATCCTGATCACATGACAGGCACATCTCTGTGTGTTCAAGGATACAACCAGCATGGAGACACATGCTTTTAATCTCAATACCAAACATAGAGACCTGGAGGTCTGTATAGACAGGCAGTGACGAGGAGGTCATGTGGTTGGGTTTATAACCAATGAGAAGGCAGAACAGAAAGTCAATAAAAGGACAGACACACAGGAAGTAGGTCTCTTTCTGAGAGGAAGGACGACAGCGACAGTGAGGTGTAAGAAGACGGTCATGGTCTTAGCTCTTGGGTGCTGCTCTGACCTTTTGGGCTTTTAACTCTGTATTTGGCTCTGTGTTTCTTATTTAATAAAACAGTTCAGAATTACATCTACACTTCCCCTTCGTTTTCTCTTCAGAGCAGAAAAGGCCTTCAAGAGATGACAGCAAAACAGGACAAAAAAAAAAAAAAAAAAAAAAAAACAACAACAAGGCAAGGCAAAAGCCCTCCTATTGAGGCTAGAAAAGGCAACCCGGTTGGAGGAAGCATCCTTGTTCAATCTGCTTCTGTCAGGCATCGTGTTACAATAAAACAAAAGCCTAGTAGACTGACTGAATTCCACACATTTGATGAGGGAAAAGTCAGCAGTTAAAAGATGTAATCAAATTTCCCAAGAAATGATTCCATAAATATATGAATTTAAATAGGACCATCACTGGTCCTCATAGATGGTCCTCATACTCAAAGGGTTTTCCAGAAAGGGAAGTGATATTAAAACAGGCACTTCTCATTCCTTGGCTAAGATTATTTCACTTTAACAAAACTAATTACAAATTACCGATATCTTAACATAACAGGAAAGTAAACAAAGCTTCTTTCTACTTCAGAATCACATGAAGTTAACATGTCTGGCCACAGTGCAAAATGTTTTAATTCCAGACAAGCCCAGCCTGTGAGTGCCACTCCACCACAACTCTAATGGGAAGGGTATTTGATGATTAAAAGGTAAGAATCCAAGATGCCAAGTTGAGTTACTCCTGGTGTGTGTGTGTGTGTGTGTGTGTGTGTGTGTGTGTGTGTGTATGCATGAGTACATGAGTATGTTTGTGTGTGTGCATATGTGTATTTGTGTGTGCGTGTGATCATGTGTGTAAGTGGGTGTGTATAGTTGTGTGAATGTGTTTGGATGTGTTCTGCAGACTTCTACAGAGTCTCCACAAAAGAAACCAGAGGAGCTGTTCTAAAGGAACTGAATAGCTAGGAAGTTTCTTCTTTCCTCTTCTTTTAATTCATTCCATTGTTCTCCTGTTCTTTAAGTTTTCTATCTACATAAGCACACACAATAGATGACTTAAGTTTATTGTAAACATATGGTTAAGGGGTGACTTTTATATGAGGATGACTTAGTTTATGTCTATACCTGTTTTAAAAAAGACAGTCTTTTATATAAATACAAAAGTTGGCTGCATTAATGAAAAAGGCAAATAATATTTAAAATTGTTTTAGAAGTAAATGTTCATATAATTAGAAATCAACCTAATCAGTGAAAACTCTGGAACACAAGCTATAATGGACTTCTTTTTAAAGATCTGTTCATTTTTATTTTATGTGTGTTTCTCTTCATGCATGTCTTTGCACAACATGAACGCAGTGCTCACAGAGGTCAGAAGAGGCACCATATCCCCTGGAACTGGATTGTGAATAAACAGCTGTGAGATGATATGTGGGTACCAGAAGCTAAATCTGGGTCCTCTGCAAGAGCAGCCACTGCTCTTAACAATGGAGCCATTACTCCAGGCACAGCTACTTAAATATGGTCACAATTAATGCACTTGACTGCACTGTCACACCTCAGTTCAATAAAATGACTGCATATTACCAAGGACATTTGCTAGGCTCTCAGGACTGTATTCATCAAAGGAACGCCAATACCACTTTGATGTCCTCCATAAACAAACAGTAAAAGGGCATCCTTTTTTACTGTATTGTACAAGCCAATGCCTTGACCTTGCCTCAGATACACTATAATAGAACTTTAAGAGACAAAGATAAACTTAAAAAGTGATCTCATCAGTGAACTGTCTGAAGGGGTGTGTTTCAGTGCAGGTTCTCCTTTGGTGGATCAGAAAGAGGGTCGCTTATAGACTAACTTGCATTTGAAGTCTGTATCCTGATTAGACAACCCAGTAAAGGTAATTTGGCATGTCAATGGGTAGTTATTGGGGAAATAATTCTGCCTATAGGACATTTAGCTGAGTCAACAACTGTCTAAAAAATTTTGGATCCCTGGAGAAACTATTTAAAATTCAGAGAGAGGCATAACAAATGAAAAATGTAAGCCAGTGCTGTGCTCATACCACCCAGGAGACAGGAGTCTGGAAAAAGTTTCATATCTGTCTGAAATGCAAAACAAACAAACAAAAATACCAAGCATGGTTTCCCCACTGCTCTTAGAGCTGGTGCAGTGTCCTCTCCAAGTCAACGCCTCCCACCTCTCCAGGGAATTATGCTGCAGAGTTTCACATTTGTGAGTACCTTTGCTAGACTATGCAAAAGTGAGGTAAACTTAGCCTGTATAGAGGTAGGGAAGAACATTCTAGGTGGAGAGACACTTTCTATAGTTTCCCAGTATTTTGATGCTGTTACTGAGTTCAAGGATTTAAATTGAAAAGGCTATCAAAGATGTCCCTGACAACCTATGGTGATTACATGTGCGACTCTGATTATTTCACTTTTCTTTTCTGCACTTGTGATTGAACTCAGGCCTGTATGCATCTTAGGAAAATGTTTCACCACTGATCTGAATCTCCAGGCCTCAGGACTTTGCTTGTTCATATGCCTGTGTTTTGTTTTTGTTTTAGGGTCCCACTAAGCTTCAGTCTGGCCTTAAACCCATGCTGTATCCCAGGTATGCCTTGTACTAGTAGCTAGGATCACAGGCCTGTGCCCCTGGGAATGCTGGCCCAGTGTTTTCACCATTGCCTCAGCCTAAAGCAAACAAAAGCTCTTGGCTTAAGGTAATAGATCTTTATTCAATTTCGAAGCATTTATACAGCCGGTATTAGCACTGTTGTTGATCTTTGCATTAGAGCACATGGATATAGATGCACTTCTGTGAAAGTAGGATCTGCACCTGAAACTCTCTGTTTCTGTTATCCAGATGGGAGGATTAGGGCAGGCACAGCATGGGTGAGTAATTTTTGTATTGTTGGATAAAATGATTGTGTGTTGGGAAGACTGCATGAGGAAAAAGACTGTTGCCAAATGAGAATTCTATCTAAACACCTCATATATATTACCAGACTTTAGTTTATATCAGAGGATAGCTATATCTTTTTTAGAATTTGTTATAATTATCATGATAGATGGAAAGATCTCCAGAACTCAACAGGGAATCATATCAACTATACTAAAAGTTATTATCAAATGAGCAAAGTGTTTTTGATGTCTTACTCCCTTGAACACACTTCATGGTTCTTTTGTAGATCTTCAATGTCTTACCTTCTTTGTTCTTAAGAACAAACACTGTAACTTTCTTTGTTTTCACATATAAGTTTGACCCATTCTCAAACACATAGTTGGCCTTTCAGCCATATGTTATCAGTACACCTTTCAAGTAGCTCCTTTAAAGTTTAATAATTTTTGACTATATGATCTTTTTCCCACCCACACAGAAGATGTGCATACTATGTAAAGGTGATTCTCATCAGAGTCCAAAACTATTAAAATGTCCTGCAGATACAATATCTCATTCTTTTCTCATCTAGTGTAAAATCTTTTCGTAATGTTGGCAAAATATTCATGTTCCTTAGAATAAGCAATTAAAACATTAAAGACAGGAATCTAATACATAATTAAAATAAAATAAATCATCTGGCTTGCTGAATGATACACTCTACAAAATAAGAGATAAGTCTTATTTTGTACTTAACTTCCCTTTCCAGTTGCAATAATAATGTCACTTTCTCTATCAGTGAGTGTTCCTTAGGGGAGCAGGACTGATAGAATGTATATATATTGAAGGGCAATTTATTTGATTGCCTTATACAATTTGGTTCAGGTAGTCAAACAATATCTATCTTACCTTGGGGTAGAAGAGAAACCAGTAAATTACTCCATCCACAAGGCTGGATTTCTCAGCAGTCTAAGCCTGGCACTGAAAATATGAATTCCTGGAAAGCCACTGGACTTCAGTCAGCATTGGAAGCCTGGAGAAACTGTGTTATGTAGCTGGAGCAACAGCAACAGTTGGATGAACCTTCCAGTGAAAAGTGACATAATGAGTCATGAAACATGGCATCCTAGGTCAATGAGCAAGGCTTTTCCCTTAAATATCCTTTTATCTGGGTTCGCAGAAGGTAGAAACATATTGGTGGTTGGTCTTCTTACTTTAAATAACATGATAAAGAAATTCTTTAACTGGTGTACCCAGCAACTTATCTCTTAAATGATCCCATGTCCAGCTAAGTGGGCAACCAATATGAGCAACCCCCATGCCAACTTAAGTAAATCATGTTGCAGCAGAGTGCTCACCAGGACAGAGGTTATGGAAACTCAAAGAACTTAGCATATTGTCTTAAAAAAACTTCAATAATTATATAAAATGGAAGAGACAGCAAAAATCATTCTGAGACTAGACATATAACTAAGTTATAATTACAGTAGGAGATAGAATTATGACTATAAATAAAATTGATAACATTTAGATTAACAACTTAAAAACGATCAGTAAAGAACAAATGAAATGAAGAACTCAAAAATCTAAGAGAAAAATGATTTTGGCTATTATGACATTATGTACAGGGGACCCCAGCTGGCTGGGCCAGAGTGTCCCATACATGCAGAGAAGCATGTCAGGCAGATGCAGAAGTGGGCTGTGGTATGTGAACAGCCAGGCACTGCATTCATGTGGAGATAAGTATTATAACAGAGATATGAAGAGAAAGATAGAGAAAGAGGGAGGCAGAAAGAGATAGGGACAGAGAGATGGGAGAGAGAAGGGTCGAGGGTACACACCTCATGGGAATAGAGGGGGGGAGGGGCAGTTCTCTTTTTTAAAGGGGACTTTATCTCAGGATGCTGGGCCTGTCTCCAAGAATACTAACATTCCTCCATTTTGATAATTATACAAAGGTGAGTCATGGATAACAAGTGGAGGAAAAAGGGCACTGAATTCTCAAAGCTGCTTCATGCTGAAAAGGGGTGAAGTGGGGAAGGGGAAATGGGAAGGGAAGGGAAAGCATTTTCAAATCCAGATATTTTAGAAAAGAATAATATTGTATAGGTACACATGTTGATAGAAATTTAATTTTTCTGCAGATGAAATGGTGTAAAACTAGAGAATTGAACAAGTACAACAGTAGACATGCTAACATGGGCTTACGAAAGACAGAGAATATTCAACCCTATACAAAGAGCTGTAGGCAACTAAGGAAAACAGAGTGGGAGAAATAATATTTCCCTGGGATGAGCACACCAACTGGTTATCCAATGCCAAGTAGGCCATCCTGGAAGCAAACATGTGAACCACGTTATACAGACTGAGCAGGTTATATTTAGGAATACATATGTATATACACATACTTATATACATGGAAAACGTAAATGAAGCAGAAGCCATGCAAATGAAAATGAACAAGGAGGATCTGGAGGGAGGAAAGAGAAGGGGGAAATGATTAAGTTATATTACAATCTCAAAAATAAAAGAAACATTATTTGTTAAACAGTAGTTAGGTATCTCACTGTCTTGCTTCCACAGTGGTATAGACTACAGAGTCTTCTGCAGAGCCGTTTTAGGACAATGAAGCATTCAGGACACATTGTTATAAAATAAAAGCTTTCAATTCCACCACTGAGGGCAAACATGCTTCCTGTGTAATACTAGTTTTAAGAAATGGCATTGCTCTGTAGCACACCCAGGTAAGTAGTCAAATAAGTATCAGCAGTGCTCCATAGGTAACCTGATATTCTCCACCCATACAGGAACTGGAACCTGAACAGCTTCCCCGGGTCTTCAGGTGCCATTGGCAGCAGTTATTTTTGCCTTTCCTGGAGGACAACAGTATTATAATTTTCATATTCATCATTCCATTTTTATTCTATTTTTATTACCTAGATTTATAACATATATCTGCATTTCCAAAATCACCTTGACATTTTCCCCTCCAAATGAATGAAATTGAAGGAACTGTTCTGTAATATCTGAGGTGTCTATGTGGGCTTTTTTGTTTGACTATATGTTTGTGTAATATTTTTATAGAGCCCCATAACTGATCATTTATATGACTAAAGCCATTTGAATTTATTTACAGCTATTCTGAATAATGTAAAGTATATCTTCTTTTTTCTGGTAAGCACCAGCATTCCATACCAGCATCAGCATTCCATGTGGCAGATAACGCATGACTCTGTCACTGTGTGAGATCCAGTACAGTCATCTTTCCATGTACCCGAGGGTACCTGGTTCAAATCCTCTGTAGGTGCTTAAGCCACTTATGCAAAATGACATTGTATTTGTATGTAAGGCTTTGTACAACTTTTTTGTTGTTGTTGTTGTTTGTTTGTGTGTTTGTTTTTCAAGACAGGGTTTCTCTGTGTAGCTTTGTGCCTTTCCTGGAACTCACTCTGTAGCCCAGGCTACCCTGGAACTCACAGAGATCAGCCTGTCTCTGCCTCCCGAGTGCTGGGATTAAAGGCATGCACCACCACCGCCTGGCTGGCTTTGTACATCTTTAATAGGTCTTTGAAATACAGGCAATACCAAATAAAAAAAAAAAAAAAAAAAAAAAACGAAAGATACATGGAAAGTTGTACCATGATATGTGGAAAATAATGAATAAAAAATCTGCATCTCTTCCTTCGAGGTGCAATTAATTTCTCTAAATATTATCCATCTCTGATTGTGTCAATCACAAATGCAGAATACACTTAGAGAGACAACCATGTGACAAATTTCACTGTGTGTTTAGATTTCCAAGGATTTGAACACATTTTAAAATATTTTGCTGATCTTTTGGATTTATTCAGTTTGTGAAGAGACTGATGAAGTTCTTGTGAGTTTTGTTTTATTATGTATTACACACATTTTGCTTATAAAATATCATCTTTCAAAAAATGTCTTTCATATGTGATTCATAATTAACATATATGATAAGTGTATGCTACTGTGCATGGCTCATCCATTCTCTCTGTGGGTAGAGTGCTTGGAAGCTATAATTTCTCCATCTTACTGTTGTCAAATATATCAACTTTTATTTCAGAGATAACTGCAGTTTTGTCTTTCAACAATGTGTCTATCATTCATCTGAATGAATTTTTATGATACAATGCGTGGCTTCAGTTTGATTTTTATGTTTATGAGAACATATATACATACATACAGTAACAGAGAGAGAGAGAGTTGATCAGTTATATACTAACACAACATTTAAAAATAATTGATATTTTACTGTACCTATAAACCACTTATAAGTAATAGTATCTTGTTATAATACATTTTTCAATCAGGTTTAGAGCATATACCTCATTTTTAAATGTTTTATCTACTTTTTTCTTCCTTTATATTTCTTACTCTTATTTTACTATATTGAGCTCTGAGGTTCTTTGGGGCTTTTTAACCTTTCTTTTCAACATACATAAAATTGATACTGTATTGTAGCTTATTACTGTAGATCTGCCTCTGTGTTCAGCTGAGTTACTGAAGCTTGGTGGCAATTTTCAGAGTATCTAGAGATGACTTTGAACTTTTCCAAGCATAATCTCAGCAAATGTGATTGGATGTTTAACACTTTACTTACCAGCCTTTCTTTTTTCCTAATTAAAAATTCATAGAAACAAATTCAACATTTATGATTTTGTAGATATTTTGCAACTGATATTGAGTGCCTGTGATTATTTAGAGAAAGCTTTTTTCTATTTTTTATTGTGAATTTGTAAAGCTATTGGTTTTCAGTGACGTGCTATTCACAATTCAAAAAGATATAATAAACATGTTTTCTCTCACCTCCTTTCCTGATGTAGAGGATGGCTGTCAGTTTTAATTGGTATTGACTGATGAGAAATTTGATGAGGTTTCTGTCTACCCCCTAAACACCAACCAATCTGCACTCCAGTTACACTTACTCTTAGCAAGCACACAGGGCCTTTGTTTGGAAATTGTGTTATTCAAACAGTCCACAATGTAATTTTCTGTCTGTCACAGAGGTTGCCAAGAAATCTACCACAAAAGCTCACATTATGCCTTAAACATACACTGCTCTTTTTATTTTTCCCTGTAGTGTTTTACTACTTTACTACTGAATAGATTAAAATTTCATTTTATTTTGTATGTCTTAGCCAACTGACACATTTATCATTTCCTAGCAACTGACCCTGTCTCTTTTTTATCTCCCAATTTTTTTTTTTTGCATGAAACCCCAGTCCATATAGTGAGGGGCCTGTGGACCACATGTATTTCAGGATTGCTATGAATGTAGTCCAAAACACAGTGCCACCATGTAAAATGTTGGGACACCTCTAATGAGCTCTAAATGGATTGAGGCAGGATTGCTGAGCCAGTGAACTGTAATGTCTGTGAAGTTAAAGAGACAGGACCATAGGGGAGTTTTTCACTCCATGAACAGTGTAAATTCAAGTAATAAGACATTTCTCAAGGCATCTCTTAGCTGTATCACACTGAGTGTTGCTGGTAGATGATGACCCAAACCAAGGATACTGTTCTGACTTCAGGTTACCTATCTAATGAAGCTACAAACTGGCAGGGATTATGAAACCACACGAAAATTAAGTTTGCCATTTGTCTTAGGATACTTTCCCACCCTGCTCTACAGAGATGGGTCTGTTTCTCCAGGTTGTACATCTTGGTTGACAGGGAGTCATTTGTTTCTCTTACTGTGCTAATGACCCAGATGTTTGAATTTTACAAGGCTCCCTTTGTCCTTATGGATTTCCATTGTTCCCCCATGATCATTTACACAGTCATATGGCTGCTGCTCTACTCCCGGCGAAGGAGGAGGGTCTTCTATTTAGCTACCTTGAGCCTCCTCTGTCATTTTTTTTTTTTAAATTTACAATTCAATACTGAAATAGAAGACATCCAGCAGTATTTTGGGAGGTGTGTTGCTTCTGCCATAAAGATTTTATGTATTTCTTTTAGAGTTTGAAAACTGGAGTAAATTAGCAATTGCAGCACTGTTTATAATTATTCACAAGCAACACCCAGTAGATACCCACATGTGGCTCATTGCAGAGAACTCAGATCTATGCAACCACTGCGGTATTATGTTTGGTTAAAAATAACTGTAGTCTAAAATAGGAAATCTACAATGTTTTATCACATTAATATATAGAATAATATTATTCTATAAATGCATATAAGTGGAACAAAAATATAATTAGAAAATCAACACTGGCAAATTTATTAAAAGTTATTTTTGAGAATTTCATACACTTACCTGAAATGAAATACAATCATTTCCGGTCCCCATTTCTCCTTTCAACTCTTCTCATAGCTGGCCCTCCATGACTAATTCACCTGTTTTAGTTTTTTGGTTTTTTTTTTTTACTACTGTGATAAAACACCATGACCAAAGGCAAATTGGGAAGGAAAGGATTTATTTAAGATTACAGCTCATAGTATATTATTAGGGATGTCTAGAAGCTAGCTCTTGAATTTATTTACTTCTAATGCAAATCCATATTTTAGCTGATGTCTTCATGCATTTTGGCTTTTATTTTTAATATATATGCACATATATGTATGTTACAACAAATAATGGAAATCGAGACCATGAATTTAAAGTAGAGCAAGTTAAGGAAACCTGGAGGCAGGAACTGAAACAGGCCATGGAGGAATTCTGTATACTGGCTTGTTCTCCATGGCTTGTATATCCTTTTTCTTATATCATCCAGGACCAGCTGCCCAGGCATGGATGGAATCACCCACAATGGGCTGAGCTCTTCACATACATCACCAATTTTTAAAAATGCAGAAGGGATTGCTCACAGATCCATCTGATAGAGGAATTTTCTCAACTGAGGTTTCCTTTTCACAAATTCCTCTTAGGTCATGTTAAGTTGACACCTAATTAGCCAGCCCAACAAGCTTGTCCCCATCCTTTTGACATTTTAAAAAACAGACTACTCGACGCAAACTGATGTACGAACCGCGCTATATTTTATATTTAAGTTGCCATAAATATAAAGAGGGCTGGGGGGTGGGAGGAGGGAGGAAGGTGGGTCTGTGGATAGACATCTGAGTGAGTAGAAAATTTCTTAATAAAGAAAAATAAAATAAATAGACTACTAAGTCCAATTAGTACTGTCCACATATGCATGGGAAATTTACCAGTGGCCATATCCCCAATAAAGAATTATTCTCCCTATCTACAATCAACAACTCCTTAGTAAGGAACAGGGCCTGGAAATTATCTACCACATTTATGCCAGGTTTTGGGGAGACTTGATCTTGTGTAAGTAATCAAAACTGCTGTGAGTTTATGATATGCCAAGTGTAAAAAACATCATATAATAATATGACATCCAATTCTCCATCACTTACACTCTTGAAGATAGAAGAAAAATTCCTTAACACAGGTAATACAAATAATGTAATTCTCTTGAAAAATGGATACCAACATGAAATACTTTAGCTATAAGGAATAGAATTATGAAAGCTACAAGATAACTTGAATTCTAATTAAACCATCAATATTTTTAATTGCCCCATACAAAATGAATAGTGTATTCAGAAAATTCATCTTTTGTGTATCCAGGTATAGAATAAGCATTATAGTATTAAGTCAGGATATTGCTGGCATCTGACACCATTTTTACCACCTGCATTCAGTCATTCTAGAAGCTAGCTCTTGAATTTATTTACTTCTAATGGGAATCTATATTTTAGCTGATGTCTTCATGCATTTTGTGCTTTTTTGGGGAATATATATGCACATATGTGTATGTTACAACAATTAATAAAAACAGAGACCATGAATTTAAAATAGAGCAAGGAGGGATGTATAGGAAGGTTTGGAGGAAGGAAAGGGAAGAAGAGAAAATGTAATTATTTTATAATAGCTGGAATAAAGTAAAATTTAAATAAATACTTGAGTGTTTTCCTTAGTGAATATTGTATTTGCTTAATTAAATTTATTATCCATTATGAAAGGATTCTTAATACTATGGATTGTGCCCTAATCTTTTTAAATTTTTAGTTTTATTTTAGATTCTGCATGAGTGTTTTGCTTACAACTACATCTGTACATCATGTGTGTGCCTGGTGCCCATAGAGGTCAGCAAAAGGTGCTGGATCCCCTGAATTAAGTGACTATGAGCCTTCATGTAAACACTGTGAACTGAACCTGGATCTTCTGTTAGAGCAACAAATGTTCTTAGCTATTGGCCCTTCTGACTAGCTGAAGAACTTTTGTATGTTTATTTACTCTACCCAATCGGTTACAAATTGCAGTGTTTTAGAACTTTTTTTTTTATTATATTATTTACATATTTTATGTTTATTGCATCACCACCAAAAAGTATGGCCTGCAGTGCTTTTATTTTGTGTATTCTATTGAGGTTAAATTGTAAAGCAGATGTGCTAGAAGTTAGCCATTTATTATTTATTTATTTTTCTACATATTTCTTTACTTGTTCATCCATTGTGTAAAAACATAGAAAGAGTATCTAAAACTACTTATTTTAACAGATCCCTGCATCTTCTGCAACTTTTACTCTGTATATTTATAGTATACTCACATATTTAAGATATTTTTGAACCATCTTTAGTTTTCAAGTTGCCTTCTTTTTATTTCTTGATTTTTAACATTTAAAAAATTTAAATTTTAGCCTCTCTCTCTCTCTCTCTCTCTCTCTCTCTCTCTCTCTCTCTCTCTCTCTCTCTCTCTCTCTCTCTCTGTGTGTGTGTGTGTGTGTGTGTGCGTTTGTATATAGAAGCCATAAAACAACTTTTAGGAATGATTTCTTCTGTCCACTGTGGGGCCCACTGATTGAACTCAGATCATCAGACTTGCACTCAAGTCTGACTTGCTGAGCTATCTCATCTATCCTATAACATTTTATATTTTTAGGTATATTGTCTGAGATTTTCAATTTCCTTTAACCACTATATAAGAAATTACCACAATTTAATGTATTAAAGAAACGAAAATATATTCTGTAGTTGTAACCTCACCAGGAGGATCAAGTGGTCATTAGAGTTGTCTGTTTACTTGACAGCCATGTTTCCTGCTGTTAGACGCTGCCTCAAGTTTTTGATTCCTGCATCTTATATTAATTATTTATCTTGTTGCAGTTGTCAAATACCTGACAAGAGGTAACTTAAGGGGAGAAGGGAGATTTATTCCGGCTCACAATTTGAGTAGATGCTGCCCATCATTGCTGGGAAGGGGTGGGCAGAGAAATGGGTGGTAGCTGCTCACATTCCTTTTGTAAATAGAATAAGAAAACCAGGCAGGATGTTGGATTTGTCAGGTGATCAGATCTCAAAGCCCACTTCTATTGTCATGCTTCCCCCAGGGATATTCTACCCAGTAGAGGTCCCACAGCCTTCCTATACATCACCAGCTGGGGACAGCTAATCCACTTCTAACTTAAAAGCTGGCTAATGGCATCTTTATCACATCTTGTCACTCTGGTAGTACATTATTGTCTTCTTCCTTCACATTTAATTATTCACAACTGCACTGGACCTACCCAGATGAGCCAGGTTAATCTCTTATATCCTTTAATTACAATTTCAATGAATCACTAAGCTCACCCCTTTACCATATTATAATGTCATTCCCAATCTTCAGGAATGCAAGTGTGGATACTGTTGTGGTCCATTACCATAACACAAGAGTTGTCATAATGAATAGTATCATAAACAGGATAGGGAAAATAAAAACACCCAGCTCAAACAGTGAGTCTAAAGTCAGTGAATTTATGCTCTTTAATTTTGCAAATATATATATATATATATCCTTAATTTTAACAAATGTTATGGCAGAAATTTTCTAAAAGACCCCTTTCTTCTATATTTTTACTTATGTATTTTTCTTTCTTTTTAAAAATGTATATATTTACAGAAGCCTGGGGAAGATTAGCACAAACATTTTTAATAGGACTAATTGTTCTTCAGTTATTCATAGAAGTATCTGTGGGTGAAGGATACTATCCACAGATCTATTTCTGACTGTAACAGAATACATTTTCAATACTCATGTATCTTGTCCATTAATTAGCTGTTTATTTTACTTAAAAGTAGCTTGTCAGTCTCTTTAAACATCATGTTTTCTGGGAATGAGCTAAGTTTGCTTTTGTTCATTTTATGCTTCTCAATATGCCTGTTTGAATCACTTTCAAAGAAATTTGAAAAATGAATATACTTCCCCACCTGCATCGGTTTATTGTTGGCTTCTCTCCTCTTCCAGATCCAATTTTCATCACACTCAAAAACTCTTTCTTAGTGAACTTCTACAGGCTAACTATGAAATATACTTTTGTGAATATGTATGCTTAGTTCCAAAGAAGAGAAATAAAAGGAAATAGATATTTTCTCTTAACTATTTCTAATTTTTTGTTGTTTTTAAGTGTGTGTGTGTGTGTGTGTGTGTGTGTGTGTGTGTGTGTGTGTGTGTGTGTTTGTGTGTGTATGTCATGTGTGTGTAGGTACTTGCAGAGGCCAGAAGAATATGTTGGATCCCCTGTAGTTACATATGGTTAGATATGATGGTGTCTCCCTGACATGGGTACTGGGAATCAAATTTGGATATTATGCATAAGTAGCAAGTGTTACTTAAGGTTTATTTAATTTTTTATTTATGTGTATGCCTGTTTTACTGTGCTCTGTGTGGGGACAATGCTCATGGAGGCCAGAAAAGTGTGCCAGTTCCTCTGGAACTGGAATTATGGATGGTAATTAGCCACTGTGTGGGAGACACACGTGTTGTCAACTGCCAAGTCATCTCTACAGCCTATATCAACTTTACTGAAAAATTAAGTTTAAAATTTTGTTTACCTTGAGTGTTGTGTAGTGGTGCTGCCCGACAGAGCATTCATGCAAGGAATTCTGTTTCGTTAGAACTATGCCTCTGTGCTTTTGGAATAGAGTTTGTCTCAGTCATTTGAAAACTTCATTCCATTGACATTTTTTCTTTTATTTTGGAAGATTATCATTCAACTACGTGATTTCCCAACCTCTTCCTTTTCCTCCATATAAACCCTCTGAAACACCCCTGGCTTTCAGTACCAGGTATGATTTCCTTCTTGATGAGTGGGTCTTAAGTCCAACTAGAGAACTAATGGTTACCACCAAGTTATCAGTGCCACTCACTACTTTACCAGTAGGGGTTGTTGTTCCATGATGCTCATTGTTGCGATTCCTAGGCATCATAACTGGGTAGTACCATTGGTTGCTTCTCTCATTTGGAAGTTTGCATGCCACTTTCTAGTGCTGTGAAACCTAGTCCTCAGGGAAGAGGCTTCAGGTCAGTTCTAGCTCAGGGCCTTCTTGATCCTGTGTCTGAAACACATGGTGTCCCAGAAATAGGAAATTACCTTCCACATCTGGAGGGCAACAAAGGGCAATAGCAATCACCTGTAATGTGTTAGGCATCTCTTGACAACCCCACCATCAACTCAAAAGATGGCTTCACATTTCTAGTATTGGTGATTTTGTTAGGTGGCCTTTGGCTCTTGGAGGGAGCACTATCAGCCATGATGAAAAAAAATCATTAAAACAACATATGTCCTACAACAGACCAGGCTACAAAACTGTAGCTCAGATGCAGAGATTCTATTTCAGTCCCATACAGGGGTCCCCAGCTGTCAGTCTAGTGTCTGAGCTCACACAAGTTCGTTCAACTGTCTTTGTGGATTTCCCAATCATGATCTTGACCCCTCTTGCTATTATAAGCCCTCTTCTCTCTCTAGGATCTATCCTAGAGAGCTAGTTTTTTTGAAGTCCATTCCATGTGTTGGGATGCCTTACTTAGCCTTGATGTGGAGGGGAATGGGATGGGAGGGTTGGTCCTGCCTTAACTGAATGTGCCAGGCCTTCTTGACTCCCCTGGGAGGCCTTACCATTTCTAAAGGGATGGGTTGGGGGAGGTGGAAGGGGAGCCAGAGGAGGGGTGGGAGGAGGAACTGTGGTTGGTATGAAAAATGAAAATTAATTAATTAATTAATTTAAAAAGTAATAAAATATATATTTGTACACTGACCTACATGCATCAAACATGTTATTTTTTAGTTAGATAGCATAAAAATTCTCTATGACATTTTCAGATACCCTTATTGTTATTTTACCTTCCTCCCTCTTTCTGTATTTATCTCTTTCCACCCTTCCTAACTAGAGGGCCCCATTTTTCCATTTCTCACATCAAATCACTTGTATCTTACAGGTCCCTTCCTTATTATGTCCCCAGACCACCATACTTGCAATAATTCCCTTTTTACATCCCTAATTTTTCTACCCTGGGATATATACTCACATTGGAGCTAAGAACATCAAAGTAGAGAGAACATGGGATGCTGGTACTTATGTGTTGTGATCACTACAGTTAATATGATCTTTTCTTCTTTGATTCATTTACCTAAAAATTTATGACTTCATTTTTTTATAACTGAATAGAATTCTATAGTATGTATGTGTGTGTGTGTGTGTGTGTGTGTGTGTGTGTGTGTGTGTACCATATTTTCTTTATTCATTCTCCCCCCCCCCCCATTTCCTAGCTATTGTGAATAGAGCAGCAATAACATGGCTGCTTTCGGACTGTATTGGGTTATATAGTAGGTTTACTTTTAGCATTTTGAGAATTCTCCATACTGATTTCCAGAATGGCTGGAACCATTTGCAATCCCATCAACTCTGAATGAGGTCTCCCTATCACCTCAAGCATTTGTTGTTGATTCTTTGGTTTATCTTTACCATTCTCACTATGGTAAGATAAAATCTCAAACTTATTTTCACTTTCATCCTGCAATTTTTAGTAAAGATAAACATTTTCTTTTGCAATATTTCTTAGCTATTATGTTTCTTCATTTGAAAATGCTCATTCAGATCCCAGTATCACTTATTATGATTTTTAATTTTAAGGGGTTATTTGTGGTTTTGATTCTCTGTTTTTATTTTTTTTATATATTCTAGATATTAATCCTCTGTTTGATGTATACATGACAGATTTCTCTCCCATTCTGTAGGCTTCCTCTTGTAGCTAGAGTTTTCCTGCCTTGCCCACAGTCAGGACAAATCATTGTCACCCATCAGTCCCACAGCCGCTCAGACCCAACCAAGTAAACACAGAGACTTATATCGCTTACAAACTGTATGGCTGTGGCAGGCTTCTTGCTAACTGTTCTTATAGCTTAAATTAATCCATTTCTATAAATCTATACCTTGCAACGTGGCTCGTGGCCTACCGGCATCTTCACATGCACTTATCCTGGCGGTGGCTGGCAGTGACTCCTTCTGCCTTCCTGTTCTTTCTTTTCTCCTCTCTGTTAGTCCCGCCTATACTTCCTGCCTAGCCACTGGCCAATCGGTATTTTATTTATTGACCAATCAGAGCAACACATTTGCCATACAGAACATCCCACAGCACCCCCCCTTTTTTTTTTCCAAAAGGAAGGTTTTAACCTTAACAAAGTAAAATTGCATATAATTTGGGACTTTGGGGGTAGCTTCTCTTACTACTTCCTGCTGGAGGGGGGTGCTGTATCTTATGGGGACACAAAGAAAATTTTAGGATTATGGAATAGTCCATGAGGCTGTATTGTCTGAGCCATTTGTCTTCAAACCTTTCTGGATATTGGATCATCTGGGCAATGGTGTCATTGGAAACCTTTCAGGGGGTCTTGGCTGGTCAAACCTGATGTATCTTAATCTGGAACAAATCCATAGCCTCTGGCTTTCTGTGGGAACAAAAGCAGAGTCTCCTTTCCAAAGTAGCACATCCTTACATCCAAATTTTGAAGTCAAGGTATCTTTAATATATACATATTGGTTTAACTCAGTATCTTTTACGATCAAATGTTTTTCTGCAGTTAAAAATCCCAAAGACAACACAATCCAGATTCTCTATGTAATATTCTTTACATGGCTTATTTTTTATGTTAATTTTACTGTCTCTTTAAAGACTTTATTTTTTAAAACTATGTATTTGTTTATATAACTGTATATATCACCTTTTTTGTCTCTTTCAAGCCTATGTATATTTTACACACATTGTAAACTATTACATCTGAATCTGTCTTATTGTTAATTTATTGCTTTAAACTGCAGCACTTGTAGATCGAAATGGCACTATGGCTGCTGGCTCTGCCCACCTCAGCTTCCCAACATGGAGGTGGTATGTTTACCGCCAGCTCTGGGAGCTATTGTGGGACTATGCTTTTATCCAAGGAGTGTGCAGCCCAGAAACCTCTTTTTTTGTTTTGTACTAGCAAAGGCTAAATCCACCATGCAGCTTAATGTGCCACTTTCAGAGGCCTCATTCGCGCCATACTGCAGGTGGAGCATACATGCCAGGAACACACAAGTAGATCAAACCAGCAAGCTGCCGCTCATTTGAGAGAGACAATTAGGAAGCTGTTTTTAGCTCCGTTTTAGAATCTTTTCTCAGGTTTTAGGTGGAAACACTTGCCAACTCATTAGGTGCCATTTGTAGCTAGAGTTTTCCTGCCTTGCCCACAGTCAGGACAAATTTCTGTCACCCGCCAGTCCCACAGCTTCTCAGACCCAAACAAGTAAACATAGAGACTTATATTGCTTACAAACTGTATGGCCGTGGCAAGCTTCTTGTTAACTGTTCTTATAGCTTAAATTAATCCATTTCTATAAATCTATACCTTGCCACATGGCTCATGGCTTACCAGCATCTTTACATGCGCTTGTTCTGGCAGCGGCTGGTAGTGACTCCTTCTGCCTTCCTGTTCTTTTTTTTCTTCACTCTGTTAGTCCTGCCTATACTTCCTGCCTAGCCACTGGCCAATCAGTATTTTATTTATTGACCAGAGCAACACATTTGCCACACAGAACATCCCACAGCATCCTCTTCATCAGATTGACTGTGTCTTTACCTGTACATAAACCTTTTAGTTTTATGAAGGCCTACTTGAGAATTGTTGACTTTAATGCTTAGGCAAATGGCATTCATTCCTTCTTAAAAATAAATATCACATAAAATCATTGGGTATTTCAAAATTACAAACATTAAGGATATAAATCTATACAACATTGCAGTTAAAGTAATAGGAATTTTATTTTTCTTACCTCAAAATGTGAGAAAGTATGCAGTTTAAAGAGAATAAACAAGGTGTTACAAAATTAAAATACATTATGAGAAAGCATTTACTAAAATATCTGTAAATGACTGGCAGTTCACTTACTTCCTTTCAATATAAATTTTTGAGTAGGACTGAATTTAGTTCCAATACTCTCCTTTATTTGTCCAACCAGACAACTTTCAATTAAATAAGAACAATGGAATGTCTGGTGCTACTGCTGTCCTGTAATTTTGGCATCATTTTTAATGTGTTATGACAACTGAACAATTAAATTTACATGTATCTAGATGGAGGAGGCAAATTATTCATTTCAAATAACTGTTTACCAGTTATATTCCAGAGAGACAGTAGCTGATCAGTTATCTCGCTTTGAAGAAATAATTATACCATCTCTGTTGCATGTAATATCTAATTTCCAACAATCTGTTGTTTGCCATTTATGGTTTGTGTTTTGATTTTATTTTGATTTTTTTTACTGTGAACAAAGTACTTTATTTGTACAAATTGTGCAGTTACATTTTCCATATTTTGGAAATTCCATTGGTTCAGGACATCTGGAAATTAAGAGGATGAGTCTCACCCTTGATAAATATCTTCATGATCATGGGCTCTCCCTTACCTAGTAAACTATTGGTGGTGTTACTTTTTGTTACTAAAATTGTTATTTCTTTTGGCCCAGAAAAATCAATGGCCTTTATTTATTTATTCTCTAACATATGCTCTAATATGTAACATACAAAATACATATGTCAAGATCATTTATTATCATTTATAATTTACACATAGATTTTTCTAAGTTTGAGACAATTGTAGTATTTACAGTTTTGTGATTGGATCTCCAACATTCCAAATTCAAAATCCCTCCAAAATAATTCTGTTTACTTAAGTCCATATTGATAAAATAAAGAAGTGTCACATGATCAATTTAGAAGACTTCTTTTGAGACAGGAACTCATATCTTCAAGGATACGTACCGCTGACTCCCGATGTAGACAATGATGACTTCTAGCTACTGGTCTTCCTACTTGTGCCTCCAAAATAAGTCTTCAGACAGTTTCCCCAGAATTTTAATTAGTATTTCATTCAGTATAGATCACTTTTGATAACATAGCCCTTCCTAGAATTTCAGTTCTGCCAATCCATGAGCACGGGAAATCTTTCTGTCTTTCAATATTTCTACAATGTTTTATTATTCATATCTTTGCTTAGACTTATTCTGGCTATTTTTGTTTTGAATAAACTGTGGATGAGATCCATTTCCTGGTTCATTTGTCAGTAAACTTGTTCCTGGTGTATTGGAATACTAATGCTTTCTGTATTCTTATTTTTTATCTGGCTAATTTGCTGAAAGTATTTAAAATCTTGGAGGAGTTACTGAGAGTCTTTGAAGATGTTTAGTATCATATAGTTGGACCAAAGGATAATTTGACCTCATTCTGTTTTTTCTTTTATTTACTTTGCTTACTTCATTGCTCTAGTTAAGACTTCAAACACCATGTTGAATAACAGTCAGGAGAATGAACATGCTTCTAGTATTTTTTTTATATTGGAGTGATAATTTGAGTGTGTTTCAATTTAACATGATATGAATGATAAAATTTTTACATATTGTATTTATTATACTAAGATGGGCTCTTTTCCTTCCTGGATCCTTCAGGACTATTACTATGGAAGAAGTCAAATTTCATCAGAAGTATTTTCTGAAAGCTTTTGAAATGATTTTGTGATTTCTGTCTATACATTCATTTATGTGATATATTATACTTATTGATTTCTATCTTAGGGATGAAACCCAGCATGGCATGAAATATAAAAATTTCTAGTTTTTTCCCCATATAATCTGATACTGGAAATTTATTTTGCTTCTTTTGTGCTGATTAATTCTCTCGTTTTGGCATAACATATCATAATTTTATAAAAATTTCTGTGAAATTCTGTTAAGAATGTATATTCTCTATATATATATATATATATATTCTATAACTGTTTTATTTTTTAGACTACTCTCTAAGTGTTTGATAATTCCATTTGAAGTAAAGTCCAGCTTTTACTGAATTTTATTCTTAATGCACTATCTACCAACATGAATGGGTTGATGATGTATGGTGATATTTTATTTGTACTAAAATGTTATTTGTACGTTAATAAATAAAGTTGCCCAGGGGTCAGAGCTATTAGCAAGCCATAGGAAAGCTGGGCAGTGGTGGTGCACACCTTTAATCCTAGCACTTGGTAAGCAGAGCTAGGTAGATCTCTGTGTGTTCAAGGATACAGCCAGCATTGGGGACACATGCCTTTAATCTCAATATTAACCATAGAAGACCTGGAGGTCTGTACAGACAGGCAGTGACTAGAAGGTCATGTGGTTGGGTTTACAACCAATGAGAAGGCAGAACAGAAACTATATAAAAAAAGACAGGCACAGGAAGTAACTCTCTTTTGGAGAGGTAGGACCACCATGAGAGGAAGGGTAAGGTTTTTAGCTCTTAGCTCTGACCTTTTGGCTTTCTTCTTTGCATTGGTTCTGTATTTCTTATTTAATAAGATGGTTGGTTACATCTACAATGATGCCCTTGAATTTCAATATTACTGGATATAAAATCGAACAGCAGGTACACTTAGGAAGCACTTTTCTGGGTATGTATTCAAGGGCATATTCAAGGAAGATTAAGGGAACAGGAGCAGCACACTTTGGCAGCTCATATATAAAGAGGTCAATGGTAAAAGCAGATTGCAGCTACCTGTCTTTGAATCTACTTTCTGGGCTAGTACATAGACTGCTTCTGCTGCTATCATCCTTTGTAGATACCATGACACGGAAGCATATGGAAGCCAAATGAGAGCAAGAGAAAGGAAACAATGCTAAGAAGAGGAATCCAATTTTTTTTTGTTTGTTTTGTTTTGTTTTATTTTGTGTGTGTGTGCGGGGAGGGGGGACATAAGAAATAAAAAGTTTAAAGCAGTGAAGAGCTGGAGGCTGGAATATGTTAAGTTAGGAACATGGTGATCATTGGACTTCAGATCAGAGCATCATCAAGAAAGCCCAGAGAAAGATTGTGTGCAAAATGGAGACCACGTCACTTTTTACAATAAATTTAGCTTTAAATGGAGGAGGGGTAATGCAAGAGCAATACAGTCAGAAGACATTATTTTGTTTGTTTTTGAGAAATAGAATTTTCAGGATGAATGTTTTCTAATGAGCTTGGTGGTTTCTGGAGCTTATCTCTAATTCAGTGGCACCTAAAACTGCTAAACACTCTCCTGATAGTTTGAAGAGCACTGATAGACAATTCAGTGAACTGTATAAAGAAATACACAAAATAAATGCATTGGATACTACCAATTCACCTCTTGGGATAGCCAAGGGATTTAGTGACTGCAGTTACAAGCTTTTCTTAAAAAAAAAAAATCTAAATAACTCTAAATAATTATCTTCATTGGTTGTTTTAGAATCTCTGGATAAATTAATAAAACAAAAGAATGAATTCAGAGATACAATATTCTACTTCTAAATATGCATAACCCTCAAAAATCTTCTGAAGCATACCTTGAAAATAACTGTTTCCTCTGACATTCAGAGTGATAAGATAACTAAACATAGCCAGAACCATTCATTGCTCTATTGGTTGACTTACTGTGGAAGTCTAAGTCTCAGTCTTAAAAGGTGTGTGCACTTCAAGTGAGTCACTGTCCTCCTGGAAAAGAGTGGAATCCTGTAACTTGGTTTAGAAATGTCTGGGAGAACACTTCTGAGAACATTCCAATTATTTGGCTTTATCTTGCTTGAGGAAGTAGCATTCCTATTCTTAGTGGTAGACACAGGGCCACTCTAACTCTTGTAGTATTGGCCTCTCCACCTTGTCTGAAGGGCTCAAAAACTTATTTTTTTCTTTAAAATAACATTTGTTTCTCTCAAGGAGATGCCAAGAGAGATAATACTGATGCCCTTCAGAATCCATCTGCTAGATCTATATCCATACTCAAATCTCAGCATCCCTTAAGATGAGTTACACAATGTGATCCACAGGGGAATGTGCCCTGCTGCATTCCTCAACAATATGTTGACCTCTCTAGTTCAAATGAGTAGAGATCTGAGAAATCAGTGCATGGTTCGATTTTTAAGGGAAAATAGGGAAAGGAACATAAAACTAGACAAAGCTGAACTTATTTAAATAGGTCCATCAGAGACTCAAGGTTTATTGTTGCAGTTTACACCATTTAGAAAGGGTGCCAAGAATTTATTTGTTTGGTTGGTTGAAGTATGCATGAGCCAAAAAATGGCCCACTTTGAAGGAGCTGAAGATATTCATTAACTTAATGTTGATGAAGAGATTTAAAGGCTTAGGGAAACTGAAATGCTGGAGAGGATTTGTCCTGTAAAACCTACTACTCTTTAATGGGAGGGTCCAGATGGCTTTCACTTCAATAATACTACAGGAAACACTTATGAAAAGACAATGAGCATGCAGAAAGTGCTGTCATTTCCATTGTCTGTATGCCAAACTTTACACTGGTTGTTGCAGCCATCCAGTTGAGTCATTTAATATCAGTGGGTTAAATTATATCCTGATGTGGCAATCATGAATTACTTTAGTTTTTCTTGTTTTGAAGGGTTCTCATTTTTAGCTTAATTTCAAAAGAAAAATAAATATATAATTCCATGATTTCCTGTGTTTTAGGGTTTCTGTTGAGAGGTCTGATATTATTCTGACAGGCTTTGTCTTTGTGAGATAGTGTTTCTCCTTTTGAATTCTTAGCATTGTTTGTTTCACGTGAGTGTTATGTTGGCTTAATACCCCACAAAGAGCCTTTTGAAAGATTATTATTATTTTGGGTTCTAAAAAAAGCCTTTTGTGCATAGACATCCCTTTCATTCCCTGAATTTATGAAAGTTTCTGTTATAATTTCATTGACTAGATTTTTCTGTTTCTTTAATTTTTACACCAGATACTTCTACCTCATGAGTTCTTAGGTTTACTTTGTTGATCATATTGATGTTGATATGATCTCCATCACTAATATTTTCTTCTGCATTGTATTGTTAATGCTTTCTACTGTGTTTTTATTTGATTCAATGAGTTACTTTTTCATTTTTTTCTCCTTTACATTACATCTGGACCTCAGTTTCTCCTCCTTTCAGTCCTCCCAGGACTCTCCCACCTTCCCTTTCTCCCAGATCCACTCCTCCTATATTTCTCTTCAGAACAGAGCAGCCTTCCCAAGGATATCCACCAAATACACATAACTAGATACAATAAGCCTAGGCACAAACCCTCATATCAAGGCTGGACAAGGCAGTTCAGTGGGATGGAAAGGGTCCCAAGAGCAGGCAAAATAGTCAAAGACACTCCCACTCCCATGGTTAAGAATCCACAGGAACACCAAGGTACACAAATACAACATCCAGAAAAACTAGCTCAGACCCATGCAGGCTCAATAATTGCCATTTCTGTCTTTCTTAGCCCCTAAGCCATGCTTAGTTGATTCTCTGGACTATTTTGTCCTGGTATCCTAGACCTCTTTGTCTCCTACAATGAGTTTCTAATTTACAACACTTTCATCTATTTGTTATGATTTCTTTCTTTTTTTCCTTTTATTGAAAATAAAACATTTTTTCATACAATATATTCTGATAAAAATTTACCTTCCCCCAAACTTTCCCATCTGGATCCACCACCTTTATGTCTCTCATTAGAAAAAAAACAAAAACAAAACAACAAAGAACATTTATCCAAGGGATATTACAAAAAATAGAATAAGGTAAAAATTAAAACACAAAATCAGAGTAGAACAAAAGAAACAACTAAAAGCCACAAGAAACAGATAAAAGTGAAGAGACACACTTGTTTGCACGTAGGAATCCCATAAAAACACAAAATGAAAAGCCATAATATGTATACACAAAGGATCTGTAGTGCAAATAAATAAATGATAGATATACAGATAAAGATAGATAGAGAGATAAATAGATAGATAGATAAAGATAGAGAGATAAATAGATCAATCAATCAATCAACAAACAAAAGAAGAAAAAGCTCTGACATGACATTATGAGACAAAGCATATCCAAAGATGACATCGAGTTCATTTTATGTTGGCTATCCACTGCTGATCATGAGGCCTACCCTTAAGAGTGGGTTATTCTTCCATTGAAGCTTCCTTGGAAAAAACTACATTTTTACATGGCTAAAGAGTTGGAGAGAGCTTCTAGGTTAGGGATTCAGGCATATATCACTTCTTTCAGCTCTAGGACCCCACCTAGTGCAGATCAGTGCAGACCCCATGCCCTCTGCCCCAATCTCTGTGAGTTCATATGTGCATCAGTCCTACAGTATTTAGAAGACCTTGTTCTCTTAGTTGTACTCCATCCCATCTGGCTCTTGCACTCCCTCTGCCTCCTTTTCTGTAGAGTTCCCTGAGACCTAGTGGAAGATACTTGACAGAAACATCCTAATTAGGGCTGAGTCTTACAAGGTTTCTAGCTCTCTGCATATTGTCTGGCTGTGGGTCTGTGTATTTTTTTCCCATCTAAGGAAGAAGGAAGATTCTCTGATGATAGCTAAGCAAGGCACTGATCTAAGAGTATAGCAGTATGTCATTAAATGCCATTTTATTGCTATGTTCCTTTAGTAGAGGAGTAACACTTGGTTTTACCCTAGGTCCCTGGGATATCTAGTCTCAGAGTCTTGATCACCCAAGTAATATTCTGTATAGATTCCATCTTATTGAGTTGGCCTTGAATCAAATCAGATATTTCTGGGTTACTCCCATAATCTCTGAGCCATCATTGCACTAGTGTGTCTTGCAGGCAGGGCATGTTGTAGATTGTGTAGATCAAAGGATTTATAGCTGTATAGCTGGGTTATTGTTTAGGTTTCTCTTTGCATAGTGTGGAGAATATATATTGTATCATGACAGCTCTAGGTAGGCACCAGTTCAGCTTCTTCAATGAGTTATAAAGGCATTGTCTTCAGCAATAGAGCCTCAAGTCAGTTTATGAAGAGCTACCCATAGCCTTGGCAACATCCTGTGCTGTTTGAGGATTCCCGTAGAACTCTTGTAACTATAGGTTGTGGATTTATGTTTTGGTAATTTATTTGATTCATTGAATAAATGTGTCTACTTTTGTTCCAATTCCATGCTGTTTTTACTATTATAATTATACTTCTGTAGTACAATTTGAAGTAGGGGATAATGAGCTGTTTTTTTTTAATTTTTAAATCAGGATTGTTCTATATCCTTGCATTTTTGTGTTTTCAATGAGACCTAAAAATATCCATTCATGATCTATGAGGAATTTTGATGGAGATTGAATTCATTCTGTAGAATGCTTTCATTAGAAAAGACATTTTTGCTATATTACCCTAATGATTCATTATCATGGGAGATATTTCATCTTCTGATATATTCTTCAATTTATTTCTTCTGTATGTTAAATATTTATCATATAGGTTTTTCACTTTCCTAAAGTCATTGTTACCTCAATATATTTTATTTATAATATAATTCTTGAGGCTATTGTGAAGGACATTGTTTTTATGATTTCTGTTTAAGCCCATTAGTCATTTACATATAGGAAGGATACCAATTTTGTGAGTTAATTTTGTTTTTTGATACTGGTGGAATTTTTAGGATCAGTTTTGTGTGCTATCATATCATCTGCAAAAACAGATACATGTACTTCTTCCCTTCCAGTTTGTATGCCCTTGATCTCTTTCAGTTGTCTTATTGCTCTAGCAAGCCTTCAAGGACTATATTGAACAGGTATGGAAAGAGTTGACAACTTTGTCTTGTTCTCAATTGTATTGAAATTGCTTTGAGTTTATCTCTAAATTGATATTGGCTATGGGCTTGCCTTTGTTATGTTGAGTTACATCCCTTGAATCTCTAATCTCTCTAGGAATTTTGTCATGAAGGGATGTTGGATTTTGTTAAATGCCTTTTCTGCATCTAATGAGATGGTCATGAGTCTTTTCTTTCTTTAAGTTTGTTTAGAAAGTGGATTATATTTATCTATTTAAGTATGTTGAACCATCTCTGCATCTCTGGAATGAAGCCTACTTTATCGTGGTGGATGATCTTTATGATGTGTTCTTAAATTAAATTTGCAAATGTTTTATTGAGATTTTTGTATCTATGTTCATAAGAAAAAATTTTCTGTAACTCTCTTAACTGGATTTTTATGTGGTTTAGGTAGTAACCCCACAAAATTAATTGGGCAAATGTTCCCTCTATTTCTACTTTGTGGAATAATTTGAGGAGTATGAGCTTTAGCTTTTCTTAGAAAGTCTAATAGGATTTTTTCCTAAACTGTCTGGCCCTGGGTTTTTTTTGTAGGAAGATTTTTTTTTTTTGATTTTTCGAGACAGGGTTTCTCTGTGTAGTTTTGCGCCTTTCCTGGGACTCACTTGGTAGCCCAGGCTGGCCTCGAACTCACAGAGATCCGCCTGGCTCTGCCTCCCGAGTGCTGGGATTAAAGGCATGCGCCACCACCGCCCGGCTTGTAGGAAGATTTTAATGGCTGCTTCTATTTCACTAATGTTTATAGGTTGGCTTAAATTGCTTATATTATCTTGGTTATTGGTAGGTGGCATGTAATAAGAAAATTATCTATTTCATTTAGATATTACAAATTGATGAGGTATAGGTTCTTAAAGTGTATCTTTATGATTCTTTGGATTTATTTCCCTGCTGTCTGTTAATAATCACCTCTATTCATTTCTAATTTTGTTATTTTGTATCTCCTCTTCATCTTTCTGTTAATTTTATTAACTTTTTAAAACTTGTTGATTTTTCTCTAAGAAACAACTCTTCATTTCATGGATTTACATTTATATTTGGTCTTTTTTCTATTTAATTAATTTCAGCCCCGAGTTTTATTCTTTCTTGTCATCTACTCCTTTTGGGGGTGATTTCTTCTTTTTGTTCTAGAGCTTTAGGGTGTGCTATGTTACTAGTAAGAGATCTCTCTGTTTCACTTTTTAAATGTAGGCATTTAGTGCTATTTAATATAATGAACTTGACTCTTAGAACTGCCTTCACTGTGTCCCATAATTGTGAGTATATTGTATTTTCATTTTCCTCTTAATTCTGGAGTGATTTTTGATTTTTTTCATTATGTAATGAGTTCTTCAGTTTCCAGGAGTTTGTAAGCTTTTTGTCCTTTCTGTTATTGCTGATAATCAACTGTAATCTGTGGTAGTAAGATAAGATGTATGGTGTTATTACAAATTTCTTGTATCTGTTGAGACTTGCTTGTGTCTGAAGATGTGCTCAGTCTCACAGGAAGGTCCATGAGACGCTGAGAAGAAGGAATATTCTTTTGTGTTTGGTTGAAATGTTCTATAAATATCTATTAGGTCCATTTTTTTATGGTTTATGATATGTTAGCATCAGCATCCTTGTTTAGTTTGTCAGAATGACATGTCTACTGGGAAGAGTGGAGTATTAAAGTCACTCACTATCATTGTGAGGTTAATATTTGATTTAAGGTGTTGTAGTCTTTCTATTATGAACATGGGTACTGTTGTGTTGATATTAAGAATTGCATTGTTCTCTTGGTGAATGTTTTCCTTTGATGACAATATAGTATTCTTCACTATCTCTTCTTATTAGTTTTGGAGTGAAGTCTATTTTGTCAAGTGTTTAAATTTCTATACTGGTTTGCTTCTTAGTTCCAATTTCCTGATATATATTTTTCTATATATCCTGACATGATTTTTGTCCTTGATATTAAGTTATATTTCTTGGATGCAGCTTAAGGATGTATGCCACTTTTGTATCCATTCTGATAGTGTGTGACTTTTAATTGGAGAAAAAATGAGGCTATTATGCTGAGTAACCTTTGTTGATTTCTGTAATTTTGTTTTTGTGTTGTGTTTTATTTTATTTTGCTTCCCCTCCTCTTTTGATTTGCTGGTCTGAGATTATTTATTGCTTGTGTTTTCTTTAATATGGTTAACCTCTTTAGGTAGAAGTTTTCTTTCTATCACCTTCTATAGGGCTGAATTAAAGATGGATTCTGCTTAAATTTGGCTTATTCATGGAAAGTCTTTCTCCATCTTTGTGACTGGAAAATTTACTGGGTACAGTAATCTAGGCTGGCATCTTTGGTTTCTTAGAGTTTATAGAACAACTTCCAAACCATCTCAATTTTAGAGTATCCACTGAGAAGCCAGTATCTTATTCTAATATAAGGCATTTTGGTTTTATTTTTTTTTTATTTTTCCTCTGTATTTTTTTTGTATTTTTAAATAATCCTCCTCTATTTTGTACATTTAGTGTTTTGATTATTGTTGCCCAGGGGAATTTGTTTTCAGATCCATTATCTTTGGTGTTCTATGTGATTCTTGCCTCTTGATAGGAACCTTTTTAGATTCAGAAATTTTTCTACAAGTTTGTTGAAAATATTTTCTCTGCCTTTAGCTTGGATTTTGTCTCCTTTCTCTATTCCTATTTTATTTTATTGTTTTCAGGTTTGGTCTTCAATAGTGTTCCAAATTCCCTGGAATATTTTAGATTTATTATTTTCTTTGGCTAAGATGTCCATTTCTTCTGTCATGTCTTCAATGCCTGAGCTTCTTTCTTCATCTATTGTATTCTATTGTTAAGGCTTGCCTCTGAGGTTCCTGTTCAAGTTCCTAAATTTCCCATTCCCAGATTTCTCTCAGTTTAGGTTTTCTTTGTTGGTTATATTTCTACTTTAAGGACTTGAGACATTTTATACATTTCCATGCACTGTTGGTTTACGTTTTCTTGGATTACTTTAAAGGATATATTAATTTCTTCTTAAATAAACTTTACTATTTTCTTATATGCTATTGTAAGGTCATTGCCTTATGCTTCACCTAAGTTGCAATTCTCAGGGTTTACTGTAGTGGGTGGGCTCCTGGGCTCTTATGAAGACATAGTGTCCTGGTTATTTCTGATTTTCTTTTTACACTAGTATCTAGGCACTTGGGTTTTTGGTGAGTATGATTCTAGATGCTGATGATATCTGGTCTTGTCTTTGTTGGAGAGGGTATCTATCTGTCTATCTATCTGTCTATCATCTATCTATCTATCTATCTATCTATCTATCTATCATCTATCTTTCCATCTATCTATCTGTCATCTATCTATCTATCATCTATCTATTTATGTATTTATTTTGGTTTCTGTTGCTCTCTTTTTCTTAGGAGAGTATGATGACTGTGTATTGCCTAGTATGGAATATTTCTGAAATCCTGCCAGATGTGATCAATTAAGGTTCTGTATACAAACATGACAACTATGTTCTAGGTATTGAGTGTTAGGAACGGGGGGATGGTCTAGAAGAGTAGGTGGTTGCATGGGTCTACAGGAATGAGGAACATATGGTTTTCCACAGGATCTACTTAGTTTCCTGGAAATGGGGCCAGAAAGGGAGGAGTCCACAGCAGGTAGTCTGCTACAGAGCTGTACATGATATTGGGGTACTGGCTTTAGAGGAAAAGCAGAAAATGAAGATCTGAAACTAGCCTACCTGCTTCCCTGCCCTACTTCATTCTCTGGCAGGCTTGGCCTGGTGGCTTTCCAGAGAATGCCTTCTGGAGTTGGAGGCTGAGACATAGGAATGAATGGAAAGGAAGTTTGCTTTGGAAGATCTGTATGACCCACTAAAGATGAGGGCAGACAGACCACAGCAGGTGGTCTGTTACAGAGTTGAGAATGAGACTTAGGGCTAGATTACATGATTTCTTTTCAAACTCTCAATTTCATTGCTGAATATCTAATTTGTGTTTCTCACTCTCTCTTACACTGCTTACTTTCTTAACCATTTTGTTGATTTCTTCATGAAAGTTTAGTCATGTTTTCCCCTCTAGATATCAAATTGTTTACCATTTTGATTCTTCTGCTCATGTGTATTCTCTCAGAAGTTAGTCGTAAATTTCAAAAGAGAATATTTGGATTACTTTCCAATCTCTATTCCCATTTCAGTTTCTTTTGATGCAATAATGGAATGCTTACAATGTTCAAGGAGTCACTGTCTCACTTTAAATTTCTGTTTCTATGCATTATGTTCATGTGTATTGAAGTAGATTTTTTTCTGATTTTATTTGGAGATTTTCTTATGCAGAAGAAGTCTACCCTTGTCAAAACAATTCTTCACATCAACTAGAAATGAGAAAGCAAACTGTTATAACAACACCAAAACAACAACAACAACAAACAAAGACGTTATAGAAACACTAGTAAAACTGGAGAATGTCATTTACTATACCAGCACTGACCACAGACAGAAGTGGTCAAATAAATACAGTGTATTCCAGGAAAGTTATACTCACATAAGCTAACTATAGACACAGTAGATACATGAGATGACGGAAGGACATAGAAAAAGAGGGGATTAGAGAAGACACATATATGTCTAGTAAAAGAAAAGTAGAGAAGATTATTATGAAGGGAAAGATAAATAACAAAGAGCTTTGAAATAAGAACTTTAAAATTATTCAATAATGAAAAAAACATAATTAGATCAAAATATACAGGAAAATGGAAATATTAAAACTTTTTGATCAATAGAAGTCAAAATGTTTCTCAAAGCATATTAAATTAAAAAAAAGGAGGAGAGAACACAAATGGTGAAAGGTTTTTCAATAACAATATAATGCCAAAAACTAGATAAATGTAAAAAGGGGAATAAAATCTCGAGGCTATTTGCAAAGAAACACAATAAAAGTAGAAAAACAGCTGACGTTTTGGGACATTTTCCTAAATACCTTAAGAGGTCTTATAATAATAATAATAAAATCCAGAGCCAGAAATTGGCATGAAAGCTGAAAGATCAGAACAATAGAACAAGCCAGCCATGTTCTTACCTCTATGACATTCTCAGTCTCAAGAGAGTGAGTTCCTGTTTCCTCATGACTTATACACCTTTTCCTGCCCTGCCATCCTACTTCCTGGGATTAAAGGCCTAAGAAAGTCAGAGCCACACTCCATCTCATTGATTTCCAAGTTTCTAATACATTGAAATTGACATTGGATATCAGTCCATTAATTTTTAAGCTGAGTTTTTTTTAGAATCTGTTTCACTAAGAAATCATTTCTTCACCTTATTCTCATATTTACATTTATTGACACATGATTTCCTTATATGTTGATGTAATATTTATATGTGCGGTGAAATAAAAGTTATTCTTTATCAAAAGACAAGAAATATTCTTGTACTGCATGTGTGTAAACTGCTTTTCCCATTTTTCCTCATGTGTTAGAATATTTGCTTGGGAGTTTATGAAAGCCAGATTGCATATCTGTTTTCATAAACCCAGAAGGCTGAAATTAACACCAAGTTCTCTCAAATGCTGTAGCAAAGAGATACTCATTCTAACTATGCCAATATCTTACCATCCAAAGAATGTTTAATTGATTTAATTTTTAAAAGTTCTTAAGAAATTACATAAGGTATCAGTGATACAAATGAAGTCCTACTGACACTTTCCATAAGTGGAACTGTTTCTATGACTCTTGACTCAACCTATGTAATTTACCACATTCCTTTGAGTATTTCCTTTCTTTTCTGCTCAACTAGCATTGTGGTTTTAAGAACTGTGTGGCTCAGTTAATTTGTTAACTAGCCCCAGTCCCATCAGCATTTCAGATTTGATAACATGCTTATAGTTTTCATTTGCTGGGCACTGTTGCCTCCACATACCCCATACAATTCCCACTTCAATGATGCCACCTAATTGTCTTTCTATTCATGTATTTATTAATTTGTTTCCTATCACCTTTGGACAAATTTAAGTTGATTTGATGTGAAATGACTTCATGTCTCACATCTGAAGATTTTGATCCATGAGAGGAATTTAAGTGATGTTCTTGAATTGCTCTACCTCTTATAATAAACTTGTATTACACATTCATAGCAAAAATGATCTTAGTCTAAAGTTGGATTAAGAGGGAAATTAATGGCACTTGCTGGGACATTGATTTTATGATTTATTATATTTCATTTCTTCAAAAATATTAGAAATGAATCACATATTCTGTCTCCTGTTATGCTACTGTTGGTTGTGAATATTTGATTCCCTCTCCTTGGGGCTGAGAGCATGAATGATAAGTTATAGACAGTAATATGTATCTGTGATATTACTTTTCCTCCTAGATTGCACATTCCAGTGTTTTTGGGTCATTTACTCTTTTTATTTGCAAACTGAACACTGCCAAGTAAAGGTTTTATTATTAAAAAACAATAGTATAGATAACATTTCATATGACCATGAATATATTTGGAGCATTAAAATCACCCTGCTAATGACACAGTTGGTAAGAACATATGCCAGCGAAAGAAAAGTCTTTTCAGCAAGTGTGCAGAGAGAATTAGATATCCCAGAGAGGAGAATATATGGGACCATTTTCTCAGTCAAAGATATAGAAAGTATATTAGAGAATCACTAATAAGACTGGAGACTATGAAATTACTATAAATATCAATACAGGAAAAACATAAAGAATATCATCATTGCCAAGGGTATTTTTTAACATGACACCCAAAGCTCAGAAAATGTAAGAAAAAAATAGGATGATGTCAATCTGAAAAGCTCGGAAATAAGGAAAATGAGAATGAAGAGATAACAGAGAATAGGAGAAAATATGCACATCTGTCAGGAGCTCGGCATTAACAACATATAGGAAACAAATGCCAAAAAGAACATGGGCATTACTTTTACAGATACTTCTCTAAGGAAATCATACAGCATATATATTTAAAAATGTCAAGTTTTATTAATTATCAAGTGTCTTACTTTCATATCTCTTGATATGATAAAATAATGCTGACAAACAGCAGCACAAAAGGGAGAGAGGAGTGTTGTTCAGATCAAAATTCCAGCATTTCAGGAAACCCAAAGCAGGAACTCATACATATTCACATCATATCTGCCATGAAGAGCAGAAAGAAGAGAATACAAAGTTGATCACCTGCCTGTTTGCTTGTGCTTGAATCCCCTGCCTAGGGATTGGTGCTACTCATAGTAGGCTGATTCTTTTTTTTTTAAATGAGAAATATATTTATTAGTTCATTCAATTACAGAAGTTGGTCAATATTTGTGGACTGTGTATTTAAATACACTGTCTGACAGTGTCAGACAATCTCAGTTCAAAATAGAACACTTGAGTCTAAAGATGGTGTTGAAAACCCTGACTAACTTGGTGTTTGAAATCAACTGTAAATTTTATGTAATTTTTTGTCTGCTTCATATTTAAGCCAAGGAAATGTATAAAAATGAATGAGCTCACCATTTTTTCACATGTCATTATTCTTGCTCTAATCTTTTTATACCAGCTAACTAAGAGAATCCTCCTCAGACATACCCATAGGCCAACAATGTAGAAAAACCCTTAAGACTCTTTAACCAGGTGCTTCTAGGTTGACAATTATAGCTAAACATCACATGAAGAAAATTGAAAGCAAAGTCCCAGTGATGGACGATCACACTCCAGTAAGAATGGTTATTACAAAAAAGAATAAAAATGTAACAAATGTTGACAAAAATAGGAGATAAGGGAACATTTACAAATTGTTGGTAGGAAGGTCTATTATAGTAGATAGTATGGAAAATCTTTATATAGGATCCTCAAATTAATAACATTTCTATGTGATCTCAGCACATATTTACTAGGTATTCATTCCAAAGAAATAAAATCAGTGTGTTGGATAGTTATGTGCTGTTCCATTTTATTTTTGTGTCAAAATCTGTAAGACAGAAAGGTACTGCAGTAAATACTTTCAAATTAGGAGCTTGTAAGCAAGAATACATTGTTTCTCTACATGGCAGAAGAAAACATTTTAAATATCTGTGCCATACATAAGTGATACATTTAATAGATAGCATGATTTAAATATTATGCAATAAATGTATGTGTTAAAATATATGTATCACAGGAAAGTAAAAAATATTTTATAATTTCATGGGTATATAGAAATTCTAATTTTAAGGTCTCATGAGCACAAGTGAAAGAAAAATATTTAAATATGTATACTAAAAATAAAATTTTTATTATTTTATTTTGCTTTTGTATCTATAGCCATAGCAGCATAGAAAATACTGGCTTTAAAAAATATTTTACAGAAAATTATGTTTCCTTATATCAGCATCTAACAGCACATAAGTTTTTAAAATGACCTTTTAAAATCATTCATGCAGTCCAAACACACTGAGTTCTTCAGATTTTTTAAACACAGAAAATCAACTGATTCATGAGGTACCCCACATCTTTCTTTCTGATTTTCTGAAGGAATAGTTTTTCCTCACCACACCACATCCTTACTGTATAGTAGTCTCCCAGATCTGGTTGGAGTGGCCACTTGAGCTGATTTCACAGAAGACAACCTTCCCCTGACAGTGAATGTGATGCCTGTTCTCCTTTGTAACCTACAGATTGCTGGTAGCCTCAGCTGTTTGTACATTTAGATAAATTCAGGAGCCATCTACACAGATTTGTTCTTTCACATGACATATCTTAGGTTTCTTGCACACATATCCCACAACACTAAATCTTAACAATTTCTCTGTGGTTTGTGACATCAGAATTCTGTGACTGAATTATTAAAAACTAAAATTGGAAGAAAAAGCTCATCAAGAGAACATGGGGGCTCACTGGCTTTTATTTTGATAACCTAATTAGACCTACAGGGACAGACATGAATAGCCTAAAAAGCTGCAAGATATTCATATCTGGAGCATAAGTGTTAAAATAGTGTCTGATTTATTTACATATTGAAATATCAGCTCTCAATTAAAATATTTTATATGAAAGAAAAGAGTTTAAACTTATTTTCCTATGATTGTTCTTCTCTAATACCAATATTGTTTGGAACAAGTTTCATTAGAAGATGTTTATATTTCTGTAACTAAACAAAGTGAACAAATCAGAAAGAATTATTAGATATCATTGTATATGCAGGCCATATTTCGAGAACTCAAGCATTCTCTCTCCCTTTATCATGCACACACACTTTAATATATTTATATACACATATACACAAATGCACATTACATATGCATGTACATTTATTCAAATATACACACTTACAAAAAATGCATACACACTTACACTCACACATATCCACACATTAAAAGTGAACTGTAGGAGCCAGGCGGTGGTGGCGCACGCCTTTAATCCCAGCACTCGGGAGGCAGAGGCAGGCGGATCTCTGTGAGTTCGAGGCCAGCCTGGTCTACCAAGTGAGTTCCAGGAAAGGCGCAAAGCTACACAAAGAAACCCTGTCTCGAAAAAAAACAAAACAAAACAAAACAAAAAAAAAAAGTGAACTGTAGAAAATCCAGTGGTGAGTTTAATGGCGTGAATGAGTGATACTGGAATAGATATGAAGGTTAAATATTCACATATACAGGAAAATGATTTGTTTTTTCTTTAATGTTTATTTATTTGTGTGTGTGTGTGTGTGTGTGTGTGTGTGTGTGTGTGTGAGAGAGAGAGAGAGAGAGAGAGAGAGAGAGAGAGAGTGAGTGTGTAGGTTTGTGGAAAATTCTAATGTGGAAATTAGATGAAAACTCATGATAATTGGATATGTCCTTCTACTACATTGATCCCATGGTTATAACACATTGATTGTAAGTGCCCTTGTCTGCTGTTCTCTTTTGAGTATCCACTTATTTGAATTTTTCTAGAGTGTCATCCATGTCTTGAAACTCACCTCATAATTATTACAAAAGATTCAATCCATTCTCTTAGATTCAATCTCTGACACCAATCAATGTTGGCTTCTAGTTGTGATAAAAAAGTCACATATGTGTTGTATAATTTATAAATTGTGCAGTTTTGATTTTTAGAAAAAGGCATTTTGGAATTGTAGGACAAATAGCTGCATTTTTTAGTATCAGTGGAATAAAACATTGAAACAGCTAAGAGCCTGTGTGCTTATAAATTATTAGGCTAGAATAATCAGTGTTGAATTGAATCCTACCATCTCTCTTTCAAGAAGTGAATCTAACATTTGCATGGCTTGATTTTGCATAAATAACTTCTCCAAATTTAAGGTCAGTACACAAAGAGAACATTTTTTAAATTTTTTTATATTTTTTAAAAGAAAAGTGTTCAAGGACAGGGTTAAAGTTCCGGTAAATTCAAACATGAAGAGTAAAACTTCAAAGTGATGATGAGATGATATGGTGAGAATGAGTAATCATTGGGAATGTTACTGATTCCTCAGCAGAACTGGTACATTTTCCTGCCAGTAGAAAGCAAAGCTGAGAAGTCCTACAGACAGGGTAACCTCTGTTAGAAGATGCCCTGTATAGACACATACAGGGTTGAACTGATTAATTATACATATTATTAGACAGGCTATCTTTGGTGTTTTGCTCTTTTGAAGATAACAGTTTCTGAGACTGAGGGATGGATGTCCTTAAGAGTGCTTGCTGCTTTCTCAGAGGACCTGTGATGGATTCTCCATACTCACATAATGACTTACAACTATCTGGAATTCAAGTTCTCACTACTGCACACACACAGTTCACAGATACACATGCAGGCAAAATACTCATGCACACAAAATAAAGATATATTCTTAAAAAGCAAATAGACCAAGTGAGTCCCATGAAAGGCGCAAAGCTACACACAGAAACCCTGTCTCGAAAAACCCAAAAAAAAAAAAAAAAAACAAATAGAAATTGAGGCACAGAGAAACACTAACCAATCCATAGGGTCATGTATATTTATAATCTAAGGTATGAGTACAAATTATGGTGTGTGAGAAAGGAATATCTTTAGTAAATGAGCAAATAAAACTAATTTAAAATCAGGATAAACAATGCACACATTTTTCTATTGACATTTTTTTTAATTAATGACAAAGCTTTCCTGGAAGGAAGCTGAAGACATATACTTAAAATGCTTTACCCCAAAGATCTAAATATGCTGCCAGGTTGAGGCAAAAGGAAAACCGCAGTGAGGAAGTTGGGGGAAAAAAGCATCCAGAATTTAGTGTGAGAACAAAAAGAGAAGTGCAGGCTTTGAAATGGAGACATCAGAAACTTGGGAAGATATAGGATCAGCTTAGAAACAAAGTTTGAACTTCTGGCCAAGACAAGGTTTCTAGGAGAGAAAGAGAAAAGAGGATCCAACACATTCTTTTAACCTACATGTGGTTAGACAAGAAAGAGACCAAGTTAAGAAAAGAGGTGAAAATTTTGAAACGGAGATCAACTTTCCAGAAGCAGGTAGATACACACTTTGTTGAAGGGACACATTGCAAAAAGTTTATTTTAGGCAGAAAAGGAGCAGCCATTATGTGCTGATGCTGCATTCAGTAGGATTTGCTATGGTGGTTAATTTTCAGCCACATTTTTCTAAGAAATCTCAGGCTGGATAGATGCTTCTTAGAATCTGGAAACACAACCACACTATTAGTTCATTGATGTTTTCATTGAATCCTGGCTAAGAATGCAGAAGATGACATATTAAAATTCTTACAAACTTTTTAATGAGATAAGAAATTTTTATTAATATTTTTATTTGTTTAAATCTAGATATCAGCATAATATAAACAGAAACAGGAGCTGGGGAGGAGGCTGAGAGGATGAAGCATTTTGCTCTGCAGGAATCATGATTTTGGGATTTGGATTCCCAGAACACATGTAAATGCTAGGTTGACATGGCAACCAAGCTGTTGTCCCTCTGAAAGGATGTAATAGAGAATATGTAGTTACAGATCTCCAGAGCACAAGACTATCTAGACTGCCAAATCCATGAGCTCTGGGTTCACATAAGAGACTATGCCTCAACATGCTACATACAGAGTTAATAAAGAACAACCAAAGTTACGGTGTAGCTTCCACATGCACACATTCACATGTGCACATACTGTAGGGTAAAAGGGCCAGACAAAGAAATACACCGTGACCCTGAAAACAAGCCAAAGAAACCCACTCTGACTCTGAAGTCAGAGCTAAAGAAACACACCCTGTCTCTGACCAACTCAGCACCAAAACCAACCAATCCTGAGCAGTAAAACAAACCAGTCCTTGAGCACAAAATCCAGCCAATTTCTGAGATTGTCCAAGCTCATGGTTTGAAATCTGACCAACTCTCACCCTGAAAATCTTTACACTGGAAAAAATCTGCCCCTAAGAAGCCCTATATAAGCCCTGTACCTGTTCAGTTTGGAGCTTGATTAGAGCAGAGCAGACCAGAATCATTAAGTTGGAGAAATGTAGTTGGAAGTTTTCCTGGGTCCCAGCTGGCTGGTGGTTGGGACAAATCTCCCCTATTCGAATCCCCTAAGTGAACATACAGAGGCTTAATATTTATAACTGCCCAGCCATTAGCTCAGGATTATTACTGACTAGCTCTTAACACTTAAATTAACCCATAATTCTTATTTATGTTTAGCCTTGTGGCTTGGTACCTTTACTCAGTTCTGCCTTGTCATCTTGCTTCCTTTGTGTCTGGCTTGCATCTCCTGACTCAGTCTTCTTCCCAGAATTCTAGGCTGCTTGCCCTGCCTATACTTCCTGCCTGGCTACTGGCCAATCAGCATTTTATTTATCAACCAATCAGAGCAACACATATCGACAGCATACAGAACGACATTCTACAGCACCTCCCCTTTTCTGTCTAATCAAAAAGGAATATTTTAACTTTAATGTAGTAAAATTACATATAATAGAATGGTTATCAAGCAGGAATTGTAATTACAGTATCTAGTCCATTCATATTTGGCAAAATTAAAGAAAATATTCTATCTATCCTATATTTGTGAGTCTAAAGTTTCATATCTACCTTATCTCTTATTATAACCAAGGAAAAACATAATTATAACTTATCTTGTCTTCAACTACATCAAAGACCCCAGAATGATACAATATTATCTAAGTAAACAGGAAGAACATTGTAAGCAACTTCCAAAAATTCTGGAATGACAGAGAAAACTAGCTGTCTGGACAGTCATCCAAAGTTCCTCTGTAAAGTTGGGGTATCCGTTCTTTAGCCCACAGGCCTAGAATCTTTCAATTGCTTATCTTTGTGACCTGTAGAATGTCTGGCAGTTTCTTCTGTGAAGCAGGAACACAAATGATCATCTTGCCTTGCAAAGTTCAATGGTCACCTTTTAACGGGTCCTGCATGTCCAACTTGTACAACATTTTGTCAAGCCATCCAAGAAGATGCCTGTTTTTGCCAAAAAGAAGATACACTCCATATTTAGTGTCTTTGATGCTCATCTTTATCTTTGAAGTAAATTGGTGCTTCTAGGAGCAGACATGTCTCACTGTCCAGAAAGTCTAAAATTTTAAAAACCTTTTAAATGCCATATTCTGTAGGTCTTTGAAGTGTTTGAGGATTACCTATCTATCTGAAATATATCTATGTATACTTAGAAAACTAAACTAACATAAATATAAGTTTGACTATCATACATGATTAACTATTAATCTGTATTTCTTAATGATACATTACAATTTTAAATGAATTGTATACACATAATATCTTAAATATAAGTAAAAATATACATACAGTATAACAAAATTAACTTCAAATTTGTATCAATAAACTAAAATCCATAGCAATGTAAAACATTTTAAACAAATTGTTCTTTAAAAGTAGGTTCAACAATCCACCCTTTTATCCCATTATATCTATATCTTATATTTCCATATCAGAGAAACCTTTCCCTGTAGCAGGGCTATAAGCTGTTATGCTTATGGTGACTTTGTAGTATTCCTTGGCTCCCAACAACCAGGACCACAATGCCCACACACATGTGTTTATCCACAAAGCAGGGAAGACACATGTATCACACAATCATGCAATGCAAAAATACACAATAAAAAAGCAAATGAAAAAAATAAATCTTCCAATTTCTTCTATTTTTTGATGAAATTATCTAGGGGATGAATATCATATGAAATGAAATATTTGAATTTGGAGAGCATGTTGTTTGAAACATGTTCAAAGGAGGGTGGGTTAGGAATAAAGAATGTCCCATTGTAGGAACCATACTGAAATAAATAAAAAAAATTAAAAATAGGCTTTTTGCTAATGGACAATTTTAATTTTAATGCTACTCTGCTTTAGATGTTAACATGTGGCTATGAGATTTTTAAGATTTTAAAGGAGAATTGTAGTTAGAGTTTTCCAGTCCTGCCTGGCCCATGGTCAGGACAAATCTCTCTTACCCGCCAGCCGCACAGCCTTTCAGACCCAAACGAGTAAACACACAGAGACTTATATTGCTTATAAACTGTATGGCTGCAGCAGGCTTCTTGTTATCTAGTTCTTATATCTTAAAATAACCCATTTCTATTCATCTATAAGTTGCCACATGGCTTGGGGCTTACTAGTATTTTTTACATGTTGCTTGTCATGGCGGCAGCTGGCAGCATCTCTCCCACCATAGCCTTTTACTTCCCAGAGAGAATTTTTTTTAATTCTGACCTGATGAGTTAATGACTTTTGATTGAAGACTTTATCTTTTACTGATATCTCATACTGCATGGGTTTTTTCCTTATTCTTTCCTACATATCTAAGGGGAATTTACAGATGAAAACATGAACTTGAATACATAAACTGAACTCTATCTTTCAACAATTTCATTTGTACTTGCAAGGCTTTCTTAATGTGTATTTATGTGAAAATTTAAGAGTATATACTGGCTATTTCGATTTAAATAGAGCAAAAATAACCCTTTCTCTTCACCTATGCCATTTTTTCTCAACATTTGTAAGAAAAGTATTACACAAATGTCAGGTCACCACATATTATGTATCCAATTCTTTGTATTGCATTTATTTGTTTTTTTTTTCATTTGTGTATGTTTGTTAGTGTGCATGTACTATGATGGGTATATGGAGCTGAGAGGGTGACCTGAGAAAGCAGATTCTCTCCTTCTTCTGTGTAGGTTCCAGGGATCCAACTTATTATTGCAGAGAAATAAAGAGTGAATGCAGGAAATAAGAAATTATTTTTTTCTAGGTAACTAGATGGCATTAGTAGTTTTCTGATAGGATACAATTTTCTCAGCACAATACATTGTCTTATGCCTACAATCTGATCATTGGGGAGAACAGGAAATGATGATTGCTATGAGTTAGAGGCTAACATGTGCAACATAGTGAGTTTCAATCCAATCTGAGCTACAAATGAGACTCCCTGATTAAACAAAAAGAAGAAAAAAATAGACTTTCTCCCCTTTCTTGCTTAGACATTTGGCTTCATGGTTATTGCTATCAAGAGCTAGCTTCCGGGATGCATCTAAAGCCTTTGGATTTTGCTGCTTTTCTATTATTTGCCTTTCATAACAGCTATTTTGCTATGGGATGGATAAATAGAAATGGGGATGTCGTTAAAGTTCCTGTTGTTGAAGAGCCCAAACTACATCTGGTAAAAGTGGACAATAATCAAACACATATATATGCATTTATATCAGATTTCTATACTCACTAATTGCCTCCTCCCTGGTCTGGGCTGGAGGAATTGATTGCTTAGTGGTTAAGAGCACTTGATATACTTGCTGAAGTTGTTATTTAGTTCCCAGTACTCATAACAAGAGGCTTTCAACTAGGCAGTTCTAGTGGATCCCATACTTTCTTCTGGCTTCTATTGGTACCAGAGATGTGCATGACATAAATACAGTCAAGTAGGCAAGGACACACACACACATAAAAATAACAATAAGCAACATTTCAAAATAGCAATCCATGTTTTAAACCCTGAAACTTATGATTGTTGCTTTGTATGGTAAAGGAGAGTTTTCAGTTGTGATTAAAATTTTGAGGTAGCACACTGGAATGCACTGTCAGGGTCAATTTCATCTCAGGTTCCCTACAAGAGGGAAGAATCCAGGTCAGATGGAGTGAAGCAGAAGCAAGCTGTATCAGAGAGGACATACTGCTGGTTTTGGTGATAGAAAAAGCTGTCATGGAAGGAGGAACACATTCAGTCCCCAGGGAATCCTGGTGAGGTGGAATTGGGAGGGACATGAGAAGTTGACTCTGCTATAGAGTCTCCAGAAGGAAAATGGGTTTGCCATCATGCTGAGTTCACCCAGTGATCTTGATTTCAGACCTCCGACCTTAGGAAATTGAATGTAATGTATTCATAAGAAGCCACCAAACGTGGGTATTATTGCAGAGGAACAAGGAGTGAATGCAGGAAGGCTTGCATGCTGCTGAGAAAAGGCACACAACAAGGCAATAGAAGAGTCAGAGAAACACTTTAATAGGTAAGAAGGAACTTCCTGAAGCAATTCTGTTAGAGGATGCAGAAAATCAAAACAGAACCAAGTGCCTAGCCAGTACTGTGATCTAAATTAAGTTGGTGCAGTGCTCTTAGATAGGAGATTATCTGAGCTATCATCCTGCAACAGTAAAACCCCAAGTGACATTCCATTGCATCTTGAAATGTGCAAAGTGGAACATGGAAGGAAACTCAGCAGACAGGTGGGGGAGCCAGAATTTCACAAATCAAGGGACACATTAGAAACTAGAACAAGGAATACTTTTATAACAAATGTCACATAAAATAACATTTTTTTAATATATATTTTTTAAGCCTACAGCACCCAGTATTCCCAGGAGGTCTCCCATCCAAGTACTAACCAGTCCCGACCCTGCTTAGCTTCCGAGATCAGACGAGATCGGGCGCGTTCAGGGTAGTATGGCTGTAGACAAAATAACATTTATATTTTAATAATAAGCCATGTAGCATCTTTTACTACTGCAACGTATAGGCGGGAGCTTTGGCAAAGGAAAGATTACCTTGGAGCTAGAGAGACTTCTCTGTGGCTAAGAGTTCTTAGTGCTCTTCTGGAGGACCTAAGTTGGAGGGCCATCACTCCTTTTGGCTACCTCACCACCACCTATAACTACAGTAACGGGATCTGATTCTGTCTTCTGGCCTCTCTGGGCACCTTCATACATGTCATACACAGTAATGAACATACACAATATCCATGAATAAAAATTAAAATAAGTTTATAAGAACAGGTGACCTGAAATCTCTGAGATTGTAACCAGAGGATTCTATGAGCCAGGTGTCATTGTCTAGAGAACTTTAGAAACGTGGCTACTCTTCTTAGAGAAAACACTTTGCTCATGTTTTAAGACTCTTCTGACTCATGGAACATATTTTAAGGGTAGTATGATTGTGTAAAATATTTAATTTGGAAAATGTATCAAATTAAGCAATCTATTAATATTTAATTCATCATCATCCACAAATACTTATATATATGATAAATTGTTATTTTTTTCTTAAAGTAAATAAATTGTAACACATGCAAACTGCTGTTAAGATTCATGATTTAGCTGTTAAGGGATACCCTTTATTTCTTTACATAATCTACAGTTTCTTGAAAACAGAGTCCACATTCAATAACAGATTAATTGAAGAAAAATAAACCAGTGAATGAATAAGAGTATCACAAATTACTGCTATAAAAAGGAATATAGGAGACCTAAATCCAAATAATACTGGATATTGTCATTTTAACTCAGTACTTCAGTTTTAAGAACCTATAAGGATACTGGGCAGTAGTGGTCCATGCCTTTAATCCCAGTACTCAGGAGCAGAGCCAGGCAGATCTCTGAGTTCAAGGCCAGCCTGGTCTACAGAGCGAGATCCCGGAGAGGCACCAAAACTACACAGAGAAACCCTGTCTTGAACAACAAAAACAAAACAAAACAAAACAAAAAACCTATAAGGATATATTCAGAAAAAATGCTAAGTTGTTTTTGATCAAGTGGTACTTTTTAAGTTTGATTCAGTGATTTTTTGTTTGTTTTAAGTTAGGGGCATTTGTCTTTAATGTACTTTGTTGGTATCAGAATGTTACTGATTTTGCTTTGGTGTCTGTTCAGCTGTTGGAGGAAGCAAGGCTCAGAGTCGAATATGGTCACATTTTCTTTCACTTAATTTGAAGACCTCTGCAAAATAATGAGGTTTATTTTGTGAATTACTTTATAATTGTTCTTTAACCACAGTGTGGTATTTGATAATGTCAGATTGATTCTGCTTTAGGGAAAATGATTTTAGACTCTGAAGAAAATTAATTACTCTCCCTAAATAAACATCACTTTTTATATCGTATGTGAACTGAGGGAATATTTTTTAAGGTTAATTAATCTGTCTCTGACAATTATGGAGCACTTTAGAGAGAAAAATTAGTTATGTATTTGGGCCAATTTGCTCAGGATAATACACTAGCACACAAAGAAAATATCAACCTTATTCTATCATGTTTAGAGAAAGCTACATTATTTACTCTCAAGTCTAAACAATACTATGATTCTAAAGTGTGCTCAACCCTTGAACTCTCCACCAAAATTTGTGTCTGTCTGCTAGTAAATACATTCTCTAATTTACAGAATTCAATGCATGTATTTTTGTGCTTTCATTGGTGCGTTTTTAAAAGTTACACTAAAATCTTCAAAGTTCTAGAGAGAGAAATATCAGTATATGGAGATGTATGTAAAAGGAAGTACAACTTTGGATGAGTACCACAATTTGTGAGTAGTTCCATTTTTGTTTAATTTTAGGAAATTTATATTTGCATATAATGGTATATGACTTTATCTTAAGGAGAAAAATGTGAATAAGGGGACAATACAATTATTGTAGAAAAACATTTTATTACATTTATCTAATTTACTTTTTACATTTTGAATAATTTGAGAATTTGTTCACATATTTCATGCCTATTTCTGTACATTTTTTAGAACAATTAGAACAAGAAATCTTATTTATTTCCTACTTCTTTGAATTGTTTAATGGAGGATCATAGTATAAAAATATTGATTTGGGGAAGATATACCCAGAAGAAGGTTTTCTAGGCAGATAACAGATTCATGAAACCAAAATGAATTGTTTGAATTAGTTTAAATGACATTGTATAGTATAATGCACTCAGCAAGTGCTTAGTGAATATATGTATACCTATGCCAGGCACTATCCGAGTTGTCCAGGACACAGTGATGAAAATGGAAATCCCACAAGGATAAGTTAGTATTCTTTTTAATTAATTAAATGAATATATTAGGACAAAAAACATATGAAGGACTCATTAGATAATTGTAATAGAAATGAATCATATGGAAAAAATAAACAGTAACAAAGAGAGAAGGTTATAGACACATTTAGACTGAATGATGAAATGAGAAATCTATGAAGTGATTCCTGAGGAAGGTGATGATAAAATGTAAAAAAGATGAGAATAATAGCTGCTGGCTTAAGGTCAGTGGCCCTGGGTGCACTTTGTGCAACACACAGATTGGAATAAGCTTTAAACCATATAGACATATCCTGATATGTCTTGAGGCCACATGGCCTGGAATTAAGTTTGTAACGGAGTATTTGTAAGCAGAGAACTGGGCACAATTCAGATAAAACCCTAGGATTCTTCATTTTAAAAAGTTGAAATATATTTGGTGCAAAAAAATTAAAAACATATGTTAGTGACCTCAAACTGGTAATAACATGAGTTGTTTGCATTAAATAATCTTTTGACTAGTGGAAAATCTGTATATGCAGATAGGCCAGTTTTTGCAGCCCATTGTTTTTGCTCAGTGAGGACTGATGGAAGTTTCTGAAGACACAGCACTGGGTGGATTTTTAACTGGGTATATTCAAGGGTAATGATTACTTTGGGACTTCAAAAACCATTGCAATTATAATTCTCTTATAGCTCAGATGGATATTTGTATAGACTGCCTTTTCAAAGGAACTTGTGGAAATCTTGTGGTAAAAAAGAAGTTTTGGGGTAGAAATGAGCCCAAGAACTATTTCCAAGTTGTCAAGTTGACACCTAAATAGCCAGACTTAAGATGAAGTTGTATAAACTGATACAAGTGGTATTTGAAATTGAAAGTTTGTGCGCTCCTTCACTCAGTACAGGAAATTACTCTCAATTTACTAACAATGTATACTCTCCATAACTTGTGAATCATGTGAGTGCTGGGGCCAGAGAGACAGATTAGTACATAAGACTACATACAATTACAAATGTTTCTTACATATGATTTTTAAAACAAATGTTCTCTACAAAAATACATATAGTATATTTGAATCCTTGTTTATAACTTAAATTAATTCTTTAAATAATTTTAACATTATTTTTATATGTATCTCTGTGTTCCTATGTGTCCATATGTACATCATGTGTAGGATGTACCAGAAGAGAGCAGGAGAGGGTTACAGGTCCTCTGGAACCATAGCTACAGGTACTTGTAAGATGCTTGATGTGGGTTCTGGTTGCTGAACTAAGGTCTTCTGCCATAGTAGCAAGTGCTCTTAAAAACTGAGCCATCTCTCCATCATAGTGCAAATCATTTCAAAATGTGATTAGTATCTACCTTGACTTATTTCTCTGCTAAAATATAGAATAAAAATATTTTTTAAAATTTTTATTGATTTTGTGCATTTCACATCATGCATCCTGATCCCACTCATCTCCCTGCCCCGCCCCCATATCCACCCTCTGCTCCTGCAACGTCCTCCCAAAAGCAAAACAAAACTTAATAGAAAAAGCAAAAACCAACCAGCCAACCAACTAAATAAACAAAATAAATTCTCAGTGTAGAAGCTGTAGTGTGGCCCATGAGTCACACAGTGTACCCTTTAGTACATACATCTTTACTTCTAAGTGGTCATTGGTGTGCTTCCAGGCCTCTGGCTTCTACTACACTATGGATAATGAGCCCTCACTGAGACAACTACAGGTTTAAAACTGTAGGACCTCCACAGTACAGGATAATAGTATTTTATCCAATCAATGTGGGAAATGTTATTTACTATATAAGATAAGATGATACTGCATGCACATTCATTATGGGTTATGGTAAAGAATTTCATATTTCACATATTTATTGCACAGCAATTAAAATTTTTTCACTTCATTCAATATATGTAGAATTTTCAAGTTCAAAAAATGTATTTTGTTACACAACAGAAATAATTGAGTTTCTTTCTCACCATATTTATGCCCATATCATCCAGTAAACCAAACATAACTGACATTTGTAGCTGTATGATGTTTTGAAAACTGTACTGACGTTTAAGTTTTAATTTATTCATAAATTTTAGAGACCATTAGGGAGTGTTTGAAAGTTTATAATTTTGGCATAAAAGGTGGTTGTCGGGTGCTCTGTTGTTTTTGAGTAGATATATGTATGGAAACTAAATATTATTCAGTTCTTACAATCAGTTACAAGAAATAAGGTTATGTCTCTGGTCAACACATGCATTTCAGCATCCAATATTAGTAATAGGAGACTTTAATTTTCAATGTTTGTATTCCACAATGAAGTTATATGCAAATCATTGCTCTTTATGTTTATGTCTGATATGTTTTGAACTTAACAGCAAATAGCTACATCCACAAGAAGAAAAATCAACTGTTCTGTGTGTAACAGTGACACCAAATGGTGAGGATTTTCTTCAGGAGATGCCATGACTTTCATGGTGTAGTAGAAACCACACTAAAGACATTGTAAAACAATATTTTTTCAGCTAAGAAATCTAAGTGTTTCAAAACTAATATTTATTCCCCAATAAGTGTAAACATGTCAATCAGATTCTGATATGATTTATTTTTTATGGAATTTGATGAAAACATAGAATTTATATAACCCAAAGAAGCTCAAGAATTAATGAAATGATCTCCAAAAGTGGATAGATTAACAAGATTTAAGCAACAATATGACAAATCATTATGTTGCAGCAAACAAGACATCCATTATCAAAGGATCAGCAGTCAGATATATATTATATGTAATGTATATATTTTAATCCAATAAGGTAAAGAGTAACTATGTAAGAAAAAAACTGTGACAAAATTTGAGATATATATGAATACATTGGCTGAAGCAATATGCCTTCTGTACATTATGTACAAAATAGTTATCATATTTGTTATAGACTTAACATATAAAACAATTTTAGAGATCTAGTGACAATTGTCACGTATTTTCCTATTTTAAGAGCTTTATTTAGCATTTATTTTGATAAGAATTTCATACATGAGTACTGTGTTTACATCATTTCTACCTCACATTCTCCCTATCCAAGTCCTCCTATGTTAATCCTTCTAATTCATGAGTTCTAAAATTAAAATTACTCTTGTAATCCTCTCTCTCCCTCTCCCTTTTCCTCATCTTCCCCTCTCCCTTCCTTTCTCCCTCCTCCTGTCTCTCTTTGTCTTTGTGACAACTACACACAGAAACAGAGCCTATCTTGTTGAGTCAATTCAATTCTTCTCATATTTATATGTGTGTGTGTGTGTGTTTAAGGCTGACCACATGGGGTTAGATTACCTATCAAGGGGCTCATACCAGGAGAAGGTTAGGTCTCTGTCTCTTAGTAGCTATTATTTCCCTATAGCTCTTCAAGTAGGGGTGAGTCTTTTGAAATTTCCCCAAATATATGACTTGATGTCAGTTGGTGCTGTCATTGTGAAAGTCTCAATTAAGTTATCATATTATTAGGAAATAGTGGATGCAACTCCCAGACATTTACAGAAGATACACTCTTGTAGCATATTTGTTGATCCTCTGGTTCTTATGATCTTTCAGCTACCTTTTTCCCATGATATCTCTTGAATATTAATTGTACAGGTTGTGTTGCAGATGTATCAATTGGAGATGGAAACCCCAAGATCAGTTGTTCTCTGCCTCTCTTAAACAAAAACGTTAAAGTGAAACATGAAAGGGAGCTTGGTGAATTTTACTATATTATAATTAAACTCTATTTTCTATAAAGACAATTATTAAATGCTGACAAAAAATCCACACAGTGGAAAACATTATTGGCAAATGATATAAGTAAGTAGGAACATCACAGAATGTATAAATATCTTCTCAAAGAAAGCCCTTTCATGGAAGAGTGAACTTTAATGTGGAGCAAACAGATGTGAAGAGACACCACTTCAACTCTATCTATACAGAGAAGAGAAAATCTGTGAACATGTAATAAAAAAATAAGACGGATGCTCCATATGTTGTTGAAGATATCAAATGTCAGGGAATTTTCAGAAGCTGATTTATGTGTCACAAATTATTTTACTTATATTCACAGCCAATGGTGAGGATTAGTTAAAGTGAAGACAATCCCTCACCTCCACTCCAAGAAATAGCAGCTTTACTGATGGGTATGAGGTTTCTACTAAGTGCTGTTAAAAGAGCAATATCAGGCCAGGCAGTGGAGGCATACACCTTTAATCTCAGCACTCAGGAGCCAGAGGAAGGCAGATCTCTGTGAGTTTGAGGGCAGCCTAGTCTACAGAGCAAGATCCAGGAAAGGTGCAAAGTTACACAGAGAAACCCTGTCTTGAAAAAACAAAACAAAACAAAACAAAACAAAACAAAAAAAAGAGCAATATCAGTTTTCTGTGGTGTGACTAGAATGGTTTACATTATTTATACGGTTTAAAGACATCACAGACTTTTCTAGCTATCAAAGTGGTATCACTGGTTGTGGAATCGGAAGAAGAAACAACCAATATACTCTTCGAAAATGCCATGAGACTATTCTAAAATATTCAAGGTTATATAATAGAACCCATAATAAATTCTCACATAACCATATAGGGATATGGAATAGAAAATTAACTAAAGCATTGTAAGCTTAACAATAATACCAAAATCATAAATTCAGCTTCATCCACACAACATGGCAAATTCTCACAACAGAATTTTTTTATAAAATTGTGAGAAAAAGGAACCACACTCCGTGAATGAGGGGTGGCCCCTGCATAATATATTTTATGTAATAAACCATAAAAACACATAGTACACAAATAAAACAACATATTTTTTGCAAAACAACATAGTAAAATATATGATTTAGAAGTATCCAATTGTATAGGGGTGGTTGTCTGTGCTTTACCCTGAAGCACTGCCCCTAGTAGGCAGCAGGTCATTGCTAGTTACCTGCCCCTGCCCAGGGCATGGCCAAGACAGGGACGCTTTAAGACCTGAAAAGCATAAGCACTCACTCTCTTGGTTACCTAATGGTTCTGGAGGTTGGATGCTGGTACTATGGACCAAATCAGAGTTCTCTAGAAAACCATATTGGACCAGGCCTTATCTCTCCTGGATCCTGTAACCAACTTGCTTTGCTGGTTGTAAGTTAACTCAAAATAAACCCCATTGGACTATCAGATAAACTATGCAGATTTGTCTCATTAATTGCTACCGTATCTGGCACACAATTTATACAATTGCAGGAAATCATCACAAATGGGGAACATCAGATCCTGTATGAGTCTGCCCAGACCTCTAGCACAAGGTAATGATGAGACTTATCAGTTAATAACAGGCAATGTGCTAGAAGCCTCAGAATTTCATAAGAAACACCATATAAATAACAAGGGGTTGAAGATGGATTTCTCCATCACTTAGCAACAAGTCAAGGAAATTGTAAGAAAAGGTCATACTTGTTTCTTCTATAGCCAAACTCCATTACCCGCAGGAATCAATCCAAAAGGTATACAAAGAAATAAAATTTAGCTGATGTATATGTTTTATTTCACAGAATTTGGAAGATTAAAGTATGTACACCATACCATTGACACCTACTCAGGATTTCAATGGGCAACTACTATTAGTTCTGAAAAGGCTGACTCTCTGATTACACACCTATTAGAATCTGGCAACACAGCTTTGATCCTGAGAGAATGTTGAGACATTTCCATTTGGAAGTTTGTCTTTTTCTTGGCACAAAATAGCCTACTGGGCAAAGAACTGCCCTTGTCTTGACTGCTGACAGTATAAATACTGTCCCTTCTGTATGAGTGGGATACAAAGAAAAGTGACTCCTGAACTCTGCAAAGACAGGATAAGATAGTCTTTCAAAATACCTGGTTTTGAGAATGATCTGTCAGACACTCTAGTCCTGTAGCCAATCTGAATGCATCAATGATGCTAAGGAAATTTAAGTGACTGTTCAGGCTGCCAGCTGTCTCTGTCTACTCTCACAAGACTCCTGAAATTTGCTGGCATCCTTCCTCCATTTCTCAGTTATTATTATATTCCTTCTCAGGTCTTTGATAGGATTGAAGTCTTTACAATCTTCTCGTATCTTAGCTGGAGCATATTAAGTATTCAAGTTCTTCAGGATAGGACACTTTTTGAAATGATCTCTGTAATATGCCATTTACCTATGCTCCATAATTATCTGGATTAAAGCATGTGTCTCTTGTTTGATGTTGCTCCTGTTGGTTGTAGTTCCATTTGTTTATATCATTACCCTTTATTTCTCCTTGATTATTCCTATTTTATATAGTTTTCTGTTTGGTTAGAACTTTCTTCCTTAGACAAAAGACAGAGACGTAGGGGTGGTTGTCTATGCTTCACCCCTGAAGCACTGCCCCTAGTAGGCAGCAGGTAACTGCTAGGTACCTGCCCAACCTGAGGCATGGCTGAGATAGGGACCCCTTAAGACCCGAAATGCATAAGTGCTCATTCTCTTGGCTACCTGGTGATCCTGGAGGCTGGATGCTGGTACTATGGAATTGCCTCATTAATTGCCACTATACATATGTATTAGGATCACAAAAATTTGGGAGAAACAGTTAACCAAATTACAGCAACAGATATCTCTGCAATATGCAGAGAAAGCAGTGTATATAGATTCCAGGGAATAGGAAATATATCAGTGTAAGTATCATGGGTGATTACTGAATTATTTAATGTACTTTTCTATGATTTGTTTGTTTTTATTGTATGTGAATTGTTGCTTTGCCAGCATGTATGTCTATGTACCACATTCATACAATGCCAGGGGAGGCCAGAATAGGCTGTCAGAAGCCCTGAAACTGGTGTTACAGGCAATTTGATCCATCATAGGGTTCTGAAAACTGAACTCAGGTCCTCTGGAAGAGCAGCCAATGCTGTTAATCTCTGAGCGATCTCTCTAGCCTATCCTGTACTTTTCAATACCAATTTCATATAACTCTATCTGCCTCCACTTACGTATCTGGAAACACACATACACACACACACACACACACACACACACACACACACACACACAGTACACACACAGAGACACTTTCTCTTCTTCTGCACAAATATGTTAGTAAAAGAGAAAAACAAATTAAACATTCTTTATTTATAGAAACATTGCAATAGTATTTGATGTTGTTATAAAAATGACAGATATATATAATATAATATAATATAATGTAATATAATATAATATAATATAATATAATATAATATAATATAATATAATATAAAGCATTAAAATAAAATGGTCAAATGTTGATGTGTTAGATGATAAAATAACAGCACTAATGCTAATCTAGTTATTAATCTGAGTACCTGATAACCAATATTAGAAAACAAACTGACATTATGTTTGCAGGAACTCATTAGATATAAAGAAATCAGTAGAAAAATTTAGTCGAATTGTTAGAAATATTTAGTTATTAATTTAAATTTATTAGAACAATCTCAAAAATTTAGTAACAGATTATTTTAGAAGAAAATAATTTTAGAACAAAAAAGATCTTTCAGATATAGTCATAACATTACTCAGATACTAATGAAACAGATTTGCATTGTCCTAGAAATAAATCTAATTTTGAAGAAGAAACAGGTGGGTGATTATGATACAAGTTGTTTCTAATCATTAGAGGCAAAATAACTGTTTACTAAGCTGCCTTTCTGAAATGTATGCCCCATTCTTATATTTTATTTAAAATTTTACTACAATGAAAATTTGGAGGAAAGTGGGGAGAGTTTGGAGTAAGAAAATGGAAGGAAGAAATGTTGTGATTAAGCTACAATCTCAAAAATAAACAAAACATGCCTTAACATTAAAGTCAGAATAGACCTGTGGTCAAGGATGTCCTTAATCTCTCCTTGCGTATTTATTCTAAGCACAGACCAGTTTTGGTTGGATTATAGTGATAATATTTAAAAACATACTAATATCTGGGGACATAAATCAGATTCAGAGTGATGATAAGGCACTCACATAGCCGTGGATTCAATCCACAATAGTCTTTTAAGAAAACATATAAATCATTTCATGGACCTATTTCTTTCTGTCAAAGCAAAATATTATCATCAAGTAGAGAGCTGCATAACTGATTGAATTAGTATTATACAGAAATTATATACATTTCTGTGATTTGGCATGAAAAGTTCAAAGGACACACTCTATAAAAACATGAAATTTTGAATATGTGGTCAGAAAACAAGTTTTACAAAACCAGAGAATATTGAATGCAACCGTTACCCATGACTGCAGCAAAATTGAGGAAAACAAGCACAGAGGTCTCCTCTGCTAGGGCCCATGTGGTCCACAGGCTTTACAGATGGGTAGGACTATAGATTTCTCCCTTGGTGACTTGCATTATGCCTTCTGATACAGTGAGTACTACTCTTCAGGCCTAGAGGGTTCTAGGTCAGCTCCAGCATGATTCCTTCAAGTCTTGAGTACCACGTGTATGTTATCTTTAACCAAATTGTCTTACCTTCAAGTTCTTGGAGTCAACCAAGAGCAACCACAGTAGCTTATATTGTTTTAGAATTCCCTTAGACTCTTCTAACCAATAACTTAAAGGAAGGTCTCCAATGCCTGACACAAGAGATTTTGTTAGATATTATATGCTCTTGAGGGGAACATTATCACTTCATGTGCCACAACTCCATTTCAAGTACATACATATATGTGTAAATACATATACACATATATACATATACATACACACATACACATATTATAAACTTGAGCTACAGACAACTAAAGAACACTGCAAAATAGAGAATCAGTCTTCACCATGTACTAGTTCTCTGATAGTTTAATCTAATACCAATTGTTTATTAAGCATATCTACACGTGATCGACAACATTAAATGGACTCAGTAGGTGCATTTGTGCATGTGTGTGTATGTTTTCATATACACATGTGTGTATATAAAACAATAAATTTTAAAAATTCTTGATTTGCAAAGGAGTAGAGACCAAAGGGTGTAAATGATGTAAATATGGTATTCATATATGAAATTCTCAAAATGAGAAAAATATTTTTTTAAAGAATCATCAAGAAGTATATCTCATTCAAATCCACTTGCTAATGTCTTTCAAAGCACAGATAAAAAACTAATACCACAAAAACAAAAAAATGTCAGTATGTTAGAGAACAAAACTTTCAGCAGATGCATAAGGGACTTTACAATAATTGCGCTTCAAATTCCTTCCAGGTAGAATTTCAGTTAGAAACTACATAAAATTGATGATCATGAATTACAAGAAAAACTGGGAAGATGAAGTTGATAATACAAAAGCCAAAGTGTATGCTTTAAGATAAGTGGATGGCGGAGGAAAAGAGAGTTTAAAAATAACAAAGGTGACATTAAAACAGAATGCAGAGATTAAATAGTTAAGGAAAAATGAACAGCAATCATTTTCTAGCTTGCAGAACGGGAGATACACAGTTATACAGGGGCATGTGTAAACATATATAGACAACTAAGAATATTATGCAGTGTCATAGAATACCAAGTATGAAGTGCAAATGAAAGATTTCAGAGGTTAAAAAATCAAAGTGTATCAATGAAGGAATGGCAGTGAGGCTGACACAACTTTCCAGAAGAAACCGCAAGTGCCAGATATTAAGAACAACCTTATATTGGCTAGAAGACAATGGCTACAAGTGAAGATATGCATGCCTACCTATCCTAGCCTGCATGAGAGAAATGTGAAATAATTTCAAATTAGTTCCAAAGTCATTCAGGAGTGACTACAAAGGATTTCGTTGGTAAGCAGGATGAGAAGCAAGAAGAAAGTCAAAAAATCAAGAGAATTAATGAAGCAGAGCCCAGAGTTATATTTTTATTATGAGCACACCATCAACTTTCTATAATCTAATAACAGGAACAATGGGGGAATCAAGAAAATGACACGATTCTCCAGAAACAGTTTATTCTGGCTGAGAGAACAAGAGAAAAGGGTTAGTGAATAAAGTTAGAAAATGAAAAAAAAAAGTCTTCTCAAAGTTTAAAGACATATTACTTAGGAAAAGAAAATGTTTTCTTCAATGGCTAAAACAATTATGTGTAAACAAAAGGAAATTTTCATTTTTAATACCAGCATGTTCAAAACAAATGAACACTGAAACCTAGAGTGGAGAAGTGACGGCTCAATAGGTGAAGGAACTTGCTGCACAAATCTAGCAATCCGATCTTAGTCCACGGTACGAATATAAAGATGGATCAAGAGAAGGGATTCCAAAGTGTTACCTGTAGTGGATAGCCATTCCAGCTTTGATCTGGAAGTTCCAACCCCAATTGCGGCTTCGGTAACTGTCGTGCCTACAAGGTGGGGCTGAGAGAGGGCCTTGAAGACCCGAGATCCAGATGCACCTGCTCTCTTGGTTCCTGGACCCTGGACGTTGGAGGTAGACTGAGTAGAGTTCTCCAGAGAACACCGCTGGACTGCACCACGCCTTTCTCAGACCCTGTTACCTATCTCTTCACTTGTAAGTTACCTCACAAAATAAACCTCCCTTTTAACTACGTGGAGTGGCCGTAATAATTTCACCAATAGTTACCAATCTCTTCTACATAGCTTGTAGTCATGTAGAAGTCATTTCCCCAAAAGCAAAGTTGAATTTTCTAAAATTTAAAATCAAAAAGATAAACTTCAGAATAAATCACAGAATTCTGAATTGTAGAGATAACTCAGTAGATAATTGTGCTTGCCAAGCAACCATTGAGACCTGAATTCAAATTCTGAGCACCCATATAAATGTCAGCTGAGTATGGCCTACAATTCCAGCATTCCAAACAGAGACAGCAGCTAACTGACTAGACTTGAAAAACTAACAAGCCCTGGGTTCAAATGAGAGACTTGAACTCAATGAATAAGATGGGAAATAATATATAAATACAGCTGATGACAGTCTCAGGTATCCACACATACACATCAAGTGCATGCACCTACACAGAAATATGCACTCATATATGTGTGAGTATGCATATATACATGCACAACACACACATACATATGTAAAAAGAAAGACTTAGTGCAATATATAATGAAAGGAAGACCTTGAGGTGTATTATACTTATGCTTGTTAAATTATTAACAGTTCAATAAAATAATGGTTTATTGAACAATTTCAATATTATTGGTATTGTTATTAGAATGTTATATTACACTATTAAAATATGTTACTGAACTTTGAATAAGACAAGAAGAAATACAGAAGGTCCTAATTATTTGCAATAAGTTCGATCATTAATTACTTTTAAAAAATATTAAAGTGAATCTGGATTACTCTTAAATTCCTTTTATACACAATTAAGGCTTTATCTTAGTGGAAGACCCTAAGGTGGGAACTTGTAAGACTGGTTTGGGCTATGTCTCCCTATTTTACAGATGTGGCTGCCTTGAAAAGCAAAGCTTTCAAGACTTCCTTAGTCATACCACTAATAATAAGGATCATGTGTTCATGTTAACAAAAATCAGTTGGTTCTGTGAGTTCATGGAGACTGATGGAGTCCAGTAAGTGCTGGTCCCAAGCTCTTGGTTGATGAGCTACCCATTGTCCTTTATCAACTATTTTTGTGGAGCTCTGAGTGAGTTCATGGATATTTCACACTGGCATCTGGCCATGAATGCAAAACTTCTCTCTGCACACTCAAAAACCATTTATCTGTGATATGCTCACAGAACAAGGCAACTGTTCATCTTCAGGAAGAACAGAAGAAAGCTCAGAGCCTGTGAATAAGGTCATAATCATTGAAGAGAGACAATCAGGTGTCTAGGATGCAACTGAGCTGAGAGAAGTTGCTTTTTATTTGGGCATTTCTGTGCTATTATGACACCTCATCAATAAATGTAGTTTAAGAAGTTAAATACCATAAACTAGAAGTTTTAAAAACAAAGTATTTGTACATATATTCTAATATATTTATAAATTAAAGAAATTGACACAGTAGAAAATGAAGGAAAATTATGTTGTCATTTTTTGACTGAAAGATTGTTTCTAAAGAAAAATAGGCACACAGTACCTCAAGCTTGTTAAATATGTATACTGACATCTAAGAAGCCTCAAAAGTAATGCTAAATTTTGGTGATATTGCTTTCAAATCTGATAAAACAAAGATTAACACTTTTGTTTGTATTCTTCAAAATTCTTCTGGTGGCATTTGTTAATTATAGACATTAAAAGGCAACAGAATAGCACTTGCTTACAGTCATTATTCACAGTTATATATAGAGAAAGCCACACTTCTATGCAAGAACTATTATAACTGCCAGATGAATTTATAAGTTGTGGCAGGAGAAGGAAGCATAAACAATGCAGTTTTTACACGCAAGCACTGGTTAAATAAAAAAGTAAAAATTACAAGGATGTCACTCATGATTGCCACACATCCTACAAAGTGCATGCAACATATGCAGTAAATAGTGTTAACTGTGAAGAGTACAGATAAAAAGGAAAGAAAACAGAGGGGTTTAATAGAAAGCAATAGAGGAAAAAAGTCATGGTTTCTCCAATACTAACTACAATAAAACAGAATAACTTGAAGAAAAGTTATGGATATTAGAAACCCAGGTGTCCTTCTTATGAGATTTAATATGAAGTATGAAGTAATACTCATTAACAACTAAGTATGATGTAGTTCAAATAAAAGAGTAATTATACACAAATAGCCAGAGAAGCTTGTGGGGTATGTGTGTGTGCATATGTGCACACATTCCAGAACAGGAAGTTGAAAGTTTTTCTCTCTTGCTACCCTACTTATTGTCTTCAGACAAAATCATTCACAGAACTTAAATCTCACCATTTTTCTTAGGATACCTACACATGAGCTCCCAGAATCTGCCAGTCTCTGCTCCTAGTTCTGGGATTATAAACAAGTCCAACCATGCTGACTTTTTAAGCAGATCCTGGGATTCAAACTCAGGTCCTCATTCTTGCATAACAACCACTGCTAAACACTGAGGTATTCCATCAGGCTTCAGAAAAGCTTCTTGAGACAAGAATTGTCTTATTAAGACAAGAATTAGCATTTCTTTTTCTAAATATTTCTGTCACGATAGAAATATAGAATTTTAAACTTTTCCATGAATAGATTAAGAATGTTATCATCTGGCATGGTGGCACACACCTTTAATCATAGCACCCAGGAAGCAGAGGCAGGCTGATTTCTAAATCCAAGGCCAGTCTGGTCTGTAAAGCAAGTTCCAGAATCACCAGGACTACACAGAGAAACTCTGTTGTAAAAAAAAAAAAAAAAGCCGGTGTGGTGGTGCATGCCTTTAATCCAAGCACTCAGGAGGCAGAGCCAGGTGGATCTCTGTGAGTTCGAGGACAGCCTGGGCTACCAAGTGAGCTCCAGGAATGGCGCAAAGCTACACAGAGAAACCCTGTCTCAAAAAAACCAAAAAAAGAAAAAAAAGAAAAAAAAAAGAAAAACAATTATACTTCTATGACCATTATTATATTAAATATAAGGCAAGAGAAAGGGTGATTTTGAGTTAAAATACTTTACTCAGAAATAGCATTTTACAAAATGATTCTGTTCTACCAGAGACCAAGCCAGTACTGGAACCCCACATTAGACTCTCTCCACCAACCAGCAATACCCAATAGCACCCCCTCACTCAAACTCCATATCCAAGGCCTTGACTCCAGGGGAAGATTTCTGCTCTGCCAGTATTTAAGCAGGTACTAGGAGCCCCAGAGCCTAAGCCAGTACTCAGAACCTGAGAGGTCACACAGGCAACCAAAGCCCCAGTTGAGCCACTCTATTAGACCTAAAGATTTGCTGATCACCAGAAAAAACAGGACACTCAGAACAGAGGACAAGAGAGGAAACAGAAACCTGGTGGTGGTGGTGGTGGTGGTGGTGGTGGTGGTGGTGGTGGTGGTGGTGGTGGGGATTTTCCAAAATTTCTCTCCAACAAGATAATCTCAGAAATTGACACCTACACCTATAATAACACAAAACCCAGATGCTTAGAGGCCAGTCTAAGAACACAACAGCAGCCAGGGCCATATGGCACCACCAGAGCCCAGCTATCCTAATACAGCAAGCCATGGATATTCCAGCACAGCTGAAACAAAAGCAAATGACTTTAAATAAACTTTAAGAAGATGATAGAGGTCTTTAATGGGGAAATGAATGAATCCCTTAAAGATATCCAGGAAAACACAAGCAAGGAGATTAATGAAATGAATAAAACTCATCAAGATCTGAAAATGCAAATAGAATCAATAAAGAAAACAAACCGAGTTGATCCTGCAGTTGGAAAACCTAGGTAAGCAAACATGAACTACAGTCACAAGCATCACCACCAGAATGGAAGGAAGAATTTCAGATATAAGAGATACAATTGAAGAAACTGATACATTAGTCAATGATAATGTTAAATCTAAAAGTTCCTAACACAAAATATCTGGGAATACTGGGACACTGTGTAAAGACCAAGCCCAAAAACAATAAGAATAGAAGAAGGAGAAGATGTCCACCTCAAAGATTCAGAAAATATTTTCAACAATATCATAGAAAAAAATTTTTCCCCAAATTAAAGAAAGAGAAGCCTGTAAAAGTAAAAGAAGCTTACAGAATACCAAATAGATTTGGAGGAGAAAAGAAAATCCCCTCTGCCACATAATGATCATAATGCTAAATGTACATAACAAAGAAATATTATCAAAAGCTGCCCAGGATAAAGGTCAAGTAGCATACAATGGCAGACATATTAGAATTACACATGATTTCTCAATACAGACTCTAAAAGTCAAAAGCCTGGGCAGAAGTCTTTCAGACTCTAAAAGACCAGAGATGCCACCTGAGACTGCTATACAGGGCAAAACTTTCAATCACCATAGATGGAAAAAAACACGATATTCCATGACAAAGTCAAATTTAAATAATATCTATCCACATAGCCAGCCCTAGAGAAGGTACTAGAAGGAAAACTACAACCAAAGTAAATTAACTACCCTCAAGGATAAAAACAGTTAATAAATAATTTCACATCAGCAAAACCAAAAGAAACATAGCACGTGTACACATCTAGATAAAGCCCCCACTCTAACAACAAAAACAATAAAATAACAGGAATTAACAATCATTGGTCATTAATATCTCTCAATATCAATGAACTCAATTCCACAACAAAAAGATGTAATCAAACAGAATAGATACAAAAATAGAATCCATCCTCCTGCTGCATACATGAAACACACCTCAGCATCAAAGATAGACATTTCCTCAAGTAAAGGGCTAGAAAAAGATTTTCCAAGCAAATGGGCCCAAGAAACAAGCTGATGTATTCCTTCTAATATTTGATAAAATAGATTTGCAACCAAAATTCATCAAAAGAGATGGGGAAAGACACTTCATACTCATCAAAGGAAAAGTCCACCAAGATGAAGTCTCATTTTTGAACATCTCTGCACCCAACACAAGGACATAAATTTGTAAAAGAAACATTACTAAAGTTTAAATCACACATTAAACCCCATACATTAATAGTGGGAGACTTCAAGCATCACTCTCACCAATGGGCAGGTCATCAAGGCAGAAACTAAACAAAGAAATAGTGGAGTGGAGCTACCAGATATTATGATTCAAATGGATCTAATCAATATCTATAGAACATTTCACCCATACACAAAAGAATATATCTTTTTTCAGCACTGCTTGAAAGATGCTCCAAAACTGACCATATACTCAGCCACAAAGCAAGTCTCAGCAGATACAAGATAACCCCCTGTGTCTTATCAGTCCAACAAATTTTAAACCAAATTTCAACAACAGAAACATAGAAACTCATGGAAATGGAACTACTCTCTACAGAATGACTACTAGGTCAAGGCAGGAATAAAGAAAGAACTTAAATACTTCTTAGAATTTAATGAAAATTAATGCACAATTTATCCAAATTTATGGGACACAATGAAAGCAGTGCTAAGATAAAAGTTTATAGCACTAAGAGCTTTCATAAAAAATAGGAAAGATCCAATAGTAGCAACTTAATAGCACATCAGAAATCTCTAGAACAAAAAGAAGCAAACACACCCAAGAATGGTAGAAGGCAAGAAATAATCCAACGGAGGGACAAAAATTGATAAAATTGAAACAAATACAATAATACAAATAATTAATTAAAAAATGGATTCTGCTGGAAATAGGAAATCTGAGTAAACGATCGGGAACTTCAGATGCAAGTATCACCAACAGAATGCAAGAGATGGAAGAGAGGATCTCTGGTGTTGAAGATACAGTAGAAGAAATAGATTCATCAGTCAAAGAAAACACTAAAGCCAACAAAGTAATGAACCAAAATGTCCAAGAAAATTGGGACACCATGAAAAGACCAAACTTACAAATAATAGGGTTAGAAGAAGGAAAAGAATACCAACTCAAAGGCACAGAAAATATATTCAACAAGATCATAGAAGAAAACTTTCCCAACTTAAAGAAGGAAATGCCTATGAAGATACAAGAAGCCTATAGAACACCAAACAGACTAGCCCCCCCCCAAAAAAAGTCCCCTTGCCACATAATAATTAAACAACTAAACATACAGAATAAAGAAAGAATATTAAGAGCAGCAAAGGAAAAAGGCCAAGTGACTTATAAAGGCAAACCCATCAGAATAACACCCGATTTCTCAATGGAGACTTTGAAAGCCAGAAGGACCTGGACAGATGTAATGCAGACACTAAGAGACCATGGATGTCAGCCCAGACTAATATACCCAGCAAAACTTTCAATCATCAAAGATGGAATGAACAAGACATTCCAAGACAAAGCCAGATTTAAACAATACTTATCCACAAACCCAGCCCTACAGAAAGCACTAGAAGGAAAATTCCAACCTAAGGAAGTCAGATATACCCTCGAAAACACAGGCAATAGATAAAGCCAAAGCCGTAAACCCCAAAGAAGAGAAGTACACACATACTACCACCAAAAAATAACAGGGATGAACAATCACTGGTCATTAATATCCCTTAATATCAATGTAACTAATTCATCTATAAAAAGACATAGGCTTACAGAATGGATACGAAAGCAGGACCCATCTTTCTGCTGCATACAAGAAACACATCTCAAATTCAAAGACAGATACTACCTAAGAATAAAAGGCTGGGAAAAGACTTTCCAATCCAATGGTCTTAAGAAACAAGTGGGTGTAGCCATCCTGATATCCAGCAAAATAGCCTTCAAACTAAAATCAATCAAAAGAGATCAAGAAGGGCATTACATACTCATCAAAGGAAAGATCCACCAAGATGAAGTTTCAATGTGGTGGTAATCTAATTATACTGAAATGTGATTTTGATTGTATGTTAATAAATAAAGTTGCCCGGGGGTCAGAGCTATTAGAGCCATAGCAAGAGTGTGGCGGTGGTGGCACACGCCTTTAATCCCAGAAAGCCAGCCTTTAATCCCAGGGAGTGGTGGTAGAAAGCAAAAAGATATATAAGGCGTGAGGACCAGAAACTAGAAGCATTTGGCTGGTTAAGCTTTCAGGCTTTGGAGCAACACAGTTCAGCTGAGAGCTATTGGGATGAGGACACAGAAGCTTCCAGTCTGAGGAAACAGGACCAGCTGAGGAACTGGTGAGGTGAGATAGCTGTGGCTTGTTCTGTCTCTTTAAATAGACTAACAGACAGGAAATAGGGCCCTGATTCGGGAAGCTGGGACACCGCAGGTGGAAGGGTGAGATTTCAGCTCTGAGCTCTGACCTCTCGGCTTTCTCTTTTGCATTGTTTCTGTGTTTCTTATTTAATAAGACGGTTGGTTACATCTATATTTCAATTCTGAACATTTATGCCCAAAACACAAGGGCACCCACATATGTAAAAGCTTAAACCACATATAAAAACCCACACATTAATAGTGGGAGATCTCAACACCCCACTTTTACCACTGGACAAATCTCCCAAAACAAAACTTAACAGAGAAATAAAGGACTTAACTAATGTCATGACCCAAATGGACCTAATAGATATCTACAGAACATTCCATCCTAACAAAAAAGAATATACCGTCTTCTCAGCACCCCATGGAACCTTCTCTAAAATCGACCACATACTTGGTCACAAAGCAAATCTCAATAGATACAAAACAATTGGAAGAACCTCCTGTGTTCTATCAGACCACCATGGTTTAAAGTTAGATTTCAACAACAACAAAAACTACAGAAAACCTACAATCTAATGGAAACTGCTCTAATGAATAATGCTCAACTGAATCAGCAATGGGCTAAGGAAGAAATAAATAAAGAATAAAGAAGTCCTGGAGATCAATGAAAATGAAGACACCACATACTCACACTTATGGGACACTATGAAAGCAGTGCCAAGAGGGAAATTCATAGCACTAAATTTCCACATAAAGAAGTTGGAGAAATCTCACACTAGTGACTTAATAGCACACCTGAAAGCTCTAGAACAAGAAGAAGCAAAATCTCCCAGGAAGAATAGATGCCAGGAAATTATGGAAGTGAGAGGTAAAATCAATAAAACAGAAACAAAGAGAACAATACAAAAAATTAATGAAACAAAGAGTTGGTTCTTTGAGAAAATCAACAAGATAGACAAGCCCTTATCCAAACTAACCAAAAGACACAGAGAGAGAATTCAAATCAACAAAATCAGAAATGAAAAGGGGGACATAACAACAGATATTGATGAAATCCAGCGAATCATCAGGTCATACTTCAAAAACCTCTACTCCACAAAACTGGAAAACCTAAAAGAAATGGATAATTTTCTGGATAGGCACCACATACCTAAGTTATATCAAGACCAGATAAACTATTTAAATAGTCCAATAACCCCTAAGGAAATAGAAACAGTCATTAAAAGTCTCCCAACCAAAAAAAGCCCAGGACCAGATGGTTTCAGCGCAGAAATCTACCAGATCTTCAAAGAAGTGTTAATACCAATACTCTCTAAATTGTTGCACACAATAGAAACAGAAGGAACATTTCCAAACTCCTTCTATGAGGCTACAATTACCCTGATTCCTAAAACAAACAAGGATACAACAAAGAAAGAGAACTACAGATCGATCTCCCTCATGAACATTGATGCAAAAACACTCAATAAAATACTGGCAAATAGAATCCAAGAACACATCAAAATAATTATTCACCATGATCAAGTAGCCCTCATCCCAGGGATGCAAGGGTGGTTCAACATACAAAAGTCCGTCAATGTAATACACGATATAAACAAACTCAAAGAAAAAAACCACATGATCATCTCACTAGATGCAGGACATGCATTTGAACAAATTGGCATAGGAGATCACTTCCTAAATATAACACCAGTAGCACAGACACTGAGAGAAACAATCAATCAATGGGACCTCTTGAAACTGAGAAGCTTTTGTAGAGCAAAGGATACGGTCAACAAGGCAAAGTGACAGCCTACAGAATGGGAAAAGGTCTTCAACAACCCCACATCTGACAGAGGACTAATATCCAGAATATATAAGGAACTCAAGAAATTAGACATCAAAACGACCAACATTCCAATTAAGAAATGGGCTATAGAACTAAACAGAGAATTCTCAACAGAGGAAACTCAAGTGGCTGAAAGACATTTAAGGAACTGCTCAACATCCCTAATCATTAGGGAAATGTAAATCAAAACAACTCTGAGATACCACCTTATGCCTGTCAGAATGGCTAAGATCAAAAACACTGAAGATACCTTATGCTAGAGAGGATGTGGAACTAGGGGAACTCTCCTCCACTGCTGGTGGGAATGCAAGCTTGTACAGTCACCTTGGAGATCAATATGGCTCTTTCTTAGAAAATTGGGAATCAATCTCCCCCAAGATCCAGCTATACCACTCTTGGGCATATACCCAAGAAATGCTCAATCATACCACAAGAGCACTTGCTCAGCTATGTTCATATCAGCATTGTTTGTAATAGCCAAAACCTGGAAACAACCTAGATGCCCTTCAACTCAAGAATGGATAAATAAAATGTGGCACGTATACACAATGGAATACTACTCAGTAGAGAAAAACAATGACATCATGAGGTTTGCATGCAAATAGATGGTTCTAGAAAAATCATCCTGAGTGAGGTAACCCAGACTCAGAAAGACAAATATGGTATGTACTCACTCATAGGAGGATACTAGATGTGGAACAAGAATGACTGGACTGCTACTCACATCACCAGGGAGGCTACCTAGAAAACAGGACCCCAATGACGGAGAAATGGCTGAGATCTAAATGAACAGCCTGGACATGAGTGGGAGTAATGAAGGGCAAGGTTTGAGGGAATGAGAGTCTGTGGGAGTAGAAGATCTCACCTGGATCAAGAACAGAGAGGGAGAACAAGGAATAGGAGACCATGGTAAATGAAGACCACGTGAGAAAAGGAACAAACAAAGTGTTAGAGAGGCCCACAGAAATCCACAAAGATACCCCTACAATAGACTGCTGGCAATGGTCGAGACACAGCCGGAAACTGACCTACTCTAGTGATCAGATGGCCAAACACCCTAATAGTCGTGCTAGAAACCCCATCCAACGACTGAGGGATCTGGATGCAGAGATCCACGGCTAGGCCCCGGGTGGAGCTCCGGGAGTCTAATTAGTGAGAAAGAGGAGGGTTTATATGAGCGAGAATTGTTGAAACCAAGGTTGGATAAAGCCAAACGAATGGAAACACATGAACTATGAACCAAAGGCTGAGGTACCCCCAACTGGATCAGGCCCTCTGAATAGGTGAGACAGTTGATTGGCTTGTTCTGTTTGAGAGGCATCTAGGTAGTGGTACCGGGTCCTGTGCTCAGTGCATGAGTTGGCTATCTGAAACCTGGGACTTATGCGGGGACGCTTGGCTCAGTCTGGGAGGGAACTGGACCTGCCTGGACTGAGTCCACCAGGTTGATCTCAGTCCTTGGGAGAGGCTTTGCCCTGGAGGAGGTGGGAATGGGGGGTGGGCTGGGGGGAACGGGAGGCGGGCTGGAGGAGGGAGAACAAGGGAATCTGTGCCTGATATGTAGAACTGAATGGCATTGTAAAATAAAATTAAAGGAAAAAAAAGTGGATTCTTTGAGAAAATCAAGAACATAGACAAACCACATGGTAATGGCAAAAACAGACAAGTTGATCAATGAAATTGAATGGAAGACCCACATGTAAATCCATACATTATGGACACCTTATTTTTGGCAAGAAGTGAAAATCATACAGTTAAAAAAAATAGAAAGCATGTTCAACAAATAGTGCTGGTCTTACTGGATGCTGGCAAGTAGAGGAATGCAAATATATCCATATCTATCACCTTGCAGAAAACTCAAGTGCAAGTGGATCAAAGATCTCAACATAAAACCAGATACACTGAACCTGACAGAAGAGAAAATGGGGAACAGCCTTGAAGGAATTGGCACAGGAGACAGCTTCCTGAACAGAACATTGACAGCACAGTTACTAAGGCTGACAATTAATTAATGGGACCTCATAAAGCGAAAAGCTTCTGCAAGGGAGAGGACACTTTCAAGAGGACAAAATTGCAGCCTACAGAATGGGAAAAGATCTTCACCAACCCCAAACTTTAGAGGGGGCTAGTTTCCCAAATACGTAAGAAACTCAACAAGATAGATTTTCAAAAACAAAATAATCTAATTTAAAAATATGGTACAGAACCTATCTATCTATCTATCTATCTATCTATCTATCTATCTATCTATCTATCTATCTATCTATCTATATCTACCTGTCAATCTATTGATCTATCATCTCTCTATATATATATCATCTATCTGTCTGTCTGTATTGATATTTCTTTTATTTTTTATCCCTCATGCTCTCTCTCTCGCTCTCTCTGTCTCTGTCTCTCTCTGTCTCTCTGTCTCTCTGTCTCTCTCTCTCTCTCTCTCTCTCATTACCTCATTCTTTCTCTCTCCCTTCCTCATTTTGACTAAAACTCTACAAACATTTTCCTATTTGACTGTGACTATGGTAAAAATCATTCTGTTGTGATACTTTGCTATTTTCAAATTACTTCATCCATCATCTGATCAGGCCAGTAAATCAAGTATGTGCCTCTACACTGCTTCTTTTTTGGGTAAAAAATTATGAGAACAGCATGACTTTAAAGTTCTATGGAACTAATTTGTGAACAGCAAAAATACAAACTCCAGGCTGAGATTTAAATATGAAATGTGATCTAAGCTATGGATTCAGAATTCTTATGTGGCTAACAAATCTCTTACCTTAAATATATTTGTATGATACTATTCCTGTGACTCATGAGCAGGTTTCTACTTACCTCAGGTAGGGAAACAAGGATAGACAATATAACAATAACACCAAAGTCAAACTGTACAAGCTGAAGGAGATTTGTTGAGCTGACATTAGGCTAAGACAACACATATGCCAGACATCTCTTGAAAACAAGAGGATGTTTGCAGAATTATGGAAGAATATGGAAGAATTTACACTCCAACAAATTCTTCCTTGGCCGAGTGTCATGTCCATCACAATTATTCTCTGGGAAGAAGTTCAATTAGTAACATACAAAAAGCTTTTCTTTGTCCAGTAAGAAAAAGTCAGCATTACAGATTGGTGTTTTGCACACTATGTATTTGGTAATCAGAGCTGTAACAGTATAATTTGGCTAAAGAATAAAGACTCTGCACTCTGTTTTCTGCATAAGCTGAGTCCTTTGCTGTTCACAACTAACAAAGTCTGCATCCCTGTATACCTCTACATGACTTGCCTTCAGCTTGTTAAGGGGACTTGTGAATCTTATGTGCCTCTTTTCCTAACATGTGATGTTTTCTTGCTTCCTTATCTTTATGTGTCTCTCTCTAGAATGAAATATTTCAGTTGAGCAAAAATTGCTACATGACAGTGATAGAAATGATGATTTTTGAAAATAGATGATTGAGTTGCATACACCATCCATGGATATGTATTCCTCAAAATGCTCAAAAGCAAAATTCTACCTCTATCCTATTTCCCATTTTTAAAACTCTTTATATTTGGCTATATTTTATTGACTCTAAGAGTACTGTCATTTTTACATGTAATAATGCATCATATCCTATAAATTGCATTGCTACCTCCCAAAGTCTTGCTTAGTTTGAGAGTTATAATTAGCGTCAATCTTCTTGAACAAAGTAAATGCAAACTGTATTGGATTTTAATTTAGAATGCTATTTCATAGTTGATTTAAGTACTAAAATGTTATACACAAATTGCACTTTTAGTCAAATGACTCTGAAGTATTTTTTGAAGTGTATAATTAAAATATTCAAATGTGTCCTGATAAGGCACTCTCCAAGGCTCTGGAGTGCTTCAGAAGGTGACTTGGAAAAGCACCAAGTGCCAACTTCCTCTATTCTTGTGTTCCACAGCACCTGGTAGACACTTTGAATAATTTGTTTTTGAAGTACTTCAGAGGAAGATGCTTCCACTAGTTATTTATATAACTCAGTGGAGTTAGTCTAGTTGGCATTTTATATGCATTTACAAGTAGGGCACGTTTTCAAATGACTGCACCTCATTACTTTTAGTTTGGACAGGAGTGTGCTACTGTGAGAGAAGCTAGACCCAACTTTCATTGCCGAGTAAGATTTGATAAATGTGTTTATCTTATGCACATAATCATTACCATCTCATCACAATAAAAGCCTTTAAGCTCTTGACTTTTGTTCAAAGAAGCCTTAAAAACAAATGTTACTAATTTCTTTTTAACCTTCTTGGTTTCATCAAATACCTCAGGTGACTAGGCAAATTTCATTTGGTCATGTGTTCCTACATAGCCAGATCTGAAAGATAGAAACAGGTGTTTTATTTTGACAATAGTGTAGCAAGTGAGTTTGAAAAATGATTTTTTTTTTGTATTTTTATTCTTGTGATAGGACTGTTGTTGTCTATTCTGGGCACACTGTGCAGGATTAATATTTTCACTAACTGGAATGATTTTATACTCTGCTTCTTGTATTAATCTGTGCGCACAAACTTCTCTTTCAGATCCATAGGAGATGATACATTACTTTTTTCCCCCACAGGTATCAGGGGAACTTGAGAAATTCATGTTGATCATATGTACTAAAGAGATTGTTTTCAACTGTCAAATATAATGTGAATCTATATTGTGGGGCTTAATTAATCTGTCTTTCCCTTGTCTAATAAATATATGACATAGCTTGTCTTCCCTCTTCTGTTAAACACACACCTTTGTTTTCAAATGAAGTTTAGAACAAACATAGTAACATGCAAAATGAAATTTGGGGTTTGGAAGGATGGCTCGGGGAGTGAAGTGCTTCCTGTGTGAGTTTGGATCCCCAGAACTCAAGCAAATGCCAGGTATCATGGAAACCTAAACAAGGGTGTGGATTCAGGAGGATCCAAAAGCTCATTTTCCATCCAGCCTAGCCAAAACCATGAGTTCCAGGTTCAGTAAGAGACCTTGTCTCAAAAAGCAAGGTAGGGAAGCAACTGAGGGATACAGTCTTATATCAACCTCTGATCTCTACAATAGAGCCAGGATACCTCATCTTCACTCACATGTGCACACTGACATACAGAATAGACACACACACACACACACACACACACACACACACACACACAGGCACACATAAACACACAAACCTATAAACTTGTACTTCTTATAGTAAGTGTTTGAAATACACAAAATTTTAGTTTCACCAAACAACTTTACCAAATTATAAAATCATCCAGTTCAAGGAGCACTCACCAGGAACCCATCACCCAGGAACCCATGCTGTTTTACTTCATGATTCATAAAGCTTAAGTTAAGACTCAAGTGAATGATTTTCATGTTGTATTAATAGTCATCTTGAATCACTGTAACTAGCATGTGCTGCCAGACTATGGCAGAGTCTGAGAATGACTGTTCTTCTCCCTCCATTCTAGAAATCATCTAGTAGGATGTGGCTGAACCAGAGCCAAAGGAAAGCTTGTATCATGGACATCAATAATCATGCATGAATTCAGAGAGGATACACACAATAGCCAGATGTTTTTGACAGCTTCAAGGCAATTTTTATATTTACTCCATCTACCTGAATTATTAGAGAACTACAGGAGTTATAAATTAAATATAAAATGGACCAACTATCATCACTGTAAGAAAGTCATAGGATTAAAAGAACAGTTGTGCATATCCATCTACTTTACAGTATAAATATGAGGCCAGGATTTAAATATCACAGATCGTACACTGAAAGGGAACGAGTGGTAATAATTACTCCAATGGAAAAATGATGGCAATGTATTTATGCATTTGAAGCACACAGATGATATGGACATAAGCAAGTAATTTTTAGGAGAGGGTTAAAAACTAAAACACTGTACCTGGTTGACTTTGTGAATTGTTTCTGCAGCAGCTGAACCAAGTTATATCCCCTTTGACTGGCAGGAGTCCCAGGGGTGCTGAGAAAGGAGAGGAAGGCTCTTTGAGATATTCTTCACCGAGTGGCATGGAAATAACTATCTCATCATAAGGTTGAGATACAGGAGGTAGAAAGTAAAATGAAAAAAAAAATTGCTTAGAGACTTCAATCTTGGCCCCTGGGGGAAGCTGGGCCTAATGAAGACCTACAGAGTGATACTGCTGGGACAGGTACTCACATCTTTCTCCTGCTCCTTCGGGTTAAAAGCAGGAGCAACAAAGAAGAGGTTCATAGAAATGTCTAAATCAGAAGTCTGTGAAACAATATTATAATTCAGAGAAAAAAATGTGTTCTGAAAACCCCAGAAAGGATTACTTCTCAAACAAGGCTCTGAATGAAATAAGAGAATATTTGAAGGAAGAAGTTATCATTTTTGTTCTCTGAGATTAAAATAATCCACTTATCTAAACACCAAAAACAACAATGCACAAGAAGAAAAGTGTTGGGTTAAAAGAAAAAAAAAACTGTGGCAGAGTTATCATATGATTGTATGATTTTATATTACCTTTAGAACGAGCAATATTCAAATATAAAATAAAAGCTTCACACCTGTAAAACAACACTCAAGAAGAAGAGACAGGAGGATGACTGTCTTCAGAGTTAGTATGGTCTACATAGCTGCAATTGAACTAGGAGAGTAAGATCCTGTCTCAAAAAGGGAAAGACAGACCTAAGAAAAACAAACAGGGAAAGCTAATATCAAGTTTTGTACTTACAAGAAATGATGTGCTTATTGGGTGGCCAGTTTTTATTTTTTCCTTATGGTAAAAGTAGTCTCAATCTCTGTAGCCTATCTTAAAATCCAATATTCATTTTTCTTTTAGGCTTTATATAACTCTTTTGATTTGAATGTATTTGGATATTCAACATCATCTACTTGCTGTTTATCGTCACCTTTTAGTAGACTTATCTTATTATACAAAAATTATCCAATGACAATTGATTTTTCTGTGTCTCTTACATATAGACCCTATTTCTACAGGATGATGTGATGTTTCCTATTACAAAACCTATGCTTGAGCATATATATATATATATATATATATATATATATATATATATATCACAAATCTTAAAAGGTCTTATTAATAAAAACAAACCTGGGTATTGGGGTGAATGCTGAAAAATCAGAGAAACAGGACAAGCCACATCCAACCTCGCCAACTTCTCAGCTGATCTTGTTTCCTCAAACTAGAAGCCTCTGAGTCCTCACCCAAATGGATCTCAGCTCAACTGTTGCTGAAAAGCCTAAAAGCTTAAAAAGACTCTAGTTCCTTGTCCTCATGCCTTATATACCTTTCTGCTTCGTGCCACCACTTCCTGGGATTAAAGGCATGTGTAGCCATGCCTGGCAAAGACAGTTGCATCAGTAAAAGCCACAAGTGTGACAGGTCACAACAGCTTGGAGTCATTGCACAACATGAAGGCAGTTCAACAGGTTTGAGAGTATATTTTCCAAATAGATCAATTGGTCTGAGTCTGTTGCAAGTAGCTCAGCTTGTCTCTCCTTCTTCCAGGCACCTTAGCTCGTCTGGAAGTTCCTCTCAGCACTTCTTACTGCTTATACATACTTGGAGAGAAACTGGCCCAGACAATCTGTTCAGTTTTGGGGTCTTCCGGAATCCTGTGTTGTTTTTGTTTTCTCTTTCCTATGCTAAAATTTTTCCTCCATGATGGAATGGTTCACTTCCCCTTAGAAGATCTTATTGTTTTATCTTTTAACAGGAACCTCTCACAAAGACTGAAGGTTTTAATCTTGGAGGAAATTGCTATACAGCAGAAGGAGGATCAGAGTTGTCACTGAACTTCTTACTCTAATTCTATGGCTATCTACTTTGTTGAGTCGGTGCCATTCACTGATTCAGATGGTTTAGTTATCAAACTTTACTTAGTATCCATGGATTCTAGATCCCCAGCATGGGAGTTTCAGGTGGTCACTTCACCTCCTTGGCTTTTGAAAGGGTTTAGAGATCCAGTGGGTCATCGCCCCACCCCAAATAAATGCATTTTAAGAACAAAATAGCATACTGTATTTGACCAGTAACCTGCTGGGACACACTGAGACCAGATCTTGTATTTAAATATTAAAAATAATGAGATAATGTACAATATCTGAGAACACAAGATGTTTTACATATTTTCATATTTGTGAATCCATCAGATATAATTATGTGTGCAACAATTTCTAGACATAGTGTTAGTGAGTGAAGTAGTATTATTGAATGTTGATTGACAAACCTTATAATTTCATTAATAGTGTAGGACAGACTTTATATCCTCACTGTTTGGATTTCATTGTGTAAAACTGTTCATGTTTACAGATCATAGACCAAATATGGTTCCTTGTGTGCTGGTTTCCTATGGCTATGTTGAATGCGTTAAAAAATATACTTTGTTACATTGACATGATATAATTTACTAATTAGGTTACACTAAATGAACACTTCAATATAGTTTGAAACAGGGGAAAGAGGGGGAAAATCAGATTACAAACTCCTTACCTAATAATAATTTTTTTTTCTAAATGGGTCAGGGTGACAAATGATTTTGTTGACTAGTTCTGCTTAGTTCCTGTTTCACTGTTTCCTAATTGCTGCAGAAAAGTACAGAGGAATGGAAGAGCAGGCCCTACTGTCACAATCTCATTCTCAAAGGAGTAACACCTTTGGATTGCTTTTTAATGCAAAAGTGGTTTTCCTTACTCCAGTACACAGAAAGGTGAATTCACACATCTGCCACTGAACATTAAGCAACATTTTCATGTGTAAAAGCTGATGTGTTTTTCTCTCTTCTTTATTCAGATTTTCATCTAAAATAAATTAAGAGCAGCAAATATTTTTTCTAGTTTTTATGCATCATTTGATTTTGATTATAACCCTTTGCATTAGGTATTGCGTATTTTTAATGGGGCTCTCTGATCTTAGATTTAACAAGTGATGGTTTCAAACGTTTGCTACCCAGCCAGTTGTTCCTCCTCTAATCCTTATGCACACAACGATGGTAACAGCATCACTTTCCAAACTTAGTCATAACAATTTTGTCAGTCACATAGGGTACATAAAACAAAAGGTACCCGAAGGAATAATTATTTCCAATCGGTAAGATTTTTTCAGATATTGTAGTATGATGAAACATATTTATTTATTTAATTATTTACTTATGTATTTATTTTACATCCTGACAACAGTACAATTTCCCCTCTCTTCTCGCCTCCCATTCCCCCCATAAACTTCCCATCTGCTCCCTCCACAATCCTCTCCTTCCCTGTTTCTGTACAGAAATGGGAAGGCCATGCGTATGTATAAACCCATCATGGCATATCAAGTTGCCATAAGACTAAGCATCTCTCCTTGTATGAAGGCTGGGCAAGCAATCCAGTATGAGGAATAGGTTCCCAAAAGCTAACCAAAGCCTTAAGGATATCCCCTGCTCCCATTGTTAAGAGTCCCACAAGTAGCCTGAGCTACACAATTGTCCCATATATGTAGAGGGCCTAGGTCAGTCCCATGCAGGCTCCCTGGTTGTTGGTTCAGACTCGGTGAGTTCCTATGAGCCCAGTTTAGGTGATTCAAATCTACTTTCCTTTTGTATTGAAAAATAAATAAATATTCTCTAAATAAGCAGATGCAGATGTAAGAACATATTAAGGTAAGGCTGCAAAAATTTGACAACAGAAAAGGGTTTCTGAATACACAAAACCAAAATTAATTCCAAACCAAATTCCTGTTGAAGTCATACTGTTTATAACAGTGATCCCCCATGCTACATTGTAGGGGTTCACTAAAACCTTGGGTTCTGAACAGACAGTTAGATGTTGTACCATACCTTCCACCACTCTAGAAAACATCCCTGGATTCTGTCTGAAACTCTTTGTCCCTGAAATTATTTTTGAAGATTTATGTATTTCATATGTATGAATAGCTGTGTGTGCCTGTGAGTGTGTGTGTGTGTGTGTGTGTGTGTGTGTGTGTGTGTGTGTGTGTGTGTACTACGTGTTCTAAATACCATCAGATGCCAGAAGAGGGCATCAAATCTCCTGGAACTGAAGTTACAGGTTATTGTGAGTTGCATGTGGATACAAGAATCAAGCACAGGTCCATTGCAGGAGCAAAAAGCACTTACTATCTACTACATGTTTTTTTAAAATTATTATTATTATTATTATTATTATTATTATTTATAAGTATTCTTTTACTATTTATTAGTATTATGTACATACAAAGTTTTTTATCTTACAAAGCATTATCTTAGTTGTGGAAAACAAATACATTTAGTTTTTTTGTCATGATTCATTAGCAAGTATCAAACACATATACACAAAAACACATGCACAGAGAGTGAGAGAATTCACAGAAAGACAGAGACTATATTGCTTTGAAATGTCTGGTTGAAAAAAATTTCCAATACCTCCATTAGTTTTTATAGAAAATTAAATGTTAAGCTCTAGTAGGAAAAGACAAAATATCTTAATTATATTTCCTAGGAATCACCATTATCTGTATAATAGAAACATTTTTAATTATCACATACACTTGCAATTTAATAGAGTAAATCTCATGGTACTAATATGAAAAAATACTTGCAATATTTATTTGTGTTTAAGGCAACATATCTTCTGCTTACAGACATAGATGTGGCCAACTTTAGGAGAAGAATGAATTTCCTGATGACCATTACATGTACTTATCAGCAGATAATGCTAAATTTAAACTGTCAGGAAGAGGAAATTGAACCACATGACTTCTGCACAGAGAGTTACTTTGTTATAATTATAAAGGTATGCAAAACTTCTGCTTACTTAGTCTCAAACAATATCTTGAAAGCTGTATAAAATCATCCATTAAAAAGTCTTAAAACATTATCTTTAGTTACTGTTACTGTTAGTGAAAAATATTGACTTGGATCTTATAAAACTTTTCTATTTAATTGTGAAAACTAAATCTCCTGGCTGTGACAGGGGGAGACCCCTGGTATCTTCTGCAATTACAGTGTCATAAATAGGTCATTGAATTAAGCATGTGGCTGAAACTTGAAAAATCTTTCTTTCAACTAATAATGATTCCAAAAGAATTTCTGAAGTTTCTAAAGACCAATTCCTGATACTTATGAAGCTGATAGGCAACCCAAATTGTAATTCAGTTACATGAAATAAGGAATAATCTAACATGAGAGACTTATTATGTTATGTAAGGCATGTAAGACATGATCTTGAAGGAGAATGTATAAGGACTTGTCACCCCTTGGAAGGGCATACAAGAGGGAAAGGTGATTATTTTAATATCAATGTATTTTTTAAAACTGAAAGGTTAGTATGAGAAGACTGTGCAGGTGCCCATTTAGATGATGCTAGAGCTGTTAAGCAAGAATTTTGAACTTGATGAAAAAGTTAGAGATAATGGCAATAAGGCTGGGGACATGGCTCAGCCAATGTAGAATTTGCAGTGCAAGTTTGAGGACTTGAGTTCACATCAAAAGTCAGGACCTATGCCTATAATACATGTTCTGGGGAGATGTTGTTAGGGAGAATTCTAGGGTTTGCTTGACAGATGGTCTAGCTGAACTGGAGAGCTCCAGGTTCAAAGAGAAATTCTGTCTCAGCAAGTAAGTTGAAGAGTGACTTAAGAAGATACCAAATAATGTCTCAATATTGACTACTAGCCATCACAAATATGAGCATATACTTGAACACATACATCCACATACCAATGTGCGCACACACACGCACACACACACCAGTTTGGTGACATTGAAACTACTATTTTTACTCCCTGCGTGATATGTCAAAAGTAGTCTTCATCAAATACTCACCAAATTAGATTTTATACATTAAATACCATTAAACCCACCAAAGCAAGTTCTACCACAAAGGTATCTGCATCTTCATGCTGTGTATGGTACTGTTCACAAGCACTAGGGCATGAAAGAAGCCCAGATGTTCATCCATAGATCAATGAGTAAAGGAAATGTGGCGCAATGATATTTTATTCAACAACAACAAAAAATAATAAAATCACAGCATTAGTACTAAGAGATGGAAGTAAAATTGTATTAAGGGAAATACTGTAAACACAGAAGACAAATATGACATGTTTATTCTTCACATGTACATCTGAAATACTGACAGCTACAGATGGTTTTACAATGGAAAATAATCTCCCAAAGTATTTAATCATAAGATTTAACAGTGGTTGGTTGGGGTGGCTCTGAAAAGAGTTTCATAAATATTTCTTTACAAATTTGGAATCTAAAAAATATATATTAGATTAAAATCTATGAACAATTAAAATGTTAAAAACATCAGTCATCTACCGTTAAAAGTCCAAATATTTCTTCCTGTTTGCTAGCAAACAATACAGTTTGAAAACTTGAGTTTCATTAAAACAAGTATTAAGTGAATTTTACTGGAAATTGAGACAGAATTTTCAACAATGTTAGAAAGGGCTCTAAACAAACCTTTTCCCATTTTCATACAAAGCAGTATTTTCCATATTAGAATTCTAAAATTAAAATATCAGTCAAGTTTGAAAATAATTGAAGATTCTGTAGGGCAGATCATATTAAATAGTCAACCACATTATAATTATTTATATAAAAATAAACTAGTATATCTGTGTAATTAGCATTAAATTTCATTCATCTTTAATACACAATAAAAATACAAACAAAAAATGTTTTTAAATACACTTTTATTTTTAAAGATTTACTTAATATTAGTTTCTTAATTAATTTTTAATTTTATAATTTAACTTAATTTTACATATCAGCCACAGATTCCCCTGTCTTCCTTCCTCCCCCACCCCCATCCCACCTCTCATTCCCTGGGGGAGATGGGAATGGGAATAGTTTGCTGTGAGATGGCCTGTATGTTAAATGCTCTGATTGGTCAACAAATAAAACACTGATTGGCCAGTGGCCAGGCAGGAAATATAGGTGGACTAACAGAGAGGAGAATTGAGAGAAGTGGAAGGCAGAGGGAGACACTGCCAGCCACCGCCATGACAAGGAGCATGTGAAGATGCCGGTAAGCCATGAGCCACATGGCAAGGTATAGATTTACAGAAATGGATTAATTTAAGATGTAAGAACTAGATAGCTAGAAGCCTGAGGCATTAGGCCAAACAGTTTAAAGAATATAAGTCTCTGTGTTTACTTGGTCGGTCTGAGCGGCTGTGGGACTGGTGGGTGATAGAGATTTGTCCTGACTGTGGACAAGGCAGGAAAACTCTAGCTACAATAGTTTTTAATTATGTACATGTGTGTATGCCTGTGTGGAAGCAGGTACCTTTGTGTGTTGGTATCTGTGGAAATCAGAAGTGTCTCATTCTTTGAAGCAGTTGTTCTGGGTTTTTGTGATCTACCCCAAGAGGGTGCTGAGAACTCAACTTCAGTCCTTTGGAGGGGCTGTATTCACTCTTAACCACTGGACCACCTTTGTAGTCCCAAGTTCTTAAGTAAATTTCTTTACAATTTCTAATTAGAATATGGTGAATTAATATACATATTTAATGTATTCATAAAATCAGGTTGTGTAAAAATTTCTCACATGAAAAGGAGTAACCAGTGAACAATTTTAAGAGACCTTGATATTCCTCATATCAATATAGATATAAATGTTATTGATATATTCAAAAACTGATATATAAATATAAGGGATTTCTGAGACAAGGTCTTTATGTGAAGCCCAGGTGGCCATAAACTTAATATTGTTTCTTTAATTCTACAAATGCTGGAATCACGGGTGCATATTTCTATGTCTGACCCAAATATATTTATATTACTAATATTACACTTCCTTCAGTGATATATTCATGTCTCCAAAACAAGAAAATAACACAAGGACAATAACGATGAAACCTGCTGTACTTCTTTGTTTTTGAGAATAATCATTAAACTTTTCTTAAAAGTATAATTCTATACTCAGCTGACAGTTTTCATTTGACTTGAGAGGCCAGCAACTCCCAGCAAGACATTAGATGTCAAGACATTTCCCACTGTGCTGCCAAACACTTATTTAAAATTCCCCTTTTTATAATTAATATTCAGTCTGAGCAGGTATGCTCAGAAATCATTCAAGTACTCTGTGTCACAATTGTTGCTCATTACTATCAGCATCTACTGGTGAAAACAACAAAGTCATCCCACTGTTATCTCCAAATAGAGATCCAAGTCTAATGAGCTGAAAATGTCTTGATGTGAAGTATTATTAATTTCCTTAAGGAGTTAATGTGGCAATGTTAACTACCTAGTACACAGTGATAGCATCATACAATATAGAGACACTGTATTATACATTTTAACCCTATAGTTCCAGGAATTTATAATTAGAGGCAGGAGTACTGAAGTTTTTGTTTGATTTTTAAAACATATTTGCAGTCTTTGTGCACAAACTAAATAACAGAATCGAGTGCAGTTTCTTCCTGGATTCCTACTCTTTTTAGTAGCTCATCTTATTTCTAATATTCTTGTGCTTGGCCATAATCATATTTCTAGTCATTACTAGGAGCATGGAATCACCATGATGACCATAAGAAAATGATAGTATTTTCTCACAGAAGACAATTCTAGCAATTACTCTGGAGACAGGTAACAAATTTATACTCATAGATCAAAACACACAATTTTAGAAGTATAAAGTGATGAACACACACCTGAGTCTAGGCACAGTAGGTAAGAAGCCATACACCTCTGTGGTGTGAAGAATATTTACTGTTCTTAAAATTTGCAAAGGCAGACATGCTGTGATTTCAGTACACTGTTCACTTCAAAGACATTGATATATTTTCATTTAGTAAGAATTGAATGACCAGTACATAATTCATAGCTGTATCTTTTCTTGTTCAACAAATTGAAATACTTTGGTTAGTAACTATCCATGTGATAAGTTCATAAATATTAATAGAATGTTCTGAAATGTTCCATTTATTGTCCGTGAATAGTCATGAAAGATTGTAAAAGAACTTGATTGAAAATAAGCTTTAAACTTCTATAATAAAGACACACTTCATTGGGAATTTCCCTGTAATGTCACGGTTTTATCTTTTGTTATTCTTTTTCATCAGAAATATAGAAAATTGCATTAAGGGTGACTATGAAATAAAAGCTAAGACTCCCCAGCATAGCAGAAGTCACTGCTTACATGAAGTTTAATGACCCTTCCACTTATTAACTCTTTGACTCCTCATATGTTCACCCAGAACACTGTCCTAACTTAGACTTTTACAGGAATACATTTTTATTGGTAATAACTACATTGCTGACAGAAAATTAAATTTCACATAGCCAAATTTTTAAAAAACTGATAAAACTAAGGAAAAACACGATTTTAGGCTTCACAGAGCAAAAATCACTGCTTAGAAGCAAGTTTTTGAGAATGTGAATTTGAATATATCTATTGAGTTTGTCTCATTTATTTTTCCCTAGACTTCACTAGGGATAACATTTTTTTTTTGTTAAAAGGTAGGTTTAGAACTTAAAATTATGGAAACTGGGTTCAGTTATGAGTGACAATTTTACTTTTTGGAGACAGAACTTCATTATATAGTTTAGAATGGCCCATAAATTCTTGCATAGCACAATCAGGCCTAAAACTCCAAGAAATTCAGAGTATTGGAACTGTGGGTTTGAATTACCATCCCAGCCAGGAAAACACTTTGAAAATGCTCAGTTCAAGTCAGACAAGGCAATGTACCTGCAGTCTCTGTATTTGAGAGGCTGAGGCAAAAGTATCCCAGGTCAAAAACACTCTCAGCTACATGGGGATATCCTGGCTCAAAAGCAAATAGACTAATTAATTAAAGGCATAGAAGTCTTATTGAAAAATCTTGGTGTTGCCAGTCTGACTTACTAAAAGCAGCCTAGAACAAAGGAACAACTGTTGTCATGAACAGGAACATTTAAGCAATGGTTCTCTGCTTTATATTGTCATGTATATTCGTGATTTCATCATTTATCACTATTATTATTCAGATATGCATTAACAGTAAACTGCACCACATGTTCCAAATAGAGGTCCCAACAGAAATATATTAAATATGGTCAAAAGTATCCATTAGCACAATTATTGGGAAATTTGTCTTTTTTCCCTTGGGAATTTTAATTCCCTGGAAAATACAAGGAAAGTTTCCCAGTGAAAGTAGGCATCAATTTGATTCTCAATACTGAGTAAAAATTACACTAAACTACATGCCTTACTCCTGATTCTTGTATTAAAGAGTGATACATTGATTTGTAGATTCTCTCAAGACTAGCAGATTTTTTTGTTTTGTTTTGTTTTGAATTGTATTTAATTTGTTTTTGTTTCACTTTTTCTTTTAATAAAAAATATTCGTGTGTGTGTGTGTGTGTGTTTATGTGTGTGTTTATGTGTGTGCATGTATATATGTGTGAGTACCTGCATATGGATACAGCTACGAAGAAGTATGTGCATATGTCCATGTGTATATAGGAGTATGTACATATGTGAGTGTCTATGTAGGGGCATGTGCACATGCATTCACAGAAGACTCTGGATTCTCTGGTGCTGAGGACACAGATCTTTCTGTGTGCTGGGAACTGAACTCAGGTCCTCTACAGGAGAAGTATGCAGCTGAGTCTTCTTGGTAACCCAACAATAGAATATTTTCAAAGCTGCCTTTCGTTATGGCAACATGAGGAGAGTGACCATGTTTTTTCTAAGCACCATTAAGAAACATACTTGGGAATTGGAGTTTGGTAGAGATTTCTTGGATATTACTCAAAAATATTTCCACCTAAAATTATATATTCAGAAAAGGGTTTTTTATTTTTAAAATACACTGTTAAAATACCAAAAGGACAAAGGGAAAATATTTTTCAAACATACCTCTAAGAAAGATTATGCACTCAGAATGTGTGAAAAACACAATTGTATCAGAAAATAAACCAAACAAACAGGCTGGATAATGATGTGAACAGAAGATTTAGGAGTGATAATTTACCTTACCCATGATGAGCACCATCAATTTTTAGGAAACTAAAAACAAAATACATAGTGATATGTCCTTATGCAGCTATATAAATGGTTTCAACACACACACAAGCCTGGCAAAACAAAGTGTGGGAAATTTAAGAAGTATTGGGATTGCACCATACATGTAATACAAAAGAAGAACATTACAGCCAGAAATAATTTTGAAATTATTTCAGAAGAGTTTTGAAATTTGAATGTGTTTAGGAATTAGAAGCAAGTCCTTGGAGTTCTCAAATGTAGGAAATAAAGGGGAGATTGGTAGGAAATTTGGAGGATGACATTCGTCAGAAGTTTAGAAAAGCATTCTAACAGTCAGTTTGCATATTAATTTTCTATCAACAATAGACTCCTTGAAAGTTTTCATTAAGGCCAAATGCTACTATGAATTTAACATGTATGTAGACGAATTTCAGCTACACATGTAAAATAATCATTCCATTGCTCTGCAAAGAATGGGTTATAGAGTATCCAAAAGACTAAAAAGAAGTTGGCAGTTTATGTAGCCAGGAGACCCTCCAAGGTGAAGGCCTGATACAGTAAGTTTGTCCACGTAGAATATGGAAGGAAGATAACTGTATATTGAAGACTTGTGTATGTTCTCCTAACATGGAAACTTGGGCTTGTCTTCTTTCATCAAGTTCAGCATGGCACAGCATCTCTGAAGGTAGTACCAAGAGGTTTCAGGGCATGGCCAATGTAACGGGGATGACCCAAGTTTTTAGCCCTGTTCAAGGAACTTCTATGAGCCAGAACATTATTTTTTTAATTTATTTTATAATTTAATTTAATTTAACATATCAACCACGGATTCCCATGTCCTCCCTCCTCCAGCCCCTCCCATCCCCCCAGGCCACCCCTCATTCCTGGGCTCCCCCGGGGATTCAGCTCAGCCTGGAGCTGGCTGTTTGGAACCTGGGGCCTATGCAGGGACACTTTGCTCAACCTGGGTGAAGGGAGGAGGGGACTGGACCTGCCTTGATTGAAGACAAAACATTCTTAACAAAGACCAATAGGTTGGTATGTGGGTTCTCATGTGTATGCAGGTGCAGGTATTCATCAGTTGTCTGTATTTGTATGCAGGTACCGTTCTTTAGGAACTCTGCTATGATCTCTCTCTCTCTCTCTCTCTCTCTCTCTCTCTCTCTCTCTCTCTCTCTCTCTCTCTCTCTCTCTGTGTGTGTGTGTGTGTGTGTAGAAATCAGAAGAGAAACTCTGGTGTGTTACTCTTTTGTTTTCCACTTACCCTTTGAGACAGGTTCTCTAACTGAACCTGGAGGTCATAAATTTGGCTACAATGGCTGACTAGCAAGCCTAAGGGATCTAACTGTTTCCCAAAAGTGGTGTCACAAAACACTACATTTTTTTATGGTTTCTAGTTATCTAACACAAATCTTCATGCACTTTAACAGTTGATATCTTCAACAACCAAGTCACATCCTCATCTCTATATTAAATTTTTTGCTTCATGTATGGATTGAAGAATAATAATAAATAGAAATAATAATAACTATACCTTATTAAAATGTATAGAATAAATGATAGATGGAGTTGGATAGAAAATAGAGGACAGATCATGGGTAGAGAAGCCTGGATGATATCCATGAAGTAGACACAAATGTTTTAAAGTTCATTTAGGGTAATATTTGCTCAAATATATTTGTATCATGCAAATGTTATTTAATCATGAAAAATACTTCTGTATAAAGTCAACTCTGTTTGGTAAGACAGATTTGTTTTCAGTTGCATAGCTAGCAGAAATATCTACAATGTCCTGAGAATACATGAACACATTTTTTGACTTTTTTTCTGCTTGATTGAAATGGATAGCCCCTGTTAGTTCTACCCTGTTAGAACAGAAGTAACTGTGGAAGTTGAATATAAAATTTATGCTTTCTAGAACATATTTAACTTCGTATTTAAGAACCACTTTACATGAAGTGTGTATTTATGTATGTAAACACATGTATTTAATATGCTTTGCTGTACTCACTAAGCTCATTGCTCCATATATTCTGTGCAAATGTCATGTAATAAAAGCTAGTCTCAGGGAGGAGATTTTCAGGTCAGTTCCAGCTCAGGGACATATTGATTTTTCAAATTGCAATTTTTAAAATTGATATGGTTTTATCTTATTTATATTATTGGGGGAGTATAATATAAATATATCGTATCTTCATTCACTTTGCTCTCTTCCATACCTCCTGTTGTAAGTGGGAACACAGTGAAATCATGAATGGACCACCGGACCACTCGATGCATATAAAGAAAACTTTATTGGGGATCAAATTGCCAAGACCATCTCTTGAGGGATAGAGAGAAGAGCAAAATTGTTGAAAAGCAATCAGATTTTATAAGACAGTGAGTCGGGTATCTTTGAGATGATACAGGCTGTTTGGATTGACCAGGACCTCCATACCCTTGCCCACAGTGGTAGCTGAACTTTGGGCGGATTAGTGGAGTTCCTGGTGGTTTAAGAGGGGCTCAGAGTAAACAGAAACCTGCCTTTAGCTCTCTGCTTACCCAAAAGCATCATTCTGTTTACTTGGTCAAAGTCATCCTCACACCAAACTTCAATTTTCAACAGATAAAAAAAAAATCACAGAAAATAACAACCAATCAATTGGACCGTTGAAAATCCAGTCCAGAAAAATACACCTATAAAAGAAATTTCTCATCTAAGATTCAGAGTATGTTGTGGATGATGGGGTAGAAGACTTTTAAAAACCTGAGAATCGGGAAGTTTGCTATCAGATTGTGTCTTGTAGTGACATCAGAAGCTACACCTATAAAGTCTCAACTACATAACTGTTTAAACGTGAGCTGAACAAGTGTAACAATAGAAATATTAGCATGGAGCTAGGGAATTATCTTGTGTTAAAAATAATGGACTACATACTGTTTTTCCAAGTTGGGTTTAGCTTTTTAGGAAACCATTAGAGGAAAACATGCCTGTCAAGCATAATAAACCTAAGATGAAGGTATTTTGTTGTCATCCTAGTTTGCCAGAATTCAGATGGACAGCCTTGGTACCTATCTTCCTTATGCCTAAGGCCAAGGGCTTAGAATGCTTTCTGAAGGTGTATGTTTGTGTTTCATAGTCCTGATACCCTTGGCTTCCTATCCTACCTTCCTCTTCCCACTTCTGCCTCTTTGGTTCATCCTTTCCCTCTGGGATATGTAGATGATGCCCTAATTGTCTATTATTTATTTATTTGGATTTTTAAATTCTAATTTCTACAAGATTTTTCTTCACAAATTAAGATAAATTTCACAAATTGAGATTAAGTGTTAGAAAGATAAAGTGTGCTGCCTTGTAATAATTTTTTTGCTGGTTTTATTATATTTACCCTTCTTATATTATGTGTTGCATCTGCTTTTAACCACAATTTTACTTTGTTTACTCTTAAATAAGCTTCTCAGTAAAACTGTAAGAGCAGTCTGTCAGGGTTCATCCATGAGACTCTAGCTCGGAGGATATATCTATGTCTAAAAATCGTAAGTGTTAGAGTTACAACCTTATTAAAAATGTAATTAAACAAACCATATTTAAGCAGAATAGGTGCAAATACTAAAGAAAGCTAAGGTGAAAGATCCTCCATTGTATAAATAAAAGAAAAATGCATCATTGACTGAAAATTATTATCATCAGCAATTATTTTGAAACTTTGGAAGTCTCAGTTTTTATCACTGTAAATTTAAGCCAGCTTCTCTAATTCACAAAATTACATGCTTAATCCAGCACAGCAAAAGCTAAAGCTTGGAGTTGCTAAAAGAAAATAGCAATGACCAGGAGCAGAGAATCGCATGGACTTCTGGGATTCTTTAGGGTGAATGAAAACAACCTTATCTTAGCGTTTGGTGTATTTAAAAGGCAGAATGGGGTTGCCAGAGTCACTGGGAGGGTCAGGCTTTATCTGGTGCTTTGGAGGTCATAGGGCTCAGAACTACCTCTTGGACACACTTCCCCAAAAAAGCAAACTTAAATGCATTTTCCTTCTGGCTATCAGATTTCCCTGAAGTATTTTTCAGAGAAATGATGGCCAAGGGAGGATTAACTGAATCATAGGTTGCCCTTGAATTGAAGTTTGCCCTTGGTGAAAGCTTTACAGGCTGTCTGTATGACAACAGTTACAGAGAAACCTAATGCTATAAATAGTCAGTTAAAATAGAAAATTCATCTTCTTAGAAATAAGAAAATGTTTGGCTCTACAAATTTACAAGGAATCATTATTTGCCAAAACATCAAGCAGACTGCCAGGTTCATTCATGAGGCTCTGGCTTTGATGATATGACAGTGTATATCATAAGAGGGCATGAGTTTGGACAAATGGCCACAAGACATATGAAGCCTGTTACCTCTTCCAGCCTGAACCCTTATTTCAAAACATTCAAGAAGTAGCATTTTGCCCCTTTCCTATTCTTAAGAGTATGTGTCCATGATACTTCATGAGATGACGGCATCTACAGTCATTATTTCTCTATTTCAATAATACTTGTGAACTAATTGAAGTAATTTTCTAAATGATGAAGGGTTTATGGTTATAAATAAAATTCCTTCCATTGTTTCATGGTCAGCTTTGAAATCTAACATTAAAAAAAATTTATAGCAATTCAAGTAGAACCCATATCATATGATAAATAAACATTTTAAAGTTCATTATTCTTGTTTTCCAAATTGCTTACAATCAAGGAAGTAAGGAGCACTTCTTAATGAGAAACACCTCATCTCTCCTGCAAGGAGGGTTTAATTCCTTCATTTCAAGGAACAGCATGGTCCCATTCTTATTACTACTTGCTTGGCCCAAATATGAAATAGTCCCTATACATTCATAGACTGGAACATTTGTTTCCCAGCTTCTGGTGGTATAATTATAATATATTAAATATTAAAAATAGCTTTAGCTGAGTTAATGAGAATATGGCAATATTACAATCATGCTATTTGAGTAAATTAATTATTGTATTTAATCAAGTCACTCAGTATGTTTTTAATGTATGCCCTTGGGCAACCAAACTCAAAATAGGGAAAAGCTCTCACCAGGCATTCCTTCAGATGGTTAAGTTACTTTTGTTTTCTCTTCATTTATTTTCAATTACAGATAAACTTAAACATAGGACTTTCAAATTGTATGTATCGACTCCATCTCTTTTTACTGTTTGCTTTGGTTATTTGTATGTGTGTGTGCATGCATGTGTGTGTGTGTGTGTGTGTGTGTGTGTGTGTGTGTGTGTGTGTGTGTGTGTTTCTGAGAAACCAGCTTAAAGAGTAAAATCCTCCCACCTGGTTTCACAGCACTACCCCATTCCCAGTGCTACTCAATTATTGTGAAGAAAACCCCAGGTATCACATCATATGAGTCATAAATACTTCAGTGAGGGATGCCACATTACTGTGAAGAAAACCCCAAGTATCATATCATATGACTCATAAATATTTCAGTGAGAGATGCTATACAGTTAACACACAGGCCTTAATATCATCAAACAGTGAGAATTTAATTACTCTTGCATTGTCTTGCCAATTTCTTTTCACAGTTTACTTGAGTCAGAACCTAAACTTTATCCATATAATGTGTTTGTGTGGTGATATTATTTTCCCCACATCAGCTTTGGTTAGTAAAATTATGAACCCAGCACTGAGATTGATGGAGAAATAGTTGAAGAACTCATGTGTAGCCAAGGGTACTTAACTAATTTCAGTGTCAAATAGAGTAGAAATAAGGATAGAGAAATGGTGTCGCAGCCTATGAACATATGATTTTCAACAAAGAAGCCAAAATTGTACCATGGAAAAAAGAAAGCATCTTCAACAAAGGATGCTGGCATAACTGGATGTCAACATACAGAAGATTGCAAATAGATCCATATCTGTCGCCATGCACAAAACTCAAGTCCAAGTGGATCAAAGACCTCAACATAAATCCAGTTACACTAAACTTGATAGAAGAGAAAGTAGGAAGTAGTCTAGAATGCATTGGCATAGGAGACCACTTTCTAAATGTAATACCAGCAGCACAGACATTGAGAGCGACAACTAATAAACGTGACCACTTGAAACCAAGAAGCTTTTGTAGAGCAAAGGACATGGTCAATAAGCCAAAATGACAACCTACAGAATGGGAAAAGATCTTCACCAATACCACATCTGACAGAGGGCTGATCTCCAAAATATATAAAGAACTCAAAAAGCTAGACTTCAAAATACTGAACAATCCAATTAAAAAATGGGCTACAGAGCTTAACAGAGAATTGTTAACAGAAGAATCTCAAATGGCTGAAAGACATTTAAGGAATTGCTCAACATTCTTAGTTATCAGGGAAATGCAAATCAAAACAACTCTGAGATACCATCTTACACCTGTCAGAATGGCTAAGATCAAAAACACTAAAGGAAGGCAGCTTATATTGGAGAGGATGTGGAGCAAGGGGAACACTCCTCTACTGTTGGTGGGAATGCAAACTTGTACAGCCACTCTGGAAATCAGTATGGTGCTTTCTCAAAAAATTGAGAATAAGTCTTCTTCTAGACCCAGCTATATATACCACTCTTGGGCATATATCCAAGTAATACTCAATGTTACCACAAGGACACATGCTCAACTATGTTCATAGCAGCATTATTTGTAATAGCAAGAACATGGAACAACCTAGATGCCCCTCAACTGAAGAATGGATAAAGAAAATGTGGCACACATACACAATGGAGTACTACTCAGCAGTGAAAAACAATGATATCATGAAATTTGCAGGTAAATGGATAGAACTAGAAAATATCATCTTGAGTGAGGAAACCCAAACTCAGAAGGACAAACATAGTATGTACTTACTCATAAGTTGATACTAGATATGAGGGAAGGAAGGGGGAGACTGCAACCCACAGCTCCAGAGAGGCTAGCTAACAGACAAAAACCCTAGGAGGGACACATTGATGATCCTGTGAAGGAGAAGTAGGTGAGATCTACATGAGCAGACTGGGTGTGTCGGGGGGGGGGTGGCAGAGGGCAAGGAGTAGGGGATGAGAACATAGGGAAATGGGAGGGTCAATATGAACAGGGACAGAGTGGGAAGGCAGGGAGGGAGATAACATGATGGATGAGGACATCATGGGAATAGGAAGAGGCTGGGTGCTGGGGAGGCTATGAGGAATCCACAAGAATGATCCCACCTTGGAATGCTGACAGTGGTCAGAGGGTGCCTGTACTGGTCTAGTCTGGTGACCGGTCTAGCGAATACCCTAGCTGTCAACATAGAGCCTTTGTCCAGTGACTGATGGAGACAGATGCAGAGATCCACGGCCAGGCACCAGGTTGAGCTCTGGGAATGCAATTGATGAGAGAGAGGAGGGATTCCGCAGGTGGGGGACATCAAGATCATGATGGGATGCAGTGATGACCGGCCACCCTAGGGGAAGCCCATGAACTGTGGACTGGTGGCTGTGGAGCCCCCATAGGACTGGCCTAGGCCCTCTGGATATGGAAGACAGTTGTTTGGCTTCAACTGTTTCGGGGGCACCCAGACAGGGGGATCGGGATCTGTCCCTGGTGCATGGGCAGGCTTCTGGGAATCTGGTGCTTGTGGTATGATGCCTTGCACAGCCTTGGTACAGTGGGAAGGGGCTTGGCTCTGCCTAGGCTCAGTGTGCCATGCTCTCCTGACACCCCTTGGGAAACCTTGATTTGGGGGACGTGGGGATGTGGGGTGGCTTGGAAAGAGTGCTGGGGGTGGGAGGAGGGAGGGTGTGGGATCTGTGTGTGGTATGTGGAGTGAGTAGAAATTTTCTTAATAAAGATAAATGAAAAAAGAAAAAAGAAATGGTGTGACAGAAGACAAAGTGCTTTCTGTCAAGCTTGACAACCTGAGTTCCAATCCTGGGACCCTCAATATATAAATTGAGAAATGATTTCTGCAAACTCTCCTTTGACCTTTACCTGTTTGCCATGTCTGGTGAGACCCCTACTCCCTACATATAATGTAAAATAAGATGAGATGCAAGAGAGAGGTGAAATGAAAGAAAGAGGAGAGACAAACATGATATTTCTGCTACTGTGGTTTAATGCCCATTCAATCATGTACACTCACATTTTTGTTTTCTTTCTCTTTGTACAAAGCACAAGAGACACAAATTGTTAATAGAGCAATATTTGAAATCTTTAATCAGGACTGAAAAACATAGTTTGTAAATGACACTTGTTCTTTGTGAGTATGAGTGAATGAGTATATCCATTTATATTTGTTCCAAATGGTAGCACTCCTGTTTTTGATAGATCTGGTATTGTTCAGCTTCAACCATAAAATACTTACAGAAATCTGCATGTTAATAAATAACCTTCAACACTAGTTGGAAGATTCCTCATATCAGCATGTCATCCATAAGTAAGCAATCAAAACACTCATAAAACTCACTGACTTTATGTATTTACACCTATACCAAGGATTGTTTCAGACAATATATATCAGAGTTTGAATCTAATTGTGAAGCAAAACAGTAGGTCACACATGACTGTTCTTACAGATTGTGTACAGTGAAGTCATAGCATATGGGAAACAGGCATTTGGTGAAGAAATTATTTTTCTAGATAAATATAATTTTTCATTTTCACACCTCTGTACTTTTTGTACATTTCACACCTCTGTCATTTTGAAAAATAACAGATTCAATAACAAGGACAATAGAGATTCAAATAATAATATAAGCATTGCAACTTGAAATAATCTGCTAAACAGCCATATTGAAATTAATCTATATTTCCTTTCCTAGCAAAGAGCTAATTCTTCGCATCAGTTTTGAGATCAGTGCTTAAGTTTCCCAAGAAATGTCCAATAATTAGTGCAGTTTCTACTTTTTCCCCCTTGAGTAAATGATCAGATTTGTTCTTCAAATTTTGCTTGTTGGGGACATATGATTTGTATCAAGAGAGATTATTTTGTAAAGTTGAAAATTGTGCATTTCTTCACTTTTTGTTGAAGAGAAGGATAATTACATTAAAACAATGGCTTACATTTAATTTTATGAATCCAAAGAGATTCACTGTCTAGTGAAGTACTTTAGATTAATTTCAATATGGCTGTTTAGCAGATTATTTCAAGTTGCAATGCTTATATTATTATTTGAATCTCTATTGTCCTTGTTATTGAATCTGTTATTTTTCAAAATGACAGAGGTGTGAAATGTACAAAAAGTACAGAGGTGTGAAAATGAAAAATGCAACTTAATATGAATAAGAATAATTATTTACCACTTTAAACATTTAGTAAACAAAAGACAAGAAATATTAGCTTTCAGATATTGAAAAATAGGGAATATGGTATTCTGAACACTGAAAGAAGTAGAAAGATAAAAATGGGTCTTGATTTTCATCAAATTCTTGCCTGGATCAATTCCCATATCATGAAACAGGAAAAGGAGAAATTGGGGGAATTCAATTGTGTATGTCAATTCCACCTGACAATTTTTTTTAAGTTACTTTATTATCACTGCCCTGGATAATGGAATGAAAGTATTCTGTACAAGTGACTCGCATGTACTGTCTATAAGCTGTATAGATGGAAGGATTATTCTGTATACTACAAGGAGAAATCTCTGAGAATCAAGTGAAATGCCCAAGAGCATATACTGCAGTTTTAGGAAAAAGGAATTCTGTTTCCACTCCTTACCATAAAACTACTGCTTGAATTTCCAACATCTGGTCTACCATAGATGTTAGTCAAAGCAATCAAAGAATCATGGCAGCCAATTATTTCAACTGAGAAGGCAAAAAAGCACAGTTGATGAAAACAATAGTCAGAGCCGGGCGGTGGTGGCGCACGCCTTTAATCCCAGCACTCGGGAGGCAGAGCCAGGCGGATCTCTGTGAGTTCGAGGCCAGCCTGGACTACCAAGTGAGTTCCAGGAGGGGCGCAAAGCTACACGGAGAAACCCTGTCTCGAAAAACCAAAAAAAAAAAAAAAAGAAAACAATAGTCAGATCAAATATGCTGGTAAAAGTTTGGGACATAAAAAGTTAGAGCTCTGAGATTACAACAACAACAACAACTGCTCTTAGTGGAATTCATATCAGTAGAATAATAAGAATATACCACTAGAAAACACCCAAAGTAAAATAAAATATAAAGAAAAAATGATGAAAAGATAGCTTGCAGGACAAAATCGTGTTCTGTAATGTATGTATGATTGGAATTACAAATAGGAAAAGTGGTATACAAACATTTGAAGAAATAATGTATAATTTCAACAAAAATGTGAACTGAATAATCTACAGGCAGAGTAGGACTTCAGCAAAATAGATGGGAGACAATGAGCTAATGATCTGCCATGCCTGAGAATGGGGAAGGACATCTGTAAACTCCCTGTCAGGAGGCAGGCAGAGGGATTTTATGTCCAATGGTAACCATATCTCAAGAGAGATTTCCTGTCTCAAAAGAAGCAAAAGGAGGCATCAACATTCCTTAATCAGAGTTCGTTACCCACCAAGAGAGCACTGAGGCATACAGGAGAGTCGAGAAAAAGATTTGGAATGTTTGTGAGTAAATAGCTACGCCTTTTGAGAAAGTATGGGAGCAAGATGTTGCAGTGCAGCAGCATGGGGAAGAAAACATGCAGAAAATATTGGTAACTCCTTCACTTTATTTGACATTCTGCACACAATAAACGTATTTTCCCAGAGCGAGACAAGACACTTCTCAGACAAGAAAAATCTTAGAATACTCATTCACCATCATTCATTTCCTCCTGTAAGAACCGACATTTGGTAGTCTTCAAACAAAAAAAAATCATACCTGATAAAATTAGAGTGTTCCAAATAACAGAAAAGCAAAAAAGTAACAAATATGTTGGTAAATATAAGGCTTATATAGTTTGTATTAAAAGCATAAGGATGATTAGTAAAGGGGATATTGAGCATCCAGAAATGATAGAAATGTGAATATGATAGTCCAAATTATTTTTATATAAGCTATGACAATTAATTTAGAGCCATTTAAGGATATTTATAAAACTGAATGTTGGGAATCAGACTGCAGCCAACTGAGTTTCAGAAACACCTCTGGTGCTTAAGCTAGAAACCAATAATCATTCTGCAAATGTGCAGAAAAAAAGTTATTCATGTCCAAAACAGACCACACACTGTGCAGGGAAATGAAACTTGACCATGAACCCAAACATTTGACAAAATTATGAAACTCCCGGAAGAAAACAAGAAAAAAATTCATTATGATTTATGGAGGACATGAGTTTGTCATTCATCACAGACAAAACAAAAACTGCTAGAGAGCTTTGTAGGAAAATGAAATTGGATGAAGTAAAATTTCTACCAAATAAAAATTAAAGCTCCTCAAAAATACATTGAAAAAAAAAAAAAAGAACATATCCATATGTGGACACTTTATAGGTAATGTATATATGTGATAAGAAATGTATAGCTAGAATGCTTGCTATGTAAGCCTAACAGCTAAAAAGCATTTCAGTGTGATTCAAAATTAAATAAAACATTTTTCAAAAACAGTTATGACTTCAACAAAGTCTGAATACAAAGAACAAATAGGAAAATTAAATTTTATGAAATCCATATCTACTAGGACAATACAAAATGAAAACATTAAGGTCTTTCACAGTACATTCTAGAATGGCTGAGTAATAAGGCCACAGCATCTGTTGCTGGAAAAAAAAATGAATCACTCAGAACTTTCACACCTGCTGTTGGAAAGACAAACATTTGCATTCATTTATCAAAATAATTGTCATTTTCTTATTAAGCTTACTAAATGCTTATCATGTAACTCTGACTCCCACATCAGGAGTTTATACCATGTAAGTGAAGTCTTTCCACACAAAGGTTAATGCTTAAGCACTCACAGCAAAATTGCTAAGAAAGTGACTAAATATTGGATACAACTAATTGTCCATCAGAAAAGGAACAGAAAAACACAATTCTGTATGGAGAAATAGCAAATCTTTAAATCAGCAGTAAAACCAAAGGAGTCATGGATGTCTAGGAACAGCTTCAGCAGGTCACGGGAACAATAAAAATGGAAATAAGTACTATACCTATCTCAGAAGGATCAGATGTTATTGCCTACACACACACACACACACACACACACACACACACACACACACACACACACATATATGTGAATAAACATACATGTGTTGGTATGAGTATATATACACCTGTATTTATTTATATCAATATTCAGTTTTATTATATGTATATATGAGTACACATGTATGTATACATACATACATACATACACAACACACACACATGCACATGCATGCACACATTTTGAAGCTGAACTGTCACTTTTTAATAAAACATTTAAACTCTCCATCTACCTCCTAACCTCCTAAGTGCTAGTACTATAAACATTATGCCTGGAGGGACTTTATCACATGCTCATCATTTTCCTCTAATGGTTTTTTGCACCTAGATCTATACCATGTGTGTGATTGTTGAGGGAGGCCTGTATATAATAGGCAAGACCTGCTTATATGTTATATTTAAAATATACAGATGCAAGGTACACACAAGACATTCAGATCACTTGTTATTCACAAACAACTTCATGTACAGCACCAAATGCTAACATAGTTATCAGGTGATACTCTGCTGGCAAATGATCATTTATGTTTTGTCCTTTATGTATTAAAATTGGTTGGTAAATTATGTATAAAAGTTGTGGAATATTGATTGAAGATAAAATAATGTGAAGAAAAATCCTAAATTGTGTCTTCCCCTTTTGTAAGTTCAAAGAAGAGAATGCATAATTATTCCTGTAGTCTAAGTGTTTAGCAGTTGCACCCTAACTTAACAAATGTAACAAATACTGAGCCCCCAGGATGTAGTTAAAAGTCACAAAGTTAGGGAGAAGAATAAATACATTTTCACTAAATTATTTAATTGCATATTTCAAATTCTAACAGTCTTTCCCTCCCCCAGTGTCACACTTGATGCATTCTTGTGATATCTGAATATATACTTTGAGTAAGCTTGAGTGCTTTCCTTCAACAATTTGACAACTTAATCACTGATATCAAGAGTAAATTAAATTAATAAAAGGAGGTTGATGCATCTTTAGGTTTAACTTTCTGAAAGTGACATTGTATTCTAAGAGATCATAAAGTGTCTTAGCGAAGTGAACAGTCTTTTAGGATCATTAAGAACTCTTAATTAATTTGCTTCCTTCAGGTGACATCCCTGCACATTGATTTAGGAAACTGCACAAATGACAAGGATTCCATCAGATGGCTGGGAAGGTTATTTAATGAATGCCTGACCTAACAACACACCGTGAACAGCATTTAATGGGATGAGGTGCTTAAACATGGACTTTTGTTGTTCTTTTCATCCCAGGTGGAGAGGTGACTTGCCTTCTTTTGTTAATATATTAAGCATGTCTGAAAGAAAACATTTTAAGGTGAAAAGGACTCTGATATATGAATGCTTATAATTTCTTAAAGTGACTTAGCCTGTTAAATACTTTACATTTTGTTTATGCTCTTTATTACTTTACAGAGGTTTTAGAAAATGATGATGTCTCTAGCCATTGCAATTGTTGTGCAGTATATTCATAAATGATCTGTGGCACACCGCACTCATCAAAGAAAATGAAACATGGCTACATTGTCCACAGAGCACAAAATATGTAACTGGAGTCAACAGTTCAATACACGGGAACAGACTCTTATTTATAGGTTTTCCATGCATGGATCCTGACAAATACAGACTGATAGCTCCAGACTATGGATTCTCACATAGGAGGTAGCTGTATCTCCTTCTTTCCTAAAAACAAACAAACAAACAAACAAACAACAACAAAACACTTTTTAGTCTTACTAACCACTAGAATGTCAATGATAGTGTTGACCACTTTGGATACTGAAAAAAAAAACACTTTCCTATTATGCATGATTGCAATTGTTCTAAATAAATACATTATCTAGTGTAGCATGTGATCTCCAATCATTATTATATGTCAAAAGTGAATCGGTATGTTTAGTACATGCTATGGTAGTAACTTGAGAAGAACTCTCTTCTTCCTAACCACTCTGGATTCCACATTTTTATTTTGTCTTTGTTTAGCTTCAACCCCAAGTATAAAGCTAAATCTGTCCTTATTCTAGATTTTAATTAATTGTGAGTTTTATGGCTTTGTTTTCATTGACTGCATGTTTCCTTCAAACTTGACTAGCTAATCAAGCTTTCCATTAATCTCTTCCTTACAAAAGCAAATGACTGCAGGTGTGGTGAGAGGCTGACAGTAGTAGATGCATCCTCACCTTTATCCACTTGTGTGTGTGTGTGTGTGTGTGTGTGTGTGTGTGTGTGTGTGTGTGTCTTCTTGGTACTAGAGATATACTAGCGAATAAAATAAATTTCCTGATCAATATCCCTTACAGCATAATGTGTGCAAAAGCGATATAGATGTAAATGAACTCTATGTTAAATTTAAATTTTAGTATACATGTGATATAAGTTGTAAGAATCAAGAATTCCTTTGAAGATTGTTAAGATCTAGAGGTTGGAGAAGGCTGCTGTAAAATAATGTCTTCTGAACATGAAAGGATCATTGGACTTATGAGTTCACATCCTTCAATACATCAACAAAGCTGGCATGAGATCAAGTCGGTCAAAATTCAAGCATGGGTGGGAGAGGTTCATATAAGAACCTATTAAATAACAAAGGGTGAGAATTATGTTGAAACTGTCAAAAGAAAAATTATCTCCTTTGAACTGTTTGTTTTATGTGTATGAGTGTTTTGCATGCTTGTATGATGGTGCACCTTGTGTATGTCTATTGCCAGCAGAGATCTCTTGGAACTAGAATTACAGATGCTTGTGAACTACCATGAGGGTTCTGTGAATCCAAGCAAGGTCCTCTGGGAGGGTGCTCAATGCCCTAAACCTCCAGGCCATTCCCCAGAGTGAAAAAAAATCCATTTTATAATTAAAATTAAAGGTGTTTCCAACCTAGAATTTTACTACTTTTTAATAAAAATGCCAGGTAGACCTAGAGTTTTTTATGTATTCAATGTCTTAAAAATTACTATGGTAGATTCACAATTTTCAGGGTGGCATATGTTTTTGTGCTCTATTGATAATTAGTATCTAGAAAATAAAAAAATCTGTATGGAGATCTGAAATATCCTCGATTAGGAGAGCACTTTCCTGGGATTCATGAGGTTCTGGGTTTGACTCTAAACAGTGCATGAACTATCAAGGGCATCAGAGTTCAAAGATGCCCTCCTTGTACATAATGAGTTTCAGGGCAGCATTCTCTGGGAAACAAAACAAAACAAAATGAAAGTGAAGGGGAAATCAAGCTGACATTGGACCAGGATTACAGACTCAACACAATGTCTGAGAATTTTCCTAACAGTAGCTTGATTCCAAGTGCAGAGAATATTAAAATTGTTTCATAAAGAAAAGTGTATGAAGAGCTTATTGTCTGAAGCAGAATTCTAGAATATGAATAGTTGCTTAGATGGCAGAATCTGCTGAGGTGCATCTGGAACCACAATTGCTAGCTTGTGATCCCTTCTTTCTTTTAAGTAGATATACATGAGACCTACATTAGAGTTTTATGAAACTTTAGAGGAAATAATAGTATTGGGAATTCCCTTAATTATTAACAGTTCTATGTCAAATGAAGAACAAAAATATTTCCTAGTTGTTGATTGCTACAGAAAGGAAGTAAGAAGATGGAAGAGTCTGTCTTTCATGTGTCTTAGAGCAGGATTTAGACAGCAAATTGAATTCATTAAGTATCCAACTAATTATGATAGATTTGAGAAGTTACTATAAAAATGACTATCAAAATTAAATATTTTGTTTTTGTTTGTGTTTTGTTTTACAGAATTACCACCAATGAATGACCAGGATCACAGTTTTAGTTTACTTGTTAATCTATACATGATTTAAAACTAGCATTATTTTTAACTAGTTTGTCTACAACAAGGAGTGATTTAGAAGTTCTGTGGCAATCCAATTCCCATATATCTCTGCTTCATCAATGCAGTAGAATGGCCATCTAGAATTTTCCTTTGAGATTACAGAGAGGCTAAAAAACTGGTGTCTGTTATCTAGAATGCCAGGGAGACAAAAGTAGAGGAAGCATTAGAGTACACAGCCTAGCTTAGCCTGTGCTTCCTCCAAATCCCAGACCTTTCTGTCTAGGCCTCATTAGTCCGAACACAGCCACAGGCCATTCACTGCTGCCATCAAGACTCAGAAATGTTGTTAGCCTGGCTTTCATTGTTCTTACATAAATTCTGGATTCTGTAATTAAAGAATGAAGGGGTAAATGTTGTTGAGAGGCAACAGCCACATGTTTTCATAATCTAATGAAAAAACTAAAATAAAAAATGTAGGTTTTGCTCTCATTTCCATGTTTGTGTCTCTCCAAAATTAACCTGAAAGAAGCTCAATCTTATTCCCCACTTCTATCCTTTCTACCAAAGGAAGTAGTGTATGCTGCTCAGCTCGGTGTGGATACAGGATCACGGTGCTATCTTAGAAGCAGGGAGAATCCCAGACCAGATGTTGAATCTGATGGTACCTTTGTCTCAGTCTTAGCAGACTCAAGGGATATTAGAAATCCATTTCTGTTCTTTCTTTCTCTCTCTCTCTCTCTCTCCCCCCCCCCCCGTGTGTGTGTGTGTGTGTGTGTGTGTGTGTGTGAGTGTGTGTGTGTGTGGTTGTTGCAGGAAGAGAAACATTTTGAAAAATTATGTAAACTCTTTTTCTTGTAAAGTTACCTAATCTGACTACAGAGACTGATAATTGGCCAGTTAATGATCAATTAGAAGGAGAAGACAGTATTAAGGTAGAGAAATGAATACAGAAAGTACAACAATCCCAATAATGATCTTTCTAAGACTCACTTTTGTAGTAACTATGCCCAGATGAGCCAAAAATATACAAACTGTACTTCTAAAGAACCATCTTTACTATGGTATTTAAGGTTGTAATTATATAAGCTGGACAAGATAAAATAACACTTTGCTGCTAGGTGGGGTTTTAAAATCAAGCTACAATAGGCTAGGTTTATTTAGTGTTCTGTTCCTCCATACACCAGGCTTTGAAAGGAATCTTTGACCACACATCTAAAAACTCTATTTTTCCATACATCAATTCTCACATCTAAATTTCAAGTAAATTCCCATGATAACAAATGATTATAAAATCCAGATGAACAAACACATGAGGCATAATGGTTAAATGAATCCATGTACTTTGTAGTTGCCCATGTGCGGGTGTAGACGTTCTGTGTTCAAATTGCCTTTTTGTTGGTGTATTGGTTCTTTTCTCATTGCTATGACAAAATACTCATCAAAGACACCCCAATGAAGAGCTTATTTTGGCTTACAGTTTGAGGGTACAGTTCAACCTGGCAGAGACAGGTGCCTATCTGCACCTCAGGCTGCTGATTATATTTCACCAACTGTCAAGAAGCAGAGTGATTAGCTAATGTTTTCCTTTTTATTCAGTCTGGAACCATAGACCAAGTAGAGTGGGTCTTCCTTTCTCAATTAACTCAAGGTAGGAAATCTCTCATAGACATAACATGCTGAGTGTTTCCTTGGAGATTCTAGAACCAGTCAAATTGGTAGTCAATATTAACTACCATAGTTGACATACCTAGACTCAGAAAACTCATATCACTTCTGGGAGTGGACCTCATGTGGTTATCCAAATCTATATGACTACTAGTTGAGAGATATTGATTTATCTCCAAAAAGCCTGATTCCAAGTAAGTCACACCATCAGCTTTACTATAATCACTGAGATTATTATTCATAACCTATAAGTCAGAGTCCATAGTTCTCACCCTTCCTTACTATATTACCCTGTGTTGCTGGCAAAGCATGTTCTTGAATGTTCTCTCAACTAATCACAAGAACCCTATTAAAAATTTAAATTAGGTAGTAAAATATTACATGTGATGATGTATTGTGTCCCCCAATATACTGTATTCCCCAGCAAAATTTACCTGAAGATCAGAGGAAAAAGCTAGCTACTATATAGAAGTCAGACAATGGTAGCACAGGCCTTTAATCCTATCACTTGGCAGGCAGGGATCTCTTGGATCTCTCTGAGTTCAAGGTCACACTGGGGAACAGAGCCAGGCATGGTAACACATGCCTTTAATTCCAGAACCAACCATAGAGGTCTGGATGGAGGTCTGTAAAGACAGACAGGAAGTGACAGAGCTGGGAAGGAAGAGGAAGTGATGTAGCTAGGTTGAGAGCCAATGAGAAAACAGAACAGAAAGGCATATAGGCATGGATATATAGGAAGTAGCTCTTTTTGGACACTGAGGTGTTAGTGAGGTGAAATTAGCTTGTGGCTTTCCCATTTTCCGGATCTTTCAGATTTTCACTCTTGTATCTGCCTCTGGGTGTTTTTTTTTTTTTTAATTTAATAAGACCATTTAGCAATTCGTCTACAATTACATTCTTCAGTGCAAGAATATTGACTTTCAAGGGGTGAATTTCAGCTGGAAGTAAAGCTGCCTTGGATGTGGTTTATTTCATGATTTCATGAACAGTTCTCTTTCTGATCTACTGCTGTTCAAGATTGCAAAGTAATTGCAGTAGTCCAGCATTTGTCAATGCCTGGACAGCTTTAATTCAGCCACAGGATTTCAAAAAATTATAAAACTAGTAAACATAGCCAACTACTGATGACTGATGAGGTTATGGGCCCTAAAGGAAAAATTTTTGTGGCCACTTTCTTAAACCAGTATAATTCCTAACTGCATTCTAAATACTTATTTGTTTACACAGAGATAAGTGCACCTCTCACCCCTTGTCAAAGAAGCTTTTGCAGTATACAGAAAAATCACAGAAATCTACAACTGGTCAAAATGCAAAAATAAGTAACCTTGGGGTACCCAAACCCAGTTGATATATCTACTGCTATACACAAAACACTTAAATCTAAGGGTCAGAGAACATCATGAACAAGGGAAAAGAAAGTTTGTAAGTGCCAGAGAATCAAAGCATCTGCTATGACATTGTGTCTTCTGTATCGAACAGGAAGCAGCAAACATAAAATCTCAACTACATGGCTATCTAAATAAGACTCACAATGCCAATGTGGATAGGAAATGTCCCACAAGGCCCTGTCCCCTAGAGGATGAGTGTTGGGTCATTTATAGATGATAAGAGAGGGAGACTCAGTAGTCTCTAAGGACAAGCCCCTATTGTTATGTAATCCCAAGGGGTTAGTCCTAAATACATACACATATATATGTATGGACAACAATAAATGGACTCAGTGAGTTACATGTGATATGTGGCATAATATGTGATGTTGTACATAATAGTTAAAGAAGAAGAGGTAATGAAATTGACAGTGGGGAAATGGAGCAAATAGAGATCATGAGGAATGGGAAGGTTAAAAATGTTATAAGTACAGTACTTGTGCATAAAATTTTATGCATACACACAAATATCCTGAAGTCTTGATCCATCTAATGTATTAGTGATTCCATGTTTTATATTACAGTTTAGTTGATTAAAAACAAGTTGTCCTGAAAACATTTCATTTTTAGGATCTCAGTAAAAATCTTGACAATCACTTCATTCCCCTTGACACAGATTCAGAATTTATTCATTTATTTGTCAAAGATCATATTGTCATACATGTATTTTTGTCTAATATTCATGCAGGGTTTAAAGATTAATAAACAATTTTAGCTTGATGATTGTCTTAGGTTTTCTATTGCTGTGAAGAGACACCATGATGATGACAACTCTTATAATGGAAAACATGTAATTGTGGTGGCTTGTTTACTGTTCAGAGGTTTAGTCCATTATTGTCATGGTAGGAAACAAGGCAGCATGCAGGCAGATACGTTTGTTAAAGAAGGAACTAACATTTCTTACACCTTGACTCACAGGCAGCAGTAAGTAGTCTGTCTCACTGGGCATGGCTTGGGCATATATGAGACCTCCAAGCATAACTCCACAGTGACACACTTCCTCCAATAAGACCACACCTACTCCAACAAGGTCACACCTCCTAATAGTGCTATTCCCTTCAGGGAGTATTTTCTTTCAAGCTACCACATTCCACTCCCTGGCCCCCAAAGGCTTGTAGCAATATCATTATGTAAAAATGCATTCAGTGCAACTTCAAAAGTCTCCATAGTCTCTAAGTCTCTAGTTTATTTAAAAGTTTAAAGTTCAAACTCTTTTCTGAGATTCAAGCAACATCTTAACTGTCATCTCCTGTAACACCAAAATCAAAAAGTAGATCACATACTTTGAACATACAATGGCACAGGATATGAGGGGAATTACCATTCCAATACATAGGGAAGGGAGCATAGTGAGGAAATACTGAACCAAAGCAAGACAGAAAACCAGCTGGGCAAAATCCAGACTCTATATCTCCATGTCTAATGTCAAAATGCTCTTTAGATCTCCAACTCCTTTCAGCTTTGTTGACTGCAACATACTTCTTTCTCTTGGTCTGGCTTCACTTCCTGTTAGCATCTCTCTCCTTTGCAAGTATTCCACAGCTCTGGCATCTCTAGCATCTTGGGGTGTCCAAGGTAATTCAGGCTTCAACTGTACAGCTTTACACAATAGCCTTTCTAGGCCTCCATTAAGGGACACCCCTGATTCAGGCCTGGTCTCAAAAGCTTTATCTAGGCTCAAAGGAAAATTCCATAGCCCATTTCTTCTTAATTCCAGGACCATGTGGCTGAAGCTGCAAAGTTCTACTGCTTACTGGAGCTGGAACAATGCCTCCATCATTCAGTTACATCTTCACCAACTTTCCATTTTCAAAGATTTCCTTTGCTGCCTAACTTGGTTGTCCTGAAACTTGATCTATAGACCAAGCTTGTCTTGAACTCAAAGATCTCTCAATTATGTCTTCACCAGCTTTCTGGTTTTGATGGTTACCTTCACTGACTAAACTTGGCTATTATGGAACTTGCTCTGTAGACTAGGCTGGGCTGGAATTTAAAGATTCTCCAGCCTTCGCCTCTGGAGTGCTGGGATTAAAGGCCAGCACCACCACACCCAACTCTAAGCTTGTATTTAATTCTATTTCAAGAGTTGGAAATTTAGCTGGGTGAGATCTTGCCCTGAGGTCACCATTCCCTTTTCTCAGTTTCTTAATCTGTTTGTCTCCTTGAAACCAGGACTTAGCTCCACTTCCAGGCACTCTTTTTTTTCCCCTCAAAATTTACATTTTGTAATTTACTCTGCTCAGCTTGTTCCTTTTCATTAAAATTTGCATTAGAGTGACCACTAATAATTACATGACAGAGTCTATACATGGCTGTTTTGAGATTTTCTCAGCCAATGGAATTAATGTAAAACTTTTCAATTTTGCCTCAGGCAGACTCTTCATCAAGGGCAAAAAGCAGCCACATTTTTCATCTAAATATCACAAGAATGATCTCTAGGCCACATATTAATATTCTTTCCCTCTGAAATCTCTGGAGCCAGCCCCCCAGAGTTCCAATCACCTTCCACACCACTTTCTTCCATGTCCCTACCAGTATGGTCCATTAAGCAGCGCTTAAAGCTTTTAACTGCTTTTCTAATCTGCAGTTCTAAGGTTCATATTCATTCAAACAAAAACGTGGTCAGACCCATCATACAACTATCCTAGTTCCTGGTCTCAACTTCTGTCCTATTTAGTGTTTCTATTGTTGTGGAAAGAAATCATGACCATGACAACCCTTATAAAAAATATTTAGTTGTGATGGCCCACTTACAGTTCAGAGGTTTAGTCCATTATAGTTATGGCAGGAAGAAAGGCAGCATGCAGGCAGACATGGTGCTAGAAAAGGAGCTGAGCATTTTTACTTCTTAATTCACAGGCACCAGGAATTGGTTTGTTTTACTTGCATGGGTTAAGCATGTATGAGACCTCAAAGCCTGCCTCCACAGTGACATACTTCCTCCAACATGATCACACCTACTCCAAGAAGGGCACATTTTCTAATTGTGCTACTTCCTTTGGGGGACATTTTCTTTCAAAGCACCACAATAATATTCACATTATTCCTCCTTCCAATGAGTCCTAAAACAGCAAAATGGAAGTCTATGCTTTCAAAAACATGAAACACTATTTGTTTGGAGTGAATCTTATTTGTAGATTATACAGTTGAAACCTAAGGAGAAGCTAGGTAGAATGGGCTCAGAAGTTGATGGTTAACTATGGGAAGTGTTAGAAGTTGATTTAGTTATCAACAGCATTAGTCCTAGAAGGAGTCTGTGTTATCTAATTGTGCTTCCTTGTTATCAGGAAGCATTGCCTTCTGCAACCATTTACAGGGCTTTTACTAATTTTCACAGACTCAGTAAAACCATTTGCAAGCCACAGGGAAAACATAAAGAGCCTTGATGTCTATTAAATGATTACAGAGCAAAAGGACCAATGTTAGACACTACACTAGGTAACAATGAAAATGCACTCCAATCCAGAAAGATAATAAATATCTGGGGGAAAAAAAACGTTTCTGGTTTGTGGTCTTAAGAAGCTGACTGGGCCTGGGTAGTAGTGGTGAATGCCTTTAGTGCCAGCATTTGAGAAGCAGAGGCAGGTTAATCTCTGAGTTTGAGGCCATCCAAGTTTACAGAGCAAGTTCCAGGACAGCCAGGACTACACAGAAAGAGAGCCTATCTCAGAAAAACAAATTAACAAACAAATAACCAAAAGAAGCCAAAAGGAAAAGAAAAAGGAAGCAGAAGCAAAAAGAAAGAAAGAAAGAAAGAAAGAAAGAAAGAAAGAAAGAAAGAAAGAAAGAAAGAAAGAAAGAAAGAAAGAAAGAAAGAGAGAAAGAAAGAAAGGAGGAGGAAGAAGAAAAAGAAGGAGGAGGAGGAGAAGAGGAGGAGGAGGAGGAAGAGGAGGAGGAGGAGGAGGAAGAGGAGGAGGAAAAATAAGAGGAGGAAGAAGAAGAAAAATAAGAGGAAAAGGAAGAGGAGGAAGAAGAAGAGGCAGCAGCAGCATCAGTATCAGCTGACTGGAGCTCAGAGATATTTTCATGTTAGAACTGGATTGGTAATCATAGCTGTGCCCTATGCAACACCTTAGAGACCAAGGAATGGCTGTCACAGTTTTCAGACTAAGCTTTCAGACAGAGATGTCTTCTTCCACCTCACTGGATTCCTTTTTCAAAAAAATCTCACTTATGCTACCATCATAGGCTAGTCCTTTGTCAAGTATTAGAGTACAGATAGCTATAAGGCAGAATTTGTTCAAAAGGAGTTGAAAGTCCGTGGGAGAAAAATCCAACTGAGATCTCAAAGAACTACATAAACACATTATAGCTCAGTGAAACTTGTTCTCTCCCTGCTGAAGACAGACAGAGATGGCACTGAGGGTTTTGTTTTACCTTTCATAATGGGTAATGTCATGTGCAAACACAATATTTCAGTGAAGAGAAACAGGTTTATAGACCCTGAGTGGATAATTTCATGAGCTGAATTTATTCCCTAGAAGGTAATGATGTAAAAGACACGTATAATTTCAAATCCAGATGGACAATAGTTAGAGAAATGAATTGTGAGATTTCTCCTAGAAAAATGAGGAAAAAAAAAAACAAGAACAAAGCAGGGGTCTGAAGACTGTAAAGAGAGAACTGGTTACTGTGCAAAACCTATTTGCAAAGAATACTTAAGCTGGAACTGTAAGAGAAGGAGAGGATATAAAAAAAAATGTTGGCATCACCACCAAGGAAAAGAAAGGAGAAGAGGAAGAAAAGGGAGTAGGCAAAAAAGGGCCCCATAATTTTAATTTAATTTAATTTAAAGGCTCCTTAAAGGTATGATTAGTTTGATAATAAAAAATTAAAAATGTGCTTTTTCTGAAAGAAAAGGGTTATGTTAGATCTCACAGAAAAAAAAGTACCTACTATCTCCAAAGAGCATATATCATAATTTTGTTTCTATTTTCACTTCAAAGTTTTTAAAATGAAACTAAAAATACATAGTACTTTAAATTCTTTTATGTATATATGTAGGAGTAACATGTGGAATTTCTTTGAAAAGATTGGCTACATAATGTGGATTTCCTGGCTATTTTTCTGTATTTTGTAATTTTCTGTCTCTTGCAATATACCCTTACATGTTCAAATGACATCTCCTGAAGCTGTCCCTTTATTTTCAATGTGAAAGTTTACATTGATATCTCCCTACTATACTTGTATTTTTTAATTAAATAATTCTTAGAGAAAATAACACAACAACAACCACACAAAAAACCCTGAAGGTCATTATAGATGGTCCAGTGAGTAAAAGTGCTCACTATTCAAGCTTCACATTTTAGTTCAACCTCCAGGACCCACAAGGTAGATGCAGAGAAACCCAACCATTTCCCAACAACTTTTCTGCTGGGTTCTACATTCACACTGGGAAACACGTGTGTGCCACGCCCACCCCCAATATATTGCAAAATTATTAAGTAAATGTAGTTTTTTTTTAATTTTGTAATTTTGGTTATAATTTTATGTAGCTAGAGTTTTCCTGCCTTGCCCACAGTCAGGACAAATCTCTGTCACCCGCCAGTCCCACAGCCGCTCAGACCCAACCAAGCAAACACAGAGACTTATATTGCTTACAAACTGTATGGCCGTGGCAGGCCTCCTGTTAACTGTTCCTATATCTTAAAGTAACGCATTTCTACAAATCTATACCTTGCCACGCGGCTCGTGGCTTACCAGCATCTTCACATGCTGCTTGTCCTGGCAGTGGCTGGCAGAGTCTCCTTCTGCCTTCCTGTTCTTTTATTTCTCCTCTCTGTTAGTCCCACCTATACTTCCTGCCTAGCCACGACCAATCAGGTTTTATTTATTGACCAATCAGAGCAACTTGACATACAGACCATCCCCCAGTACAGCTAAGTGCAGACCATCTCAGACACCTGCACTCAGGCCCATGGTCCTAATCATCCTCTATGCAAACCTGCTGGGTAACGCCACAAGGAACCCAAGAAGGGCTCCCACAGGACATACATTAACATCCCACAGCAATTTTATCTTTTCTATTGCAACATACTTTGTTGTAATTTTTTCCTGTTATTTATTTGATATACAGGTTTTTGCAGAAATATTTCTCTTCTCTTTTTATTCTTCAAAATGTTCCATAAATTCAGAAAAGTTTATTATAAATCTTCAGGATGGAATTTAAGATTTTGTAAATTAAATATTAAATATCAGATTTTAAACATTACTCTCTAATAAGCTAACAAAAAATGTGTAGTCAGAAGTTTTCCAATGTCCTGCCTGGCCTGAGGTCAGGACAAATCTCTCACCCACAGTCCCATAGCCTTTTATAAAATAATCCCACAGAGGCTTAATATTATTTATAACTGCTTGAATATTAGCTCAGACCTACCACTGACTAGCTCTTACACTTAAACTCAGCCCATTTTTGTTAATCTATATGTTGTCACATGTTCCATGGCTTTACCTATGTGCCATTGCATGTTACTCCCTGAATGGCAGGCTGGCGTCTCCTGACTCAGTTTTTCTCTTCCCAGAATTCTCCTTGTCTGCTTATCCCACCTATAATTCCTGCCTGGATACTGGTCAATCAGCATTTTATTTATCAACCAATCAGAACAACATATTCACAGCATACAGAGCGATATCCACAGCAAAACTGTACTAAAATAGTTCTAGGTACATATACAGAGTTTGTCAATTTAGTGAAAATAGAATTTTAGATTTTGTTGTATTCAAATTAAAGTATTTTGGTTTCCTTTTTAATTGGTAGATTTGAATTTTTCTTTATTCAAAGAACTATTTACGTTTGAAAATCATGGTCAACCCAATAAACAGAAAAGATAATATCTGTTATATATGTCCACTTACTTAAAATAACTTATGACTGAATTCATGGTTGAATGTATATGGTTTGAATATGCAATTCTGGTTTTTATCAATTTTCTGAAGAGCCTTCTATGTTACCATTCAAACAGGCATGTATACACCTGAATGGACGAAACACTTTGAAACTATTTTTTTTCTAATTTGACAATTTCTTTTCTGGATGTCTTATTGTTGTTCGGTTGTTACATTGCACATTTAAACTCAAAGTAGTTATGACAGTATGCACAAGACTTCTGCAAGATCAAACCTGACAAAAGCTCAGTTAAGGAGAGGGAAGTTGGGAATGAAGTCCCACCCCTTATGAAGATGCAACTGATATTTCATAATCATAGGGAAAAGAAGAGACTTTTTTATAAGACAAATTGTTAAACTACCTTATTAATAAAAATCCAGAGCCAGATATTAGGATAAAAACTAAGAGATTAGAAAAGCAGAAAGAAGCCAGCTAAGTTCTTGTCACTTGGAAATCCTCAGCCCAAGAGATTTACTTCCTGTATACTCTCTTCTATATGCTTTTCTGTTCTGCATCTCACTTCCTTTCTCTGCCCAGCTACATCACTTCCTGTGTGTCTGTACAGACCCCCAGACCTCCATGGCTAATGCTGGGATTAAAGGCATGTGTCACCATCCCTTGCTCTGTTCCCCAGTGTGTCCTTGATCTTGCAGAGATCCAGATGCATGTCTGCCTCCTGAATGCTAAGATTACAGGCATGTGCTACCATTGCCTGACTTCTGTGTTTAATATAGTGGCTGGCTTTTTCCTCTGATCCTCAGATAAGCTTTATTAAGATGCACAATATATTGGGGGACACAATATATCACCACATATATTTTCTCTGAATTTGTCAAATGCAAATGGACTAGACATTGTTAATGTATTTATTGCTTATATATTGTATATAATTATTGTACTTATTGTATATATTTTTCTTATATTAGTTATATATTTTTTATGTTTTAATTTTAGACAAAAAGGGGAAATGTAGTGATATATTTTGCCCCCTAATATATTGTGCACCCTAATAAAGCTTATCTGAGGATCAGAGGAAAAAAACAGCCACTGTATTAAACATAGAAGTCAGGCAATGGTAGCACATGCCTTTAATCTTAGCATCAGGGAGGCAGAGGTCCATCCGGATCTCTAAGAGTTCAAGGCCACACCAGGGAACAGAGCCAGGGATTGTGATACATGCCTTTAATCCCAGCACTAACCATGGAGGTCTGGAGGTCTATACAGACAGACAGGAAGTGATGTAGCTGGGCAGAGAGAGGAAGTGAGATACAGAACAGAAAGGCATGTAGGTGTGTGTATACAGGAAGTCGGTCTTTTGGCTAAGGATTTCCAAGTGGTAAGAAAGTGGCTGGCTTCTTTCTGCTTTTCTGATCCTCAGATGAGCTTTATTAGGGTGCACAACATATTGGGGGACACAATATATCACCCCAAATTTTCTTTAAGGGTGTGATACTTCATAGGTCAACCACACTCCAGCTAAAACACACATCCAAAACTATGTAATCAGAATACATGGGACTAAGTGAATTAAAAGGAAGAGAAGATACAAATATGCCAAGTACAGAAGATGGAAGGGAGTCTAGGAATTCAATGTGGGGTGGATATGATCAAAATTCATTCTATGAAATTCTCAAAGAACAAATAAAATAAATGACACCATCAACATTAAGCTATGCTCTTTATGATCCTCATTTTATCTTTCTATCTCCATTTTTGTCCTTTATGAATATGCATCACAGTAAATACTCCCTTGCAGTTTATACATTAGCCCCTTTATACCATTTTTTTTGCAACTGAAAACACATGCCTTGATTAATATGTGTGGCTGGATATAGAATGTTGATGACAATCAGTTTCTTTCCACACATTGGAGAAATTATTCCATTGTCTTCTTGCATTTGTCTCTGCTTCTTCTTGTTTTGTCGTCTTGCTGGGAATATTCTGCAATTAGTCTAATAGAGTATTTGAATATTTTCTTTGTGTATTTCATCTAATTTTAATATTTTAACATTGATATGATAAAGTTTCACTCTCTTATATAGGTATTTAGTTATATATATATATATATATATATATATATATATATATATATATATATATATTTGGTGACACATGTTATAAGTATTTTATCTATGAATATACAAATTTAAAACTTCTGTTAATTTCTAAGCTTGTTCCATTATTCACTTTGCCATAACCCATATTCTCCTCTTCAGACATAGACTGGCATTGTATTAATCATTTGCATACAAAACAGTTTTTAAAGTATCATCACTTCAGAGACACTTCCTTGATTTTGGGGTATTTGTAGTGTGATCCTAATTATTCTTATTAATAAAAATCTAGAGACGGATATTACGATGAAAGCTAAAACATTAGGGAAGCAGAACAGCCGCCACTCTTCTCACTTCTAAGAATCCTCAAACCAAATAGGGCAAGATCCTGTCTCCACCCACTTTATATTCTTCCACATACTTTATATTCCTTCTCTACCTCCCTAGTGATGGGATTAAAGGCATGAGCCACCACTGCCCAGCTCTTTTCCTTTTTTAGACTGGTTCAATCTCTTGTAGCCCAGGGTGACCTTGAACTCCTGATCTTCCTGCTTTCTTCTCCCTTGTGCTGGGATTAAAGGTGTATGCCACCACTGCCTGGCCTCTATGGTTAACTAGTGGCTAGCTCTGCCCTCTGATCTCCAGGCAAGATTTATTTGTCAGAACACAAACAAAATATCATACAACAGTTACTGCTTTAGGGTTCAGTTCCTTGTAAGTACTGTTTTGTCATTGTATTTCACTTTGAGCATGCAGTCTCTATGCTCTCAAAATGTTCTCAGGGTTTGTCAGATGTTTTTTTCTTATGTTTGTGCATGGTCCTAAAACTTGCCTATGAAAACAGTAGTACTCCATTCATGAGAAGCAGGGGTCTAATTTGCCTGTAACAATCCGCTAGGTTTAATGACTTCACTTATAGTAAGCATCATGTGAAGAAATTGGTTTCTCCTGGTTTTGGGAGAGAACCTATACAAGGAGATAAAGCTACTGATTGTTTTATTTTATTTTTTGATTTTACTTGGTCTTGTAATGTATAGTTTCATTTTTCTGTTTCCTTTGATAACTTGTGTTTTAGTTTGAAACAAGGTGCCCCACATAGCCTAAAAAGGAACTTTCAATCTTCCTGTGTCAGCGTCCCAAGTGCTAGCATTACAGGTATGCATCCTTGCTACCTGCATGGATTTGTGTGTTTGCTTGGTTCTTTGTTCTCTGCTTTTATTTATTCTTTTCTTCTGTTTCCCTTTGGCCTTTAATTGTTTAGTTTGAATTGCCAATTTGCCTGAAGTTTGTCTATCTTAATGTCAGCATTCTGGGAGGCAGAGGTCATATTCAGACACCAAAAGAAAGTATATGTTGGCAAAAGGAACCAAAGCAATTTCCAATCTTTATTGTTCAGGTGTGAGTCATGTAAGTTTTCAAGGCTTTGGATGGTTCAAGTTCATGGTTGTTGAACCCTGTCTCCTCTAGTAAATCTACCAAATACCCAACTCACAATATCCATAGAACAGTGGAGTTTGGATTGTACCTCAATGTTTTCTGGGTAATTTTTTAAATGCAGCCATAGTAATGGTATTGAAATTTTTCATACATTTATTTGAATACTGCATTACCAATCTTCAAAATGTGGCAATTTTCAGGGAATGAGGAGCAAGCAGAGTGAAATTTAGTCTGAAATTCCAAAGGAATTACTGATAAAGAGTTAGAGGAATATGGTATTAGAAGTAGTGGTCTATAATGATGTCTTCTTAGAAACCTTTCAGCAGCATTCCCAAGGACTCAAGAAACTAAATGCTGCATCTAAAAAGTATCTAGGCAGACTGTGTGGTGGAATTTTGATATGCCTTGAACTCTTGAAGGCAGTTTGAGAAAAGATACATACAAAGAGTTCAGATTTTATTCCATGCCTCTCCAAAACTCTTACATTTAAAAGTGGCTTCAAAGTAAACATTAAATCCATGTAGTATTACAGATTTTTGTAACCTCAGAAAATGTAAGATGCTGCTTTATGAGCAGTACAATAAGATAAAAGGAACTCTGAGGACTCTAAGGGCCCCTACACATTCCATTCAATAATACAGCTCATTGAAGTCTTAAGAGCATTGTCTCTTGGCAGTCCAATGTCAAGAAGGGTTTATTGATACAATATTTTTCTTTTCCTTTTAGAATTTAATACAATATATTTAGGTCATATTGACTCCCACATCTTCCTCAATTATTCCCACATCTACTCTCTGAATCTTCACATCTTCCCATTCTCTACCTTCTTCTTTTTTTTTTTTTTTTAATAACCTGCCTAGTTCAATTTGTGCTGTCAATTAGTCACAGATAGGGGACCACCCACTGGAGCAGCCACAGGCTACCTACCATGAACCATATCTTTGCGGATAACTGACTCTCCCTCTCCTAAAAGATATCAGCTACCCATAGCTCCTCAATTAGGGGTAAGAGGTCATGAGTTCTTCCTCTCTTCATGCTGAAATATTGTTTGGCTTGTCTTATGTGTGCAGGCATCCCCAGCTGCTGGGAGTTAATGGGTGTAGTGGTGCCATCATGTGAAGAAGGCTATGTGTCAGGCCAGTTCTCCCAAACTTTTGCTTCTTACAGTCTTTCAACTCCCACCTTTGTAATTGTTCCCAACTCTTCAAAGGAGTGTGCAGTTTGATTGGTGGCTGAACACTTTCTTCAGTTGCTTACTTTTTGTACTTTGATGATCAGTTGTGAATTTTTTCATTAACCACCAACTACAGAGGAAAAAAAAACTTCTATGATGTAAAGTGATAGCTGTAATTATCTATAGGTGGGGAGACAAGAATTGAGAGAGCAATTTGATACTCTAACCATTTAACAAAATTACAGAAGTAGGGTCACTCTTGGAGGCTATGTTCATTCCAATTATGGTTCTTGGCTAGATTTACAGAACAAGACATAATTTTCCTCTTGGGGCGTATACCTTAAATCTAATCAGAATATGGGTTGTTATCACAATGACATTTGATCCACTATGGCACCCATGGACTTATATTGTCCCACTGGTCGTTATTGTAGTTCACAGGATTCACAAGTGAGTAAGATGTTTCTCTCTAGCAGTTTACATAGAACCATTTTTACTCCAGAAGCTAGCCAGCAGGGAGCAAGCTTTCCAGTCACTATGTACTTGATTTCTCCATTTTCTTTGATGAAAGTGTGTGTGTGTAGACAAATTTCTAAATGGTCTTATTAAATAAGAAACACGGAGCCACATATAGAGGTGAAAGCCTTAGAAATCAGGGGAACAGTGACAGCCACCAGCTAACCTTAATTCACACTGTCACCTTAGCTTCCTAAGAGAGCTACTTCCTGTCTACCCAAGCTTTTATTGCCTTGTTGTTCTGCCCTCTCCTTGGCTCTTAGCCAAGCTACCTCACTTCCTTGTTACTGCCTGTCTGTACAGACCTCCAGGTCTCTATGGTTGGTACTGTGATTAAAGGCATGTGTTACCACACTTGGCTTTTCATTCGTGTGTCCTTGAACACACAGAGACCCTGCCTGCCACGGGATTAGATTTAAGGGCATATGCTACCACTGCCTGACTTTTATGTTAATGGCTTGCTATTACCTCTGATCTCCAGGCAAACTTTACTTATTATCATAGAAATAAAATATCATTATCACCACAAGTGTGCCTTAAGTATAAAGGTCTTACAACCAAGTTCTGGTGAGCAACAAAGAGCAGTGACATCTGTTCTTTTTACAATAATAATATCTATTATATAGGGGATCTCCGGGACACCGTTAAAACAAATCAAAGGGAATTATTTCAAACCTAGCCCTGGGCTTTTTTTTAAATACACACACACACACACACACACACACACACACACACACATACACACACACACACACACACACACATCTTATAAAATAGTAAGTTTCCTTGTGGCTTTTCCAAACATTGTCAGTGTTTCACGTTCTTCTTCCCAATCCCTCCTTTGCCCTCCCCTCCACTTCATCCCTATCTAACTCACTTTCTCTTTTATTGTTCTTTGCCCCCTCATCTCTCCTGTGTTCACCTATCTTCACTCCCTTCAGACCTTTATCTCCCCTCTCTACCTCTGGCATGTTTGAGTTTACTGGCTTCTAGAGATTCTTCTAGTTAAGCACACAAATCTAATCATTTTTTGCTGAGATCTGCATATGAGTGAGTGCATGTGACATTTAAGATGAATATTCTTCAAGTTAAAATAGTTATAAATGAATGTGAATTAATTTTCCTGTGTAAACCCAGCAATTAAAATATGAAAGGCAAACAAACACCTGCCTAACATTAGTTTTTGTCCTGAAGCATGAACATGGGAATGGTTTCAGTTTATCAATTTATGTTTACTGTTTATATTATGACTTTCAATATGTAAATTTTGATTCAGAAAGTAAAAGGTTATTTATGGGGAAAAAGCTGATTATTACTCATTTGTTTATAAGTGATAATGTTTTAAATAAAAATAGGAAACCAAGGCTCTTTTTTCCCAGGTAGCCTATGTTAAAGACTGTATTTTAGGTATAATATTTTTAACATTCTAAATATTTTTATCTTTTCTTTTTTTCATTCTTTACTTCCCTTTTATAAAAAAATCTACTACTCTAATAATTAAATTCTGTTATTTTCTGAATACCATGCTGTGCCTACCATTTCAACTTCCTGTGAGATTGACATTTGTAATCAGGAACACAGGAAGGGCTTAAACATCTGAGGTTCCTGAAGCATCAGCATTCTTACCTGCCTTGTGCCAGGAAGAGTCAGAACTATGCAATATGCTCACTAATCCTTACTGAAATCAGGGTCATTTCCAGTCTTTCTTATTGACACCAAAAGCCTTCTCTCCACTCTCATGTTTCACTGCTTTGTATAAGGTATGAAGGTCTCTGTGTAAGGTCAAGCCTTCTTTGTGCTCCTGACATCATTTCATTTTACTTCCTTAGTAGAGCATATTCAACCACCAATACAGCCCCCTTCCGGATGTTAAATCATTCACCTTTCATTTGACTTCATTTCTCTGTTTTCAAAGTTTGTCAGCTCTGAAGTCCAACACAAATCAACAAATGAAGGAGGAAGCTGCATGAATCAACAAGAAGCTCCCCGCTACCCCCAGATCTCTTCATTTGGATTCTCTGGCATGATACTAAAATGTTCCAGCCTTTGTTTTTCTTCTTTGGTATACTCCCATTCACAGTCAATTTAGCAGCCTACCTCGGGTAGTATATCAAAACTTCATTGATGTTTCCTATTTCTGAGCATTTTCATTTGATCCTCAAGGGCTTATATTAAGAACCACACATTTGTCTTCCCCAATACATCTCTGTCTTTTATCTTTCATGTAACCAGGGTTTCTTTTTGTGAATTCTGAATGTAAGATATTTTATGCAAATTCTCATTTTATCAAAGTGTTGAAATAGAATGAACATTAGATCCTGTGCATGCCTCTTTAGCCAAGTTAAAACAGGGGTAAAATAGCCTTCTCCCAAGTAGTAATGGCAAAGGGCCCAACACAGATGTTGCATTCAGGACAGAGCCATCTGCAGAGCAAATGTTTAATATTAGTTCCTATGATAAGTTGCAAATTTGTTCCCACTCTTAAAGGAAATATAAAGCCCTCACACTTTTTGAGGATATAATGATGGAGATAATACATTGACTATCATCCACAGTGCAGTTTAAGTTCCTGTTCTGGTTTCCTGATCACTGTATGGAAGTGATCTCAGGTAATTGAATGGCTTTAAGGAGAAATAATGGGTATGTCTACCCCGCCCCCCCCCCCCCCGGGAACCTACTACAAGTATTTTCTACAAAAATGATGGCTTCATTGAAAATTTTTTCAAACCACATTCATCAGATGCAGTTTCAGAAATATATTATCTCTTTCAACTGCCTAGCAGAGCTGTTTTTTTTTTTTATTTAAGATTTTTTAAATTCTTCCTATTCTCATGTGGTCTTCATTTATCATGGTCTCTTATTCTTTGTTCTCCCTCTCTGTTCTTGATCCAGCAGGGATCTCCCACTCCCCTAAGCTCTTTTTCCCTCGACTCTTGCCCTTCATTACCCCCCCTTCACATCCAGGTTGTTCATGTAGATCTCATCATTTCTTTGTCATTGAGTGATCCCTGTGTCTTTCTTGGGGTCCTGTTTCTAGGTAGCCTCCCTGGAGTTGTGAGTAGCAGTCTAGTCATCTTTGTTTTACATCTAGTATCCTCCTATGAGTGAGTACATACCATGTTTGTCATTCTGAGTCTGGGTTACCTCACTCAGGATGATTTTTTCTAGATCCATCCATTTGCCTGCAAACCTCATGATGTCATTGTTTTTCTCTGCTGAGTAGTATTCCATTGTGTATATGTACCGTATTTTATTTATCCATTCTTCAGTTGAGGGGCATCTAGGTTGTTTCCAGGTTCTGGCTGTTACAAACATAGCTGAGCATGTGTCCTTGTGGTATGATCGAGCATTCCTTGGGTATATGCCCAAGAGTGGTATAGCTGGATCTTTGGGGAGATTGATTCCCAATTTTCTAAGAAAGCACCATATTGATTTCCAAAGTGGTTTAACAAGCTTGCATTCCCACCAGCAGTGGATGAGAGTTCTGATGTGTAAAATTAAATTAAATTATAAAATGAAATTTTAAAAAAGATTTTTAAAATTCTTTTTATATACCAACCACAGTCACCCTACTCATCCCTCATCCCTCTAAACTATGTACTAATACTTGACTGAATCCCTGTAAGTGTTCAGCAAGTCAAGTGGGAATGATGTGTAGAGTAGTAGGAATGGAGTGACGTTGTAAAGAGAGAAATGATGGTGCTTTGGTTATGGGTAACTCATTGAATTTAGTTTATTTCTCATAGTTTATTTCAATGTGTATTAACCTCTAATATACATATATTTATTCATTTACACACCTACTTATTTGCTTGAGGATGCTGCAAAAGTATACAAGAGAATGGGTGTAAAAATAGCAGAAATTCATTAGATATTGTTCTGGATTGAGAAGTCTAGGATGGAATAGTTTCTTCATAGTTTGCTGATCATAATAACTGCCTCCTTTACATATGCTCATGTGACAGAAAACAGAGAGGTACAGAGAGAGAGAGAGAGAGAGACAGAGAGAGAGAGAGACAGAGACAGAGACAGAGACAGAGAGAGACCAAGCCATCTTTCTTTCATTTTTCTTTTTTTTATTGATTTTTTGGAATTTTACATCATGCACCACAATCCCACTCATTTCCCAGTCTCTTCATCTTCTACCCCTATAGCCTTACTCAGCGAAAGAAAAATAGCAATAAAAAACAGTCTGAAAAAAGAAAGCAAACAATCAAAACCCAACAACCCAGAATAATTAAAATACACAAGAAATATTCAGAGACATCACAAAACCCATAAAATACAAAATAGGAAACCATAATATATAAGCAAACAATCAATAAAACCAAAATGACCCCCCAAAACTAATATAATAAAAAATATCTACAAAAAAAAGTCACTAAGGGTGTTTTGTGTTGGCCGTTGACTCCTAGGCATGAGGGCCTGCCATCAAGTTCTGTTAATATACCCAGTGAGAGACCACACTGGAGAAAATTAAGTTTTCCTTTTAAAGAACATGTCAACCCCAGTTAGGTTCTTGATTATGGGTTAGAGCTTGTATATACTTCTACTTTCAGTGCTGTGACCTGTCTGGCTTGAACCTATGTAGGCCAGGTGAAGATTGTCACAATCTCTGTGAGTTCATTTGTGTATCAGTCCTCTTCTGTCTGCAAAATACTGATTCCTTGGAGTTATCCATCCCCTCTGGCTCTTACAATCTTTCTACCTCCTCTTCTGCATAGCTCCCTGAGCCGTGAAGGGAGGTGTTTGATGATGACATCACATTTAGGGCTGCCAGTTCCATAGTCTCTCACTCTCTGCACATTGTCCAGTTCTAGATCTCTGTGCTAGTTCCTATATCCTGCAAAAGGAATCTTTTCTGCTGATGGCAGAGAAAAGCACCAATCAATTGGTACAGGAAGATATTATTAGGAGTCATTTTATTACTATGTTTCTTTAGTAGAGCAATAATATTTAATTTTTCCCTTGGCCCATGATCTGTCTAGTTTTAGGTTCTTGAACACCCAAGCAGTGTCAGACAGTTTCCATCTCATGAGTGACTGGTTACCTCCATGTTTGTGACACTGTTGCACTGGCATATCTTGCAGACAGGTCACCAATGTAGACTGCAGCATCTATAGCTGAATTGGCGATTACCTTTCTCCCATGGTAGCATGCAGAGTATCTTGCAATACCATGAGCATTAGTCAGCAGGGATGAAAACTCTAGTGAGGCATCACCTAGATTTCTCTGTGTTCAATGTGGTATGTTGGTGTTGCTGTCAGCAACAGGGCTTTACCATCTGCTGTGGATATCACTCTGTATAAATAAAATACTGATTGGCCAGTAGTCAGGCAGGAAGTATAGGTGGGACGAGCAGAGAAGAGAATTCTGGGAAGTGGAAGATTGAGGCAGAGAGACGCTGCCAGCCACCACCATGAGAAGATGTTAAGATACTGGTAAGCCATGAGCCACGTGGCAACTTATAGATTAATAGAAATGGGTTGATTTAAGATATAAGAACAATTAGCAAGAAGCCTGCCACGGCCATACAGTTTATAAGTAATATAAGTCTTTGTGTGTTTACTTGGTTGGGTTTGAGCAGCTGCAGGACTGGCAGGTGAGAGTGATTTGTCCTGACACTGGGCCAGTCAGGACTAGGAAAATGCTAGCTACAACCATCAGCTTGTGGAGAGTAACTGTAGTAGGCTTTCTTTTGATTGACAGTCCCCAAATCATGATGCAGAGACTATTATTAGTTATGTGTGCTCGACCTTATCTTATGCTTGTACCACTAGCTTTTGTAACTGAAATTAACCAGTTTCTCCTCATCTACATTTTTGTGTTGGGATTTTTACATTTCTTTTATTCTGTATGTCCTACTACATGCCTGGCTGGCTGCCTACCTAGCTGGCTCAGGTATTTTCCTCTCTTTCTCTCCCTTTCTCTATACTGTTCTCTCATTCTTGAGCCTAGATTCCTTCTCCTACTTATTCTCTCTGCCTGCCAGTCCTGTCTATCTCTCTGCTGCCTCACTCTTGGCCATTCAGATTTTTATTAGACCAATCAGTTTCCTTAGGCAGGCAAAGCAACACATCATTACATCATTAAACAAATGCAGTATAAACAAATGTAACACATCTTTGCCTAGTTAAAGTATTTTTCCACAATGTAAACAAATGTAATACATCTTTATATAGAGTAATATTCCACAACAAATAACCAACAGCCTTGTAACCTGCCTATACTCTTCTCAGATCTACGTCCTGTCTCTTTCTTTTTTAAAATTAAATTTAGAGGCTCCTTTATTCAAACACTGAGTCTTTCAGAAACTAATATAGAATTTCCTATCGCGTGCAGAGACCAAAACAACAACAACAACAACAAAACCTGATATGAGCCATGAGAGGTTTTGATAGAGGTGTGGGGACGGCAATAGAAACCCAATTGTACAGTGGAATGAGTGGTACCACAGGTGGGAAGGCGGAAGCAGGGACTGGGGAGCCGGTATACATCTCCTTGGAGAACTGAACAGAGTGTTTTTTGTTGCATACCCTTTGATGGTTTAATGTACATCTCCAATGTATTTTGGTTATATCTATCTGTCCCCACTCTTACTCCCATCTCCTCCTGTCAAACTACATTGGAGAAAATTAATTTTTCCTTTGCAAGTAATTAATTTTTTTCTTATAAGCACATGTTGAACATCAACCACATCCTCTTCCATCCTTCCTGGTCCCTTTTTCATATCTCTCTTTTGTTTCCTAGACAGTTTCATCTATACTTTCACGGAAATGTCGCTTCTAAGGATGCAAATGCTTGTCAAACTCTGTGGAAATTAAAGTCAATAGTGAAGAGCTCTATCTAAATAAGACAACGGCCTCTTACTGAGACTCACTCTCTGATAGTGGTAGTGCTGATAGTGATTTTCAAGAACCAAGCTTGTCAGAGAAAGTGGTAAAATGTAGTGCTGCTACTCATGATGAGCCACACCACTAAGTGCTACTTTAAGTATCCTACAAGTATCCCACATAGTGTTTTGCCTACCAATTTAACTTACTTTTCTTGATTGGGTCCCATTTCTTTCTCCTTTTTCCTTTGAGCTCCTTATGTTAACTGCAACTCTTTGAGCATTAACTGTGGTTAATTTTTCTATAAACCACAGTTTTTAAATTGTAAGATATAAATAGCTTTAAAAAAATCAACTACTAACAACAGTTACATCACCAACAGCACAATGATATGCTAACTGAGTTTTCCATTCCACTGCTAATTTCTAATCTGACTGCACATAGAAAATTAATCTGTCCTTTCCCTATATTTGAAACTTACCATTATATCCATAAATACTTTATTTTAATTTTGTTTCTCTGACTTAAGAGATTTAGCTATCATTTTTACACTTCCATTCATATATGTGAAAAACAACATTTAGACAATATTTAACTGGACATTTCCCAAATGCCAGCATTTCTCTAACAAAATTGTAATTGTTCCCAAGACCTGTGGCCCCAAATAGGTGCGGGACACAAAAACTTCCAGCTACACATCCTTATCATAATATTAATTCTTTATGGTCTCAATTTAGACAAGGAGAGATTTAGCAGCCCAATGTTTATAATGAAAAAACTAATGAGAGAGAGAGAGAGAGAGAGAGAGAGAGAGAGAGAGAGAGAGAGAGAGAGAGGGAGGGAGGGAGGGAGGGAGGGAAAGATCACTGATATATACTCTGAAGTCCTTGTCCATGCTCAAGTATGACTATATGCTTCTGGGGGTATCTACTCCAGCTGCAGATACATCTACTGGCTTCATATTCATATCCTGGTAGAGTGTCTCCTATATACCAATCCATTGGTACAAATGTTTACAAGCAATTTTCTGAAAGACAAGTTTCTCTGTTTTTTTCTTCTCTTCCAATAGGATGTCAAACAATTTACATGTTAATTAAAATTATGAGCATATTAAATACTTTATAACATATAGCAAATAATGAAGAGCAACAACAGTGTCTAGAAAGATTGATCAGAATTTAAACATTTAAGAAACTGTACTGCTCTTCCATTTGCCTCCCAGCATCCAAGTTTGGTGGCAGGGCACTCCCAGCCATCTAACACCTTCTTCAGAAATCTACATCTCTGACCCTCAGAATCATCTTTACACAGGTTTAGTTTCTATTTCTGTCTCTGTCTGCCTGTCTCTCTGTCTCTCTCTTTCTGTATCTCTCTCTCTGTCTCTCTGTCTCTCTCTCTGTCTCTGTCTCTCTCTCTGTCTCTCTCTCTGTCTCTCTCTCTCTCTCTCACATACACACACACACATATACACACACACACTGAGAACAAGTCTTGGATCTATCATTCTTTTCACATTTTGTCCTATTTGTTTCCAATCTCCAAGTGATGCCACAAACCGACACCTATTAATGTACTGGCATAATTTCACTATATGCATTTTCCTCTTCATAATTTTATATGCATATTCATCACCTATGCACACAAATAACACTTCAAATTCTTTTCTCAAAAGCACACTCATGTTCCTCACTTGCCACATCTTTCCTGAGAATTGCATTATCTGCCTTTTAGACATCTGACATTTCAACGAGTTGAAAATGATGGCCATGAATAACAATGACTAATTGTTTTTTTAAGGAATTAGCAAATCTTGAAATCTTTTCAATTCTTGAGCTTCTTTGTTTTTTTCCTCTGCTGCCTCCTCATTAAATCTGTCTTTTAGGCTAGGGCGTTCTGTAGACAATCAACAACCTACAGAAGGTAGCTGTGCTCTCGTCCCCTTTTGTTCTTGACATTGATGAATTTGCTTCTGAAGCAAACAATTAAATTTAACATTTAATCATTTCATAAATCTTTTTATCAAATGGAATAAGCTCCACCTAATTGTACTTCTCTGGGCTTTTTTTCTTTTCTTTTTTTCAAAAATGAATGTTTAAACACTGTCTTTTTCACTGCTTTCTCTTTCTTATGAAGATTTTTTTCATTGTGTTATCCTTGAGACTCACAGTGTAGCTTTTAACATTTTCTGATGCAAAACTTTCTAATTATCTCTCAATATAGTGTGTGAAAATATTCTTTCATTTTACATGATTGTGCTATTGTTTTCTATCAGTAATTTTTTTAACTAAGAAAGTTTTTCCCTCAAATTCATATATTCTATAAAAGCAAAAAATTATCCTTTATATGCTTTAAAAATCTTTCTATTTAATCATCTATATGGTTTTATAATACTCTGACAATATTCCCTTAGTGTTGTTGTTTGAATAAGCACTGTCTCCAAAGATAGATGTTTTTGAAGACTTGGTACCCAGTTGGTGATATTATGGAATTTTTAGGAGAGCATTGCTGGAGGAAATGTGTCCTGTTCTCTTGTTCTGCCTTCTTTGAGCAGGAAAAACTGTGATCATTCAGGTTCCTACTCCTGCTGTCATGTTGCTTTCCTGCTCTCGTACTTTGATGGACTCTCCCCTATGAACTGAAAGCGAAAATAATTCTTTCTCCTAGAAGTTGCTTTTTGACAGGGTATTATATCACAGCAACAGAAAAGTAAGTAATACCCTTTGATTTTGATTTTTTTTTTTTGTTTTTAGAATCTCAACACAAAACATGATAAACTACTGAAAAGAACTGAAATCCATGAATTCCATTTTTATAATGAAATGTTGAGATATGTTTATTAACCCTGTACCATGAGTTGGAGTGGTATAGATTGTGTGAACTACAAGGACTAGGAAATCATGGGAGGGAATAATGGGGGAACATTCCCAATGGCCAGTGTCCTATGTCCACAGGAATTCACAATGTATTGCTTGACAGCATCAGCTGGAAATGGGAGATTTGCCCCCCAAAAAAAAGTCTCATTTAAGAAGTTGCAATTTATAGGAGCCTTGAGGCAAATAATTCCTGTGTGTCTGAAGCAGATGGACCAAGAGTTCCTTTAAGGGCAGATCTTAGTTGAAAGTAGAGGATGGTGTAAAATAAGTGGGCACTTTATCTTTAATCAGCCTAATGCTAAGAAAGAGACTGTGAGCAACAGAAGAACAGTAGCAGTTAGCCTTTCCAGCACATAGACCATGGACTTGAGTTTTTACTCATCACTGCAAATACAGGGATTCTGGGATAAATGGCTGTTCACTGGCAGGCCACTCTAAAATATAATTAATATAATTTTGCAAAGGTACATCACCCTGGCTACCAACTGAACCTAGAATGCCAATGTTTCTTTTCAGGCCCCATTTTATTTGCTTTGGATATATAAAATAAGTTAGGGTATTGGATAATATGATAGATGTCTTTTAAGTTTTGAGGACCTTTAATCCTGTTTTTACCAATGGTTGGAGTAATTTATATTTCAATCAAGTATACAAAAATCCCTTTCCTGCATTCAATAGGCAATACATATTTTAATAGCTATTTTAACAGGCTAAGAGGTGGTATCTTATGACAGTTTTGATTTTATTACTCTGACAATTAATGATAGTGAGCATTTATTTTCATATATTGCAATATATAAATTTTCCTTAAAAATATCTGCACATTTCTTTCACTCACCCTTAAACTAGGCTGTTACTTTTATTATTATTGAGTTGTTTATATGCTTTTGATACAACAATGTCTCAGATGTGTAATTCACATACTCTCCCCACTCTCTAGGCCATTGCTTTAAAGTGTTGCTTATTTCCTTTGCTGCACAAAAGTATTTAATTTTAAGTAATACTACTGTGATGTTATCATTTATTGCTTTTATTTTAGGTTCACATCCAAAATTATGATCAATGTCAAGAAACTGTTTTATATCTCTTCTATTTCACATTCATGTCCTACACTGATGTCCTTAGGTAGTGGAATTTGTGTGTAGTATGAGATTAAGGTCTAATTTCATTCTTTCCATGTCTAGATTCAAATTTTTTAAATATCATTATGTACTGAAAAGATTGTTATTGTCCCATTAAATGGTCATTGAAATTTTATTGAAGAGCAACTGACTAAATTAGTAGATTAATTCTGGGTTGTCTACTCTGATCCATTTTTATGTCTGTCTGATTTTCTTCCAGTAAAGGCTCTTTTTACTATGAGAGCTGTATATTATTGTTTTAAAATCAAGAAATGTGATCATTCCAGCCTTGTTCTTGCTCAGGATTAGTTTGGGAATTTCGTATATTTGTGGTTCTGAATTAATTTTATGATTTTTTTCTGTTTCTAGAATTTTATGTGCTGAACATTAAACATCTAAAGTATTCCAGAGACTGCACGCTTTTTAATAATATTCATAAAATCTGAATATCTTTGCATTTATTTGTCTCTTTCTTTTATTTTTAAATGTTTTAATGTTTCCATTGTAGAGATCTTTTATCTACTTGGATAAATTTTTCCTATGCTTTTTGTGGAATGTTATTGTGAATTCAATTGCCTGTGTTTTTTCTCACAGAAGGTTTGTTTGCTTCATATGGAAGCAAGATGGAAATTTCCCATTTTGTATCTGGCAATTTTGCTGAATTCCTTGAACAACATTGAGATGTTTAGGAAAAAACTGTATATAAGATGTCATCTGTAAATAGTAACAGTTGTATTTTTTCCCCTTAAATTTGTATGTCTATTATTTCTTTTTCCTTACCTAATTTTTTTGCCTGTAACTCCAAGAACTATATGTAATATCAGCAGATCACCGGAAAAGATCATAGAAGAAAATATTTTAGCAGGTTTTTAGATGAATATAGTTACTGCAATGAGCTTTTCATATGTAACATTCATAGTGTTAAGGTGCATTCCTAATTGGGGAAACTTTCTGTTATGTAAGGATGTAGAATTTTGTCAACCATCATTCTGTATCTATTGTTATGGCCGTAGAAATTTCATTGCTAATTCTTAATGTAGAATATGTAGATTAATAAATTATTTGATTTGTAAATGTTACACCATCTTTTAATGTCCTGAATAAATTGCTTACAATCATGAAGCAAAACCATTTTAATGTGTAGTTCAGTTCATTTTGATAGTAATCTATTGAGATTATTGCTGTGAGATAATGTTCTTATACACTGTAAAGATTTGTCCCTCAAATTGGTTTAATAAAATACGGATTAATTAATAGCCAGGCAGGAAGTATAGGCAGGGTGAGGGGACTAGGACAATTCTGGAAAGAGGAAGGGAGGAACATGGAGTCACCAGCCAGATGAAGAGGAAGCAAGATGAGAATGCCACACTGAGAAAAGGTACCAAGCCATGTGGCTAAACATAGATAAGAATTATGGGTTAATTTTAGTTTAAGAGCTAGTTACTAATAAGCCTAAGTTTTTGGCCAAGCATTTTTAAGTGATATTAAGCATCCAGCTCAATGATTTTGGAAGCAACTGACAGTTATTTTGGAACAGGCAGGCAGGAGAGAAACTTCTGCCTACAGACTGTGTGTGTGTGTGTGTGTGTGTGTGTGTGTGTGTGTGTGTATTCATCAGAGATGTTTGCTTGTACTTTCCTTGTCTAGTTTTGATATGAAGGTTAAGGGTAGTTTTACAACATATTTTTGGATATGTACTCTACTCTTCAATATTTGGAAGATTTTTCAAAAGAACATATTCTTTTTTGCTTATAAAATTTATCACTGAAGGCACTATGTTGTGAATTTTTGTGACTTTCTATTTTCAGAGCATTGTTCTTACCCATAACTGGCAAACTGACTCTTAGGGTTTGGTTCAAGGAGAGATGGATCAGTGGTTAAGAGCACAGGATACTCTTGCAGAGGACCAGGGTTTGGCTTCCAGTACCCTCTTATTGGTTCTCCCCCAGCTGTAACTTTAGTTCCAGAAAGCAAATGGCCTCTAATATCCTCCAAAGGGAACTGCATGTACATGATGCCATAGATACACGCAGGCACATTTACACATATATAATAAAATCTACACAAATTAATACTTAAGATTTATCCTGCCTTCATAGTGAAGACTTGGCACATTACCTGCTACTATACATTCATTCACCGCTTCTGGATTATCCAGCCTTTGGTAAAGAAATGTTCAAAGCAGTTTCTAATGAGCCATTATATTTCTAAGATAGCCTCTGTAATGGCTTATCTTTCACATAAATGTAACATTTTAAAATTTTTCTTTGCATTTTTCAAAAGCAGTTTTAGTTTTTAGTTTCATTGCTCTTTTTTTTTTTAACTGTTTTTCTATTGTGTATTTCACTGTGTTCTACTCTGGGGTTTGTCTTGTTTTGCTATTTCCTTTTCATATTTTCTTGTGTTACAATACTATTTTTTACATAGGCATTATGGGAACCTACAAAGGACTCTAGTTTGGGGCTTGATTCCATTTTGACTCCAGGTCAGAGCGTTCAAGCGTGTGCTCCTTAAGGATGGATAACAGGATGCTTGGCCACATGTGTGGTTACCAGGTATCTTGAGAATTAAGGAGGTGTTAACACTTGTTTGTGCCTTGAACCATGATGTCCTTGAGGGGGAGATCTTTTGTCTCCCCTGCTTTGGGTATAAAAAGGCCCTGAGAAGTAAGCTCAGGGTGACTGTGTTATTGACCCAGAGCTCTCCTGAATCTATTCTGTGTCTTTTTTATTCTTTTACGATGTCTTCATCTTTATTTTTCATATCTATCCTTTGTTAATCCTCACTCCTCCATGCAAGACTGTTTGATAGCAGTACATTTTCTTGCTGTAAATTTTAATTTTATACCTTCTACTATATCATGTATATTTTGATATGTGTCCATTTTTCAAGTTTATTTATGGTGATGAAAACAGAAATTAGAGATTCAACACTTGGCAATTGCTTTTCCACCACTCACTGTCCTTGGGCCTTTGTTCATAGATGCACTTATAAATATATTCATATATATGTATATATATATATATATACATGCACATGTACAAGAACACATACACAAACATACAAATATATTTCTTTTATGAGTTATTTCTGACTTCTTGCTCAGAATTATTCTTAATACTACATATTTAGATTTTTCTATATTCTTCCATTAATGATTTTATTATTTTGATTTTAATTTTTTATTTTTTATTTTTAATGTTGTGTTCTGTTTCTGAGTTTATAATACAATTCATTTCCTGCTTTCCTTTATCCCCTCCAAATCTCTCACATTCACCTACTGGCTCTTTTTCATATTTATGCCTTATTTTTCAATAATTGTTGTTACATATGCATATGTACATACATATATACATATATATACACACTCACACACACATACAAGTACATACATATTTAACACTTGTTTTATCTGTATAATGCTACTTCTATATATGATCATTTCATATTTGATACACAATTGGTGTATTCTTCCTTGAGTTTCATACTATTATGGTCAGAAAAATTGGTATTATTTTAGTATTTCCCAATTTAGTATAATTCTCCATTTTTAAGACAGTGTATCACTGTACATACATAGGTGACCTGAAACTCACTATGTAGATCAGGCTGGTTTTAAACTTAAAAATTACTTGCCTATGCTTTTCTAGTGCTGTGGTTAAAGGCATGTATCACCACACCCGGATATGAGCAATTCTTTTGGCCCCACACATGTTCTATTCATGAAAATGTTGAATGTGGACTTGAAAAGACACGAACTCTTAGTTGGATGTACTATAAGACATATGGAAATATATATGTACAGCATTATGTATTTATAATTGTGTATACATGTACATGCATTTTAGGGACATTTAGTCTCCAGTTATATTTGTGCTTAGCATTTCCTATTAATCTTCTAGTGGATGATCTATTCTTCCACAAATTTCTGTTCTGATACTCCTTTGATTGCTGCTGCTGCTTGCATCAATTGTTCAGGAGTTATAGTGGCCACGGCCTTTTTTTTTTTTCATTTTAAAAATGACTGTCTTTGTTCAAGGGACAAATATCTGGATTTGATGTATATGCTCCATTGTTCTCATTTGGCACCTATTGCATGTGCTGTCTTCCCATCTCTTCTCTTTCAGCCTGTGAGTTCCTGTACAGCTGGGTGAAATTTTTTCTGGGAGGCAATTTGCTGTATCTTCTTTTTGTTATGTCTGCCACTCTTTCTTTTGATTGCAGAGCTGAATAACTTATATTTGGAGTAACTATTCACAGTTACGGACAACTTGTTGCAATTTTTGTGGATTACTTTCTGATTATTCTGTCGGCCCTTTGCTCTAGGAACTGCATCTTTATGTTTCCCTTTGTAGTGAGTGTGTATGTGTGTGTGTGTAGTATGTGTGTGTAGTATGTGTGTGTGTGTGTGTGTGTGTGTGTGTGTGTGTAGGTAAGGTGCATGCCACTGAGTTTATGGGTGTGCATGTCCATGAGTATCCATGCGCAGGGCAGAAGAGGACACTGGATGTCTTTCTTTGTTGCTCTCTGATCTCTGCTCTTAGGATCTACCTGTCTCCTTCCCTTACTTCTATGGTTGTAGCTAGGAGTGCCAAGCATGTTTCATGTTTGAATACTAAATGTCTGAACTCAGTTCTTCCTGCTTGCACAGCAAGCTCTCTTACACTGAGCCAATTTCCCAGACCTTATTTTTTTTTTTTTACTTTCTGCAGATATGTGTGTGTGTGTGTGTGTATAAAATTTCCTCTTCAATATTTTTTTGTGTAGTTCATGTTTTTAACTCTCCTGACAGCAGTTTAACTTGTGAAAAAGTTTTTTTTTTTTTTTTTTTTTTTTTTTTGAGACAAGTTTTCTCTGTGTAGCTTTGTGCCTTTCCTGGAACTCACTCTGTAGCCCAGGCTGGTATCAAACTCACAGAGATCTGCCTGGCTCTGCCTCCCGAGTGCTGGGATTAAAAGTGTGCACCACCACAGCTCGGCTGTGAAAAAAGTCTTAAAGTAAATGAAGTTTATAGCAAATTAGCATCATCTGGAAATTAAAACTCCACAGTGTAACGTATCTTCCTTCATGTCATTTGATTTTGCAATGTATGTTTTTCATATGCCTTACATGAATTTATAGTAGCTATATTTATTTTAGTATTTTAATTTTTATGCCAGAGATAGAAGTTTACTTATATATTACTCCTATAGTATTAGAATAATCTGAATTTGATCATGTACTTTACATAACTCTGAATTCATACTTTCTTATATTTTCAGAGTTTGTTTTATTTAAAAAATTCAAAGAACACTTCTTAGCATAATTTTAAAACATTTTTGTATATAAACTTCCACAGTTTTCATTTTTCTGGGCATCTACCTTTTTTCTTTCTGCAAGCATGGGTAGAAAGGCAAGTGTCGTGTACTGAGTTGCTGCACTGGAGTCTGCCAAAGTTTACTGTGTTAGTTAAAACATTACAGATAACCTCGGGGAACACTAACATGAATCAGTAACAAGTTAAGGAATGAAAACCAAGCATTTCTTCTTGAATTAGACAAAGAGAGAGAGAGCTGGCAGATAGGAATTCTCCACTTCTTTTTCAGTATCTCCTATCTGTCTATGCTCTGTGGTTACAGTCCTGCCTCTAACCTGTCTGATATGTGTATCTGATCTGTCTTGTGTTCCTTTTCCTGTGTCTGTCTGTCCCTAACAAAGGGCCTTCCTCTGTGTTTATCTAACAATACAGAAAACATGGCATGGGAAGGGATTAGGCTTCTTTACAGAAATATCTAACAAAGTATTTACAAGGGAAGAAATTATTTTGCTGATCCCAGCCAATCCAAAAGTGTTTAGTACAGCAAACATGTATCAGTACCCTATATCCACAGTGCTTCCAGCATTTATGATAGATATTTGTTGTATGAAGTGCCTTTCAACCTGTTGGATGCTTTCAGCAATTGATCAGCAACACACACACACACACACACACACACACACACACACACACACACACACACACCCCACCACACACTAATACATTATTCTGGGTAAGGGGATAATGGGAAGATATAAGATCTTAGATATTAGATCACAGCTGTGCATGTAGCTTTGGCTGTAAAAACTGATGACATAGGAAATCTAAAACACAGTAAAGTTTGTTACACTGTTCTCTTAAGGGCAGGTTAATTTTGAACAGGCTAAATACACAGTATTATATCAGATTATGTATATAGTTTTAAATTATCTTATGGGATATTATTAACTTTTGGTGAGGTTTGACAAAGGCTAGGTCTTTGGGGGAAGGTGACAAAAGCTATCATTATTAAAACATATCACCACAGTCTATTGAGTTGATCTTTCAGCTTGAATACCTGTAGCTTGATTTTTCCGCCTTGCCCACAGTCAGGACAAACCTCTGTCACCCGCCAGTCCCACAGCCGCTCAGACCCAACCAAGTAAACACAGACACTTATATTGCTTTCAAACTGCATGGCCGTGGCAGGCTTCCTGCCAACTGTCCTTATCTTGCTAACTGTGCTTTTATCTTAAATTGATCCATTTCCATACATCTATACCTTGCCATGTGGCTGGTGGCTTACTGGCGTCTTCACATGCTGCTGGTCATGGCAGCGGCTGCAGTGTCTCTGGTCATGGCAGCGGCTGCAGCCTCTCTGGTCATTGCAGCGGCTGCAGCCTCTCTGGTCATTGCAGCGGCTGCAGCGTCTCCTTCTGCCTTTCTGTCCTTTTATCCTGCCTAGCCACGGCCGATCAGGTTTTATTTATTAACCAATCAGAGCAACTTGACATACAGACCATCCCCCAGCACAGCCAAGTGCAGACCATCTCAAACACCTGCACTCAGGCCCATGGTCCTAATCATCCTCTATACGGACCTGCTGGGTAACGCCACAAAGAACCTGAGAATGGGCTCCCACAGGACATACAGAACATCCCACAGCAAATACCTGTTGTATAAGTCTGTCAGACAAGGCAGAATGCTTAGGCTCATAGATGCTGATATGCAAACTAATAAGGCTAGATATTTGTATTCTTGGGTTCTGAGACTGTATTTGTGAGGGTCTGGTACTTGGTTCCTTTTGTGGACGGTGAAGGGCTGGATCTGTATAAAAGGTCAAGCATGGTGTTAGGGTTCATTTAAGTAGATTTGCATTTGAATGATAAGCATGAGTGTGGAATCTAGGTTTGTAGGACTGACTGTGGATATTGATTATGAATACTACTACTTAGGCATAGTTTCCATAGTGGGCTTGCACAGGTTAGCAGGAGTTGGCATAGAGCCAGTATCCACTGAACTTTTCTTTATTGCTTGACTGGAGATAAAATAAGTTTTGTTAAATGCTCCATCTTGTAGTTTTATCTCTGGTTCCAGAGTTTGCTTCTACTGCTTCCTTTTTTTTTTCCTTCAGATTTAGGAAACACAGACGGTTTTGTGCTCACAGATAAGCACTAGGGAAACCAGGAAATTTAAACACATAGAGCTTTCTGTGATGTATGACTTGCTTTTTCATACAGAGCAGAGGTGGTGAAAAGCCTGATGACCTTTGTGATATCTGTATGTGAGATCCTTAAGATGTCATATGTGCTTTACAATGAGTTTCATTGTAGTTATGCCTTAAGTCTTATTGTCCACAAGGGATTGAGTTATTATCACCAGGAAACTTTTTACCAATTTGTTTGTATTTAAATATGCCTAAAATATGCTGCTTGGTGTCAGACTCTCAAAGTTTGCACCAACACTAGTTACTGAGTCCTGTTGAACTGGACTTCTTTCTTGCCTCTTGCAAATAACTACTGTGCTGGCTTTGGTGATTGCAGATACAGCCACATTCAGAATCAACACAAATGTTCCCACCTCTGGGCATCCAGAATTTTTCTTTTGTATGTCATTGAAATTGTGCATATTATTGAATGCACACATATTTTGTAATATAATAAATTGTGTTGAAGTATTGTTTTCCTTAGGTTAGTATTGATTTACTTATTGATTAGTTTGCTTCTTTTGAGTCTTGTTTCAAGTCATCCCACAGCTGGTCTGCAATAACATTTACACTTGGACCAATTTAGACCTATATCAAAGATTAGCTTTATTCTAATTCTCTACAGGAAATACATGGTGCCCTTAATTTTTTCAGTCTAGGTGTCCAGAATTCACCTGGATTCCTGTGTCATGTTCTAGGTGTAATTTTGGAATGTTCCCCTTCAAAGATTCCTGGCCCCTTTCGCATAACTTGCTTGGCTTCTCAGTCAAACATTACCATTGCTTCTGCTGTGGTAGAGTTTAGTAGAAGTTAGTGAAGGCTGAATTAGGTTGGCATTAGACAAGTGGCATTATCTATGTAGGATATCCCAAGCCCAGAAGTCTTTGTTCAGATATGTGAGGAATGGGAAGCCCTCTTCTTCATCTGAAATAATACAGACATCTTGACTGTGAACTGTGTGTGGCAACCATATGTCAGGGAAGAGTTTCTAGGTGCTCAGAGTGGCCCAAGATTTATAAACTAAATAAAACTTTTGGACTTGCCTGAAACCATAAATAATTACTCATGGAAAGAAAACTCATATACTTCAACTATGTGTTGCTCTTCTAGAGGACCCCAGTTCAGTTCCCACCAGCCACATCATATAGTTTGCCTGTAACTATAGCTCCAGGAATCCTCTTTTGACTTCTGTGGCTACCTGCATACACATGAAAAGCCACCCTTATGGACACACATATACATGCAAATAAATAATAAAATATATCTTTTGAAAAATTATTTCTGTCAGCATCCTGGGAGCTTGGAAGAAATGCTTGAACACATACAGGTTCCAAACCTAGGCCTTTAACCATATCATCTCCAGAGGAGACCCTGGACAGAGATGCCAATATTCATGTACCCATATGCCAGTATCCTATAGATTGCGGGATAGTTCTCTTCAACTGATCACTGGTAATTTATTGTTTTATAATTTTTAATTATAATGTTTAATAATACAGTACATTATTCTTCAGTCAAACAGTAAATCAGTAGTTGAGTAGTTGTTATGGAATGGGCCATAGACAATTTCACATTATGTATTATAGCTTAATCTCAAGTCAAATCTTCAAAAGGATACAGGAAGATCATTGCAGTCCACCCTGCATGTGGAAGGGGGAGGGATGCTTTTTGTGTACAGAATGTGAGCTGATTTAGATACCATTAGCTCTGTTTCTTGATTCTTCAGTGTATAAGGTCAGCAAGAAGCCTGTTCACTGTTTCAGAATTTCCCTCCTGATGTTCGAACTAGATCTTGATGTTGCTTCTTAGGTGAAAACAAGAGAGCAGCTCTCTTTTCTTTTTTCTTTTCCTTCATTTTTGTTTCTTATCTAAATAGCTCACATGGAAAAGTGATAGATACTAAAATGAGGCATGATATAATTTTAAATTTTAGCAAACTGAACTCAGTTACACATACAAACACACACAGAAAGGCACACAGACACACACACACACACTAATATATTATTTAAAAACTCTTTAACAAATAATTTTATAATATTCTTACCATGAATATCTTATCACGAAGTACAGAAAATCTTCCTTTCTCATTATCTAAATACTGAAATATTTTTAATATAAGAAATGTTTTCTTTAACTAAGTTTTTGGATACTTGATTATGCACCATGTCAATTTCTGCTCCCAACAGAGTTTCCTATGCATTCATCCTTTGGTATTTTTCTTTAATAGATTATTTTTTAGCAGGTTTGGTGGGTGGTCACATCTGTTATTCTGCGTCTGACGCTGAAAAGCATTTTTATTGTGCTCACTTCTGAGAAATTTTATGCTTGGGTATAAAATTATATGTTAGAGTTATTTTCTTTTAGCAGCACGAAGATATTACTCCATTCATGTTTGGCACCTATTGTTGAAAATCACATGGCCTCTGTCATTTGGTCACTCCTTGACTATTAAGTTGTCTCTTTTTGTTAGCAATGTTCCTGAATTATTTCATCCTTAAAGTACAACATTTTCATGATGCTGTACCTATGTAGAGTTTTATTTCTTCTGTTTATTATTTAAAATGCATACTTCATTAGATATACCTACTTCTTTCCAATATTGGGATCTGCAAAACATGTTTATTCAAATATAGACATTTCTAATTTCTTAGTTTTAACTTTAGAGTGAATGCAAAGGATTTTCATTGCTCCTTCATAGCTCTCATAGATTTTCTTTTTTCCTCAATGGTTATCTTAATCATTCTGCATAGATTGATTATTCTTGGTATTTAAAATTTATCTCTTTTCTTCTTGATTCTTCCCAGAGTAGAGATTTACAAATACTATTTTGAAAAAAATTATTATCAGTGAGAGATATTTTATGGCATAATTATTAATATTATTATGTTGATAGTGCAATATTTATATCTATGACATCATACTGCCTTAAAATGTAATTTGGTAACCTAAATTCACATTTGAAATAGTTTATATAGGTTTAAAATATTTTATATGACATACTTTATAATTATGCCTAAATATAATGAAAACTTACTTTCTTTGCATATTTTACTGTTACTATTTTTTTTCACAGCTCTTGATACATTGGTTTTAGACTTTAGAAGAGGAATATTTGTTTATTGTCTTCTAGATAATTTTCTGTTCAATATAAAATTTAGTTTGCTATGTTTGCATTTACAAACTTGAAGAAATCTGGGAACTACAAATATATAATACCTAAATTATTTTCATGTTCTTATGTTTATATATGTGTGTATGTGTGTACACACACACGTGTATGTGGATATATGCAAGTGGGTTTGGTGTCAACAACCTCAGATGTCATTATTAGGTATAGCTTCTACCTCCTTTGAATCAGAACCTGTCATTGGCCTTGAACTCAGTGATCACCACTCAACTATATGTTGGAAGAATTAACATTTTATAAGTTAGCATAAGTACAAAACTATTTGTTTGTAATTGTTTCCTAGTAGCAATTATTATTTAAAGCCACATCATTTAAAACACATTACCTTGATGCTACTCGTGCATAAATATGTTAGTTTTACAAGGAAATATACTTACATTGTGAATATCCTTGCCAGTCAATTGGATACCGCTCATCAGAAACATAATGTAAATTGAATTAAAAATGAAACCACTTGAGGTAAATAACCATGCAGACATTTTGATTGACTTCTGAGGTCTTAATTCTGAGTGTATGTGCAGGCTGTATTTTCTGTAAACTGGGAAGTTCTGTTACTCTTGATTTTATATATTTATTATATATTTATATATATACATATATATTTCCTTTTCTTGTTATAAAGATGAGTTAATCAGAGCATCCAGTTTTCATAAATTCATTAATGACAACATTGATCAGTATGGATATGTTAAAACTTTATGTCATCTTGTGATTATCACAAACTTATAGGTATTAGAAATTGTAGAAAATGTTTTTCTAAGTCATGGGTTCAGATCCACCTAACTTCTTTTCTTCACTAAGTATATTAGACGATGCATCAAAATAACTATAAACACATGAAAAATTTGTAAATAACCAATGATTATTAAGCATAGTTTTAAGTCTAAAAATAATTCCACTATGAAATGTTCTGAATAGTTTCTTTTCCAGAAAAGTTAGCTTAGCATACCAATAAATTAAATTAAGTTATAAATCTATTTAGCTTGTTATATGACAATGTATACTCAACTGATTTGTCTTAGACATCTTGAAAAATCTCACTAAAGAATATCACACAGTTGTTCTACTATTTGGTTAATGTGAGATAGTCCTACCAACAGTGATTTGCTGTGGGATATCCTTCTATATGCTGGGAATATGTGCTGCTTCCATTGGTTGATAATAAAGCTGTTCGACCAATGGCAAGGCAGAATAAGTTTAGGTGGTACAATCAAACTGAAGATGGAGATGAAGAAGGGCAGTGTTGGAGCCGATACAGCAAGCCACCCAAGGAACAAGATGCAAAGGGAGTGGTAAACCACAGGCCATGTGGTGATATATAGATTAATAGAAATGGGTTAATTTAAATGTAAGAGCTAGTCAGAATTAGCCTGAGCCATTGACCAAACATTTATAATTCATATAAGCCACTGTATGGTAATTTTGGCAGCCACCGCTGGGTATAATTGGGTGGATGGGACAGAAAGCTCCACCTCTGTTTACAGTGATTAAAATTATACACTTGATTTTAAAAGACCCCTAGGTGAATTATTTCAAAAGTAGCAGAAAATTTTTTATAAGACCAAATTTTCCAAGGTGTCAGCTGGTTAATTTTCTTCTGCAAGGGAAGAAGAAATAGTAAAATAATGGTGATGGCAATCATTCAAGGAAATGATTGGCAGCAGAAAGTAGTAGTGGGACCGGGGTTCTGGGACTGTGTTCTTGTCATGTTCTTTTCTTGTGTGACCTAATCTATTGAAGCTTCTTGTGTTACTTTCTCCTTGCTGTGACAAAACAACTAGCAATTCAACTCAAAGAAGAAAGAGGTGGTGTTGGCTCAGCTGGAGGATGCAGTTCGTCATGGTAGAAAGGCATGGCAGTGTGGATCTAAGGCATTCGGCCACTTTGCATTTTTAGTCATGATATATAGATAGTTGCTGATTCTTAGCTCACTTCTTTAATTTTATATTCCATCTAGTACCCAAGACTTTAGGATGGTGTTGCCTACAATTAGGGAAAGGTTTATCAACTCAATTTCTCACACAGACGTGACCAGATTATATATTTCTTTGAAATTCTAGATTTTGTTAAGTTGAGAATTGTTTTTAACTATCACACTTATACACATAATCTCATGTTTTCTTTTTAAATTTAATCCATTATATGTTTATGAAATGGAGCTTTCCTGTTTGTTTTCTCTAAAGTACTGTTCAGGATCAGTTAAAAGTTACAGTGGTTTTAACTAGAGACTACAACAGTAAACTGAATCTCAGTAAGTCATGTGAGCATTTTCTTGTGTGTGTGTGTGTGTGAGTAGGTGGAGAGTTTTGATTATATTCTACTGTATTCTTTTAGGTGTACAGTAAACAGTATTGTAATTAAAATGCACTTACTTTAAGTTTTACATAATTTATAGCTTCAAAATTCTATGAACTTGGAGCTCTAAGTGATTTCTAGCAGCTTTGCTGGTGGAGGATCTTATCTTGATAATGAGGGCTGTGCCTAGATCAGAATGATGGTGAGTGGAGATTGGGGTAGCCACGGTTGTTTCTTAAAGTGAAGTTACAATCACAGATGACTTTGCCTTTCACAACAGATTTCTCTATAGCACTTTATGATTTTTAATTTTTCCACAACAGTAGAGCTTCTCTCAATATCAAGCCAATCCTCTCAGAGTTTTTCCTTATCAAGGTATTCATAGTGTTCTTATTGCAATGTTCTGTCATCCATCCATACAGTGTCATCATGGTAATAAACTCCATTTCTTGAAAGTACTTGCTTTGCTGTTTGCACAGAAAGAACTCTTCATCTGTTGAAGTTGGTCATGAGATTGCCGAAATTCACTCACACTTCAGATCACGTTTCTAATTGTTCTTTACTCACTCTTTGTCTATATCTGTTGTTACTTCCATCAGTGAAGATATGGACCCTTCAAGTGTTTAGGAAATTTGGGATGAACTTGTTTCCAACTCTTGTGAATAAGTAGATTTTAAGAAAATATTTCACAGCATATACCAGGACAACTACAATATGTAAATCAGAGCCAAGGAGGTTTGATGATTATGAGGAGAAAGTTGAACTCCTTTTTTTGTTGTAGGAATCCAGTGTGATGCAGCTGCTATGGACACCTGGACAGAAGTCCCTTAATGAGTTATCAGAGAGCTATGAAGATGGCTCACTTGGTAAACGTTTGCTATGCAAGCATAAGGAAGTGAATTTGTATGTCCAACACTCACATATAGGTTTCATGGTGAAGTAGTGGACATTTATACTCCTAGCTCTGCGGAGGTAAAGACAGAAAGGTCACTGGTCTTCACAAGCCACTCAATCTAGTCAAGTGTATGAATGCCACCAAAAACAAATTAGTGGGAAATGACAGAGGAAGACATTCAGCACTGATCTCCAGGTTCTACATACACATGCACATATATGAATATGCACACACAGGTACACAATAATACACATAAATATCAACCTATGGTAACTAAGATACTATTTGATATTCTGTTCTAAAAATAGCTTCATTTTATAGTTGCAATTTTTTAAAATTTATTTGTGTGTGTGTGTGTGTGTGTGTGTGTGTGTGTGTGTGTGTGTGTGTGTGCTATGACATGCATGTGAAGGTCAGATGACATCTCATAAGAGTCTATTCTATACTTCTGCCATGTGCATTCTAAGAACTAAACTCAGGTCTTCAAGCTACGTTGGAAGCATCTTTACCCACTAAGTCATCTTATAATTCCAAGATTAATTTTCTTTAAATTGTGAAACTTAGAATGACAATCCTCCTGTAAATTTAAAAAAAATGGCTCACTGTTATGCTGTTCTTCAAGTTTTTAATGAAGCAAAAATTTGAATTACCTTGTTTAAATGAAATTACTAGGCCCTGTTGCTTTTAATAGTAAACCTCACTAAGCTCAATGTTTTACTTAAAACATTGGGGACTACGAAAGGATTTATATTTCCAACATATTAATATACACATTCCAGTATGTCTAAGCTAAACATTAAAAATCAAGATGTTTCTGTGATTTTGTAAAAGAAATGGGTATTGATAATTCTAATTCTCATGCTCTGGTGGTTATTGTCTCTTAGAATCTATGGTTATACTTATGGTTTAGTTACTTTTGCTCATAAAAATACTATTGTCATAAAACAGATAATTGTGCTTTATATACATAACCAATGCAGCATCACATACCACCATATATTTTCTCAAAATGAAATAAAATTTTACTCTTTCTTGTCTTATGTATCATGCCAAAAGAACAAAAAAAAATGTAATTGGGAGTTTCTCTCAGTTGCCTAAGTCCATTAGTTAAGGGGATTGATAAATTTCAGGACTCAACACCTTGCTTCTTCTAAATGTTTGCAAGGATAATCCAGATGTCTGAGCATCACATCTCAGTACATCCATAGGGTACTTATGAATGGGTCTACCACACAAACAAGTAAAATTAGTAAATCAAGTCATGTAATTAGTAAATCAACTCCTTAGAATTCATAGAGGATGGGTATCATCAGTGAATGGAAACCTAGATGCCCTCCACCCCCTCCCCCAGAAAAAAAAAGCAAAAGCCAGGAGATTTCACTACTCCTGCCTTCTGGCATAAGCTGGGGCTTAATAGCCTTCAGGATTCAGTAGGTTAACCCTTCGGCTGGTTTCCATGTCTTCAGTCTGAACCACAGATGCAGTACCTTTCAGATTCTGTAAACACAGAGATAATTCTTCATTATAGATAATATCATGCACTAATACATTATGCATACATGTATCTGTCATTTAATATTTAACTCCTAATAGAGAATTGTGATAACATGTTTAAGATGTGATTATAATAACATGTTGAAGATGTGTTTGTCTTCAACCTAGATGCCTCTCAACTGAAGAATGGATTAAAAAATGTGGTACATATATACAATGGAGTACTACTCAGCAGAGAAAAATAATGATGTCATGAAATTTGCAGACAAATGGATGGAACTAGAAAATATCATCCTGAATGAGGTAATTCACTCTGAAGAACAACCTTGTATGTACTCACTCATACATAGATACTAGAAGTAAAGCAAAGGATAACAAGATAACAATCCACAGCTCCAGAGAGCCAGCTAACAAAGTGGACCCTAAGTGGGACACATGGATCACCCTGGGAAGCAGAAATAGATGAGATCTCCATGAGTGAACTGGGGGTGAGGGTAGGAGATAGAGGATGAGAACATAAGGGAATGGGATGGTCAAGCTGAAACAGTGATGGTGTGAGAACGCAAAGGAAGAGATACCATAATAGAGGGAGATCTCATGGGGATAGAGAGAAACCCAGTGCTTGGGAAGTTGCCAGAAATCCCCAAGGATGACCCCAGCTTGGACTACTAGAAATAGTGGAGAGGGTGCCTGAACTGAACTGGCTTGCCCCAGTCATCAGATAAGTGAATACACTTACTGCTACCACAGAACTTTTCTCCAAATACTGGTGGAGGCAGATGCAGATATCCATAGCCAAACACCAGGCAGAGCTCCAGAAGTCCAGTAGGAGAGAGGAGGGATTCTATCAGCAACTGCATTAGTAAAATGATGGGGAAACCTGCAGAGATGACCAAAACAAACTAGTGGGAACTCATGAAAGTTGGACCAATGGCTGTGGAGCCTGCATGGGACTGGTATAGGCCCTCTGCATGGCAAGACAATAGTGTAGCTTCATCTGATTGGGGGGCCCCCTAGCAGTAGGGTCAGGATCCATCCCTGGTGCATGAGGGGGCTTTTTGGAGCCCAATACTATGATGAGATGCCTCATGCAGTCTTGAGGCATAGGGAAGGGCTTGGACTTGCCTCTACTGGATGTGCCTCTCAATAGGAGGCCTTGCCTTCTTGTGAGGGGGACTGGGGAGTTGTTTGGGAAGGGAGGCTGGAGAGATGAGAGGAGGGGAGAGGGGGATCTCTGATTGATGTGTAAAATGAATGAAAAAATTTACTAAAATAATCAGAAAAATAAGATGTGATTGTCTTGTAAAATGTAATGCACGTTATATTGGTAATATCCATTGTGTTGTTCTGTGTTTCTTACTACATCTACAAGCTCTGAAAAGAAGTGACTTAAAAGTCATGACAATTTTTATTTCTCACAGAGATAGTTTATTTGTTACATATTTATTGCCATGTACACTCATGTGTTTGGTAATGGATATTAATATATTTTGTACTTATATTGAGCTTGTCCTTATTTGTTACTTGTATTTTTATCTAATGTATTGCTATTAGTTATATTATTATCATTGCATGTTTTCTATGTCCGTTTTTGTGTTTCTGTGTATATATGTGTGTATGTGTTAAAGGTTCATGTCCTCTGTTGTGATCAGAGGACAGCCAAAGTTTCTAAGTATGGAATTTAACTTTTTGTGCTGGGCCAACATATTCTTTAACCTTTTGAAACATTCCACTGACCTCTGGCTACCTGTTTTGGATATTCACACATTAATGGTAATGCAAATGATCAATATTTAATAGATTCCAAAACTATGTTATGACTTGACATTTAAATGAAAAATAATATTTTTGCATAGCTAGAAACAAACTTCATGTATAATTAAAATACTTATCATTATAGATAATAATTCACCTGCATCTTTATATGCAGCCAATGAATACTTTTTTAGATGTAAGTATATATATATATATATATATATATATATATATATATATATATATATATATATTTCAGATATTACTGAAGATAAAATTTTGAGTTTTATATGCCACATATGGCAAGAATTTACAGATGTTTGCATGTCTGTTCATATGTGTTTTTGTTTGTGGGTGTCTGTGCCTTCACACATATCTCTTGTTTGCAGGTGCCCATGAGAGAGAGAAGAGAGTCTCAGAAAAAATAAATAAATAAATAAATAAATAAATAAATAAATAAATAAATAAATAAATAAAGAAAGAAAGAAAGAAAGAAAGAAAGAAAGAAAGAAAGAAAGAAAGAAAGAAAGAAAGAAAGAAAGAAGAGGGTCTCAGAACCCCTGAAACTGGGTTTACTGGTGCTTGTCAATGGATGTTGGAATTAGAATTCATCTTCTGCAAGAGTAGCAAGTGCTCTTAAGTACTGAGACAAGTCTCCAGTTCTACTTATTTTTACTTTTCTAAAGTATTTAATTAAAAAAATAGATGGTGCCTCCCAAACAGATCAAACCAATCAACTGCCTCACCTATTCAGAGGGCATGATCCAGTTGGGGGCCCCTCAGCCTTTGGTTCACAGTTCATGTGTTTCCATTCGTTTGACTATTTGTCCCTGTGCTTTATCCAACCTTAGTTTCAACAATTCTCGCTCATATAAAGCCTCCTCTTTCTCGCTAATTAGACTCCTGGCACTCCACCTGGGGCCTAGCCATGTATGTCTGCATCCAGATTCCTCCAGGCAGTGGAACCAGGTCCTGGGCTCATTGCATGAGTTAGCTGTTTGAAACCTGGGACTTATGCAGGGACGCTTGTCTCAATCTGGGAGGAGGGGACTGGACCTGCCTGGACTGAGTCTATCAGGTCGATCTCAGTCCTCAGGGGAGGCCTTGCTGTGGAGGAGGTGGGAGTGGGGGGTGGGCTGGGGGGAAGGAGAGGGGGGCAGGGGGAGAACAAGGGAATCTGTGGCTGTTATGTAGAACTGAATAGTATTGTAAAATAAAATAAAATTTAAATTTAAAAAGTAGGTGGTAATTTCTTCATTCCCTTAAAATATATATCATTACATGTTTAAGTTCATGATTTGAGAAATAATACCTGGTATGACAGCAGATTTTTAATGTGCAAGTTATTTTCATTTATAATTAATTTCACTCTTTGTGCTGGGTATGTACTTCTTCAGACCACAGGTTGAAGGAAAGAGTATTAAAAATTTTGAACACTGTTTTATGACTGCTGGATTTCATTTCTCTAGTTTTGTTTTGAGGTACTAAGTGGTTAATAACAAAAATACACATGCAGTTAGTCAATTCTTGTCCTGTTCAGGTTTTACTGTCAACTTGATGAAAACCTAGAATCACAAGAAGAGGAAACCTCAAATGAAGAATTGCCCTTGATAGGCCTCTCGGCATGTTTGAGAGATTGTCTCTATTGACATGTGAGATCCCAATCCACCATGGCTGGCATCACCTCTAGGCAGGTGTATCTGAGCAGTGTAAGAAAACTAGCTTAGTATGAGGCAGGATGCATCACTTCTCTGTGCTTTGTGTTTGAGCTTCTGACATGACTTCCCTCAGTGATGATCTGTGACCTGGAAGTATAAGAAGAAATAAATTCTTGCCTCCCTTACATTGCTTTTGGTCAGAGTGTTTTATCACACCAACAGAGGTGAAACTAGAACACTTCCAGAATTTACAAAACACACTTTAAGTCAAACTAAAACTGGAAAATAAGTTTGGAAAAACATTTTCTGTACAAAATTGTGAAGTGTATTCCCTCATTATTTTTTCAGTTCATTGATGAGCTGTGGTACAGCAAAGTTTTTAACTCAGTACTTTAAACCTGGCTTATACTTTGGGAATTATATTCTCAATTTAACGTAGAGAAAGGTGAAACATATTCAAGTGAAAAAATGACTAAGTGCTTGATTATGAAAATATGATGTGAAAGATAATATTTTACACATTGTGAAAATTTATAGAAATTAAGAATAAATGTTTTCAAATAGTCACACAGAAATACCACTTATTTTGCTGGATATGATTGATTGTTTGCCTATGAATTCAAACTGGCTGTGATTACATGCCCAGACATGCCCAAGAGAAAGCCAGCCTAAATCATAGCATAAACGGGGACAGGCTAATGAAGTCCTGCCCTTAGCTGAGGAACTATTGACCATTCACAGCTGATGGGGAAAGGAGATAAAATTTTCTGAATGGATAGAGCTGCTAAAAGTTTATTCATACTCCAGTAGATAGTCATACACCCTTGCACATGCAGATGATACTCAGGGGATTAGGTGGGTTTTATGGGGATGGAGGCATATGAAACTGGGAGAGGAAAGTGGTAAAGAATTAGGGGAGGAATTAGAGGAGCAAGAAGGGGTTAATTTGATCAAAGCATATTATATGCAGATATGAAATACTCTACCAATAAAAGAAAAGCAATTTCATTCTGAAAAGGGGCACTTACAAAGACAGTTTGAAATTGATAAATTAGGGGTACTTATAAATATACAGCAGCTGGTTTATCCAACAACACTTTTATAAAGGGAGTTGGTGAATGAGATATTGTTTTGAGAAGTAACCAGAAAAGGACTTCACAGAATAAAGAAACTGGGAAATTATGATATGATCAATGAACTAACATCCAATCTCAGCTTTCATCTATCTTTTTGGGTTAAATGAGAAAGTGCTTCCCTTTTGCCTTTTGTGTAGAGCACGATCTATTTTAATATATGAAAGATTGGGCTCATGCTGCTTAAGTCATAGTGATCTAACAGATGGGAATAGAGATAGCAGTGCCTGAGATGGAATAGTGTAGCTAGAGTTTTCCTGCCTTGCCCACAGTCAAGACAAATCTTTGTCACCTGCCAGTCCCACAGCCGCTCAGACCCAACCAAGTAAACACAGAGATTTATATTGCTTACAAACTGTATGGCCATAGCAGGCCTCTTGCTAACTGTTCTTACATCTTAAATTAATCCATTTCCACAAATCTATACTCTGCCATGCGGCTCGTGGCTTACCGGTATCTTCACATGCTGCTTGTCCTGGTGGCGGCTGGCAGTGTCTCTTTCTACCTTCCTGTTCTTTCTTTTCTCCTCTCTGTTAGTCCCACCTATACTTCCTGCTTAGCCACTGGCCAATCAGTGTTTTATTTATTGACCAATCAGAGCAACACATTTGCCATACAGAACATTACACAACACAATAGAATTCTATATGGTCCCAGAGTTATATTAGATCGTAGTCATAATGCAGTTGACCTGTTTGTTGCAGAAAAGGGCTGGTGTATTGGGCTGTCTTGATTATTCTAGTCTTCTGATGAGTGGAGGCTCTAAGTCCTGATGTTGTGCTATACTCTGATGAAGTTTCTTCAGTTTGTCACTGCCCTAGCTTCACTCTGTTACTGTGATAACACTCGGATCCAAAGCAGCTTCTGGAGGAAGCAATCTCATTTTTATAGTTCTCAGGTTATATTCCATCAAGAGAGAAGCCATATGAGAAACTCAAGACAGGAATCCAAATGGAAGGACTTCTTGCTATTCCAGGCACTATTACCTATAACCAGAGAACTAATAGCCACAAGAGTACAGCAGGAATCATAAAGTGGGCTGCTTGCTGTTCACAGACTCAGGCTTGACTATTTTTCTTATACAACCCAAGACCACCTGACTAAGGATAGTGCTCCACCATAGACTAGGACCTTACATATCAATTAATAGTCAAGACAATTTCCTACGGATATGTCAATATGCTAACCCAATCTAGATAATTTTACAATCAAAAGTTTCCTCTTAGGTAACTCGAAGCCACCTCAACTTCACATAGCTAATTTGGACAAGTCCTATATCAAATTTGTTGTCTTGACCGAAAGTCCTTATATATCCTCTTTGTTTTTTTTTCTTCTCTCCCACTTACTGAGGCATTTTGATTTGAAGTTAGTTGCACATGCTGTCTCTAAAGCTATAGTTGAAAGCTCTATGGAGCTATTGTAGAGTCGGCCTTATTTCAGCCTTGAATTTTAGGATACATTGAAGAATGTACTTTTCCTTTTGCCCTGAAGTTGGATTCCCTTCTCAACTTTATGGGCCACCCACCAGCTAACTGCCTATTGCTGATGTCAGGCAATCCAGATCTCCTTCCGGACGTATTATCTGGAAATCAAAATTAGAATGAAAAATTTGTGGTGATAATTTCACAATCAAAGACAATGTGGTTTGAATTTTAAGTGGCATCTCTTAAGAGTAACATGGGATTTGTAGCACAATGGTCTACCTCGAGTCTAGTTACAATTTTCACATTAGATCTGTGTACTTACTTCTCTGAATCATTATGCATGATCATCATAGTCCTTTATCTTTATAGAGAGAAATTATATTGCATGGTATAGGCATTGAGTTTGTGGATAATATCAGGTCAGAATGATAACACAGCAAAATGAAGAGAGTATAGAGATGTTATATACAATATCTCCAAAGGATCACTGATTGGCAGGTCAAAAACTCAGGTGGAGATTAAAAAACACTATGTAAATCTATAAAATAGTGAATTATGCCTTTTGAATCTGTCCACTGAGAATACATTTTGGAAACTTACCTTTCAAATATGAAAGTACACTTTTAATGTTTAAAGGAACTTAAATATGGCAATGCTGACTAAAGGCTGTGTGCTACAGCCCATCTTTCCCATTTTATCAAAAAGTATCCTGGAGCAATTAGTTCAAGAACAGAGGGAGGAGGTCTATGGAATTCTCAAAATAATCCAGTCAGATAATATAGCCAGCATGAGTTCATTTACAAACAGACAGAAACATTAATCCAAGGACGTTTTTGTAATGTCACTGAAGAACAGAGATAAAAATCACATGACAAAACTGTGAGAATGGACAATTTGGGAGTTGTTGGTTCTATACACATTTGGTTGTAGTGCTGATCTTTACATCATAAAGATAGTAATAATTTTGAAATATACTGTTTCAGTTTCTTTTGAAAAGACCCACTGATACATGTCTATATTGTATAAAAACAAACAAAAAAAACACAGTAGAAGCTCCATCCATTGATCTATTCCAGCACTGAAATATGAGAGATGTTTTTGAATTTCCCCTCTAAATTTATACTTAGTTAAGGGAATAAATTTAGCACATAATCTCGAATAAGCAACATGACATCTTAATTATGACTTCTTCACTTCAGATATGTACAGATGATTCATTTAAGAAGCATGTTCTGACTCCATAGGAGGTATCTGAGCCTCTGAGTCATTGGGGGAAGACAAATCCTTTACATATTTGCTTCATTTTAGTTTAGCAAGGATGCTATCTTTCACAACAATGTCTAGAGGACATGGTGGGCCTTACTTTTGCAGTATTTCATCTCATCAAAGACTCATCTTTAGTGAAGACATTTATTAGATTCAATGTGCAGTATAGTCGTCAAACTTCCTATAGATAATAATATCAGTATACTTGGGGCAAATAAGAAAGCAGTTCAAATGTATTTAGTATTTTGACCAATGCAATTTCATGTTACTACTAACTCATTGAAAATTTCTGTTGGATAACAAGGATAGAGGCTTAGGGAACACATTTATGTTATTGCTGCTAGCTTTCTTTAGTACTAAAGAGAGCCACTATGCTCCAGGGTAAGAACAAGAACATTCTATCTGTGTCCTTGAGCTATGTGTGAGACAGATGAACCTAATCCTATAATCCATACCTTAATTCTCAATAGGAGAAGATGTGTCTCTCCTCACATTCACTCGTCCTGTCGATAACTGCCGCTTAGAAAGCAGCTGCTTAGAATACAGCCCTTTCTTAAGTTTCTAATGACTGAAATGGATTGAAGCCAACAAGGCTAATCTGATTTGCAAAAATAATTGAGGTCAGTATGTTCAGAGTAGAGAGTAGAAGACTTACTATTAACGACAAATGAAATTATAATCTTCTCCATCTGAACGACAAGCTCAGAAAAAGTCAGCAAAAACTCAAGTAAAATTAAATTGTATAATTTAAGAATTAAAAGAGGAGATGCTTGCATTATAATGTCTACCTGACATTTCATGGAAGACTTAACAAAGGGAAAAACATCATTATGCCATAAAATAACCTATCATATCTCAATTACTTCTCAGTGAACATAATTAAAATCTTAATAGTTTAATTGCATATGACTATGGCACATACAAAAGAAAGAACCATGTTCTGTAGCAAAATAACACCCAAATATCCTTGGACAGCAAGTACACTGCCAGGAAGACCGTGAGTAAATAAAGTGACAACAGTTGAAATACAATGTGACTCTGAAGAGGGACACATAATTATAAAATAACCTCCAATACAGGTAATAAAATCCAAGTTTCTGCTTTTAAACAAATGCCATAAAATCACTAAGAGCACAAAACTCCACCTATTCATTTTCCCACTCAACATATTTATTTTCCCACTCAACATATTTTTGCTGGGTAGTTCAATGTACTAAGCATGAATGATGGCATGATGTGGGCAATGATGTCTTTGTTGATAAATATGAATAATTGCACATGGTGATATTAGTTTATTGAACTCAAATATTTATTCATTTTAAACATTTCATTATAAGTAATATTTTATTACATTTTGAGAGTACCCACAACCTAATAATCATATTTACTCTCTTACCCAACTAATTCCAGCTCCATTCTCCACATTCTGCCTTCCCTACTCAATTTCTTTTCGCACATCCCCCATTTGATTCAAGTTGTGTTGTTAGCTACTCCATGAGTGTGGTTGATCTACCAGAGAAAACATCATTAAAGAAAACTGAGTTTCTCCCAGTAGCTATTAAATATAAATAGCTGCTCATGCTGGGATTTCATGCTGACCTGCCCCTCACCCTGCCTGAAACTGCATATTAAGATTTGTCTCTGGCTTGAGCTCGTTCAGGTCTTAGGGATGTTATCATATTCACTGTGAGCCCATATGTGCAACTACCCTGTTTTGTCCAGTAAACATTATTTGATTGATGTCCACTAACCCAGGATCTTAGAATTGTAGTGTTCTTCTTCTGAGAAGAGCCCTCAGCCTTGTGGGGAGGGTACAATATATAAATACCATTTAGGGCAAAGCATTTTACAATCTCTTATTCTTTGCACATTGACCAGATGGAGGCGCTTGTTCTAATTATTATTTATTGCAAAGATATATTTCTCTGGCAAAGGATGAGAGGGGCACTGATCTATAAGGCACTAGGACTCTTTTTTAATTGTATGTCCATTTACCACAAATTGTCATGGGTTTTCTCCTACACCCTATGAGTTATAAGCCTCCAGGTTCTTGGCCCTGGTAACAGTGCCAGACATGTGTTATAGTTCATGGAGCAGGCATTAGATTCATTGTGAAAGTGGTTACTTCTGTAATATCTCTGCCACTATGACAACAGTGGGCATTTCTAGTAAAACTAGTCATTGTTGAGTATGTATCTTTGTGATATGATTGAGCATTCCTTGGGTATATGCCTAAGAGGGGGATGGCTGGGTCTTGAGGTAGATCGATTCCCAATTTTCTGAGAAACCGCCATACTGATTTCCACAGTGATTGTACAAGTTTGCGTTCCCCCAAAGAGTGAAGGAGCGTTCTCTTTGCTCCACATCCTCTCCAACATAGACTGTCATTAATGTTTTTGATCATAGCCATTTTGACAGGTGTAAGGTGGTATCTCAGAGTCGTTTTGATTTGCATTTCTCTGATGACTAAGGATGTTGAGCATTTCCTTAAATGTCTTTCAGTCATTTGAGAATCTTCTTTTGAGAATTCTCTGTGTAGCTCTTTAGGCCATTTTTTAATTGGATTGTTCAGTATTTCGATGTCTAGTTTCTTGAGTTCTTTATATACTTTGTATGGAACTAGAAAATATCATCCTGAGTGAGGTAACCCAAACCCAGATGGACAAACATGGTATGTACTCACTCATAAGTGGATACTAGACATAAAGCAAAGAACAATCAGACTGCAACCCACAGATCCAGGGAGGCTACAGAGCAGGGGGTACCCTAGGATGACTGTGGCTTATAATAAGTTTTGGTTTTACTCAATCACTGGGCAAGCCTCACTGAAACATTTCACTACTAGGATAAGAATTTGTACTGTATGGAACTGATAATAGAAAAAAATAAAATAAAAACCATCCTCAAAAGCCTAAAGGAAGTTACATCTAAAGGATTAGAAGGAAACTTTGAGGGGGATAGCTCATCAATAAATTCATATTTCTACATAAAAAATCTAGTCATTGTTGTAACTCATAGGGTTCACAGCTGGGTGAGACTGATGATCAAGTTTTTTTTTTTCCTCTGGGATCATGTGTAGAAGCTTTCATCACTATGACAAAGAGAAAGTAATGATAAAGTTTCCAGGTGAGTACCAACTAGATTTCTCTATGTTCCATAACTCAAGTATGTAGTCTTCTACAGTAGGGTTTTAACCTCAAGTTCTGAAGGTAGCCAAGAGTAGTTGCAACAGTCTGTAAAACTTTAAAATTTCTTTTAAAATAAAATGTTTATTAATTCCTCACAGATGCTTGCTTTTGGTTTTAGTCTGAACTTTCTTTTTCCTGGTCCAGCTGTCTTATGAGAAGCCTTTCAGCTGGTCATCTTTTTATCGTGCCTTTCCCACCTTGATGGGATGAACCTCTGCAGCCGTGAGCAACAATACACATTTTGCCTATCAAGTTGTTTTATGCTAGGCAGTTTGTAAAAGCAATGAGAAAGTAAGTAATGCCTTATTAATCATTTATAGAGAAAAAATCACTTTTATTATTTAAACAGTATGATTAACAAACTCAGTACACGTTTTTAAAATTTACTGGTTAGTTTCCATGACATCTGTACAAGTGTCATACTGTCATAACTGAGACTTCCAAGACTTTCCTTCATAACATTGCAGCTTCTCCATACTTTTTCCATCCCTCCTCCACAGCATATACTGTCTTGTTCCTAGCTGTACATGGGTTTGCTTTTGTCTAACTTCACATCCATGTAATTACAGTAAACTTTTGTCTGACCTTTTTATATATCCTCATTATATTTAATTACTACAGAAAAGAATCCCATTGTAATGCAGACATCAGAGTTGGCTCCTTTATTCAGCTCTTTATGGTTATTTGGAAAGATTTGATTTGTAGGGTTTAACAAATGAAGCTGAAAAGATACACATGCAGATACCTTTTATCTAAATATAGTTTCATTCTCCTAAGCAAATGCTTGGGAATGCAATGGCTACATAACATTTTGTCTTGCTTTGTACAAGCCACACTAGTGCTAACTAAAGAGGTTGAGTCATTTTAGATTTTTATTAGAAATAAAAACTGCATGCCCAATTTTCCCTTTTCCTTACCAATATCTCATGGGATCAGAATTTTAAGTATTTCAAATTTCCATATTGTTAGGATTTCAATTTATATTTTCCTAATGCCTACTGCCATTTTTTATCTCATTGAGTGATTATTTAGCATTTGAATACCATCTTTCATGAAGAATCTCTTCAAAATATGATCAAACTGCTAGCATCAGAGGTCTGGTCTTCTCAAAAAGTTTCAAAAATCTATCAGATTCTCAAGATATGGCCCTTTGTGGAATGTTTCCTAAAAATATTTTCTTTTGTTCAGTAACTTATTTTTCTACATTCTTAATAGTGTCATTCAAGACCAATTGTTTTATATCTGATGAAGTCAAATTTGACAGTTTTTTAAATTAATAGCTTTTTGACACATTCTCCGATATATGTCAAATATACAGGATCAGGATTTTTTTCTATATTTTCACTAGAAGTTAAATACTATTAAGTTAGCATTTATTTAAGATTTGGTAAGATAAATTTTCATTTGTTGTGAACTATAAATTGAATTTCATGTGGTAATACTTTAATATCCCCTTTGCTTTGAAAGAAATCAAGGTTTTCAGTTTTTCTTGTACACTTGCTAAAATACTTACAGTTTATCCACTGAAATACTTTTGTCTATTTATACATCTTTATATGTGTGAATGTACCCATCTCCCACATATGCAGATGGATAGACAGATAGATGTGTCACTTTATAAGCTGTTACAATAATGTTTGACCTCAGTTCCAAAAGCCTGTTCTTTTGATTATTGTAACATTAGAATAAATCTTTACATTATTAATATTAGGTAATATTAATCATCCAAATTTGTTCTTGTTTTCTAAATACATATTTTTTATCTCCATGTATTCTTTCCCATCAGTTCAATTTGTACACAGTATCTCAAATTGAAACTGTGGGAGTCATTTGAAACTATATTGACTCTATAGCTTAATAAAGGAAATGATATTATCAATGTTGAATCTTTGAGTCAAGGTTCAAATCACATGTCTCCACTACTTTGTCTGCCTTAATTGTTTTCAGCAATGTTTTACAATTTTCCGCTCATATGTCTTCAGCATATTTATCAGACTTCCTCTTAAGACACATCATTTTTGGTATTATTATAAATTGCACAATGCAGGTAATAGAACTATAATTGCATTAGTATATTGATCTACTTCCTCTGAGTCACTGAACTAACCTATTAATTCCAGTAAATGTCTAGGTTGATTAGATTGGATGAAAGTATTAATTTTCCTCTTCTTAAATGAGAACGTATAATATTTTTTTCCAAATAGGAAAGGTGCCCCATCTTATATTCAACTTAAAACACAACATTTGAGGCCAGCAGTAAAACTCGAGAGGTCTATACACTTGGCACAAAGGCTGAGGATCTGAGTTTGATAGCCAGGACCCACATGGTGGAAGGAAAGAACAGATTTACATAGGTTGTGCTTAGACAGCCACACACATGTAAAAGTGTGCATGTGCTTGCATACAAACTTGCACACACACACACACACACACACACACACACACACACACACTACATGAAAAAGACAAGAAAACCAACCAACCAACCAATTAAATATCTTTGATAATCCGCTACCAAAATGTAACTGGAGGTGAAAATGAATATTCTGATTTCTTCCTGGCTTTAGAGAAAAATATTTCATACCTTCAATACTAAATATATGAACCATCAAATATTTTTATGGTAACAAAAATTGTGAATGAGTTTTGAAGTTTCTGAGACTATTCAGCAGAACCAATAGATATTGGTCTTCATAATTTATTTTATATTTATTTTAAAAATTCTATTTATTTTTTCATTCATTGTTTGCTAACATGACTATTACCTGATAGGAATTTGAATATAAATGAGCTTGAGACAAATCCAAATCTTGTCTGGTAAGAAAAGTTATTTCTTTTTCTTTGCATTCTTGTTGAATATTTATTTCCAGTGATTATTATCTTCAATTGTCAAGTTGACACTACTTTGAAACACCTAGGCAGAGAGTCTCAATGACTTTCTTGGGAAGGCATGTAGGCATGTCTGGGAAGGAATGCCTTATGTTCATAGAGGTGACAAGACCCAATACCCAAGGCATACTGGGTAGCACCATTCTCTAGACAGGAGTTCCTGAAATATATAAAAGTGGATTTGCCATACTTAGCATAATCAAAAATAAGTGTTGCATTTTTAAAAATTTCTTTCTGCTTTTAACTGTGGATGTGATGAGAACAGCTGTTTGAAGTGCTTGCCTTGACTTCACCACAGTGACAGACTCTAACATGGAGTATAAACTAACATAAATCGCTCTGACATACCAATTTGCTTTTTGCCAGTTTTTTTTTTTTTATCAAAGTATCAGAAATGAACCTAGGGCATTACCATTATACAGATCAGACTATCAGAATTACAGAGGTTAATTAATTTGCCTAAAGCTACACAGATAATAAATGGAGATAAACTGGCATTTTAATCCAAAAATAATCTTATTATAGAATACGCATTTTTTGTATTTGTGTTTACTCCCTTGAAAGACAGGTGACAATAACACAAGGTGATTATAAGGATCTTCGTGAGGAAGAGGGCTATTGGAGCATCTGATAACAGGGATGCTTCTGGGAGAATAATTAAGCAGAATGATATTTCACTTGAGCAAAGATGAGTTAGAGGTAAAGAATTGAACTACAGTCTAATTAAGGTCACTGGTGAGCAAAGAAAAGTTAAAGCCAGTAGATCATGAAAAACCAAATGCAATGAGAAACTCAAATACAAATGCTATAGTAAAGTTACTTCATTTTTTTCCTTTTTAAACCATCATGTTTGCAAAACCTGAGTGGTTTATCCAACACTTTAGTAGGTACAATGAACTTTCCTATTGAATAAAAAGCAGGAAAGTGAAGTTGGTATTAATCTCTTATTATATTACTTCTACATGGAATTCATCTTTTACCATTATGGACATTTGGCTTTTCTATGCAACAGCAATCTCTTCATCCCACTGTAATGATCTATTGTATGCTTGAATGATTTAATAATGTAAAAAAGTGTTTATGCTTAGAGATAGTAATTGGACTACATTGATCTGCATAGTCAGAGCCAGCTGTCACACAGGGTTTATAATAGAAATGTCTTGCTCTTAAAATTGTGATTTTTTTTCTAGGCAGTCTGTTAAATTCTTAATACTTTTGTCTATGAGCTGATATCAGTACTAGAAGTCTGATAGGTCTATGGAACATGCTTCAAAGGGTTTGAACCTGCTTCCAGGTAAATTCCTACCTCCTATCGCCCTTATTATCTGCAGCAGGTTGTCAGTTGTCTGTCCCTCAGTTCCTGTCTAAGTAATGCTGAAATGAAATACAGGAAGGAGGAGGATTAGCCTATGTTCCATGCTCTAACTAGTTGGCCATATGCCCTTTCCCGACCAGTATCACTCTGCCAAAGTCAAAGTATTATTTAATTGTGAATAGAAAAAACAGCATGAAAGAATGAGAGGCTGAACAAAAGTGTGGGTCATTTGTTGCCTTTCAAGCAAGAGGCCACGTTTTAAATTTGCATGTGTCCCATCATATATAGAGAGCAGTTAGAGCTCTTAAGATTGAAGTCATATGTGGAGATCAGGAGAAAGAACAAAGACTGAAACTCCTGATTTTGTTTTTGTTTTTTTGAGACAGGGTTTCTTTGCGTAGCTTTGCACCTTTCTTGGAACTCGCTTGGTAGCCCAGGCTGGCCTTGAACTCACAGAGACCCACCTGGCTCTGCCTCCCAAGTGCTGGGATTAAAGACGTGTGCCACCACCGCCCAGCTTCAAACTCCTGATTTCTACATCTGAAAATAATAACAAAATCCTGATACAAAATCAAGGATAAATATGTATGTTAGTCAAATTTTAATTTAAAATGCTATATCATATCCTAAGTGAGATTTTATTCTCAAAATATTCTCTAAGGAGGAACAGAGATGAACTAAAGGAGACATGGCATGAATGAGGAAGTGAAACAGAAGGCTGGTTAAAGGGGTGCATATGTGAGGGAGTTGGTGAGGGAAGAAAATCTAGTAAAACACATTGTTCAAAAATGCATGATGATTTCTACCAAACTGCAGGGCAATTCCAAATAACAAAAAGCTAAATCTATAAATTTTGTGTTTTTAAAAAAGTTACTTACATAAATATAGCTTGTTTTGTGATGAAATAAGAGAAAATATAATGAATATAATTTCAAGTGAGAGACATAATAGCAATTGAATGATAAAATAAAACTAGTGCCTCTCTGAATTCCACAATTACTTAAATAATCTTCAAAGTGTGTGCCTTTCTTGAGAGAAAAGTATGACTCCAGAGAGATGTCATAAAACAGAGGAATGTAGCTGGGTGGTGGTGGCACATGCTTTAATCCCAGTACATTGGAGGCAGAGGCTGGCAAATCTCTGTGAGTTTGAGGCCAGTCTGGTATATAGAGCAAGATTTAGGACAGGCACCAAAACAACACAGATAAACCCTGTCTTGGAAAAATAAAACAACAAAACAAACAAACAGAAAAAAACTATAGGAATGTAATAGAAAGGAATAAGTAAATGAGAGGCCCTCTGAATAGGTGAGACAGTTGATTGGCTTGATCTGCTTGGGAGGCATCTAGGCAGTGGTACCAGGTCCTGCACTCATTGCAAGAGTTAGCTGTTTGAAACCTGGGACTTATGCAGGGACGCTTGGCTCAATCTGGGAGGAGGGGACTGGATCTGCCTGGACTGGGTCTACCAGGTTGAACTCAGTCCTCGGGGGAGGCTTTGCCCTGGAAAAGGTGGGAATGGTGGGTGGGCTGGGGGGAGCGGGAGAGGGGGCGGAGGAGGGAGAACTAGGGAATCTGTGGCTGATATGTAGAACTGAATGGCATTGTAAAATAAAATAAAAGGAAAAAAAAACACATTTATTTTCCAAAGAAAAGAGGTAATCAAATATAACAAAATATAATACTACATATAATAACAAGAAAATTAATAAAATAAGACTTTATATGTTAAGCTTAAGCAATTACAAATTATGATAAATGAACATCTGGGAATATTAATTTATATTAATTAAAATACCTTGATTAGTTGAAAAAAGGAAGAGCATATATAGATTACAAACTACATATAATTTTAAATATTTTTTTAAATCAGGTGTAAGTATGGTGATCAATACAAATTCAAATAAGGTTGGTTATATGTGCTTACTTGAAGAAAGAAATTCTGGACTGAGAATTCAGTTATGATGTATATAATATTCAGAGACTGGAGAGATGGTTCAGTAGTTAAGAGTGCATTCTGTAAACCAACAGAAGGAAATGAGCTAATGAGAAGACACAAAAATCAGACTCACACATTCACACACTCAGGATTCCCATAAAAATATTAAACTAAGCCTGGCCAGTGGTGGCACATGCTTATAATTCCAGTGCTAGGGAGGTAGTACAAGGCAGATCTCTGTGAGTTTGAGACCAGCCTGGTCTACAGAGTGAGATCTAGGACAGACACCAAAACTACACAGAGAAACCCTGTCTTGAAAATCATATATATATATATCTTTTAGTATACAGAGCACCTAGTGCAGATCCTTGCAGAGCTGCGTTTGCTGCTTTGGTACATGTGAACTCATATGAGGTTTACTCAGTCGATTTATGCCCTCCTAATGTCCCTCATCCCCTCTTTCTGCCTCCTCTTTCATGGGGTTCCCAGAGTTTTGAGGGGAGAGATTGGATGAAAACATCCCATTTAGAGCAGTCTCACTGTCAGACTCTGCATTTGTTTTCAGCTGCTGCAGGAAGAAGCATCTCTAATCACAGCTGAATAAAGAGCTTATCTATGAGTGTAGCAAAATATCATTAGGAGTCATTTCATCACTATTATTTTAAGTACTGGCAGTATTTGTTTTTACCCTAGGTGAATAGGCTGTGGGCTGTCTAGTCTTTGGTTTTTGGTCACCTAAGCAGTTTTGGATATGGGTTCCATCTCCTGGAATATATCTTAAGTCAAAGCAGATGTTTTGGTTACTCCCATAAGCTTTGTGCCACCATTGCCCTAGCTTAGCTTGCAGGATGTCCAGCATTGTAAATCAAAGGGTTTATGATTGGGTTGGTGTTTACATTTCTCTTTTGGTAGACTGCAGAGTACCTTCTTATGCTAAAGATGCTAGAACATAGGGATGAAGTTTCCATGTAGGCACCAGCTTGACCTGTCCATGCTCAGTGAATTGTGTGGGTGTTGTCTTCACTAACATGGCCTTTGTTTGTCTCGTCCAACTTTGATGTGATTGTTTTAGTTTGATCTTACTATATTTAATTTTTTATGTGCTGTTGCTCTTTTTAAATAAGAGACAGAAAGGGAGTAGATCCAGATGGGAAGAGAGGTGGGGAGGAACTGGGTGGGATAGAGGAGGGGGAGACTGGAATTGGAACACATATATGAGAAAAGAATCTATTTTTAATGAAAGGAAAATCTTTAAAAGAAGAAGAGAAGAAAGAAAAAAAAAGGGGGCATACTGCCTTTTCAGAGGATTAGAGTTTGGTCCCCAGCATCCACATGGGACTGTGCACAGGTAGCTGTAAGTCTAGCTCCAGCAATCCAAGGCCCTCATTTGGCCTCCATGGGTGCTTGTAGACATGTGATGCACATAAACTAATGCAAAGAAAGACACACACACACACACACACACACACACACACACACATACACACACCTATATGAAAATAAGTAAATAAATGATAATGTTGTATTTATTCATAATGTACATATTTAATTATGTGTTTTTATATAGTTATTATCTATTATAAAATAATCTAAATTTGAATCTCAAGTAGAAGTTGTATTTTGTGTTTGTGGGAAAGCCCGGGGTGAGAATAATTGAGACCTACTTTCTCAATTGTAAATGCAGCCATATTATTCTGTAGTACTCCTCTAACATCTGCTTTGCATAACTGAAGTTATGTACCTTGTTGCTGACTCTAGTCCACACACAGAAAGAAAAGTGTTAAAAAAATGCTTAACATGAATTATTTCTGTTGCCAAATAAACAATAATTGCTAGAAATTGATATAGTGGTTCTGAAATTGCTTCTAACTAACAAAGAGGTATACATTCAAAGATGAAACTGAAATTTGATACTGTTCATTGTATTAAGCCTGAGAACCATTTGAGGAATGTGGAAGCTTAGCAGCATAAATAGGAGATTTTCCCCCCATTTTGTCTTTTTCCAATTGTGTCTTCTTTCATCAAACAAAAGCTTTCTTCACAACCAGTATAAAATATAGGCAGAAATTAAAGGCAGCTTACAAAATGGAAAACATTGAGAAATCATAGGACAGATAACGAATTAATATCCAAGTTTATCTGGAAACATACAACCCAACAGCAAAGTAACAGTAATAGTGATAGGATAATAATAATGATATAACAGCATAGGTGAAATATGTGCAAAAGGTTTCCATTTATATTCCTTCCAAATAAGATATATAAATATACAATACATTTACAGAGAGAGTTCCCATATGACTAATTAGAAGAGAAACGTGGTGAAGAATCGTCTTGATATTTCAGTGCAGTTGGGTTGCTTTGATTGAAAACTAGAAGGTTAGATGTATTGGTATAGTGGAGAATAAATTGGAAACATGGACACTATTCGTGAGAATGCCCAAAGGGAGATATGCAGTAATACATGTGTCGTAGTCAAGGCTCTCCATGAGACAGAACTGATAAGAATAAAAGCTCTGGAGGTATCTGTGTGTTCACTTTGTGTGTGTGTGTGTGTGTGTGTGTGTGTGTGTGTGTGTGTGTGTGTTTAAGTTAGAGCTAAGTTAAGATCTAGAAATCTTATAATCTGCCTATGCCAGCAGAAGAATCAGAAAGATTGATAGCATAGCCTAATCTGAAGCTAAATGTCTGGGTATCGGGGTAAAAAGTAGTGGAAGTCCAAGTTTAAAGGCCTATAAATTATAAGAGTTTATCTATCCAAGGGCAAGAGAGAACAGATATTCCAGATCAAATACAGCAAATTTTTGCTTCTGTCAATTTGTTTTTCCATTTAGCCATCAGCAAGATCAGACAAGGCCACCCTCATTGCTAAGAATGACCTTTATTGACCTGTTGTTAATCTTTTCCAGCACTGACTACTCAGGCACATCTGTCGTCATCTTCATGGATATTTTCTTAGCTTAAATTGATACATAAGATTAATCATTATAAAAAGAATTGATAATCATAATGCTGAATTTTCTCCCTAGATAAATTAAGAAATCATGTAGTATGTGACAATATTGGTGAAACCTCATAATATTATTCTGAACAAATTAGTCCAGTAATAGAATAATGAGTATGTATCCACTTTATTAAGTAAATAAACATAGTTAAACAGATAATAAAGAAATACTATTGTGGCTATGATGAATGTGTTATGAGACCAAGTAATATAAAATTAAAAAATAGAAATCAAAACTGACAGAACATGTAAGATCTGAGGATTTGCTATATAAAATTGCAGCTTCTGGTAAAGATGGTGCATTGCAAAAGCTGGATGTGAGTTCAGTAATTGAGGCAGGGGCCTGTTGTATAATTTAAGATTTTACAATAAAAAATATTTCTGGAAATAATTACTTCAGGTGCTGGGGAGATGGCACAGTAGGTAAAGTGCTTGCTGTGCTAGTATGAGTACCTAAGTTAAATTTCCAGAAACTATGTAAATGCTTGCTGTCATATACACTCATGTTATCTCATCACTACCAAAGAAAAACAACAGTATCTCCGGGGCTTACTAGCCAGCCAGTCTAGCTGGATTTTAAGAGAACCTGGGACCTGCCTCAAAAAGCAGGTTGGTGCTCAATCATACCACAAGGGCACTTGCTTAGCTATGTTCATATCAGCATTGTTTGTAATAGCCAGAACCTGGAAACAGCCTAGATGCCCTTCTACTGAAGAATGGATAAATAAAATGTGGTACATATATACAATGGAATACGACTCAGTAGAGAAAAACAATGACATCATGAGGTTTGCAGGCAAATTGATGGATCTAGAAAAAATCATCCTGAGTGAGGTAACCCAGACTCAGAAAGACAAACAGGGTATGTACTCAATCATAGGAGGGTAGTAGATGTAAAGCAGGGATGACTGGACTGCTACTCACAACTCCGGGGAGGCTACCTAGAGAGCAGGACCCCAGGAAAGACACAGGGATCGCCCAATGACAGACAAATGGATAAGATCTACATGGACAACTTGGACATGAGTGGGGGTAATGAAGGGCAAGGGTCGAGGGAAAAAGACCTTGGGGGAGCGGTACATCGCAGCTGGACCAAGAACAGAGGTAGAGAACAAGGAATAAGAGACCATGGTAAATAGAGACCACATGAGAATAGGAAGAAGCAGGGTGCTAGAGAGGTCCACAGAAATCCACAAGGATACCTCCACAATAGACTGTTGGCAATGGTTGAGAGACAGCCTGAAATGACTTACTGTGGTGATAGGATGGCCAAACACCTTAACTGTCATGCTGGAAATCTCATCCAAATGACTGAAGGAAGCAGTTGAAGAGATCCATGGCCAGGCCCCAGGTGGAGCTCCAGGAGTCCAATTGGTGAGAAAGAGGAGGGTTTGTATGAGTGAGAATTGTTGAGACCAAAGTTGGAAAAAGCACAGGGACAAATAGCCAAATGAATGGAAACACATGAACTATGAACCAATGGCTGAGGAGCCCCCAACTGGATCAGGCCCTCTGGATAAGTGAGACAGTTGATTAGCTTGATCTGTTTGGGAGGCATCCAGGCAGTGGGACCGGGTCCTGTGCTCATTGCATGAGTTGGCTGTTTGAAACCTGGGGCTTATGCAAGGATACTTGGCTCAGGCTGCGAGAAGGGGACTGGACCTGCCTTGACTGAATCTACCAAGTTGAACTCAATCCTCAGGGGAGTCTTTGCCATGGAGGAGATGGGAATAGGGGGTGGGCTAGGGGGAAGGCAGGGGGAGGGGGGGAGAACAAGGGAATCTGAATCTGATATGTAAAATTAAATTAAATTATAAAATAAAATTTTTTTAAAAAGTAGGTTGGAAGGCATTTGATAAAGACATCTAATATCGACCTCTGGCTCCTACATGTATGTTCATACACATACATGTGTACCAGCACACACCACACCACATGTACACACACAAAAAAAACCACATATTACTAATTATAGGATAAAATAATAACCCAAATTGCAGCTCAAGTGTATAAGGAAGCTTTTACATAAAAGGCCAGTCAAGACTAAGTAAAGATAACTGATAGTGAAAGAGGTAAGATGGGGAGAAAGAGGATACCATTTTTGTGTCCTTGTATATTGTCTGAAATGGTGGTGAAAAAACTTGAATTTGCTTTCTTCAGGGAGTAATGTAATACAGAGATATTTGTTCATTATAAACATTAGTAATTAAACTAGCAGGGGGAAGAGATAAAATCATTAGAAAGGGGGTTAGTTAATCATGGTGTTCTTAAGATAAAAAGTAAAAAATAATAATTTTGTAGTGACAACTAAATGCGCAATGGGAAAAAAAAATGTTTCCTTCACAGTTTTAATCCTGGTAAATCTTCTTCCCAATCGTTGTATCCTTGTGGTTCTAGTTCTTTCTTCCTGGCGGTACCATTCATATTCCTGGCTTACTTTCCCCGACACCCATCATCTTGTTGATGCATCCTTTCCCATTTGTGCAGAGTTGGTACCAAGTTCACCATCTTTGTTTTCCCCTGACTCTTCAGTTTAGTTTAAGTAAGTACAAATATTTTGGCTCCCTTCGTCCCCTGGGACCTCTCAGGAATTTGTGATTCTCTTCACCGTCTTCAATGCACTTAGATCACCCCTAAACCAGTAATTAGTAGTCTCTAAATGAATGATCACATGACTTCTCTTCACTTTCTTCTTTCCAATTTTAGTGTCTTTTCATTGCGTTCTTTATAAAAATTTGTACATGTGAATATCTTCAATCCTCATGATCTAAATTTATCATTTTTTATTGTGTTAAAAGTAAGAGACGGAAACAAATCAACTGAAGTTATTCTAATAAAAACTCCAGTTATAAAAGTTAGATATTCATATGCTTGTGTTTAATAAGTAATAGACCTTAGAATAAAATGAGGACCATAAAAGATTGTGTTCCAGATGTAATCTCATTGTCTAAGGAGAAGAACAAATAATAAAACAGAAATAAGCACAAATAAACAACAACAAAATTTACCATAGACCAGTTATAAAAGGCAGTGATTCAGTTTGAAAATGAAGTGTGGAAAGAGAATATTTTGACAGTTTGTGATCTTTAGCATTAGTAGAGAACAGTATACAAACTTCAAAAGTCTTTATAAAAGAATTAATGTTATTGTCCAGGCTGACTGAAGACATACCCAGGCTTGCCTGGTGTCACTCAGAGCAGGTAGGTGAAAGACACCCACAGGCCAGCCTGAGTCCTCACAGTCCAGACTGGTTGAAGTCCCATGGCACTGGGCAGGTAGGTGCTATTATGATGAGGAAATATATGGTGGAGAAATGGGAAAGAACAGGAAGCAGATCAGTTCATATGCTGTGCAAAGAGGTAGAATTGAACAAGTGTAAGTGGTGAGGAACAGAATGATAAAAAGTAAAATATGGTCTTTTGCCTGCTTGCCATCCAGGGCCAGGGTAATATGTGGGCCCAGGCTGCTGCCAAGGACCATATCTAGATTCACGGCCTTACATTAACCAAAGTCTGTGTTGATGTCCATGGCTCCTGATATCATCAAAGGCCATATTGATGCCTGGGGTCTGGTGAGACACCTGAGACCATGTTGGTGATCTGGGTGGTCTGTGCTACCACTTGTGGCCATGGTGATATCCAGGCCTGAGCTGCTGCCTAAGACCATGTCTGTGTCCATAGTTCTGCTATAGCCATGGTTTGCTGTCCCATGGCCTCTGTTACCATAGGGTCAATAGGAAGCATGCATGTTGAAACCTAAGAGCTGTGTTTAGCCAGTCCCACCATTCACTGACTCTAGGGTATCTGGCCTTGGGGTTTCTGGCCCTTCCCCTTGCTGGACACTGCAGTAGGAAAGTTGGCCTCTCATACCCAGGAGAGTTGATGCCATCCCTCACCATAGACATGGGAGAGCTGGCTAAGGTGGCACAGGCATAGGAGAGCTGGCTCTACCCCTCACCTGTGGTGATACATTCCAGAAGCCCAGAATGGCCAGGTTAGCTAACACTCAAATTCACATCCTGGGCTTTGGGTTGGCCCACCCTAACATCTAGTTCATCTGTGACCTGCTAGAGTGAGGGACTGGTCCTATGGAACAATAGCAGCAGGATTTCTATGACTTGGGCAACAGCAGGATATCCGAGAGTTTTAGTGAGGGTCCAGTGATAATGGTGTGCCAGAGGCCAGAGGCCTTGAACCAGACCAATGACTCATTGCAATGAGCAGTTGCACCTGGGGCTAATTGGACAAAAGAGTATCCTGTGTGACACACTCCAGTTCTCAAAGCCACATGGACAAATGAAGAATGGAGTAAGAATGGGAGAGATGGGGGAGTGATGTGGCATTTTGTTTGTTTTGTTTTTAATTAATTTGGGGGTATAGTGTTTTTTGGAGAGGGTACTGGAGGGGTGAGGGTTGGATATGGAGGGACTAGGAGGTAAGTGGGATTGGGGTGAATGGTGTGACATTGCCAAAGAATTAGTAAAGAATTATGTTATTAAAAAAAGAATTAATGCTAGGAATTTTCAAATGCAAGGGCATTCTTTTTTAATATTTTTATTTTATAATTAGCTTAATTTCACATATCAGCCATGGATTCCCCCATCCTCCCTCCTCCCACCCCCCTAGCCCTTTCCCCCAATCCATCCCCCATTCCCACCTCCTCCAAGGCAAAGCCTCTCCTGGGGAGTCAGGCAAGCCTGGTAGATTCAGCCAAAGTATGTCCAGTCCCCTCCTCCCTGCACCAAGGCTGAGCAAAGTGTCCCAGCATAGACCCCAGGCTCCAAAAAGCCAGCCCATGCACCAAGGACAGGTCCTGGTTCCACTGCCTGGGGGCCTCCCATACAGTTCAAGCAAATCAACTGTCTTACTTATCCAGAGGGCCTGGTCCAGTTCCATGAGAGCTCCTCAGCCAATGGTTCACAGTTGATACATTTCCACTAGTTTGGCTATTTGTCCCTGTGCTTTTTCCAATCATGGTCTCAATATCTCTTGCTCCTACAATCCCTCCTCTCTTGCCTATTGGACTCCCAGAGCTCCACCTGGGGTTCAGCCATGGATCTCTAGATCTGCTTCCATCAGTCACTGGATGAGAGTTCTATCATTATAGCCAGGGTGTTCGGCCATCCAGTCAGCTCAGGCAGTCTCTCGACCATTGCCAGTAGTCTACAGTGGAGGTATCTTTGTGGATTTCTGGGGATCTCTCTAGTACTCTGCTTCTTTCTATTCCCCTGGGGTCTTCATTCATCATGGTATCTCCCTCCCTACTCTGTTCCTAATCCAGCTGAGACCTCTCTTTCCCCTAACCTCTCTTTCCCCCTACCCTTGCCCTTCATTAGTCCCCTACACCCAGTTTGCTTATGTAGATCTCATCCATTTTCTGTCATTTGGTGATTCATGTGTCTTTCTTAGGGTCCTCTTTACTAGGTAGCCTCCCTGGAGTTGTGAGTTGCAGTCTGGTTTTCCTTTGCTTTATATCTAGTATCCACTTATGCATCATTACATACCATGTTTGTCTTTCTGAGTCTGGGTTACCTCACTCAGGATGATTTTTTTCTAGATCCATCCATTTGCCTGCAATCCTCATGATGTCATTGTTTTTCTCTGCTGAGTAGTACTCCATTGTGTATATGTACCACATTTTATTCATCCATTCTTCAGTTGAAGGGCATCTAGGTTGTTTTCAGGTTCTGGCTATTACAAATAATGCTGCTATAAACATAGTTGAGCATGTGTCCTTGTGGTATGATTGAGCATTCCTTGGCTATATGCCCAAGAGTGGTATAGCTGGGTCTTGAGGGAGGTTGATTTCCAATTTTCTAAGAAGGCGCCATATTGATTTCCAAAGTGGCTGTACAAGTTCGCATTTCCACCAACGGTGCAGGAGTGTTCTCCTTGCTCCACATCCTCTCCAACATAGGCTGTCTTCAGTGTTTTTCATCTTAGCCATTCCAGCAGGTGTAAGATGGTATCTCAGAGTTGTTTTGATTTGCATTTGCCTGACGACTAATGATGTTGAGCAGTTCCTTAAATGTCTTTCAGCCATTTGAGCTTCTTCTGTTGTGAAATTCTCTGTTTAGCTCTATAGCCCATTTTTTTAATTGGACTGTTGAGTATTTTGATGTCTAATTTCTTGAGTTGTTTATATGTTCTGGATATCAGCCCTCTGTCAGATGTGGGGTTGTTGAAGATCTTTTCCCATTCTGTAGGCTGTCATAAAAACTGACATGTTGACCAACAGAACCAAACTGAAGATCCTGATATTAATCTGCACACCTATGAACATATGATTTTCAACAAAGAAGCCAAAACTATATAATGGAAAAAGAAAAAGGATCTTCAGCAAATGGTGCTGCCATAACTGGATGTCAACATGTAGAAGACTGCAAATAGATCCTTATCTGTCACCGTGCACAAAACTTAAGTCCAAGTGGATCAAAGACCTCAACATCAATCCAGTTACTCTGAACCTGATAGAAGAGAAAGTAGGAAGTAGTCTTGAACACATTGGCACCAAAAATTACTTCCTAAATATAACACCAGTAGCACAGACACTGAGAGAAACAATTAATAAATGGTACCTCTTGAAACTGAGAAGCTTTTGTAGTGCAAAGGACATGGTCAACAAGGCAAAGACATTCTTATATGCTGATAAAATAACAGAAAATAAATAGAGGTGAAAATAAGACTAAAAAATAAAAAGCCAGAAAAAATTTAGTTTTTTAAAAAATTAAAACTTATAGTGGCAGGAAGATGTGAAAATGAGTTTAGAAAGCACTAAATTGTTTGTTCTATGAGGAAAAAAGCTAATAGTAACAAACAGACATTCATAATTTTATCATCTTTATATTTTCCTTTTTGATACTGAATACATATCAAAGAGAATATAAATAACTGGGGGATCATAACACTTTAACACTGACAAGTTAGAAATTTCAGAAAATGACCTGCCAGCGTGCTTGCTTAGCATGAAGAAAATATGGTGTAGGTAGTAGAGGTAGGTCATTATAAATAACAGCTAAAGCTACTGTAATAATTACAGAAACCAAGACTCTAATTTCTGTCCAACTCAACTTTTAAAATAGTACATTTGTAATAGATACACATATTTTAAACTCCAATTTATGTTTAATTTCCTCTTTTTTGCTGTGTAATATAACCACCATTGAGATAACAACAGTAGTTAAATGTTGCAAATTTGTATTATTATATTAAGTTATGGACTATTAAAACATTAAATATTTCTCACAAGACATTGTCACTTAATCTGGGGGAATAACAATGTCTTCTGTACTTTATATGGCATTATGATATCTAGTGAGGATGAATTATGGCTTTATACTCATTTTGAAATTAAGATAACAACATGTAGACTTGTGATGGTTAATCTTTGTTGTCAAGTTGAACATTTCTGGAATCAGCTAACACATGCTTCTGAATATATCTGTGAGTGTATGTACTGAAATGAGGAACTGTGGAGAAAATACTTCTGTCATAGTGGCAGCGTCTTCCAGGAGTGGCCAAGCTGTAAAGATGTCTGAGGGGAAAGGGCTCTATTTTGCCTTCATGCATTAGCTCTTTATCAGTGAATGCATATACTCTGCCACTATCAATTGCTCCATCAGAATCCAGCCTTTTGGGCCAGTTGACTTGGACTGAAGTCCAACACCTCCCCTGAATCCTGTAGGTCTTCTGTGAGAGATGGCAATTACTTAAGCATTCAACCTCATGAATTGAGAAGCTAGTAAATTTTCAACATCTTTCATCAATCCTTTATATTTCTATAATTTATATTTTTATTCTGTCAGTTCTGTTCCTCTGGAGACTTTTAGTGCAGGTTGTGGTCCTAAGAGTAGTATTAAAGAAACCAACTAGAAGGCCTGGTAGTATCTATAACTGGCTCAGTAATTCAAATAATTTTTAATTGCTAAACATCTTCCTGGTAGCAGAGAAAATGGAAAATTCTGTTACATAGGCTATTTCAAAATTACAAAAAGTGAATTTATTTGATATTCCTTGGTAATTACTTGTGATAATCAAAGAATTTAGTTTCTTTATATAATTTTTTTGGACTTTTTTGGGGAAAGGGGGCACTATAATGATGCTAGAGAGTTCCTTCTAGCAATCCCAGATGAAATAACACAGGATATGATGAGCTCTGATGTAAAAATTTCCATCATCAGATATACATAAACTATATAAAGCTTTTTAAGTGTGCCCTGCAAGAGAATGTTTTCTCTAGCTGCATTAGGACTGAAGGTGTTCATAACCAAACTGAACCTCCATCATTTCACTGGCTGACTAACTCTGTGAGTTTAATTCCCAGACTCAAAGGATGCTGTCAGTCAAAGTAAAGGCACTGATGAGAAGAGTGGGACTTGAGAACTGTGGATGGAGATGTGTGGGAAGATCTTGATGAGGTTCAAGATTTTCACCATTTTGATTCTGTTGGCTTTAGTTTTCCTGTGGAAGTAGTCACCACCCCAACACAGCAATTTTGGTACTATTTCTAGATAAAACAAGGCATAGAATGATGTATGAGGCTATCTTAAATCTCAGCCAGTTATTCCGGTCCTGAGTGACTGCCATCTGATCAAGATACATCCATGTTGGAAAATTCAGCTGTGCCCCCTTGTAAATGATTAATACAGATGGGCTTTTTTCCTGTCACAGAGGAGCAGACAGGGTCATGAGATTTTCATCTGAGTATCTACATGCTCCCTCCCACCTGGTGTACATAGTATGCCTTAATTGTCAGTGGCCTCTGGAGGAGTTAGAGTATATATGCTGGGGAATTAGGGCAAGAGCTTTATATGCAGTGATGAGGGGAAGTTCTCATCTCTCCTCAGGAGACTATGCAGGTGTGGCCTCTGGGAAAAGATCACCCATACCCCGTAAGTCATTTGCCATCTACACACTATAAGGAAGCCCAATAAACTCACTGGTTCCCCAGAATGAATTTTGGCAGAATTGTACTTTGGTTTATCAGTTTATTATTGGTACCTTAGAGGAAGGATTAGATGTTGCTTATGTTTTCTCCTGGAAATAAATCTTAGCAACAATACCATGGCTACAGCATTCAATTTCTAAGTAGAAAGTAGAAACCTGGATTTAAAAATATTCACCTTCAAGAATAATTCAGAATAAGGACAGAATTTTCAGCTAATTGTGAAGAGTCCTTTAAATATTGCAAACACTCAAATTAAAATGTCAGTTTAATCAACTGGTGGAATCTCTTGGGAAATTCCTTGGCAGAGGAGCTTCATTGACCAGATGTTGGATTTTCTTCTGTCTTGACACAAACTGACTTCTTACTTTAAGCATCTAGAATAAAGGCATCAGAGTATAAAACTTCCCGATGGGAGAAGATAGGTTGAAAATCTTCAAGCTGAAGAAATTCATTGTAATCAGATTTTTTATATTACCATCACAAGTAGAAAATGTAACATAAGTTAAAAATAGATGGAATGAAAGAATTAAGGACAGAAAATAAAAGATATGCAAGTGTGAGTATATGAGTTTATATAGATATGTTGTAGATGTAGGGGGTGCATATGCATACATAGGCATAGGCCATAACATGCATGTGGCTGTCAGAGGACAATATGTAGGAGCTGTTTCTCTACTCCCACCTTGTGGGTCCTTGGGATCAAATACAAATCATCAGGCTTGGCAGCAAGCACCTTTACAGGCCCCCAAAGCTAAGGAATCTTTATGTCACCAAATAAAATGTCAGATCTCTGTGGAGAAGACCAGCCAGCTTGCTAAGAACATGAATGTGGAAAGCAGGGAGCAAAACTGAGATACAATGTCTCAAAAATAAATAATTGCAGAGAATATTTTAGAAAAATGCAAAAAATTTAAAGACAAAATACAGAAAATAAAATGTAATCATTAAAGTTGTAAGTCTGAGTAATAAGACTTTTAAAATTATAAAACTAAAGAAGAAATATCATATAAAAATCACAGCAGCTTTAAAAAAACCTCTCAGTCCAAAAAAATTATTTTTATATGGATATAGTCTGAAAAGGAGTAAAGTGAACTAAGGGAGGTGAATATTGGGAATTTCAATAATAAAAAATGAAAATGAAAACCAAAAAGTAGAATGAAATAAGCAGTGTCTAGAGAGCTTTGAAAGAAATGCATTAGCTAAGATTTTTATGTCTAACCAAGTCATTGTCTGGATTATAGGACAACGGTGATGGATTTTTAGATACAGAAAGAATCTGAAAGCATTGCACCCATGCACATTTTTAAATATAATAATTCAATTAAAAGTAGCAATGGATTCCTGTTAGAAAACATTAATAAACAATCATTTTCAAATAGAAATTATAAAATATGATACCTTGGGATAAAAACATAAAGATTGTTGGTGTTTTGGGCCATTTCTTAAAATTTATATTAGAAAGTAGCTTTGATATCATAGAAGAAAAAGCTAAAATACTAAGTACAGAAACAAATCTTATAAATAAAAGGAAAAAAATTTGACAGAAAAATCTTGAATGGTGTAACCAAAAATATACAACTATATGTCACTGAGGAAAAGAAGGGTGTGAAACATGACCTGCAAACCATAGACCCATATACAGATAAGGGCAAACGTATAATCTTGGTAAAATGCTCTTATATACTGCTCTAATGCTGAAAAGAGCTGGCATTACCAAGGCAACTCTTAGAAAGGAAAACATTTAATTGGGGGCTTACTTGCAGATTTAGTGGGTTAGCACATGATTATCAAAATGGGATGCAGAAAGATCTGGTGCTGGAACAGTAGCTGAGCTTTATCTCTTGATCCACAGGCATAAAGCAGGAAGAGAGGAGAGAGGAGAGGAGAGAGAGAGAGAGAGAGAGAGAGAGAGAGAGAGAGAGAGAGAGAGAGAGAGACTTAGGCTGGAACGAGCTTTTCAAACCTCAAAACCCACTCCAAATGATACATCCTCTCCAAGGTTACACCTCCTAATCTTTCCCAAACAGTTTTACTAACTGGTGATTAATCCCACAGATACATGAGCATATTGGGGCCATTCTCATTCAAACCACGTCACACCACTTTCTGACCTCCATAGGCCTGTAACCATGCCATAATGTAAAATACATTTAGTCTAACTCCAAGTCTCTCAGTCTTAACACTGTTTAAAAATCTAAAGTTTCTTGGGACTCAAGGCATTCTACTACCTGTAAATCCCTACAAAATCAAAAAGCAAATTATGTGCTCCCAACATACAATGGCACAGGATCCCATTCCAAAATGGAGAAGCGGGGTAGTGAGGAAACACTAGACCAAAACAAAACAAATCTAGCAGGGACAACTCCAAATTCTGTATCCCCATGTCTGAATTCAAAGAGTTCAGATCTCCCTTTGTTCTCTCCAACACACCTCTTTCTTGGGCTGGTTCTGTACCCTGTCTTCAGCTCCTCTTGGCCAGTATCCAATGGCTCTGGTATCTCCCACCTTGTAGGGTTCCCAACTTAACCCAGGTTCCACCTTCACATGTTCATGGAATAGACTCTGCTGGCATACATACAGGGACAGCATGCAGGCCACATGGCATTCCACAAACTTGGAGGAAGATTCCACAACCCCTTCCTGTATTCCTCATGACTAAATCTGGAACCACATGTCTGAAGCTCCCTAATTCTGTTGCTTGCTGGAACTGGATCCTGGCCTCCTCCTTCAACTATATTTGCATAAGTTTTTTTTTCTTGTGGATGACTTCCTTTGTAGCTTATGCTTCTCTTTAATTCCTTTTCACCAGTTGGAATCTCAGCTCAGTGCCTTCTTGCTCTGAGGGTACTATTCTCTTATTCCATTTCAACCAGGCCTTTCTTTAAACTTTTATCTCCTGAGCACAAGAATTGTCTCCTTATATTTCCAGGTGTTCCCTTTCTTCTCAAACTGTGTTTCATGTTTCTCTTTGTCCAGTTTGCTCCTCTTCATTGTAGATCTGCATAAGGGTGTTCACCAATAACTACAATGACATAGACTGTCTTGAAATCTCCACTGGCAATAGCTCTAAAACCCTTCAGTTTATCCTCAAGAATATTTTTATGACAAGAGCAAAAAGTAATCCCATTCTTTGCCAAAATATCACAAGAATGTCCTCTCAGCCAGCCAATTAAATTACATTCCTCCCTTCTGAACCATTAAGCTGAGACCTCACAGTTCACTTCACCCTCAGAAGCATTGTCTTTCATGTTCCTACTAGGAGATTCAACTAAGCTCTACTTAAAGTGTTCAACTGCTTTTCTAGTCTATCTTCATTAGGCTTCTGTGATATCAAGAGACACCTTGACCAAGTCATCTCTAACAAAAGAAAGAATTTAATTTGGTACTTGCTTACAGTTTTAGAGGCTTGGTCCATTATCATCATGGTATGAAGCAGACAGGCATGACACCAGAAGAGGAGCTAAGGGCTTTAAATCTTGATACACAGGCAGCAAGGAGAGAGAGAGAGAGAGAGAGAGACAGAGAGAGAGAGAGAGAGAGAGAGACAGAGAGAGACAGAGAGAGACAGAGAGAGACAGAGAGAGACAGAGACTCAGCCTAGCTTGGGATATTGAAACCTCAAAGCCCACTCTCAGTGATATGTCTTCTTCTCCAAGGCCCTTTTAGTTCTACCCAATAGTACATCAACTGACGACTACACATAGAAATATGAGTGTATGGCAGGGAATTCCAATTCAAAGTACCACATAGTCTCAAATCCAAAAATGTTCCATATTGATCCAAACAGCAGCATCCTTAGACCTGTCACAGCAATATCCCAGTCCTTGGTACCAACTTCTGGCTTTGTTATTGTTTTATTGTTGTGAAGAGACACAAAACCAAGGAGATTCTTATTTTAAAAAAGCCATTTAAATGGGGCTTGCTTACAGTTTAGTAAGTTCACTATTATTATGTCAGAAAGGCATGAAGCTGGAGCAGTAGATGAAAGCTTTACTTGCTGATCCACAGCAACAGGCAGATAGATAGGTAAACAGACAGACTGATAGATAGATAGATAGATAGATAGATAGATAGATAGATAGATAGATAGATAGATAGATAGATAGTAGACAGATAGATACTGAAACCTCAAATCTCTCTCCCAAAAAGGCTAAGCCTCCTCCAACAAAGCCACATCTCCTAATCCATTTCACACACTTCAACTAACTGATGTCTAAGTATTAAAATAAGGAAGGCGGTGGTCCTTTTCATTCAAATGACAACAAATGCAATTTACTTTGAGAACATCCTGTTTCTTTTTAAGCATTTTCATATTTATTTATATGTCTGCTTGTGTGTTTCTCTGTGGGTTTGTACATATGAGTATAGGTATCTATAGGAGCCAGAAAAGGAAATTAGATTGTATGAAGAGTAAAACAAGTCCTTTACCAGAGTGGCATGTATTTTTTTTTTTTTTTTTTTTTTTTTTTTTTTTTTGGTTTTTCGAGACAGGTTTTCTCTGTGTAGCTTTGCGCTTTTCTTGGAACTCACTTGGTAACCCAGGCTGGCCTCGAACTCACAGAGATCCACCTGGCTCTGCCTCCCGAGTGCTGGGATTAAAGGCGTGTGCCACCACCGCCCGGCCTTTTTTTCTTTTTCTTTCTTTTTTTTGGGCATGTATTCTTAATAGCTGAGACATCATTCCAGCCCCATAAGCTCTCATTTCTAATGTAAATTTCTCCTGATATCAATGTCAGTTTTTTATAAACTACTCAGTATTTGCTGTTAATTTTTGAGATGATGAAATACAAATTCATGAAGGCATGTTACTATCAATGAGTTTTCTCTCTTGTTATCAAATTATGGAGAGGAAAGAAAATTTCTCATCTTCCCTGGTGGTTCTATTATTGAAGAAGAATTTTAATGCCTCACATCTAGCAATTTACTAGTTTCCAAACAGTGTGTCTTACTTATCTGTAGTTAGGGTGTACTTGAGGTGATTCAGATCCCACTCTTGAAAACACTATGTTGACCTGAAGGGGGGGTATAAGTATGTATCAACTGAAAAACAAAGTTGTGACAATAATAATAATTAATTATTAATTATTAATTATTTTATTAATTAATTTCACTAGTAGAAGAGCATTATGGGGACATGCAATAAGTAAAGCAAAGCCATTATTCATATCATAAAACATTAATTTTAATATATAAAATTATGTTGAAGAATATTTATAGTTGATCACTGTTGTGTAAGGAAGAGCTAGTTTTATTCAGCAGTATGGCTACTAATATGTTACCAGTATATGATGGATAACAACAATGGATGTCAATGAACATACAGACAGCAGAAATGGGACTCGGTGAGTTATTCAAGAAGAAGAGGATAAGGATGACAAGCAAAGAAAGAGGAGGAAAAGGAGTTGGGAGACAGATGTGAGAAGTGCCAGGTCCAGAAGGTCCAGAACAAGTTGAAGGAGGAGAAGGGATATAATCTAAATATATAGTATTCATGTACAAATTCATCAAAATATGCTTTTTTCAAATTTAAAAACCTGCGATAAATTTTTTGATGAAAAATAGTCCTGCCAGGCCTATGATTTTAAATTTATGTCTTTATTTTAAAAAATTAGATCAAGTTATTTGATAAATTACCACTCTCAGCACCACCCTCAGATATGCTGTTCATAGCTTTATCTCAGAGTTGGGTCAGTAACGGGATGTTTGGAAATTTCCATTTTAGACTTCTCTATTGTTCTCATCCCCAGCCCTCTTTTGACAGAATTGTTCAGAGGACAATTACTTCCAAACATAGACAGCTTAAGTCAATCATATTTGCATATTCCCCACTATAAACACTGATTCTTAAATACTCAGACACTTAAGATTTTCCATATATATAATATTATATATTATTAAGTTAATATATTAAATATTTTATATATAATTAATGACACTCAATAAAATCCAAAGTAATTTAGAAAATGAACATTGAAATATTGATATTATAAAATGGCTGAATAAAATAGATGAAATCTATGAAAGGTCAATGACTCCTCAAAATACACTAGATAATACATGTAGTTTATCTCAGTGTGTTGCTGTAGAATCAGATGTACATAATCATTTGTCAAGTAAAACATCAAAATTTAATAGTTAAAAAGGATCATGAGATTGAATGGGTAAGAATGGTCACTGGGCCCTAAGAAAGACACAGGGATTGCCCAATGACAGAGAAATGGATGAAATCTACATGAGCAAACTGGACATGAGTGGGGGTAATAAAGGCCAAGAGTCAAGAGAAAGAGAGCTTAGGGGAGCGGGAGATCCCAGCTGGATCAAGAACAGAGAAGGAGAACAAGGAAAAAGGGACCATGATAAATGAAGACCCCATGGGAATAGGAAGAAGCAAAGTGCTAGAGAGGTCCCCAGAAATCCACAAGGATACCTCCACAATAGACTACGGGCAATGGTCGAAAGCCTGAACTGACCTACTCTGGTGATAGGATGGCCAAACACCCTAACTGTCGTGCTAGTAATCTCATCCAATGAATGATGGAAGCGGTTGCAGAGATCCACCGCCAGGTCCCAGGTGGAGCTCTAGGAATCCAATCAGGGAGAATGAGGAGGGATTGTAGGAGCAAGAATTGCTGAGACCAAGATTGGATAAAGCACAGGGACAAATAGCCAAACTAGTAGAAACACATGAACTATGAACCAATTGCTGAGGAGCCCTCAACTGAATCAGGCCCTCTGGATAAGTGAGACAGTCGATTAGCTTGACCTCTTTAGGAGGCACCCAGGCAGTGAGACCTGGACCTGTCCTCAGTGCATGGGCTGGCTGTTTGGAAGCATGGTAGTCCTATGCAGGGACACTTTGCTCATACTGGGAGGAGGGGACTGGACCTGCCTGGACTGAATCTACCAGGTTGAGCTAAAACCCCATGGGAGTCCTTACCCTGGAGGAGATGGGCTCTGGGGTGGGCTGGGGGAGGGAGTGGGAGGGAGGAGGGAGGACAGGGGAATCTGTGGCTGATATGTAAAATTAAATCAAATTATAAAATTTGAAAAAAAAAAAAGAATGGTCATTGGGTAAAAGTGCCTGTTACAGGATATTGTTTACACTGCATGAAGATGTGTCTATGTATTGTCTCACCTGCCTAAGGGGCCTGATTAGTTTAATAAATAGTTGAATGGCCAATAGCAAGGCAGGGATTCTGGACAGAGATAGGAACTCTGGGAAAAAGAGAGGCAGGGTTAGGCCAGTGAGGCGTGAAGCAAGTTGGACACACGGTATTGAGGAAAGGTACAAAGCTACATGGAAAACATAGGTTAGTAGATGGTTTAATTTAAGTTATAAGAGTTAAGTAGAAACAAGGCTAAGCTAAGGCCAAGCTTTCATAATGAATAAGAAGTCTCAGTGTCATTTTTGGGGCGCTGGTGGTCCAAAGAAAGTCTGACTATAGGTGCCTGCTACCAAACCTGAGCCAGTTCCACCAACTTGTCATTTGACTTCCACAGGTACACCGTGGCATAAGTGCACGCACACACACACACACACACACACACACACACACACACACACACACTGTACAATAAATACATGTAAAAGTATCTGTCTATAGCTATCTATCATCTATACATAATGAGATTCATTGAGCTGAAATATTTAATGGAAATCTTACACACCTCTAAGAGCTATTAAGGCAACTCCAAGACAAGGCCTCTTTTTTTCAGCCCCATGCATTTTGACTCAAATGATCTAGTAGGGTTTCCAGGCATCAGCATATTTTAACCTTGTCTAGAAGATTTTTCATAGCAGCCAGGTTCAAGGTCAGCCACTTAAGCCAGAGATTTCCCCACAAACCTAGATTTTGTTATTTCTAAACTATATATTTCAAATTCTGCCATATTTTCTATGCCAAAATGGAGATAATTTTCATGAAATATCTTCACACTGCCACAGCACTAGGGTCTTATATGAAATTAGGATTAAAGAATCATATAAGTATGTGATACATAAAGTAGATGAAGAGAAATAAAGTCTGTTTATTTCAGATACTCAATAACTCCTATGAGGATTTACACATTTGAAAATGTATCATTTATAACTTTATTACAATACACCACATTATCAGTGCTGTTCATTAGAAATATTAGTCGTTTATGATTCAGTTGGATTTCATTTATATCATAAATACTTGGTGGTTCTTTATGCCTAATGCAAACACGACTCCACACCACACTAGAGAGGAAGCAAACACACAGTCACTGTGTTTTATAGAGCAACCAAAGTCATTCAACAAAGTGATTGCCGTTCCCTATTATATATTATTTCACAGTACAGGATATATGCATTTTCTACTGCTGCATAGCAAAACTCTGCTCCATTTGGAGCTCCTGCATACCATGAATCTCTACATTCATAAATCTGTGTTTTTCTTAACATGCCTCTATGAATTGATTTAGTTGTGTGCAGCAGCACATTCAAACATCCTTGTCAATTCAGATAGCATGTATCATTAACAGGGTAATTGAAATAATAAATCCATGGACACCCTTAAGATTTCAAGAATATATTTACAAGACATAGGGCTACTAATGATAGAAGTAATTTTTTTCTTTTCTTGCCTCACTCAAATTATTGTTTGCAAAATTAAAATTTTATGTTTATGTTCAAATAAATTGGTGCTCATAAAAATGCAAAAATTCATCATTTGCCATTAACTATTACACTAATAGACATAAATAAATGAAATAGTTCCATGTGATACACCTGTGTGAATATAGTCAAGATCATTAGTGCTTCTGAAACTTGAGGTAAACATTCACAGAGTTCTTCACCCAGGCACAGTGCTTTTCATTTCTTCAGTGAACAAAGACACTGGGGGAAAAAAGGTGTTTTTTTTTTTTCGATAAACTATTCAGATATGATAGATATCATGTGGAAATTGTCATCAATTATGGATTTCAAAAAATGTTGAAAGAGGTGAACAGATGATTAAGTCATCTTCTAAAAATACCATATTTTGTTTGACACTTTGAAACAGAATCTTTCTGTGTATTTAAGGCATTTTGTCAAGACTAGATGCCTGCCTCACTATCATTACTGGGGGGTATTAATCCATATATCACTGCCACACAAAGCATCAGAGTATAGCTTTTTTTAAGCTATTATAATACCAAACACCATCTGAAAACATCTTCTGTATGTATCAAATATCTTCTGAGAATTGTAATAGAATTTATTTAGATCTGTACCAGTTCTACAGGGACTTTACGATCATTCACCAGGTTGCTTGTTATTGGACAAGTTTTAGCTACATTTCAAGAATTTATGTTTACTTTTTTGCATTGTAACAGGATTTTTATAATCAGCCAAGTCTCACCATGAACTTCTAGTAATATTCTTGCCTTAGCCTCCCAAGTCCTAGGATTAAAAGCATGTCTAAGCATACCCAGTTTAACTATCTAATTCTCTGTTCTCAGAGTATCTCATATTTGAATGTACCTTATAAACAACTGCTCTGATAACCTTTAGCTTTATGTGATCCTCTAAAGTTGTTTCCACACAATGAGCTTATGAAAAGTGAGATAACATCTGTCTTGGAATAGAGTAAGGGGTAAGGACCCTTTATTTTCCATGATACTAATGTAATTATATATTTGTCCAAAAGCCCTTACAAAAGAGTTTTCTTGTTTTTGTTTTTTAGATCACAGTACCTGGAATATGACAGAGTCTTACTGGGGATGAAACATCCATGAGACATACTTGCTTCTGCTACTTGGAAAGTAAAAACTTACCCAGAAACATTTTAAGGGACACATTAAACCAGGCAGAGAGGATTGCTGTGATTTGCTGCACTGTAATTGACTTAGAAATTGTGGCAGGTGTCTACATAAAGAAATAAATCTTGTTTGTATGGTAGGACTTAAAAGGAGGCATGGACTTTGTGTAAAAAATAAGTAAATTTTTTGTTACTTGTAAAAAGTATGTATTATTATTTTAGCAATGTAGTTTGCTTTGGAGTATGGTATTAATGTCAGGGTGGATTATCTGTTCATTTTGTGCTAGTTTATTACTTAAAATCTTAATGAAATTTCCTAGGTTTGGACTCATGTTATTTTTATAGCATGTTGATAATTGCAAAGAAGAAGGAAATGAAAAGTTGTCATTTGGCCTTTTACTCTAGTCCTAGAAAATATTTGTCCTAATAACCATTTTGATCAATAATTTGAATGTTGTATTGTTTCCTAGATGGGCCAATCAATTGAGAGTGATTGTAAATGGTGAATTAAAGAGAAATGAGAAATTTGTGATCTAATAAAGACAATAAAAGTAATCTTGGAAATACGTTAAGAACTAAAATGAAAAATGATCTATTTTCATCACCTTATCCTGGTCTACACCTCTGCAAGAAACCTCCTACCTCACCAGAGGCCAGGCCAGCTCCCTGACCCACAGATAAGTCTGTCCCCAACTCTGCCCATTCCTACCTGTCATAACTCTAATTGCCCATCCTCTTGTTATCACCATATCCCTACCTACACTTTCAGTACAAGCCTTTTGAATCAACAGAGGCCAGCCCAGCTCCTTGAAAACCAGGTAAGCCTTCCTTCATGTCCCATCCTCATCTATTCAGCATAACCCCAAATTCCCCTTCTCTCCTCATCACCATATCTTGGCCTACACCTGTGTCAGATGCCTCCTAACTGACCAGAGGCCAGGTCTCCATCCTGACCATAGGTCATACCAGCCCTCCAGTACTTCCACATCTTCCCAGTATAACCCTACTTGCCCTTCCTATCCTCGACACCAAAACCCAGCCCATATCTCTGGAGGAAGTTTCCTATTCCAACAAAGGCCAGATAAACATACTGAAATCCAGATACCAAATTAGCTCCCCGAAAAACAAGCAGAAGCCTCCTACCCCATCAAAAGCTATGCTAGAACAAGGCCACACACATAGCCAGAACTCCAGCCCCCAACTTGGGTGGCAACTCCTTGCTGAACCAGAGCCATTCCCATCATCACAAGTCTAGCCCCAAACTCAGGTGGAAACCCTTGACTCAACCAAAGGCAACTCCATCCAGAAGACCAGAGAAGAAAAAGAAACAAAGGAAGAAAACATCCATCCAACAAAGATAAACATAGAAATTGCGACCTAGATCTATAATCACTCCAAATTCAGATGCCTAAATTACAAATTCAGTGTTAGAAAACAATCAAACACAGCCAGGACAATATGTAACCACAGGAGCCAGTCATCCCAGTACGGAAAGCCCTGCATATTCTAACACAGCTCAAGTACAAGATAACGATTTAAAACCAACTTTATGAGGATGGTAGAGGGACTTAAAGAGGAAATGAATAAATATCTTAAGGAATTTGAGGAAATGACCATCAAAAAATTGGAGGAAATCAATAAATCCCTTAAAGAATGTCAAGAAAGCAAACAAACAAGAAGAAAAAACAAGACAGCTGAAGGATATGTATAAAACTCTTTAGAACCTGAAAATGGAAAAAGAAGCAATAACAAAAACACAAACTGGGGAATTACTGGAAATGGAAAAATCTAGGTAAGCCAACAGAAAGTATAGATTCAAGCATCAGCAACAGACTATAAGAGATGAAAGAGAGAATTTCAGGTGTTGAAGACATAATATAGAAGGAATAGGTATATCAGTTAAACAAACTTTAAAAACTAAAAAATTCTGATGTAAAACATATAGGAAATCTTGGATATTCTGAAAAGACCAAATCTAAGAATACTAGAAGGAGAAGAAGGAGAAGATTCCCAGCTCAAAAACCCAGAAATTATTTTTAATAAAAACAGAAGAAAAATTTCCTAACCTAAAGAAAGACATATCTATAAAGGTACAGAAAGTTTATATAACACCAATTAGATTAGACCAGGAGAGAAAGTTCCTTCACCAGATGATAAAAATAAACACACAGAACAAAGAAATATTAAAAGCTCTGAGAGAAAGAGGTCAAGTAACATATAAAAGCAGACCTATTAGAATTATCCTGGAGTTCTTGATGGAGACTCACAAAGCCAGAAGGGCCTGGACAGATAATAAACCACAGATGCCAGGCCAGACTACTATACCCAGCAAAACTTTCAATCTCCATCGGTGGAGAAAAGAAGATATCCCACCATAAAGTCAAATTTAAGCAATATCTATCAACAAATCCAGCACTACAGATGTTACTAGAAGGAAAACCTCAACTCAAGGAGGTTAACTACACCCCTGAAAACACAGGTAATAAATAATCTCACACCTGTGTAACCCAAAGAAGGAACACACACACACACACACCACCACCACCACCACCAATAACAACAACAACAACACCATCACCACCACAAACAAGAGCAACAACAAACAACTACAGCAAAATAACTAATTAACAACCATTGGTCATTAATTTCACTCAATATCAATAGACTCAATTCTCCAATAAAAAGACACAGCCTAACAGAATGGATGCAGAAAAAGGACCCATTCTTCTGCTGCATATAAGAAACACACATCAATATCATAATATACATTACCAAAGAGTAAAAATTTGGACAAAGTTTTTGCAAGCAAATGGTCCATAGAAGCAAGCTGGTGTGGCTATTTTAATATATAACAAAATAGACTTCAAACCAAAATTAATCAAGAGAGATGGGGTAGGACACTTGATAGTTGTCAGTGGAAAAATCCACCTAGATGATGTTTCAGTTCTCAACATCTATGCCTCAAATGTAAGAGCACCATTGTAAAAGAAAGGTTATATAAACTTAAATAACACTTTGAAGCTCACATATTAGTAGTGGGAGACTTGAATACCCTACTCTTACTAGTGGACAGAACACCCAGACATAAACTAAACAGAGAAATATTGGAGCTAACAGATATTCTGAACAGAAGGGGCCTAAGTGATATTTACAGAACATTTCACCCAAACACTAGGACATACATCATCTTCTCAGAAACACATGGAACATTCCCCAAAATTGACTATATACTTGGTCACAAAGTAAGTTTCAACTGACACAAGGAACATAAAATAACCTCCTGTATCCTATCAGACCACTGCAGATTAAAGGTGGATTTCAAAAACAGCAGAAACAACAGAAAGCCTAAAAACTCATGGAAACCTAACAACTTTATACTAGATGACTACTGGGTCAAGGCAGAAATAAAGAAGGAAATAAAAGGCCTCCTATAATTCAATGAGAAACAAATGCACAACATAGCCAATCTTATGTGACACAATGACAGCAGTTTTAAGATAAAAGTTCATAACACTAAGTGCCTTAATATAGAATTTGGAAATATCTCACAGTAGTGATTTAACAGCACACCTGAAAGCTCTAGAACAAAAAGAAGCAAATGCACCCAAGAGAAGTAGATGGTAGGAAAAAATCAAACTGAGGGCAGAAATCAATAAAACAAAAACAAAGGGAACAATATAAAGAACCAATGAAACAAAGAATTGGTTCTTTCAGAAAAAAATAAACAAACAAATAAATCTGCTTATCAACAAAATAAGCAAATCTGCTATGGAATTTCATTCTGTACGCTATGAATGTGTATTGATAAATAAAATGCTGATTGGTCAGTAGCCAGGCAGGAAGTATAGGCAGGATAAGCAGACAAAGGAGAATTCTGGGAAGAGGAAGCCTGAGTCAAGAGTTGCCAGCCAGACACAGAGAAAGCAAGATGACAAGGTAGAACTGAAAAAAGGTACCAAGCCATTTGGCTAAACAGATAAGATTTATGGGTTAATTTAAGTATTATGTCAGTAATAAGTCTAAGCTAGTGGCCATACAGTTTGTAATTAATGAAAGCCTCTGTGTGTTTATTTGAGTCTGAGCATCTGCCAACTGGGCAGGCCACAAGAAAACTTCCAAATACAAATAACACCCAAAGCGGGTCAATGATGGGGGATGTCACTTTGTATGCTGTGAATATGTGTTGTTTTGACTGGTTGATAAATAAAGCTGTTTGGCCAATGGTGAGGCAGAATAAGGTTAGGTGGAACATTCTAACTAGAGAGAGAGGAAGGAGAAAGACAGAGCAGAGGAGACACCATCTTGCCATCCAGGGAGCAGCATGTAATGGCACACAGGTAAACCCAAGGAACACATGGTGACATATAGACTAACAGAGATGTGTTGATTTAAGCGATAAGAGCTACCTAGAAAAAACTTGAGCCATAAGCCATGGCCATACAGTATGTAACTAATATAAGCTCTGTGTGTTTATTTGGGGGACACAAGTGGGAGAGATGTGTCCTGACCGCTGGCTGGCCAGGATACAGGAAAACTTTCAGCTACACAAACCCTTATCCAAATTACCTAAAAGGCAGAGCAAGAATACCCAAATTAACAAAATCAGAAAGAAAAATGGGACATAACAATAGACACAAAGGAAATCCAAACAATTGTTAATTCACACTTAAAAATTGAAAAAGCTAAAAGATAAAGACAAATTTCTGGATAGATGACACTAAAGTTAAATCAAGGTCAGATAAACAACTTAAATATATCTATAAAACTAAGGAAATAGAAGCCTTATTAAAAAGTCTTCCGCCGGGCGTTGGTGGCGCACGCCTTTAATCCTAGCACTTGGGAGGCAGAGGCAGGCGGATCTCTGTGAGTTCGAGGCCAGCCTGGGCTACCAAGTGAGCTCCAGGAAAGGCGCAAAGCTACACAGAGAAACCCTTTCTCGAAAAACCAAAAAAAAAAAAGTCTTCCAAATATAGTAAGGGCAGGGTCTCAAAGTTGTAGCACAGAATTCTTTTTTTTTTGAGACAGCGTTTCTCAGTGTAGCTTTGTGCCTTTCCTGGATCTCACTCTGTAGCCCAGGATGGCCTCAAACTCACAGAGATCAGCCTGGCTCTGCCTCCCAAGTGCTGGGATTAAAGGCGTGCACCACCACCACCCGGGTTTAGCACAGAATTCTACCAGACTACCAAAACTCCCAAATTATTTCTTAAAATAGAAAGTGAAAGAACATTGCCAAATTGAGTTTATGAGGCCACAGTCAACCTGATACCTAAATCACAGAAGGATTCAACAAAGAAAGAGAATTACAAACCAATATCCCTTAGGACCATTGATGCAAATAATACTCAATAAAATACTGACAAACTGAACCCAAGAAAATATTAAAAAGATCTTCCATCATGATCAAGTAGGCTTCATTTCAGAGTTGCAAAGATGGTTCAACAAAAGAAAATCTGTCAATGTAATCTACCATATAAACAAACTGAAAAAAATAAAAACATATGATGATTCTCACTAGAGGCTGAAAAAGGCTTTGACAAAATTCAAAACTCTATCATGATAAAAGTCTTGGACAGATGAGGAATACAAGGGACATACATAAAGATGATAAAGGCAATGTACAGCAAGCTGATAGCCAACATCAAATAAAATAGAGAGAAACTCAAAGCAATTCCACTTAAATCAGTAACAAGTCTGTCCACTCTTTCCGTATCTCTTTGCTCTATTACTTTTAGTTCTAACTAGAGCAATTAGACAACCAAAGGAGATCTAGTAGATACAAATTAGAAAGGAAGAAGTCAAGTTATTGCTATTTGCAGATCATATGTTAGTATATATAAGTGACCCCATAAAACTCTACCTGGGAACTACTATAGCTGATAAACTCCTTTAGCTAAGTGGCTGGATACAAGATTAACTCCAAAATAAATCACTAGTTTTCTTATGTACATTAGGATAAAGGAGTAGAGATATTAATCAGAGAAAGAACACCCTTCACAATAGCGACAAATATAATGTATGTTAGAATAAGTCTAACCAAGCAGATGAAAGACTTGTATGATAAGAACTTCAAATATTTGAAGACAGAAATTGGATTAGATATCAGAGGTGGAAAGATCTCCCATGTTCACGGATAGTTAGTATTAACATAGCACAAATGGCCATCTTACCAAATCATTCTACAGATTCAATGTCACCCCCATATAAATTCCAACAAAATTCCTGACCGATCATTTCTTAGGGTTTCTGTTGCAGTGAAGAGACACCATCACCACAGCAACTCCTATAAAGGAAAACGTTTAATTGGGGCTGGCTTACTGTTTCAGAGATTTAATACATTATTATCATGGCAAGAAGCAAGGCAGCATGCAGACAGAAATAGGGATAGAAATGTAGTTGAGAGTTCTACATCTTGATCCACAGGCAATAGGAAGTGAACCGAGTCTTACACTGGGAATAACCTGAGTGTTTGAGAACTCAAGGCCTGCCCCTACACACTTCCTCCAACAAGGGCACACTCAATTTAACAAGGCCACATCTCCTAATAGTGTCACTCCCTATAGGCCACTATTCAAAAGCACGAGTCTATGGGGGTGGAGCATACCTATTCAAACCACCACACCTTGATAAAATAGTACTCAACTTTATATGGAAAACAAACAAACAAGAAAAAAAAAACTCTGAATAGCTAAAACAATACTATACAGTAAAAGAACTTCCAGATTTATCACCATCCATGATTTCAAGCTTTATTACAGAGCTATCATAATAATAATAAAAAAAAAACCTGCATGGCATTGTCATAAAAATAGACAAGTGGATCAATGGAATGGAATTGAAGATGCAGATATAAATCCATTCACCTATGGACACCTAATTTTCGACAAAGAAGCCAAAATTATAAAATGGAAAAGTGAAATCATTTTCTACAAATGGTACTGGCATAACTAGATGTTGGAATGTAGAAGAATGCAAATAGATCCATAACTATAACTCTGCACAAAACTCATGTTAAAATTGATTAAAGACCTCAACACAAATCCAGATACACTGAACCTGATAGAAGAGAAAGTGGGAAATGGCATTGAATGCATTGGCACAGGACAACTTCCTGAACAGAACATCAATAGTGTAAGCATTAAGGTAAATAAATAATAATTTGGAACTCAGAAAACTGAAAAGCTTCTTTAAAGCAAAGTACACCACCAATAGGACAAAATGACAGACTACAGAATGGGAAAATATCTTCACCAACCCCATATCTAACAGAGGAATAATTTCCAAAATATATATTTAAAAAACCTCTAGAAAATAGACAACAAAAGAACAAATAAACCAATTTAAAAATGGGGTACAGATCTGAACAACAAATTCTCAACAAAGAAATCTTAAATGGCTGAGAAACACTTAAAGAAATGTTCAACATCATTATCCATTAGGGAATCATCCTGAGATTCCATTTTATACCTATCAAAATGGCTAAGATCAAAAATCAAGTGACAACTCACGTTGACAAAGATATGGATCAAGGTAAACACTTATCCATTGCTGGTTGGAGTGCAAACTTATACAACCACTTTGGGAATCAATAGGGCAGTTTCTCCAAAAATTGGGAATTTATCTACCTCCAGACCCAGTCATACCATTCCTAGGCATATACTCAATGGATGTTCCATCATACTACAAGGACACTTGTTCAAGTATGTTCATAGCAGCTTTATTCATAATAGCCAGAAACTGGAAACAATCTAGATTCTCTCAACCAAAGAGTAGATAAAGAAAGCATACATTTATACAGTGGAGTATACATCAGCTATTAAAAACAATGACATCAGGAAATTTGCAGGCAAATTGATGGAATCAGAAAAATCACCCTGAGTAAAGCAACCCAGACCCTGAGAGACAAACATGTTATATGTTCACTTATAAGTGGATATTATCTGCTAACTAAAGGATAATCAAATCTACAATCCACAGACACAGAGAGACTAAGTAACAAGAAAGGATCAAGGTGGGACACTCAGATCTCCTTGGGAAGAGAAAATAGAATAAATTTCATGGGTGATCTGAGGGCTGAGAGTTTTACATATTGATATGCAGGCAACAGGAATTGAATTGAGACACTGTGGATATCTTAAGAAAAGGAGTCCTCAAAGTCTGCCCCCAAAGTGATACTCTCTCTCCAACTAGGCCATACCTACTCCAACAAAGCCACACTGTTGCTAGAGGGCTTCTCTCCAGGTTCCACCAAGACCTGCAGTCCTACAATCTACGTAAAAAATAATCACTCAGATGCTTATATTACTTATAAACTGTATGGCCGTGGTAGGGCTCTTGCTAACTGTTCTTATATCTTAAATTAACTCATTTCTATAAATCTATACCTTGCCACGTCGCTTGTGGCTTACCAGTGTCTTTACATGCTTCTTGTCCTGGCAGTGGCTTGCAGTGTCTCCCCCTCCTCCTTCCTGTTCCCCCAATTCTCCTCTCTCCTTGTCTTGCCTATAATTCCAATCTGGTCACTGGCCACCAGTGTTTTATTTATATAGAGCGATATCCATGGCACTTCCCCCTTTCTTCTTTTTTTTTAAAAAGGAACGTTTTAACTTTAACCTAGTAAAATTACATATAACAAAATAATTATCAAGCAAGAATTACAGTGATAATATTAAAGAAGATGTCCTATCTATCTTATATTTGTGAGTTTAAGGTTTTATATCTAACTTATCTTTTATCATAACTGAGGAAATTGCAACTATCTAGTCTTTAACCACATCAAAGACCTCAGAAGGATATAATATTACCTGAAAAATGGGAGAAGGATGTAAGCAACTTTCAGGAGTCTTACAGGGTAGACAGAGACAGCTGACAGCCTGGACAGTCATCTAATCTTCCTTTGTAAATTTGGGGCATCTGTCTTTAGATCACAGGCCTAGAGTCTCTCTGTCATTTTTTTTCAGTGTCCTGTAGAATGTCTGGCAGTTTTCTCTGTGAAGCAGAAACCTGAAGGACCATCTTGTCAAGCAAAGTTTAGTGGTCATCCTTCTATGGGTCTTGCATGTCCAGTCGATCAAGCAGTCCAGGCAAGAACAGTTTCTTGCCCAAATGGCTATCTTTGTCAAGGTGAAGATAAACTCCATATGGAGTATCTTCGATGCCCACCCTCCTCTCCGCAAATATTTGGAATATTTTAAATCTTGTACTCAAATTTGTGTACATGTTTCAAATTTTTGAATGGGGAATGGAATCAGGTGAAAAGAATATCACATTTGAAAATGACTACATTCAATTTTTTTTATACTTCATAGGTTTTAAAGTGTGTTCATAAGACTGAGATTTCCTAACAGTCAGAAACAAGTTTGCAAAATGTGTTTGTGCATGAGGACTGTGAATGATTTGTACCTGCAAACCTATTGCTAGGTAAACTCCATAACTCTAAATGAAGTCTTTCCATTCAGATCACAACATCAAAAAATTGTCCATTCATTATTGAAAAGTTGAGTATGTAGCCATCCAATATTGATAAAACTTTGGGTAAAATAATATTTTAGCAAGTTTCTGAGATGACTTGGTCTTGAAATTACAATATTCAAGGCTTAGGCAGGAGAATCGTATGTTCTAGGAGAGGTCAGATTACATACTTAGGCACTGATTTAAAGTATATAATAATAAAAAAACCCAAACATCTATACTGAAAACACAATTGTATGCACATATTTTTGTTTCCTGGGAATCAGCAGTATTGTTAGAAAATGGAGGGGGAATACATTCTTCAATGCCTAAGAATTGTAGAAAAGGACTAGAGATAAATAGCAGTCATGGTCTACAGGGGCAGCAGACCAGTCTCACGATACTCCTTTACAGCAGAGTGGACTACACCAGCAAAGTAACTTGAAGGTCACAAGAAACAGCACAGTGAATAAATTAAAGAGAAAGTCTGAGGATATGGGAACACCCCTAAGAAGGCAAGCTACTCTTAGCTGGTAAGATGGAGGAGTGAGAGAGAAGCTTCTTAATTCATCACAAGACAAATCCCCCAGTGGCACTAGAGTATTCTCTATTATGCTGAGGTATTGCTCAATGACAGACCTAAGTTTACATCAATAAGATTTGGAGCTTATGCTATAAAGCACCCCCATTACAGAATGCAAGTGGATACACCATATTAGTACCAAGGAAAAGAGATATGTGGTATTTTTAGGGGAATTTTAAAAATTCTATAGTGTCATTCATGTTAGCTAGTGAGTATAAGTTAGAAAAATACCATCAAATCTATAATTTTAATCTTGTGGTTTAATATAATGACAAACAATTTTATAAGAACATTTTTAAAACATAAAAAAAATTTTCAAAAAGAATTGCTTATCTAAAATATTATTGGACATTGCACATTAAATATTTTGTGAATTGGATGAGATGATTGACAGGATAAAAAGAGAATAATTATTAAAATTAACATTCAATTCAATAAAAAGGTTTAGAAAAAGAGATAGGGAAATCAATAATGCGAATCTTTAACATTAAGAATATGAAAAAGCTGGGTGGTGGCACATGCTTTTAATCCCAGCACTCAGGAGGCAGAGTCAGGCAGATCTCTAAGAGTTTGAGGCCAGCCTGGTCTACAGAACAAGATCCAGGACAGACACCAAAACTACACAGAGAAAAACTGAAAAAAAAAACAAAAAAACAAAGAAAAAGTAATCTTAAAACAGATTATTTGAAAAGTCTGTTAATTTAATCTTAAAATATGACAAGACCATCCAGTAAGTTCATTGAAGAAAAATAGAGAAATAAATACACATGAAATATGAACTGCAATATAGTATATACATATATATGCATATATGTTCACACACATATATACATATGTATTCATGTATACGCATTATTGTAATTTCAATGAGAATGTCTCCAGAGGCTCATATATTTGCATTATTAGTCCCAGTTAATGAACTTTTGCAAAGGGTTAGGAGATGTAGTTTTGTTGGAGGAGGTATGCTACACGGGGTGGTCTTTGAGGTTTCATACCAGTCTCTCTACTGTGTATATATATATATGTTTGTGTGTGTGTGTGTGTGTGTGTGTGTGTGTGTGTGTGTGTGTGTGTGTGTACATGAGTTCAGAATGTAAAGCTCTCAGCTACTCTTCCACTGTCATATCTGTCTGCTTCCCACTATGAAAATAATGGACTAAAATTTTGAAACAGTAAGTCCCCAAATAAATTCTCTCTTTTTAAGAGTTGCCTTGGTCATGATGTCTCTTTTCAGCAATGTAACAATAACTAAGACATGTATATACCATATATTCACAACATGAATATATATATATGTGTATATATACATACATATATATATATATATATATATGAGAAAGGAAAGAAGTTATGTTTAATTCATAAGTTATCTAAATGTTCTCATAAGGATCCTATTAAAGGCTGGTTAGTCACGCAACTAACAACTCTAATTCCAAAGTAACTATCATAAATATTTAGGTTTTACTGGTATATTAATAGTCAGCAATATATTGTTTTTTAGAATAGTGTTAGAATGTTAGTAATGAATTAATGGTAGAAAGAAATTAATTGATAAAATTATGGCAAGTCACTTATATATGAAGTGGCTAGAAATAAAGAACACATATCATCTATGAGTTAATAAATGTGCCAATGAGTTGAATAAATTCTGTTCTTTTAAAAATCAATCTGAGGCTTGACTTGAGTGTCAATAACTATATTGGAAAATTCTAGATATTTGGTGATAAGGACAAGATTAGCTGAATCTTGACTGCAGAATATCTTCAAGTGGCCTCTGGGTATTTCATTCTTCTATTATAATTAAAAAGATCATATCTTGCCAATATAAATTAGAAAAATCCTACCTACATACAGACTTCCATCTAAGAAATGATAATACTCCATGAATTAGACAGTCTCCTCTGAAGTTAACAAAAACTCATAAACATAGGCTAGATTTATGAACATTGCCTAGTACTGAAGGATGAAACTATTTATATGTTGCTTGCCTGCTTCTTAAAATATTTTGAGATAATTTATGTTACCAAACTATCTAGCACCCAGTAAAATAAAAAATTATGACTGATAGCCAATCAATCATCAACAAACAGGCATTGGTACAGTGGAATGTGTAACAATAGAGAGAATCCATACCACACAGAACTAAGCAGATGTTACAATGGAAAATAAAGGAATTCGAGTAACTAATGCAGCTATATCCCAGAAGATGAACCTCTTTGAAAGACAGTTTTCTCTTAAAGAGGAAAAAAGAACTATTTATACCATATGATCCAGATAATCCAAACCAAAGCAAAATATACTTGTAGTTGATGCAAATATTTTTAAGTAAATGTTCACATTGTTAGTTTGATAGCTCAGATCTATAATGTGTCATTTCCAGCTGTACACTAAATATTAACAATTCATGATGACACCTAGAAAGTGAAATATTATCAACAAGGATAAGGTATAGATACAATGCTCTCATTTCAACAGAACTTTATGGAGTAAAATACCCAAAGAATTCACACTAAGTAAGTAATTTATTTTGAAGTCTTTAAAATGCAAACTAATCTGTAGTGCCTGAAGACAGATCAATTACTCTAGAGGAAGGAAAGGGAGTGTTTGCAGAAATAGATAAGAACACTTGCTTCTCTTACAGGGAAACTGAGCACAAAACACCTGTAACCACAGCTCCTGGTGATATGATACCATCTTATATGCTCTGTGGTCACCTGCAGGTACATGTGTACAATACTGATACATACATAAGTGAAAATTTATAAAAAAAAACAAGTCTTTAAAATATAAGAACAATTTAACACATAAACATTTTCAATAGAAAGTTTGAACAAGTTTCACAATTATCTCCATTAAACCTGAAGGAAACACAATTGCATTCCATCTCCCTATTATGTAATGCATTGCTACATAAACTCTTGAGAACTTACATTCTCATGGTAAATAAAATAGTATACAGGCAAGCAAAATGCATACATTTGCTATTTTAATTTTTGTAACTCTCATTGAAACACTTGTAAAAATTATAAGAAAAAAGACCAAAATTAAGATGTTTGATTGAAAAGAAAATATGTAAAATGAATTTCCTTGAAATTCTTCATTGGTCAGCTCTTAAGGAAAAGAAAGGAAGAAAAGAAATATTCATGCCCAAATTCTGTAGAGTATAAGTATCAAAATAACCGCTAATGTAAGTCTCACAAGTAAATAATAAATTACACTGATAGATATATGAGAAAGTATGGATGATAGAAACCAATATATGGCCAATTTGAATATGACAAGTCAATCAAATAAGATGTTAACTCTCTCTATTGCTTCCTAAGCTTATATGTACCTGCTTAAATTTCTACTCAGTTTCCATGTGGTCAGCTTTATTCAAATCATATTCTGAAATCTATCACGATTATGTTATTTTTAGTCACTATTTACATAATATTGGTTTCTTTTGTCATTACTTTATGGATTTAGTTATACATTGAAGAAGATAAATGGAAGCCTAGAAAGACAGCTCAGCATTAAGAATGTTAGCCTCCCTTGATGAGGATCTGACTTATGTTCCCAGCACCCCTGTCAGATGGCTCAAAATGACCTGGGGGATCTAATGTTTTCTTATAGTTCCTGAGGGCACCTGTATTCACAATACTACCTCCCTACACTCTCCCTCCCTCTCTCCCTCTCTTAGTCTCTGTCTCTTTCTGTCTCTGTCTCTCTCTCCCTCTCTTTGTCTCTCTTTGTCTATATCTCTGTCTCTCTCTCTGTCTCTCTCTCTCTCTCTCTCTCTCTCACACACACACACACACACACACACACACACACACACACACACACTTTAAAAAGTGTTTAAGACGAAAATTTTTTTCTCTGTAGGAATGCATTCTCTATTACTGGATATCACTGTCTAACAGGACCCTCACCACACCACTGTGGGGACTCCTTTTAAAAAACAGCTTATGTGATCTTTCCTTAGAGTTTTCTCTAAGACATTTGGCATGTTCCATGAAAGATCTTGCATTAAATTTTTAGTTCAGGAGCTCTGCTTTTTAACCCTTCTTATATATTATCCACATATCAATGTTGCAAACCTTTGGTTGTCAAATTAACAATTATGGGAATGGTGTGCATCTGTACTCTGGTGGTCTAGTTAGTATTTTCACCATATTTCCATTTGGTGGGTATTTTTGTTGTTGTTGTTGTTGTTATTGTTAGCTCTTTGGTCTCATAGCTAAATTTTTTAGAAGTTAGTTGTTTTACACATTATACAATTTAACATCTTTTAAAGCCTATATTTTATCACTTTCTGGGTCAGTACATAAAAGAATATGAGCATTGAATAATTACAGTGCAATTTCCTTCCCTGCTCCTTTGACTCAGCCTGTAGATTAACAACTACTGCTTCTAGTGTTGAATAAGTTTTAGCATTCTGGCAGAGAAACCTCTAAAAATATCAAATCTCCCAATGGATAAGATCTAGTCCAAATTCATGTTATTCACAGGTATTCTATGAGTATTCAAGGACATAAGAAATTATGGGTTTTTTTTTCTGAGTATACTAAGGCCAAACTTAACAAGTCTCTAGGGAGCATGCATGAATCTGGGTAGGCAAGGATTGAGGCAGATGGATTGTGTGGAAAGGAAGCACTGATCAGTACAAAGAAAGCTAGATCTGCCAAAGGAGAATTGAGTGTAAGGGCAGGAAAAGGTTGCATTTGGTATGTTTCTGTGAGAGAGTACATGTGTTCTTGACTTCACATTCTTATGTGAAACTATTACTTCCTTCATTAGTGTAAGTTCAAGAAGCAGTATATAACCTTGATGAGTGTCAGTATACTGTGTATATGACAGAAAGGAGAGCATGTTAAGACAGTGATGCAGTGAACAGTAAATTATAAAACATTTGCAAAATGTATAGCACAGCTGCTGGCTCAGGTGTGCCTTCCATCAAAGTTAGCTATTATTAGCAGCATTATTGTAATCATTTCCATGTTACTTCTATTGATGGGTGAAGCATACTAAGAGTGAAATAAATATAAGCAAAACCCATGAAGCATCAAGGCTTAGGCTTCTTTGATAAGACGGTAGAAGTTAATTTTGGTTTGACCATATGGTTTATTTGAAGAACAGCAACAGGCTGGTAATAATGGAAGACTAGAAAGGACATTTAAAAAGGTGCTTCAGTGCCCACTTAATGAATTTATAGTTAATGTGGCCTAGTAAAACAAGTCATGGAAGCTAATTGAGCATGAAAGGAATATAATTTGGGCTATTCTTTAAGAAAACTAGTTATGGAATTTATTGGGAACAGAAAGGACAAAGCCGGGTTTCTAGTTAAAAGATTCCCTGGATCTGGCATTCAGTGGTAGTGCACTAGTCAAGGCTGCATGAAGCCCTGGGCTCTATCCTCCAATGTTCCTTTCCCTTAGGATTTTTGCTTGCTTGTTAATATGCCACTAAAACTCCTTAATTCTATTTCTGGATTACTTCTCAGGTTAAATCTAGGATGTCCGAGTATTAACTGTATAATACCTTTCCTAATTTACATTTCAGATTAGCCCCATCAACCATCACCATGAGGCAACAGAAGCCATAGCTATATCACCCTCATATCCAATTATTGATTATTTTGCAAGTATCCTGATAAGGTAATATTGATAGATCAAGTATAATGTGGGATTTACAAGACATTTCTGTGATAGAAAATATCCTAGTATATTATCTATCTTTCTATGTAAAAGCCTTGAGGATGAAAAATAGATGAAAAGGCAACAGAAACAGAGTTGGTAAAAGAAAAGATGGATCTATTGCTTAAATTTTGTTTCTTGTAAGATAGAACCTCATGGAATTCCTGTAATAAAAAGAGTGGGAGATGGGCTTAGGAAAGCAAAAACAAAACAAAACATGAAATTTTAAACCATGAGAAAGGCCACGGAATATAAGAAATATGCAAATTTCAAACTGCCAACATCAGCTAATTATAAAAAATCTGTAATTAAAAATGCAAGGTGCATTTTGATAATTTAAGGTTTCATTAGTCTAAGAGCATTAGACTTTGAAGCATTGTGAATGGAAAAAAATATATGATGGGACAGATGAAAGTAAAATGAAAAAAAAATCCAATTTTCAACATTGGCATTGATGGGATAATAAGAAATTTTGAGATAAATATCAATATCAAATAAATGAATTTATTTGTTCTTTTGTTTATAATATTACACACCGAACAAGTCAAAATTAAGCTTGGGGAATGATAAAACCTGCTGAGAGATTTGAAAATCATATTAATACAGAATTTGTATGAAAATTTCAAGGCATAGGTTATAAGAACTGTGAATTTTGCTCACCAAGCCAACCATCCCCTGTGGCATCAGTGACCAACAAAGTCATATGGCTACCCTGTACTGATTGGAAAGGGATAAGGCCCAGATTTCCAGGCAGGTCAGTCCAGTTCTCTAGCCTCTATGCCCTGGGGGCACAATTCATCCCCCCCCCACCGGTGCAGCTCCAGAGATAGGGCAGCAGCCTCCTCCTACCCACCCCCTCTCCAACCATCCCCTGAGGCACTGGCAACCACCAGAGCTATAAAGCCCCCTCCTGGATCAATTGGGAAGAAGAACAAACCACAGGAGCCATAGGCCCCACCTGTACCAATTGGAAGAAGAGTGACCTGGAGTTCCACCTGTTCAAATTAAAGGAAAAAAATGGGTAGAGAGCAGTGTAGGAACAGATTAAACAACATAAAGAACAATACAGTACCATCACTAGGATGTAGTGTTCCTTCAACAGTAAGACCTGAACATCCCAAAGAAGATGATCTAGAAAAACACAATCTTAAAAATCACTTTATGAAGATGACAGAGGAACTAAAAGAAGAAATGAAAAATCCCCTTAAAGAAATGGAGGAAAAGACAAACAAAAATTGGAGGAAAGCAAGAGGAAAGTCAAGAAATCCAAAGAGAAAAAAACAATCAAACAGGTATAGGAAATAGTTCGAGACTTGAAAACTGAATTAGAAGCAATAAAGAAAACACAAACTGAGGGAATTCAAGAAAAGGAAAATCTGAACAAATGGATAGAAATGAGAGAGACAAACATGTCCAACAGAATACAAGAAACGGAAGAGAGAATCTCATCATTGAGGATACGAGAGGAAACAGATCATTGGTGAAAGAAAATGTTAAATCCAGCAAATTTTTGACAAAAAACACCCAGGAAATTTGATACACCATGAAAAGACCAATAGGAATAATAGGGATAGAAGGAGAAGAATTATAGCTCAAAGTCACAGAAAATATATTCAACAAAATTATATGAGAACTTTCCCAACCTAAAGAAAAAGCATGCCTATGAAGGTACAAGAAGCAAACAAAACAGCAAGTAGAGTGGACCACAAAAAAGTCCCCTAGTCACATAATAGTCAAAACACTAAACATATAGAATAAAGAAAGAATATTAAGAACAGCAAAGTCAAGTAACAAATAAAGACAGACAATCAGAATTATATCAACTTCTCAGTGGAAACTCTGAATGTCAGAGGTTCCTAGACAGACATTTTTCAGATAATAAGAGACCATGGATGCCAGCTCAAAGTACTATACCCAGCAAAGCTCTCAATCACTATAGAAGCAGAAAAAAAAAGATATTTCATGACAAAACCAGATTTAAACATTACATAGCCACAAATCGAGCCCTACAGAAAGTACTAGAAGGAAAACTCCAACCCAAGGAAGCTAGCTGCAACCACTAAACTACAGGCAATAAATAACCTCATACCAGCAAATCCCAAAGGGAAAGACACACATAGTAACATAATAATAATAATAATAATAACAATAATAATAATAATAGGAATTAAATATAATTAAATATCAATGAACTCAATTCATTTATAAAAAGAAACAGGCTAACAGAATGGATATGAAAACAACATCCATCCTTCTGCTGCATACAAGAAGCATACCTCAAACTCAAGGATAGACATTGCCTCAGAGTAAAGCGTTGGGAAAAAACTTTCCAATGAAATGGATCTAAGAAACAAGCTAGTGTAGCTATCCTAATATCTTAACAAATATAAAATCAATCAAAAGAGTAGAAAAGGGGAATTTCATATTCATTACTGAATCAATCCGTCAAGCTGAAGTCTCAATTCTGAAAATTTATGCCCCAAATACAAAGACACCTACAGTTGTAAAAGAAACATTACTACAGCTCAATTCACACATCAAACCCTACACACTAATTGTAGGAGACTTCAACACCTCTCTTTCACCCTTGGACAAGTCTTTTAGACAGAAACTTAACAGTGAAATAAGGGAACTAACAGATGTTATGAACAAATGGACATAACAGACATCTGTAGAACATTTCACCCAAAAACAAAAGAATATACTTTCTTTTCAGCACTGCATAGAACCTTCTCCAAAATTGACTACATACTTTATAACAAAGCAAATCTCAACAGATACAAAAAATAGAATAACACCTTGTATATTATCTTTCCACCATGACTTAAAGCTATAATTCAACAACAACATAAAATTCAGAAAGCTTACAAACTCATGGAAACTGAACAATGATCAAAGGAATCACCACTGGGTCAAGGAAGAAATTAAGAAATTAAAGACTTCCTAGAATTCAACAAAAATGAAGGCACAACATACCCAAACTTATGGAACACTATGAAAGCAGTGCTAAGAGGAAAATTCATAGCACTAAGTGACTACATAAAGAAGTTGGAGAGATCTCACACTAGCAACTTAACAGATACCTGAAAGCTCTAGAACAAAAAGAAGTAAACTCACCCAGGAGAAGTAGATGATAGGAAATAATCAAACTGAGGGCTAAAATCAATAAAATAGAAATAAAGGGAACAATACAAAGAATCGGTGAAATAAAGAGTTGGTTCCTTGAGAAAATCAACAAGATAGACAAAACTTATCCAAAATAATGAAAACTCAGAGAGAAATAAGAACAAAATCTGAAATGAAAAGGGGGACATAATAACAGACACTGAGGAAATTCAGTGAATAGTAGGACATATTTTGAAAATTTGTACTCCACAAAATTGGATAATGTAAAGGAAATGGACAATTTTTCTGATAGGTATTATATGCCAAAATTAAATTAAGATCAGATAAACAATTTAAATAGACCTATACCTCCTAAGGAAATAGAAGCAGTCATCAAAATTTTCCCAACCCAAAAATGCTCAGAGCCAGATAATTTTAGCACAGAATTCTACCAGAATTTAAAAGGAGAGATAATACCAATACTCCTAAAATTATTCTGAACAATAGAAACAGAAGGAACATTGCCAAACACTTTTTACAGGGTTACAGTTACCCTGATACCCAAACCACAAAAAGATGTAACTAGGAAAGAGAATTACAGACCAATCTCCCTTGTGAACAGTGATGCAAAAATTTTCAATAAAATACTAGCAAACCAAATCCAAAATCACATAAAAAAATCATCCATCATGATCAAGTAGGCTTCATCCCAGAGATGCAAGGATGCTTCAACATACTAAATCTGTCAGTGTAACCCACCATATAAGCAAAACAAAACAAAACAAAAAAACAAAAACAAAAACAAAACAGGAAAAAATGATCATCTCATTAGATGCTGAAAAAGACTTTGACAAAATCTGACACCCCTTCATTTTAAAGGCGATGGAGAGATCAGGAATACAAGGAACATGACTAAACATAATAAAGGCAACATTTAGCAAGCCAACAGACAACATCAAACTAAATGTAGGGAAACTCAAAGTGATTCCACTAAAATCAGGAACAAGACAAGGCTGTCCAGTCTCTCCATACCTATTCAATATAGTACTTGAAGTTCTAGCTAGAGTAATAAGACAACAAAAGGAGATCAAGGGGGATACAAATTGGAAAGGAAGAAGTCAAATGTTCACTATTTGCAGATGATATGATAGTATACACTACTGACCCCAAGAATTCTACCAAGGAACTCCTACAGCTGATAAGCAACTTTAGTAATGTGGCAGGATACAAGATTAACTAAAAAAAATCAGTAGCCCTCCTATATACAATTGACAAATGGACTGAGAAAGAAATTTGAGAAATATCACCCTTTACAATAGCCACAAACAGCATAAAGTATTTTGAGGTAACACTAACCAAACAAGTGAAGGACCTGTATGACAAGAACTTTAAGTCTTTGAAGAAATAAATTGAAGATGATATCAGAAAATGGAAAGAACTCCCATGTTCTTGCATAGGTAGGATCAATATAGTAAAAACAGCAAACTTACCAGAAGCAATCTACAGATTCAATGCAATACCCATCAAAATCTCAATGCAATTTTTCACAGAGCTTGAAAGAAAAATACTCAACTTCATATGGAAAAACAAATAACCCAGAATAGCCAAAAGAATCATGAACAATAAAACAACCTCTGGAGGCATCACCATCCCTGACTTCAAGCTCTACTACAGAGCTATAATAATAAAAACAGCTTGGTGTTGGCATAAAAATAAGTATGTTGATCAATGGAATAAAATCAAAGACCCTGACAATAATCCATACACATATGAACATCTGATTTTTGACAAGCCAAAATTATACAATGGAAAAAACAAAAGCATCTTCAACAAATGGTGCTAACGTAAATGGATATCTACATGTAGAAGAATGCAAATAGATCCATATCTACAGCCATGCTCAAAACTCAAGTCCAAATGGATCAAAGACCTCAACATCAATCCTGTTACACTGAAACTCATAGACAAGAAAGTGGTAAATAGCCTTGAACACGTTGGTACAGGAGACCATTTCCTAAATAAAAAATCAATAGCACAGACACAGAGAGCAACATTTAAGAAATGGGCCCTCCTGGAACTGAGAAGCTTCTATAAAGTGGAGGACACTATCAATAAGACAAAAAGCAGCCTATAGAATGGGAAAAGATCTTTACCAACCCCACATCTGATAGAGGGCTGATCTCCAGTATATATAAAGAACTCGAGAAACTAGACAGCAGAATATCAAATAATCCAATTTGAAAATAGGCTACAGAGCTAAACAAAAAAATTCTCCACAAAAGAATCTCGAATGGCCAAAAGACATTTAAGAAAATGTTCAACATCCTCAGCCATTAGGGAAATGCAAAGCAAAATGTTTCTCAGACATCATCTTATGCCTGTCAAAATGGCTAAGATCAAAAACACAGATGACAGTTTATGTTGAAAAGGATGCGGAGAAAGGGAAATGGTGGGAATTACTGCTGATGGGAATATAATCTTGTACAGCCACTCTGGAAATCAGTATGGTGGTACCTAGGAAAATTGGGAATCAACCTACCTCAAGAATCAGCAATAGCAATCCTGGGCTTATACCCAAAAGATACTCATCCACACCACAAGGACATTTGCTCAACTATGTTCATCGCAGCACTAGTTGTAATAACCAGAACTTGGAAACAACCTAGATTCCTTTCAATTGAAGAATGGATAAAGAAAATGTGGTACATTTACACAATGGAGTATTATGTAGCAGTAAAAAAAAAACAATGTTATTAAATTTGTAGACAAATGAATGGAACTAGAAAAAAAAATCATCCTGAGTGAGATAACCCAGATCCAGAAAGACAAACAGGGTATGTATTCACTCATAAGTGAATATTAAAGGCAAAGCAAAGGATAACCAGGCTACAATCCACAATCCCAGGGAAGCTAGATAAAGAGGAGTACAATAAGAGGGACACACATTGATTGCCCCAGGAAGGGGAAAGGTTTAAGATCACCTGGGTAAACCGGGAGAGGGGGAAAAAGGGGGAGAGGATAAGAGAGGATGAGAGGTGGAAACATGGGGAACAGACAGGGAAGGAGAGCAATGAAAGAGTTACCTTGACAGTCTACCATTAAGTGGATTGGGCAAAATCTGCAGCTAGGGAAAACCCCAGGAACTCACAAGATTGTCCCCAGCTGAGACTCATAGCAATGATGGAGAGGGTTCTGAGACTAGCCCTTCCTTGCACTCAGATTGGTGTCTACTCTAATTGCCATCATAGAACCTCCATCCAGTGACTGATGGAAGCAGATGCAGAGACCCACAGGCAAGCACTTGGCCAAGATCCTGGAGTTCAATTGAAGAGAGGGAGGACAGATTATAAGAGCAAAGGAGGGTCTAATCTTGATGGGAAAAATCACAGAGATAGCTGACCCAATCTAGTGGGAGGTCATGGACTCTGGACAGACAGCAGGGGAGCTTACATGGGACTGCACTAGGCCCTCTGAATGTAAATGAAAGTTGCTTGGCTTGATGTGTTTGTGGGTCCCTTGATAATGGGACCAGGATTTATCCTGGGTACATGAACTGTCTCTTTAGAGCTCATTTCCTATGGTGTGATGCCTTACTCAGCCTTGATGCAGGGGGAAGGGGCTTGGTAGCCAGCCTGTGTTGACTAACCAAGGGAGGCCTTACCCTCTATAAGAAAGGGATGGGGTTGGGATGGGGGTAGGTGTAGGGCAGCAGGAGAAAAGGAGGGAGGGGGAACAGGGATTGGTATGTAAAAGGAAAGAAAATGTTCTATTATTTAAAATATTTAAAAAAATTGGAAAACTATTCAAACCAGAAAAAAAAGAATTGTGAATTTCATTATTTTAATTATTTATTTTCTCATTTCTTAATGTAATTCATCACAAATTTTGAGTCAAATAATGTAAAAAAGTCAACATTTTTAGTCTTGATGTCTTATTTACATTCTCAATCTTATTTCTAAGAGAACTCTATACATTTTTTTATTTAAATGTACTTGCATATGTACAGGTATGTACGTGGTACATACAAATGCCCCCAGAAGCAAGAACAGGGCATTGTGTCCCTTAGAGCTGAAGTTGTTAGAAGCCACCAAAGTGGGTACTGATAACCACACTTGGGTCCACTCTATGAGAAATACATGCTCTGAAGAGCATATCTAACACTGAAACTACCAGTAGAGTTCTGGATTCTGAGTTATTTATTTCAGTCTTGGCAAAGCAAAGGAGGAAACTTCAAAATATTTTATAGTTATTACCAACTGCTATTCTTCCTGGTGAAGCAGTACTCTTTTTCTTTCTCTCCTCGGGTTTGTAAAGAAATATGCCATGGGTTTCTTACATTTTTTAATAGCTGCCCTTTTCTGTTGAGATAGCTAATGATATTTACCTAAAAACTTAAGCTGGTCTTGCTTTGTTTCTGGAACACTATCTGCCATGTATGCAACATGAACTGACAACCTTGGCCTATCTTTATTCTTCCATGCAATGCTGTAGGTATTTCTTAGAGATTTTATCTTTTTCCAGTGATTCATGACTATCAAGCTACAAAACCTCAATGTGGCCCTGATTTGTTGTTTGTTTCTATGATAAAAAGTAAAATTCACAGTCCATAGCTTTGTTCTTTAGTGCAGCATTGTTCTTTTATAGTATTGCTCCTAGCTTGGAAACTAAGACTATATCATTAGCTACAGATGGAAAAAAACAATAGAACAACATGACAATTAATTTTCTGCATCAACACATATTAAAACACTTTCATGCTTAGGTATAATTCTTCCATTTGTTGGCTTTGGCAGAATCAGGTTTAGGGAGTCATCTGATGTTGTACAAAGAAAGCCCCTATAAGCTAAACCTGAACAATTTACTCTACCTACAGTTAGTTATTTTTCTTTCATTTACAATTATTTTCTTTACACAAGTGTAAAAGCCAGTGCTATGGCACAAAGTAATGTCTACAGATTAGCATTTTTATTTCTTCAAGGTACCAAAGTGCTGGCATTAAATAAGAATTCCAGGTTTGACTTTGCTTTAGATAATACCAGTTTAGAGATGCAAGCTTCAATCATACATAATAGAAGATTGGCTGAAGAGAGAAATTGATTTTGAAGTTGTAATTTACTTCAAGTATTTTGATGATCCCATAAAATACAGGCACAAAATTGAAGTTATTTAGGATTTCATGGCTCTCTTAAAGCCTGAATTACTACTTCAGTGCGAAAGTCACTAGGAAAGAGCCACAGGCTCCTGTAATACGGACTACATATTTATTGCCTTGTGGATATATTTTCTGGTACAAAACTGTTTCATTTACTCTCTTTGTATCTCACTCATAACATTCCTCTATCTATCTATCTATCTATCTATCTATCTATCTATCTATCTATCTATCTATCATCTATCATCTATGTGTCTATCTATCTAATCTGCCTCAAAAATGAATGAACCACACATTATGTAAGTGGTGCGCCCAGATCTACATTTCTACCAAAATTATATAGATGAGTCTGGAGACATGGCTCAACCGTCAAGAGCACTAACTTCTCTTCCATAGTAGAAGGGTTCAATTCTCAGCACACACATGGTGGTTCACAACCAATTTAACTCCAGGTCCAGCAGATCCAATACACTCTTATGGTTTCTATGGGCATCAGACATTCATGTGGCACACAGCCTTGTATGCAGGTATGATATCTATACACATATTTTAAATTAAAATTGTAATAATGATTTACTTTGAAAGACCTTATAAGTACCATGACTTGACTATATAGATTGTTGCCTACTTTGTAACTTACCATTATTAATTAAAATTGATACAGTCACACCAATGAAGAGGATGTACAAAAATGAAATTTATATCTATACTTTTATCAAAAATTATGGGTGATGAGTTTAGAAGGCTCTAGATCAGAAGTTCTTGGTTCTCAATACATTATGATAATCTCAAATTCAGAGTATTAGATATAACTTAGACAATTTAATCTGAATGTCTGAAGATAATGTTTTTAACTTCCTAGGCTATTCAACACATAGTACACAGGCAAATATTAAGGCAATGGATCTAATAGAAATCCTGTCATTAGGAACATGAGAGAATTGAAAAACAATTCCTTGTTAAGTGTGTGTGTGTGTGTGTGTGTGTGTGTGTGTGTGTGTGTGTGTGTGTGCGCGCGCACACGCGCGCGCGCATTTACTAAAGACAAGGTGGATGTTATGTGTGCATTTCTATTACTCCTTACCTTCTTCCCATGAGACAGGGTCTCTAACCGAAACTGTAGGTAAGATGGCAGCTGACTTCCCCAGGAATACTCCTTTCTCCACCCATACTGTGCTGCAGTTAAAAATGTGATTATAATTATGGCCCTCCCCAACTGTTGACTCTGGACCTAGAGATTCAAACTCAGTTCCTCATTCCAATGTTCTTAACAATTAGATCATCTTTCCATAATGTATTTTCTTTTGTTTGTAATATATATATATATTATATGTGATTATATATATATATATATATTATATTATTATATATGATACAGTTGTCCTAGCATATAGATGGAATGGTAAAGAAAGTGAATGGACATTTCAACTTAGATATGTTCAAACTTTTCTTTTTAAATTATTCTTGAGGAATTTTTATGTAGGTACAACTACAATGTGTCAGAAATGAAAGCGAAACTAACAGAGTAGAGATGTGGAAGAAGTATTTTGAAAGTTTGTTTGGGAGTTGAAATGCTGAGTGCATGCTCATCAACACTTGGCTGAAGATCAGTTCCTCACCATCTGGGAAGGTTGTCCTTTCCTGTGGGCTTGCAGCTGTGCAATGATATACACAAAGCAGTAATGGAGGAAGGCATCTTTCACCTACCCAATCAGATCAGCTGCATCCACCATGGGCAACAGAAACCATCTCTATATCATCCTTACATCCACTTAAGGATAATTTTGCAATTATCATGATGAGTGAATATTGATTGCTCACGTATAATGTGAGAAGAAGAAGATGTTTCTTTGATAGAAAACATTCTGTTATATTATCCCTATTTCTATGTAAAAGTCTTAAGGAAGGAAAATAGATGAAAAGGAAACAGAAAAGGAAAATACTGGAGTTTGTTGGGTTGGCAAAAGAAAAGATGGATCTATTTCTTAAATGTTATGTTTCTCCTACAACATTGCATAAGATTTTGCCATGGTAACCATTATAATCATAGTAAACTAGTATGCTCAACTGGAGATGTAGTTGTAAGATTTGTTGGGTTTCTAAGTAGATTTTGTTTTTATCTAGAAGGAAAATCAGTGTTAAGAGTAATGATGAGGAAGTGTTTACCAGATCCATTAAGGGAGGGAATGGTCTAGCATACTATCATGAGAAAATGTTTAAACTAAATGCATGCAGCATGAGTACAGCCAGGTACAGAATATTTCTCTAAGCATCCTGTGAAAGCTTTCCATTACAAGTAAAAGAAGGTTTATTCTTTATATCTGTGTTGCTGGAGAGCTTCTCTCTAGGCTCCACCAAGCCCCGCAGTCCCACAATCCACGTATAAAATACTCACTCAGATGCTTATATTATTTATAAACTGTATGGCCGTGGCAGGCTTCTTGCTAACTGTTCTTTTATCTTACATTAACCCATTTCTATAAATCTATACCTTGCCACGTGGCTGGTGGCTTACCGGCGTCTTTACATGCTGCTTGTCCTGGAGGTGGCTGCTGTTTGTCTCCCCTCCTTCTTCTTGTTTCCCCAATTCTCCTTTCTTTTTGTCCCGCCTATACTTCCTGCCTGGTCACTGGCCAACAGTGTTTTATTTATATAGAGTGATATTCACAGCATATCTGCTTTGTACTTAGGTGATCCCATGACAGGCTTTCTGTCTCAGCTTTATTAGTAAAAGAGATATGTAAATTTGATCCCAATGAACCTACTTGTTGAGATGGTGCCAACCAAAAGTGGAAAAAAATCTTCTTCCTTATTTCATTTCAAATGTGTGGTACTATGGTGATCAGAGGATAAACATTAACATGTGTGGAAAAATATATATATGCACATATAGGTATATATAGGTATATATATATATATATGTATATGTATATATAGGTGTATATAGGTCTATATATATAATATAAATTCAATTAAAAACTATTATGTTTAACATAGCACTTGTTGTTACTACACTGTAGATAAATGTATCTTGGAATAAACAAACACCAAGAAGTGAATCTAGAATGGTAATGACTTCCAAAGTAGATTACCTGGAAAATGTCATTTCATAAGTCCAAGAAGAAGGTAGGTAGGATGCTGGCTTCTCCAGCATTATACAAAATTAAGAAAGAATCAAGGAATTTTTAGTATTACATAAAAATATTATTCAAATTAAGGTAAAAAGTCAAGATACATGAGAAGTAAAATTTGGTAAAAGTTATAAGAAAAGTAATTTGCCTGCTTTACTAAATTAAGTGAAGTATTGGTTTTGAGGCAATGGAATGATATGGAAAGATGGAGTTAATGTAAAATAAAAGAGAATTTTCAAAGGTATTGTGCTGTGAGAATAGAGACAGGTCAATGGGTGGCCAAAGGAGTAAAGGGCTATTGTAGAGTGTTGAACTTAGGCAGAGTCAAGAACAAAATGACAAAGCCAAGTGTTGAAATTATGAAGAAATTTTTTAATAATAAATGATACATAATTGTTGGACAGTGGGTCCTTTCCTCTTTCAGATACAAATATTCTCTGAGATACTGAAACCTGTTCTAGTACTATTTTATTATGTTTTTATATTTTTCTTTTTTGTTTTTATTATTGTTACATATATACATATAAATAAATATATCAATACAACCTGCTGAGTGCGTTAGTGTTGCTTGTATATATATGATTTCAGGGCTGACCACTTGGTATTGGGTAGTCATTTAGGAGACTCTAACAACTGGAGAAGTCTGATTCTCCTTTTTAGCAGTCATTAATCTTTAATTTTTTAGTTAGAGGTTGGTCCACAATGCTCCATTTTGCCTTAATTTAATCATGGAAACTTATTTTATAAACAATTTTATCCTTTAATATTTTATCTTTTATTTTTCCCTCCTTTTGCATATTTTGTATATTTCTCTAACAATCATTTTATGGTAAAACATATACATAGACTATGGAATACCATTTATATATGAACCTATTCATCAACTGCTGTAATATTTTCTCAAATACAGATTAATTGCTCTTTAAATATCAAAATCTTGTGCAATACTGAACAAAGATGGAAAACAAAATCATGAAATTGGCATATGTTTGCTGCTTCCCCCCTTGGTTTAAATGGCTTCTTATTGCAATGGTTAGTGGTTACAGAGGCACACTTCTGCTTTACACTGTGAGAATAAGTGATTCTGAGTGCTCAGCTACTGTTGGGACATCTGTATCTCCCCACCTGCTCTAAGGCTCAGGGAACATGGAAGAAGAAGTGGTCAAAGGAGTGTGAGAGCCATCAGATGGGGAGTAAGTAACCTTGAAAATGCTGTACTCTTGAAATGACATGAATGTCATTTACATGAACTTACAGTAAGCTGCAATTACCTGCATAAGACTTGCACAAGTGCAACCCAGTTAAAAATCACATAGTAGGTAGGAGAGAGGATTCCTGGCCTGATACCTAGGTAAGAAGATATTAACAGTTGATGGCATCTGGGAGAGTTTCTTCTGCTTTGGAGGATGGGGCTATTAGTCCAAATGAATAACTCCATATCTGGGAATAAAATGACAGCATTAATTGGACTTAGTGTGTTTAAAATGATTAATTTATTAAAAATTATACAAAGATGACATAAATTGGCAGGGGGATATTGGAGCTTTCTGGGAGGAACATGGGAAAGAGATGAAGGGTAAGTGTAGATATGATCAAGATACATTGTATAAATGTATGACATTTTCAAAAAACAAATAAAACTTAAAATAATAAAAGTGAATTACTAAACTAAGAGAATCCTGTTTAATAAGGAAATGGGGAAAGGGGTTATAGGTGTTTCTATATATTTAGAAAAAAATCTAAAATAGAACTTCAACCATTCGAAAGTTAAATAATTCCACCTACTATAATGAGTCTAAAATTTTGTTTTGTTATTATAAAGTAAAACAAATGATTTTACATTTGAATGTGTGGAGTGAAATTTGCTAAACCATACCATTTTACAAATTCTAAGAAAATTGAGAGATGTGTTGAGACATGCCTTTCTCTGTTTCCTCTTAAATATTTCTTTGCTTTGTTTTTGTCTTTTTTTGCTCATGATACTTGTCTAAAATATTAATATATTTTCATATGTATTTTAATGATGTTTCTAACACTTGAGCATATTACGGAATACTGTGAATAGATGTTTTTATTCAGGGCTAAGTTTGAGGGTCTAGATACAACATTCTAGGTAACTAGTTATTCTGTTAACTATGACAGACAGTGTTTTATTTTAATGAAACAGGATAGTAGTTATTTCTACTGATGGGTAAGATAATTAGAATTTGTGTTGATTAAAACAGATTTTGCAAAAGCAATGCTTTGATAATCACTGCAGCACTCATCTTTCCATATTGTGTCTGTGTGTCTACTCATACGTCATATTTGTGTGATTGTCGCATGTGTGTGTTATATGTACATGTGAGTATGTATGGTCCCTGCATGTGTGGAGGCTAAAGGAGGATGCTGAGTATCTTCCTATCTGTCTGCCATGCCCCTGTGAAAATGGATCTCTCAAAGAACCTGAAGCTCAATAGGCAGCCAGTGAACCCAGAGAACCTCTCGCCTTTGACTTTCGGTCTGACAGGTTACAGGTGTATGGTCATGCTGATTTCTTTAAGGGATTCTAATCAACGTCCTCCTTACTCTGGAACAAACTTTTTTTTTCTCACAGCGAGCAGTATCCCAACCTCATTTCTGTATATATTCTATTAGATACTATTATATATCCCATAGATATTGTAGTGTACACTAACACTGTAAACTCTTTATGGTTGGGGCACTCAAGTCTATCTGTTTATATTTGCCACTCTTCTGAACCTGTAGTCACAGTTCTCATAGTAGATTAATACTGAACTCATTTCTTTCTAATGATAAGCGTGCTTTGGTGGCCCCTATTGTCAGGCCTCATATCATGTTCTTTTTGACTGAAAAGGTCCTCCTAATTAAAAAAAAAAAAAGAAATAAAAAAACTCCTCAAATTTCACAATTAACCTTACCAGCCCATACAAAGCATCAGATATTTACTGAGTTTCTCTCTTTGTTTTCTGACAACTGTGAGATACTTATGTCATACCTGTAAATCTCAGTGGACAGTTCATTGCAACTGTAATTCACTGTCACTCAAGGGACCTATTACATGTGCATGGGTACTCTGTTTCAGGGAATGAACACTGTTTCTAGATGGCCTGTCTTTGGTGGTAATTTAGAGCATTTAATTAGTCCAGAGTGCAATTAGCACAGTAAGAACATCATAAATGTTTCTTCATGGGCCAGATGAAAAATAAACAGATCTTGCTTAGCAGAATGAATGTGTCTGTCCTTTGCTGTCTTCATTTATGCACCATAACTGCTTGATCTCCATCAGGGGTCAATGCTTCTTTAATTTAACAAGGCTTTGTAGCCATTCTAGTCTTACATTTCTGTTTTAATATGGCACTCAAGCATACTAGACATGTTTTAATACTTCAGTGAGAAGAACCCAGTGAAGTCAAGGAGACTGAACCACATCAACTTGGTGCATGAAAACACAGATGTTTCACTGCTCCTGCCTCGCTGTTGAGATTTTCTCCAGGAGTATTTTCAAATCTACTCCTGGATTCCCAGTGCTGAGAGGGAACATTGGTTACAGTTCAAGCAAACACAGTGAGAGCATGCAGGCCCCTGTGAGGGAGGGACTCGACTGTGTCTCAACTATTTTATTTTATGTTTTAAGTTTTTTTCAAAATATTTTTGTTAAAGGATAGTATTGATTGAGAATTCTTCCTTCTTACTGATTTTATATTGTGCCATAAATTTTGCTTTTATCATGTCTATAGTGTGAGAAATCACAAAGGAAATATCTAATCTCATCCCTTGCAATTTCTACTTGTGCTCTCTTTATTTATCTCCTCTTTGAAGGAATGACATTATAATAACCTGGATCAAAAGGTTACAAAAGGATTGAAAAACCAAAGCACTAAAATAACAAAATTAATATGTGCTGGCACATTAGATCGCAAAAAGTTTTACTTTTCAGAGCAATATGAGAAGTTTCAATAGGCAAGATGGTGAAGAGACATACTTAAAGGAAGATTAGTGAAAGAGAAGGAAGAAAAACAGAAGAGCAAGCTTTAGCTTTCAGTCAAGGTATAGCAGGCAGAAGAGTAATATGCTTACTGAAAAGAGAAGTCACAAATGAATGAGTCTTACCCATGGCAGCTCATCTATCTAGAGTAAATGCTTGTACAGAAGAGAATTGGAAATGGCAGCTTAATTATCTCAGCAGGCTGAGAATGTAACATGCAAAAATTCCTAGAATTATCAAATTAATTTTGCAAAAGAAATTGGAAGACAGGCATGCTGTGATTGTAACGTTAACAGTAAAGTAAGCAAGAAAGCAGTGACATATTTTGGAGTTTTTGTCACAACACACAAATAGTCCAAAAGAACTCAGAGTACAGGTCCATCCCTACACAATCCACTAATTTTTAATAAAGATCCAGATCGCCATATTCCGTTAGTCTTTTCAACTGGTGGTGATTGATGGACACTATATGGAACAGAAACAAAAGAAACCAAATTTTACCTCATCTTCCATTAATATAACTAAGACTTAAATTTAAAATTAAAAAAATAATAATTACTTTATAAAGAATGTAGAAAAAAGGAATGGATTGTACTAAGTGGGTAATTTTGAAAGCATAATTTTTATTATGAGTATGCATGTGTATCTGTGTATGGATAGGTGCAGATCCTCCAGAGGTCAGATTCATTGTATGCACTTGACTTTGAGTTATGGGCAGTTTCAGTCATCTGACTTAAGCACTGAGAACTGAATTGTGATTCTCTGCAAGAGCAGGAAGTGCTCTTAACCACTGAAATATCTCTCCAATTCAATGATATTTAAAAATAACATGCAAATTATTTGGATCAGAAGTCTAACAATGTTGAAAATTATTGTTTTATAAAAATGAAGGTATTACAATTCTTAAAGTCATTACTAATAATCTGAAAAAGAAAATGAAGCTTGCAAGTAAAATTGTGAATAATGCATGGTGAAATAACCTCTTTATTATATATAATTACTACAGTATAATACAAAAAATGAAGAGAATTTACTGGACAGTGATGACACATGCCTTTAACTCCATCACTTGGGAGGCAGAGGTAAGTGGATCACTGAATTCAAGGCCAGCCTGGTCTACAGAATAAGTTCCATGACAGTGAGGGCTACACAGAGAAACCCTGTCTCGAAAACCTCTGGAATGCATGCTTTCCAACTATAAATGCAAATCCTAATACTTCAGAAAATAATTTGTCAATTATGCTAAATTTAGAACTTTCATTTAACACAAAACATCCTTGTATTTTCTCTCTTTCCCTGGTTATATTTTTCATTCATTATAAAGTCTCATTTTTCTACCATTCATATTATTACCCCAGTTCCCCATGATTAAGTTTTGTTCTCCGTATCTCTACACAAGTTTTTCCTTTGTGCTTTTAAATAAATTTAAGCAATATTAGGGGTTGGAGAATTTTCTCTGTGTTTTGTTCATACTTGTTGGTTAGGATTATTGTTATTATTTATTATTTTGTGGTATACTCAGTCATGTGGTAAGATCACTGTTAAATCACCTATATGTCTCATATTTTAAATTAAAGCCAATTCATCAGATGATATTTTATATTCTTTTCTTTTTGATAAGCCAATGCTTTAGCAGTCTCAAAGGATTACATACACCTCAGTGTTTCAGTCACTGTCTAGTGAATGTTCTCTAGTCATTTCCAGCAGGCAGAGTGAAGAGATGGGAAACAGCATAGATCAATAATGTAACTCCTAATGTTGCATGTATTAGATCCAAGGAATATGCTTAAAATAGACATGCACTTCTGATAATATCCTTTGGAGAAAAAAAACAGTAATTTACACAGCAAAGGAGAAAATATACATTACTACTTCTCATTAATACACAATATAAAACTTCACATTAAAGGATGTAATACTGAAGAATAATTAGAACAATTTACTCTCTCTCTCTTTCTCACACAAACACACACACACACACATACACACACACACACACACACACACACCAAAAATCACGTATATACAAATATTTATGGGGTAATAGTATATAGACACAATTCATCCAACATCAAAGTAAAACTTTATTATTAATCATAAGTGAGACTTGATTAAATTCCAACTATAAAGTGACACACAGCTTTGGTAGATAGAAGTCATGTAAAAATATACAATTACTAAATTTACCTTATATTAGGTATGACATCCTCAATAATAATTTTTGTTATGGAGAATTGTAGGGTGTGTTTAGTAAGTAAAAAACTGAGATTAAAAATTGAAACTTTAAAGGGAAGGATTAGAGAATATGGAATATTATTGGTTCATTTTATTTTACTTTGTTTTGAAAATAAATAGGGAAAAGCAGAAAAGAACATTATAATTTGAATTTTCAGTATCAAAAATAGACTTTGATCAAAAGACAGGGTATCAAGTTTAATGTCATCACTAATTATAATTGCTTAAAAGGATCCTTCCACAATACCTAATAAATGTGTTCCGTTGTTTTCGGAACTTTTGGCTATTATATACCCCAACATTGAGAGACAAAGGAATATAAATAATCTAACCTAATTAATGATCAAGAAAGTCTAAGACACATACATGATACAGGTGCCAATTAACTGAGACTTGTTTTCTAATTTAAAACTTATGTGGTCAGCAGCCCTCTCAGTAGAGCAGACAGCACATCAGTCAAATAAAAATCATGTGGTCTCATTCACAAACTCTCCAAGGCACACACACATATGTAGCTGCACCACCATCAATGAGTGCCTGCATTAAGGCAGTTGAACAGTGGCTCATCTTTGATCAAAGATTCTAATGTGATTCTGAGTTCACTTCCACCTACCAGGCAGTGGGCTGGCAACTGTCTTAAGAGACCTCTGGGATTTCCCCATTTAAAATGTGTGTTTATGAAATATACCTCCTTAACGCAAGTTAAAAGAGGTATGCTTCCTGCAAATGACTGGAAAACTTAACTAAATATGCATGGGCTTTCATAACTTGTGGTAGCATAAGAAATTAAAAAAGCCCTCTTCAGGAAATCATAAAATGGTTGGAAAGCATTTTATCTTATCAAAGTAGTCATAGAATGTCAATATTTTCATTGATTAATATTTAAACATTTTAGACATTTATCATAGTTACCACTTGGAGATTTTACATGAACCACTATGCTAATTGATTTTATAGATTTTCTCATAAATGTTTATAAAATGATTGCAGGGAGGGACTGGTGAGATAGCTAGGCAGCTAAAAATACCTGATGCCATGTCACATCACCTGAAAGTCACCTAGGACCTCCATGTGGGTGTCACAGCAGGCACACATTCCTGTCACACACACACACACATACATACACACAGGTATCTTTAAAAATGCAATTTAAACATTTAAAAACTACTCCTCTGATATTTTATAGCAGAGGAAATGGGAGGCTAATGCATAAAGTGATATTAAGAAAATAGCCTTCTATGTAGCAGATGCAGGGCGGGTGTAGTATGTCTGTTACTAAGTCAATATTTTGATTAAAAGAAAAACCAAGCCAAAATTTTAGTTAAAAATAATCCTAGAACACACAAATTCCTTGTCATTTTTTCATATGTTGCTATTTTTCTGTATTCTGGGACATATTTATTTTTAAGCAATTTCAACTTTTTGCTAAGATTCAGGCTATAAAATTTAAAATCTTAGGTCCTCTTATCTGTCCATTCTTAAACTGTCCAGGCTGGGAAACATGTCCTTCCCATTCTTAAATTTAAGGGCTGAATTTGAATTAATATGTCAGTATTTTAAATTTTTAAGATATTTTTGTGCATGTCAGACAATGTTGCTATAATTCTGTCACTTTGGTTCTTTTGGTATTCTTAAAGAAGGCATGGTTTTTCATTTGAAGCTATTTCTAAAGTAAAACAATCTATCCAAAAGTATGTGTGTATGCATGTATGTATTTTACTGTAAAGTTAACTATAGTATTTTGAAGAAGAAAAGCTGCATTTCCTCCTAAATGGGAAAAAGCTTAGTGGAGTCTGAAGACATCTTTCATTGCTTGGCTTTGTATTTTACAACTATAGCATGCTCTGCCTGGCCTGGGACCTAAAGCTTATCCTCCATCCCACATGCAGAATGGGTTTCTTGGAAGCCCTTCTCCAAGCCAGGCTTATTTTCAATTCTTGTCATGTTCTTTTATGACACCATTTCTACTATGTGACTAGGTGGTACCATTCTACTATAAATAGGTAAAGAAATGTCTGTACTCTTGAGTCTACCATTAATGAAAGCTTGCAAAGTAAAATTCACTGTCGAGTGTTAATGTTAGCTCTTTAGTAAATTTGACAGATTCTCTTTCTTGCTCAGATAAATGCTAAATGGAGCTGGATTTCCCCAACCTCTTTAGTGTCACTGTCAGAGTATACCTTCATTTAACCTTTCTTGTCACCTTCAAATTAATGACCAAGGCTAGCTAAGCATGATATATTTTTCTATACTGCCATACACATAACATTCTGAATTATTAAATTAAAAAAACATACATTCTAGTATTGACTATGTTTTGCTACTTTTCCAAGGGGACATGAACAAATATTTATGTATTCTAGAAAACATCATGACAGACTCAAGAAATGGTCTAATTCAGGTCTAATTTAGTAATCTGACAATCTTACTGGGTTCTTACTGAAGGATGGTCTCAGCAAATACTCCATCATTGAGAGCTCCTCCCACCTCATTGTATATGACACAGGAGAGTGATCCCTAAAGCTCCTCACACAGCTGCTTTTTGTTCCCCCCATACCTCTTATCTCTCCTGGCAGTTTTCTGCTTACCTTCTGTTAGGAAAAGAGCATGAGTAGTAGCTTTATGAGTTTCTTCAGTCTTGTAAATTTTCATGAATGTCCTAAGCCTGGTAATGATTCCTTAGCTTCCTGATCAGTGTGAGACTTCTCTCCTAAAGGGGAATGAATCCATCTGTGTAAAATAGTAACACACCATATGATTAACAATAATGAGAAATTTGGAACTCAGGAGGAGAGATGAAACCATCTGCAGTGATTTGTCTATGAGGATGGGAACCAGTCAGATCATTCTGACAGAGAGAACAATGAGGACCCTGGAAGAAAAGAAGGAAAAAGTAGCATACAAGGGAAGAATCACGGCTCCCAAGTGTTTGCAACTTTACATGCAATCTCTTCCTGAAAGTTTCTCTTTACATTTAGTGTGTTTGTGTACACACATGTGAGTGTGTGTATATTTGTGCGTGTTTACATGCATATGTGTGTGCATCTGTACACACACATAAGTATAAAGGGGTATATTTGTGTTTGTGCTAGTGTGGTATTGTATTCCCCAAAATATTGTGTACCCTAATAAACTTATCTGGGGTCAGAGAACAGAACAGCCACTAGATATAGAGGCCAGAAAATGATGCCACACACTCCTTTAATCCTAGCATTCTAGAGGTAGAGATCTGCCTGGATCTCTGTGAGTTTAAAGCCACACTAAAAACAGGCAGACATGATGACTCATGCCTTTAATCCTAGGAAGTGAGCCTTTAATCCCAGGAAGTGATGGCAGAAAGCACAAAGGTATATAATGCATGAAAACCAGGAACGAGACCAAGTTAAGCTTTTAGGCTTTTGAGCAACAGTTCAGCTGAGATTCATTCTGGATGAGGACTCAGTGGCTTCCAGTATGAGGAAACAGGATCAGCTGAGGAATTGGCAAAGTGAGTGGCTGTGGCTTGTTCTGCTTCTTTGATCTTCCAGCATTCACCCCAATACCTGGCCCTGGGTTTGTTTTTATTAATAAGACCTTCTAAGATTTGAGCTACATTCCAGCTCACACGCATGTGTGTATGTTTATTTGTATGTTTGGGAGTGTGCACATAAATATGTGTTTATGTATTTGTGTTTGTGGCACGTGTGTGTGTGTGTGCCAGAGTGTGAGTGCTTGTTTGTCCACGAGTCCCCAGATTGTGAATGTATGGGTCAAAGTACAACAGATGAGCATCATTCTCTCCTATCACCATGTGGGTCCCAGGTATCACTCGGGTTGTCTGGCTTGACAGCAATTCCTTTATACCACGAGTCATCTCATCAGTTCTCACATGAATTCTCTATTTTGTTTGTGATAGAATAAATCTACTCATGCTGTCATTGAGTATTTTCAGACATTTGTAGCTTATGAAACACTGTATTCTTGAAGCAAGAAAAGGATAAGTGTAAGGGACATTCAATTCCTTCCAGGATGCTTTCAGTCAAATTCTGGAAGTCACTTATCACAAAGCCTATGATATATATAAACAATGTCTTCAATTAATTTTGAAAATAATGTCTTCAGACCACTTTCATCAAGAAAAAAATTCTCTTTCAGGAATCCATTATGAAAATCAGACCATTCAGTGATAGAAAGTTCTTATTGATACAGGGAGGACGGACAGTGGTGTTTTCATAAAATGGTAATGAGGTAATGGAAAAACGTGTGTCATTCAGCTCATTGCTGCTTTTCTCTGAGCAGGATATCTTTCTAGGAGTGGTTTTAAGCTCCTATTACTGAAAGATTTGTGAATGTGTGACTGTGAATAGTCATGAAGTCTCTTTTCAGGCTAAAGAGATGACCTCTAGCCTGAAGAAGGGCAACAACTCAGGTAGTTCACTATTTATGCCGTGTAAACCTTCTGACACCTGGCATTTGAGCTCCTAATACTTTCTAAAACAAAATTATTAAGCCTTGTGACAGGTAAAAGCTATAAAAGCAATTTTAAAAAATATATTTGACATAAGATTGTTTTTGAACTATTAATTAATGTTTCCCAACTTCCTTCCTTTTAAAACATAACCACCTATAATCTGACTATGTTTCTTGTGTGTGTTTCTACTGGAGACATCAGTCATTGCATTCTGCTTCCAAACAGCAGGCCTATTTTCGTGGGCATGCTGCTTTTACCACCTTGCTATCAGTAAGACCTCTTCCCAGGGTTTTCCAAAGTAGAACTGTGAAAAAAAAGGGCTTAAGACCTTTGGGTACTTGATTTTCATTGACTTCACACCACACCATACACACACACACACACACACACACACACACACACAGACATGTGTGCACCACAACATAAAAATATTGTGATCCTTTGGAAGGCAAAAGAACAAATTCTGATTTGCTTCATTTTGTATGTTTTTAATGTTTTTTTTTTTTTTTTTTTTTTTTTTTTGGTTTTTCGAGACAGGGGTTCTCTGTGGAGCTTTGTGCTTTTCCTAGATCTCACTCTCTCTCTCTCTGTAGACCAGGCTGGCCTCGAACTCACAAAAATCCGCCTGCCTCTGCCTCCCAAGTGCTGGGATTAAAGGCGTGTGCCACCGCCACCCGGCAATTTTTTTTTTTTCGAGACAGGGTTTCTCTGTGTAGCTTTGCACGTTTTTAATTATTTTGATTCAAAAGCATATTAAGATAAATAATTTGAAATTTTAGGAACTAAGTAAATGCAATAGTTTTTTAAATATAAGAACATTGTGAATTGTTTTAATACAGGTCAGAAATTTTGGAAAGATAAATTTCAAGAGAAAATAGAAAGCACTGTATTGTTTTATTCAATAAAATTGCAAGAACGTGTTTTATTCTTTGTGGTGCTGAGCATTTCACTTAAGGCCTCATACAGGAAAGAAGAGTGCTCTTCCACCACTATATGCTTTCAGCCTCATGGCACAATTTCTGAAAAACACCATAAAAAATGTGACATTAACCAGTGAGAGCTACTAAACTAAGAGCTCAAGAGAACTGTTCAGCAAGCAAATCAGAATGTACTAAACATTGTTTTTGCAATGAAATTATAAATGTAATGGGAAAAAGTCCATAATCAATGGCATAAAACCTGAATGATGACCATAACTTTACTTTTTTACTAATTTTGCCAATGTGTAATCTTTTCCTCACAGTTTCTGCTTTTTTTTTAAAAAAAGATATCTTGTTAGTCATATTGATTGCATTAATAAAATCCCAATAAAAGGCAAAATTTTCACTTGAAAATATACAGGCAAGTATGTGAGCCCATGCCTGTACATTTTTGTGTGCACATATATAAGTCCATCTTAATTCTAATTTTGACACCATGACCAATTGACATCTCTAACTCAAACTGCAGCTCTAAAGTTTTTGATGGTTCTCTTCAGTTCTTTAAGTGTATGATTGAACTCTTAAGACTTTAATATCATGTCTTACTGCATTTTAAAACATTACTCTGAATTTTCTAATCAAATGAACTTAATATTACAGAATATTAAATGCAGAAATAGACACCACTTAATGCGATGACTAGTGCATGGGTATAGTCCTACTCTGGCATCTTTTTCAGTTAACTTACATCTAAATGGAATCAGAAAAGCCTGGATAGATGGCTTATCTGTTAAAGCTAGGCTCACAACCAACAGAATCAGGAAAACTATTCCATGCACTTCAACAGTAAAATTTTCTGGCAAGAAAATGGCCAAAAATAGTTCATCTTGGACCATTCTTTCTACCGTAGGGTCTCAATGAATTTTCTAAAATGACGATTACTTGTAGGTTTTTTTTGGGGGGGGGGGTATTTCTCACTTTATTTCAAGTGATTTAATACCTATTTTAATATATTTATTGTCTATAACATGCCTAAGGATGAAGATGAAAATCAGCTATCTAATAGTTTCAAATATACTCGTGATTGATTGAACATAATTAGAGAGCAATATCTTAATTGAAACCAATGTACACCAGGCTAAATAATCAACAGAAAAGATTGGCTCCTGAAAGAACAAACAAACATTGAAGTAGGATGGATTCTGTTTTTCATAATTCATCCATGTTTTGCTAATAATAGATTATTATTCCATTTTAATTACTCTTTCCTGTATTTACCTTACCTCTATTTATAAACAAACTCACTAATGAATCACTAAGAAGATACATCATGATATGCAAAGAACAATATGGATGGCAAAGTTCCCTATGACCCTGGAGGATTTATCATTTAGATTTCACACTAATACACAGCCAAAAATACTGTTTTTTCTTAATCTACACTTCCTCAAATATATTTACATTATCACATTTATTCATATTTTAAAAGACAAAATAATTATAAAATTAATTATAATATTAATTTTATTTATCATTATGCAAATAATTTCATTAATGGCTACATTTTATATACCAGCAAATGATAGAATTTATGTGAATTCAGGTTAGGTGTAGCTGGAGTTTTCTCTCTGGGTTCCACCAAGCCCCGGCAGTCTGACAGCCCACTTATAAAATAAACACACAGATGCTTATATTATTTAAACTGTTTGGCCTAATGGCTCAGGCTTCTGGCTAGCTGTTCTTATATCTTAAATTAACCCATTTCTGTTCATCTATAAGTTGCCACATGGTTCGTGGCTTACTGGTATCTTAACATCTTCTCATGGCAGCTGCGGGCAGTGTCTCTCTGCCTCAGCCTTCCACTTCCCAGACCTCTCTTCTCTCTTTGTCCCACCTCTATTTCCTGTCTGGCTACTGACCAGTCAGTATTTTATTTATCAATCAATCATCCACAGCATTTAAGTCCTTGGACATGAAAATAATATTATTTTGATGTGGAAATAATTAATTAAATTTAAAATCTGTATATTTTGAACTCCAGGATTGGTAATTTCTGTCTAGAAACAATCCTTTCTGTCTTGTTAATTCATGTGTAAAAAAAGCATGTCTTTCATGTTAGATTTGCTGTTCTTTGCACAGCTTATGGTTAAAAATACAAGTGTAAAACCCACAAAATGACTCAGTAGACAATGGCCCATGCCAAAAAGACTGAAGTCTTGAATATGAGTCCTAGAATTTACATGAAAGAAGGAGAGATAATGTAAATGAAGGTCCTCTGACTTCTCTGCTTGCTGTGGCATGGGTGTGTGTGTGTGTGCGCGTGCGTGCGTGCGTGCGTGCGTGCACGCACACATACACACACACACACATATACACACAGTTAAATGCAAATGTATTTTAGCAATTGAAATTTATTTTCTGTGTTTTGAAAGCTTTCATTAAATTTTCCCAATAATGGTTGTTTTAAACTGTCAACAAATGATAATTTGATGTCAAGTTTGTCTTTAATTATTAACTTTTTATTGATTACTTTTCCTTCTGGAATGTTGGTTTGGATTACAGTCCTGTGTCACTAGTCCCAGCTGGATTTCTCATGTATATACCTAAAGGGAACACCACAAGGTTCTTTTCTGTTAGCCCTACCTGCCCTGAATATATGCTACTTCTGTCTTGATTTCCATGGGGTTTTAAAACATTTCCTTTCATTTTCTTGGTGTGCTTCTCCTTTTTGGTTGTGAGCCTAGCCTTTAATGGCTGACCCATCTCTCCAGCCCTTCTTCTTTTTAATCAAGACATTTTTTATTCATTTTTCATAGCAATCATAGATCGCTCTCTTCCCTCCTCCCACAGCTCCAGCCTTCCACCTCCAACCCACTGTCCATCCCCTCTGACAAGAAGGTAAGGCCTCCCATGGGGAGTCAGTAGAGGCAGGTCCAAGCCCCTCCTCCTGCCTCAAGTCTGTGTGAGCTGTCCCACCATAGGTAGCAAGCTCCAAAAAACCAGCTCATGCACTAGGGATGGATACTGATCCTACTGCCAGGGGCTCCTTAGGTCCTCTACATAAGCGAGATGGTTGTGTAGCTTGGTATGCTTCTTAACTGCTTCTTCCACTGTGACCATTCTTTCTTTCCAGTGTGATCTGAAGTCTAAAATTTAATGATTTTTCAATTTTTTACTTTCTTCAAAAATTTACTTTAAAATTTTATTTACCACATTACTATAGTTATGTTAATTATGTATAGTGTGGTATGGAATATCTACCTATATGTTATTTCTTGTCCATCTGTTTGCCTGTCTGTATCTCTATCATCTAGGGATCTTATTCAATGATAAAATCATGCTAATTAATTTAGTTATTAGTTAACATACTTATGATATATTTTGTTTTTGAAATGAAAGTATTTGAAATCATATTTTCAGCCATTTCAAAATATATATGAATGTTATTGTTAGCTATATTATCCATGGTGGCCAATAGATTTCCAAAGAAATTCCTCACCACTCAAGGGTGGTATTCTTTCACCAACATGTACCCACCTCTCTGGAGTTTAAGCCTTGGTAGCCACCATGTTCCTCTCACCTTCTAGCAGTTTAATTTGTTTTAATTTTTTTCTAGAGAACAATTAAGAGTTCACATATTTATAATATGCAATAATATTTGAATATACACACACATATATTGAACATATATGTTCAAATATACATTGTGGAGAAAGTATGTCTCTCTGGAGAGCCTTATTTATTTAGTAATATTAGAATGAAAACCTAGTTAAAATCAGTGAACAAAGATGACTCAGCAGTGAGGCATGTACATTGTTTTTGCAGAACATCAGAGAGGAGTTGCCAGCACCTAATCAGATAGCTCACAACCACCTGTAAATCAAGTTACAGGGGTTCTGACACCCTCTGAGAATACCTACTCAGACACTGTGTGCATACACTCAAGAAGGCATACATATATACATGTAAATGATGACAAACAAATCAGCAAAACATTAATGAAGTAATCAGATGAATACAGTTGATAATATCCAAAGATTTTTTTACTGTTACTGATTTTTATCAGCTTATCTTTCCCCTGCATTCTCCCCGAAATCCTCTTATGACTCTATTACTGTTGATTTTAATTGGGTGAATAGTTGTTTTAAAGTATACAATGTCTGTGCCATCATTTTTCTCCTGATGATTGATATCAGCATAGTTATACATGTTACTTTGAATTCTTTAAATTAAATTTCTCCCATAGTTTCTGAAAGCAGGCATTGCATGAGTATTTTTTTTTCTTGTGTGAATTTTGTCTCAGGCCACTCCCTGAAGAAGTCCAGGATAGTCTCAGAATGCATTTCATAAAGTTGTTTTTCTCTTTGTTGTCATGGAGACAATCGCTTTCAGAAAATATTGTTTATTGGTAGTACCCTGTGGGCGTTCTCAGGCCCCTGCTTCTTCAGGAGCATCTGATAAATGTGGCTAAACCAGTAACTCTCCTATCATTGCACACATGGGACATTCACTTTCTCATACAGCATGATCTCTTTCCCACAGAATACTGAGGATCTGCTAGCCTTTTCTTAGAAAATTATTGCTGCTTTGCCCTGACTCTGTGTGCTTCCTTTTGCAAACCTCTTCCATGGGGATTTCAACCAGACTCAGAAAATTCACCTGTCCTTATCAAATTTTTGTTTGAGAGTTATTACTATCTTGTTTTCAAGGAAAAAAAAAAAACAATTTTTAGTTTCCTTAACAGTGTGTCTTGGTCTGCTTTGTTGGAGTTCTGGAGAAAAGAAAGTTGCTAAAATTCAAAAGTAAAGTCCTCTGTGAGGTGCAGACTCATGTTAATCTTCGATATTAAGGAAAATTCTCTGAGATCCTTTTTGGTGACCTGAGTTATGCAGATCACAATGTGTTTTTACATATCACTGTTCAATGCTTGATTTTCCATGTCACATATAAATAAATGTCTGTTCAAGTTATCCATAGGAAGTTTTAAATTATTTTATTTAGAGACTTATCAAGTTTGAGTAGCTTGGGGCTTGTAATATGGCTCAAATAGCACACCGGTTAAGATCACTGGCAGCTTTCCGGGCACCCACAGGGCAATGCAGAACAATCTGTAATTCCAGTCCCAGGGAATCCAAAGACACAGGCATATGTAGAATGTGCACATACACATGTAACCAAATCACTCATATGAAAAAAACAAAAGAAAATAAAACAAAAACAAAAAATGAAGTAACTCATAATATTTTTATTCTTTTTTCATATAATACTTTCAGCACGTATATGTGTGTGTGTGGACATTGACATACATACAAAACAATAAATGTGTTAAGAGTTTTACATGGTATGATAAAACACAGACAAGCTTTTATTAGGCTATGACATTACAGTTTAACAAAACCCAATTATCAGCTTTGTGTCCTAGGATATTTTATGATATAGAATTTCTTTTATTTATAGAATAAAATAATTGTGTTATCATCAAATTCGCTTTGTAACTTTCTTAGTCATTGTTCTAATGTCATGTTTTATTCTCTTTACCATGTAAATTGTTTCATATGTAATATATACTTTTAAAATCTTAATAGAATAATATGAATTTCCAATTTAAAATATTTAATATATTAATCCTGGAATGTATCTTCTGAAATGACATTTATGTCTCAATTTTGACTATTACATCCTAATACCTATTCTTGCTTCATCAACATTCAATGAAAGGATGACACAAATCCCCCATCAGTCAAATACCCTATTAAAAAAGAATTCAAAATTCCACGAGGTACATGACAGTTGAATTTATTGTGTCTTCTTAAAATCCTTTAATTCTTTTCGCTGTCAAAGAAGTCTCCATTTTAAAGGATTCAATGCTAATTGTGTTGTTCAATTTTCTGTGATTTGGAACTTATGACTAGATTTGGATGATTAAGCTCATCTTAGCCACTTTCACAAGAATGTACAGAGCTCATGCTTTGTTATGGCTTTTGAAGACCAGAATGCAGAGACTCTCCATTTGATGAATTGTTTGTGATGCTATTGTTTATTTTGGTGTTGAATAGATCTCTTTGCTGTTAAACTACTTATTTTTATTTGTGTAATTAGTTAGTAACCAGTGAGGCATTAGATTCAGGTGTTTGAAACATCTTGTCACAGAATAGCGTTCTGTCAGTTATCCATTGTCTTTAGAGTTCACAGATGATATCTCACACCAGTTATGAAATTACAGTTGCTGATAAGATAACATTCAGAATCAGACAATACTTCTGTATCTCTTCACTGAACTCAGGAAAAGAGAGCTCTTTTCCCCTTACAACGTGCATTGTAACTTTGAAAATCACTTAAAATTTGGATTTATTGTTGTCTGCTTTGATAGGTGATAATGATCAGTGATTTTATTCATGGTGAAAATGCATTCTATGAAATCCCTCTAATCCACAGTATTTCCTTCATTGTTGCTCTGTGTATCCAGGAAACATCCTTTTGACAGCAGGATATAGTATGATAACCTTATTTTTCTTTAGATGTGGTAGCAGTCAATTTTTCAAAGAAAAGTTCAATTTTTTTTATTTTAATGTCGAATAGAATTTAGAAATCTAGGAACTGTGCATGCTGAATATGGTAAGTATTTTGGAAAGTACTGCCACTAATGACAGTCAGTGTGTTAAATTTGTGAATACACTTTTTAAAAACCATGTGTACATAGTCGCACCCACCTTCACAAGTTGTCTTGTGACTCTTTCCCATTCAATATTCACCTTTCTCTTCTCTAGGGAAAATATTAAGCTTAATATTGATATTCCCATATATTTTCTCTCCAATAATTGATATACAATAAATTCATGGCAATTAATGCTAAAACATCTCAAAAATTCCAGCCAGGCAAAGGAATCAAGATTTCTTGGCCATATTTTATGCTTAACTATCTTTTTCTGAAGTGTCATGATCAAAAGCAGATGTTAAGGATACTGATAATTTGGGGGACCATATAATAAATTTCTGTAGAAGTCTTTTCTGTTTGTATTTTGTTTTATATGAAGCATGTTGCTATAATTGTGCTTAGATGGTAATTTTTAATCACATGTGTGTATGTGTTTGTGTTTTGTGTGTGTGTGTGTGTATGTATATACATATGAACACACACACACACACACATATATATATATATACATATATATATATATATATATATATATATATATATATATATATATATATTCACACACACATGTATTTATATGCTGACTTAAAATGATAACAGATTCTAAATACTAAAGTAATCTTTTTTCCACAATTGAAGTTATACTGATTTTCTGAATTTTCCTGAAATTTTAAAAATCACATTCTGCATACTTTCATAATATAGCTTAGAAGTCACTACATATATATATATATACATATATATACATATATTTATATTTTTTTTCTTTCTTATTTTCTTTTTTTTTTTTGTTTGTTTTTTGAGACAGATTTTCTCTGTGTAGCTTTGCGCCTTTCCTGGAACTCACTTGGTAGCCCAGGCTGGCCTCGAACTCACAGAGATCTGCCTGCCTCTGCCTCCCAAGTGCTGGGATTAAAGGCGTGCGCCACCACCGCCCGGCTTCTTTCTTATTTTCTATGGCTGCATGATACTTTATTCCATGTGGGTACATTGCCTAATCATTGCCCATTCCTTTTGAATTTTTTAATTGCAAATTTCACAATATTAAAGGCCCCTTATTTCTATATACCTATTTCAAAGAATAAATGTATAGAAACTAGTATTTTTAACATGGTTATCCTCATAATCCATGTTTTCTCATTATCTTTATAATTAATTGTATATTGGTCCCATAGGTAAGACATGTTATCTGAAGTCTTGGTTTTAAAATGACCTCTTGTTTTTTCTCTCATACCAGTTATTTCTAGTAATTATTTTGAATTTTCAGGTAAGTATGGGACTTATGAGTTATACCAGACACAGGCCACAGGAAAAGCCTCTCTAGTTTACCTTAGTTCATGGGTGTTGAATCCAACTGCATGTGAAGACTCACTCACACAAATGACTTTGTTTTCTGTTGGTAAACATTTAGAGAAAATTCATTTTGGCATACAACTGGGTGTTATTTCCCTTTGTAGGGGTAATTAATATGCAAATTTGGGCAATAAAACATTAATAGTTTTCTTCTCTTTTAACTAGACACTGTTTCCCATTGTGCTCTTGTAAGTTCTAAATCACAAGTTACAAAATCAGCCAAGTTATGTTATCTCATGTCTATTCTATGAGATGAACTCTGACAGTGTGTTGTGGGGTACTGACACAGATTGCGTTATCTTTAAAACTTTAGGTTTAAGGCTTTTGTTATCTGCTGAGAGGAGTGACATGAATTACTTTCCTATCCAAGTGACTCATGGATAGGTGTCCTCTCATTACAACTGCTCAAGAACAGGCCAGGTCTCAGCTTCTGCACTTGGAATATAAGCTGTCACCCTTCTCGTAGAAAGAAAGGCCCAGAAGTTTGGATTTTTCTAGTCTTAGACTAAAGAAAGAAGAACAATGAGAATGGAAATTCATCTCATGTCCTAAAATATGTCCAGATAAAACTACCTTGCAGAAAATTACTTCCAGTTTTATTTCGTGTCACTGAAGAACATTTTAAAGTGGTTAAATGTTACAGGCTACAGGGTGAGTTAAATAATTACAAAATTTAAAGTGTATTTTTATTATTTTAAATTATGTGTATGCTTATGTGTCTGTGTGGGCATGTGCTTTGTCAATGAGGGCACAAAGAACAGCCAGAAGAGAGTGTAAGTTTCCCTGGATATGGAGTTGCAGGTGGTTATGATCTGTAGAACTTGGGTGCTGAGAACTTGGGAAAGCAGTCCACACTCTTAACTGTTGAATGTTCTCTCTAGCTCTGTGCAATTAGAATGATTATAACAAAACTTAGCTTTTCCCTAAATTTAGTTTTAATTATACTTGTTGAAAGATGAATTTTTATGAGTAGGTTATATTTAAGAATATATATGTAGATACATATGTGTGTGTGTGTGTGTGTGTGTGTGTGTGTGTGTGTGTGTGTGTATGTGTGTATGTGTGTATACAATACCAATTAGTGAAAAAACTGGCCATGAATTTGTGAGATGGCCAGGAGGGGTTTATGAGCAGAGAATGGCGGGAGGAAGGCAAAAATACTGTAATTATAATATCAAAAATAGATAAAAAAGTAAAAAGAAACAAGATAAATTATGTCAACGTTGTTCATAAACAGTTCAACTTATTTATGTCTATAAAGAACATCTGTGTTTTATAACTGTCCTCCTCACCCATATTAAATACACTTGGCTGCACTCTGTCCATGTGATGAAGCAATGAAGAAGGTTCAGCTTCTCCCAGCAGATGTGTGCTGAACTTGCTTTCAAACACTTTACTCCTATCCAAGGTTCCATGTTCAAGGTAGTCCTCACTTTCACTAGATGTAAATAATCTCTTTCTCAAATCATTCAGTTCACACTTCTTGTCTTCTTCGGCAGATCTATGTAATATTCGAATATTTGTAAAGTATATGATTGCAATCTTTGCCTTGTCATTTCTAGCATCTCTTTTTTTTTTTTATACCACCAACAGGACAAGTAGCCATCAGAGTGGCATGAAGGAGGAAAAGCATAGTATTGTGTACAAATGTTGACTATGAATAAAAATACAAATGCAGGCTTACCTTGGAAGACTGAAGTTTGTGATTCCTTGGGTAGGAAAACAAACTACCTCTCTTGTTTAGGGGATACACATCTCCATTGGTTATGTGCCACTACTGGGTAATAATGAACTCAAAGATATTCCTGGGAATGTAAGTCTGTCTTATTCTTCCTGGTGTCTTGATATGCCCTAAACTGAATAAGGAAAAATAGTCCTGTGGTAAAATGCAAGGTTTAAAAGCATTGTCAAAACTTGGTGTGGTAAGTTGTCACTTCAGGAGTAAAAACAAGTAAATGAAACATTTGAAGCCATCCTTAACTACAGACTATAACTAGCCTGGGCTACAGAACACTATGCCTGAGCCCCCTCCACACTGACCTCCCACCCACCCCACACAAAAATTGCTTTGATGCTTAGATTAAGCAGGAGGGGGAGCAGAACAAGGGAATCCGTGGCTGATATATAGAACTGAATGGTATTGTAAAATAAAATAAAAGGAAAAAAAAAGAGAAAATATTGTGAGAAGCTATGGATAAGGAAAATAGCAGCAATAACAGAAGAGTGATTAAAAATGTGGCAACATTTAAAAAAAGACTTGAAGTAGCTACTGATTTGTTCTGGAATAAACATACTGTGGAGAACTCCTAGGTTTTCTCTCCATCATGGATCCATGAATTTACAAATTGTGCTAGCATACTCTTGAATTCATCTCCACACTTTCAGCATGGTTTGACTTGTTTACAAATTTAAAAATTCATATGTACAAAAAATGCCAATGTTTCTTTTAAATTTCATTATTGTGAATATGTATATATGAGGATCTTTTACAGGCATGTGTATCTGTGTACCACATGAATACCTATTGCTTTCAAGGGTAGGAAAAGGTGTTGCATCCTCCAGAACTGAAGTTACAGATTTGTTGTGAGTTTATATGTGGATGCTAGGACCTGAACCTGGGTCCTCTAGAAGAGCAGCCAGGTTTTTGCCATGGTAGCATCTCTCTGGTCCTTCAATATCACTTGTTTAAACATGAGGATTTAAAGTAGAACATGGCATTAGTCAATATGAGGTTTTGCATTTTTTCTATTAATGAAATTAGTCTAGGGCCATGAAACTATTAATTCTTAATGTGGCAGCAATATATTCTATTGAAAATAAGACTTGTATGTGACTTTTTTCTAACAGAATGTATCCATAGCAGGGATGGAAATATGGGAACAGGAAGACAGAATGTATGGAGTCAAGAGAGAAGATATGATGGGTGGATGCAAGACGATAGTGTTAGGAAGTTTAGAATTTTGCCCAAGGATTACTCCTGAGCTCCTGTGATGTTATAAAAACACTTTTGTCAGTTGCTGCTAGGCAACACTGTCTGACATTGCTCCATGGTCAATCGAAGATGAGATCAATCCTCTGAAGCTTTTCCAGATCAATTACTAACTTGAACAATGATACGATTCAAGGACAGCCACAGAGAGCTGAGAGACAGATAGGTAACACGATCAATGGTGCCCACAGACTGTGTGGGGAGGAGCCTAGAGAACAGCTGTCATAGGAAATGTCAAAAGAACTCAATGCCTGTGACAGTCACCTCGGAGAGAACTTCAGGGGAACATACTTTTTATCATTGCTTTCTCAACACTTTCACTAGAGATATTATTATGATAAATGTTCTCAGATAACTGATTTTTATCAGAGATATATTTTGACACCTGTGTGTGTGTATAATATGTAATATAATATATTACAATGTGTGTGATTGCATTTATATTTGTAGAATAAGTACATAAGGTTTTTAAAATTAAGACTTCAGGGGAGATATTTGTTATTACAACAATTTTCTTATTCTTTTGAAAGTCAAATGAATTTTCCTTTGGGGAACTACATGTATACATAGACAATAAAGTCATATGAACAAATAGCAGTTGACTCTTAAATTTCAGAGCTTCCTATATGATTAGATATTTAGAACCTTTGAATCAAATAAAATAACCAATGAATTATATGTCTATTATAATATGTAAGTGAACAATTAATACTAGTCCTCTTATGACAGGAAGTAGAATAACTTTGGAGATGGGTCTTTAGGCAGATCTTTGGGGAATTACCCTTTTACAACAGTTTGAAACAAAAAAATCCAGTCCCTGTGTGTTGTACCATTTCCTAGGCAGGGACTTCTGGACTGTGGAAGAGTAGAGGAAGTGAACAGAAAATGAACCCATTCATTGCTCTTTGATCCTGATTGTGGATATCATATTACTAGCTCCTTCAAGCCTCTGCCCCTGTAACTTCTCTGCCATCATGCACTATGATCTGAAGCTCTGTACTAAATAAATGCTTTCTCTTTTAATTTGTGTTGTTTAGAATATGTTCTCACAGCAACAGGAAATATAAAACATAATATATATAAATTCAATTTTCATGAGATTGTACATATAAAATAAATCCATGCCAAAAATTGTTACTCAACATTTAAATAAATCTGTGTTAAAATTAATGCTTTTATTCTTAAACTTAATTCTACAGTTGTATATTTATTTACAAAACTTATTTATTATTTTTATTTATCTCTGTATATGTGTGTGTATGTGTGAGAAAGAGAGACACTCAGTCAGAAAGAGAGAGAGAAACAGGGAATTAATTGGCAACACATCTGTGCATTGTGCATAGAGGCCAAGTGCTAGAGTTATAGGCTTTGTGAGCTGCTTGATGTGAGTGATATGAAATTAACTGAGATCCTCTGGGTTAAGTATTAGTTATTGTCTATATAGACTTATTTTGATTTTTGCTTGTTTTGAGTTTTCCTTCATGCTAATTTTACAAAAGTAAATTTGAATTTTGTGTAAATGTGGTTATTTCCTAGCAACACTTATGTGTACACACACACACACACACACACACACACACACACACACACACACACAAATGCACATATAAACATGAACTACTTTATGTATTAGGCATATTGAACTTTCAAAAATAATATGCTGGTTCGACAAGACCACCACTTACATAAACAAATATAAATTTCTATTACCAAACAATACACATATCTCCTATGTCCATTCAGAAACAGTAATTATGAGGGAATCTTCCACTTCAGAAAAATTAAATTTTACTTCCTTGTAGTTAATTCTTCTACTGATAATTCCTATTAATTTTTTAATAGTTTATTCATTTTTCTTGAGAATTCTCTACTTATATGCAATGAAAAATGATAGTATTTTCATTTTTAATCCACTGCAACATCTGCCCTAATACTACCTCCTCTAAAATTCAAAGCATGCTTTTATTTTCTAAATACAATTAGTTTCGGTCATATGTGCTTGGTATGAGGCCTTTGACTATAACATAGGTAACATACATGTGTCCACACATCCCAAAAAGAAAGATTCTTCATCCTGTATCAGCATCAACTTCTCATACCTCTTCAGAAAGCGAAGCACACATCCCATAGTTTATGCTGGATTTTCTGCTGGCAATTTGATGAATTTTTTTTAGTTTTGCATACAAAAAAAATTTGTAACTCCCACTGCTGAATAGCAGTGAATTGAATTAATAACTTTCTGTGGATGATTGATTGATAAAGTGCTGATTGGCCAGTAGCCAAGCAAGAAGTATAGGCAGTACAAGGAGAGAGAATTCTGGGAAGTAGAAGGCTGAGTCAGGAGTCGCCAGCCAGACACAGAGGAAGCATGATGTAAGATACCTGTAAGCCATGAGCCACATAGCAAGGTATATATTTATAGAAATGGGTTAATTTAAGATATAAGAACTAGATAGCAAGAAGCCTGCCATGGCCATACAGTTTATAGGTAATATAAGCTTCCACATGATTATTTTATAAGTGGGCTGCAAGACTGCAGGGGCTTGGCGGGACCCAGGGAGAAAAATTCCAGCTACAAATAGTGTCAATCGTCAGGCAAGAATTTCCACCTAAAACATGAAAAAGCTTTTAAAAAAGATTCTAAAATGGAGCTAAAAATAGCTTCCTAGTTATCTCTCTCAGGTTAGCTGCAGCCTGCAAGCTTTAGCTACTATATGGCAGGTTCCTGGCATGTGGGCTTGACCTGCATGCAACATGGCAGATTCCAAGCCACACAGTACACTGAGGAGTGGATATAGCTTTTGCTAGTTAAAAAAAAAAAAAAAGGTTTCTGGATGACATGCTGCTTTGATAGAAGCATCCACTGCTTCTGAGAGTTAGCGGTCACCATGGCTCCCAAGGCTGACAGTAATTATCTCCACCATGTTGAAAAACTAAATTGGGTAGACTTAACAGCCAAGACTTCTGCTTCAGTACTAGCTGCTGCAGTTTAAAACAATAGGTTCACAATAAGACTGATTCAGATGGAATAGTTTACGATGTGTGTAAAAAATTATGTAGGCTTGAAAGAGAGAGAAAAAAGAGAAATATATGCAATTATATACAGTTATATAAAGAAATAGATAATTTTTAAAAATAAAGTATTTAAAAAGACAGTAAAGGTAATATAAAAAAATAAGCCTTGTAAAGAAGGATATTACACAGATAATCTGGAATGTGTTGTCTTTGGGATTTTTAACTATAGAGAGACATTTGATTGTAAAAGCTGCTAAGTTAAACCAATATGTATATTTTAAAGGTATCGACTTCAAAATTTGAATCTAAGGATATGTTGTTTCAGAAAGGAGGCTCTGTTTTTGTTTCCACAGAAAGCAAGAGGCTATGGATTTGTTCCAGATTAAGGTATATCAGGTTTGACCTGCCATGATCCCCTGAAAGGTCTCTGATGACACTATGGCCCAGATGATCCAACATCCAGAACGGTTTCAAGGCAACTGTCTCAGACAATACAGCCTCATGAACTACACTATAGCCCTAAAATTTTCTTTATGTCCCCATAAGCATACAGTGCCCTCATTCAGCAGGAAATAGTATGAGAAACTATGCCCAAATTCCCAAATAAACCAAACTGGCATAGAGATGGAATTGGCTTACTCCTTCTGTAAATCCAAAAATAAGGTTGAGAGATTTTTATGTCCCATATCAGAAGAGCCTTCTGGTATGGGACAGACAAAAACCAATATTTTTATTTAAAGCAGGTTGTATATAAATACAATCTCTTTCTAAAGAAGAAAAGGGGATCTAGATATGGTATGATGAAAGGGTAGATTAATGAACCTACTTTTAAAGAGCAACAACTTGTTTAGAAATGTTTTACATTGCTATGGATTTTAGTTTATTGATACAAGTTTAAACTTAATTTTGTGTATATATATATATATATATATATATATATATATATATTTCTACTCTTGTTTGAGGTATTTGTTTATGTAACTCATTTAGATTATAATGGATAATTCAAAAATACAGATTAACAATTAGTCTTCTATGAAAGTCAAACTTATAGCTATGTTAGTTAAATTTTCTAGGTGTACATAGATATATTTCAGATAGATAGGTAATCGTCAAACACTTCAAAGACCTACAGAATATGGCATTTAAAATGTTTTAAAAATTTACACTTTCTGGACAGTGAGACATGTCTGCTCCTGGCAGCACTGATTTACTTCAGAGAGGATGATGGGCATCGACGACCCTCTATATGGAGTTAATCTTCTTCTTGGCAAAAATAGAAATTTGGGCAAGAAACTATTCTTTCTCTGACTGCTTGATCGTTTGGACATACAGGACCCATAGGAAGGTGACCACTGAACTTTGCTTGACAAAATGGTCCTTCAGGTTCCTGCTTTGCAGAGAAATCTGGCAGACATTCTACAGGACACAGAGAGAAGTGACTGAGAGACTCTAGGCCTGTAGGTTGAAGACAGATGCCCCAACTTTACAGAGGCTGCCAGCTGTCTCTATCTACTCTCTCAAGACTCCTGAAAGTTGCTTGCATCCTCTTACCTTCTCTCAGATAATATTATATCCTTCTGAGGTGTCTGATGTAGTTGAAGACTAGATAGTTATAATTTCTGTAGTTATGATTAAAGATAAGTTATATATGAAACCTTAGACTCACAAATATAGGACAGATAGGATATCTTCTCTAATTTTGCCAAATACAAATAGACTAGACATTATAATAGACTAGATATCATCACTGTAATTCTTGCTTGATAATTGTATTGTTATATGTAATTTTACTATATTAAATTTAAGAACCTTCCTTTTTGAAAAAATGAAAAGAGGAAGTGCTGTGGATGATTGATTGATAAATAAAGTGCTGATTGGCCAGTAGCCAGGCAGGAAGTATAGGCGGGACAAGGACAGAGGAGAATTCTGAGAAGTAAAAGGCTGAGTCAGGAGTCGCCAGCCAGACACAGAGGGAGCATGACATAAGATACCTGTAAGCCATGAGTCACATGGCAAGGTATATATTTATAGAAATGGATTAATTTAAGATAAAAGAACTAGATAAAAAGAAGCCTGCCATGGCCATACAGTTTATAAGTAATATAAGCTTCTGTGTGATTATTTTATAAGTGGGCTGTGAGACTTCAGGGGCTTGGTGGGACCCGGAGAGAAACATTCCAGGTACAATAACTGATTATTAATTTACTCCATTTTTGATCATAGCTATTTCAGTATAGTATCTTCTACCTATCATGGAGCTGGTTTTTCATGAACACATTTTAAGAATGAATATATCTATATCTATATCTATATCTATATCTATATCTATATCTATATCTATATCTATATCTATATCTATCTATCTATCTATTTATCTATCTATATACATATGGAGGTAAAAATTTACAATGAAATTATAAATATATTGAATGTATATGGTTTTCAGTTTTATTGGGTATTGTCAGATTTTCCAAAGCATTTACTCCAGTTTAAAGCACAGGCCACATTTGAGGCTACATATTAACTTGTTACATTGGTGCTATGATATGGCAAGCTAAAAAACAATTTTGATTAGTTTTCAAGGGCATTTATAGATGACTTTATACTGTATTTTAAACAATATTAATAATGGAGAATGAACTGGGTTACTCATGAATATTTAGTGTTATGTCTGAAAATAATTTATAATTAAAATTATATCATTATATTGGTTGAAACCATCTCCAATAAATGCATCATCTTTAGTTTGCAATCACCTAAATTTTTTTTCTAAATATTTGTGTGCTGAGCCTTTTAACACACTAGTAGACAAGCTCCATTGGAAGGTTACCCACCACCCATAGACTAAAAGATAACAGCATTCTGAAGCACAGAAAATAGTATTAGTAGGGTGCTTAGCCATAAATAGGACCTCAGTATCACTACCTCACCAGGTTTGGGGCCATCTAAAAAGAAATGATCAGAAAGATTATAAGAGCCTGATATCAAAACATTGCCTTTTAATTCTTGACTGAACCACTGCTGTTATGAATTCGTAGTATCTGGGGTTGACTACATAAAATGTGCACAAGGTCAATGAGTCAACATTATAACACAAGGGGAGAAAAGGGTCAAGAGCTTCCACCCCTAACTGGGCAGATATGGACAGCTGGTGACTTCTTGAAGTAGCAAGAGTCAGTTTACTTAAAGAAGTGGCCTGTGCTGGGTCAGCCTAGCAACAGTAGATAGCTACACCCAGGAGTATATGGGAGCACAAATTGCATTCAAGGTGCTATTATTAAATTGAGGAAACAAGTTGGGAGGAGGGAGAGGTGGAAGTAGATCTAAGAAGAATTAGGAGAAGGGAGAATATAACCAAAGTGCATTGCATGAAATTCTCAAAGAACTAATAAAAATTATGTTAGAAAATGTAGTGACACAATATTCAAAGCCTAATAGTCTACAGTGATGTCATGTTGGTGTGAGAATTCAGTAGAAAATTCTTGTGTTTCCAAATATAATGATTTCTTGCCTGTGAGTGTAGTGGGTCTATGTATTGAATGATGCGTTTTTATTCACTCTGTAAGCACAAAATACTTATGTTTGTAATGAAGTCACAGATTAAAAGTCACTTAAGCAATCAAAACATAGAAATAAACAGTTTCTTTCCATGTAGCTAGAGTTTTCCTGTCTTGCCCACAGTCAGGACAAATCTTTGTCACCCACCAGTCCCACAGCCACTCAGACCCAACCAAGTAAACACAGAGACTTATATTGCTTACAAACTGTATGGCCGTGGCAGGCTTCTTGCTAACTGTTCTTATTGCTTAAGTTAATCCATTTCCATAAATCTATACCTTGTCACATGGCTCGTGGCTTACCAGCATCTTCACATGCTGCTTGTCCTGGCTGCAGCTGGCAGTGACTCCTTCTGCCTTCCACTTGTCTCTTTTCTTCTCTCTGTTAGTCCTGCCTATACTTCCTGCCTAGCCACAGGCCAATCAGTGTTTTATTTATTGACCAATCAGAGCAACACATTTGCCATACAGAACATCCCACAGCATTTCCATCTCTTCCACCTTGTCTTCTAAGAATAAATTTTTAAAAATGTTTCTTTTGGTAATTGACAATTTTTTCCATTAGCTATATTTAATAGAATATGAATAGGACTATATATTTATAATAAGTATAAACTTGCAGTGCTGAGTATCAAACCCTGCTAAGCAAGTGCTCTATAATATTGTTTCACCCCAGTCTAAATTATCATTATTTTTAACATTTGATAGCTTAGCTACCATTTTTTTCAACACTCTCATTTCTTATCTAGGAAACAAGTATTTTTTTAGTATTTATGAAATAAATGGGGTATTTTGGTTCAAAAATTTCAAACTGGTGTAACACTTCTGTTTTTTTTTACAAAGCTAAATATGCATAGCTACTGATGAGAACATTATTTTCTACTAGAGTTGTTGAATAATTAGAGTTTTAGATTTTTAGAATTGTTTTAAGTGACAATGGTTTTCATTTGCATACATGTTTATTTTGTGCCAATAAGGAGTGTTAATTTTGATGTGCTGAGTAAATCATTGAATTGCTCTTAACTGGCTCTTTTGATCATTAGGTTAAAAAATAGATAAAGGAGAGTGACAAGTAACAGAGTATAGATCATGGATGTGCAATCTGTCAAACATTTGTGATCCTTTTAAAGGATTTAATTCAATAGGTAGAATTAGAACCTGGTGATGCAAGCATGTAATGCCTGATACATAAGAGGCATAAGTATCAGATTTCAAAGTCAGACTGGGCAAAATAAAAAGTTTAAAAGGATTGAAGGTATAGCTGAGTAGTACAGCATTGGCCTAGTGCACATCATTCCCTAGGTTCAATTCAGGCTCTAAGAAAAAAAGGATGCTCCTTCTCCCCCAACTACATCTTCTCCCAAGTTCAAAATGGAACTTTTTGGAATGCCCATGAAACCTTCAATACAAGAATGGACAACACTGTGATGGTGTATATCGATTGCAAAACCAGACAGTCGCTAGAGTCAGATAGAAGACAAGCCTGTGGGAGGGGCAATAAGAAGTATATGAGTGTGTTAACTAGGGTGAAAATTGACTGGTTAACTGTGGGTGGTACCACCACATAGGGCTCTTGTTTGCTCCTTTCAAATGATCCCTACTTCGTTGCCAATCTCCTGCCTGCAAAATCATCGAACCAGAGGGACCTGGCTTCTGAAACTCCAGGGTAACATCCTATTTGACTTTTTAACTAAGAGGACAGTATTTTGCCTGGCCAGCCTCACGAGGAAAACTGCAGTTACCATGCCTGAATTGGTGCACAGCTGTGGAGGGCCCAGTCTGAAAAGAACAATCAAGAATTAAAGGAAGAATGGGATCCTGCTCAGGTTCTTACGTATATCTGAGTTCCTCACCCACTGGAGACATCATTATCTGGGGCCTCTGCGTTGGCCCCATATCTAGGATATATTGAGATTTTCCTCTCCTGTTGTATTGACAGAACTTGGCCTCTGTCTTCGTCTAGGCTCTGTTTCTGTGAAACAGCCAGAACATTTTGTATGTGGACCTCTCAAATGAGAAAATTCCATGGTTGCAAATGGTCCACCTGACTACTCCTGGTGCCACTCCAAGGAGAAAATATTTGAAGCCCAGAACTGCTTCCAGTTCAGACACTCATGGGCACTATCACAGGTGATTTTCTTGCCTTGGTGTCTTCAGTAGTGGCTTGGCAGTACACTCCCTGCAGCTTCGCTTAGCTCTTGACAAAGCTCACAAGAAGCTAACAGTGGTAGATCATATATGACCTTGCCTGAACTGAAAGGAAATGTTATATAGTCGGGCCCCATAATCTGTCGATAAATAGCTGTCTTCTAGTCTTTTATATGGTTTTGTATTTGAAACTTTTGAATATTTTAAATTGAGCATTAAAAAGCACAGTATCACTGCCCTACCCATTGTTTCTCAAATCCAGAGAGGCAGAATGCCTCTGGTAAGATGCTTTCTGACTGTGAAAAGGAAGGGAACAGATGCCTCCATTTCTTTACTGTTTAGGGAGCTGTTACAAAAATAAAAGATATTGCCATCCATTAGACGGTCCTGTGGAACCTACACAGTAAAAGTTTCTGTGTAACGATTGGACTCCAGAGCTTTTATTTCTCACATCTGAAAGCAGCTTCTTTCTTGAAATTGACCAGTTCCCTTGTGGCTACTTCTGCCATAGTCAATGTGGTTGAGGGTGGATTATGGGTGGCATGTTCCTTCCTGATGCTTTCTTTTCTATCCTTTGGTTTTTCCTTCTTCTGAAATCAATAGTTCACTAACTCATGGCTAAACTGCTAAAAAAAATAATAAGTATACAGCTTGGAAACCAATAACAAGAATGCACACAAAATCAGACTATGGAGAGAGAAAGAGAGAGAGGAGACTGAGAGACAGAGACAGAGACAGGGAGACAAAGAGAGACAGAGACAGAGAGACACACACACACAGAGAGAGAGACAGAGAGAGAGAGAGAGAGAGAGAGACAGAGAGAGAGAGAATTGTTTTACATTGTACTCTTTACATTGTACTCTTTTCAGAGTGTTCCTAGTCTGTTGGGAAGTTCTAGATCCTTTCATAAAATGTAAACGTTTTTAGCTTTAAAAGAAAAATATAATTCAAATAATGGTATGTGCTGTGAATGGACCTGCTGTGGGCTTAAAGCAAGATGTTTGGAAGAGAAAACACCCCTGGAAATGTTGCCAACTATGTTTGATGCTGTGCCACAGTGATGTGGATTTCTTTACATTTCCCAAGACTGGAAAAGAGAAGAAGATGAGACATTTCAATATTAATTCTCAAACTGACTTTCAATGATTAGCTTTGATAGCTTTTGAATAGCTTCTAGATGCATCAGAAATATTGATCTAAACAAATATATATAAAGCATCACTAAACATGAAATTTTATCTTTTGACCTCACCTTCCTTTATAAATACATAAATGAGGCAATGTTAATTAATGTTTTAAATATATTTAGGAAGATGAGTTTTCCTAAATTTTGGAATTTGTAGGTTGTAACTTTATACTTACTACTTACACTTATTATTTACTTATTACTTATATTTATACCAAATGTAAAGACTCCAGCAAAACATTTCGTTAAAATTTATTCACTAAAATAACATCTAAACCAAGAAACTAGAGTGATTACTCTTTTTGTTTTTTATTTTGATGGAGATTACAGAGGCTTCATGCTGAAGATAGAGCCTGATGGAAATAAATGTTTGTGGTTGAGATAAATCTATGAGCTTCAGGCTGGTGAGAAAACACTACACATTGCACCATTGAATTATTCCATTGTCTTCTGGTTACAGGTGACGTAGATTCTAACTAGAACTGAGAAGGCAACATCCTGGGAAGGCTAACTAAAAGTGCTGAGGTCATAGAGAGGGGCCTCTGGAAGGAAGACTGGCCCAGCACTCTGGGTCTTAATTATTGATTACTTTGTGATGTAGCTTATCATCAACATCTTAAAGTGGTTTGCAAATGTTCCTGTTTACAAAGCACTTATTTTTATCATGACCTCACATAGAAAGACTATCTTTTGTAATTTCCATTTCAATCCATCTACCTGCTTCTCTTTACAGAACCTTGACAAAAGAATGCATCAAGTCAAATCTAATGAATCCTTTTATCTCAATTTCTCCTGACTCAGCTAGAACAGTGTGTTCATCCTTATCCTTACCAATCACATTTCTAAGTATAACTCATAGCCATTATCAGAAACTTGGTCCTAGGATGTAGCAAAGAATACTGTTTCTTAAACTACCCTGCAAACACGGTTGAAAAAATAATAGGCATTCATTTTCTTGGTGCATTCTGTAGATCAGGGACTGAAGACTTCATACATTTGTTGCTTAAGCTATATGTTTTCTTCATCCCAGAAAGTTCTATGTAGCCAGGCTTACATGATATGCTGAAATGTGTGTACACACACACACCGAGAGAGAGAGGAGAGGGGGGGGGGAAGGGAGAGAGAGAAAGGGAGGGAGACAGAAAGGTTACTTTATCTTTGCTAATGTATGAGTATAATCCACACAATGATACTTCTAACAAAGTCTATTCACTATAAGGTCAATAAGCCTGTACATAATCCCAGGACTTATATTTGGTGGCATGAATAGAGCATTCATAACACAAATTTTGCATGACTAACTTTAGGATGGACAAATAACATCTTGATTGATATTCCTGTAAGATAGAAAACTATAGACAAAAGCAAATGTTGTTGGTTGTTTTTGCTCTTTTGAGGGACCTGTCACCAGCTCCCAAATAAGTCACACATGGAGACTTATTCTTAAATATATGCCGGGCGGTGGTGGTGCACGCCTTTAATCCCAGCACTTGGGAGGCAGAGCGAGGTGGATCTCTGTGAGTTCGAGGCCATTCTGGGCTACCAAGTGAGTTCCAGGAGAGGCGCAAAGCTACACAGAGAAACCCTGTCTCGAAAAACCAAAAAATAAATAAATAAATAAATAAATAAATAAATAAATAAATAAATAAATAAATAAATAAATAAATAAATAAATAAATGCCTGGCCTTAGCTTGGCTAGTGTCTTGCCAAATTTTCATAACTTTAAATTATCCCATCTACCTTTTGCCTCTGGGCTTTTAGCTTTCTCTATTTCTGTATACTTAACTTTCACTCTTTCTCTGACGCTGTCAGAGTAGCAAGGTGGATGGCCCCAAGCATCCTCCTCCCCTTGTTCTTTTGCTCTTCCTTCCCTCTTTATTAGATCATCAGATGTTTTAGACAGGAAAAGTAACACAGCTTCACAAAGTTAAGCAAATGTAACATAAAAGAATGCAATACATCTTTGCATCATTAAACAAATGTTCCGTAGCATAAAAAAAAGTAACACATCTTAAATAATATTCTACAATAAGCAAAAATAGCAAATGTGAGAAAGGGAAGGTATTTGTAAGCAGCATAGGAGAAGAGTTCACAACTAGATTTCCATTGGTTTTTGCTTTAATGGCCAATATATTGTAGGTTTCATCATGTTAATTATAATTTACTTTTCTAGTTCTGAAAAAATTTAGAAACATGTAATATTGATCCCTGTCTTAATGTTAAATATTTTTATCATGCTTTTTTTGCATTTGTGAATATTGATTTTGATTTTTCTCTTGGTTAGTTACATGATAACTATTTTATTTTCAGATAATTTTAAAGTGGTGTGTGTGTGTGTGTGTGTGTGTGTGTGTGTGTGTTTGCAAATGTGTGCATGTGCCTATAGAGGACAGAGGAGGGTCTCAAACCCTCCCTGGATCTGCAGTAGCAGGTGTACAGCATGGGTGCTGACAACAAAAACTCCATTCCTCTAGAAGAGTAGTGAGCACTCCAAACTGCTGACCCTCTTCTCCAGCCCTTAGAGTATATCTTTAGAAAACATTTTTAACCTAGAAAAGACTTTGATCCCATTCTCAGCGTTCTTATTTTAATCCCTATTTATCATGTCACTTTCATTAAAGATGATTATTTGATTTTAAGGAAATGATCACAGGGCTTTATTTTGTAACATTAAATCACCATTTCCACTGCTGTTTATTTTTGTTTCCACTGAAGTTTTAACAGAAAGTATAAGAGACAGTACTTTACCAGTTCATTTATGAAAAATATTTTTATTCTTGATTTTGTGTGTATGTAGCTTTTATGGGATGATAATCTTTATACTCTGTATCTGAGTACCCAGAAGCTCAGAAGTTTGCAAGATTCACAAATCGCTCTCTGAAGTTACTTAGGAGTGACAGCCTCTGGGGAAAGACTCCCACATAGCGTCCTCCAGAGGTTATGAAAGAAACTCCATGGGTATCAATTTCATGAATCCTCACCTGTGATGGAAGCAAGCTGTAGATATCTAGCCAACTCTGAGTCACTCATGCACCTGTAAGTAACCTCAGTAAACTCATTGGATCACCAAATTGATCGTCAGAGAAATAATTCTTACTTGTATCACCCACTTTCAGCCAAAAGGCACTTGTTCACACACCCTCAGGAAAATCACACAATGCTATCTCACCTTAATTATTCAGGTGACAGTATCTTCAGAAGTATGTTCTATGCACCATAGTAAATTTAAAAATTATTAAATATCAAAAATTATATACAACCCTCCAATAGTATCCTCCTTGTGAGTGTGGCTGCCACTTCTAGTCCCTTTTTGTTACGCTTTTCAAGGAATCATTAATAACCCTCATTTTAAATCAACAGCTTTCAGCCTCCATACATTTGCTTGTATTTTTTTCTGTTACATTTCATCTTTTGTTTTATGCATTCTGGGAAATCCTTTCAAGCTGTTCCCCCATATCAACTAATCAATATATTTTGTATTCTTCTGAGAATTCAATACTGTTTCCTACATACTTTTCAGAATCATGCAATAGATCATTTTCAAAATTAATTCCTTCCTTTGAATCTTCAGCATATTATTCAATATATGTGATTCTTTTAATTTTCATGAATTATAGGTTGCCAGTAAATATATTTATGTTTTTTTCCTTAAAAATCACTTGAATTGCATTCTCCCTTTTACTGTTTGTCAACAGATTGAAAATTCTAATTATACCTCTATCATCGAGACAATCTTACTGTGTCTTTAATGTACTTTGTAGTGAGTTTGAACTTTGGAAACATAAAGCCTACAACTTTCTTCTTTTTCCAGACATTTTGACTATCGAGATGTCTGTAATATAATCTTTAAAACATACTTCTCAAATTCTGTGAAGATAAAACTCAGTAGTAAAGGAACTGAACTTATAAGTTAGATTGGTTGGTTTCTTGGTGTTATGCATCTTGGGGCATATGTATATGGTAAATAAGTGTATATTCACAGATACATGTATGTATGCTTCAGTGTGAAAGCAAAGGTTAGTATTGTTTGTCCTGATTGCTCTCCACCATATTTCTTTGATGCAGAGTCTCTCATTGAATGGAAGTTTATTAATGTAGTGAGACTGGATGCATGTCTATCGCAAATCTGGGCTTAAAATATGTGCTGCCATGCCTGGTGCCTGTCTTTTATGTAGTTCCTGAGATTTTAACTTAGGGCTTGATGCTTGAGTGGAAATACTTCCCACTGAGATTTCTTCCCCACCACCTTTATTGGCATTTTAACAGTGTTAGACCACCTAATCCTAATTTGAGATATCTTTTCATTTACACAGACTTTCCTTAATTTTCTTGCAAAGTTTATTTTTTCAGGTAACAGGCCTTACACATTTTTACATAATCACTATTTAAATGTTTTATATTTGTGTGCTTGTAAGCAGAGATGTTTTCTTAATTTAATTTTGGATTGGTAGTTCTTATATAGAAATGATAGGTTAATTTTGTATATTGAAGTCTTGCTACACTGATTATTTTTGATAATTTCATTTGTATAAAGATCTTAGAAATTTCTGTGAGTAGTCTGTAAATACATATGCACAAAGCATAAGCTACTATTTAATCTAGGCAATTATTTTTATTTTTCCTGCTTACTATCTTTGGGTAGATCCTCTAGAATAAGTCAAAATGATTTGGGAAATATGAACACTCTTTATTGATCCTAATATCAGGGTGGGGAATTGTTTCATCTCTTCACCTTAACCACAGGTTAACTACACAGTTAGTTATGGAGTTCTATAGGTGTTCCATATCAATGTAACAAAGTTCTTTGATGCTCTTCGTTTATTCAATATTTTTATTCTGAAGGCCATTGGATTTTTCAGACAATTTCTCTATGTCCCTTGAGAGAATGATGTGCTTCTTATTTTAAATTCTATTAATATTACTATTACCTGACAAAATTATCACTATCAAACAAATCTTAAGTTTCTAGGGTAACTTGCAAATAGCTGTGGAGTATAAATGATTTTATTTTGGGAGTTGTATTGAGGAAGTACTTTGTATCATTTCTTAGTGTATATAGTGGCTATATTTTTCTCTTTTTTGATGGTGTCTCATTTTGAAATGAGATAAATATGGCCTCATACTAAGTTGAAGTGTGACCAACAACTTTCTCTCTCTTTTTTTCAGACTTTTTAAGTGAATTATTATTTTAATTAATCCACCTGGGCCCAGGACATAGCTCAGGGGTGCTGTGCTTACAGGGTCCTTTGTTTAAGCCAACATATAGTAAGAAATTATTAGGAAACACAACTGGAGCCTAGTTCTTTTTTTTGTGAAAGTTTTGATGAAAAAGCTATTGTCTTAAAACTTTAATATATTTATCTAGATTTTCTTCTTTGTATACCATTTCATTATTTAACTCCATGAATACTTTTTAAATGCAGTGTTGTCTGTTTTTAAATTTGTGAGGTTGATAACAATGTCCTTTCTTTCATTTCCTCTTTCAGTGATTTCAGAATCCATCCTTTATCATGGTCATGATAAGCTCAAGTTGTCTACTTTATTATTCTTTTCAAATAATTAACTTTTTAAAATTTTTATTGTGTATGCACACACGTGTATAAAGATAAGAAAGCAACCTTCCATTCTGGAGTGCTTTTTCTTCTACTGCACGAGTAACAGAGATAGAACTCATATTTTCAGGCTCTATATGTGTGCGTTAACTCTCTGAGTCACATTTTAGTCCCTCACTTTTTTGGTTGTGAGCCTAGCCTTTAACGGCTGAGCCATCTCTCCAGCCCAGTCCCTCACTTTTTAATTTTGTTGATTGTTTTTGGTTTTTCTGTTCCCTTACTCAGTCTGTTGTACTCTATATTAACTCATTTCTTCTTACCTATGTTGAGATCTTCTAATTCCCCTATGTGGAAATGTAGGAAATTGTTTTCCTCTTTCTTCTTTTACAAATACTAGTTTTAATATGTGAAAAAAATATTCTATAAACTTGTTTTAGTTTTACATCTTATTTTGCTTACTTTTATTACTCTTTATTTTATAGTGACTATGGGGTAAGTGCTTTGGAAAATTAGTATTTCATATATTTAGTAGAGTATAGTAGGAGATCTAATTTGTTATAGAATGGCTAAAATTTTTATTTGTATATTAATCTTCTGTCTGCTTTTCCATGATTGAATGCCAATGTCAAAGTCCCTGTATAAGAGACATGATTGTTCATTCTCTATTCAATTCTGTTGATATTTGTTCCACTCATGATTAAATCCATGTTGTTAGGTGCAGATGCATTTAAACAGAGAAATCACAATATCTCCCTCTTCTTAACAATATTTGAGGCTTATAAAATGCCACCCTTAGTGAACAGCTTTGCTGCTCTTAGTATATCTTGTTGATATTATTTGAGGCAATCCAGCTATCTTTTGATAACTGTTTCAATGACATGTATAATTATTCTCACTTTTTCCAAAGTATTTGCATCTCTGAATATAAATTGGCAGCATATAATTGGATCAATTTTTCTACTGTACTATTCTAATTATTGCTTTATTATTGGAATATTTATTTAACCAAAAGTTATTTCAATTACTCATGAATTGAGGCTAACTACTGCTATTTTTGAAAATTTAGTTTACTCCTGTTTTTCTCTATTGCTAACTTTGTCATCATTAAACATTTCTAGAATGTAATTTTATTTTTTTGGAATTTTTTTAAAACTGGTTGTTATCATTTCTGTTTTTTTAGGGAACTCATTTTAACAACCTAGTTGAGATTAATACCAGCTTAATTTCAATAACCTAAGTTTTTTCCTTACATGTTTATGCCCACTATGGCTCCTTTTATATTACTATTTTGTATAGTGTACACACAACTTTGAGAATTAATTCCAATGAATATTTTAATATACATTTATCATTTATTTATTTATGTTTATAAGACAGGGCCTCCCTCACTCTGTAGTGTAACTTGACCTTGACCTCAGTATGTAGCTCAGGGCAATGTTTTACTCATGATAACCCTCCTGCCTTAGCATCTTGACTGTGGGATTGATGGTTATGAATCTCCATACCTGCCCTAGAGTGCTTTTGAATTATTACATTATGCAGTTTATTATTTAGTCAATGAGAATCGTAAAGAGCTACAAAGAAATACACTGTGGACATTTGGCTGTGTCCACACTGTTACTGGTTAGTTCTGGTGTGTTCTATTCCTGCCTGGCTGGCTTATGCTTATTAGTTTTTTGTTTGTTTGTTTTGTTTTCCAGATTGAGGCCTCTACTCAGTATTTCATGCAATGCCTGTCTGCAAGAAAATAATCCTCTTGAGTTTTGTTTACTTCTGAATGATTTCCTCTATCTTTGATGATTAAAGGATGATTTGGAGAGATGTGGATTCTTGGCTCACAGAATCCTCTTTGCCTTTGAATGCACATGAACCTGCTGGGCTCCTTTTCTAATAAGAAATCAGCCTAAGATTCCTTATATACAAATAGTGAGATGACTTTGATTACTGAAGCTTTGCAGATTTCCTGTTAGTGTTTGGCCTTTGGCTGTTTGAATACATGTCTTTTTGCTGATAACATTGTAACCTCTGTACAAAGTAACATAGTATATTTTATTAAAAGTTAATATTTAGTGGCAAGTTTGGGCAAAATACTTACCCTTCCTTTCTTTCTCATTTTTTAAATTATTTGTATTAATAATTTGTATTATGCAAATATTAGTGTAATGGTCTTTCCTTTATGTCTTTAGGGCTATTTTAATACCTCCTCTTCTTTTTAAAGTGTCCACTACCCACCTTCAATAAGCACTGGTGATTTACCAAAATGCTTTTTATATTTCTTTCTGCCAGGCTAATTCTAAAGTTGAGCCCTTCTTGTGAATAATTTGATTTAATGGTTATGGTTGTCACTCTCAACACTTTTAACTTTCTTTGTAATTTCTCACTTTATTATAATTTCCCATTTTGAAAGGCAAAAATTTCACACTTTACAAAAGCTCGTTAGTAAATACTGCAATGTAGGACTTGTAACTAGCCCTTACTTTTAATTGTGATTTTGTTTTGAAAGTTTGAAAGTATTTCACTATTTATGTTTTTGCAGATGTGTGTGGGTGTTCCTGGTAGCCAAAAGATGGTGTCAGATCTCCTGCAGTTTGAACTCCACAGTATGGGTTCTGAAAACCATAATGTGAACCTCTGCAAGACCAGCCTTGCCAAGCCATCAGTACAGATTCTTTTAGCAATATGAATCCTTACAAATAAAGATAAACTTAGATTTTCCATGGACATTTATTTTAACTTATTTTCCCAAGTATATATACTATTTCTCTCATATACTATTATGTCTCATATTTTTTTCAAATACTAGAAATTAGAACAAGAATTTTCTGTTATATAGAAATTATATAAACTAAAATTATCAGTTTCTTAGGATTTAGATATTACTTGTCATTGCCATTTATTTGCTTTAGCAAATTCTTGAACTTGCCATGAATTTTGCTGTCATTCATGAATTGCCCTGAAGTCTATGTACAAGCAAGAATAACTAAGTGGGAACGTTTCCTTAAATGCATCTCTTCTAAGAGGTCATATGTGCATATTGGGGGCTTATCTTTACTATTCTTTCAGATTAAAATTCTACAATGGGGTTCACTCTGGCTGGAACTTTGAGAGCCATGTAGTTGAAATGTTAGGGAGTGTGTGAGTCTTCCTAACCATGCACACAGCCTTGTCCACACATCATTTTGCTGTTCTTCAAAGGCACATCAGAACTTTGCAAACACTTTTGTGGACATAATTTTCTAATGTTCATTTTAAGTGCTTTGTTTATCCTTCCATTTTCCTTAACTGGCATCACTGGCTCAGTCAGTTGTGATATTGAAATATTGCTGCTGATTCCTGTCAACATGTTGTCTGGAATAAAACCTGTTTACTGTGAGTTCTGGCTCAGATCAAGTCAACACAGTCTGTGCAGTTGAGGCTTTTGGGGAGCTGCCAAGCCAAATCAGATTTGAAAATCTACACCAGTAGAGCACCCCAGGGAGCTCAAAGCCATTCTGCCACTCGCTACCTGCTAATTTAAATATATGTTATTTATTTTGTTTTCACTTTAATAATATATATTAGGGCAAGAGAGGTGGCTCCGTGGATAAGAACACTTGCTTCTCTTTCAGAGAAACTAGGTTTCAGTCCCAGCACTCACATGGCAGCTCACAACCATCTATGACTCCAGTTCCAGAGTCCACATGTCCCTGGCGTACACAGGCATCAGGTGTATTTGTGATGCACATATGTGAATGCAAACTAAGACTCATACAAATAAAATAAAACAAATCTTTAAAATTTTACATATGTTTATGATGCTTCTGCATTTTATAATGTGGCACATCAAGTAATTTAGCTGTTTAACAGAGGCAACATCTACTCTCGCATGGTTTTCAAGTACACAACGTGATTTTATTAGTTATAGCCACTGTGATGTATGAGATATCTCTTTAATTTATTTCTTCTTTCCAACTATTTTTTGTATCATTTGCCCAACATATTCCCAATGAATATAGGCACTATCTTGTTGGCTTGCCATTTTTAGCAGTGGGAACAATCCTAAATGACTTATGAAGAAAGATAATCGTAGCTAAATTTTGTTATGGTGCTGTGTAGTAGAAGTCTAAAGCTCAATCCTTCTCCCTAACTGATGATAAAACTGTCCAAAAAGAAATCAACTGAAACTATGAAACAGTTGGTATTAATTTTGTTGGCATTGGTGGCAGCCATTCTCTTTCTGCTTCTACATGACTAGCATGAGTTGACTCCATATATTAGTATAATAATGCATTATTTTGGTCCTGGCTCATTTGGCTTAGCACATTACCTTTCTTCCCCAAGTTCATCTATAAAATTTAGGTAGAAATTACTTCTTTTAAAAAGAATCACTTCTCTATCTCCGTCTCTAGATACACAATTTTGTTACTTTTGCTACTATGAACAGTATATATGTCTTTTTCTCATATTGATTTAACCTACTCAAGGAATTTTCACAAAGATCAGATTACTGAATGTTATTGGATTTCTCTTTGTAGTTTTTTTTTTTTTTTCTGAGCCACTTCCTGTTGTGGTCTGAATGCTAGGTATGTCCCACAGGCTATCTCTAGCTGAAGGTTCCACCTCAGGAGGCTGTGGAAACTGTGAAGAAGGAGACCTACTAGATGAATTGAAGGTGTGTCTTGAGGTCTTGCATTCCAATGTCTTTTCCCTTCCCATCTACTTCCTGTACTGGTTGTGCCAAGATGGGAGGTATCAAGTCCCAGGTATACATTCGTGTCCCCATGAAGCCATCTTCTTCCTTGTCTTTCTACCACAATGAATTGTATAAAACTGGAAACCAAAATGAACCCTTTCTCCCTTACTTGCATTTGGTCACAGCAATAATAGGAACTAAGATGCTTCTGCCACATTTTCTACTATGTATTATTAGTGCTTCTCTTCTTTTAGATTTATTTTAGTTCATGAGTATGAGTGTTTTATGTGTGTGTAAGTGCATCATGTATGTGCAGTGCCTGAGGGAGGTCAGGAGAAAACATTGCATTTCCTAGAAACTCCCTGGAACTAGAGATACAGATATCTCTTAGCTTCTATGTGGGTATTCGAAAACCAACTCAGGTCCTCTGAAAGAGCAACAAGTTCTCTTAGCTGTTGAACTATCTCCTTAGTTCCCATGGTAGTGTTGAATTTATATTTATTTCCAGTGAGATGGGTCAATACACAGATACAGATAGATATAGATAGATGATGCATATAAATAGATGATAGATGATATGTAGTTGCTAGATATAAATGTATATATCTTCATACTTATACAGACATGTAAATACCTGTCTTTAGTTATAAAAAAAACTTTAAAGTAAAACGATAACCAATTTTAAGAATGAAAACTTAGGTGCTTTAGTAGAAATTCAGGCTAACCAATCGATAGTTGCAGGGAACCACTGAGTTGGATTGGCCCAGCTGCCTTGAGAAGCATGTGTTGTTTGTTTTTCAGGTTAGAGTCCACAGCTCCTTGGGCAATGTGTGCCTTCCAGATTCTGAGAGACTGCCACACTCTCTCTGGCAGTGAAGGATTCAGATTGCTTTGTGTTTCTCTTTATGATCCCTTAGTAGTCAAAGAAGCATGAAGACTTGACATGACAACTGGTCTCAGATATTAACCTTGTATACCCTGTAGGACTTGTAACTTCGCTGTATCCTGGCAATCACAACTAGTAGGAATGACATTTCTACATAGAAGTTCTGAAAACTTTGTGGCTAGTGGAAAGAGTGAAAGCAGGAAACCATCAGTGGATGAAATTCCTAGAGCTCATGGTGAACTTCAGCCTTCTTTCCCTGAAGAGGGGTCTCTGGATCCCTAAATTTGGTCCTAGGTAAGAAGAATAATTCAGGAAGAATTAGACACAAAATGACCCAGAAAAAAAACTCTTAGTGATGCTTTTCAGCTTTGGAGAGAAGTAAAAACAGTAATAGATAAAAATGACATAGTTAAATTAAAAAAATAACTGTTATCAGAAAAAAGCAGAATTAACACTGAGAATAGCAGAAAAATGAAAACCTCTAGATATATTATCTATTGTTTCTCTATGAGATGAGGTTGAGGGTTTTTTCCTCTTTGTGCTGATTTTCCTACCCCACCTCCAGCTCCAATTTCCTCTGCTCCTAAAACCTATCCATCAGTAGCAATTCCTGGTAGGATGAATTTTTTTTCTCTGCTTTGCTTATTTCCTTTCTGAGGTTGTTAGGGATGTTTCTCACCCTCCATAAAATAATTAACTCCTCTAAGTCACGGTACAGGTCTTCTAGCCAAGAGGCTTTGTATCAAGTCTGAGAGATAGAAAAAGATATGGAAAGATTTGTCTCCTTTAACAGTGAGCAAAATACCCGATCCTAATAAACAGGGGCAACAATTTAGAAACTATATGTTCATTTCCTTTAAGACTCATAAGGATCTTAAGCAGGCTTGTGCTCAATATGGACCAACTCCTCCTTTTCCATTGTTTCTCCTTGATTCTCTTTCTGGGAAAGCTTTCCTTCCTTCTGTCTGGAGGATCTTAGCAAAGGCCTGTCTTACTGGGGGGAGGTGGAGGTGGTGAATATTTACTGGGGAAGATTGATTATTGAAAAAGATGTCAGGAGAAAATGGATGGAACTAGAAAATAACATCCTTACTGAGATAAACCAGACTCAGAATGACAAACATGATATGTACTCACTCATAAGCAGATACTAGATGTAAAGCAAAGGATAATCAGACTCCAACCCATAGCTCCACAGAAGTTAGCTAACATGGAGGACCCTAAGAGGGATGACATCATGGGGACAGTGAGAAACTGGGTGCTTGGGAAGTTCCCAGGAATCCACAGGAATGATCCCAGCTTAGACTACTAGTGTAGCACAAAATCGTTAGAAGGTCTTATTAATAAAAACAAATCTGAAGTCAGGTATTGGGTTAGAGCTGGAAGATCAGAGAAGCAGAACAAGCCACAGCTTCCTCACTTAGGCAATTCCTCAGCTGACCCTGCTTCTTCGGACTGGAAGCTTCTTTGTCCTCATCCAGAATGAATCTCAGCTGAACTGCTACTCAAAAGCCTAAAAGATTAATCAATTCTAGTACCTAGTTTTCATGACTTACATGTCTTTCTGCATTCTGTCATTACTTCCTGGGATTAAAGGCGTGAGTCACCATGCCTGGCTGTTTCCAGTGGGGCTTTGAACTCACAGAGATCCTATTGGATCTCTGTCTTTGGAATGCTAGGATTAAAGGTGTGTGTGTGTGTGTGTGTGTGTGTGTGTGTGTGTGTGTGTGTGTGTGTGCCACCATTTTCTGGGTTGTGTATCTAGTGGCTGTTCTGTCTCTGACCCCAGATAAGTTTATTAGGGTGCACAATATTTTGGGGAACACAATATCACCACATACTAGCAATAGTCTAAGAGGGTGCCTGAACTGGCTTACCCCAGTAATCAGATTAGTGAATACCCTAACTGTCATCATAGAACCTTCATCCAGGAACTGATGGAAGCAGATGCAGAGATCCATAGCCAAGCACCAGGCCGAGCTTCAGGAGTTGAGTCGAAGGATAAAAGACAGATTCTATGAGCAAGGGGCATCAAGATCATGATGAGGAAACCTACTGGCACAACCAAACCAAACTAGTGGGAACTCATGAACTTTAGACCAACACCTGTGGAGCCTCCACGGGACTGGACTAGGCCCTGTGCATAAGTGAGACAGTTGTGTAGCTTAATCTGCTTAAGTGGTCATCTCGCAGTAGGATCAGGATCCATCTCTGGTGCATGAGCTGGCTTTTTGGAGCCCACTACCTATGGTGGGACATCTTGCACAGCCTTGGTGCAAGGGGGGGAGGGGGTTGTAGCTGTCTCAACTGAATGTAACAGGTTCTGCTGACTCCCCATGGGAGGCCTTACCTTTCCAGAGGAGGGAGTGTGGGAAGGGTTGGGGGGAAGTCTGGAGAATGGGAGGAGGGAAGAGAGGGGGATCCGTGGTTGGTATGTAAATGAATAAAAAATTCTTATTTAAAAAAAAGAGATGTCAGGGTCCTGCTATTCAAAATCACAAAATTATCTGTCCATAACTTTTGAAATGTTAATAAAAGATGGCATGTGTAGTGATATTCAGTGATAGATTATACTTCCTCCTGAGGCTTATGGACAAATCAATACTTTGACTTTACAGGTATGGCATAAGGTACCAAATTTTGAAAAAAAAAAAAAAAGGCAGAGTACCTTTCTGAAATTGGACAGGGGCCTAACAAGCCATACCAAGATTTTATTTCTCATTTTTTACAGGCAGTCAATCTCCTGATGTTGATAGAGAGGCAAAGATGTGTTGCTGGAGGGCTTCTCTCCAGGTTCCCCAAGCCCCGCAGTCCCACAATCCACGTATAAAATAATCACTCAGACACTTATATCACTTATAAACTGTATGGCCGTGGCAGGCTTCTTGCTAACTGTTCTTAGAGAAGCCCTCCAGCAACAAAGATGCCTATTGTTAAGCAATTGGCATATGAGAATGCTAATGCCACATGCCAAACTGCCATCAGTTCTTTTAGAAAAAAAAAGGGGAGGGAGATATTAAAGATTACATCTGCCTTTATGCTGATATACTGAAATATCTTCATATAATCAAAGATTACCTCTAGCTACAGGCCGCCCAGGGCACACAGTGCCCCAAATGTTGGCAGTCATTCAAAAAGGATAAAAGAAATGAAAAATAACAAATAGCCCAACTTGATATCAAAAGTTTGTGGCCACTGCTTTAATGAGAGCTAAAAAAAAAATGATGTTTCCTCTAAATTTCATTAATATACTGCTTTCTAAAAAAATAATAAAATACTAAAAGATTTCTTTACAAAAATATAAATTAGATTAATAATTTAAATTTATATAACTCATGTTTTTGTTAAGTGCTCCAGATAATTTATTACTGGCTTTTACTATTTTATACCCTGCCAAAACTTCTCAGAATTTTTGTCAACAGTTACATATTACTCATATCACATCACAGGCATTCCATATAACCCTTACGATCAGTCTTTTGTGGAAAGAACTAATGAACAACTTAAATGTTATTTAAAAATAAAGGGAGGGTAAGGTTGAATGGCTAATCCTCACAATAGTTTATCTTCTGTTTTATGCAGTTGAAAAATTTAAATTTAGGCAAGAATGGACCCGCTGTTGCAGAGCATTTTTGGGCAATTCTTAAAAAATTCAAGGTCATGGTCCTTTGGGCAAATGTTATGTCTGACTAGTTGAATGACCCAGCTCCAGTATCGACTCACAGGAGTCAAGACTGTATTTCTGTTTTTTCCTCATGGTGCCAAAAAGTCAGTGTGGACAGCTGAAAGACTAATGTTACCTGTGGAAGACAGATGTTAAGGTTCCAAAGAGTCTACAGAGGCTACACCTGAAGAAAAGGAAGGAAGAGAACAGGGTGACAAGGTTGTCAAGCTAAAAAGAATAGAGTCTGCCTACCAACAGTGACTCAGATGAAATGACTAGTGACTGAGGGAAAAAAAATGGTGAAATCTTAGGGGAAGGGTGTGACTGCAGGGTGGCTGTTCCTTGCTAAGCTGTTTCTGTCGAATGCATCTGTCACTGCTGAGACAGAGTGGACTTATAAACCCCATCAGCTGATGTTTCACTTTGTTAAATTGGAAACATTCCTGCTTACGTCAATGACTCTGAGATCTTGGGTGCCCCCACTGTTAGTTATTTAGCGGTGCTCTTACCCTGTGAGGAAATGTCACGAAACACGACAAAATCCGCTAACAAGAGCTTTATTAAGATGAAAGAGACCGACGAGTGCTCAGGCCTGTGGGAGAAACACGTGTGTGGAGAAGAAGAAGAAGGAGCCGGGAATATGGCACAGGATTATAAAGGCTGGGTGGCTCACGCGGACACAGGTCGACTTAACTACTCCATGCATGCGCAGATCACATGGGAGCATTGTGTGCTCTTATGCAACCATGCAAAGTCACGGGATCCATGGCACGCAAGATGCCTTAACCCGAAAATGGCAATTTTGACCTGGAACTGGCTAGGTGGAAGTGTTTAGGTCCGCTGGGCATGTGCAAACATGCCCAAACGTGGGCGCCTGTTGTGAATCCATTACCCACTGCTAATCATATTGTTTCCCAAGCAAAGATGATCACACAACAAATTAAGTATTGATGTTTAGGCCTGGCATGATGAAATATTAACCACTCAAAATTAGCTAAATTTTCCTCTTCCATTGCTGCACAAGTCCTAACGCCTATTTTTGCTCATTATTTTTCTGTCTCTAATTGAACTTCTAAACTATGGTCTATAGAATATTGCTGGCGAGTTTTTTCCTTGTTATACTGGGAAGCATTATGGCCTTGAGATTAGTTTGCTACTACTTTTCTTCTTTAAACATTGCATTGCAAATCCTGGAATTGAAAAATTAGGTAGGAAAGTCACTGATTCCAATGTTGGTATTAATGTACAGAATTATTTATAGTTCTATGCATTCCCTCCATAATCCTTCTTCTCTTTTCTTTGAAAATGGATTATTACATGTATATATGGGTACAGATGTTATTGCATCTGTGTTTGTGTGTGGATGTCAGAGGACAGCTTTGTGGAGTGAGTTTTCTTACTTTGATGTGAGATCTGGGTTTTGAACTCAGGTGTCCAGAATTGTGCTTCCTGCATCTTTACCTGCTGAGCAACCTTGTTGGCCCAAGGTTACTCATCAGTCAGCATTTGAGGCTCTTGATGATTTCATCTCTTCTAAAGCCTCTCATTTTTTATCTCTTCCCATGCTATTTTCATGCATTGACAATGTTCTTAGGGTATTTAGCTATATTACAACAGAAAACATAAATGGAAAAGAAATGTATAATCTTTGACTATCACAATGTGCATTGTAAAGCTGTTCTACATAGAGCTGTATGTTATTACTTTAATTATAGATAAATGACAACTTGAGCAAGAAGTTTGATGCTATCTGTTCAACTGTCAAGTTATCAACAAGATAATACATGTATGTTGACTAATTCATGGAACATTGAATGTTCCCACAGTTGAGAGCAGGGGATTCATGTTGATGTTTGGAGCAACTAAGTACTATAGACATCTCTTGTGAAGGAAGCAGGCCAGTGTCAGAGATCTTTGTTCTTTTTGTGTTGGCCATCTAGCACAGGCCATGGAGCCTGCCTTTAAGAGTATCTCCAGTAAGACTTCCCTGGAGAAAACTTATTTTTTGTTTGCAAGTGGTTGACAAAGTCTGTCTGCACTGGGTTTTCATTTTTTATCTCTTCGTGTGGTCTGCTTCCCTGTATGACACCTGTAGGGAACCCCTCACGAATGTGCTAAATTGTAAAATTCAACTTTAGTTATGAGGGACTGGTTACTTTGTACCTAGAATCTTTAACAGTTTTATATTTGGAAATAATACATTTGTGAATGTCAAATTTGGAAGTGATAAATAAAAGTAAACCACCAAAATTTCTACTTATTTTATATTTCTTGATGATTTTATTAGAAGTGTCAAAGTCTGTCTGCAGGTAATGAAGCAGTCTTTTTTTTATTTTTACTCTTTACTTCATAAAATGCAATGCAATCCTTTAAATGTATGAACATCAACATATTAAAAACACATTTTGACATCAAAATGAACAATTTGATCTACTACTCTCTCTTAAATTATTTTTAGGAAAAAATGAATATTCTTTGATCAAAGCACTGTAGGATATCTTATTAATGCTATTAATATAATTCATTAGGAGAAAAAGTAACAAATGACTTTTAATGAGCCTTCCAGACATAAATTGATTTCAATCTCCAAACTCATTAACATCTTTGTAGTGTATCCAAATCAAATTAGTGTTCTCTGATATTCACAGAAGCTCTGTTTCTTTGCAAAGTGATAAATACAGCATTTAAGTCAAAATAATCTCCAATGAGATGAGCTTTTTAGTATTTTCAATATAATTGTAAATAATTCTGATAATCACTGTTCTTTGTTATTTTTGTCCAGGTCAGTTGTGTGTTTGAGGCATATCTGACATGTATGTGGAGTAGAATCAGGTAAAGACACTTTTTAGACCATACCAGTTACATATAAAATACATAAAAAATTCTTGTAGATGTCACTACATCACTATACATATAAAAATAAAACCTTTTAGAGTTAAGCTTGTGTATGATTTCTGGATGAAATATCTTCAAATTTAGAAAGAATCTAACAGCCTTCCTTCATTTGTTCTCTTATTTGTAGAAAAACTTGCAAATGTCTGATGATTGTAGCTGAATGTTATTACAATGTATGATTTAAATAGCTAAAAAAGGCCTTATTCCTTTATCTTGAATGATTTTGCATACATAACAAATATAACCAATTTTAATCTATCTACAATGTATTTGTAGATCATAAAGTATATCTTTTTACAAGATAATAATTTCTACCTTAAACTCCTTGTCATCTCTAGATACATATTTGAAGATAAAAATCAGTCAAGAAACATCAGAGCTAAATGACACCACACATCCACTGACCTTGAGAGATATTTACAGAACATTCATTCAACATATAGAATACATTCTTATCAACAACACATGAAGCCATCTTCAAAACTTATAACATAGTACACAATAAAGCCAACCTTAACAAAAACTAAGTGCTCTGACAATGCTCTGTATTTACATATAATAATAATGAACTTGCTGAGAAAATAATCACAGAAAATTCCATTCACAATAACTTTTCATACCCCATAAAGTGTGTTGGAATAAACCTAATGAGAATTAAAAATAAGAAGTAAACTCTTTGGACATAAAATAAAGAAATAGAAACAGACGTTGGAGACATTGTGAAGCCTCTCAGATAAAGTTGAATAAATATTGTGAAAATGGTCATATAACCTAAAGTAATCTATGGATTCCTTGCAATTTCCATAATAGACAGACTCATGCCTTCCTTTGTTTCTTGTTTTATTTGGGTTAACTCTATCTCTTTCCTTTGATAAATGCAGGTAATGGTTTATCAATCTCATAACTTTTTCAAAAAGGTTCTTTAGTTGGTTGATTATGTGTCCTGTTCTTGTTTTCTCTATTACATTAATTTATTCTCTACTCTTATTTTTTCAGTCTGTTTGGTGTTTTAGTCTAGTTGGAAGTGGCTTCTTGTTTCCTGAGAGTCATAAGTGTGTTCTTAGGCTACATTTTTGAAATCACTCTGATTTTTTTATGTGAGTACTCACAGCTATAAATGTTCATCTTAGGATGCCTTAGATTTGTGCCAGAGGAAGTGATGAATTGAAACTTCATTTTTATTTGTTTCTAAGAATATTTGTGTGTCATTCTTATATAACAATGCTGGTCTATGGTGATATTTTATTTGTACTAAAATGTGATTTGTATGTTAATAAATAAAGTTGTCTGGGGTTCAGAGCTAATAGCAAGCCATCACAGAAGCTGGCCATTGGTGGTGCAGGCCTTTAATCCCAGCACTTGGTAGGCTGAGCTAGGTAGATCTCTGTGTGTTCAAGGATACAGCCAGCCTTGGAGACACATGCCTTTAATCTCAATACCAACCAGAGAAGACAGATGGAGGTCTGTACAGACAGGCAGTGACAAGGGGGTCATGTGGTTGAGTTTACAAACAATGAGAAGGCAGAACAGAAAGTCTTTATAATGACAAACACACAGAAAGTAGCTCTCTTTCAGAGAGGTAGGACCACCGCAGGAGGAAGGATAAGGTTTTTAGCTCTTACCTCTGACCTCTTGGCTTTCTTCTTTGCATTGGTTCTGTGTTTCTTATTTAATAAGATGGTTGGTTACATCTACACTGGTCAATGAAATTAGGGCAAAATTCTCAAGAATATTGCGAAAATATTTGATGCAAATACAAGACAAAATTAATAGCTCATCAATCTCATTCAATACCTACATAAAAGGTCTATTGTTATTTACATATTAATAATAAAGAGAAAGATTTAAATATAAGATAAAAATAAATGATAAAATATTTCTTATGTTCTTAGATAGTAGTTTATTTCAAAGCATTATGTTAAAATCAATGTGAAAGAGAAGAATTTTACTGGATTTGCTTCCCTATAGCAATATTTAAAACACTACTTATGGAGTCACTTGTTAAATAATTCCACTTTGACTTTGCAAAACATCTATATTCCTTCCTTTTAACTAAAGGCTACTAAGCAAAGGTATTCTTTGTACAGAAATTAAATTTGATTTCTATTCTTTAGTTATGAAAATTTTCCAGGTGATATTTGACTAATGTAAAAAAAGAAGTCCAAATATGTTCAGTCTTATTAGAGAGCTGGATTTCTTGCAGATCTTGTTGCCTGTTAAATTTAGATAAGCTATGGAATATCCCATTGTCAAAAGTTGGCTGAGTGATGAGTATTGGTGATTTATCAACATTTCATCAGATTATTGACTGATAGTTTTAGACGTGAAAATGCAAATAAATACTGATGGACTAGAGGGATTACTTAGTGGTTAAGAGTGTTTCCAGAGGATCTGGGTTCAATTCTCGGTACCCACCTGTAGGCTCACAACCATCTTTAATTCCAGTTCCAGAGGACCTGATGCCCTCTTCTGGGCACAGCAGGAGCTAGTCACACAGGTAGTACTTATGCATGCAAACAAATACACAAACACATAAAATAAAATAAAAAGAATAATTCAAATATCTAAATAAATCTATAAAAATAAAATAAATTTGAATGATGTTTAGAGTAAAAGACTTTTCACCCTATAAAAACAATATATAGACACAAATAGTTTACTATTGAAAATGTAAGAACTGTTGACTGGTATAAAAGGAAATCACATGTGTAATTGAATTTTCCAGTTATCTGAATTATTTGTTAATGAAATAATTCAATATAATAACTTTACAAATAAAATTTTTATTAATTTTTGTGTAAGTAGGAAGAACTTGTATTATTACATGCTGTGAGCCTTCAGAAAAAAGTACATTGAATATGTAATATCAAATACATAGAATTGTTTTAGTGTACATAAATAAATTTAAAATCTACTCAATAAATCACTGTGGATGTCAGGAAATAAATTCCCTGAACCCAGTAGAAAATGTATAAATCTGTAACGAATTGAGTGGGATGTATCAATCCATTATATGACTTTGTTATTTTTTTGTTGTTGTTAGTGTTTTTTTTTTTTTTTTTTTTTTTTGCTTTGGTTTGGTTTGTTTTTTTTTTTTTTGTTGTTGTTGTTTTTGTTTTGAGACAGGGATTTGCTGTGGGATTCTATTCTGTATGCTGTGAATGTGTATTGCTCTGATTGGTTTTTAAATCAAATGCTGATTGGCCAGCAGCCAGGCAGGAAGTATAGGCAGGGTATGCGGACATGGAGAATTCTGGGAAGAAGAAGGGCTGAGTCAGGAGTCACCAGCCAGACACAGAGAAAGCAAGATGACAAGGCAGAACTGAGAAAAGTTACCAAGCCAACTGGCTAAACATAAATAAGAAGTATGGGTTAATTTAAGTGTAAGAGCTAGTCAGTAATAAGTCTGAGGTAATGGCCGAGCAGTTATAATTAATAAAATCCTCTGTGTGTTTACTTGGGGGATGTGAGTTGATGAGATTTCTCCCAACCACCAGCCAGCCAGGATACAGGAATACTTCCAACTACAGGGTTTCTCTGTGTAGTTTTGATTCCTGTCCTTGATCTCGCTCTGTATACCAGGCTGACATCAAATTCACAAAGATCCGCCAGGCTCTGCTTCACAATTGCTGGTATTAACGGCATGCTTCACTGCTGCATGGCCACATGACTTTATAGATTAACTTGATGTTTGAAAACATAGATGTGATGATGTATCGTTTATATCTGTAATGGTGAAAAAATGACAATTGGCTATACATAGAATACTATGACTATGAAGATAAAGGTCAAGTCCTATATTCTGGGAACATAAAATTAAATCAGTATAGCCATTTACAAATTGATTGTTTAGGACTACCTAAATCATGAAATCTCTATTTTGTAGCTTACATACATGAAAATTTACATGTACATATATGTGTGTGTGTGTGTGTGTGTGTGTGTGTGTGTGTGTGTGTATAATAAAAACTTACAAATGTTAACAGTTTTTCACATAAATATAGTATACTAAACATAGTATTCTACAATTTATATGTGGGTTCTTTTGCAGCCTAAGGCATAGTATCCTCTTCCTTTCTGTGTTTCATGGTTTTTCTGTCAGCAGTATGTAATATTTTTCTTCATCTTCATTTTCAGAAATTTCATTAAGATGGTCTTTTTTTAATACTCCAGAGATTCCTGGGCCTCTTTATTTTGTATGTTCATAAGTTTGTTAAGTTTTCTTAATATTTACTACAAGCACACCAGTTTCTCATATATCTTTGGAAATCTAGATCACAGTTATTTAAAATTTTGCTCACATCCAGTGAACTCTCTAAGTATGATGTCCCTTCTTTTTCTTCAGGTTAGTTTCTGTACCCTGGACCTCTAGTTCATTAATGTTTTCCTCTGTCTTTATTTTCTGTTTGGTACTATCTTGAGAAACATCATCATTACTGTATTTATATTGAAGCCCCAAAATATCAACAATATTTTTCTAAAGCTGATCAGAATGGAGACTTCTCCAATAGTTTCCAAAATGTTAATTTTTCTCTAGTATCATGACCATTGTTATTAATAGTCTTTAATTACAACAATTAAGTCAAATTGATACTGCCTTCATTAAATTCATTTTCCTTTTAAAAATAAGCCCTATTTTCTTAAGCTCTGTTTATCTGTTTTTAGTTTTTGTCTGCCTTTTTCTATTGGTGAAATTATTAAGGCCACTTCACATAGTTAAATGGGAGGTTTATTTAGTGGCATAACTTACAAATGAAGGTATAGGTAGGTTGCAGGGTCTGGGGAAGACATAGTGCAGTCCATTGGTGTTCTCTGGAGAACTCTGCTTGGTCTACCTCTACCGTCCAGGGTCCGGGAACCAAGAGCAGGCGTCACATCCGGATCTCAGGTCTTCAAGGCCCTCTCTTGGCCCTGCCTTGTAGGTGTGACAGTTGCTGAAGCCTCAATGGGGGATGGAACTTCCAGATCAAAGCTGGTATGGCTACCCACTACATTTTTCTCTTCCTCTTTCATTTTTTTAACTCCTCTCCCTACCTCTGTCCATCCCTTCCTTCCTTCCCAGTGCTCAGAGGGGAAGTAAACACAAGCCCCATCCCTTACCAAGACACCATCTACAATTGACAAGCAGGTTTCCCAGGAAACCTTCCTTCCCACCATCCTCTCTTCCTTCCTCCCCTCCCTCCTTCCTTTCCTTCCCTTCTCTTTCCTTCCTTCCTTCCTTCCTTCCTTCCTTCCTTCCTTCCTTCCTTCCTTCCTTCCTTCCTTCCTTCCTTCCTTTCTTCCTTCCATCTTTCCTGTATTTTTTATGTTGTGTTCTGGTCCCCAAGAACATCCTTTAAATGCTATCCACTTCATAGAGCAGAAATAAGGGACATAAACACCAAGACAAGATAAAAACAATCTTATATTTGAGCCAACTTTATTCAAATGTAACTTCTCTGTCCAGGGACTATGGTATTGCCATATTTCTACCATCTTTGAGTGTTGTGTTTTATATTCTGTATAGGAATTTTAGTCATATTCTGTTAGATGAAGAAACTTCACAGAAAATTTTATCTTGAATGGCATTCTTTTGGAAATTAGAAAAACTTTATATCTGCAAAACAATGTTACTCATTTAATGAAAACAGTTTCGGTACATATGTACATATTTTATAAATGTAGTTTTATGGGGCACCTATGAAAACTGAGCAATTCCAAGTGTGTTAAACCCACAGGGGGGAGCAGCATGACCTCATTTCCTGAACTCAGACCCTCCCTCTCCACCCATATTCTCTTGTTCCTTTTTCATGATCCAGACCATTGTTGGTCCTGTTTCTTTCATATACTATGTGGGTTTATTCTAGTCTAGAATTTGTTGTCTTTAACTGGGCATCAACTCTGTAATTTTCTCTTTATTGTCCAACTATGTTTTATAGCTCTTTGTTTCCCTCATCACCTTTTAGAACATGTTTATCACATTGTTTTAATTTCTATATTTTTCTATTGCAGCAAGTCTGGTTCAGGTGCATGTAAAAATTGATTTGACTTTCTTTATACTGCTTGAAATTGTGAATTATCTAGATAGTAATAAAATACATTTTTTTTGTCACCGTCAGTAATTCCTAATAGTTTTATAGAACTTCTTAATGAAAATTCTATGGATCTTGTTGTATTTTCTCCAGGGTAGACAGAGGGGAATAAGGATCTGAGCTCATTCTCTATGCCACATGTTTGTCAGTGATCCTCCTGGGAAACCTTACTGTGTTTTAAAGTTTGGCTTGGCTTGATTGTTCAAGCTGACTGCCTGGCTCCCCATCTTGAATTCTCACATCACTAAGACTTTAATTTAGAAGGCTCCTTTGAACTAGAGTTGACTATACAGTTTCCATTCTTCTCTCAGGAGTTTACCAGGTGTCTTTATCATTTCCATCTTTCAAGGGCCCCACTTTTGTCAGTGGCAACTGTTTTGGAGATGATACCAATGAGATTATTTAAACGATAAAATAATCATTTTCTGAAATTAAAATGTTGAGGGAAATTAAAATGGCCAAATATTTCTTATAATTCACCATATCACAGCTATATATGGAGGAATTTTGAGCTAGATGCCTATAGAAAAAGAAGCAAATGTGAGCAAGTGATTTAATGCCTTTCCCAGAGTATATGTCCTCATTACTATGCAAATAATGTGTTCTTTTGATTAGATGATCAGAGTACTAGATAATACAAAATAATAGACAACCTCCTTAGTTATACCCTTCCATTAAACAATGATCTGTTCAAGGTAACACACAGTACATCTTCTACCTTCTTAACATATCTAACTAGCATATTTTATGCTAATGACACTACAAATATTCACCATAATAAGAATATACTTTCAACACAGGTAGAAATTATAACTAACTCACGGATCAGGCAGTATTGCATCTATTATAACCCTAAATGCTCAACCCGGCTGGTAATGTCAGCTGCATGGTTAATTATATACTTAAATTTAACAAAGGGTAACTATTCATTTAACACCTACTCTACGTGTGTGCAGAATAAGTGATAAAAATAAAGTAAAGGCATGAGACTTACTAAATAACTAGGAGTTGAAACTGCTATAAGCAGACAATAACATCTTTCCAGAAAACAATAGTTGAAAATTACAATATGTGTTATAGTTTGGAGAATAAATAGTATTTCTGAAGAGTATTATTTGAATGCTATATTCAGATGATAGATGTTTGTGAACAAAATGCTCATTGTTTCTTAACATTTATTTTTGGATTTCAATATATTTAGCATAAGTTGTGTAATGTTCATCTATTAGATCTGAACTTGAATGGTTCTAACTACTATTTGCCTGCCTTTCTGTCTTATGTATTTGGTCCTTTTATCACCCTAATCTTCCTTCCTTATCCTTTTATTTCTGCCAGACATACATAAAATATTTACAAATATTTAATGATTGAAAATATATTTTCTGTAACTAAGAAAAGAAGAAAGTTCCACATTCACACATTGGATTTCAAATAAATGTGAGACACCAATGAGAACAGTAAAGACACAGAAGTTCAAATAATCAAGTTATGGAAGGCTGTTATTTAGACTTTCAGGCATACATTCAAGAAATTCTCAAAGTAAAATTAAATGCAATTTTATATGATGGACATCAAATTAGATGTAAAGTATTTTAAGTCTAGGAAAATGAGCTGATAATAACAACGAATGTAAGATGTCTCTGCTATCATGGCTACAAAACAATTAAAATGGGAAGAGCTGAGATTCAATTAGCCTGAAGTTGCTCTCCATTTATCCAGAAGAAAGTTCAGAAATAAAGAAAGCATCTTATCTTAAATTAAACTTTGCCCTGTCTAAAGAACAGTATGTGCATTCGAAAGAAAACATTAAAGATCAGTAAACTTGCTATCATCTCATACCATGGCAACACTGATTTCAGGACACAAAAGAATCACCACAGCTTGTTGGAAAGACACCAATATGGTGTGTAAATGGTGACCTAGAACCTTCTCTGCCAAGAAGTACTGTATTCTGAATTTATATGGAGTACAGGCTCTTCAAACAGGATTATATTCATAGATTTTCAGTGTCTGATTCACAAATCTCGTGTATACTTCCCCAATTTTCAGTGGATATGACAGTATTAGAATACATTGGCTGTAGATGTAGCTCAGGAGTAAAGAAGTTGGTTAGCAAGCAGAGGTCTTCCGGCTTGATCCTCAACACCACAAAGGATGTGCCTGAGGAATGTGCTTTCTACTCATTGAAGTCTGTCTTAACTGAACTACTTCCTACACAGGGAACTGAAGAGGTGTCACAGCTCATAGCAGGAATGATGATGAAGACATCTCTGTCAGTCTGATACTTCCTATGAATATTCATCTAACAGTGATTGGTGTTTCCAAGCCTCTTGCTTTAAATAAAACACTGAAAGCCCAAGTTTGATTAATATGCTTAGTGATGATAACTACCTCTTTATACAGCCACACCTTGTTGAAGTGGAGCTACTGAGAAGATCCCAGTGTTCGTGAACATGATGGAGTAAATATGACAAGAATCTAGACAATACCAGTCAATCACCCAAAGTGGATGCTTGATGCAATCAAGGGACAGTGCTAAACACAAGATGTATGAGGTTGCCACCAGCTTGATGGAGCACTCTCCTTTACATTTAACTTTAATATATAAGTAGAACACAAAATAGTGTTAAATGCATAGTGCAAGAAATATAGAAAGCAGGAACACACACTCACACACAAGCACTTCATTTTTCTTATGCTACATGTGATTGCAGGCTAGACTTTCATGTAACTAGCGAGGGAATAGGCTATTTTCCCCCATATCACCATATGCATCAGAATAATGTATTATACTATCACATTGAAGCACTGCTGTTATCATCATATAACAGAAACTTCTACCCCATGATAATCATAAGAGACCTTCCATGGTCATATGTGCATAGTTGACTGAAACATTTTCGTTCAGACATGACTATTTTCTATTGGAAAGGCACCTGGACAGGCTGGGGATGGTTGATCATGCCTTTCATCTCACCATTCAGGGGGCCAGGGCAGAAATGGGCAGGCAGATAATTTTCAGCTTGAGGGAACCCTGGTCTGCACAGGGAGTTCCAGACAAGGCAGAGCTACATTAGAGACTCTGCACGCCTCCACCTGCAAAAAAAAAAAAAAAAAAAAAAAAAAAAAAAAAAAAAGAAGAAAAAGAAAACTACCCAGGCTGTTGTCTCTTGAAGGCCTGCTCTTTTCTGAAGAAGGAATAGAGGGAGAGTGCATCTGGGGCAGAGAGGAAGTGAGTGGGAACTGGGAGGAGTGAAGGAAGGGGAAACTGTGGTCAGGATATTTTATATGAGAGAAGAATCTATTTTCAATAAAGAAAATTAATATGCAAAAAAATATTCTCCCATGTAATGTATAGGTGCTTACCAGGGATGGACATTAAGTGTATCACTTTTGAAAACCGATTATCTCCCTTGAGAGTCCTTGGGGGCATGATGTAAATACTGTGCAATTCAGTTGATAAACAAACATGTTGAAAGTTTTGTGACCACCAGTGACATCTTTCTGTTGTTTCTGATCTTTCACTATAATGGATAATGGGGAAATGAATAACTCCACTTCTAAGCTTTTTCACTTACATTGTTTTATTACTTTGGGATCACTTCCCAGAAGCAGTATTACCTTTTCAAATAATATGAATCCATTTATGGCTTCAGAGACTCATTGGTGAACTACTTTAAAAAAGCAGTGCATAAAAATTTACAGCTGCTCTAAAAGTAGAAGAATTCAGCCAATTTCACTGTTCACATTGTCACTGGAAATATGACACAAAACAAGAAAGCCTAACACAATCCTTTAGTATGCAGGCAAATTGAATAAATTATAATACTTTTCTAAGAAATATGAGATCAGTATAATCACAAATCCCAAACATGTGATCATACCAGAAAACTTAAAAGGTATTAGGGTTTCTGTCAAAACTGAGCAATGACACAAATGTCTGCCTTCAGAGTTAGAGCCAGGAGGGATCAGGAGTCAGAGGCTAGAATAGTTATATATGAATTCTAGGCCAACCTAGGAGGCACAATGAGGCTGTCTAAAATAAAACAAACAGAACAAGAAGGACTTCAGGAGAAACTTACTAATTCCAGATAATATAGGCATATCCTTTGAAATACAAAGCACTATACTGGATAACTGAGGTATATCACAAAGTTTTCAGAATGAAAATATTTGGTAATATTAAAAGCAAACTAGTTTCCTAATGATAATTAGTATTCATTCATAATTTCTAAATTCAGTAAAATAACATGGAATACTAATTATCATGACATTTGCTATAAAGAATAAACCATTTGAAGTGCAGATGGAGGACCAGGTCATGACAGCATTGGCCATTATCATTGCAAAGAACAGCAGTAAATAATAGTGAGAAAGTGGAGAGATAGAATATAATTCAAGTGGGAAAATAATATATGCATATATAGACACAAATGCAAATATATACATAAATAGGCACAAGTGCAAAAACACATGCAAGCACACAGACACATAATATATATATATATTATATGTATGTATATATATACATATACATGCACAGACACACTGATATATATATGTATATGTATGTATGTGTGTATATATATGTATACATACATACATGTTCACACACAAACACACGCATAAACATGTGTAATAAATTTAGAAGTAGAAGTTGAGGTGGGCTAGTGTTCTGTTTGGTTGGTTTGTTTAACTTGACACAAGGCAGTCTTATTAGTGAAAAGTAATTTCATTTGAGAGAATGCCTCCAATAGAAATTGGGATGTGGGCAAGTCTTTCAGACATTTTCTGGATTAATGACAGATGAGGGAGGACCCAGCCCCCTGTGGGTGATGCCACCTCTGGGCAGATGATACTGAGTTATTTAAGAAATCAGATTGAGCAAAACATGAAGAGTAAAACAGTAAGCGGTGTTTCTCCATGGTCTCTGCCTCAGTTCCTTTGTCCGGGCTCCTTCCTTGAATCCCTGCCCTGACTTCCCTTTGCGATAGACTGTAGTCAGGAAGTGTAAGCCAAGTAAACTCTTTCCTTGACCAGTTACTTTTAGTCATGGTGCTTTACCACAGCAGTAGAAGTAACTGAGGCAAAGCGTGTCATATAAGTTACACAAGTATGAAATACCAACATAACTGGTGTAGAGAGGCCAAACTAAAAAAAAATAAAATAAAATAAAACAAAATAAATAAATTGGTAATTAATGATCATAATTATTTAGCTTTGTAGTGAAGAGATATACTTTCCACAAATTATAGAATAGAAGAGAAGCCATATATGGAACTTACAAAATGTAACAGCCTAATATCTGAATGCATCAACCATTTGTATCTAAAATACAGTTAAAATATGGACAATTCTGTTGACACAAAAGTACAGGTCACACTTCAAAGGGGAGAGGAAATACTTCACTCCAGAGCCAGTTGTAAGTTGCCAAGGCTCACAACCAGATTCAAGTCACAATAACCCAGAACACAGATTCAGGTCACTTTAGTAAACTCCATGTTCCCACATGGAAGCAGTTTCATGAAGTTTTTGAAATAATGGAACGAAGTGTGGGCAGCAGTAAGTTTGCTTCCTTAATTTTAAATGCCCTTTTTTGTCCTGTCCCAGTTAAGTTGTTTGTGTGAAAAAATGTGCAGTTGGGTTAAGGAGGGTGCTGGGCATCAGTTCCCCTGTGTTTTTTCCTGTTTGGAAAACAGTGTCCGGCTTGCCTACGGTTACAGAGTAACCATTTCTTGACTCCTGCTGTTAGAGGGGTATATAAACCCATGTTGGTACCGCTAAAGAGAGCTGCTTCCCTGACGAACTGAAACTGGGTGTCTAGAGTGCTGTTTAACCTCAGCGTTCCTCACCAGATTTCGTGCTCCAGCTGTGCGGGCTGCGGCACAAAGAAAGTCAAAAATCAAGAGAAGTGTTAGATACAATGGTGGAGACATCAGAGACAGCAAAGTGAGGATCATTTGTGATAGGATTCAGATGCTGTCTGATGACACTCTAACCTCTTGAGTTAGGGGAAGCTAGTGGATTTCCATGTTAATACATTCCAAAAAAAGTAGGTTTCTGTTTGTATGTTCTGAATGATTTACCTAAAGTTATAAGGCTGGTAGGTCAGACACAGAGGAGAGTAATGGATGACTAATAATGATAGTTAATGAAGGCTCAAGATAAGTAGGCTTTGGACTTGCAGTTTATTCTAACCCTGCCCCCCTCCCCCCCTCCCCCCCACACTGTCACTGAAGGTCTAATCCATCCATTAGGCTTGCAGGAAGTTTAGATTGAAGGCACAGTTTCTACCTGAGAACTTCCATAAGCAATACTTTTAAATGAAATATATTCTTATCAGAATAACAAAAGTGATTGTCATAATAAGGGAGTATTATAAAATGGTACCCAAGCATATTATCCCATATTGAATAACTGAACTAAAATATAACATTTATACCTTTTATCAGACAGAAACTCTAAACAATGTAAATGTCAGTGATATATAAAAGCCATTAATAGAAATTCAAAAGAAAAATATGCAAATCTTGTAGAAAATACAACATAGGTAAGTAATTGAAAAAGGATTTTTATACTCAGGTAAATGCAATCTACTCTTTTTATGTAAAAGGAAACGCAAAGCAGAATTACAGTGACAATATTACAAATGTTGGGTGGGGTGGGGACATGTGGTTCTGGTCTTCTGGAGGAGAGAGTCAGTCAAGAGAGAATTTTAGCAGTTAGTTTAGCAAAGATAAACCAAGTAAACACTGAAGAGAGATTGCATTGGGCTTTCCCTAGGCAAGAACAGCACAGTGAATACTTGCCTATAGACTTTGGAGAAGTATTTATGAATATTTATGAAGTGGGTGTTAGAGAATGCCACAGGCAATCATGGCTTCTAGCCCGGCTGCTGCCATCCATGGCAGGGTGGAAAACAAGCCCAGCCCCCTGCTGCATGGGTCAAAGGTAATTTGAAAGATATTCAGACATTAGTCAACCATACCACCATTTCCATGACTGTTAGCAGGTTGCCCAAGTTATTAGAGCTATGTATAACCTTAGAGGCTCATGTAGAAACCTTTAGGAGCAGAAGTGTAACAAGTGAAGGTTTTCTTTGATGGCATCCTTTCAGTTTAGTGAGTTGTAATTAGATGTACTAGATTCGAAAATATTCAGAGGTAGCTCCTCTTACCTGGCCAGCTTGCCCATTTCACATACAGACGCAAGCTTTTTTGTTTCTCATTTCCGCTTTAATCCCACCGTTTATTTTAACTTGCACATTTGGCTTCACCGTAGTGATTTTACTCTTTTGAATAATATTGCAAATTCTAATTTAAGGAAACTCTTTTGGGAAGGAAGTAGGGGAACCACCAAAGAAAATAGATTGCCACAGCTAACACGTTTTACATTTATATACACATCGAAGTAGCAATCCTATTTCTATTAAATTTCTTATATAGTTGAACATGTTCTTTAGCATCTTTTGTTAAGCTTTTGTGTAACTGAGAGAGTCTTTGAACAAGTGACATCTTTAGCAAGAAATAGTTAAATGAGTGACTATAGAGGTAGTTCAGGGGTGAAGAGTGTGTAGACCTTGCAGAGGAAATGAGTTCAGTTCCCAGGGCCCACACGATAGGCTCATACTTGCCTATAGCACCCAGTCTAGCAGATACAATAACTCTACTCACATAACAATGCCATCTAAACCTCAGGGTACTACTCCACTCCAGGTAGAATGGATGCTGTCAAAATAGTTCTTTATGTATGATATTCTTTTTTTTTTAATTTTATTTCATAATTTAATGTAATTTTACATATTAGCCACGGATTCTCTTGTCCCTCCCCCCTGCCTTCCTCCCAGCCCACCCCCCCATTCCCATCTCCTCCAGGGCAAAGACTCCCTGAGGATTGAGTTCAACCTGGGAGATTCAGTTCAGGCAGGTCCAGTCCCCTCCTCCCAGGCTGAGCTAAGTGTCTCTGCATAAGCCCCAGGTTCCAAACAGCCAGCTCATGCACTGGGCCGGGGCATGATATTCTTCAAAACACCTGGCCATAATATCTTTTCCATTTTGCTTCTTCCACCATTTGTGAGTGAGTGGTCATGTAGTAAATAATTGTTTCTTAGTATTTCAAATTTATTTTTATAGACTTGTTTGTACTAAAAAAGATTAACTTTAATGATTAAATTAAAACTAGGTTTCAATTTTTCATGGCAGAAAAAGAATAATATGCCTCTTGATCTGTAGACTAGAATGTCCAATTGATAGAATAGCTCAAAATACCTTTTTTCTGGGGGGGAGTTTTATGATTTATATAGGAAGACCATTATAAACATAAGCAAATATATGGTATCTGTGCATTATTATTATTATTACTCTTATCACTATTAACACTTTGGTTTTTCTGACACAGACACTCACATAGACCATGTTGGTCTCAAACTCTCTAGATTCCCAAGGATGACCTTGAACTCCTTCTAGGATTTCAACCACTGGCTTTACAAACCTGTGCGGTCATGTTTATCCCCACTTTTGTTTTAAGGATCGTCCTCTTAGTGACTGTCATTTCTTTAATGAAAGAGAAGAAAAAGAATAACCATGTGTTTTACTGCTCATCTCAATAAAAGAACACTGAAAAAACAACACCAGCTCAATGGAAGGAAGATATGCATCAAATGTAAGAATAAATTCCAGAAAGAAGTTCTTACAATTATTCCTATTCTAGAATATTTATTAGCAGTATGGCAGTCAATTTCTTTGTATTCAGCTCTACCATCCCAGATATAAGCTTAAATGTCTTTGGGATAAACCAGATGATTCATAGGCAGAACACAGAAAGGTATTAAAAAAAATTCTATGGTAGATACATCACATGTAACATTAATCATGAGACAAAAGATAAAGTCCATTAGGTGGCAATCTAACAAACATAAGATACATAATCCCAGTAGTTTCATAAATTTATTCAAGTGCATAGTTATTTTTCCACAAATATTTCTTGTTTCCCATTACCTCTATATTTGAGAGTTGGTTGTGTATAACAACTGGAATTCTAAGTATGTTTATTAAGTATACCCAAATTTAATGGCTCCTATCTTTTCATTGTATATATTTGATCTTATATCACAAGGAAATGCCTTCTGATTGTAGTTTCATTGATTTCACAGCTATACTGTGTTTAGTTTTCATAATACTGATTGTTCACAGTATGAAAGTGAGAAAACTTGGTGACCATGCTATGAGATATAGAAATGGTTATTCTGTTTTAAATGTGGTTTCATTGATTGATTAATTGATTGTTTTTCAAGACAGGGTTTTTCTGTGTAAGAGTTCTGGCTGTCCTAGAACTCACTTTGTAGACCAGGCTGGCCTCAAACTCACAGAGATCAACCTGCCTCTGCCTCCAGAGTGCTGGGATAAAAGTCATGTGCCACCACATCCTGGCTTAAGTACTGTTAAATAGATGGATAAGCCAAGATGTTCAACTATGCAAAAATAATAATATACACTCACCTTACTGCCTAGACTAGTATGTCTTTACCCACAATGAAACTTACGTTTACAAACTTCCCTATCATTTTAAAAACATCTTTCATTGGCAAAGGAAATACCTTTCTGTCAATGTAACTTTCCTGTCAGCAATACACAATTTTAGCTTAATTTTGTGCATAAACTTGGTTCATTTTTTTCTTTCCAGCTTTTTTACATGAGGAAGTTTGATTTACTTAGAAAATTCCAATAACTTTCATTTAGTGTGAAATGAAGATGGGTATATTTGATACCTCACAGAAGATAGTTGAAGACTATTTGGTTTTAGCTTTCCAATTTGTATCAGCACAGGGAGAGCCACCAAAGCTGTGTTATTACTGGTGTTTCTAAGGGTCCTACGTTCATCATCTTGTGTGTTATTATTTCTCAGGTCTCAACAGAAATGGATATTATAAATGGAACATTGCTTAAACCTCATCTGAATTTGAGAAAAATGAGATTTAAAAGATGTTGGATAATTAATTGTTTTTCAAGGGAAAAATGGTTAAGGTAGGATGGAAATGTAGATAATTGAAATGGTTAAAGCATAATAATCACAGATGGAAAAGAAACATCAAGCTGAAATCTCCAAAGTACAAGACTAGAACACCCAAGTTTTGGAGACCATGAAAATGAAAGCCATTCATCTGAATGGTCTCACTGGCATGCATTTTGGCTGAGCTGGAGTTTTGAACACAGAGGAAAGTGAACGTGCAAGCTTAACCAGAGAGGACAGGGAATCTCTGTCTCTCCTCTCCAAGACCCTTCGAATATGGAGGAGGGAAAGCAAGCAAACAACACTGATCTACCTCGAAGAAGTGCAGGGGCAGCAGAAATGGCACAGTGGAAGGGAGCACATGCCGCTTGTGCAGAAGACCTGTGTTTAGTTCCCGCCACTCATACTGGATGGCTCACAACCGCCTGTCACTCCAGCTCCAGAGATCCAACACAGGAATCCATGGGCACCTGCATGGATATACAAATGATTTGATTTTGATCTTATAAAAAAAAGGAAGACACAGGATGATATTGATGACTAAAATTACTCGCTAGAGCAACAGGAGGAGTTCTTGGGTTGGAGATATGAGTGGGGAAGAAAAACGAAAGGATTTTGGAACTGAGTAAAAGCTAGACTCCTTTAAGGGGTCAGAAGACCAAAGGTGGCAGACGGGATGTAATAAAAATGGGTCTTCTCAAAGCCCATTCCAGACAGAAAATAATAATAAAAACCTGAAGCTTTAAAATACAGATGCCTCACCTCTGCCCTGCCCTGGACACCAATGTTCTCCTAGAACACTGAGCTCTTATTGTGTATAAGAGTGAAGTGTGTTCTACCAACAGAGACAAAAGTACTTTCGCTGGTCTATCACTTCAGATGTTTTGTAATGTCATACTTCAGTTATTTTTAGTATCTAGAAAATTCTTACATATTCAAGTTCTAGATCATTTTACTGTCCATGGAAAAATACTTTATTTTATAAGGTCATTGATTTTCATAAATATTTAATCTATTTTTCTTAGTTTTTGTTACTTTTGAAGTCAAGAATTTCATATAAAAATTTTATTAAATCATCAATTTTATATCCTTCATATTATTTAATATGGTTCACATATAAAGCATCTATAAGATTTCTGTTTTTCTTTTGTGCAGAGAAATTCTGAGATAACCTAATTCATACCATGTGGTGATATTTTGTTGTACTCTAATAAAACTTGCCTGAAGATCAGAAGACAGAGCCAGCCTCAGAGTTAGCCACAAAGGTAAGGCAGTGGTGGCACATACCTTTAATCCTAGCACACGGGAGGCAGAGATCTGTCTGGAACTCTGTGAGTTTAAGACCACACTGGGCCACATGAGATTGATGCAGTCTAGGAGAGAAACAGAACCAGGCTGTGGTGGCACACAACTTTAACCCCAGTATTTGGGAAGCACACATGCTTTTAAAACCAGCACTAGGAAGGTTGTGATAGGAAGTGAAATGGCTGGGTGGAGAAAGGCATATGGCAGAGACAGGAACTATTGTCTTTTGTCTGAGGACTCAGAGGTATTCAGTCTGAGGATTCATTGAGACAGGATCTTCTCTTTTCTGCTGAGGAGTGGGCTAGGTGAGAAGTGGCTGTGGCATATTTTCTCTGATCTTTTAGCTTTCACTCTGATATCTGGTTCTGGATTTTTATTGTAAGGCCATTTAGAATTCCTGAAACAGTATCATCTTTTAGATTCCAAGTAATTTCATTATTTTGGATCATGACTTTGTATGGCATACACTACCTCAAGCAAAAGAGTTGGTATGTTTGCCAAGTAATGTTTTACTGAATGTTTCATTTCTTCATCAAAAAAGAGTGAGAAGTGGTGACTCCCGTTTGTAATCTCAACATTCCTATGATGAGACAGGCGATGGGAACCAAGTAATCTCTTCCAAGTTCCAGGAAAGCAGTATGGCAACAGAAAAAAGGGGACCCCTTCTGGAAAGCTGAGCAAGATGGAATGAGAGACCAACCCCTGAAAAGATGCCTTCTGACCAATACCCCACAGAGGCAGTACATAAATGTGTCCTAATGTGATAATATTATACACTGGGATATTAATCAGCAATAAGTATGGCAGCCTATTATTTGCAACAAAGTGAGCACAAATGCCAAATATTATGTCAGGAAAAGAAGTCACATTCATGTGGAGAGACAAATTCCAAATTCCACAGGCTATCTTTCATCCCTGGATGGTTAAAAATGAAAAAAAAAGAAAAGAAAACAAAGAAAGAAGAAAAAACTGAATTTTTAACCATTTGTAAAGGCTGAGGTATATTACTGAGAGGAGGGATAGTTGGATATTATGTAATCCACTTTGGGTAGAAGCAGTAAATTTGAGTATAAACATTTCATATGTTATGAACAACTGGAAGAGATGAGCCTAGAATCTCCAAAGACAATGCCACAATAGTACCATAAAAATAATACTAACTGCTCTGGTATGGAACATACTATATACATGATTTAAATGTCCCGTGTTTTATAAATATGTACAAATATTATGTGAACAAGGTCTTAAAATGTTAAGGCCATTAATATGTTAATAATCTAATCTGATCAGAGCATTGTTCACATGAATTGACTTCATATTGTTCTCCATTACTAAATATGATTATTGGGTATTAAAAAAAATGAAATTTTTAAGTAAGTGAAAATGTTAGGAAATCTAATTAAATCAATTGGCAGAGTGCTCGTATATGAAATTGTAACAATGTACCCCAAAAATCTATACAATTAAAATAAAAAAAGATTTACAGAAAACATTTAAAATCAAATTTAAAAACAAAATCTATCTCTCACTCATCTATTTGTCTATGTATATATGTATGTATACAACACTCATCAATCTACTGCCTGTCTGTCTATATTATCTATTTGTATATATCTACACTTATTTTTCTATCTCTATTTTGTCTATTAATATTTGCATATAGGTATCTATCAATCTATCTTTATCTATATCTACATCTCTCTATATATATAATCTACTTACTATCTACATATAAATCTTCTGTCTTTATATACCTATATTAACTTATAACCTTTAAAAAGTAATGTAGAACTAATAAAAAGCTATCTTTTTACAGTTGTATCTATCTAAAAGCTATCTCCTATGTTTCTACATCTACCTATCTATATACATGTCATCTATTTATCTGTATCTGTTTATGTCTATATCATCTGTATAACTCTATCTAAACTTATATGCATCTCTCTATATTTATATCTTTCTACACCTATCAACCACCACCTATCATCTCTTTCTATAGCTTTATTTATGTATATTAACCTATAGCTGTAATTACCTCCCTACATCTATAGTTCTCCTCTTTATTTATCTTTTTATATATCTGTATCAATCTATACATCTACATTTCTATCATCTATTTCCTATCTTTATCCATCATCTATCTATCTATCTATCTATCTATCTATCTATCTATCTATCTATCATGTCTTTTATTTTTTTTCTGTCATATATCTCTATCATATATCTCTATTTGTCTACATAATTGTCTATTATCTATCTATCTATCTATTTACCTATCTATCTACTATTAAACAATACTGCAATTGCAATATAAACATTAATGGAATTCACATCATGGTTATCAATGTTTTCCAGCAGTATATATCAATGAGATGAATATAGTAAACTCAAGGAGCTGATTAAGAAGTCTTGGCAAATATTAATGGGGAGCATATAATGAAATATCTCTTGCTCTTAAAAGTGTGATCACATGTGAAATTAAAGTAATATGGAACAATAAAATGTGAGACAATAGGAAAATAGAATTGATTAGAGAGCAGAAAGTTTTTCATTGTTTTTACAAAGAATTCTTGCAACATCGCATTGCTACCTTTAAATTACACAATACAAGAAAACATCATTTTTATTAGTTCTTTGTTAATTTCATACAATGAATTTTGACAACATTCACCCCACCCCAAACTTCTACTAGTTTCACCTTCCCTAGGCACTAAACACTAACTTGTGTGTCTTTCCGTCCCTTCCTCCCTTCCTCCCTCCCTTCCTTCCTTCCTTCCTTCCTTCCTTCCTTCCTTCCTTCCTTCCTTCCTTCCTTCCTTCCCTCCCCTCTCCCCATCATGCCCAATTTCCAAATTATGCTTATTAATTTCCAACAGTTCCTTGCTAGTGGTGGAACTTTGTTCCCAACTATACTCTTCATGCTAGGAATTGATCTGTCATGAGCTTGCATGGGGCTTGTATGTGTGTTCACAATCACTTTGAGTACATATGTGCAGCTATCCTGCTTGTTCAGAAGGCACTGTTTACTTTGTTGCTTCCTCTACCTCTTCCAGTCTTTAAGCTTCAGTTTATCTGTAATACCTGTGCCTTGGAAGGCAAGAGTGCACTATAGATGTTCCATTTAAGGCAGAACTCTATAAGGCTCTTATTCTCTGAACCTTTGCCAGCTGTCCATCTCTATTCTAATCATTATCTATTGCTAATAGAAGCATCTCTGATTGGGGCTGAGAAGCCTGGCAAGATCTATCCATGAGTGTGATAGTGGCATGAGCATCATGTGAGTAACCAAACATTTTCTGAACTAATACCTGCTCTACAAGACAGAATCCATAACTGACACCATTATAAGGACCAAGAACCTATATCTAGAGAAGCCATAAGCCCTTGGAGAGAGCCTGCTTTACCCTATAGGAGAAACTAGTATTGTTCTGCTAAAATGATGTAGTAATAAATTGACTCCTAATAATTTATTGTTATACCCAAAGAACAAGAAAATGTCATTTTATTCACAATCTTAAGTGGAATATATCTTTGCATGGCTGCATTGTTTTATTAACCTTAGTTTTATTTATGCTGTGATTTTAAGATAAATCTAGAGACTATTGTGGCCTTTAATTCCACTTTGCAAATGTTGAAAGGAGTTTTCTTTTTCTTCATTATTATTGACCAGAGTGCATCAGTACAATAATCCCTCTCTTGCCTGATGAACACACTGTTGTCAAACTGTTGCAAGGTGAGAATGCTCAACCTTGCTTCCTACAACAACTGTAAAGGATAAGAAATATTTCTTCTTTTTTTAATTAAGAATTTTTTTATTCATTTTACATAACAACCACAGATCCCCGTCTCTTCTCTCCTCCCACCTCCAGCCTTCCCCCCACCAACCCAGCCCCTGTTAACTCCTTAGACAATGTAAACCCATGAGGAGTCAGCAGAACCTAGTACATTCAGGTGAGGCAGGTCCAAGCCTCTCCCCTTATATCAAGTCTGTGCTCCAAAAAAGCCAGCTCATGCACCAGGGATGGATCCAGATCCTACTGCCAAAGGCTCCTTAAGCTACACAAAATTCTATGCAGAGGACCTAGTTCAGATTCATGGAGGATCCACAGTTAGCTATTGGTCTAAAGTTAATGAGTTCTCACTAGCTTGATTCAGTTGTCTCTGTAGTTTTCCCCATCATGATCTTGATGCCCCTTGTTCATAGAATCCCTGTTCTATCTATTTGACTGTACTCTTGGAGCTTGGCCTGGGGCTTGGCTGTGGATCTCTGCATCTGTTTCCATCAGTTACTGGATGAAAGCTCAATGATAACAGTTAGGACATTGAACAATCTGATTACTAGGGTAAGCCAGTTCAGGCACCCTCTCCACTATTGCTAGTAGTCTAAGCTGGGGTCATCTTTGTGGATTCCTGGGAACATCCCTAGCACCCAGTTTCTCACTATCTCCATGATGTCTCCCTCCATTATGGTATCTCTTTCATTGCTCTCCCAATCCATCCCTGTTCCAGCTCAACCATTCCATTCCCTTATGTTCTAATCCCCCATCTTCTACACTCTATTGCACCCTTTCACCCCCATTTTACTCATGGAGATGCATGGACCACCCTGAGAAGGGAAAATAGATGATATCTCCATGAGGATAAGGAATATTTCTGAAGCTGAAGCTGACAAAGGCCAAGGGCATCCTTATGTAAAACAAGGATGTAAAGTCTCCCTTGGGTAATACATTTTATCATAGTTCATAGTGTGTTCTTTAGATACTATGCTCAATATTCATGGATAGTAAATGAATTATTCACAGTGAAGCTAAAATTCACTCTAAGGATTTTACTTTTTTTAATAATTTAGGATAAATGATCAATGGAAAGAATGGTTTAGCCAGCTATTCAGAAACCTCTTAAAATGATAATTTGTTAATTATTCTGAATGATAACCCAAATGAAGAATGAAGAGGAACTTTATCAAGTTTTTTACAACTTAAAATGTGAAAGGTATAGTTGGTGGATCATTTTTAAATAATCTGGAGAAAAGATACCAATATTAAATATAAAATACAAAACTTATGAGAGTTAATTAACACAATCTATTCCAATAATCTGTATTTAATTGTTTATTATAAAATTGCTTGTTTTGAGCTATTTAAAATCATTTATCAAGATGATGGAAAGGAACACTTTAATACCATGAAAATGAAGAAATATATAGATTTTATATGATGTTGGTATTTCTGAGCCAATTTCCTTCAGAAAACAATCAACAGAGTAGATTTGAGAACATATTAGAGAAGAGGAAAAAAGGAATAATGCACTATTCAAATTAAATCCTTCCTAAGATAAATGGATCATTTGAGAGAATACATTCATATTGATATTTGACGTGGAAAACACAACACATGTTGCTCTCGCCTGCCATGTTTCTTTTTGAAGGTCCTGAGGAAGACTTACCCTCCAGCCTGGAGTCTCCTCTCAGTTTTTAATGTCAGGTGCAATAGTCAAGAATTTTGATGTCTCTTGACAGGTGTCTGATGCTAGGAATGGAAGCAGTCCTGAGGATCTGCAACTGCAAAACATTTCAAATGTTATTTGTTATGAGCTTAAAGGGAGCTTAAAAATAAGTGTACTTTGATATAAAGTGCATTTCTAAACTTTTATGAATAAATTACAAATTACACTGAATCACAGAAAAAGGACAGTGTTCAAAGTATAGCACTTTTATAGACATGAAGAAATGTAAAAATAATCTTCATTCAGAAAATAAAAAAATTAAAAAGAACCTGCATTTTTCCATCTTAATTATCTCTATCAAAAATATTACCAAGTAAATAGATTAATTTTTTGAAAGTTATTTGACAGTTTTAAAATAACAACACCTCTTTTTGACCTAGGGATTCTGTTTGTGTCCTCAATCAAAAATGTAAAATTTATGCCAGTTTTCACAGTGGAAAGTAAGAGTAAACTGCATGTTAAGATTATTAATGTCCTGAAGTTGATTATATTTCACTGTTAATTTAATATATTTAAAAGAAGAATTATTTATTTATACTTTTTAAGGGTGATATATATTTATACAAACTGATTTGATGAATTTAAAGGTTTTATTATAATGCATACATGGAATATTGTATGTATTTTAGTAATCATTTGGATTAATGCAAAGGAAAATAGAAATGGAATTCTGATGTGGGATGTCCTGTATGGTGTGAATATGTGTTGTTTTATTGGTGAATGAATAAAGATGGTTTGGCCTACGGCAAGACAGGATATAGCTAGGCAAGAAAACCAAACTGAATACAGGGAGGAAGAAGGGCAGAGTCGAGCAGACACCATCTAGCCACCCAACGAGCAAGATGACAGTCGACTGGTAACATCACGGCCCCCTTTGCAACACATAGATTAATAAAAACGGATTGATTTAAGTTGTCAGAGCTAGTCAGTAATAATCCTGAGCAATAGGTCAAACAGTTTTTAACTAGTATTAATCCTCTGAGTGATTATTTTAGAAGCTGCTGCAGGATTAGGTAGGATGCAGTAATGTCTCTGGCAACAGAATTTGGATTTCTAGTTATCTTAAATACAAGCTGAATAATAGTTTTAGAGATTGTGTTTCTATATATTTCGTTGTCACTAAACCACTGCCAGTTTATGACTTCAGTGTTTTTCTGCCAAGTATTTTAAATATCTGGGCAAAAAGAAAAAGAAAAAAAATATTTGTGAAATTCAGGGAGTTGCCTCAGTGAGTAAAGTGCTTGCTAAACCACAGCACCCACAAGAGAGTCAGGCACGGATATGGTTGGTGGGAGAATTTTAACAGCTTGGCCAAATAGCTCAGCACAAGTGGTCAGCTTTGGATTCACTAAGAAACCCTTTCTAATAAAAACATGAAAGAGATGGAGAAAGACAAGGGCAAAAACCTATGGCCTTCACATTTTTAAGGGCAGGTGTACAATCCTGTGCAATTCCCATACACACATTCAAACAGACACACACACTTAAACAAAAAAATAACCTTTCTTTCTCTCCTCTTTTAGAGAGATTATATATATTTATATAGGTAAAAATATAAACATACAAATTTATATTTAGATAGGTAGACAGACAGACAGATATTCTTTAGCAAATGGAGACCTAAACCTAGCTTGAATTCCTCTGGGTCATTTTCAGCTTCAAGTATGAGGGAGCATTCACTCTCCTTGGGCATTTCTGTTGTGCCCATGTAAAGTGTTCTTTATTTCTGTTAGACTGTTATATTCTAGAATACAGCTATTCACTTCAGCAGGGCATTTTTCCAGACTACTAACCTTTCTTGTTTTGAAAGTCATTTTCTAATATACCAGTGACCTTTCAACTGTCTAACCCTTAAACACATAAACAATTTTCTTTCTCAAAACCACTCTTGCTGTATCATTTGTGTTGTTTCTCTGGGCGGAAGGAGAAAGTGATGAGAATATGTTACACGTATGAATTCATGATCCATAAAAAATTAAAACGACTGAGTCTCCCTGACCTGGTAAGGATACCTCCATGCTTGTCCTCCTTCTTGGGACATCACTTCACTATATAATGGTGCAGATTTGCTCTGTGACTCATGTATGTTATTAAGGAATGACATTTCATTTTATAGTCTCCATTTTAGTATTAAATATCAGAAGCCTATGTATGTTGATGATGTAGTTATCAGCAATCCAATTTCAGCCTGATTTGGAGTATTTAAATGCTAGGGTAATATTTCATAGAATGGCTTAAACTTGAAGATAATGTAAATCCAAAAACAAACAAGCAAACAAACAAAAACCAAACCAAACAAAAATTTACTCTCTAACAATAACTACCCCTGTGGAAATCCCCGGCCCATCTGTTGTGGTTGTTCAGGCTTCCAACTGTTGTTTTCAGAGACTAAAAGCAACAGTTTTTAAAGAAAGCCTGCTCACACACACAATGCTTCTAAATAAACTTAAACAGGTATTTATGTAAAATGCATTATCATTTTAACAGCATTCTCTTATGCAGACTTTCATATATGAAAAACTAACTATTATTGGAGCCCTGTGGTTCAGGGACAAATGCCAATACTGTCATGAACATAAATGATACAAAATGAAACTTATTTTAATTTAATGAATGTGAATCACTATCACAAAATGGTCTTAATACTGATTGCAAAAGATTATATTAGGTATTCGCTGTTCCCTGAATGTAATTCATGCATACACCAGTTGAGAAGAATTCATGTTGATCTAGGGAGACCTCTTTAAATGCCCTATTTACAAGTTTTTGACATTCTTCAAACTTTAGCTTACCTTATTACTAGAAGGTGAGTGATTCCTTGTGTTTTCTGATATAACATTTTTTTTTGCATTGCATGAAGCAAAAATCTACAATGGAATAGAATTAATATGTGAGAATTAATAAACACTACTACAGCAAATCATTTATCCAAAAGGAATACTGACTATAAGAATGAAAATAACAAAACATCACAATCTATTACAAAACACATCATGAAATAGTTATGCACGGCCAGCAAGATGGCTCAATGTATAAGGAACCTTGCAACCTTGCCCAGTGACTGGAGTTCAAAGACTAGGATCTACATCGTGGAAGGAAAGGTTCCAGTCCTATAAGTCAGTCTCTGGCTTCCATATGCACAACATTAATTACTTGTTTAAAATTTACTAATTGGATAAAATATTAAAATTAGGTGTAGAAGAATACTACACATTGATTGTTATCTTACACTGAAATAGAAAAGATTTTTTGACTAAAATATAGAGTAACAAAAGACCCAGATACAGAGAGAGAGAGAGAGAGAGAGAGAGAGAGAGAGAGAGAGAGAGAGAGAGAGAGAGAGAGAAACCATTTCTATGTACAGAAGCAAAAAAATTGAAGGGATGGATTAAAGTACTGCATGCATATAGAATCCAAAGAAAATCAGAAAAATACTTATATCCGACATGATAGACATAATTCAAAAGCAGTAAAAAGATCTGGAAGGACCATCAAAATGGCTCAATGGTAAGTGAGCTTCCTTCCAAACCTTATCACCTGAGTTCAATCCTTGGGACTCACATAGTGAAAGGAAAGAACAGACTTTAGTAAGTTTTGCTTGGATCCTCTCATGTCTGCTGTGCAGTGCGGCATACACACACAAATATATGCAAGTAAAGAATGTAGTAAGTATATATTTTCTCCGAACAACAATGGTCTTCAAACCATCTGCAAAGTTCTTTTTTCTCTTTCTTTATTATCTATTTCAGCTAATATCACCATGACCTTCTTCAGAAATACTGCTCTATCCTGACATTTTTGTTCATACGTTCTGAAGCCCTAATTCACTCTCTCCTGTCAATCTTTCTTCTTAATATTGCTTGACTTTATACAGCAATTTCTGTTTATATTGCCTAAACCTAAGTTCACATCATCATATTTCACCTTAATTACTACAACAGGCATGTAAAACTTTTTCAATCATGACCCCTTTAAGTTCTCTTCCTTCTCTGCAAGAGCAGTTAACTTCATAAAATATAGTAATTAAACAACCTGCTCTTCTTACTCCCTAACTAGTGTGGAAGATTTATAAAACTACCACAGTTTGCATTCATATTTTATGCAATGTATAATTCCACTTGACATCTTGACTGACAGTGCATTAAACACGCATGAATACTGAAAATTCCACAGTATTTCAATAGTGATTTATAGAAGTTGAAGTGTTCTGTGAAGCTAAGGGAAGACATATCTATAACAAAGAAATAAGGGGTCAACATGAACAGCTGACAATAACATTCTATATTAAATAAGAAATGCCAAATGTGTTTTCAAAACGGATGACACCTGTATAAATAAAAGTCCCCTGAAAGGATCAGCAATTCTGTAACTTACATGACTTTTGTCCTAAGAACACACATAGTTTCTTTTCTAGTATGTTTTTCAAAGTTTGTCTTCAACTTTATCAGCCCAATAAGTGGAGAATTTAAATTGTAGTCATGACAAAGAAAATACATTTTTAAAAAAGCCTTCAAGGTCCATTTTTCTAGATAGTCGGTTTTCAAGGACCCTTAGAGATGAACCAATTAACCTATCATGGAGAATATGAAATGTTAAGCAGAGCAATAAACTAAAAAATTAACATTGTAACTTTCACAATGTTACATGGTCATTGTGTCATTTTTTTAGAAACAAGAATTATTTAAATTATTAAAATAAAATGCCTCTGTATTTAATATTTATCATTAATAATATTGTTTCTGTTATAAACACTACTTGTTGCCTGGGTAGATGGCTTAGTGGGTAAAAAGTTTGCAGTGAAAGCACGAGGTTCTGAATTCAAATCCTAGAACTCAGCTTTAAAAGTTAGTCACAGTAGTGCATATTTATAATCCCAGCATACCAATGGAAAGACAGATACAGATAGGAGGATCCTCAGAAGTTCACAGGCCCGGTGGCCGTATTATGCAGGTCAGACTACTAAGAAACCCTGCCTCAAAGTGAACTGTGAGGACTATCACCTGCCATTATTCTCTGACTTCTACATACATGCTAAGACAGGCAGGAACCAGCATGCATGCAAACACACACACACACACACATACATACACACACACACACACACACACACACACACACACACACACACAGAGTACACATCACAGCATTTTGGAAATCTGAAAGCAGCATTGATCACAGATTGGTTTGCAGTTGTATATTAAGTGAACTGAATGAAATATTTCATGGATAGATCATAATAATGATGAAGTTATGGGCCTCTATTTATTAATGAAATAATTCCTTCAAATATCTAAGTGCCTAAAAAAAACAATTGAATATATAATATTTAAGAGTATGATTGTACTCTGTGCCACTCTCATCCCTATAAGATGAAAAATACCTTTGAAAATCTAATGTTCAAGAAATTACTTACTAATTTGCCACAAAGTATCAGAAAAGAGGTCTGGAGAGATGGTTCAGAAGTCGTGTGGTCAGTACTCTCTCAGAAGACTAAGGCTCTGTTCATAACACGCACACAAGGCAGCTCATGACTGTCTTTTTATCTAGTTCCAGGGGAAGTAATGCCTTCTTCTGTCTTCTGAAGAAACCTTCATGTATGTGACAAATCTAAATTCACACATACAGGCACAAGTGCATAAAGTTAATAAATAAGTAAACAAACAAACAAACAAACTTCAAAAAAGAAGCAGAAAGGGTCCAATCATGGGAATGTAAAAGTGTTACTAATTTGAGTACCTCTATGAAATGTACGAAATAAGAGGATTCTTTGTAAGTATTAGACAAGGATTTTGTTGCTGTCTAGGTCAACTTAGAAAAACCTATGTTTCTTAAAAATCTATTTGTGCTTAGGGCAAAATAGGAGAACTCTGAAAATTAGAAGTGACAGAGAGAACACCTCCCTTCATTCCCATAAGCCTATGCAATGGGAGAGATTAACAAAGCAACAGTTACAGTAGGAAACACACGCCAAACCTACATTTCTTTAGAAAGTTGGAAAAATAAAACTATGGAAATAAGTTTTTTTATACAAGAAACGTATTTGACTACATGAGACATCACATATTACAAAAATAAAAAGGAATACTTTCTGTGCTTAGAATAAAATAATTTTAGAATACTTCATGTGATTGAAGTACATTATATTTTTTTCAAATTTCATAACAATCTATTATTATAAACAAATTTAAGACTCTCACAATAAACAAGAAAATTTGACTGGCTAAGTATCTTTTCTCATTGTGAACATTTAAGATACCAGAAAACATGATTCTATCTTATTGTATAGAGAAAAGATTGAAATAAATATTCAGAGTTCAGCCGGGCAGTGGTGGTGCATGCCTTTAATCCCAGCACTCGGGAGGCAGAGGCAGGCAGATCTCTGTGAGTTCGAGGCCAGCCTGGACTACCAAGTGAGTTCCAGGAAAGGCGCAAAGCTACACAGAGAAACCCTGTCTCGAAAAAAAACAAAAAAAAAAATATTCAGAGTTCAGAAACAGAAACAATAATATTATAAATTTTATTTTTATAGCATATGATTTTGTATTTTTATAAAAGTATATGCATATTACCTACACATTTTATTGGCATGTGTTTTAAATGTATAGGATATATTTTCAAATATCATTCAAAGAGCCAGTTACAATCAAGAAATGCTTGTGTGTATGCTCGCTCATGTGCATAGATGGAAGTCTGAGAAGAGCCTGGGATCTCTTGCTCTGTCACTCTCTGCCTGATTTCTTTACCACAAGGTCTCTTGGCTGAACCTGGAGCAAAGATGGCAATCAGCATTTTACATATTTTACAATCCTGCTAATGAGTATCTTAGTATATAGTTCTACAGATAATTTGTATGAGCATCAAGTCTGTATCTGTAGATAATTTTATGACAAAGATGAAATAGATTTTTTTTTCTTTTTCTGGAGCCAAATGTGAGTGAGTAATACACAGGAACACAGAATTAAGTTCCCTGAAATACCTGTTCTAAGAGTAATAGTTTTCAGAAGTTATATAAGAACATAACAAAAAAAATCATGTGAGGACACTTTATATATATATATATTGTGGGAAACATCAAGTAGGTGGCAAAGCAGGGAATTCTTTCATAAACCTGAGATGTTCTCTGTCAACAAACACAGCTTTCTGTTTGGTTGGAGCTAGGGATTTGTTCATTTATTCCAAAGGATTTACTTGATATTCACAAACATGTGAGATCACATATAGGGATGGGTAATAAATGGCTCTAATGGGGGCATAAGACAGCTCAAAATATTTTGTCTAGGAACTTGCAATATTCCAACTTCCTCTTATCTTTGTTACTCTAAACAGCCAACCTTTGTCAATGCACTTATTTTCTGAAACTTTCTTCCACTTATCAAGTATATTTCAGTTTAAAATCTAGGTCACTTAATTTATTTACATTTTATATTTCTTTCCCATCATTGTTCATTTCATTATGTATTGTAGCATCTCATTCAATCTATCACTTTCCTTCCTAAAATTTATTTATCATTTATTTATATATCATCTATCAATCTATCACCTATTATCTAATTATCTATCACCCATTAGCTGTATGTCATCCATCTATAAATCATTTATTTACCTACCATCTATTAATCATCATGTGTCACTTAAACATTTAACTATGTATCTGTCAATCTACCTATCACCATGTATCTTTCTATCTTTTTACTTACCTTTCTACACATATCTATCTATTTACCTACCTCTCATCTATCTAAACAATGGCTGTATATAAGCATGTCCATTGTGAAACAGAAATAAGCAAAACTCACAGTTCTGTAACCCTCTAATTTTCTGTTCTGTTACACCTGCATCTTTGCTGAACCATAACTACTTACCCCAGTAGGAAAACAGATCATTATTTTTTAATTTATCCATTCTATAATTCTTTATCACAAACAAGCTCATGAAAGTACTTCTTTCTTGCAAATACATAGGACTATTATAAGAGAAGGTGGCTAGGAATTAGGATTCCTATAGGAATATCATGCTGGGAATGAAAATGACCCACCAGGAAAAAGATAAATCTCCCAGGAACTGACCATTTCAGGTGCAGTAATTGAACCCCAGTGTTAAATCTGCATATGCAAATTCCACAGCTTTTGTTTCATCCTTTGTAAATTGTAACACTGCCAAGTAGGAACAACACTGTAAACAATTTCTCACTCAGAAGTATGGGCCAATACTCCCAGCAAAGATGTTATGCTTTTAAATTTATTTTATGCACAATTTTTTGTTGTTGTTGTTGTTGTTGTTGTTTTAGGTTTACTTATTTGAGACAAGGATTGACTCTGTAGCCCAGGGTCACCTAGAACTACAATCACCATGCCTCTGTGTCTCCATTGTGTATCTCCCCTCACCGCAATTTAGATCCATAAGCTAGCTGTATATGCTGAATTTTGAATTCATATTTAATCCCAAACCCTCTGTGTCTCAGAAGATGGCTCACTTGAAAACACAGTGTTTAAACAAGTGGTAATACTAAGTTCATATGGGTACCCTTTTCAGGGTTTTTCTTTTTTCTTTTTCTTTTTTTCACCCCAGAGGAAATGTGGGTGAAAGACTAGAGTGGGAAAGCATGCACACACAGGAAAGACTGAAACTTACAGATGATGCAGATTTAACCCAACCAGCAAGGCCTTGCGAGGCCCAAGGACACATTTCTTTTAGAATGTTTCTGGAGAAAAAACATCCAGGTTAACATATTAACATATTAAAAAAAGTTCCTGGAAAAACCTCAGCAGAGTTACACCTAGCCAAATAGATCATGTATGAGAAAAGTCCATCCAAAAGGCAGATGCTATGTGAAGGATCTATGCAGCGCCTTCTCTGCATATGAGACTTTGGTGTCTCAGTTCAATCCTGTCTCTCAGTCACAAATATTCTGAGGAGTGCTTTTTTCTTCCTAGATAAACTGATCTGTTTATTTCGCTGTCTCCAAGGGTGCCCTATGGACTTACATCTGTGCCTATCATGACAGTTAACTTCCTCAGTCAGACTTATGAGAAAATTCCTTTTTATTATTTAAAACACATAGTCTATGATATTTTGCTAGAGTTTCACTAGCATGCTAATAACTACAGTTATGAAGCATTTGTTTTTATGTCTACATCAGATAAAAAATGTAAATTCATATGTAAGATCAGCATTTCATTTCATCTCGGACCTCTGGAAGATACCTTAGCCTATTGAAATAGGGAAATGGTTATTCCTATTCTATGCTATAGATGTGTCTTTATGTCATCATTATTTCAACTAGTGCAGATGGAAAAATAACTAAATGTTTGACTATGCTAGTTGGTTTATAAACTGTATTTTGAGAAAAAAATATCCAATAACTGGGAAGTCTAAGCTTGTGATGCTCTGTTAAGCTGCATTGTCTGTTAAGGGGCTGGAGAGATGGTGCTGTGGGTAAGAGCACTTGCTGGACAAGGATAAGAACCTGAGTTCAAATCCTCAGATACATATCAGAAGCCTATTGTTCTATGTGTAAGCCCATAACCATGGCACTATGAGGAATGGAGATAACAGGATTTCTGGTGCTTGTGGCTGACATTCTAGCTACAGCTTCATGGAGCAATATCTCCAAAGGAAGAAGGCAGACAGAAATGGATCAGGACACCTGATGTTCTTCTCTTGCCCTTGCAAGCATGCACATGCATTTGTTTCTACATACATATTTGTGTGTATATTACCTACACACCAGATGCATACACATATATACATGCACACAGAAATATAAAAAAAATACATATAAATAGAACTCATAGTTCTTTTCTTCCTGAGAGTTCTTAATTCAAAATCTGGAAAACATCATGTCAGGAACTGAGACAAGAGGGAGGTTGTGACATGCATAGGTGAGAGACAGAGATTGTTGTGCATAGCTATGAACTGGACACAGACACAGATGAAGCTTTCCTTATACCAGTCCTGTCCCATAATGCAAGAAGTGACACATTTACTGTTTAGAGGAGTCAAGTGGTAGATGTTGAAGAAAGTAAGCAAATACACATTTCTTTCTCACAGCTGCATAACCAACACCAACTGTGACCCAGGGAAAAGGCTGTCTTTCACTTCCAGCAGAGCAATGTGTGATTGAAGCAGTTTGATATTGGAGATTATTTTCTATATTCTGTAGTATTATTCAGTTCAATATCAGTACTTGCAGAACTCCCAAATATCTAGGCTGTTTCATGGTGTTAACAGCTCATTGAGGAGTGGGAAATGATATCCTTGCAAACAAAAAGGGTTCAAGGGTAAACCTGGAAATTATATCGAACTGTTGAAGTCTCCAAGGGCAAAATGGGAATGCTTAAACAGTGAGAGAAATTGCTTTAGCTTTTCTTTAGTGATTTTAGTATCCACATGTGTAATCTCGTAATTTCCAAACCCATAGTTTGTTTGTCTGGGCCCATAAGCCAGTAAAATGAGAGTAGGTCATGTGGGAAGATTCAAGGAGAGTTTTAGAAAGGCTATTTCTAATCATTTAAGAATCAGCTAGAAAGACATGAAGAGCAGTGCAGTGCTAAATGTGAGTGAGAGATGTGGGAAAAAAGGAAAGTCAGCCACACTCCTCCATGGGAATGGAGGTACATAAACATGGAAAAATGGATTAAGATAGTGTTCATGTTCCAAAAGCCCACATTACAGGAACTAAAGGGTTGATGGAAAAGTATTGATTAGGAAGTTCTGAGACCATCTTGCTTCTCTATTGTGTAGATTAACAAGGCAATTCCACATAGTTAAAAAAGAGGTTTATTTTGGGGTAACTTACAGCCAGTAAAGGGTTTGGTTATAGGATCCAGGAGAGATAAGATGCAGTCCACCAGGGTTCTCTGGAAAACTTTGCTCAGTCTATGATCCAGCATCCAGGATCATGAGGAACCAAGAGGGCCAGTATGTCTGGATCTCCATTATTTAAGGATTCCTGTCCTTGCCATGGCCCAGAGGCAGGTCCTAGGTAGACATGGCATTTACCGGGTGTCTCACTGGGGCAGTGCTTCAAGGTCAAAGCTGGAACCCACTACACTTCTCTCTCCCTTGTCTGGTAAAACATATTATATAAACCCATTTTGGTGTTTGATGGTGTAAAGGTCACTATTATGTATGGGTGCTGCATTAATTTTCGTGGGATACATGATCATCTAAAAATCCCTAGACCACAGGTGACAAACTAAAGAGTCTAATTAAGGTGGTAGGCCAATGAGCTCCTTTGGAGTTTCATAAAAGAGATAAAGGAGCATTAATGACTTCAAAGCAGCTTCATCACCAGAACATCCACCCAGCAAGAGTGAAGATTCATGCTGGCTCCATCTTTGGATCTCCTTGCCCTTCTAGCAAATATCTCCACTGAAGAGTCTCTCTCAGCAATTATTTCCTGTATATAGAAACTGGATGAGTATCTTCAAGAAGTATGCAAGCCTCTGAGCTTCTTGTATATTGTTCTGTGAACTTCCTGAATTATGTAACATTTATTAACTTCCTGTGAGTTTTTCTCCTCTCTAGGAGGAAGTGTATCAGTTTAGATAAAATAGCTATGCAGAACTCCACCACAGTCTCCATCTGTCACAATAATCCTGTCCCACCTTCTCTGATGTTCCCTAGGTTTTGGAGGGGGTGCTAAGATGTGTGACAATGGTTTTTCATTTATGGCTAAGAATTGGACCACTATATCACAGTAGTGTCATTTTTTCTTAGGAGCTTGGTAGGCTCTGTGTGTTCACAATTAGTATGACCCATAGCAAAAAGAAGTTTTCCTCTATAACCTTGGCTGACTATACCAATGATCTATTAGTATGAAAACACATGTTTAGAAGGCAATTTATCAGTCATGTTATAACTGTTTAACAAATCACACAATAGCTGTAGCTTTCACATGGAGATCATGACTTCCTCATCCACAGGATCTTGTCTTCCAGTTCCATTGTTTATGTCTCATTCATAGGGTAGGTTTTACATATCAAAGGAATTAAAGTGTTGAACCCACAACAGTTGTTCCACTGTTGTACCCACGAGAATATCTTAGTATATACTATATTGGTAGTGAAGTACACAGGTCCATAACCAAACAGGATTCTGAAGGACAATTCTCTATGAGCAGCCTGCCTCTTGCTATCTAATATTACAATGGACATCCAAATAGGAAGAGTGCTTTCAGCTCAGTACAGGTTTTATTTTCTATGTTCTGCAGCTGAAGCTTGGGGTGTCTTCAATAATAAGGACTTACCCTTTAGTTAATGAGCGAAACTAACAACAGTGATAATAGCCTCTACTGTGACAAGAGAGCTCAGTGCCTTACTGCCCAACAACACATAGGGAGGTAGCTCACCTGGCAGTAGGAATTTTACCCAACAATCTTATGAATTTCAAAGTGCTATTCCCTGCCCCAATGTGCTTGATACTGACTTTTTAATTTCTTATCTGCTCTTTTCTGTTTTTTTCCCCAGATGATCCTTTAACATTAAGATGTTCAGAATTTTATATAACAACATTCATATAATAAACAGTTTTTACTTTTATTGGACAGATTCTCTGATTCAAACTATGTCTATTTAAAAAAATAGCAAATGGAATTTGTATTCAAGAGCTAAGGTTATACTTAAATAAAAAGTAGCAAGAGCCAATACAGCTATTCTGTTAATTCTATCAGTCTTTCCACCAAAAGAGTAATGCTGGGACAGCAGTATGAATAGAAGAAACTTTCAACTTCTAGTATGATTATCAAACTTATTAATCTTGATTGTCAGTTTGATGGCATCAAGAATAACTGAGGAGACAAGTCTCTGGGTACAGAAGGACTGTAGTGATTAGAAAATTTTAAGTAAGAAGACACATTCACTCTGGATGGAACCATTCCTGGGCAAATAAAAAGAACAGAAATTAAGCATTCTATTTTGTCTGCTTCCCTACTGTAGATACTAAGTGAGCATCTGATTCAATCTCCTGCCATCATGCCTGCCTTCTCCGATGGACTTTACCCATGAACTATGAACAGTTATAGACTCTTTCTCTCTCACTTGCTTTTGTTGGGGTACAATATGGAACTCTTAGAGTGATGCTGGAAAGTTGTACTCTGGCCACACCTATGCACATACTAGAAATAAGGTGTAAAATAAAATAAAACAAAATGTCTTTCACCAAAGGGGTCAGAGACCATTAATAAAGAAAAAGCAAAGGAGGCATGGAACAGATATACTCAACACATATTATATTCTTATATAACAGTATTCTTATATATCCCAGTACCACATTCAATGTGTACTAGTGAAATGTGTGTGTGTGTGTGGGGGGGGGGGGTTTATAGGTATATTTTCATCACTTCATCTTCACTTCCTCCCTTCCCTCATTTGATTTTTCCCATAGGTTTCAAGCCTTTGGATACCAATGAAAAATTTTTGGCACAGATTCAATTATACTCTTTCCCTTATATCATTCTGTCAACTATAAAAAAAAATGGCAAGCCATTATGTCCATCTCATCCATTTTCAACTTTCTTTCTACTTTTCTTGTCAAACTGCAGGCAAGTAAAGAGGATAGTATTCACTTGGCATGTTCTCATGACAGTTCCTCCCCAATATAGACAATAATACTCTACCCCTGGCAGAGAGCTGAGCTCAATTCCATTTATTGTCACCCACACCAACAGCCAGTAGCATGCTGCTTTCAGAGATTGCACTAAATTTCTACTCACAAAAAATTGGTGGTCTCCCTGTACTTTTATGGTCTATCTCATTCATCAAGAAGTCATGACACTTTACAACACATAGAAGCACAGAAGAAATTGGACATTCTGGAATTTTAAGACTCCTCAGATTTGGTTTCATGTCTTATCAACCATCACAGGGAGCATGCAACTGCAGCCACCATTGCAAAAGAAGTTGTACCATCATATCATATATCACATGTAAGCAAGTCCCCATTAAATGATTTCAGATGTGAAGATTTTTATTGGCTGGCCTAGAAACAACTCTTGTGATACGTTGACAAATAAAAAATATGGCTGCATTTTGCCCCTGTCCTAAAACTACCTGTGAGACTCCATAGATTTTTATTGGCTGGCCTAGAAACAACTCTTGTGATATGGTGACAAATAAAAAATGTGGCTGCATTTTGCACCTGTTCTAAAACTACCTGTGAGACTCCATAGATGACAGCACAGAGGAGGCAAGGCCATGAACAGAGAAGTTAATGGAGCCAGGGTATAGCAGCCGTGACTGGCTGTGGCTCACTGAGGCTAACTTTCCTATGGGACTTGGGGTACTGGATGGAGAGGACCCAGCTATGCTACACCTTGAACCCTGGTGGCATGAGGCAGTAGAGAGCCTTCCGTCCCCAGGACACTAGGGCTCTGGGCAGATAGGCCAGCAGGAGGAGGTACAGATGGACCAGGACTATCTGTACTGGCCTAGCTACTATGATACCACCTTTGCTCTGGAGCGGATTTCCTAGGGGGAGGCTACTGGCCAGAAAGCGCTACTATATCTGAGAGTGAAGTTTCATAGACTCTTATTTAAACTGGGTTATTACAATCAAAAGAATTATGGCAAGTTTTTGTTTGTGGGTCTCCTCATATTTGGCATTTGGGTACATTTTTGGATAAACCCAAAACTGAAGAGCACAATGCTCATGGTGTATGGGAATGGCTTGCATTACAAGGACTTCAGGGCAGCTTGAAAACAAGACCCTAATCTTGAGCGATCAGTGGAATGCTATAACTGGTACTAGAACTGGCTTTTTGAACTTTTCAGACCTCAGAAATGGGATGGGCACAAGCAGTTTAATGGCAATTGGGGTTTTGATTTCACCTACACATACTTTATCAACTGTGGATACTCATGAACTGTTTTGTATAGGAAAGGAGAACTCTGTTTTTCTACCCAGACTCAAGACACAGCTTTAAAAAACTATAAGGAAATGGGAAATTATATCCGCAGTCACCTCATTATGCTTTCTTTATTTTAATTTCTTTTTTAATGTGCTGAAGAGGAGGAGTTGGCATAAAGTTTTTGCTCCTGGTTCTTGGTACTCAGAGACTGGAAACCCCAAACATATCTTTAGAAGTTGCTGACAGCAGTGCTTTGGATTTTTGGAGAGGGAAAAGAAAAGGTTCAGAATTATGGAGTTACTCATACTTTATCCCATGCCAAAAACATTTTTTGTCCCTTGATTGGATCGAATTTGTGAGAGTTGTAATTTGACCAATTGTGTGTCCATTGTTAATAATCATGCTAGAATCATGGTGTTAACCTGTTAATGTTATTGAACCATTTTATGATGACAAAGGGTTATTGCCAAAATTATTGCCCTAATTTCCTTGATATTATCACCACTAATGCTGCAGTAGAATTGTCTCAGTCTATTCAGACTGCAGGGTATGTGAATCAAGTGTCTCAACATATATCTATGATCCTGGGAACTCAAGAAGATATTAATGTTAAAAAAAAGAAGCATAAGCTGAATGCTTTATTTGAATTAGTACAGTTGTTAGGAAAAGTTCAAGGGTTAAAGAACTCATTTGAAATGCCATGCTAAATATGAGTAGCCACTTCTAGTTACAATGAAAGTGCTGCCAGATGAGAAAAAAGCTAGGGCTCATCTGAGAGGAATTTGATATGATGCTAATAAGTCCTTATTACTGACTACAAAAAGACTTGGTGCAGCTTAAACTGCTATAGACATCCTGGACCAATTTAAAAAGGTCGTTCCATTCTTGGTCATTCCTTTACTTCTTTATTAGAAGATATTGCAGCCATTGGAGCATGTGTATTGCTATGATTATTCAAATTACTTGTGAACTCTTGATGGAAAATTGATCAGAGCTGCATAGAGTTAAACTCGGCACCTCATTTGAGATTTTTCCAGAGACTGGTAGTCAAAGACAGGCAAGTCCTTTTTGCCACCTTTCAACCTTAGACAGGGCATTAATGATGGAATTGCTGTGCCAAAAATGTGTAAGACTGGTTGTTTGAAGAAGAAGACCTAAGAAAAGCAGAGTCATCTGAAGTGTACAAGGGACCCTTTATATTATAAAGAGGGGGGAATCTGGGGGGGGGGCAGAGGCTCCATAGTGTAGCCTTATTTCATCTTGACACAAGATCAGAGAGTCCTAGCTTGTTTTGCCCTACAAGGTTGCAAAATAGTATGTTTTAGCCAAAAGTATTGTTACCAGGTGTCTTATACTTTGAGGCCTAATTACAGGATATTTTGCCATAAGACATGGCTACTAGATGCTTTTAGAATTAAGGAAGTGTTTACACTTGTCTGCACTTTGTATCTTGAACCATAGTATTCTTGAGAGAGGGAGGTTGTTTGCCTCTCCCCTTGCTGGTATATAAAAATCCCATGAAGAATAAACTGAAGGCGACTGCACAAATGACCCAGAACCATCCCAATGCTATTCTGTGTCTCTGTCTTTTTTATGTCCTCTGTCTCTATATTTCCTATCTGTTATTTTTAATCCTCTCTCCTCCCTTCAAGGACTGTTTGGTAGTCTTTTGGGACCTGTCATACCTGAGGCTAAACTGAAGAGTTTTGCATTAATGTTTTTAATATAGGAGATTTTAAGATATCCTAGTATTGATTATTGGTGAACACTCTTATGTAGTTCTACAATGAAAAGAAGCAAGGAAGGCAAAAAAGAAATACAAAATGTATAGTTTGAAGAGGAAAAGATCACTACGAAATGAAATGTTGTAGTCAAGTCCTGTGCTTAAGGAGATGAAAAGTTTAAAGAGTCTGAAACTAAATGGAATGTAGTGGTCATTTCTGGACAAGACCTACCCAGCTAATGTAGCAATTATGGAAGGGAAAGGCCCGAGGGATTTACTAGGACTAAGTAGAAGCAGGAATTTTATGTAAATCTATTTTAAGAAGAAGACCAGTTTCCAGCCCCAGAAAACTAAAGCATGTGATATCCATGAACATGTTGTTCTGGCTTTAGGGTCAGGGAGGAGACAGGAGTAAATGAGTACTGGAATTTTCTGCCTCAGTTAAGGAGAGCCACTCAAGGCAGGTATATGGTAGGGGAGTACACAGAAAGAGAGACCCAGAGAAACCATTAAGTGAAGCTGTGAAAGTAAAGCCTGGATTGCATTGTAGACCGCAAGATGCTGGAGATGCCAGAGCCACTGGACATCTGCCAAAGGGAGTTGCTAATGGTGTAGAACCAGCCCGAGAGAGAGAACTGTGTGACAGTCAGAAAATTGGAAGGGCAGAGCCATCTAATAAGCCCTTGAACACCAGACATGGAGCTGCAGAATTTGGAGTTTGTCCTCATGGTTTTTGGTCTTACTTTGGTGTAATATTTCACTATGCTCCCTTTCCTCCCTTCTGCAATGATAATGTCTATTTTGTGCCATTGAACTTTGAAAGTACGGAATTTGTTTTAATTTTATGGTCGATTACAGTTAAGAGACTGTCTTAAACTCAGAGGAGACTTTGGATCTTTGGAATTTTAAATAATGTTGAGATTGTGGAGGAGTATGGGTGCTTTTGAATTTGAACTGAATGCATTTTGCATTTTGATATGGCTAAAGTCTATGGGGTTTAGAGCATATAATGTGGGGTTTTGAATGAGAGTGGCCCACACAAATTCATATATTTGAATGATTAGTTCCTAGTTATTAAACTCTTAGGAAGGATTAGGAGATTGAGCTTTGTTGAAGGAGTGCGCCACACTCTTAAACTGTAAGCAAGACCCTAATTAAATGCCTCTGTAATAATAGTTGCCTGGGTTATAGTGTCTCTTTATAGCAATACAATAGTTATAATAGTACTAAGACACAAATCCTCACAATCATACAAGTCAGATCATAGGATTTTATATACATATATATATATGTATATAAATATATATATATATGAAAATTAAGAAGAGAAGGCAGAAATATAGATGATAGATTGGGAGAAGATAGATAATAGATGATAAACTATATCTATCTCTGTACACATGACAGCATAGATATAGCAAATAGTTAAAAAAATGATATATATATGATTTAAATAGATAAATGATAAACAGATAGTACGTCGATGGGTAGCTAGATGACAGATATCCTATATGCTACATTGCTCCAGATATCATGACTAATTTATATGGTGAAGAAACAGACTGAAGTAGCTGCTGTGTGTCAGTCTCCTGGGAATAGTGTAGCTTGGAAATGAGGAAAGTATATTTCAGTTGGGTTGAATAAAAAGTTCTTGGTTTAATACTTAATCAAATTCTCTCATGAAGCATTCATGTACAGTTATTTACATGTAGCTATATAAAGTTGATTGTGGTGAAAACTGTTAGAATTATTTTAGGGAAATTAACTGGATAATCAATGTTGTTGAAAGCTGCTTGCCTGACATTAAGCAAACCCTGGTCTGAGATGAAGCTGTCTTTCTGTTGTGCTAATGGCAGTGCCAATGTCAAACTCAATTATTATTTTAGTAATGAAAAACAGCATCAGCAGCACCTGGAAAGTTTTAAGAAATGCAAATTCTCTGGCTCAAATTCAGAACCAGAAGTTCTGCCTGGTGTTAAGACTTCAAAACATGTGTTTCAGGTAAGTGTGTAATTATGAAGAACACTAAAGTTTAAAAATCTTGGTTAATTGTAAAATTGTATATCAAATGTGTTTTAGACAGTTTTAGTTTTATAATCCTAAAGACTCTATTAGGCTGAGAACATGAGAGATCAAGGTCATCATACCATCTGTGTGGACAGCTGATGATGAGCATAAAATTACATTTATTAATTTAGTTCCACATGGCATGCACGTGTAGGTCAGAGGACAGCCTGCAGGAGTCAGTTCTCTCCTTCTCTCCTGTGGGTGCTAAGGATCAAACTCAGGTCATGAGGTTTTGTAGCAAGCTCCTTTGTGCTGTTTCTCTTTTGCCAGCTCTACTGATTAGTTTTTTAACAAATGACAATAAACAAAATATAATAGAATCAGTTAGTAGGTTTACCCCTGCCAGGCTATAAAGATAGTAGAAAAGCTATGGGAAAGTTTATGTCTATGAAATATTAACACACACTTACACACATAAATATAGACATTCACACATATACATACACCACCACCACCACCACCACCACCAACAACAACAACACCTCTTCCTAAAATGCACCAAATGCATGTAAGTGGTGCCCTCAGCATTTTAAGGGGAATAAATTCATGAAAAATAATTAGACAGTTGAGAGCAACCACTGGTAAAATGAAGAGGAGGATTTGAATGGCTTAAAAGATGAAAAAAGAAACTATAAAGCTGGTACTTAAATTATAAAGACTGTAGAAACATCTAGTATAAAAATTGCATAAAGACTGAATAAATGAGCAAAGCAAAAGTAAATTATTGAGATGGAAGAAGTAGTTGAAGAAAAATTTTATTTAAAGCAACCTATAAAGAAATGGGAAACATAAAAGTGTATTTAAAAATCTATGTGAGATAGACAAAGATGTGCCAACATTTATCCACTAAAGACTAGTTGGCACATTTTGAGTTTAAAGTTTCTAGTATTAGTGAACTAGAGACGTTTATCTTGTACAAGACTCAAGCTTTAATTACAAACCCGAGTTTTAAATTTATATTTAAAGATATTGGACATCAAGATGACTGGGACATCTTAGATCAGCAAGCATTCTAACATAGGAATGATGATATCAAGCATGCCTTCCTCCAAGCTGGGTTAAGTCTGTATTGCCAATTTCAAACACTACATTTTGTTGGCACTGGCTGTTCTTCAATTTTCCTGTCTTCTGGTGAGATACTAGGCAGTGCAGCATAATGTAACATGAGACTTGCAACCACATGCATCCAAACAGAAGTATCTGCTTTGTGTTTCTATGTATCAGGAGGACTGTCAATCACTATGCTTTAGGTCATTCTAATAGGAGTTCCAATAGGGCATAATTTCACACTTTCATACTGATTTATACTCAAGTATATTTCTTGACAAAGCTACATATTTTTGAGGATTTTTTTGAGAATAAACATGTACTCTAGGAGAGCCCATTTACTAATTAGACAAAAATACATTCTTTTTTTCTAAACATACAGAAGTATATAATCCTAAATATTTGTGAGAATTAAAAAAAGACCTTATTATAAATAAGCTGAAGAGTCTCATACATTTTTAAATTGAGAAGAATAATTTTAAAGTATATTTGATTTGAAAATTGGTTTTAGAATGGAAACAGAATTAAATAGCTAAAGTAGAGATTATCAGAAAACTTGTGACCTTTTGAACTATAAGAATTATATCCATACAAATTGGCTAAATCTTCATCTAAAGTGTTAACAAGAAAAAAAGCAAAACGCTCTAAAGCTAGGAGGTAAAAATTATAAAAGTTATTTAATGGTGATACTGGACCTAAATTAATCCATATTATTAATTTAAATAAAGAAGCCATGAAGCCTATAATTTACTAATCATGGATAGATTAAATATTCTATTACCACATTCATGTCTAGGAATTATCAATATCATAATATCAACATCAACTGTTTCTGAGTAGTGAATATTTTACTCCAAACAAGACATGCTGGAAAATAGTTCCATTTGTCATAATGATCCATGTGCTATCTTCAGTGGGTAGCTATCAGGATGGGAGGTCCAATTGCTTTTGACAACTACCATGGTGCAGTGTTTTACAGGACTTGCAGGTGTCACAGAAAACTTTAATCTAGTTACCAGTTTCCAGACCAGGCAACTCCAGCTCAAGGAAATGAAATATGCTCTTCTGGCTTTTCAGAGGTACCCATGTGATTATAGCACACAAACACACACATGCACACACACAAACATGCACACACACATGCCTACACACAAGTATCAAACACAAAATTATTTGATTCAAACGTTTAAAAAATGACCAGATTAAACAATTGTGGTAGTGTGAAAAATATGACCCACAAAGGGAGCGGCACTTGCAGTGGGTATCTATTCCAGCTTTGACTTGGAAGTACTATCCACAGTGAGGCTTCTGGTAACTGCCATACCTACCTATGACCTGTCCTTGTTGTGGGGCTGAGATGGGAGCCCTTAAGACCGAGATCTGGATGTGCTGGGACTCTTGGTTCCTTGTGATCCTAGATGCTGGATGGAAGACCGAGTCAGAGTTCTCCAGAGAACCCTGCTGGACTACACCTCACCTCTCCTGGATCCTGTAACCAACCTCTTTACTGGCTGTAAGTTACCCCAAAATAAACCTCCTTTTTAACTATGTGGAGTTGTTTTGTTAAATCCCCACATTAGGCTCTTAGGAGATATGGCCTTGTTGGAAGAAGTATGTCACTATATGGTGGCAGGCTTTGAGATCTCTTTTGCTGAAGCTTCACTTAGTGTGACAGTCAGTCATCTTCCTGTTGCCTGCCTAGCAAGATGTAGCACTCTCAGCTACATCATCACATCTGCCCACATGCTGCCATGCTCCAGGTCATGATGATAATGGACTAAACCTCTGAAACTCTAAGCAAGCCATCTCAATTAAAATGCTTTCTTTATAAGTGTTTCCATAGTCATGGTGTCTTTTCACGGTAATAAAAACATTAACTAAGACAGAAGTTGGTAACAGGGACTGGAATATTGCTGTGATAGGCTGGACCATGTGTTTGTTTGAAGGAATTTGGACTTTGGTACTTTGAATTTGTGAAGCAGCATAATGCTTTAATCACTGTTTAGTGGTCCATACTAGTAAGAGCATGGAAGACAGTGGTACTAAGTGTTATTTGAACTGTAGGGGGCTCATTCAAGAGGTATCAGGGGAGAAGAATTTTAGTTTGTTACCTAGAGATCATTCTCTTGATGTTTTGGTGAATAAAGTGACTTCCTTTTGTCCTTATCTGAAGAGTTGGCCTGAGGCTAAAGTGATGAGTTTTGGATTAATTCCATTGGCAGAAGTTTTAAAAATGCCTAATATAAACTCTGTCATGTGGATATTAGTGGTAACTCTAATGAAGATTTATAATGAAAAAAAGTAAACTCAGCAGAGTAAATTACAAAAAGTAAATTTTGAGGAGAAAAAAAGCTCTAGGAAGTGGACCAGAGGTAAATCCATGTTTAAGAATATAAAAGGATTAAGAAATGGAATAAAGATAGAAGAAATGGGTTATAGAATTTGCTTCTGCACCTAGAGAAGAAAGGGTTATAGAATTTTTTTTTTCTGTACCTAAAGAAGTCTTCTGAGACCAGGCATGTGCCAACAGTAGCCTTGAATGAAGCCCTCGTAAAGAAACCATTTTTTTTTTTTTTTTTTTTTGGTTTTTTCGAGACAGGGTTTCTCTGTGTAGCTTTGCGCCTTTCCTGGAGCTCACTTGGTAGCCCAGGCTGGCCTCGAACTCACAGAGATCCGCCTGCCTCCGCCTCCCGAGTGCTGGGATTAAAGGCGTGCGCCACCAACGCCCGGCTGATATTTTTTTTTTTTTTTTTTTTTTTTTTTGGTTTTTCGAGACAGGGTTTCTCTGTGTAGCTTTGCGCCTTTCCTGGAACTCACTTGGTAGCCCAGGCTGGCCTCGAACTCACAGAGATCCGCCTGGCTCTGCCTCCCGAGTGCTGGGATTAAAGGCGTGCGCCACCACCGCCCAGCAAGAAACCATTTTGTGAAGCTGTGAAATTGAAATCTGGGTTGCCTTGGAGAACTCAAGATGTTAGAGATGCCAGAATTGTGGTACACCTGTCAAGGAGAGCTACTAATAGGGAGTAGAATCAGCCCAAGAGAAAGAAGTGTGTTACAGTCAACAAAGCTGAATGGAGTTGGAGATGTGCAGAGTCATTTTCACATCAGACATGGAGATGAAGAGTTTGGAGTTTGCCCAGCTAGTTTTTGGTTTAATTCTGGTCCAGTATTTCATCACTATACTACTTTCCCTGTACTTTGGAATAGTCATGTATATCCTGTGCCATTATATTTTGGAATTGTATGATCTGCTTTTTGATTTTGATTTTTACAGGAGGGGTTACAGTTAACAGATTACCATGCATCTCAGAAGAGATTTTGGACTGTGAAATAAGTTTAAGACTGTTATAGACTACAGGGATTTTTCAAGTTGGACTGAATGCACTTTTTGTATTATAATATATATGGTTATGAGCTTTTGGAGGCCAGAGCGTGTAATGTGGTGGTTTGGGGAAAAAATAGCACTGTTAGGAGGTTTGCTCTTGTTGGAGGAAGTGTGTCACTTTGGGGCTAGATTTTGAGGTCTCTTTTGCTTAAGCTTGCTTCAGTGTGACTTTCAGTTAACTTCCTGTTGCCTGCAAGATGTAGCAGTCTCACCTCCAGCACCACATCTGCTTGCCTGTGGCCATGCTCCCGATTATAGTGATGATAATGGACAGAGCCTCTGAAACTGTAAGCAAGCCACCCCAATTAAATATTTTCTTTATAAGAGTTGCTGTGCTCATGATGTCTCTTCATAGCAATAAAAACCCTAATTAAGGCAACAATCATTATCTGTATCATAAATTCACTTAATTTTAGTAGAATTACATTGGTTAATCTTAATTGTCAACTTGATGAGATCTAGAATTCCCAGCAATGCACTCTATGCAAGGAACTCTATGCATGACAGCAGGGAATTTTCTTGATTGGGTTATTTATAGTGAGAAGGTCTGCCCACTGGTGGCAGCCTTGAGCTAGGATTCTAGTTTGCCTACAAAGAGAAAGTGAGATGAGCACAAACACTCATGGTTCCCTTCTTCCAACTGCAGGTCCTTTATGAAGAATTGCTTGAAACTGCTCTAATGTTAACTTTATTGCCTTGATGTAATGTATACATATTGTATGTCAGTCCAAACCATTCCTTCTTTTGTTAGGATATTTTATGTAATAATCCAACTATTAGAGTTAATATTACAAAATAAGACAGTTCACAATATATCTTTGTAGCACAAATCTTAACAGGTCTTATTAATAAAATTAAATGTAAAGCCAGGTATTGGGGTGAATGCTGGAAGATCAGAGAAGCAGGACAATCCACAGCTTTCTTACCTTGCCAATTCCTCAGCTGATCCTGTTTCCTCAGAATGGATAGTTTCTGTGTCCTCATCCAAATGGATCTCAGCTGAACTGCTGCTCAAAAACCTAAAAGCTTAACCAGGCTCTAGTTCCTCGTCCTCACATCTTAAATACTTTTTTGCTTCCTGTCATCACTTCCTGGGATTAAAGGCTCTTGTTAACATGCCTAGCTGTTTCCAGTGTGGCTTTGAACTCACAGAGATTCAAACAAATCTCTGCCTCTGGAATGCTAGGATTAAAGGTGTGTGTGCCACCATTTTCTGAGCTCTGTATCTAGTGGCTATTCTGTTCTCTGACCCCAGATAAATTTATTAGGGTGCACAATATTTGGGGGAACACAATATCACTACATATCTTAGTTACTGTTTTATTGCCATGAAGAGACGCAATGACCACGGCAACTCTCATGAAGGAAACCATTATTTGGGGGTTTGTTTACAGTTTCAGAGGTTTTCCCCATTATGATCATGGTGGGCAACATGGTCATGGTGGTATGCAGGCAGGTGCTGCAGTAGTAGCTGACAACTACATACTGATCTATAGGTAAAGAGTGACTCAGGGCTTGTCATGGGCTTTTGAAACCTCAGAACCCATCCCAGGGACATATTTGCTCAAACAGGGCAACCCCCATAATTTTTTAATTCTTTTATTTCAAATAGTGCCATTTCCTGGTGACTAAGCATTCAAACATATGAGCCCATAGGGGCCATTGTCATTCAAATTATCACACAGTACTTTCATAATTGACATTTTTCAGTTTTCAAAAAAAAGAATTAAAAACATTAGGTTAGTTTCTTATATTATGTAGGTATAAAGAAGAAATATTGAACATTTCACCTATAAATCTTTTTTTTTTCAAGACAGGGTTTCTCTGTGTAGCTTTGTGCCTTTTCCTGGAACTCACTTGTTAGCCCAGGCTGGCCTCAAACTCACAGAGATCTGCCTGCCTCTGCCTCCCGAGTGCTGGGATTAAAGGCGTGCGCCACCACCGCCCGGCTTCACCTATAAATCTTAACTAAAAAATAACATGATGTTTTCCAAAGCGAATGAAAAAGATCAAGCTTTGTATTTAATATTGGGTACTATATTTTTCTTTCTCTTTTATCATCAGCAAGTAGAGCCTATATGATTACTGGTATTGAATTTTATTGAATATTGAAGGTTAGAGTGCATTACCTTTCATTAATGTGTCTGTCACAAATACACATTTAAAATTATATCAATACAATCTGATTGTATTGATATAATACAATCTAATTGTATTGATATAATTTAAAACATATAATAATATCATATGTATTGAAGCACATGAATCTGAAAAAGTGTACCCATAACTTAAATGGACAACTCAATGACCACCACTCAGCTCTGAAAAAGCCAGAAGTTTCCTGATATTTCCACTGGGTCACAATCTGCTTTTCTACACAGAAAGAAAATATTGGTCTAACTTCTGTCACTGCTATTTGCTGTGTTATTTGAAACTTTCTTTTGACAAGTCACCTACAGAGTCATCCACTCAAAATTACATGTTGTGAGAATGCTTCTGCATGTTGGGTAGTCATATGTCACTCATTCTCATTGTACTGGCTGTGGAGATTACTCAGTGGGAAAAAGCATGAGGACCTGAATTGAGATCGACAGCACCCACATGCCAGTAATGTCAGTAAACCAGTTACACCAGTAAGGGTGTGTTGACAGAAAGATTACAGCAGCTTTCTGGACAGTTATAACAACCCATAAAATGGTAAGTTCTGGGTTCTATGAGAGACCCTGTTTCATAGAAATGAGATGGACATTATAGAGCAGGATTATAGATGTCATCCACTGGCCTATTCATGGGAATGAACAAATAAATTCACTCATGAACACACCTATACATGCAACACTCACAGACAATTCAATGCAGTACACTATTGCATTGCATATTTATCTCCAAATGTTTATCAAGTCCACTCAACATAGATTTTGGTTTGGTTTATTTGTTTGCACTTTCTGTTTTATTTTTCATTCCCGGGTATTTATAAATAACACTATCATTTACTCCTTGTTCCTGTCTCTTAGCATATATAAGAATGCAATTAATTTTTTAAAATTATACATCATAAATTTATTTATTTATTTTACAACCTGGCCACAGTTTCTCCTTTCTCCTCTCTTCCTAGTCTGTCTTCCAAGCCCACCCTCTCTGTTACCACCCCCAAAACACTGCTTTTCTGTTTAGGAAATGAAATGTCTTCCATAATTATCAATATTACATGGCATATCAAGTTACAGTAAGACCAATGTATTAAGGCTGGGCAAGGCAACCCAGTATGGGAATTAATTATTTTTAATGTTATTTTAGTGAGTAGAATCACCATTCAATTATATGCATATATAATCAATGCTAATGAATTGTGTTGAGTAATTTGCAAGGTAGCACTCCAACTTATGTTTCCTTTTAGCTTCTGTGAGCACTTGTTTTTCTCCTCTTTTAGTAACATAAGTGTGCAAATCTATCCTTAGGTCAATCAAATACATGATGGAGCCCATTATAGTATACCCTGTATTTATAAGATTTTGTTAATTGTCCAGTGGTTATTAACATTGGAAATGTTGTATTATTCATAAATAGTTGCTTGAGTCTCTTTCTCTGCTTTACATTGTGTTGTCTTTTTATGGAGTGTAGCACATTCAAGAACCAAAACCAAAACAAAACCAAACTGAACAAGCAAGCAAGACCATCATTACATATATTCCTGTATGTATCACAACTATGGTGTTTTCTCATGATATGTTTCTTGATTTTATCCTTGAGTTGGTGTACTGATTTTCTCAAAATTTATAATCAAATTTAGCCATATTTCTTTCAGTGCTAGTTGTTTTTGCATTGTATTTAAGAAATCATCACCAACTCTGAGGTAACAGCTATTTTATTCTATTTTTTTCTAAAAACACTGCTCTTTTGCTTGTCACATTTAAATATGCAATAAACCTGGAATTACATTGCTTTTCAGACCTCCTCTATTTCAAATAATAGATTCCCCTAATACTTTCTCTTTGTCTAACAGGAAACCATTCACCATGGATTATACAGACTCCTCCATTAACCAAGAATCTATAACATAGAAGCTTTATTTCACAGTTCCATGACTTCTAGGAAATTTCTATAATAAATGGTTCAAAAGTACAACCTCTGTGGCTGTTGTGAAGGGAGAATTATGGAACTTGTGTGTGTTTGTGTGTGTGTGTGTGTGCGTTTGTGTGTGTGTCTCTGCCTATGTGTGCACAATCACTTTTTTTTCCTCTTGGATTTAAAATCACAGCAATTATTCTTTGAATCACACATTATTAAAGGGATTTGTTTTGAACTTGTCTTTAATCATTGCATTTGCTAGAGTCTTTATGAAGGTCACAAAATAAATGAGTGAGACTTGGTGCTTTTTTTGAACTGACAGTACTGTCATGTGATTGGGGGTGGTTGGGGCCCTGCTTATTCAATTTAATGATAGAGACCAAAAGTTCTGTTGGCAATAAAAATAATCTTTGTAGAAATACCCAGTCAGTTGGAGTGCTATAAAGGAGCTTTTGTCAATAAAAACTGTAATCATTACTATGGTTTTGTTCCATTTCTGTGGTAATTAGTTATTATCATTATTTATTACTTCATTTTATGGTTATTGCTTGCAATTTCAGAGTTTAAATACTGAAAGCATAAACAGTGTTAATTTAATTACTGTGTTGAAATTCTGAAAACTCCCATGTGGTGTTAAGATTATTAATAAGTATATTTCAAATGGATATTCTAATTACATTTTGCATTTTGCCAGATTTCTTGTTCATCATAATTTTGAACAAATTGTTATGTTTTGTCATTTGAAAATTGTCATGCAAAAATAAATGTCATTTCATGAGGCTGTGTTTAGGCAAACACCATGAATTTTGTAGTTCACAGAGAAAACAATACAGTGATTAAGCAAATAATTCTACATAGGTTTTATATATTTTCTTTTTTTTTTCATTTATCTTTTTTTGGTTTTTTATTATTATTATTATTATTATTATTATTATTATTATTATTATTTTACAACACCATTCAGTTCAACATAATAGCCACAGAATCCCCTGTTCTCCCCCTCTCGCCCACCCCTCCCCCCAGCCCACCCCCCATTCCCACCTCCTCCAGATCAAGGTCTCCCCCGAGGACCGGGGTTGACCTGGTAGACTCAGTCCAGGCAGGTCCATTCCCCCCTCCCAGACCGAGCCAAGTGTCCCTGCATAAGTCCCAGGATTCAAACAGCCAACTCATGCAACGAGCCCAGGACCTGGCACCAATGCACAGCTGCCTCCCAAACAGATCAAGCCAAATGACTGTCTCACCCGTTCAGGTGGCCTGATCCAGTTGGGGGCCCCTCAGCCTTTGGTTCATAGATCCTGTGCTTCCATTCATTTGGTTATTTGTCCCGGTGCTTTATCCAACCTTGGCTTCAACAATTCTCGCTCATATAAACCCTCTTCTTACTCACTAATTAGACTCCCAGTACTCCACCAGGGGCCCAGCCGTGGATGTCTGCCTTCAGATTCCTCAGTCCTTGGATGGGGTTTATGGCACCACTATCTGGGTGTCTGGCCACCCCATCACCAGAGTAGGTCAGTTTCTGCCGTCTCGCAACCATTGCCAGCAGTCTTTTGAGGGGGTATCTTTGTGGATCTCCGTGGGCCTCCCTAGCTCTCTGCTTCCTCCCCTTCTCACCTTCTCATGTGGTCTTCATTTACCATGGTCTCCTATTCCTTGTTCTCCCTCTCTTTTCTTGATCCAGCTAGGATCTCCCACTCTTTCCCTCGACTGTCGCCCTTCATTGTTCCCACTCATGACCAGGCTATTCATGTAGATCTCGTCCATTTCTCCGTGTCTTTTTTTGGGGTCCCGTTTTCCAGGTAGCCTCACTGGTGATGTGAGTAGCAGTCTAGTCATCCTTGTTCCACATCTAGCATCTTCCTATGAGTGAGTACATACCATATTTGTCTTTCTGAGTCTGGGTTACCTCACTCAGGATGATTTTTTCTAGATCCATCCATTTGCCTGCAAACCGTGTGATGTCGTTGTTTTTCTCTGCTGAGTAGTATTCCATTGTGTATATGTGCCACAATTTATTTATCCATTCTTCAGTTGAAGGGCATCTAGGTTGTTTCCAGGTTTTGGCTATTACAAACAATGCTGATATGAACATAGCTGAGCAAGTGCTCTTGTGGTATGATTGAGCATTTCTTGGGTATATGCCCAGGAGTGGTATAGCTGGATCTTGGGGGAGATTGATTCCCAATTTTCTAAGAAAGCGCCATATTGATTTCTAAAGTGGTTGTACAAGCTTGCATTCCCACCAGCAGTGGAGGAGAGTTCCCCTAGTTCCACATCCTCTCCAGCATAAAGTGTCTTCAGTGATTTTGATCTTAGCCACTCTGACAGGCGTAAGGTGGTATCTAGAGTTGTCTTGATTTGCATTTCCCTGATGATTAGGGAAGTTGAGCAATTCCTTAAATGTCTTTCAGCCATTTGGGATTCCTCTGTTGAGAATTCTCTGTTTAGTTCTAAAGCCCATTTCTCAATTGGACTGTTGGTCCTTTTGATGTCTAATTTCTTGAGTTCCTTATATATTCTGGATATCAGTCCTCTGTCAGATGTGGGGTTGGTGAAGATCTTTTCCCATTCTGTAGGCTGTCGCTTTGCCTTGTTGACCGTATCCTTTGCTCTACAAAAGCTTCTCAGTTTCAAGAGGTCCCATTGATTGATTGTTTGTCTCAGTGTCTGCGCTACTGGTGTTATATTTAGGAAGTGATCTCCTATGCCAAGGCGTTCAAGACTATTTCCTACTTTCTCTTCTAGCAGGTTCAGAGTAGCTGGATTTATGTTGAGGTCTTTGATCCACTTGGACTTAAGTTTTGTGCACGGTGACAGATATGGATCTATTTGCAGCCTTCTACACGCTGATATCCAGTTATGCCAGCACCATTTGTTGAAGATGCTTTCTTTTTTCCATTGTACACTTTTGGCTTCTTTGTCAAAAATTATATGTCCATAGGTGTGTGGGTTAATGTCAGGGTCTTCAATTCGATTCCATTGGTCCACATGTCGGTTTTTATGCCAATACCAGGCTGTTTTTATTACTGTAGCTCTATAGTAGAGCTTGAAGTCGGGGATTGTGATGCCTCCAGAAGTTGTTTTATTGTACAGGTTTCTTTTAGCTATCCTGGGTTTTTTGTTTTTCCATATGAAGTTGAGTATTGTTCTTTCCAGATCTGTGAAGAATTGTGTTGGTATTTTGATGGGGATTGCATTGAATCTGTAAATTGCTTTTGGTAAGATTGCCATTTTTACTATGTTAACCCTGCCTATCCATGAGCATGGGAGATCTTTCCATTTTCTGAGATCTTCTTCAATTTCTTTTTTCAGGGACTTAAAGTTCTTGTCATATAGGTCCTTCACTTGCTTGGTTAGTGTTACCCCAAGGTATTTTATGTCATTTTTGGCTATTGTAAAGGGTGATGTATCTCTAATTGCCTTCTCAGTTTCTTTGTCCATTGTATATAGGAGGGCTACTGATTTTTTTGAGTTGATCTTGTATCCTGCTATGTTGCTGAAGGTGTTTATAAGCTTTATCAATTCCTGGGTGGAATCTTTGGGGTCACTCAAGTATACTATCATGTCGTCTGCAAATAGGGAAAGCTTGACTTCTTCCTTTCCAATTTGAATCCCCTTAATCTCCTTATGTTGTCTTATTGCTCTGGCTAGAACTTCAAGTACTATATTGAATAAGTATGGGGAGAGTGGACAGCCTTGTCTCGTTCCTGATTTTAGTGGAATTGCTTTGAGTTTCTCTCCATTTAATTTGATGTTGGCTGTTGGTTTGCTATATATTGCCTTTATTATGTTTAGGTATGTTCCCTGTATTCCTGATCGCTCCAAGACTTTTATCATGAAGGGGTGTTGGATTTTGTCAAATGCCTTTTCTGCATCTAGTGAGATGATCATGTGGTTTTTTTCTTTGAGTTTGTTTATATGGTGTATTACATTGATGGACTTTCGTATGTTGAACCACCCTTGCATCCCTGGGATGAAGCCTACTTGATCATGGTGGATAATTGTTCTGATGTGTTCTTGGAGTCTGTTTGCCAGTATTTTATTGAGTATTTTTGCATCAATGTTCATGAGGGAGATCGGTCTGTAGTTCTCTTTCTTTGTTGCATCCTTGTTTGGTTTAGGAATCAGGGTAATTGTAGCCTCATAGAAGGAGTTTGGTAATGTTCCTTCTGTTTCTATTATGTGGAACAATTTAGAGAGTATTGGTATTAACTCTTCTTTGAAGATCTGGTAGAATTCTGCGCTGAAACCATCTGGTCCTGGGCTTTTTTTGGTTGGGAGACCTTTAATGACTGTTTCTATTTCCTTAGGGGTTATTGGACTATTTAAATAGTTTATCTGGTCTTGATTAAACTTAGGTATGTGGTATCTATCCAGAAAAATGTCCATTTCTTTTAGGTTTTCCAGTTTTGTGGAGTAGAGGTTTTTGAAATATGACCTTATAATTCTCTGGATTTCCTCAATGTCTGTTGTTATGTCCCCCTTTTCATTTCTGATTTTGTTGATTTGGATTCTCTCTCTCTGTCTTTTGGTTAGTTTGGATAAGGGCTTGTCTATCTTGTTGATTTTCTCAAAGAACCAACTCCTTGTTTCATTAATTTTTTGTATTATTCTCTTAGTTTCTAATTTATTAATTTCACCTCTCACTTTGATAATTTCCTGGCGTCTATTCTTCCTGGGAGACTTTGCTTCTTCTTGTTCTAGAGCTTTCAGATGTGCTGTTAATTCACTAGTGTGCGATTTCTCCAACTTCTTTATGTGGGCATTTAGTGCTATGAATTTCCCTCTTAACACTGCTTTCATAGTGTCCCATAAGTTTGGGTATGTGGTGTCTTCATTTTCATTGATCTCTAGGAAGTCTTTAATTTCTTTCTTTATTTCTTCCTTAACCCATTGGTGATTCAGTTGAGCATTATTCAGTTTCCATGAGGTTGTAGGTTTTCTGTAGTTTTTGTTGTTGTTGAAATCTAGCTTTAAACCATGGTGATCTGATAGAACACAGGAGGTTATTCTGATTGTTTTGTATCTGTTGAGATTTGCTTTGTGGCCAAGTATGTGGTCGATTTTAGAGAAAGTTCCATGGGGTGCTGAGAAGAAAGTATATTCTTTCTTGTTAGGATGGAATGTTCTGTAGATATCTATTAGGTCCAATTGGGTCATGACATCGGTTAAGTCCTTTATTTCTCTGTTAAGTTTCGATTTGGGAGATCTGTCCATTGGTAAAAGTGGGGTGTTGAGATCTCCCACTATTAATGTGTGGGGTTTTATATGTGGTTTAAGCTTTAGTAATGTTTCTTTTACATATGTGGGTGCCCTTGTATTTGGGGCATATATGTTCAGAATTGAAACTTCATCTTGGTCGATCTTTCCTGTGACGAGGATGTAATGTCCTTCTTGATCTCTTTTGATTGATTTTAGTTTGAAGTCTATTTTGTTGGATATCAGGATGGCTACCCCTGCTTGTTTCTTAAGACCATTTGATTGAAAAGTCTTTTCCCAGCCTTTTATTCTTAGGTAGTGTCTATCTTTGAATTTGAGATGTGTTTCTTGTATGCAGCAGAAAGATGGGTCCTGCTTTCGTATCCATTCTGTAAGTCTATGTCTTTTTATAGGTGAATTAAGTCCATTGATATTAAGGGATATTAATGACCAGTGATTCTTCATCCCTGTTATTTTTGGTGGTAGTGTGTGTGTACTTCTCTTCTTTGGGGTTTACTGTTGTGGCTTTATCTATTGCCTGTGTTTTCAAGTGTGTATCTGACTTCCCTCGGTTGGAATTTTCCTTCTAGTGCTTTCTGTAGGGCTGGGTTTGTGGATAGGTATTGTTTAAATCTGGCTTTGTCTTCGAATGTCTTGTTCCTTCCGTCTATGATGATTGAAAGTTTTGCTGGGTATATTAATCTGGGCTGACATCCATGGTCTCTTAGTGTCTGCATTACATCTGTCCAGGTCCTTCTGGCTTTCAAAGTCTCCATTGAGAAATCGGGTGTTATTCTGATGGGTTTACCTTTATAGGTCACTTGGCCTTTTTCCTTGGCTGCTCTTAATATTCTTTCTTTATTCTGTACATTTAGTTGTTTAATTATTATGTGTCGAGGGGACTTTTTTGGGGGGTCTAGTCTGTTTGGTGTTCTATAGGCTTCTTGTATCTTCATAGGCATTTCCTTCTTTAAGTTGGGAAAGTTTTCTTCTATAATTTTGTTGAATATATTTTCTGTGCCTTTGAGTTGGTATTCTTCACCTTCTTCTATCCCTATAATTCGTAGGTTTGGTCTTTTTATGGTGTCCCAGATTTCTTGGACATTTTGGTTCATGACTTTGTTGGCTTTAGTGTTTCCTTCGACTGATGGAACTATTTCTTCTACTGTATCTTCAATGCCAGAAATCCTCTCTTCCATCTCTTGCATTCTGTTGGTTATACTTGCATCCGAAGTTCCAGATCTTTTACTCAGGTTTTCTATTTCCAGCATTCCCTCTGTTTGTGTCTTTTTTATTTTTTCAATTTCCCTTTTCAGTTCTTGGACTGTTTCCTTTGTTTGTTTCATTGCTTTTTCATGATTTTCTTTCAGTGCTTTATTGTTTTCTTCCAGGATTTTAATGTTTTCTTCCAGGACTTTATTGTTTTCTTGGAGGGCTTTATTGTTTTCTTCTAATTTGTTTGCCCTTTCCTCTAGTTGTTTACAGCGTTCTTCCAATTTTCTTGTCTTTTCCTCTACACAAGCCTCTACCTTCTTCATGAAGTTACTCATAAGGCTACTTTCTTCTGCTTCTTCCAATTTTTGGTGTTCAGATCTAGATGTTGGAGGCGAGCTAGGTTCTGGTGATGCTGTATTGCTCTTCATTTTGCTATATGTACTTCTGCTTTGACGTCTGCCCATCTCCTTGTGGTTCCTTCTTGGTCTTATCAGTGGACTTGTTTCACAAAGAGCTGACAGACTCAGGAAGACTCTCTCTCTTGTCCAAGAGGGAGTTCTCTTGTCCAACTCTTTGGTCCAGAAGGGAAGTCAGGGGCCAGCTCTGGTCCAGAATGGCAGTCGGGGACAGGCTGGGAGCTGGGGTCGGTCTCTAAGTCTCAGGAAGTGGCTGGGGTCTTGGGCAGATGGGCGTGGGGGCAGGGCGCGGAGACTGCAGGGGCTGCCGGGGGCTTGGAAAAGGGGATCCCTCCCGGTGGGGCTAGAAGGGGAGCTGCCCGGTGGCCAGAACCCGGCGCCAAGCTGGGCCGGCCTCTCAGGAGTGGCTGGTGCCCAGGAATGGGGTCCGGGTTGGACCCGGGTACTCACCTCTGGTCAAGAAGGGAAGTCGTCGGGGGCAGGCTGGGAGCTGGGGGGCCGGTCTCTAAGTCTCAGGAAGTGGCTGGGGTCTTGGGCAGATGGGCGTGGGGGCAGGGCGCGGAGACTGCAGGGGCTGCCGGGGGCTTGGAAATGGGGATCCCTCCCGGTGGGGCTAGAAGGGGACCTGCCCGGTGGCCAGAACCTGGTGCCAAGTTGGCCAGGTCCTCCCGGGGTGGCTGGTGGCCAGGGATGGGGTCCCGGCTGGACCCAGGCACTCACTTCTGGTCCAGAAGGGAAGTTGTCGGGGGCAGGCTGGGAGCTGGGGGCCGGTCTCTAAGTCTCAGGAAGTGGCTGGGGTCTTGGGCAGATGGGCGTGGGGTAGGGCGTGGAGACTGCAGGGGCTGCCGGGGGCTTGGAAATGGGGATCCCTCCCGGTGGGGCTAGAAGGGGAGCTGCCCGGTGGCCAGAACCCGGCGCCAAGCTGGGCAGGTCCTCCAGGGGTGGCTGGTGCCCAGGGATGGGGTCCGGGTTGGACCCGGGTACTCACCTCTGGTCCAGAAGGGAAGTCCGGTTTTATATATTTTCAAAGGCAGCTTCAAACCTTAAAAACCTTTGAGGGGACAGAGAGGTTGCTCAGTGGTTTAGAGCACTTACTATTCTTCCAAAAGATCAGGTTCAGTTTCCAAAAACTACAAGGGTGCTCACAACCCTGTATCTTCACCTCTTCTGGCCTTCTAAGGCAATTGCACTCATTTTCACATACTCTCACACAGGCACAGACACATAATTTAAAGCAAAGGAAATAGTTTTTTTTTTTTTTTTAAATGATTCTTCACACAATATAAAACTGTGAAAACAGGTGATATTTATTGTTATTTCTATTTGTTTCATTTAATTTATTTTTAATTACTATTTTGTGTGTATGAATGTTTTGTCTGCACATACATCTGTACAATGTGTGCATAACTGGTGCCCTTGGAGGCTATAAAAGAATATCAGATTCCCTAGAATTGGAGTTATAGATATTTGTGAGCTGTCATGGAGGTGCTGGGAATTGAACCTCAGTCCTCTGGAAAAGTAGTCAATGCTTTCAACTGCTGAGTTGGCTTCTTCCTCTCCATCATTTGTTTAATTTTTATTTATATAAAATAGAGAATCTATAAAATTTAGTATAAAGTGGTATACAATTTGATCAGTAACCACCATAATACTTACTAATTATCTTTGATATTATATTTTAAATTCAATGTATACTTTAACCACACATCAGTGATTAGCATCATCAGAATATGGTGGAAAACTAATTGCACTGGTGTAATTAGACTTTATTTACTGCATAGAAAAAAGTGACAAATAGGAAGTAGGTTATTTTGGCCGAGGTTTTTTTTTTTTTTTTTTTTTTTTTACAATTTAATTGTAGCTTGAGCTATAGACAAATTTCTAAACAGTCTTATTAATAGAAAACACAGAGTCAGATATAGGGGTGAAAACCTAAGAGAGATCAGAAGAATAGGAACAGCCACATGCTAACCTCATATCACAAACTCTGCAGCTTCCTGTCTACCCATGCCTATGTGCCTTGCTATTCTGTCATCTGATTTGCTATCTCTGTCCAGCTACATCACTTCCTCTTCCTGCCCAGCTCTGTCACTTCCTGTCTGTCTGTACAGACCTTCAGACTTCCATGGATAACTAGTGTTGGAATTTAAGGTGTGGGCCACCACACCTGGCTCGGTTCCCAGTATGGCCTTGAACTCACATAGATCCAGGCAGATCCCTGCCTCCCAAGTGATAAGATTAAAGGTGTGTGCTAACATTGCATGACTTTTGTGTTTACTTATAATGGCTGCCTTTTTCATTTGATCTCCAGGCAAGCTTTATTTATTTATTAGAACACAAATAAATTATCACCACATTGAGCATTAACAGCAAAGCTTATGAGTAATGAGATAATATTTTCTTGTAGCAAATCCTTGGGGTGATTTGAGGTCATGACTCTTTGGACAAATAAGGCAATTCCCATTAGGCACAAACATGCTAATACTCCTGTATACACCTACAGAGGCCAGTGCACTGGGGTTTTCAGAATCACAAAAAGGAATGTGGTGAAACTTTAGAAAAGGTTGTGCATCTAAATGTCTTCTGTGAGCTGCTTGGTAGAAACTGAGGAGAGATTTTGCAATGGAAAGGAAGTCATTGGGACATATCTAAAGACAATAAAAGACTAAGTGAGAAACAAAGGAGCTGGTCACATTGTACTGAGGCCATGTAGAGCTCTGACCCTGGAATAACCCTTTAGAAATATGCCCCGTTTAGGGGCACATCAAACTTAGAACTAAAAAGTAGAACAGTCACATGATATGGGTGGCTGCTGATAAGAGAGCAACTCATGGGAGGCACAATCCAGGGAGGGATTCTCTCTGTTACTGATAGCCAGTAGTTTGGGCAAATGAAAACATGAGTGTCTAAACCCAAGTAGCACATGATAGCATCTATCCAGATTAGTAGGATGCTAGATGTGTCGCAAAGCTGTTGAAGGCACTGTTAGATAAATGGGAATAGTCCATGAAGTTAACACCAAGTCAACCAAATACAGACCAGACTGTTTCTGTGAGGCCTGTTTTGATGAGAACTCTAGAACATAAGACAAGGTGAAACCAGTAGATTTTAGCAAAGGGGATAGGAACAGGAATATTCAGTGTTTTAACTGACTATATTTACAACTCTGTGATTAAATGAGCAAACAAATAAAACAACTAACAGGATGAGATTTGGGGCTTCCAGAAATAGAAATAATATTTTTAGCATGCCAGATATGAATGCTTACGAATAGTATATTAATAAATAGCTTATAACTCAAAATAAGATGAAGTAATACAACCAAGGAATAAAACCAGACCAAACAAACAAAATAGTAGGTAAACTAATTTTTACAAATGGACAATATACCAGGGTAGACATTTGTTAAAAAGGACATAAATAGATCCAATGCACTCATGAAAATACTTCATACCATTAATCACAAAACCAGTGTGAATTTATCATTATGAGTTCAGTTCCTAGCTTTCAGAAGAAATCCTATGAAACATATGTCAGCAAGAGTTTCAAGATATTGAACTGCCTGGAGCAGGTATAATTTTGTGTGGTCATTAGAGAAACTACATAGAAAAAAATAGGCCATAAAACTAAAAAAAGGAACTATTAAATATGATACATCTGTTCTACTGTTATGTGTTTATCTACATTAAATAAAATCAAGAAGATAAAGGTATTTATCCTCTCTTTTCCATACCAGCCAAGGTGTGAAAACAGTTTAAAAGCTTACCAACAGACATATGGATATTTATAATAAATAAATATTCACATGTGCTGTGGATATTGCTCTGTATAAATAAAATGCTGATTTGTCAGTAGCCAGGCAGGAAATAGAGTTTAGGCGGGATAAGGAGAGAGGAGAATTCTGGGAAGTGAAGGGCTGTGTCAGGAGACACTGCCAGCCGCCGCCATGAGAAGCCACAAGATACATGGCAACTTATAGATGAACAGAAATGGGTTAATTTAAGATATAAGAATAAATAACAGGAAGCCTGAGCCATTAAGCCTAACGGTTTAAATAATATAAGCGTCTGTGTGTTTATTTGGGTCTAAGTGCCTGTGGGTCTGAGCAGGACTGGAGAAAACTCCAGCTACACACATGTAGGCATATGTATGCATAAATAGACATTCATATAGATATCCACAAAGTATAATATTGTCCTTCCTTCAATAGAAAATAAAAGCAATGTCTCCAAAGAGGTAGATGGATCTGAAGAATGTTATGCTATTATACTCTGTGTAATTAGTCAGACATTGACAAATGAATGCTTGTATTTAGGATCTAAAATATTCCACATACAGAAATTTTAAAATTCTGATCAATGTTGTAGCAAGGCATCAGTATCATTGAAGCTTTGCAAACAAAATTTCCATGTAGACAAACAAGGTCAATGAATCTAATTTTGTAAGTTATTGAACAAGTAAGATAGCTTGTAATTGCTTATGGACATCAGATATATACCTCACACACGATATGTAAATTGTCATATATATGTAAATATATATATATGATATGTAAAGTGAATATAATCATGCCTTTCATTTTTTTATATAAAATATATGAACCAAAAATACATACACTTTATTTTCCTTGCCTCTACTCCTCCCAGCTCTTCCCCAACTTTCCTCTCCCCCAGATATACTCCCTCTCTGTTTCTCAAGCAATAAGTAAATAAAGTATGAAATTCTTAGCATTGAAACCCAAATGTTAGTTGTATAAATATTTCACATTAATTCTTTCAACTCTAATGCAAGTTTAAAAGTATTTTCCATTTAAAAATTAAAGTTGGAGGATAGTCTGGAAAAATGAGCTTATACAGAGTACTTGCTGCTGTTCCTGAGGACTCATGTTCAGTTCCTAGAACGAAGCTCCAACTGTCTGTAACTCCTGCTCCAGGGAATGGAAATTCTTTTCTGTCCTCCAGAGATATCTGCACTTACATGCAGAAATGTAGGCCCACATGCATACACACACACACACACACACACACACACACACATACACACATACACACACACAAACACACACTTACTTGACAAAGACAAAATCTTTTTTAAATATCTGATATTATAGTATTAAAATTAAATTCCAAATATTAGATATGACTTCATGTCATTGAATAAAAGATAAATACTTGGGCCTATGAAATAGCTTAGCAGGTAGAATAGATTGCTGCTTAGTCTAGTGACCTGAGTTCAATCCCTCAGACCTATATAGTAGAGAAGGAAAATCAGCTCCCTCAGGTTGTCCTCTCACCTCAACAGAAGCACCATAGCATAAACAACACATGCACATACACATGAATGTGTATGTATGTATGTGTGTGTGTATATATGTATATATATATATATATGAACATATATACACTATACTCAGGATGAACAATTAATATATTTTAAAATATATAAATACCTTTAATCCCCTGATATTATAAAACTATTGATAACTTACTTGATTACTTGTTATTCTTTCAGAGTATTTTATTTCTTTGTGATAAGCACTATGTAATAGGCCATAGAATTTGTACCCATCAATAAAATATTAGCATAAAAAAAGTACCATCCAGTTCTGGTTTTTATTGGCTTTCTCTGGTCATGAGGTCATTAGTTCTCTGGCAAGCATACTCTTCTTTAACGAGTCAAGTATAGCATTTGAAAGGCACCTACAAGATGATGAAATAGTAAAAATAGTTTTGAAAACAAGAAACATCTGAGAGTCTTTTAATAATGTACTATAGAATGGATATAAATCCCATTAGTACAGTTTTAAAGGCATGAAAATTATCTAACTAGGAAAATAAAATCAGCTGTCTTGGTCCATGATGAAATATGTACAAGGAATTTCAGAAACATCTGCTTTGGAAAAATTTTAAACAAAAGACATGTAATTAATCCTACTAACATATATGTAGCCTATCACACTTACCATGTCATTGAGACCATTTATATCATCTGAGATAACGATACTTATACTATCTGTTAAGATTAATTCATAATATATTTTACTCTATTAACTATACAGTGATCATTTAATTTCATCAAGTTTGTATTTGAGGTCAGTTATGTTTTTAAGATAAATTTTGCTAATATTAATACAGTTGCAATGGAACTATTGCAAAGTCATAGCTTGCTAAATATAATTTACCTTACCTCTTTCTGTGGAATGCCCTTCCAGTCCGACTTGTAAGCACACAGCGTCTTATATTCTGTAAACATTTGTGCAATGCCCGCAGTTTCTCACTCAGACTCAAGCAATAAAATTCTTCCAATCATTTGCAGTAAAACAACATAATAAATGTCATACTGGAGTAATAAATTTTCATTTGTTTATCCTCTACAGTTTGGGCCACACTGAACTGGGAACCCTGCAGTAAAATTGATTATGAGATGAGTGGTCCTGTCTGTCTTGGCTCCTGGCTTTCCATTCAATAACTGCAGCGTGAGGCTCTTGTAAGTTCAGGGTACTGAAGGAAGAAAGATAAAATATCATTGAGATATTATTTGATAGGTTAAATATAAACATGGCACTCCTAACTAGCAAAATATGTACTAATCTGTACAGATGGTTTTTGGAGGTGATAAAACCCAACATTGATTCTTTTCTTTCCTATCATAATAATGCGAGTCCTTAGATGATTTCTCAACTTGGCTCAAAACAATTTGGCATGAGCAAGGTTATATTTAATGGAAAGTTAGAAGCTTTTTCTTACTTCTGGGTTTCCAGTAGGACATTTCTAATATTATCTCTGCATACCAGAAACAATGATTATTGAATGAATTATGGATGTGTTCGTATTTATTAACATATAAGACATGTCCATTGAAGTACTTGTGCACTACCTCTGAACTGGCACAGAAAACATGCTCCTGTTTTGATGATCCATATCTGCCATCAAAATAACACTGTTTTCAGGATTCAGTGTGGCACTGAATTCTACAAGTTCCCTAAACTGAAGATTCAATATGTCAAGACAGCTGAGGAAATTATTAAAATCTGCATCACTTGGCTAAAAAAATGCTACACATTCCTTTCTCCTGTCTCAGGAGAAACTATAGACAAAGCTGAAACTGCAAATTCTCTTCAAAATGACTATTGTATTGATCTCTTCTTTCCTCAGCAGAGTATTACCACTTTCCTCTAGTCCAGAAAAGAGAAGAGGGGTTTGTTGTGCCATTTCTTGTCTCATTTAGTTTAGACTGTAAATCAGCTGACTGTAAGACATCCAGATAATATAGCTTGGTATAGAAAATAGGAAAATATAGAGCAGAGGAAAACACTACCACTCACATATTGATTCATAATGTTACTATTGAATAAGCCCTGAATGTAGGATGAACCTCTGAAGGTATAGCAGCTTTCCTTAAGAGAACAAGCAGTATAAAATACAAAATCTTAATATCTCCGAAATAGACTACCTCCATTACCAATCTGTCACTGTTTGAAATTTCTTATGGATGCAAAAACTGTTTATTCAGGTACCATATTTTGCCCTTTGGGTATATGTATTAACTATTGTTCTCATTGTCCACACAATTGACACGGAACTTAAGAAAAGAAAGATTGCTTGACCTACAATCTGAAGCTACTTTTTTCTTCATGGCAGTGAAATCATGGTAGGTAGTAGAGGCATCAGCTGGCCACATTATAGGTGCAGTGAGAAAGCCAAGAACAGGGTCAGGCTATGAAATGTTAAGTAGTGCCTTCACTGACACACTTCAGCAGTAAATTTCCATGCCTTAAAAGTTCAGTAATCTTGCCTAACAGAGCAACCACCTGAAGACCACATGTTCAAATATACTAGCCTATGGGATATTCTACTCAATTCACAAATATAAGTAAAGACCTATACTTTATAAATCAACTCATTAATCTATTGAGATTGCATCACATTTTAAGTGTTAATAAGTACTTTTTATACTTGGAGTCCTAGTTCATATTTTAAATATATGTGATTCATATATTAGTTGTTAGATAAGCATAGCCCCAGCATTACATTTCTGCATACTTTTGCTAATTTAAAAATAATGTCATGATAAAGAGATTAAAAGATTATGTCAAACATATCTTTGTCATCATACTTATTCCTTGATCATATAAAATATTATCACTATTTGTTCCCTGCTTTTGTCCTCAATGAGTATATTTTATAAATTTGTACAAATAATCTCCCTGTGCATTCCCATATAGAAAATAATAGCCACGAATTAGTGGTGCTCAGCCTGGAGAAGAGAACCTCCTTTCTACAAAGAGTGACAGTCAATGCAAAGAATTCTATCTGACCAAGATCCCAAGAATAACACAATGCTGAATGCTGGGTTTTTAATGGGGACACTTGTATCAGCATCCCTCCCCCTGCCTTTTCAATGGTCATGGAGCATCCTAGATGGAAGGCAAGGGAATTTAATGGCTGGGGAGGATTTAGGAATCAGAGATTAGAAGAGTCTCATTAAAGGTGGCCATGAAGATAACATATTCATGCTTCAGTGATAAACACACAGCAGTTATGGATGCCTGCACACAATTAGGCTCTCCAACTTCCAGCCACTAATAGAGAAATGCCTATGAGGATCCATTCTTTCCTTAGGAGACAATGACTCTTTTGGTTTAAGGAAGGTGTGTCATTTTTTTGAATACTGGGTGCCTATTAGGTAAAAGGGGTCTAAGGTAAGGAATGGGGAAGCCGGAGCACAGTGGGAAATGACTGCAATCACAATATATCCTGTAGCAGATGAAATGTTGAACAATAAAGAAAGAAAAAATCCCTTCCAAAATTATACCTTTGTTATTTATTGTTTAATTTGTTTTCACTTTTTATAAAAGTTATTATAAATGAGTTATAAAAGTTTATAAAAATTATTATATAAAATGAACTTGCAAATAAAAAAGCAAGGACCACACTCTGAAATAAACAAGACCCAAAGTCATACATTTCAGTGTACTGCTATATAGTTAGACTTCACATTCGCAATGAAAGTTGTAAAGCTTCTCTATCAAGTATATCTTATATACTTATCTACCACCCAAACCAAAAAATCCATGACAGAATAAGGACCAGAAAAATAACTATATTTATATTATCTTTCATAACTCATTTCCAATACCTACATTCAATCTCTCTTCATGCCCCAATATTTAGCCTTTTTTTGTTGTCTTTTCTTTATACTCTATACCCAAATGTACATTTGCTTACATTTAATACAACAAATACTTGCTCACCTGGACATACACAAAAATGTTTGTTGTAAAAGACCTCTCAAAATAATTAAGAAATATTTATATAAATTTGTTTCCTTTAACTATATTGAGTTATTTGATGTGGCAACAAAGCATGTTTTGTCTTTAAATGCAAACTATGAATGGTTAAAAATGAATGGAATATTTTATTCTTATAAGACTATATTTACTACACTGTATAACCATGTAAAATGCATGCATTTCTATATATTGGAAGTGAACACATACAAAATGGAGCACATACACAACATATAAGATAATATATATCTTTTTTTCACTTTCATGGAATGGATTTAGACATAAACATTTATGATTCAATTTATGTAGCTAGCACCTTCTTGTTGTTGATAATGGGGGTAATGGGGCTGTTCTTTCAATACTCTATAATGATAAGGAAATCTTTACATAAGAAAATAGATATGCATTACTATCATACAAATGAATATGATATTTATAACACTTTGGTTGAGGAGAGGTAAATTAAACTTTAGAACTTCAGTGTGAGTACATAATAGAGACCATTAAGAGAGAATGCTCCAGTATGATGATAGACAGCTGCATGTAGTGAACTAAGTATTGGATCATCCCAGAATTCAGAGAAAATAAAACCAGTAACAAAAAGACCAAACTAGCCTACAAGATCAGAGAAGGTCTAGAATTAGCACACTGGGAATGAACATGTTTTTACATTTGCTTACTAGGAGAGGGCACTGAAAAAGGTGGTAAGTGACACCTTTTGAACTCTGCTGTCCTATGACAAGTAATGAGTTTGATTAGGATAACATTTTTAATGACCATTTCATAATATTATAAATTTAATATTTTGACACCTGAAAAAAAAATCTTTGATGACCAATAAAAAAAATTAGTTCCAAACAGGAAAAATCATTTTAAGAAATTAAAAAGAGTAAATGAGTTCTCCTAATTTGTGTTTCTGTTGCTGTGATAAACACCATGACATAAATTAACTTTGTCAAGAAAGGATTTATTTGGTATATTATAATCCATTACTGAGGGGGTCATGGCAGGAAATGAAGGCAGATTCTTGGAGGCAGGAGCTGAAGCAGAAGCCACAGAGAAGTGCTATTTATTGGCTCATTCCTCCTGGCTTGTTCAGCCTGCTTTTTTGTACAACTCAGGACCAACTGCCCAAGGATAGAACCACCCACAGTGGGCTGAGCCCTTTCACATCAATTATTAATCAATAAAATGTCCCACAGACATGTCCAGTTCCTCAACTGAGAATTTTCCTCCCTAGGGACTTCAAGTTGGCCAAGGCTAACTAAGCAGCCCATGAGTGCTTTAAAACAGACACCAAAGCTAGGTTACTCTTATGGAAAGGCTGAGTGTGATTATACCCCTAAAAGGTTAACACTCTCTCTGGGAGTTTCCCTTCTGGGGCAAAAACCTTCTAAATCTACATGTGCCCTTAAGGTTAAACTGCATCTGAGATAATTAAGTAAGCCATTATTTGGAGAAATCTTCAAAACAGAATCTTTCTTGAAGGTACACTATGTTACAAAAATATTTTAACTGGCTCTTTACAGTTGTACCATGTAATAATACCATCTATAAAAAGTATTCCTGTGCAAAACTTAGAAATACGGGGGAGGACATGTATTGTTTAACCAGATGTTACAAAGTTAAGGCACCAACACAAATAATTTTATTGACTTTTTACTAAGGTACTTATCTACACCCTCTTATTTCAGTTCCCAAATTTATTGTATTCTGAATTCCAGTAAGAACCTATCAATTAACAATAATGTATAATGTAAATAAAGAAGCATGATTGAGTTTAAATAAAGTTTTAGCTTCATAAAGGAACTCTAATTAAATTTTTCTCTCTTTCTTTCTTCTGTTTGTATGTAGTATTGAATGCCTGTCAAGTCCTACATGTGGAAAACAGATAAAACTTTTCATGTAATGACTTCTCTCCCTGTATTTGGAGGCAGGGTCTCTCTTCTCTCAACCACTATGTTCTGTGAATTTCCATGCCTCCACATCTCATATCTCTGTAGAAGTGCAAGGTTTACAGAAGCATGCCCCTACGTCTGGCATTTCATGTTCTCAAGATCAAATTCAGGTCTTGTTCTGGAAGGGATTTATCTACTGAGCCATCTCCCAGACTCCAATGCAGAACTTACTTTTAAAAATGCATTGTGCAGAAATGATGACACTTTACATTTTAGCTTATAATTTATGCTTGAATGCATGGATATTTGGGACTGAATTCAAAATCATACGTCCTATTCCTTTTTTTTTAAAGCAAGATAACATAGGTAATTTGGGTGTGTTATACTAATGATGTTGAAGGCCATCATCTAAGACAGTGGTTGTCATCCTGTGAGTTGTGACCCCTTCAGATATCCTGCATATCAGATATTTACGTTATGATTCATAAAGTTAGCAAAAGTACAATTATGAAAAAGCAAGAGAATAATTTTATGGTTGGGGTCAACACAGCATGAGGAACTGTGTTAAAGAGCTGTAGCATTAGGAAGGGTGAGAACCACTGATTTGAGAAATGTTTTTGGTGCTAAGATCTTGAGTTGTATATATGTAGTTTACATAAATAAAAAGCCAAAAGTTAAAGTTGTAGCAGACTGAAGCTGTTGGTTTATCTGACTCACATCTAATACTAATGTTTATTACTTAGTAATAATCTGTATCTGTTATATGATTTCCAGGCCTTGCTTTACAGGCTGATTTATTAAAAGGTGGATTAAATACTCTTTTGTACCAACTAGCAATTACAACTCAATGGCCGTATCCTATGCATGGATGAGGATTGCACTGGTTTGCAGGTTAGCTGGGACTGGTTGCTTTAAGAGAGGTTCATCTGGATGGCTTTGATGTGCATTTGGTTTGCCTGGGATTAGCTAGACAGTGCCATTTTTAGATGCGTTTATCATAAGGATAAAAGAGAAATTCTAGCAGCTGTGAAGGAGAAAGTGCATCCTCCCAAGTTTCAGTCCTGGTGCTTGTCACATGCACTTATTCATTGAGTTAAAGAAGATATTTTCCTACTTGTATCCTGAAAGAAATGGAATCAGAGATTGGGCAGTTAGAAGAAATGTTGGGGGTATAATTTACATATTAGATGTCTTAGTCAATGCTCTATTGCTGTTAAGAGATGCCATGACCACTGCAACTCCTAGAAAGCATTTAATTGGGGTTTGATTGATTACAGTTTCAGAGGTTTAGTACATTATCAGCATTGTGGAAGGCATAACAGCACTCATGCAGACATGGTGCTGGAGAGGTAACTGAGGGTTCTACGTCTAGATCTTCAGGTAGCCGGAAGAGAAGAAAAGTCACTGGGCTCAACTTGGGCTTCAGAAATGTTAAAGCATAACACCAACGACATATTTTCTTCAACAAGGCCACACCTCCTAATCTTTCTAAGTAGTGCAACTCCATGATGACTAACCACTCAAATATGTGAACTTATGGGGACTAATCTTATTCAAATCACCACAGGGGCTCAGTGTGCTTGGTGAAGCTCCAGTCCTCTATAAGCTCAAGTAATGAAATCTTACCATTAAAAAACTGTAGGTTCATTTTACAGTGAATTCCAATTCATTATATATAAAGCACACAACTACAGCGCCATTCATTCATATCTAAATACTAACTTGATTAACCCTTTTTCAATAGATTTGCTTGATTTTATTCTATGCATATGAGCATTTGTCTGCATATCTCCCTGTGTACCTTGGGCATGGTGCCTTCAGATCCCACGAAGTTGGCATTACAGACTGTTGTGAGCTGTAAAGTGGGTACTGGAAACCGAACTCAGTTCTTCTCAAGAGCAGTACATAATTCCTCTTAATCATGTAGCTATCTTTCCATGCACAAATAAATTGTTTTTTAACATTGGAGCAGGGTGGCCAAAGAGAGAGATATTTAAAACAGTATACAGAAATGTCATAAATAAGCAAACTTAATGCATTATAATAGAAGTAAAATAATCAAAACAAACAACTAAAAAGAGATTAGCACAATTGAACTCCTGCAAAAATAAAATTAGAAAACAAAATTAGAGAAAGTTATGCATGTCTAGTTAGTTCCCACTTTAAAAACAGTGACATGTCAAGTTCATACACATACACCACAGTTCTAAGCTACAATGCAGATATGTAACACACTGTAATCATAGAAATAGAATGCCAGCTGTGGTTTCTTTAATTCTTGAATATGCTTAGTCTTAGAGGAACTTCTCTCAGGCTGATATAGTTGCTATTCCAGAGTCCTATTTCCAAAGCACTGAATATAGAACATGTGAAAATGTGAACCTTGTGAACATAAAACAATAGAAGGTGTTGACTGAGGAGTGACCTTCTTGATATTAATAAGGTCCTTTATAGGGAATGATAGTGAGCTTCCAAGGCAAGTCAGTTCCAGCTCAAAGTAAAGCAGAGGAAGAAAATGTTGCAAGTGAAAATTAAATCTAAATACATACAAAGATTGTTAAAATACATATTAGTTCATAAATGCAGACATAGATACAGAAATATGCAAGTGAATGTCATACTACTTTTTAATATAAGAAAAATGTAATAAGTTCTTTGTATAAATAAAAACAGTTCATATTGAGTAGAAAGCTAAGTTCTTAAGGCAGGCTTGTAACCTGAGTCCTTAAGGATCACAAGTACCATTGTTGCCTTCTTTTTTGGTGAAGCATGAGGATAAAACAGTAGAAGCCATCCAAAATACATACAAATATTAAAAAAAAATTTTATCTCTTCCCTGAGGAAATAAAATTCTAGACAGACAATGTAGAATTTCTACATCTCTTACTCATGAGGGAGTACATATTTTTTTTTACATTCTAGAAGTTTCCAGGGTTTGAACAACATTCCCATGTTCATCCTGATACCAAGCATATGCTGGGAGCCACTAGGGAAGAAAGAAGATTGCAGTAGGTTTTGGCTCTTACTTTATTTATATGGTGTCTATGGAGTCTGAGATCAAAGTAAGAACTGAGAGATAAATGGATATGAGCTTAACATGAACATTAAGTTGATTGACATATACCATTTCATAAGAAAGAGTTCCTTGGGGTGTAAGCATGAACACATTTTGTATTAGAAAAAGAAATTGGAATATGGAGTAAAACTCAAACATTCTGGGTTTTATTGCAGGTTTAGGAGAGGCCCTGTGCTTATATAATGTCCTGAAGTCTATGATATGTTATGCATTGCCACACAATTAATATTCTCAATCCTAACTCTTTGTTGATGGTTTATGTGCAACTGTACCCACTTTCTAAAAATGTGTTGTCACTCCAAGGTCAGTTGCTTGTAGCATGCTCACAGTGTTTAATGAATGTTCATAATAGACATTTATATGGTGATTTTCTCTCTGATCATAACAAGTTGCCATCTTGCACTTTGGCCAGGTAACCCTGACAACTAGAATAGTACAAGATTCTTACCTGGGATCACAGCTTTAATGCCTCCCCTAGCTGTAGGTAATCTTGGAAGGTGCAAATGTGGATTAGAAAATGATTAAAACCACAATTCTGTGATACAGTTTCTGTGAGGTGACTATCCATGATGGGATGGGACTTAGGGATGATGTAGCTAGAGTTTTCCTGCCTTGCCCACAGTCTGGACAAATCTCTGTCACCTGCCAGTCCCACAGCAAATCAGACCCAACCAAGTAAACACAGAGACTTATATTGCTTACAAACTGTATGGCCATGGCAGGCTTCTTGCTAACTGTTCTTATAGCTTAAATTAATCCATTTCTATAAATCTATTCCTTGCCACGTGGCTCGTGGCTTACCGGCATCTTCACAGGCTGCTTGTCATGGTGGTGGCAGGCAGTGTTTCCTTCTGCTTTCCTGTTCTTTCTTTTCTCCTCTCTGTTAGTCCTGTCTATACTTCCTGCCTAGCCACTGGCCAATCAGTGTTTCATTTATTGACCAATCAGAGTAATTTGACATACAGACCATCCCACAGCAGGATGACATACCTAATTTTGGTCATCCACACTCCTCACCTAAGATCTGTTCAGAAAAATGCCCAATAAACTCATGCATCTCACCAAGTCATACTTTCTGGTTTTGTGGATAGTTGGACATTCCTGTGTATCTCTCCAGGAAAAGCTGATACAGCAGCATTCCATATATATATATATATATATATATATATATATATATATATATATATGAATTTGACATAATAACAACCACACAGACTGGAGTATAGTGTGCAGTTATCATGCTGCTGCTGTTGTTGAGAACTCAGAGTAGTGAGGATGTCATGAATAGTACAAAAACAAAACATCACTCTAGGAAGATGAAAGAAAGTTTCCTGAGAACAAGATACTTAAACGAGTTTCTAGACTTGAGGGTCAGAAAAGAAAAAAAAAGTTAATAGGTAAAGTTACTATTAGTAAAAATATTAGTAAGAATATGATGGAGAAAAAAGCTGTCATCTAAAAATATGACTGATTGTATTACTTTTAGCAGAAATTCAATGGGTAAAGGAAAATGTTACATGGTCATAGAAAAAAGAAACTTTAGGTTGTATACATGGAGAGAAAGAGAGAGGGGCTGCAACATTTTTGCATAGAGAACTACTGATATTTGAATAGCATAATAACCAATATTTACTCAGAAATTTGCTCATTTAAATATTTAATATAAATAAGAATGCTATAATACATGTGCCACCAAAGGGATGGTTGTGTCCAAATCTCTGGGGGTTTAGAGGATTCTTGTAATCCTCTAAAATACATGTATTTGTAAATGTCCCTTGTGTAAATTAAAAAGTAGTACAGCTTCTAATTCAGCACAAATATTTGAGAGTTAGTAAGACATCTTGTAAACCAACCTGAACATTAACACATTTTCTTTAACTCCTCGGAATAGTAAGCTTTCTAATAAGCAGCCAAAGGAAAAGACAAAACTAGGTAAATGAATGGAGTTTTGAATGCAAAAGGGTTGGTATGAACCATTAGAAATTAGAAGATTTCAAGTGACTAGGAATCAAGGAAAGGAGTGGTTTTAAAGCATATTTGTTGAAAAAGATAAAGAAAGACAGAGAGACAAGGGGACAGAGAGGTGTGGTGATATCTTATTTATGCTGAAATGTGATATTTTATTTGTATGTTAATAAATACATTTTGACTCAAAATCAGAGGTTATAGAGAGCCATAAACAGAAGTTAGGCGGTTGTAACACATGCCCTTAATCCAATCACATGGCAGGCAGAGTCTCTGTGTGTTCAAGGACACAGCCAAGGGTGCTGACACATGCCTTTAATCCCAGTACCAACCATAGAGACCTGGAGGTCTGTATAGACAGGCAGTGACGATGAAGTGATGTGGCTGGGCTTAGAGCCAATGAGAAGGCAGAACAGGAAGGAAATAAAAACACAGGATAGACAGGAAGAATCTCTCTCTCTCTCTCTCTCTCTCTCTCTCTCTCTCTCTCTCTCTCTCTCTCTCTCTCTCTCCTCTCTCTCTCTCAGCTACAGCATGGTGGTAAGCTAAGGCTAGTCATGGCTATTCACTATTTCTCTGGTCTCTTTGGCTATTACCCCTGTATTTGGCTCTGTGTGTCTTATTTAATTAGTCTGTTTAGAAATTTTTCTGCAGAGAGGGATAGAGAAACAAACAAAAGGGACACAGAGATGAGACAGAGTGGTATTTTTGTCAACTTCACACAAGCTAGATGCTTTTTTGAGAAGAGGGAACCTCAGTTGAGAAAATGCTTTCTTTCATCAGATTGGCCTGTAAGCAATTCTGTCAGGCATTTTCCTGATTAATGACTTATCTGAGGGTGTGTGTGTGTGTGTGTGTGTGTGTGTGTGTGTGTGTGTGCTCACTGTACACAGTGCTGTCTCTAATTCCCCCACCCCACCTCCCACCCTCCAGCCTCATGCCTTGAGTTTCTGCCTTGACTTACCTCAGTGTAAAATGTTACCTGAAAGGGGTAGCTGAAATAAACCTTTTTCCTCCTCAAGTTGTTTTTGATCATGGTCTTTATCACAGAAATAAAAAGCAAGCTGGAATAGAGGCAGAGAGAATTGAAGACATAGACAGAAAGGAGGCAGAGAGAAGTCACTCTCTTACTGATGTGCCACTGGGGAGGAGGATAAGAGATGCAAATGTGGTAACAGTAAATAGGAACAGCATTAATTTAATCTCTCCAAGGAAGAGAAAACATATAGGCTTAAGACAACTTTCAGCAAAAGAGTTCAGGAGATGGAAATATTAGCTATTACTCAAATTCAAATATTAAACAAGTAACACAGATTAAAAAGCTTAGCAAGCATATTAACCAGGGAAATACAAATCAAAATGAGTTATTTCACACTTTAGAATAGCCAATTTAAAACACTAGCAACAGTAACAATGAGTGTATATTTACTCATCATTCATAGGTATTTAAAATGATAAGACTGATAGGAATACACTAGGGTACCACCTGTCCCATTGGGCAATACATATCCCTCAAATTGGAAACAGGACCTTAAAAACATTTTTGAATTGTCATTCAAAAGTAGTCAAGGGTCCCTGCATAAGTCCCAGGTTTCAAACAGCTAACTCATGCAACAAGCCCAGGACCTGGTACCAATGCCTAGATGCCTCCCAAAGAGATCAAGCCAATCGACTGTCTCACCTATTCAGAGGGCCTGATCCAGTTGGGGGCCCCTCAGCCTTTGGTTCATAGTTCATGTGTTTCAATTCGTTTGGCTATTTGTCCCTGTGCTTTATCCAACCTTGGTTTCAACAATTCTCGCTCATATAAACCCTCCTCTTGGCTCAATCTGGGAGGAGGAGACTGGACCTGCCTGGACTGAGTCTATCAGGTCAATCTCAGTCCTTGGGGGAGACCTTGATCTGGAGGAGGTGGGAATGGGGAGTGTGCTGGGGGGAAGGGGAGGGGGCAGGAAGGGAGAGAACAAGGGAATCTGTGGCTGTTATGTAGAACTGAATAGTATTGTAAAAAAAAAGTAGTCAAGGGGTGGAGGTCATTGAATGTTGATTACTGATTATTGCATAATAAGAATGGGTGTGAACAGATAATGGAATATTACTCATTTGTAAAAAGGAGGAAATCCTGTCATTTATTCTGAGATATAAATCCAGTAGATATTATGCTAAGAAGAATAAGCATATCATCATCATAAAAGGTAAAACTGGAATTGTTTTACCTTCAGGGATCTAAAATGCCTGGGAAGAGAAAGCAATGAGTTTTTTACCAATGGCTATGGCTATGGGGAGAGTGGTCAATGGGGTTATTTACCAATAAGTGCTGGTTTCAGTTTTGCAGGAGAAAAGTTATGTAATTGAACTCACAACCATAAGCATTTAGTTAACAGCACACTAGAACACATTTCAAACAGCTAAGGTATTATGTTTCAAATAGGCACTTTTACCACTGTAAAAATGATAAATGGTGAATGGAAGAAATTTGAATTTAATGCAAAGCTAATGAATATAACTCTAGAGGTAGCTACAGAAAAAGAAGCCAGTTGGGAAAGAAAATAATAATACTTGTCTCCAAAGTAGCAATGTGCTTTGAAATCTAGCAAAAAACAATGTACAAAAAGAAAAACACATGCAATGTTCCAAAATGTCCATTCCACTCTGATAGCAGGATGTGAGCATCTCTAAAAGTCAGATTCTTGTTGCCCTTGAAACTCAACAGAAAGCACAGATGTTATACAAATGTAAAGAAAGCACCAGAAACAGACCCCACAACCCAATGTAACAAATCTGAGAATCAGGAAGGCAGGATAATATGCTAATTTCACAGTTTATCACTTGACATCTGAACATTAATTTAAAGCTGCGAAGTTCAGTGTTAAAGTGTGAATTGAGAGACGTGTAAACTTTGAAGAAATACGGAAGTGCTATTGAAAACTGCCAGTGGAGTATAAAAAGGCAGGACATGCATGGGGGAGAATAAGGGAGGGAAATTCATACTATGCATGTAGTGGGGTCTCTGTAGGTCAGTAACTTCATAGCTCAGTGAGACCAGCATACACATATCTCTGCTAGAAGATGAAAAGGTGACTCAGAGGTTAAGAGCACTTGCTGATTCCATCTGTTTGCCTACAAATTTCATGATGTCATTTTTTTCAGCTGAGTAATGCTCCAATGTGCATATGTACATTTTCATCATCCATTCTTCAGTTGAGGGACATCTAAGTTGCTTCCAGGTTCCAACTATTACAAATAATGCTGTATGAACACAGATAAGCAAGTGTCCTTGTGGTATTCTTGAGCATTCCTTGGGTATATGCCCAAGAGTGATATCATTGGGTCTTAGGTAGATTGATTTCCAAGTTTTCTCTCCCACTAACAGTGGAGGAGTGTTCCCCTTGTTCCACATCCTCTCCAATATAAGCTGTCATCAGTGTTTTTGATCTTAGCCATTCTGACATGTGTAAGATGGTATATCATCATGAGTGAGGTAACCCAGACTCAGAAAAACAAACATGGTATGTACTCACTCATATGTAGATACTAGATGTAAAGCAAAGGATAATCAGACTAAAACCCATAGCTCCAGAGAAGCTAGGAAACAAGAAGGACCCTAAGTGGGATACAGATCATCTTGGGAAGGGGAAACAGAAGAGATCCTGGGGTGGGAGAAGCAATAAAGGGTAGGGGGTGGGGGATGAGAACATGAGGAAACAGGATGGTCAAGCTGGAAGAGGGATGGAGTGGGAGAGCAATGAGATATCTTGATAGAGGGAGAGATTATGGGTTAAAGGAGAAACCTGGGGCTAGAGAAATTCCCAGGAATCCATAAGCGTGACCCTAGATTAGACTACTAGCAATAGTAGTGAGGGTGCCTGAACTGGCCTACCCTGGTAATCATTAATAAAGATTGGTGAATAACCTGTCATCATAGGACCTCCATCTAGTAACAGATGGAAGCAGATGCAGAGATTCACAACCATGCAGCAAGCAGACCTCTGGGAGTCCAGTCAAAGAGAGAGAAGAGGGATTATTTGAGCAAAGGGCATCAAGATCATGATGGGGAAATCTACAGAAACAATTGAACCAAGCTCAAAGGAACTCACGTACTTCAGACAGACAGCTGTGGAACTTGCATGGGACTGAACTAGACCCTCTGCATACGAGAGATAGCTGTGTATCTGGGTCTGCTTGAGGGTCACTGACAGTGTGATCAGGATCTATCTCTGGTGCATGAGATGGCTTTCTGGACCCCATTGCCTATTGTCGGACACCTTGCTTACCCCTGATAAAGCAGAGAAGGGCTTGGTCCTACCTCAACTGAATGTACCAGGCTTAACTGCCCCCCCCCATGGGAGAACTTACACTGTTGGAGGAGGGGATGGGGAAACGACATGGGTGGTGGTGGGGGAGCAGGAGGAGGAATGAGAGGGGAATCTGTGGTTGGTATGTAAAACAAATTTAAAAAAAGGGCCCTTGCTGGAATGCAACTTTTTTTTTTTTTTTTTTTTTTTTTTTGGTTTTTCAAGACCAGGGCTTCTCTGTGTTGCTTTGGTGCCTGTCCTGGAACAAACTCTTTTGCCCAGGCTGGCCTTGAACTCACAGATATCCTCTGGGTTCTGCCTGCCAAGTGCTGGGATTAAAGGTGTGTGCCATCGCCGATCGCCTAAACAGTTTTATTCATAGGAAACATGTCCCACTCCAGAGATTGTGACCCTCTCTTCTAGCTTCTGCAGACACTGAAGTTATATGCACATACTAGCCCTGACCCAAATACACATAGTGAAAATAGTTCTTAGAAAGAGATTAAATGGCAGATAAGATAGAGAAGAAAATAAGATAGAGGAAAAAGTGGCAAACAGCCAAAAATTAGTACGTAAAAATATCGAAATTATATATAGTTTTATCACTTAGACTGTGAATCAAAGCAAGGTGTCTTAAATTACTGACAGAAATGAGTGAGGATATTATTTTAGAGAAAAAATAATAGAACATGAACTACAAAAGTAGATAACTAACATGAAGATGAAGGAGCATACTTTTAGAAGCACATGGAATCCACTGACCAATTGAAACAGAGAAGCTGAACACACATCGAGTAAAGAATCCTGGTAGTTGTCAGCCACTTGATACAGAAAAGCCTAGAATCAACCAGTAGTATCACTGTTGAATCCTAATAACATTTAATGGCATTTAAAACCAATCTTCTTCAAATTCCTCCAATGACATTATAAAGAAGGTAACACATCACCCACTATTGCTTTCATACACAAACAAAGAAACTAACAGAATAAAAAAAGCAGACTACAAATTGATGCTATCTCTCCACTTATGTAGGAGCTGGAAGGAGGACCTAGTGGATAATAAGATTGCCACAGGGTTCTGAGTTCAATCCCCAAAACCCATGCTAAAACTGAAGCTGTGTGGTAGGGCTACACACTGAAATCTCAGTACTGGGAAGGTGGGAGGGGGTCACCTTTTTTTTTGAACCTGTAGTTTCAAAATAATTCAGGAATTCTGGGCAGAGCTAACTGTTCACCTCTAGGCTAGGATGTAAGAAGGAAAGAAGAGAATCCTCCAGTTCCATTCAAGGGTTGTTGCCCTTGGTTATCTGAGGACTTCCTGCCTCTGAAGTCACTGCCACCTCACAGCAGCAGCACACAGGAGCCTTTGGGGCACATTACACATTGTCACTTCCCATTCCATATATAGTAGGATTGAGAGAATGAAAATTAAAGGCCAAATGGGTTTGAAGTCTAATCTTGGGGGAGATTAAAATAATATTTTAGAATTACATAGAAACTTTGGTTGCATAGAATAGTGTGGGCAACAAGCACTACAAATCTACTCTGGCATAGTTATTCTTACGGTATATGTGGTTCTCCTAATGAGAAAACAAATGAGGACTGGGAAGCCACCATGCTAAAAGCACAAGGTAAGTGAAGTAAGCTCCATGCATGTAAGAATATGTGTAGATGTAACCAACCGTCTTATTAAATAAGAAACACAGAACCAATGTAAAGAAGAAAGCCAAGAGGTCAGAGCTCAGAGCTAAAACCTTACTCTTCCTCCTGCGGTGATCCTACCTCTCCAAAAGAGACCTACTTCCTGTGTGTTTGTCTTTATATAGTCTTTCTGTTCTGCCTTCTCATTGGTTGTAAACCCAAACATGTGACTGCCTCGTCACTGCCTGTAAGTACAGCCCTCCAGGTCTTAAAGGAATGTGTCTACAATGCTGGTTGTATCCCTGAACATACAGAGACTTACCTAGCTCTGCCTACCAAGTGCTGGGATTATAAGCGTACGCCACCACCACCCTGCTTTCTATGGCTTGCTAATAGCTCTGACCCCCGGGCAGCTTTATTTATCAACATACAATTAAAATCACATTTCAGTACAAATAAAATACCACCATAAATATGAAATAATGGTTTCTGTAGATGGATTATTAGAGGGTTCTATTCTCTTTTCTTTCAGCAATGTCTAGATTTGCAGAGTCAGCCTTAACTATACATTTGGATAACAACTATTCCTTGGCCCCACATTCCAAAATAGAAAAGAAATTCATGGTTCAAGGTAGCATAAAAAAAAAATCAAAGGTACAATTGTTTATTGAGATAACTAGGAAAGCCACTGAGTTTTGCAATGTGATCTTATAAGCTGCAGTTTTTCTGTATTTCAAAAGTTTATTTGTTGACACTTTGGGGTTTTCTATGTAAATAATCATATTCACAGATTTGCATATAGAAAATACAATTATTTACATATTTTCTGTAAATAATCGGTGTTTAAATATAGTTTATTTCACCTTCTACTCCATTTTCCTTATTTGTGACTAATCTTTGGAAGAAATTATCTAACTTCTCATTATTAAGAAGGTGTTACCACCAGGCTCACATGCAAAGTGCCTCATTTCTGACATGCCCTGGGATGCTTGCGGCATCATTGTTCCAATTACTATGTAAAATGAATAAAAAAAGATTAATACTAAATGCCATCTTTAAAGTATATCACTTTAATATATAGACAGCCAACACTAAAACCCAATTAATGACAAAAGTGTGTTCCGATGTATTATTTTAGCTTTCTTTCTTCATGACATTACAATATCTGCTGTTTTTGTTTTACATAATTAGCATATTGGTTGCTAATAGGGAATCTCATAAATTTTACTATGCTGTTTATTAAATAGATGGAACATCTCTGTATTTCATAAAACAAAATGACTACAAGCCATTAAAAAACACTGAGGGACTTGTTATATCAAATTGAAAAATTAAATTTTTAGAGTCATGTTAGATGAAGTGCTAACTCGAGGATAACCCAGAAAATTCTGTGGATAAGATGTTATCTTGGATCTCCACCACCTTTCCTCCTCCTTGGCAACCATTTGTTCTTTGGAGGCACAGTGGGGTCTCAGTGCGTTCAAGACCTGGCCCGGATATGGGTGATGATTTTCCAGATATAGAGCAAGAGGAAAACTTGAAAGAGTTGGTTTAGATGTCAAACCTTGAAGCCCAGTAACAAGAGCACATACTGCTCTTACAGAGGACCTGATTTCATTTCCCAGCACCAACTTCCAGTGTCTCATAACACCTATACTTTCAGTTTATGGGAATGGTATGAGTTCTGTCCTCTCAAGGCATAGTACTCATGTTCACAAACAGTCCCCTCTCACATATGTATGTAAAAATAACACAAATAAATCTTTTTAAAAATATGTTTCTTTTAGGGGGCACATTAAATTACTCATTTAGTGACAGCATTCCATTTAGACATTGGCCTTGAACATTGAGAAATACCTGCAAAACAAGAAAAAATATCTGTCTGTCTGTCTGTCTGTCTATCTCTATCTTATGTAACTCCATAGCAAGTTGTACTACAATAGCATTGGTCACTTAAGTTCAATCCAGAAACATCTTACTACTAAATTTGTATCTGTTTGAAAATAATTACAGACAAAACACTATACAATATTAAGTAGTCTTTGATTTCCTATTTAATAGTATATATAAACTTATTGCTATTGAGACTGCATAACCATATTTCTAGTAGATGTACTACTAGATGTACCTTCATTGACTCTTTAAAGGAGTTTCAATTTTTTTAATGCCTTAGTTATATATGCAGCAAATGAAAGCTAATACGCTGAGAAAATGTAGATTTTTCATTTAGTTATACCCATATTTCTGCACATAACTTAATATGACTAAAGGAATATTTTTGTCAAACTATTTCTACATAGGAAATGGATCTAGTCAATGCTCATACTAGAACCCATGTACAATTAAATAAAAAAAGTTAAGTGATTAATCTGTTCATTAAAAGCCTTTTCTAATTATGTGCTATAGTACTTCTTTAAAAATGTACATTTAAATAGATTCTGATTGATGTACTGTAACCCATAAAAGGCATTAAAACATATTTTTATTGAAGAAAACATAAGTACATGTCTTTAACCATTGAGTCATCTCTGAAGCACTTTATTTTGCTTTTGACTAATGACAATTTTGTATTTTTCTTTTTATTAATATTTTATGTAGCATACCCATATCACCATTGGCAGTCTATCAAAGAATATATTGCCCAATCCAAATTTATAAAGATTCCTTTTTGCATTTTTTTCTAAGAATTTTAACACTTTATTATTATTGTGGACGTGTGTGTAAATGCATGTGTGTGCATATGTGGGTGCATTTTTGTGTTCTGGTACAAGTGAATAATGCTTGTGTGCATGTCAAGGCCTAAGGTTCATCTACAGTGTCTGCCTAGGCACCATGCACCTTGTGGTTTTTGAGTGTATCTCCTTGTCTTAGAGTTGGCTGAGGAGGCTGCATTGGCTGGCTAGTGAGTCTCTGGGATGTGCTTTTCACCACATTTCTAGCACTTAAAATACAAGCACACACCATCATGCCCCACATTTTAAACTTGGGATTTGGGAATTTAACTCAAGTCCTCATGCTAAAAACATACATACTGTAATGACAGAATTATTTCCAAAATTTTATTTTTTTAGGTTATATATTGGAAATTGTTTCACTTTTACTTATTTAAACAGGAGATGATGATAATAATAATATAATAATAAAGTGCAGGTCCATCTCCAGGCTTCCTGTGAAAGTCCACTGAAAATGGTGATAGTTTAGTTTCTTATGGATATCTATCACTGAAATTTATGTTTTTTTCTCACATTTTTAAATTATTAATTGCAGCCATATTTTCTAGTTTTCAGGGCACCAATTAATCTTCAACCTTCTTTTTAAATCTTATTCCTAATGATCCTCCTCATTTAATCTTACATTCAGTGGAATTTCTTAAAGTTTTTGTTGAGCATTCATTTCAGATGTATTTCTGAAATTTTTGATTTTTTTTTTATTTTAGCTTTGAAAGACTTGGAGAAATTGGGGGGGTTAAGTGTACAATTATCCAATTGTAATTGGCCAATGGAAACAATTTTATTTGTTTATGTTGAACAAATAAGGATTTTTATTTTTCATTTCCTTTTCCAGTTATTCTTGATAAAATGTTAAGTACAATGTTGAATGTTAGTTGTAAAAATGAAGAACCTTCTCTTGTTACTTAACCTAGGAGAAAAGATTGTTACTGCAAATTTGAATCAATATTTTAAGTCTACTTAACAGTTGACTATTAAACTTAAACTACAAGCACATACCATCATGCCCCACATTTTAAACTTGGGATTTGGGAATTTAACTCAAGTCCTCATGCTAACAAAATACATACTTTAATGACAGAATTATTTTCAAAATTTTATTTTTTTATTTATTTAAATTTAAATATTCTATTAGTTGTGTCATTTGTAAGCAATCTATTCTTGCCATTTGAAAATGTAATATTATTATAGAAACACTGGAAGAGTTACTATGAAGATTATAATATAGATATAAAACTTTACAACAAAATTTCATTTTTGTATCCCAACTCAAAAGGAGAATCCTGTAAGAAATTTAAACCTCAATATACTGGCCTGATATGGGGATAAAAATGCAGTTTCAAGTGATGTTTAATGTTGTCCAAATCTGCGTGGTCTTTAAAAAAAAGAAAAAAACAAAACAAAAAAACAGAGCCAGATATCAGAGTGAAAGCTGACAGATCAGAGAAGCAGAGCAGCAAGCCACCAGTTTTTACCTCTACAAAATTCTCAGCCTAAAGGGAGTAAATTCCTGTTTCTTCACACCTTATATATGTGCTTCTCCACACTGGGATTAAAGGTGTGTGCCACCACTGCCTGACATTTATGTCTAATCTAGTGGCTGGCTCTGTCCTCTATTTTTTGTGAGTCCAAAATGTTGTACCTAATTCACTTTCTATCCTAACTTGTACTATCAGCCAAAAATAACTTTTGATGTCTTTCAATCTTATACATTATATACTTCTTCAGTGAGTTTCTTTTCTGAATTTGTTAACAAGCAAAACCATAATTACCTAATCTTCAAATCCCTCAGAGACCTAAGAAACATGTAACATTCCCTAAGTAAGCAGGAAGTACAAACAAGCAACCTCCAAAAAATGTGAGAAATGACAAAAATAGTTGTTTGCTTGAACAGTCACTCAAGATTTCTCTGCACTGTTAGGGCATCCATGTTTGAACTGCAGGCCTAGCACTTCTGACAGACTCATCTGTGAAGGAGGATTTTCTTAAGGGCCTTCCTACCTTGTCTTGGCAAGGTTCAACAATCCTTTTTTTGTGTGTCTTGCTCATTCATTTTGGACAGCATAATGTCAGCAGTTGAGAAAAAGGCAGGTTTTTGCCCAGTGGCTAACTTTCCATGAAGAAAGTAAACTCCATATGGAGTTCTTTGATTGCTCATCATCTTCTCTAAAGTATATTGGTGCTGCCAGGAGCAGACATGTCTCATTGTCATTAAAAAAAATCTGTTATTAAAATATCTTAAATGACATTTTCTGTAGATCTCTGAAGTGTTTGAAGATGACCTGTCTATCTAAAATATATTTCCCTTTGACCTTGAAAACTTAATATGACTACATGCTCCATTGTAATAGGTGACTGAACACTAACTTGCATTTCTTTATATTCTAATTAGTTGACAATAACTTTCAAGGACTAGCAATTTGTATCACATTGTTAAATGAGCTGTATAGTTGCAATACCTTGAACAAGATTAGAAATATATATACAGTATTTTCTAATAAAATCCATCTCAAATTTGTATCAATCTACATAATTTATATACAATATACAAAAAATCCACAAAAATAAACAAAATATTTAACTAGTAGTTGCTTTCTAAAAGTATATTCAATAATTTACCTTTTCATCTTAACATGCCAATATCCTCCTGTTTTATCTTTTCAGAGTTGATTCAGTAATCTACTTTTTTATCCTATTATTTCTATCTCTTTTTCTCAGAGTAGGTTCAATAATCTACCTCTTATCTATATCCTATTTTTTCTTTTTTTCAAACAAGAACCCTGAGTCTAATCACCTTGTTTAACTTTTTTTAAGGACCATTAACAATCACCTAATTGTAACCAACCATCCTAAACAATGACACTTATCCATAACCCATTGAATAACCGACCAAAAACCACCACCCACCCAACCTCTTGGGAATGTGGGTATTGTGTTCTTAAAATTACTTCTTGTTTCGGGGGTGATCATATCTTTAATCACATCTGAAAAGAAAAAAAATAGCGTTAATTGTCAAGTCCTAGAAGAGTTAGCTGTATCATTTATCCAGTCTCTGCATAATGGAAAAGTGCAAGTCTTTCCTCTAGTAGTCTGTGAGGCTGGATCATCTCAGGTAGCCATCTTAAAATTGTCCTGAGCCATTTGTAGTCCAAAGCCAATCTTTGGGTAGTGTTCATCATCCTGATGGAATCGTGATTGTGGGGTCCCATTATCTTTTTGGAGATTTCAAAGATCGAATTGGGTCAGATTATTCTTTTTCTTGGTAATTTTTTTCTGCGTAGTTCTCTCTTCTTTGAATGTTTATCTGTTCAAACATCTTTAAATTCTTCAAGATGACTCTTTTAATTTTCCTGAAAAACAAATCAAAACCCTTCCCCAACCCTAACTTTAGGGAGATTCTAGATCTGATCTTTATCAATTTTGATTTATGGTTTCTCCTGAATTTTTGGTTCTCTCATCTATAGCTGTTCTATCATCCAGAGAAGTATTTTTTGTTGTTGTTGTTTTGGTTTGGTTTTGGTTTTTTTGAGGCAGGGTTTCTCTGTGTAGTTTTGGTGCCTGTCCTGGATCTTGCTCTGTAGACCAGGCTGGCCTCAAACTTACAGAGATCCACCTGGCTCTGCTTCTCAAGTGCTGGGATTAAAGCTATGCAGCATCACCACCTGGCCATGGTTTGCTTTTTACAATAGGCATTAGGTTCTTTAATTGTTCTAGGAAGGGGTTTCTTCCATGATGGAAGGAAAGGACTGAACTGAATTTGACATAGTGACCTGCAAGAGGTAAAAGATTACCATGTCTGTGCCTTTTTGATCTGTTATTGTTAGTCCAGTGTTTGCCTTTGCCACACCTTCTACATAATCCAGAAGGCAGGGGCATTCTGTTGCCATTGTCCTTCGAAAAAACATTGTTTCTAGAAATGCCCTGTTTACAGCCCCTTTTTAGCTACCTTATTTACCAAAATCAAAACATCTGACATTACTATTTTTCTTCAAACCCATGGAAATCAACTCTCCTATCCATGTATCATAATGGTCATGAGATTCAACACTCATTGTATCTTGGATCCATTGCTCCAAGAATGTTGATCTTGCCTTTAACTGCCTAATTACTCTTTTGCAATTGTGCATCAGCATTTTCAAAAGCCAGAGATTCAATTATTATCTGTCTAGCTTCTGAATTTGGTACCATTCTATTTACTGCTGAAGACAACCTTTGTAAGAAATCAGTGAAGGTTTCTTTTGGGCCCTGTATAACTTTTGCAAATGACTCAATTTTCCTACTTTTTCAATTCTGTTCCAAGCATTCAAGGCTCCCATTTGTCATAAAGCCAGAGTGTGGTCATCATACAGAGATTGCCTTTCTACATTAGTGTAATCTCCCTCTCCAGGAAGTTGATCTTGGGAGGTTTCCACATCTCTAGCCCTACTTCATTGTTCAACATCTTAGCCTCATCCTTCGACCTGGTCCTCCATTGTAATTGGGGACCAGCTTCTAATATAGCTATAACCAAATCTCTCCAGTCTTGAGGGATAATTCTATTACAAATTGAACACGAGTTTAACATCTGCTTCACAAACAGGAAATGCATGCCATATGACACTACAGCTTCTTTGAATTTCCTCAAATCTAACATTTGCACAGGAATCCTGTCAGCTCTTACATAGACTTGAGCATTTGGCAGTTGCTGTAAGGTTAATGGATAGATTAAGGTTGGGTGCTTGAAAGCCTTAGGCTGTTTGTCTGTAATGAAGAGACACTGTGACCACAGTAACTCTTAAAAATGACATTTAATTAGGGTGGCTTGCTTACAGTTCAGAGGATTAGTCTATTATTGTCATAGCAGTAAGCAACGCAACATGCAGCCAGATATGGCTTGAGCATATATGAGACCTCAAGTCCCACTTCCACAGTGACAAACTTTCTCCAATAAGGCCACACCCATTCCAACAATGTCATACCTCCTAATAATGCACTTCCTTGGGAACATTTTCTTTCAAACCACCACAGCTCGAGAATCAGCCTGATAGCTGACATGTTATTTATTCTGTCCCTCTGAATCAAAGTGGTACAAAAAATGTTTTGATCATAAATTGTGCAAGCATTTAGGTTTTCTACAAAGAAGACAATTCAATTTAAATTCACGAATACCTTTTTATTTACCTATAATGTCTTGAAAATTTATAAAACAAGTTCTTATGTCTCTCAAAATTTTCATCTCTCATGTCTCTTCATAGCAATAGAAACCCTAACTATGACAGAAGTTGGTACTAAGGATTCAGGTATTGCTATGATAAGCCAGATCATGTTTGGAGTAATATAGACTTTGGTACTTTGGGTTAGGAAAGCAGTGGAATGCTTTAAGCACTGCCGAAACAACCATACTAGTAGAAACATGGAAGGCAATGGTGTTGAGAATTATTTGAACTGTGGGAGGGTAGCTCAAGGGGTTTCAGAGGAGAAGAATTTTTGTATGTTGCCTAGACGTTGTTCTTGTTTCATTTTGGTAAAGAAAGTGGCTGCCTTTGCCCTTGGACAGAAAGTCTGCCTAGTTAAAAATGAAGAGTTTTGAATTAATTGTGTTGACAGAGGAAATCTCAAATAGCCTAGTATAGACTCTGTCATGTGGTTATTAGTGGTAACGCCAATGAAGATTTATAATGAAAAGGAGCAAGCTAAGCAATGTAAATTACAAAATGTAAATTTAAGGAGAAAGGAACATCAGTAACTGGAATGGAACTAAGTTCTGTGTTCAAGGAGATAAACAGCTCAAGAATTGAAATAAAAGAAGTGATGACCTCAGGGCAAGATCTCACCCAGATAAGTTTCCAATTTGTGAAAAGGAATTAAGAAAAGTTTAGAGCCTAGTGTGATGGTGCATGCCTTTAATTCTAGCACTCCAGAGGTAGAGGGTTGCGATCTCTGAGTCTGAGGCCAGTCTAGTCTACAGAGCAAGATCAGTGACAGCCAAGTTTGGGAATTGAAGGAAACTATGGAAAACAGAAAACTGATGAAGATGTAATTGAATGAGGGGGCCATGTTCCAGCTACAACAAACAGCAGACTTGGCCACCTGGGATACATGGTCCTGGCTTTAGAGTCAAGGTACATAAGAAAGGGGTTATGAAATTTGCCTCTGAGACTAAGGAAAGCCATCAAAACTAGGCATATGTTTGGGGTGTTCCTGATTTGAGACGAGAGTCCATTGTGTAAAGCTGTGAAGTTGAAGTCTAGATTGCCTTGAAGACCCCAGGATGGCAGAGTCCTAAGACACCTGCTAAGGAAGGCTGCTAACAAGGAGTATAACCAGGAAACAGCCTGAGAGAAAAAAGTGTCTTCCAATCAAGAAACCTGAAAGGAGTTGGAGATCTGAACAGCACTTTGACATCAGATGCAGAGTTTGGTTGGAATCTTCTCAGCTGGTTTTCAGCTCAAGGAATGAAATAAAAGAAGTGATGACCTCAGGGTAAGATCTCATCCAGCTAAGTTTCCAATTTGTGAAAAGGAATTAAGAAATTACTTTGGTCCGGTGTTTCCTCACCATGTTCCTTTCCCTAAGTTTTGGAATTGTAATATATATCTTGTGCCATTATATGTTGAAAGTATGTGATGTTCATTGATTTTTATTTATAGAGGATAACAGAGATTGCATGATTATCCATAGAGACTTTGGACATTTAAATATTGTTAAGATTGTAATAGACTATGGGGACTTTCGAAGTTGGATTGAATCCATTTCTTCATTATAATATGGCTACAAGCCTTTGGGAACCAGGGAGTAGAATGTGGTGGTTTGAAAGAAAATGAATCCCAAAGGGAGTGGCGCTATTAGGTAGTGTGGCTTTGTTGGAGTGGGTATGGCCTTGTTGGAGCAAGTGTGTCACTGTTGAGATGGGCTTTGATGTCTCATAGACACATCCATTGTCTCAGACCACTTCTTGTTTCCTTTGGCTCAAGATGTAAGGACTCTCAGCTCCAGCACCATGTCTGCCTGCATACTGCTTTGCTTTTGGCCATGAAGATAATGGATTAAACTCTGAAATGTAAGCAAGCCACCCCAATTAAATATTTTCTTTTATGAGTTGCCATGGTTGTGGTGTCTCTTCACAGCAATAGGAACCCTAACTATGATACCATTCTACCCAGCTCTCAATGAGTACTTAATATGTTGATCTCACCAAATGACCCCTACCCTTTACCCTCAAGAAAAAACAAACAAACAAAAAAAACCAAAAAAAACCCCAAAAACAACAAAACAACAAGGCCTTTAACTAAGCTTAACTAACCTTCCAAGAAGCTAGCCTCTTTGAGATTGCAAGAAAAAGCTGTCTAACACACCCCTTCCCCCCCCCCACTCCCCGAAAATTGATCCCTTCAATTTCAAACAGAGCTTATCCAGAGGAAAGCCATCTTCCCCATTCTGGACCTGGTGAAATACCACTGCCCCTTCTCTATTCTTTGCTCCAAACCCAGTTTGAAGTCTCTAATCTGTGCTCTTCCTCCCTCTGCTCACCATGTTGCTGTAAACAGACCTTGACAGGCTACCCTAAGAGTCAGTGATGCCTCTCCAGCTATTTGAGGTCAATTTGAATTCTCATTCTTCGTTTTTTTCTTACAAGGTTAATTCATATATCGATCACATTTGGGAAGGACTTGTTATTTTCAATATTTAATTTAGCACTACTTTTTAAAATTAAAGTTCTTTATAAAGGGACTCTAAGTGGCATATGTTAATCAGGAAATAGTACTAGTAATTGTCACTAATAATTTATACAAATACATTTAACAGCATTAAATAATATATAGTACAAGCATAGAGGACATTTGAGTGAGGAAAGATCCACAGCTATTATCACTTAAGGGCTAGAGATGGCTCATAAGAGTGCATATTGCTCTTGTATGGGACCAGGGTTCAAAGCACATGGCCCAATGTCAAGTAGCTCACAAGCAGTACTCCAGCTCTAAGGAATCCATTGCTCATCTCTGGACTCTGATCAACTGTACTCACTAAGCATATACAAACTCCCACCCCCACACATACACATAATTTAAAATAAAACAAATCTTCTTTTAAAACTTATAAGTAAAGCCCACGTGAATATGTCAAAAGTATCATTTTAGAATGTGCAACTCACAGCTGTTAGTCTGTATTTGATAACAGATGTATTTCAGTTGATGAGTTCTATTGCCAGATTTTGTAAAAGTTTGGAATTTCATTTTACTTATGATTTGCAGTTATTTTGGTTGAAAGAATGATTCTTGTAAGAAAACTGAGGATTTTTCCCCCACAAAATAAATTACTTCATACATTTTAACTTTTTCTCATTTTTCATGAAATCAAGGTAGATTAAAAATATCAGTATGTCTGTTGTACTTCTTATAACATTGCATAATGGAACGTTATGTATTTTTAACTGATTGGACTAGATTAAAGGTCTTCATTGTAATGAATGAAGAATTATTTATATAAACAAAGGAGATATTTATGAGAATAGGTCCTTCTTCCTGGAAATCTTTTGACTTGCTTTTAAAAATCTAGTTTTAATAGAAAATGAATTTGAAAACAAAATCATTTTGCTTGCTGCACAGGAAATAAGCCCCTGTGGTTACTGAATAAAAGATATCATCTGTGGTTGACATAACGAGATTTCTTCCTTTGCTTAAGGCAGATAGTTCACAAATGGGTTATTCACATTTTGAAAAGAAAATAACATTGCTGCAACATTCTTACTTAAGGAAAGTAAATTTCTCCTGAATCCTTTCTATGGTTGTAATGCAGTGAGTGAATATAATGGATCGAAGATATGTATAAGCTGAATGACTTCAGAGAATTCAGACAGAACTAAACAAAGCAAGAAAAGGTAAAATGCTTATAAGTTCACATAATTAGAGATAAGTGATCCATTTGAATTCATAAAACTTTTTTTCTTGTTCATATAAATTACTATTTCCAATCACTTTATGATCAAGAAGATCCAATTATTTAAGTGTGTCTAGATGAAGGGGCTGGAGATTTGACTCAATGGTAAAGAGTGTACACTGCTTTAGCAAAGGTTCAAGACCCTCTTTTGATCTCCACAGGTACCTGCACACATGTGGCACACATAAACTCATGCAGGTTCACGTATGTGTGTACACATTAAACAAATAAATATATAAAATTTAAAAAGTATCTAGATGAGTTTGGAAATAGCAATTTTCATAATATGTACACTAGAAATAAACTTTTTGATTATTAAATTTTTATGAAAGTGTTCCACTTAGAAAGAATATTATGTGTTTTGAATCATCCTGAAGGAAAATGAGTCTTGATGATATTCTACTATACTCATTGATCAGTGCCTTGTGCACCCATCATCAGAGAAGCTACCTTTTGCAGCAGATGGGAACAAACATAGATACCCACAAGCAGACATTACACAGAAAGTGAGAGACCTTGAAACACTGAGCCCTAACTGGGATGTCTCTATTAAATTCCTCCCTTCAAATATCAGGGAATCCTGGGGAAGGGAATGAGTGAAGGATGTAAGAGCCAGAGGGGATGGAGGACAATAAGAGAACAAGATCCTCTAAATCAGCACAAGAAGAATGCATATGAACTCACAGAGACTGAAGCAGAATGTGCAGAGCCTGCAAGCTTCTACACCAGGTCATGTGCTTTATAGCATGGCTTCCAGTTTCTTGTTGGTATAGGATTCCTGAGTGTGCGAATGAGTGGGTCTTTGATTCTCATGCTTTTTCTCCTGGGCTCTTTTCCTTCTTTTTGTTTGCCATTTGCAACTTTGATGTGATCCTTTTTGTTTTATCTTATTATTTTATTGTGTTATATTAAAATTGAATGGATGAATGAATGAATGAATGGGTGAAAATCTAGCCATTAAGGGTAAAAGTTAAAAACTGAACATCTATACCTGCTGGGAGAAAGAAAATCAATTTTTTTTCCAATGGAGTGTCACTGGGCATATTAACCACTCCAGGGCAGGCCTCATGTTCAATAGTTGAGCAACTTAAAATGGATTATACAGTATTTTTATGTGCTTTTACTTGGTTACAATTTTGTAGATTTGTTTGGATTTTTGTTTGTTTTCTTTGGGTTTCTTTTTTCTTTTTGTGTGGTGTTTTATTTTGTTTTCTTGGTTTTGGGGGGTTTGTTGCAGTAACGGGGTTTTTGTTTGCTTTTTGAGAAATAACTTATTGTTATGTGGATAGGGAGAAGGAGAGGATCTAGGAGGGCTTGGGGGATGGGAAGAATATGATCAAAATATACTTGAATTTAAAAATTGTTTTAAATAATAATACAGATTATGATTATGGCTTAGAAACTCAAGATATAGATATGAGATTGGATTAGGACTCCTTACTTTAGAATAATTTTAATGTTAACTTAGAAAGACATCTAGAAAAGATACTATTGGTTTTGCTCCTGAAGTGACTGTTTTAGATTTATAACTGGTGAATGAGGGGTTTATTCTTAACATATAGAATAGATGGCAAAATTCACTCTTTGGCTTCTTATTAAATGGGATTTGTTGGATGTCTGATTGACCCAGATTTCCCTTCACCATGAATTATTGAGATTTTTTTTCTTAAATTTCCTCAGCTTCATCTGTATCAAAAGTTTTAATTAATTCTTTAATTATTTTGGATTTTAAAAACATTTTCTTTTAGTCCTAAGGAGTATTTGCTAGTTTTAGCTGAGTTAGAAAATAAATTAAAGTAGATAATAGCCTAAAACAGAGATAAAAAAAATTGAAAATGTATATAGTAACTTTTAAATACATTCACCCACTTATTTATTTATCTACTTCTTTTCCATCTATAACTAACAACTGTCTTATCAATTAATATATTTTAAGGTAAAGTTGCTACAATATTGTAAATACATATATATTATGTTTCTTGGTGTACATATTTTTTAAAATTTTATTTACATGACTGAGAAAGAACTAGTTGTAATTTACTAAAGTTGTAAGCAAAAAGTGGCATAAACTGTCTCATTTAAAAATATGTTTGAAAGGATAAATGGTTTTCATAACTTTTCACTTTTGTTTTTTTCATTGACTATAAAATACAGTCCATAAAACATCTTTTCATTGAAAACTTATTTTAAAGGGAATTGAAGTGTTGAGAATTGTCCAAAACTAATGAGGGCTCAGCTGACAATTGTCAGACAGGATGATTAATAAATTAGATAAAACACAAGAAAAATAAAATCAGTCAGGCCTGTGGGCACTGACTTCACTATTACATAAGTGACCAAACTCAATAAGGGATTTTCTCCTGTGATGTACATGTTTTCCTCATACTGAAAATGATTAGATTGATTATCATAAAACTGGGAAATAGTAACTATTAAGACGCCTTGGAATCAAATGCTCTTCATATCTTTTTGGTCCTGGAGTAAAGTGGCCTTTTCTCATCTTGTAATAACTCTGAAAATCCAAGATGGCTGTGTTTCTGCTGGCACGCAATTGCCAAGAAATTTATGAGCCTCCCTAATATATCAAATGGATGTAGTCTGTCTAACAAAGTAGTTAATAATCATGGTGGTTTGGATAGAAATATCCCCCATAGACTCATGTGTTTGAATGCTTTCTCATAAAGAGTGACACTATTATGAGGTATGGCCTTCTTGGAGTAGATGTGGGTTTGTTGGAAAAAATGTGTCACTATGGGGTGGGCTTTGAGGTCTCAGAGGCTCAAGCCTGTTCACTTCCTGCTGCCTTTTGATATGGATTTAGAATTTTCAGCTCCTTCTTCAGCATCATGTCTGCTTGCATGTCAATATACTTCCTGCTATGACCATAATGGACTAAAACGCTGAACTGTAAGCCAGTCCCAAATAAATGTTTTCCATTATAAAAGTTGCCATAGTTATGTTGTCTCTTCATAGCAATAGAAACCATAACTAAGACATTGTCCACTTGGCTGGGTTTAGAATCAAGTAGGAGAGACAGACCTGGTAATGCCTCTGGACATGTCTCTGAGGGATTTCGGTAAGAATACCCATCCTACGTGTTTGTAGCACCATACCATGGGCAAGGTCCTCACTGAAAAGAAAGCTAAAGAGGAGAAAGCAAGCCCAACACTACCATACATGTCTCTTTATCCTGTCTCCACAGTGCTGCCAGTATGAGCCACATTGAATTTCTTTAAAGACTAATTTATAGTTTTTTTAATTATATGCATATGTGTGTATTCATTGAGTGTGTGCGTGTGTGTGTGTGTGTGTGTGTGTGTGTGTGTGTGTGTGTGTGTGTGTGTGTGTAAGCGCGCGCACGCGCCTCAGAGCCCTGAGGAGGCATCACTTCATTTGGATTCAGATTTGCAGACTGTCCTAAGCCATCCCATGTTGGGGCTATAACTATACTTGGGTCTTCTGCAAGAATAATGGGTACCCTTAACTGCTGAGACATCTCTTCAGTACCATACTTAAAAAGTTTTGAGTAACCTTCATAAAATAAAAATTTAGTCATAGACCATTTACGATTGAGGAAAGATATCAGTTATGTCGATATAAGCTTACTTTTAGTAAGTACTTAGACACAAAATGTAATGTGGAAATAAATCAATTTGTAACCGTAAGCGAAATAGAATTTGCAATGACCATGAAAAGGGAAATTAAGTAAAAATGTTGCTTCTTAGGAACATGGAGCAAATACAATCAGCTCAAAGGTTTGTAGTATGACCACAAGTGAGGAAAACTTAACATGATATGGAAAAAGACAGAATAAGTGATATGCAGCCAATGTAAAAAGGTTAGGAGGGTATTTTTAAATATCAATAACAATGAATATGTGCTGGTGAGTGTTAACTGTTAACTCAGAACACACGGGAACCATCCCAGTAAAGGATTGCCTATATCAGGTTGGCCATTGGCACATCTGTAGGGCACTGTTTTGATTGCTAATTGGTGTAGGAATACTCAGTTCTTTGACAACAGCAACCTTTCAAGGGCTAGGACCTTGAACAGTCTGAGAGTATAGAAAGCTAGCTGAGAGCAGGCAATGACGACCTAGCAAGGATGCACACATCATCTCTGCTCCTGGATATGAACAAGATGTAACTAGTTGTTAAAGATCCAGGCTGGCTTCTCAATAATGGACTCTAACCTGGAATTGTAATCTAAATACACTCTTTTTCCTTCCTCAGCTTCTTTTATTCAAAGTGCTTTATCACAGCAATAGAAAATAAACTAGATCAAATATTTTAGAACTCCTGTACTTCTCCATTTTTTTTTTAAATTTTATGTGTGATGCCATGGATGCAACAGTTTAGACAGAGACCTTTTTGAAAGCAAAATTATTCATAAACCATGGAAAAGGTTGCATAATCCAAATGTCTTTTATTTTTATTTTTTCATAAGTCACCTCAAATTCCTCTTTCGATTCACAGGTCCATAAAATTGGACAGTGACATAGCTATGCAGACATACTTTCTTTGTCAATTTAAAGGGTAGGGAACATAACAGTCAGCACAAACACTTGCTTGAAATTGTTGTAATTAAGATTTCTGAAACCCAGCTTCAAACATAAATTCAAGAAATCAGTATTTGCAGGTGCCAGACACCAAGCAGCATTTTCCTGGAATATTGAATATATTAAAGTCAGAAAATTGACAGGGTGGATAACTTTCATAACTAGGGTGTCGGCATATTCCTTGCATTTTAAAAACACTTGAGGGATGGAATTCATTTTTTTTCTTTCTTTGACTCCACCTGCTCTATGCCTCTAAGAGGTTCTGAGATATCTACTCCTTGGAGCAATGCTGAGCTCTGTCATAGGAAGATCCAAATATCCCATCCATCTCATTGGGATAATTAATTCAAGTGTGGTATTTACATCAGGTGGCAACTTCTATCCCACTGCAGTCTAAACAAATGAGAATTTTATGTCAGTTATATTATAATCCCAAAAAGATTAGCATTTTAGTGGCAGATTAACCAACCCACCCAAGGACAGTGACTTCAAAATATCTTCTGTCAGCATGTCTCACATGAAAACACAACTCCAGAAAGCCTTTCATATTTCCTGGGATAGAGCACTTGCCTAGCTTGCATGAAGCCCTAGGTTCAACTCAGAACAGTATACAAACCTGAGATGATGATGCTACCCATAATCCCAGCACTAAGCAGGTAAAGGCAGGGAATTAGAAGTCCAAGGCCATCAACTACATAGAAGGTTGAGGGTCAGAGAGAGCCACATGAGACTCTTAGCTTTAATAATTAATAAAGGAACATATATAGTGAACCAATCATATAGTTATGTGCATGGTGTAGCAGAGGCCAGGATAATAGACAATTAAGTTTGTATTTCCTAAAATAAGTTTTCTTTGTGAAAGAAAGCCAATCCCTTCCATGCATGAATACCAGTTTAACACCATATGGAGATAATGGGCTAGCTACACACAGATCATTGGATGTTTCTATTCATGAAGCTGTTGAATCTGCTTCATTCTCATTCTCTCTGTGTAGATGTAAGCTATTCAGACACAGTATCAGTCTAAGATCAAAAATAAAGAAAGAAGAGTGTTGGTGGAGGGTGAGGTTTAGCAGGGTAGGTTATTCTTTGGTTGAGTTTTAACCTACACACTCTAAGGAGGGACAAGTTGATTAGTATCTTCACTGAATTTTTCTGGGCAAAGCTTTAGCATGCATGATACATAATCCAGTTTAGTAGAGAATAAAGTTTTAGGGTGAGAAGTCTTAGCTCATTTCAGAATTCTGTCCCTGGAAAACATTCTGAGAAACACAAAATCATGCCAAGAGCAATGCTCTTCTTGGCTTATGTTCTATAGTTATTTCCTCCAAATTGATTTTTTTTTTTTTGCTGGTGGGAAGCAAATCTCTCAAGAAACTAAGAAAGCCTACTGAGAGTAGCCCTACATCACTTAGTTATCAACTATACCAGTGGTTCTCAACCTAGGAGTCATGTCTTCTTTTGAGGATCGAATGACCATTTCCCAGGGGTCACCTAAGACCATCAGAAAACATAGGTATTTACATTGTGATTCATAACCATAGCAAAATTACAGTTATAATTCATGGGGTTATGATTGGGTGTCACCACATGAGGAACTGTATAAAAGGGTCAGAGCATTAGGAAGTTTGAGACCCACTGAACTAGATATAGTATAGAGTTTTCCTAGAGGAGAAGCTGCAACTGGGGACTTGCCTAGGTCAGATGTGAGTATGTCTGTGAGAGACTGCCTTGGTTTTCAACTGATATAGCAAGGCCTGATCCACTATGAGTGACACTTCCCAGGGCGAGTGATTCGGCAAGCAGTGTTCCTCCATGGATTCTGCTTCAAGTTCCTGTCTGAATTCCTGCCCTGACTTCCTGCAATGATGGACTGGAAGAGTAAGCCAAATAAAATCTTTCCTCTCCAAAGTTGTTTTTGGTCATGTTGTTTCTCGTAGAAGTAGAATAAAACTAGGAAGCTCAGGACGTTACAAGATTTACAAGGCCTGTTTCCAAGGTTGCATGAGCAATGAGGAATCTCCAGGGAACTGTTTAGTGCAACTACCTGTGAGTTGTAAAAGGGGTTGTGGTGTTGCAGTTTCTTGAGTCTTTATCCACACTCTGTGTCTTTCAGGGATGAAGCTTCCCTCGAAAAACATATATTTCTGCAAGTAAGCACAGTGCACATTGATTCACCAAACTAGATAAGAGTAGAATTCCTTGGGTTTCTCATGAAATCTTACATGGAATGAATGTTCACCCTAGAAAAAGTTACACAACAGCTCGATAACCTCAGGTTAACACTGGTTCCAATAGTTTATACAGAAATAGATGATGAATCCACCCCCTCAAGGCCAATTTAGAAGACAGACTCTAGAGACTGATTTTGAAGTACTCTACACCACACAGATCAATCTCTAGTCATATGGTGATTTTGCTTCCCATTATCAAAATGTCTTCCTTTCTGAAATTATGTGTTTTGTGTCTCAAGGACAAGATGGTCTAATAATAACTATTAATTATTATATATTTATATCAGTCTTTGTTCATCGCTACTTTAGGCTCTGTTCTTCCCCCCATAAAGAGGACTCGATGCTGGGACATTGGTATAGGAATTTTGGATATGTTTTTAAGGAGATCATATACAAAGTCTTCAACTTGCTAAGCAAACTGAGCTGCATCCTTTGCTGCAGAAGGGTATACTTAAATCCTAGTTTTTCCATTTTGGTAACTCCCACCATATTATTCTGCTTTAAATACAATGTTTCAAATCATATAATAAGAGACTGGCAGTTTTTCACCTTATTCTTCATATTGGAAATTCTGGCATTTTATCATACAAGAGAAGAAAAATAAAAAATAACAAGCTCATTATCTCACTCAGAATCAAGCTATTGTTTTACACTGTTCAGAAGGAAATATGCCCTTTCTCTTTAGCATCATGAATTAAACACCCAAGGTAGATGTTTCTTTCAAAAAAATAGTTGACATCATATTATTAAAGTAATGAACTAGAAAATCCAGAGAAATGTTAACATTGTAAAGAGACATTTGGCAAAATTTGTTCTGCTATATTACATCAGAGTGGAAAAGGTTTTGTTTGATAGTTACAATGTGAATTAAGAACTGAAACATGAGCAGAAACAAACTGTAATCCATTACAAATGCAAATTATCCTCCCCATTGCAAATGTAATGCATATTTATCATGGAGAATTTAGACAATCTTAGTAAGAGGAACAGGCCAACATTTAGAACTTAGAAGTAACTTGACCAAATTAAAAGTGGTAATTATAAACATTACTATAACTTTTAATACATTTTCTTTTAGATATTTTTATATGTTTCAGTGTCTTATCTCCATGCATGTCTGCACAGGACATATGCATTTGGTTCCTGTGTAGGTCAGAAGAGGGTGCTGAGCCCCTGGGATGAGGGTCAGAGAAGGTCATGTGCTGAGAAATGGCTTCTGGGAACTGATTTGTCTCCTCTGCAAGAAAAATTGCTTTTAGCCACTGAGCCATCTCTCTGGCCCTTATTTAATACATTTCTAATTTATCTTTATTCAAATATGTTTTACTGTATCTCATTTTAGGGTTTCTTCCAACAGGGATATATTGCAAAGATACAGTCATATAATTGCTTAGATTATTTTGCTATTAAGTATGCTTTTATTATTGAAGTTGGGATTTTTGGTTGTCACTAATTCAGATATGCATGTGAAAAAGAGTAAACTTAAAAGGAGCCAGTGGGATAGCATCATGGATAAGAGGCATTACCACCAAGCCTGAAGTCATGCTTTTGACCTCGAGGTAATGGGGACGGGGAAGAAACAACCCAGTATTAGGAAGCAGGCCATCTTACAGGTACCTGACTCTGGTCTACAACTGGGATAATGTTAAAGATCTCACCCTGCTGTTCTCATTGGCTTAAGTTCCTCTGACTCCCCTTCTTCAAGTCAGCCCTCAGCTATGAGAAAGACTAAGAGAAATACAGTTTGAAGACTCTGGGTGTTTCATTTTCAAATGTCTATCTTCCTAAGAAGAAAGCTTTAAAACTATACACTCAAAGAGAACAACCATGGATACATTTAGGAGGAAGATGTTAGCCTCATTTAACAACAAAGTCTGCATGTGGCTTGATGGCTTTAAGTTAGTACATGGGATAAAAATTGTAGAAAATTATGCAAAAGGCCAAGTTCTCTTTCAAACAAGAGAGGTGATGATGTTTTCTAATATATATATATATATATTAGAGGTTCCATTTATTGGTCTTTTTATTGTGTGAATTGCATTTTTAGAATCGGTGGAAGATGATTAACAAGTGATACTGAAGATAGCATTGAGTTTGAAAACCTGGAAGTGTGTTGGTGACTGTGTATTTTTTAACAATGCAGTTACATTGTCCCAGGAGTCAGGCAAGCTTTCTTGGTTTCTCTATTTCCACTTGTTTTTTCTTATCCACATCTTTGTGGCTGAAGTAAAGCATAGAGTGCAATTTAGCTGTATGTAAGAACATACATGCATGGAACTGAAGTAGGCCCTGTCAATGCGGGTGACAGTTATGTGGCCAAGTCCATCTGGGCAGCCTCTGGCAGTGGAACCAGGACTTATCGCAGGTGCATAAAATGGCTTTTTTGAACACATTACCTAGGATGGGATACCTTGCCCAGCCTTGACGTAGGGGACCGGGACTTGGTCCTGCCTCAACTTAGTGTGCCAGACTTTGTTGATTCATCAAAAGAGGCCTTACCCTCTCTGAGGAGTGGATGAGGGTAGGATTAAGAGAGGTGTGGATATGGGAGAAGGGGAGGGAGGGGGAACTGTGATTGGTATGTAAAATTAAAAAATAATTTTAAAAAACATACATAATGGTAACCTTAGAAGACAAGAAAGATGGATGTTCAACTGATCTTTACTTTGAGAAGCAAGAAAGGGGGGAGGAGTGTGATTCCACACAGTCTAAGCTCCATGAGTGGAGAACACAAAGCAATAAAACTATGATGTAGGAGGCAAGGAATACAGCTTTGGAGTTTGACATTTAGAGGATGAAAAAATTTGAGGATGATCATGGCTAGGTAAGTATTTCCTAATCTGAAAAATGAATGGAAAGACTAATTGAATCAGAATTGCTTGCAATCTTATAACTTAGCTAGTTTGAGGGTCTAATTTCAGAACTTAGGAAATTTCCAGAGAGTTATCTGAGGATCGTAACTGTCAGGTCAAGTCCAGATATCTCTTTATAAACAATTGTTTGAAAGATAGCTTTATAATTCTCATGAGAATTAATAGTCTTTGGTTTGGATCTATAATGCCACCAATGGGCCAGATATTACAACCTTGGTTGGGAAGTTGAGCTGTTTGGATCAGGGGGACTCGGATCTCATCAACAAATCAAGAGACTAGTGGATTTATAATTGAGTAGATTATTGGAAGGTGGTGGGTACTTTTGAAAGTATAATCTACTTGTAGAAAGTAAAACACTGGAAATTGTTCTTGAAAATCATATTCCCTTTCTCTCTCCTCCCTGCTACTTGCTATTTTTCCTTGTCTCCCTTCTGTTCCTCTCTTCTTACTTTGCTCCCTCTTCTTTCCCCTCCTCCTTTACCTTTTCTTCTTCTGCCTTCTCCTCACCTGCTAGGATCCAACTGACCATCTTTGCTCCACCACCCCTTCTACACCATGATGTTCTTTCTCCCTGATACTAAAATGGAAACCACAGAGCCAAAGGAGAATATTGTGTACCATCTAAAACATCGAATGAAAATAAAACTTTTGCCTTTGAAGTAGATTTTTTTTTCCAGCTATATTGTCACAGTGAAAGAAATCTAAATTATACCAAAGTCATGGATGGCTGAAGCTGGGGTAGAATTAATCAGGTCTTCAAAGCTTTATTTTAAAGAAAAAATAAATTTCTCAAAGGCCTTGGACATTGTTAAAGAAATTCTAAGATGACAACAATAAATAGTAAACATCATCTCTGTAATACCTCTGTGAAGGTTAGTCTGGATTTTCAACTTGAAATAAGCCTTGGGCAAGTCCACGAGGGTGATCTAGACTGGGTTAACAGGGTGGGGACATTCTCATCCTAAATGTAAATGGCACCACTGCATAGGATGTGGCTTCAAGTTTAGTTAAAAGAAAGCCAGCTGAGCAACAGTATTCATCTGTGTCTACTATGTTGCTGTAGGTGCAATGTGGTCAACTGCCTGAAGCTCCTGTCTCTATGATTCTTCCCCATGTAGAACTGCATCATCACTTTCAGTAAAAATGCATCTTTCCTAGGTTGCTTTTATTAGCTATTTGTCACAGCAAGAGAAAATGAACTAATACATCAGCCAGTAAGCTGTGTGGCCATGTGGATTTTTCAGGAAAGAGAAACACCAGCTGTTGTCCAGGAAACATCATGTAGAGGCAACAGGTAAAGCCACGGAAAATGTGGCAACATATAGATTAACAAAAATGGACTTAATATAAGAGTAAAAAGCTAGACAATGGTAGGTCTGAGCTAATGGCTGAACAGTTTAAACAATATAAGAGTTGGTGTGTTTATTTTATAAGTGGGCTCCAGGACTGGTGGGGTTTGATGGGACCCTGAGAGAAAACTCTCTAACAACAGGATTTAATTACTAACATGTGCTTATCAAATTTGCATGGTCCACTTTAGAATATAGCACGCATACATAGCAATGTAATCATCAATCAATAGTGAAAGTCCTGCTATATCAGCAGAGCTCTACAGAGCAGAAACTAGTTTACTCGTGACCCTTGGTCAAATGGGTAAGAAGACCTATGGGTGATGTCCCCAGTCTTTGTTCTATCAGACAGCTGAATATTCAAGAAATGATATTATCCGTTACTTCTTTCCAACAAAACCCTGATGTTCCCAACCTTGCCCCAGGCAATCAACAGGTAAAATTAAATCCTAGTAGGGTTTTAAGTTTTTTCTTAAAGGAGATAAGATAATTATGAAGGATCCAAAAAGGGTACATTTTTGCTTTCAGAACAAGGTATCAGTAGGTAGGTAAACCCCCAGACCAGGTGTACTCGCCATCATCTGGCAAGGACTGGAATCTGAGCACCCTGAAGAGCGTATGTCAAAATGAAGACTTCGTTGCACTACTCCACCTACTGCTGTAATTGTAGGGTCTGTGCTGATGGCTGAGTGAGTAAAATAACTTGCTGTGCAAACATAAGGATTTTAGTTCAGAAAACCAGCACCCATATGAAATCTGGTAGATCCTGGAGGATTCCTGTAGCACAGGTGAAAAATGGCCTTCTACAGTTCAATGATCAACACTGTCTCAAGGAAATTGGTTGGAGGCCATACATCTAACATCCACCTCTGACCTTTGCCCACGTACACACACACACATCGGAAGTCCATCACTTTGTTCTTTTTCTGTTCAGATTAAGATTATACCAGAAACATGAAAAGCTAAACTCCCTGGTTTAGTAGCCATGGTTTCCCTTGAAAGGGCTAAAGAAACTCAGAGGCACAGCAATTTAACTTTCAAATGGAGCACCTATTGCTATTAACATGACCTCACATTTCCAGTTCTCTCTGGTGTGAAAGGAAGTGCATCCACTGTGGAAGCTTTTTGCATAAAGATAACATGAGGTGGTTTAACTCATTATGCATATAAGAAGAAAACATGTATTTAGAAAGAATTTAACTAAACAGTAAAAAAGCAAAAATCACAAATTTAGGGACCCCAAAATCCATTAGAGTGTACAGTGAAATATGTGTTTTAAATATAAATACCAGCTTTAGCAAGGTTTTTTTTTCCTTTGGTTTCTCCTGTTTTAATTTCTCAGTGGTTGAGCTGTCTGGATAGGAAACAGACAATAGAGTGAGACCAGTGGTTAATCCACCCCATGAATCTACTTTAGAATTACTAGCAGAAGGAATCTGCTATGTCCCAGAATGTCACATTGCACTAGACTCTAATAAAAAATAATCTATTTTATTTTTTGTGTGTATGTTTATCTATACATGTGTCTATGTAAGGGTATTGTGTACCTTGCTCCTACAAATTGAATCATTCCTTCCTGGTGTGGAAAGGAAACTCATCATACTTGGTAATAGAATGAAATTTACAAGGCTTAGGAAGCTCAGAAAATTATAAGCCTCACGTGATGGCTATTCTTGGTTGTCAAGTTGACTACATCTGGAATACAATCCAGAAATGGAAGGCACACCAGTGACAGAGACTGTACTTATTTTGAAGGGGGTGAATTCACTTCTAGTCTGGAACTTTGAGGTAGGAAGACACACACCTTTGATCTGGGTGACATCTTATTCTAGAAAAGGGACATTCTGTTGATATTCCTGTTGATGTAGATAGAGATATGGAAGAAGGAAGCCTTTGCTCTTTGCCTGTTTGTTCTTGCCTAGCTAGAACATCCATTTCTTCACTGTCATTAGAGCCTACTTCTTTGGAATTCCAGCATCTACTGAAGATCAGCTGAGACATCCATACTTGTGGATTGAGCAACTTCCTGATTCTTAGACTTTCCATTCATAAGCCACCAGCTTTGGATTAGTTGGACCATAGCCTGTAAGTGATTCTAATGAGTGCAATAGATAGATAGATAGATAGATAGATAGATAGATAGATAGATAGATAGATAGATAGATCATCCTATAAGCTGTGCTACTCTAGAGAACTCTGACTAATAAACTTGTAAAGGCAGTCCCTAAAGTTATATAAGCAGAAACCAATTGCTGGTGTTGAGGGGACTCTCCTGGAGAGCTGCCTATCAGTTGGCAGTTTATTTAATACAGCTGTTTGAGTTAACCATGTTCCTATAAGTAACTATAATAAGCTCATTATAATTTTTCCAAGATGGATTCAAGAGTAATTGCTTTTTTTGGTCTGTACTCAATACTCTGCTAAGGATGAATAGACCTTTGTTATTGTACCCACAGGGGAAAAAAATGGTACCACAGTGTATAAGATAAAAAAGAGACAATGTAAGAGTGTTTCAGAAATGAAAAATGGGGTGAGGAAGATAGATACGAGATGATGAAATACCAAGAATGCCACCATGACATATGTTGATATAGTCCTATGTTATTGTGTGTATTGTGGATGGCACACTGGGAGATGATTAGTCCATTTGTGTTAGTTTCCTGAATATTTTCACCATGTGAAAGACAACCTCATAATATGAAGGAGTAAAACTTGGGGTTGCAGTTGTAGCATGTTCCAGTGGCATTGGCTGTGTAAATAAAACATAAAGGAAAATTTTGTTAAGGATTTTGATAGTTTACAATTTCCACCAGAATGAAAAAGGAAAGCGATGTCTTTGTTTCAAAGGTAAAGACAATTAAGTGCAGATAGATAAAAGACTCAAAGTGAGATATAGAAAAATGGCTACTGTTCAAGTTGTCAAGTGCATTTCCTCATAACTGAATCTAAGTAAGAGACAAAATAAACATAGCAACACACAACAGTGCAACCTAAAGCAGTTCACATTATGCTATGAATGTTGTAAAATATAATTATGGATTATTTTTACCATTAAAATAGCTTGGTAGCCATATAACACTAACAAAATAAAAGGATTCTGTGTTTTTCATTACCTGAAACAAGCTGCACATGTCTCTCAGAGGTCAGTTAATGTGAGTAAAATTCCTGCTTCAGTGACTCTACATAGAAGCTTCCATGACTCAGATACCCAGCTGGTACTAAAGAAATCTCTTTGATTTGGTTATTAAAGAATTAATTAATCCATAGCTGGCTTATGGAAGGAACTATGCCAGCTGCAAGTTCAGCATCAACTGTAAAATGCCCAATTTTGAAAAATTTTACACATGGTGTTTCCCAATGGACACTATGGTAATAGGAATCCAGGGATTCTTGATTAAGATACCTAAAGATGGCAAAAATGAAAAAAATGTGCATACTATTTTATTTTATTTTTTAACTTAGGCGGGGGAGGTAGCTCATCAGTGAAGAGAGTGCATTGCTCATACAGAGGACCTCAGTCGGGTTTCCAGCACCCAAGTCAAACACAACCATCTATAAGGAGAGCTGGTGCCTCTACCTTGGAAGGTGCTTGTGCTCACTTACACACACCACACTTCTCATATATGCAATTCAAAATAAATAAGAGTTTAAAAATATTATGTCAACACTAAAAATCTCAGTTCGCGAAAGCTGAATTGAATTATGGGTACCAATGTGGTATTTTTTAAATAAAGCAACTTGGATGAAATAACTTCATATTAAAATAACACTCTTAACACTTACAAGGAAGCCCATACAATGAGAGTAAGGACACAGAAGTGCTCAGGACTCAGCAGTCACGGCATCTGCCCGGAGATGATTGGGCTTTGCTGGCTGGATACTGTAGGTTCCACTTGCTGTGTGCTGTCAGCATTGAGGATGGGAAACAAAGCAGACAGCTGGGCCTCTGCCCAGGGGACATACCTTGGGATGCATTAAGCTTATACAGCATGTGTGGAAACAGAAGGGAGAAATCTGAAAGCCCACATCTCTCTTATCTCATGAAGTGAGGAAAAAAGTTGAGAAGAAAATGGAAAGCCACCCCCAGGCACACCACACTGAGGATCTTTGATCCTGTCAGCAGGTGGACCAGCATCCTGCAGTGTGTCAGGCTACTTGATATCAGTATGTGGAGCTTTCTCCACTTACAGGATTGACTCTACCCATGTCGTTTACTAGAGGGACATGATATATGCCAATTTTCAGTACATTATAATTCATACAACCTACTTGGAAACTCATTTATGCATATATGTTGAAAATGACTGCCTATGGCAGGACTTTACTAGGAAGTGAAAATCTGTAGGCTAGAAGTTGACAGGTCATCTTCCCCTTCAGTTAATGCAAAATATGTGGCCATGTTTAAGGGACATAGTGTGGCTGTTTGAGACTTGTCTGATATGTAATGGTCAAATCAGGATAATTTGTCCTGTCTTGGATTTGGGAATATTTTCTTAAACTCTTACTGCTTCTATGTAAAATACATATGATTGTTTCTTTCAAACATCTATTTCCATGCTTTTTCCTCCAAGTTTTCAAAAGAATTGATAAACTAGAAGTTATTCATATTTACACTGATTTCAGAGTACAGAAAGTTACCCAAAGTGTCTGATGGGAATAAACCCTGGGGCCTAGGACATCCATCATTGCTAAGGATATTTGCTAGCTAGCTCAACTTTTTCAGAACGCAGTCACCAAGAAGGACTCAGCACACATTGCTTATCATTAAAAAAAAATCTTTGATTTCACTTTGTTCACACAGTTATTTACATTAAACTTCTTGTGATTTTTCACTTAAGTTTAAGGTAAGGCAGCCTTCATCTTTCAGTAGGTTCCTGTCGACCACTGGTTTGCAGAGAATATATTTGGCTCTATTGCTTTTTAAGATAAGCTACATTCTTTAGGCAATGGTGTACTTTGCTTTATATTGTTTTTTGGTGTTTGTGGTGGGGAGGGTATGTGTACCCATGACCAAAATGAGGTCAGAGGATAGCATAAGAAAGTCTGTTCTTTCTCCCCACATGCTGGTCCAGAGATGGAGCTCAGGATGTCAGGCTGGGAGGCAAGAACCTTTACTGCTGAGCTAACTTGCTATCCCTAGGTGTTGGTATTTAAAGCTTGTAAATTTAGTATTATATAATCAGGTTCTTATAGAAAGTTTCCATAGCCCCGTGTATTTCCAAAGCATTCTTATATTGTTTATTGTATACAATCCTTAAGATATATCGTAAATTTTACTAGAAATTGTATGTTTTTGACACATTTTGTTATGTTCTTGTCTATTTTGTATGTTTATATAGTTTTCTGTTCTTTAAAGTCATCTTCACCTATTGATTTCTCTAGTATTTTCATGTGTTCTATACATATATGCACATTTGCTGTGGATGTCTTTCTGTATGGTGTGAATATGTGTTCTCTGATTCATTGATAAATAAAGCCATTTGGCCTATGGCATGGCAACTTAGATGCAGGCCAAAAATCCATACAGATAGACAGGAAGAGAAAGAAAAAGCAAGGAGACTCTGCCAGCCACCACCAAGAGAAACAAGATGTAAAGGTAGCAGTAAGCCACAAGCCAAGTGGCAAGGTATAGTTTATAGAAATGGGTTAATTTAAGATATAAGAGCTAGCTGGCAAGAAGCCTTCCATGGCCATAGTTTAAAAATAATATAAACCTGTGTGTGTTTATTTGAGTCTGAGTGGCTGCAGGACTGTGGGACTGTGGGAGCCGGGTGGGACCAGAGAAAATTTTAGCTGCATGTATTTGTGTATATGTGTGCTCACATGTGCTTGTGTGAAGGCCAAAGGTTGATATTGGATGTCCACTTCTATCAATATCCACTTTATGGTTCCTCAACAAGGTATCTCACAGAAACTGACACTCACCTATGGACCAGCAACTATCTAGGATGCTCCTCTTTCTGATTCCCTGTGCTGGTGTCGCAAACATAGACCGCCACTCTAGGCTCATATTTGTTTAGCAATCACTTCACCCACTGATCCATCTCCCTGCTCCCACATATAGATTTCTTGGCTCTACTGTATCATGAATTTCTTGATTTCAATCTAACAACTGATCCAATGCCCTTCTCCTCACTTCCTAGCCAGTAATTGATCACACCAGGTGAGTTAATCTTCTCACAGGCATGCAATGTGTGAACTTAATTCTTTAAGACACTGTACTCCTAAGACTCACAGGGCTGCTTCATTCTAAAATTCCTGTGATTATCTGGGATGGCTGCATTTCTGAGCTCTCAAAATCAGCCCTTTCTTTTCCTTTCAAACCCATCTTTTGGCTCTCACAAAGGACCCTCATTACAGGTGTCCAGCTGATTCTATGATTCCTGTAAACATCCACTTTCTTCTGACTTCCACCACTGTAGGATGCCATGCCTATTGTTGATGTGGCTGTGATCTGTTTTCTTAATCCCTTTCCTGTCAATGTCTTCAAATTATTTCCCCCATTCACATTTCTATACATCCTGCCAGGAAAACTGTCTGGAAACTGAAAGTTTGAAGAAGTGTAAATATTAACGTGTTATCATTTTCACTAAGCTTTTAAATACTGATAGAGAAAAATCTCTTCTTTAGTAGATTGGCAATGTGATATAGCCCAGAAATCATTATCTCCCTGCTTGGTCATCTAAAAAAATGTTTCTTAAAAAAAATTTGTGCCCAAAGGCACCAGAGCAGATCTACAGTAGGTTCATTTATTACTCCGGGAAAGTAGTTTGAATCATGGACTCTGCCAATGAATGACATCACATTACCAATTCATGAGAGGCATCAATCTTTACTTAAAAAAGGAGAGCGGTCACACTTGACAGGTCTCATGGACTCTTCAGAAGTCATGAGGAGCATAAGATACTTACCTTCTTCAGCAAATGAAGTCAGGTTGGCGAATCCACTCACCATATAGTGATTACCATGTCAAGATTGAGCACACGTGTTCTGCAAGTAAAACTCCACCACAGAGTGAGCAGAATCAGTTTTTAAGGCTAGGGTTATCATTTTATCTGTGAGTCCACATAACTGTTCACATGTTAGTTTGAGCATTGATACATGTCAGGAGGACTCTGCTTTGGGGAATATTTTGTGTATGCTCTAACAAATAAAGCTTGCCTGAAGATCAGAAGGCAAAGCCAGCCACTAGTTAGCCATAGAGGCCAGGCAGTGATGGCACACCCCTTTAATCCCAGCACTTGGGATGCAGGAAGAGGCAGACAGATCTCTGTGAGTTCAAGGCCACCCTGGGCTACACAAGATTGATGCAGTCTAAAAGAGAAACAGAGCCAGGCAGTTGTGGCACTCAGGCCTTTAATCCTATCACTAAGGAGGTTGAGATGGGAAATGATATGGCAGGCTGAGAGAGGCATTTAAGGTGGAGGAGACAGGAATCAGGTCTTTTCAGGCTGAAGATTTCACAGAGGTAAGAACTAGTGGCTGGCTGCTCTGCTTCTCTGATCTTTCAGCTTTCACCTTGATATCTGACTCTGGGTTTTTATTAATAAGACCAATTATAATTCATGCTATATCTGCCAGCTCTGCCCCATGATTCAAGAGCAGTTATCATCCAAGAAGAAATGGAAATTTGTTTTTCCTCACATATAACATATAGGTGAATGTCTGATCACACAGGAGCCACACTACAGTTTGTCTGCAAAGTGCCAAGCTTTACATGAGAAATATTTTTCTCTCACTTTTGGTTTCCTGAGTACTAGATTTCAAGTTTTTTAAATGCTACTTTTCTACTTTGAAATTTTGTGCAAGATTTTTTTTAATCTTCACACTTTTTCCTCTTGCCATATCCCTTGGATATCGGGAATAGGCACATTTGTTTAATGTTCCCTTGGTGGATTTGTTTGAGCAGCAGTATGAACAGTTTCTCAACATGTAGACAATTAAAAGTAGGAGCAGTTGGCTCTGCTGTTGAGAAAAAAAATGAATACTTTAGACTTGGGCATAAACACATCGGCTACATGTGAAGATGTAAGCCTTCTGATTTGCATAATGAGCATTTTACGGTACATTGGCTTACAAATTTATGGAACTTTTCACAATTACCAATGATCATCTCAAAATGTCAAAATCCTGGTGACATTTTACTCTTCAGTTATCCAAGGTTTTGCTTTCCCTTTCATGTTTACAAGCAGTTTAATTTGATGCAATTGATTTTGTAAGGATAACTTTGAGAAGTTTCTTTCCCCACCACTCCACATATATAGATTTTTGTCCAGATAGGAAAAAGGTAAAAATGAACTCTAGGCCTCAAAATGATGACATTTAGCATTGCTGAAGAGTGAGCTTAGTGCATCTTCAATGTATATTTCCCACATAACTTATTTCAAGTTAAAAAATGCAAACCATAAACAGTGCTGACTTTATGCCAAATTCTCATCATAATTTCTAGGATTTTTCTATTACTTTTTGTCACCTTACATTCTTCTTCATAAGTTCAGCTATACATTTTGTTTTGTTCCAACTTTATTTACATAATCTGTATTAAGTCAGTGCAGATACATACTGCTAGCAAATAATTTCACATTTGTCTTTTACACGCCATTGTTTACCTTATCAAAGACTTATGTAATGTTTATAGAAATATTTTATTTGTTATTATTCTGTGTGTATGATGAGCATGCATATGTGGGGACCTACTTGCAAAGTACAAAAGACAATGCATAATGCTTCTCTTCCTGCACCATGGATCATGTGTGTGAATTTGAGTCCCCAAGCTTGCATGGCAAATGCTTTGATATAATGAGCCCTCTCATCACACCCAATTATATTGTTTTTGATTGATATTGTTACAAAATAATGATGAGCATCCCTGTAATCCAGTTTTACCATAGATCTCTGTGTATTTCTTTGATACAAATTCTATGTGGGTTATGTTGATATTTTTATTTTTAATTAATTAATTTTACATACTGGCTAGAGTTTTCCTTTCCTCCTCTCCTCCCAGTCCCTATTGCCCAGACCCACTTTTTTCCCAACCAAAGCACTCCTCCTCTGTTTCTGTTTAGGACAGGGCAGACCTCCAGTGAGTATCAATAAAACATAGCATATCAAGTTTCAGTAAGGTAAGCACTGCCCCATTTATTGAGGCTGGTCAAGGTGACCCAGTATGGTGAGTAGGGTCCCAAAAGCCTGCTGTTTTTAAACCAGAGTTTAGGATAAAATTAAATGCATTAAAATAATGGTATCTAAATGACCTTGGGTAATTTTTCTGTGAAGAATTTATTAAAAAATATTGAGTGGTTGATGACGTTTAGATATTTCTAATTCAGATATTTATGTCACATTATCACAGTACTAATACTTTCCTTTTTTTTGTGACAAACCTAAACATTTGGGGATGAAGAACAGGTTTGAAAAAAAATTACAGATACAAAGGAAAAAAGTATTCTGCATAAATTAATAACAGAGAAGATATACTAGTAAAGTTTTGAATGTCTCCCAACAAAGAGTGGCAGATAAATTAACCAATTGTTCTTTGTTAGGCAGCTCACTGAATCTGGAGGTTTAGAAGATTATTTGAATGACTCCAATCATAATATAAGAAATTGCACCAAAATTCTGTCCACAACCACCCTTAAAATTCTGGAAATTTGTACAATAATTTTAGGAGCTTAAATAAGCCTGATATTTGTGCTTTCATCCTAGAAACATCACCCCAAATACTTAGTCAACAGGCTCTCCCCTCTAACAGGAGAATACATGTTCTACACATATTTTAATGCTGCTAATCCCCCCCACACACACTTGATCTGATTCCTTCTCTGTGTCTATGTTTTGACTTTATTTTTTAACATCAGCTATATAGACTGATGAGATTGCTCGGTGTAGTTTAGAGCATGTACTGCTCATATTGCTCCAGAGTTCAACTCCTAGTGTCTCTGACAGGATTCAGACCTGTCTGTTACTGTCTCCAGGAGATTCCATGTCTCTGGCTTCCTCAACCATCTGAATTCCCTTCACAAACCCATGCTCAAGCATGAGCGCACGCACACACACACACACACACACACACACACATACACAAACACACAAACACACATGCCTAATTAAGGAAAAATAAGAATACAATTATTTCTTTTAACCTTAAATTAAATATATTAAACAAACAACAAATCAATCAGGGGCATTTCTAGTTAATGTATTTAACTGCAACCAGCATTTACTGGGCATTCTGTGTGTACCAGGAACTTTGCATTTACTATTCTGGTGAAGTCATTACACACTGAGTCATACAAAATTTCGTACTTCAAAAAAGTATATCGTTAACGTGCCATTTCAGAAGATCAGGAGTCATGAATTTGAGAAGAATCAACTTTTATGCAAATTTTTTTAAAAAAAAATGAACTAAAATAATTGATAGCATATGTGATTACAAGTGATTGTACTAATGACCTTAATGATTACACTTCTGTGAATCTTCGTATTTAGGCAAAACCCACTTACTTCGTAGCTGAATCAGAATCTGTGGGTTGTGATATTGATCAGAGAATTGATTTCTTGTCTGCTCTCAAGAAAGGCACTTAATAGCTGTCAGCTAATGCTCCTGAAAATACGGGCTGGATGTGCTCATGATACTGTTTTGACAAGTTAGTGGTAAAATGTCAAAACTGTCTCAAACCAACATTTTCTAATAATGTCACTTTCAAGTATTGTTAACCGAAATGCCAATTTGTACTCAGATTTCAGAGTCTACTAATTTATTCCTATTCTTCTATGACACTATCATTTTACAATTGATAGGTAGAATTTTCCCCACAAAAAATTCAATAGGAAATATATTCAAGGAAAATATTTAAGTTAGTGCTTTAATTCTTTCTAAGAAAAGTAACCAATGGGAAACCAAGGTGGCTCAGTAGACAAAGGGCCTTGACACCAAGCCTGATGAACTGAGTTCAGGTCTCCAAACCCACACAGTGGAAGGAGACAATCAATTCCTACAAGCCATTCTCTGACTTTCAATCATACTTCATGGTACACACACACACACACACACACACACACACACACACACACACACACACACACACAGATTGACTAGACGCAGCAATTTATGGCTGCACTAAATATATTACATAATTAACTAAAATGAAAGAAAGGAATGTCTTCATAGGCACATTACTGAGGTAAAACACAGTGCGCAAGTCACTCCTGTCATTCCCTAAATAAAATAAAGTACATATAAGGGAAATAATCTACAGTTACTGGCCAACACTTGGTGAATTTAGTTCATGAGACAATATGAAGCAGAACGTACTTGTGGGGAAAATTTGGTTCTCTTTATCACAAGCAGAAATCACTGAACCTGAGAACATGGTGTGCTGGTTGGTTTTGTTAATGCCTAACTAATCTAGACATAGCTGGAAAGAGAGAACCGCAACCGAAGAACACCTCCATTAGATTATCTGTAGAAAAGTCCATAATGCATTTTCTTGATTGATGGTTGATGTGGTAGGGCCCACCCCATGTAGGTGGGTCACACATGAGGCCCCCAGCGCTATAGGAAAGCATTATAAACATACCATGAGTGCAAGCCAGTAAGCAACACTCCTCCATGACCTCTAAATCAGTCTCTGCCTTGAAGTTTCTCAGTGATGGTCTGTGATCTAGAACTGTAAGCAAAATAAACCCCTTTTATTTCCAAGTTGCTTTTGTCTGTCATGGAGATTATCACATTAACAGAAAAAAAGTAGGACAAATAGCTTTATGAGAGGCTGATAGATTATCCCAGTAGTGCATGTGGCTGCAAGAAATGCATTTTACACTAATAGTATGCTACACAGCTTCTGTGTACCAAAAATCCTCAGGAGGTTGACAGCACCTGGTGCCTGCATCAGCGTGTAATAGATTTAAATTCAGAACTGGGAACTCATATGACCAGAAAAAATGAGTGTGTGTGTGTGTGTGTGTGTGTGTGTGTGTGTGTGTGTGTGTGTGCATGTGTGTGTGGGGGGGGGACGACAGAGAGAGACAGAGAAACAGAGAGAGAAGTTAATTCAGAATTCTTTGCACTCAGTGGACCTTGGCAATGCTTAGTGGTCAACATTGCATTAGAAGCATAGATTACTCAGAGATTAAGTTTAGCTGTCTGTTCTGTAGCTAGAGTTTTCCTGCCTTGCCCACAGTCAGGACAAATCTTTGTCACCAGCCAGTCCCATAGCCGCTTAGACCCAACCAAGTAAACACAGAGGCTTATATTGCTTACAAACTGTATGTCCATGGCAGGCTTCTTGCTAACTGTTCTTATAGCTTAAATTAATCCATTTCTATAAATCTATACCTTGCCACGTGGCTTGTGGCTTACCGGCATCTTCACATGCTGCTTGTCATGGCAGGGGCTGGCAGTGACTCCCTCTACCTTCCTGTTCTTTCTTTTTTCCTCTCTGTTAGTCCCGCCTATACTTCCTGTCTAGCCACTGGCCAATCAGTGTTTTATTTATTGACCGATCAGAGTAATTTGACATACAGACCATCCCACAGCACTATTCACCACTTAACTGATTAAATAACCTTTACTTCTAGACAATAGTCAATAACCAATTATAATTTTTATCATGTCGTTGAGATACACTACTTTGTTTTATGAGAAAAAATAAACAATTCATGAAACTTTGATTAATTTCACATAAACATATACACTCATCATCAGTTTTTCCTTGGACCTCTTTTCCTAACCTATCTGGTGATATTACAGAATCAGCAAGACCCAAGCTCAGCATTCTTTTAAATTTTACTTTTCTACTTAAAAAAATAAGTGACAGATCCTGTAAACTAGATTTTCCCTTAGACATAAGTTTTCTTATGGAAAACATGGAAACTTTTTAATTAATAACAATTTCAGTGATAACTATGTGAACCACTAAAAACAAGGACAAAGTTACTAGCATGAGGGTGTGTTAAAGCCATAATACAGTAAAAATGTTTATAAAGAAGGTTAATGTGAATTTCAACTATAGCACTTATGTACATACTTTCATTGATACATTAATTAGAAAGATAAATAAAATATCACAATACTCATCCTGCTAATTTGTAGATTTTGACATTGCAGACATGTTGACCAGGATTTAACACATTGAACACCGTAAAGCAAATTCAATTCACTGCCTATTAATCCATGACTTCCTCTCCTATCTGATAAATTCAGGTTTCCATTTTTCTATTTTAAGTGGTTGAAAATGGACAGAAAGAAAATATTTTGTAATCCACATCTGCTATATGAAATTAATACTTTGATATTATCTGTGAAACATTAGATGGCAAAGCCATGCTTGCTCATCTAAGAGCTCTGGTTACTTTTGTTCTAATCACAGTGTTCATCAGTATAAACAGATGTGTGTCTGTGTAATCTTAAAATATTAATCACTTGATCTTTTATGAAAAATGCTATCTTCTGTGTTGGGGCATTTTTAATAATATTTTCAGACCCTTCTCTCATGTTTCCATATTTTCTTAATGAAATTGAATTGAATTGTTTTTAGATTTTAAGTTCCTATTTTATTTGTGTGTCTCAGTGTGTATGCACAACATGTCTCTAAGTGTGTATGCACTACATGAGTGAAGGTGATGTGGAGACTTGTAGAGGGCATCAGATCACCTGCAAATAGAGCCACAGGCAGTTATGATCCCATGACATGGATGCTGGAAACAGAATCCTGGTCCCCTAGAAGAGCAGCAAGCACACTTACCTGTTAAGCCCTCTTTTCAGGTCCTGAATTGAGTTTAATAAAGATAAAGTGCCCAGGGACTGGAGAGATGGTTCAGTAGTAAAGAGAACTTGCTGTTCTTTCAGAAGACCCAGGTTTGTTTCTCAGCTCTCACATGGCCCACAACCATCTATAACTCCACTTCCAGGTATTTGGTGTCATCTTTTGACTTCTATGGGTACTGCATGGACACAGGGAACAAATTTACATTGTGACAAACACTAATTCAAATAAACAAAATATATTCTAATCTTTTTAAAAAAATGTTCACTGATAATTATAATAAATCAAGTTAAAATATCATTGTATTCTCTTGAGTTTCTATCAAATGTATTAAAGAGTGATTGTCACTGTTCAGTCAAAATAAATTCTAAGGTATTTTATTTTGATAGTTTAAGTGTGTAAAATAAATTCAAATGAGGGTAGTTGTGCCTTTTAAAGGCACATTTCTGCTTTGTATGACTGGGCATTGATTGTTTACTTTCTGAGTTTGAGGTGCTCAATTAAAATTTCTGTTAATAGCAGTGTTTGGCAGGGGCTTAAGGTTAAGTAGTCCATGGGCCTAAAGATTATTATGTGTGGCTTGTAGCCAGAAAACCTCTCTAACTAAAGCTCCCAGGAGGTTAATCTGCCCAACCTTTCAGACATCAAATGGTTTTCTGCAGTCCTAATTACAGCCTCCCTCAGAAAGCGCTTCCTATTGAGAACACGCTGAAATGGTCTAAAAATTTTCTTCTATTATGTGAGTTAAAGACAGTGGGTTATGGATTGAATGTCAATACCTGTAGATACTCTCAGACATGTGCTTCTTTAAGTAGGGGATGAGTATGAATGTGTGTAGTTATATGTGTTGTGTTCTTGTGTGTGTGTGTGTGTGTGTGTGTAACATATGTATATGCACATATTTTTTGAAAGATTTTCTGTATATATGTGTATATGCATTTGCAAGTGTTTGTATGTATGTGGTGTATGTGTCTTTCCTCTAAGTGATAGACCAGCTTCCTACACCCTCATGCAAACAAGGTATTATTAGAGCATTGGTTCTCAACCTTTCTAATGCTGCAATTCTTTAATACAATTCCTAATGTTGTGGTGACCCCCAAACATAAAATTATTTTTGTTGTTACTTTATAACTGTAATTTTCTTAGTTATGAATTGTAATGTAAATACCTGTGTTTTCCCTTGGTCTTAAGCAACCCCTATGAAAAAGTCATTCAACCCCCCAAAGGTGTTGCCACCCAAAGGTTGAGAACTGCTCTGCTGCATTAAAGAATAATAACAATCATGATGGTAGCATTGTCTGTGGTACATCACATGTAGTGTGAAGGAAAACTCTTGCATGTGCAGGATCCATATATTCTCAGTTTGGAATACTTATGTTAGAGAAAGAGAAGAGTGGAATATTCAATAGGTGTAAGTACAGTATACCAAGACCGCCTTAGCCAAAAAGCTGAACAATTGCACAGAATAGTATATATCAAACTCCCCAAAGACAGTCATTTTATGAGCTTTTCTTTCTGTTCTCTGGTTCTGCTTAGCATATCTCTATGCTTTTGAGCCATCTAGAAAGTTTCCATGAGGAATTCATAGTTTAATAATGTTTATTTTAGGGGTGGTTATTACAAACTGGATTCCAGGAATTTACTAATAGATCATCATGGAACCTCTCTTGAAGAGTCTAACAGATAGACTAATGCGATCTCTAGTTGTAGGGTTTCATTGAAGAAATTTCCCATACTGGGGTTTCCTGTCTCTTCCGTATATTTAAATTAATACAGGTTAGCCAATGGTAAGCTTATTAAAAACCACGAATTTAAATAACTCATTTTTAAAATTTTTCATTTGGTTAAATATTTCTAAACATGACTAAAGTTTTTGTTGTTTTAGAAAGAGTCTTTATTGTAAATGAAACTTACTAAGCATCTTCCAATTATAAAACAGCCACTTTTCAGAGAAGACAAAAATGTGAAAGTGAAACAAATGAGTATATATTTTTTTTTTTTTTGGCAATTTATTTTGTTCTATTCATTCACAGTTAATACAGAAAATACTTGGAAACATTTCCATATAATGTTTGACACAGAAATCATCAACTAGAAGTATACAATGTTGACAGGAGGCAGTACTTTTATAATTTATAACCCCAAATATATTTATAAATTAAAAATGGAAAGATCTACAAATGAAATTATGAAGGTTCACCAAAGTCGTTTAATCTGTCAGTTTCTCATTCATTTTTATGTCTTAATAATATTCTATTGTATGAATAAGCCACATTTTATTTCTCTCCAGTATTTGATAGCTATTTGAGTTGTTTTAACTTTTTTACTATTAGCAACACACTGCTGTAAACCTTCATGTACATGTTTCATAGGTGCACATTTTCAGTAGTTTGAGGATATATTCCTAAGGGTAGAATTGTTGAGTAACAGAGTAACAATGTTTTGCATTTTGACCAACCACCAAACTGTGGAAAAGATGAGTAGACGCCAGTGCAAAAATACAGGCAACAACATAAAGACCTATATGGCAACATCAGAACCTAGTGATTCTACACCTGAAAGACCTAAACATACCATGAGAGAAGAAACAGAAGAAATCAACCCTAAAAATGACTTTAAGAAGATGATGGAGGCCCTTAAAGAAGAAATAAAACATTCCCTCAATGAGGAAATAAAAACTTTCCTTAAAGAGGAAATGAAAAACTACCTTAAAGAGGAAATAAAAACTTTCCTTAAAGTGGAAATGAAAAACTCTCTTAAAGAGGAAATAAAAATTTCCCTTAAAGAGGAAATGAAAAACTCCATTAAAGAGGAAATAAAAAACTCCCTTAAAGAAATGGAAGAAAAAACGAACAAAAAATGGGAAGAAATCAAATCAACCCAAGAAAAAGCAATTAAACAGATGAAAGAAACATTCCAAGATCTGAAAAATGAATTTGAGACAATAAAGAAAACACATGCTGAGGGAATGCTGGAAATAGAAATCCTGACAAAACGAACAGGAACTACAGAAACAAGCATAACCAACCGATTGCAAGAGATGGAACAGAGAATCTCTGACACTGAAGACACGATAGAGAAAATAGATTCGTCAGTCAAAGAAAACACTAAAGACAAAAAAGTCGTAACACAAAACATCCAGGAAATTTGGGACACCATGAAAAGACCAAACCTAAGAATAATAGGGATAGAAGAAGGAGAAGAATACCAACTCAAAGGCACAGAAAATATATTCAACAAAATCATAGAAGAAAACTTTCCTAACCTAAAGAAAGAAATACCTATGAATATACAAGAAGTTTACAGAACACCGAATAGGCTGGATCCAAAAAAAAAGTCCCCTCGCCACATAATAATCAAAACACTAAACACACAGAACAAAGAAAAAATATTAAGAGCCGCAAAGGAAAAAGACCAAGTAACATATAAAGGTAAACCCATCAGAATAACACCAGACTACTCAATAGAGACTATGAAAGCTAGAAGATCATGGACAAATCTCATGCAGACACTAAGAGACCACGGATGCCAACCCAGACTATTATACCCAGCAAAACTCTTAATCACCATAGGCGGAGTAAACAAAATATTCCAGGATAAAACCAGATTTAATCAATACCTGTCTACAAACCCAGCCCTACAGAAAGCACTAGAAGGGAAAATTCAACCCAAAGAAGCCAAACACATCCATGAAAAATCAAGCAATAGATAATCCCACACCAACATAAACCACAGAAGAAACAAGCTGGTGTAGCTATCCTAATATCTAGAGAAAAAGGATGTTTCAAAAGAGAAGAAGTCTTGTGGCAATGCCTCAGTGGTCCAGGTAACTACCAGAACTCGGAAAAGTTGGTTGAATTTGGGATTGACTGGGAGGCCAAAGATTTAAAAAGCAGAAGATTCTCTCAAGACACAAGTTGTGTGATAATAGTGTGTTTTGTGTGTGTGAATGAGAATTTGTAAATGTTGAATTCTAGGCTTCGACAATCATTGTCAGTGCAGATTAAGCTGCAAGTATTTATGCTTTAAAACTTAAATTATAAAGCTAGTTACGTCTTTCTAACAACTAGTTTTAATGTTTATGAGCATATTTTACCTACATTACCTTTTCAGGATGTTGAGAAAGACGCATCACAAGCAAAGGCTGGAGGCTGCGGGCTAGATGGTTTTGAGGAAGAGGTCTTGGTGGACTCTTTCATAGAGCAAAGGGAAGCAATGCCTTCTGGGAAATGAGCTAAGTTTTAATCTAGTCTTTAGGATTAGAAGTCAAAAACAAAAATATTAAGGAAAGGAAAACCTAATTGATCTTTGAAGTATTGTTATGTGGAATTGAGTGGGACTTTTGAGGCCTTTCTTCCAGAAAACAAGGACTTGGTTGTCAGGCCTATATTAGGCCTAAACCTTGGTGCCATGTAGTTGTACTTCAATCATTTCAATGGAAAGTGTCTTAGTGATTGGAACTTCTAGTGCAGTTTGGAGTTCTTCCATTTGAAAAATGTGATATTTGCATGGGATTGTTTGAATCTTGTTTTCTAGTCCCTCCCCATCACCACACTCATAGTCTGAAGGTAGATTTTTCTCTTGATAAAGGAACAAAAAAGGTGAACATCTTGTTTGTAAATAGGTATCTAGTAACTAGTGGTAAACTTGAAATGGTAGAATTCTTTAAAGCCTAATTCTAGGTAGCCTTAAGAAAATGTATCTTACTTATTTTTGAACCTGTATTCACCTTGTTTTTTTCAAATATCTTAAGTTATATTTTCTTTTTCAGAGCTGCTTCTTATTTGGGGCTACTTTTTTTTTTTTTTTTTAATTGAGGCGTAATTCATAAAAGGGTATATTGTTTTGATGAGACTTTTTACAACTGTGGCTGGATGTCTTTCTTTAGTCTTCCAAGAAGGGCCATTTTACTTTTTTAGAGTTACTTTTTAAAGTCATGAGGTCAACAACTTGGACTACTATGCATGTAAGTGCTAATGCAAATTAAAGCCCAAGTTGACCTCCAGCAGCAGTTCATTCTATGTTGACAGTGAGAGAACACTTTGCCTGTTAGGATACTGTTACTCGTGGACTGAAATGCTGAAGAAACCCCTCCCCCTATTTTGTTTTTTGCAAAAATCAAGGTATATTCTAGGGTTTCCTGGTTGACCTCAACAGATAAACTGAGATGATAGTCTTAGTTCAGAACTGATCTGAATGTAGATTTACAGTCTACGTGTACAGCTGGCTAAGTGAGATCGCTTTCACAGTTCTGCATGTATCCCATCGGCTCCCCATTAGTCACTGAACTCTTAAAACTGGTATTGTAACATTATCACAATGTTTTGCGCCAATTTTATAAACTTTACAGTGCAATATGTGTTCCTTTTCTGAGGCAAACCAAAGGTATATTTTTCAAGAGTATATTTTTTAATAAGTCTCCCAAGTCTTTAGTTTTAACATGTGAGAAAAAAAGGGTGAAACTTTACCAATGTTCATAAGCAACACTAATGAACTGATTGGGCCACAATAAAAAAGATGTGAAAGTGGAAGAGGCCATTGTGAAGTAGAAGAGAGCAACCAGGGGTAGAAGGTGGACATGAGATGATAATGGGAGCTGCAGAGATGACTTGGAAGCAAGAATATATTCCTCCTGCACAGGACCCCAACTTGGCTTTGCGATTCACATCAGATCCCTCAAAACTGCCAAAATCTCAAGTTATTGGAAATCCAAGGCCCACTTCTGGATCCTGCAGGTGCTTGCATACACATGGTACACATAAATGAACAATAATGCATGTAAATAAAAATTAAATAAAATAAAAAAGAAATGCTAATTGCAGTGTTTATGTTCATAAAACATTACAAATATGCATAGGATGTCATTATGAAACCCATTATTATGTATAATTTGTGTATAACAATAAATCATTTTAAAAGACAAAGAGATATTGTTACTTGTGTCATGATTGTGGAACAGGTTTTATTTATATTTTCTTTGAGAATTTCATACATCATACAATGTAATTTGGTCCTTTCCACACTCCACTCTTCCCCTCCAACTCCTCTTACACCCCCCCATTTCCCTTCACACCCTACAAGGCTCAAATTTTGTAACCAGAAATTGAGAAAGAAACCTGTGAAACAGCTTCTTTTGAACCTATCAAAGCTATTGCAATCAGAACATTCAGTGACTATGTCTACCTGCACAAGGGCGATACATAGTAATTCAGTCAACATTCCAGAGGATGGTCAGGTGACCTGATGGTATTTGAATCCATGGCTCCTCCTCTGTTTAGAATAAAAGAAACATTCTATGTCTGAGCTGAGGAAGGTTCAAGGTAAAGGTCCATGGTGAGAGTAAAAGAAAGGTTGGTAAAGGTTGGTTTTTAATATATTCTTAAATCTGAGATATTCATAAAATATATTTTGATCAGATTCAACATGTCACAACTCCTTCCAGATCCAACCTTTTCCAAATTCCTTCCTTCCTGACATAATTTTGTGTCCTCATTTTTTTTCAATACCACAAGTCATATTTGTGTTGTTCATATATTCTTGGATGAGTGAGCATGCAGTGGAGCTTGGTTGACACACTAGAGATCATACCCTTAAAGAAAACTAACTCTACCTCCTTCATCAGCAATCAGTTGCCATCTGGTCCTCAGTTGGGAGTGGGACATCAAGGCCACCTGTTGTTTTTAACTAAGTCTCTATCATTCTTTTAGCACTAAAGATTTTGAAGTCATATGTTCGGCTGAATACCTGTTAGCTCAGAGAAGCCAAGAAGCAATCAGCTGACCTTTTTGGCCAGAGACCCAGCAAGAGAGCTTCTTCCCAGACATCTCAAACTAAAACAAAACAACAACAACAAAACAAAACAAAACAAAACAAAAAACCATAAAATCTCCAAGTTCCTCCTTACTCTTCCCTGTGCATCTCTCTATCCCCAACTCCTCTGTATTCTCTATGACTAATTCCTGTCAACTAGTTGCTTGCTCCCCCCTTCTAATCCAAGGTTGATTTATTAACACAGTCTTGGAGTTTCACAGTGCTATCAAATCACCCATAACATCCACCTCTTTTTCCCATCCTTGGATTTTGTCTGGTGTGAGCTTGCACAGATCGTGGGATGCTCTCACAAACGCTTTTTGACACATAGTTTTGTCAGGCTTCCTCCAAGGTGATGACCCTCACACCTCACTTTTTTTTATTCCTTTCTAGTTTTAGGAGAGCAAAGAGTGAAAGAAGCAACAGAATATTTTGAAGGAAGCACAGATAAATAAATAGCATGCAATTAAAAAGTAAATAAATGGTTCACGTGGCAGAAATATGGTGTCTAGTTATCCTCATTTTTTTTTCTGGAAACTACTCCAGGAGGTTTCCTTTTATAATTCATTGTAGAACACATTAATGCATCCTTAATATTACTTATGTCATTCATAAACAAACTCAAAGTATTATTTTTCTTAATTGAAGACCACATATGGAGCATGTTCATCAGAGATACCTGCTTGATTTACTGCAAATTAGGGACATATCAAGAGAGAGAGGAAAGAAGAGATTATTTCCCAATAAAAGCTATACAATATTTTCTTTTAGACAAGTATTGACTCAGAGAAATTTAATTAAGGATATGTATCATTTAATTCAGAAATATAGATGCAGCTAAAACTTTGGCAATTAATTAGAGTCTATAATTAGTGTCTATAATAAAGAAACTCTTTTCCCTTTTAACAGGATGGGATGTCACTACAAGATTTAACCTTCTAAGTGATAATCAATAGTTAGCTGTTGGAGATAGTGAAGAATCTAACAAGTACTTACTAGTGATGGGAATGTAATGTTCAGGGGTCTAAGTGCCTCAAAGGAAATTTGCTTTAGAAATACTCAAATCTCACTGGTAAAGATGTAAGTGAGTTTTGAAATTTTATGAACACAATGTTATAAAGACTTGATATAAAGATTTTTCTTGGCTCTGCTGTCATTGTTTAATCTAGTTGAGCACATTCATAGTGGTGTATTTACAACTCGAAGTCCTTTGATCCCAGCAAACTCTGCATGAGATCATGCATTAAATAATAATGTTAATATAATAATAGTAATAATAAATAATAATAATTAAAATGTTGAGAAGGGGATGAAGAAACAAATTGAGGGAAAAAAGATAAAAAGAGATGCGTTCCATGATGTCCAGGCAGTATGTAAGACTAATTATTATGCTTAAATAAAGAGCAGAGACAAACAGCAAACCCCAATATAGACTTTGGATCATTTAACTGATTATTGCATTATATTTTTGACAATTTCATATATTTATATAATGTGTATGGTCATATTTGCTGTCCTATCATGCCCTATCTTATTGGCCTCCTACCCTGCTGAAGTCTCTTCTCAACTATTTCTCATCCCACTTTCATCATCCCATGTGGCACAAGTCTTATGCAGGTAACCATGGCTTCCATGAGTTCATGAGTCGATGGCCATGTCATGTCCAGAAGACAGCATCTCATAGCTCTCATCTCCATTTTCCAAATCTTACATATTTTCTTTCAATTCTCTTCCAAGAAAGCCCCTGATCTACAGTATTCTTTGCTTTTGGAGATGGTGATGATATATGTTCTCTTCCGGACTAAGCACTCAAAAGTCATCCTTCTCCAACTCTTTTTAATGTTACATGTCTTTGCATTTAATATCACCCCCTACACAAAGAAGCATCAAGACTGAGAGTATCAGATTACTTCTCAACTGAACATTAATATTTGTATCTACCTGCACATATGTGCTTTAAACTGCTTATAACCTCTAGAAACAGGAACTCTAAGCAACAATTTTTATCCACACAGAAAATAAAAATAAATAAAACAAATAAACCATGCTGTATTACAAAGCATAAACAAAAGTTATAAAGTCACACACTACTTCCCTAACAATAAATGTCAACATTTTATACAATGTTGTAAATTGATAGTCTCCCATACTCAGTAGAAAAATCAAAGGTTACAATGGGCAGTATAAAAATGGTCTTCTAAAATCAAACAAATCAAGAAGGGAGGAAGCATAAAAAGTATACAGGCATTACAATGATAATATTATACTTAAAAGTCAATGTGACAGTGAAAACGTCAAGCACCAGAAATGATAATCTAAGCAAAAGATCCTTCATGAAAATATAAGGAGAAAAGTGTGACAAAGGTTTCTTGCAATGGTTAATAATGATGGTCAGCTTGACAGATTCAGAATCACCATTAGAGAAGCCTCTGGTCATGCCTATGAGAGGTTACCTAGATTATGTTAATTGAAGCAAGAAAACATATTTTAAGTGTGGGCAATATCCCTCCATATGCTGGCATCCTGCAACAAACCAAAAGGAGAAGGCAGGTGCACATGAGTATCCATCTCCTTCTTCTTCAGAACTGACGAGCTGCCTCAAGCTCCTCACAATATTAGGGTGAACTTTGGAACACAGAGCCAACATAAACCTTTTCTTAATCTGCTTTTGTCCGATGTTTTGTCTCCACAAACAGACATGTTACCAGGAGGGTGCTAAAAATGCCTTTTTAAATTTTTATTCTAGCCTCATTTCTGTGGTTGTGATTAAAAATCCTGATTTAAAACAACATTGAGAGGGAAATAATTTATATGGCTAAAATTCTAAGTCACAATCCATCATTTAGGGAAGTTAAGTCAGGAAATCCAGCAGGAGCTTGAAGGCAGGCTTATTGACTGGCAGGCAGACAGTTCAGGCCTACTTCACAAGGGGATGATGCCACCAACAGTGGTCTGAGCACCCTTACATGAATTAATATACAAATGTGTGTAGCATGAATCTTAGAGGTTCTTATTAATAAAATCAAACCTGAGGCCAGTTATTGGGGTGAATGCTGGAAGATCAGAGAAGCAGAACAAGCCACAGCTACCTCACCTCACCAATACCTTAGGTGATCCTGTTTCCTCAGACTGGATGCCTCTCTGCTGAACTGTTGCTCAAAAGCCTAAAAGCTTAACCAACCTAGTTTCTGGTCCTCATGCCTTATATAACTTTCTGCTTTCTGCTCTCACTTCCTGGGATTAAAGGCTCACTTCTTGGGATTAAAGGTGTGAGTGACCATGCCTTGCTGTTTCCAGTGTGGCTTTAAACTCACAGAGATCCAGCTGGATCTCTGCCTCCCAATTGATAGGATTAAAGGCGTGTGCCACTATTTTCTGGCCTCTCTATCTAGTGGCTGTTCTGTTGTTCTCTGACCCCAGATAAGTTTATTAGGGTATACAATACTTTGGGGGAACACAATATCACAACAAATGTGACCACAGGACCATTCAATCTACATAATTGCTCAGTTTTGACTATAGCTTTAAAACCTTTATGTAGGGTGCTAAATTCCTAGTCTAAGTAACTAATTTTGGCAAGACCCCTATTTTCTAATCCTGATCACCTGGAACATGCAATTTGACTCTTCAGCCTTAATCTCCTGTATGTGGTGAAATCTATTCACCCTTGTTAGTATCCAGCAAGAACTCTGTTGATCCTCAGGATCCTTGTCATTGAGGTTACCGTTTAATGATTTTACATGCATGGATTCTTCCACTGTGCTCCCTAATGATAAATCACCCCTCCTTGCTACATGTACAATTCAGTCTAGTTCTGTATTGAGACATCTTATCCACTACTGCAAATTGAAAAATTGGCATTATGACATTAACAGACTGACACCATTTTAGTTTGGGGTTTGTAGCCTCATACTACGTGGCTGTTACATCCCACCATATTGCTATATGTTTTAAAAATTTGGAGCCATGTAAATTTATTGTTATAAAAAGTTAACAATTTTCTCAGCTCTATTTTAGCATGTGTTATCAAACATAAAACCATTGCATAGCAATTTCTCTGAATTGAAATGCTCCTTCTGGGAGAGAGGCTCATAGGACTGAGAAGGACCATGACAATTACGAAGCAGATGAATCTCAGAAAACAGGAACCAGGAATCTCAGACAGTAAGAAAGCCGCAAGGCCTCTCTCCCAAGTAATGATGACAGAAGACTTTCTGCTGGAGGGCTGCCTGAAGTTAGGGAAGTAGTCTCAGGGATGCAGTTTTCATTCCTTATCACCATGATTTTTAATGATCTGTTTGTAGTGATGGCTCCAGTCACCCATGATTCTGTGAGTAATCCCAATAAACTCAATTCTTCAACTAATCAGACTGATTGGAATTGCTTCTTTGATCTGTCATTGGTGATCTATCTGTAGTCTCTAAACATTTTCTTTTATGTCCTCAGAAAAATAATAAATGACAGATACCCATAAATAAACAGATTTAACATACATGTTATATAAGATGTTTTAATTGCTATAAAGTTACAATACACGATCAGTAAAGTTAATTAAGCACAAATATTCCTCTTGTAGGCATTTTGATTTTGAATGAATGGATAATGTTAGTGTTTGCAATTTATGAGAAGAGGAAGATTTTTCAATACCTAATGTTATTTAAAAAAAATCCTCTCATTTCTTTCCCCAAAGCAAGAATTAAGGCTCATATATCATTTGTGAATCAACAAAAAGATAACTCCTAAAATTGAAGAAGTCCAAAGATAAATGTAGCTACTTAAAGAAAATATGAATAAATTTGCTCATCTCCAGTGAAGGTACAAATTTTAACTATTGCTGCTAATATAGAAATGAATTAAAGATTGGCGCTTCCTAGTTGGTTTCAGCATGTATTTATACTGCACGTGTAAGCATGTTCACAGGACAGACCTTTTAGAAATAGATATACCAAGAGCTGGCAAGATCATGATATGTGGATAGCTGCTAATTCTACTTTCACAATGGAATTGAAATACAAATTGCCATGATACTTCTGATGTAATATTTGCCTTACAACTTAATTTTACAACATTGAAGATATACATAACCTTCCCAAAAACTTTCTATTTTAGTAGCTAAGTGCCATGTCTTATATATTTAGTTTTATTAATATTTCAACACATTGGATTAAGTATTTAAAATTAAAAATACAAGATTAAAGATTTTATTGTGTGTAGCATGAATCTTAAATGGTCATATTAATAAGAACAAGCCTGGAGCCAGGTATTGGGGTGAATGCTGAAAGATCAGAGAAGCAAAATAAGCCACAGCTACCTCACTTTGCCAATTTCTTAGCTCATCCTATTTTCTCAGACTGGATGCCTCTCAGCCGAACTTTGCTGCTCAAAAGCCTAAAAGCTTAACCAGGCCAAAAGCTTTTAGTTTCTGGTCTTCACGGCTTATATACCTTTCTGCTTTCTGCCATCACTTCCTGGGATTAAAGGCATGAGTCACCATGCCTGGCTGTTTCCAGTGTGGCTTTGAACTCAGATCCGGATGGATCTTTGCCTTAGGAATGCTAGGAATAAAGGTGTGAGTGTCACCATTTTCTGGCCTCTATATCTAGTGGCTGTTCTGTTTTCTGACTCCAGATAAGTTTATTAGGGTACACAATATTTTGGGGAACACAATATCACCACATTTCCTCTTTTTTGTCTAAAATTTAAAAAAGTTTATAACTAATACAAAAAACTATATTCAATAAGTATATACAATATATACAGTCAAGAATTACATTAACAGTGTCTAGTCCATTAACATTTGACAGACTCAGACAAAAATTCATTATATATATTAACAATGCCCAGTCCATTAACATTTGATAAATTCAAACAAAAAATTTTCATTACTTGTCCTACTTAAAACAAGTAGTTCCTTTTTAAAAGTAGATTCAATAATTGACCTTTTTATCTTATCATATCCATATTCCCTTTTTTTCTTTTCATAATACATTCAATAATCTACCTTTTGTCATTTTTATATCTCACCACAATTGTGTGTTGCTAAAATAAAATTTTTCTGTAGTTACTAAATGTCAGATCTTCCAGATGGAGCTATACCTCAGTGGTTAAAAGCACTGGCTGCTCATATAGGGTACTTGGATTTTATTCTCAACACCCTCATGGTGCCTTACAACATCTAGAACTTCAGTTCTAGCTGATCTAACACCTTCATCTGGCTTCTATAGGCACAAGGCATGCATATAGTACTTGGACATACACAGACAAAACATATTTGCACATAAAATTAAAATTAAAATTAAAAAAGCATGGTTTTCAAATAATATGCAGATATCAAAATTAGTTTGAAATTTTATAAATTAGAAAACCAAGAATCTTTGGTGATACAGATTCATAATTTAATAAATATTAAGAGCTGTTATTAGTATAAGTTTGTTATCAGACATGGATCTGAGTTTCACAAGTAAGCAATGACTTGGAGCCTTTTGAGTAAATAACCAAGAGTGGCATAACTGAGTCACACTAGGTTTGTTTTCAGTTTTGTGAGAAACCAAATACTGACTTACACTATGCTGGACTGCTTTACATTCTTACCAGCAGCGTATAAGGCTTCCTTTTTGTCTACAACCTGATGTCATTTTCTTTTTTGCTATCTTACATTTTATTTATTTATTATTTAGTGAATGTGAAGGTCTGAGATAATTTGCTTAAGTCCAATCTGCACTTCCACTATGTCTGTCCCTTTTTACCAGTAAACCAGATCCACACTGTCAGCAGCATGTTTTTCCACTTTATCATTCAATACTAGTGTGAGATCTATAAATTTAATTTTTTATAAAAGAGAAAATTTCCACTAAAATTTGTGATCCACTTCTGATTTATCTGCTGTACTTAGATGGAGATGTTATAGCCTCCCTAAAATACTGCAGATGGGATATAGGTAAATATAATTTAAAAACAATATGTAGGAAGCATGAATGGCTGCCTGTTGTAAGAATGTAGAAGGATTTACAAATAACAAATAAAGATATGTTGTTCGAGAGATGGTTCAGTGCTTAAGTGGCCATACTGCTCTTGCCTGGCATCCAAGTTCAGTTCCCAGCATGCATGTCACATGGTACTTGTAACTCTAACTCCAGGCAACCTAATGCTTTCTTCTAATCTCTGAGGGTACTACACTCATGTGCATATTATCACACATACACATACGCCCCCACACAATTAAAAATGAAACAAAATCTAAAAGTAAATGACAATTATTGGACAGATCAATAATCCCCTAAGCCTGAGAAGCTGAAGCAGGATGTTGGAGACCACAAGGCCAGCTTGGGCTACATAATGAGATACTACTATGTTTAAAAGGTGGGAAACGAGGAGAGAACTGCTTGGTGAATTATAATTCAGTCTTCACTTTAAGGTTCATCAATATATCTTATAAAACAGAATTGTAGTGATCTGACATCCCTTACATGCTCAGATTCCTCATTCTACTGACCTTCAAAGCATATCATTGATGATCTTGTATTCAAGTGACAGATATTAAGGGAAAGAGAATGTCCTTCTACCCAGTTCTATGCTGACTGGACTCTTCTTCTATTCATAAAATTTGTAACCAGTCCCTGATGTCAAGATGTAGGGAACTGAAAATCCAGAATGTCCTTATTTACCATGGGATTTAAGTCTTCCGAGATCAAACTGAAGATGGATAAGAAAAGACAGTAACTCATGTAAGCTCTTTGGTTATGAGGCTACTGCCAATGAAAAATCTCTGAATCACCTGCTTCCAGGTGGTGTCATGGTAAAGGATACTTCTGAAATTCTTTGTAGAAGAGTGTGTAATTTCACTGTACCTTAAGGCATTGAAAGCATTCCTACCATGAGCATAGAATGTCTCTCACGGACAGCCAATAAATGTTCCTTGTTTTGTTTGTGAGTTAAGAAGCATTTTCACTTTTCACACTGTTCCAAAGGCAAGAAAGAGTTAGATGAGAAAACAAAGAAAAAGGAGAATAAGAAAGAGAAGAATGAGGAGGAACAGGAAGATAAACTGACAGTAGTATAAAGAAAATCCAAATGGACCAAAAAAAAAAAAAAAACCAGTATATGACTCCCTTAGCATGCATGGATTTCTCAAGAAAGATGTACAGAAAGTACTCGTGAGTGACAGTTCAGAACATCTGGAGCTCAGAATGCATTGGCTCACGTGGTTTCAAATAAACATACAGAAATCAGTGACATGCTGGAGATTCTGATTTTTCTTTGAATACTTGAAAAAAAAAACTAAATTTCACCACTTATGAGAGAAGCCACTTGCTGCAGTGGACAATGGTTAAGACAGAGACTCACACTAGTCAAAGTCCTGAGAATAAGTAACTGTAGAGTGCTCAATCCGAAGCAGGACATCTATTTTACCCCTCCCACCCAGATTTCAGGAGTCAACTGGAAAGAGGGACAGAAAGATTATAAGAGCCAGAGCTAAGGGCAAGCTGCTGAGAAACAGTGTCTTCTGGATTGACAGGGCAGCTGCTCTTATGAACTCACAACAGCTGTGATGCCTACACAAGACCTATGGAGATCAAGACAGTGAACATTCCAACAACTGTAAAGGGACTCATCAGACTCTACCCCAAGCTGAAAACTACTGGCAGCTTGGAAATGGAGAACAGTTTTCTTCAGGGGTGTGGCCTCTCATAGAGTGACCTCACTTTGGTGAATGACACCTCATCCACATTAACAATACTTGGACTCATTGGGTTATAAAGAAAAAGACAAGAATATGAACTTGGGAGGGAGACATTCCTAGGAGAGATTGGAAGCAGGGAAACAAGTGATGGGGAGTATTAAAATACAGTCTATACATGTATGAATCTCTCAAATATGGGATTTTAAAAGTTGAAAAATGAAAAATTCCCTGTAGTTTCAATTATATAATAGTGGATATGGGTCACTTTTATACAACATAATATCTCATTCACAAAATGAAGAAAATTAGGCATACTTTTGTGAAAACTAAAGTATTATTCACAATAAAATGTCACAGTTTCAAATAAAAAAGCATATTAAAAATATCTAACACCAGTATTATTCATTTATTCATGCTACTTCTGTGCACTCATGTCCTATATAAGTTTATTAGATGAGTAATGACTACACAGTATTGTGATATATTTCATCTCAAACTGAGGAGTAACTATACATATGGGTGAATAGCATAAATTCTATAACAATACAAATCAGATTCATCTATCACACCCAATGATTCCTAACTGTGAGGACCAAATTACTTAATTTTCTGTCACTATATCTTCATCCATAAATGAAAATATTAATAGTGTACACTCCACAGCCCCATGAGAACCAAATGAGCTGAGAGTGGTAGAAGCTTAGAACAGATCAGCAAATATTAATCATCAATAGATGTTAGCATCAGCTTAAGTAACCCGTGAAATGAAAATAAAAGAAATGGTGTGTGTACTGCTATGTTATATCTCTCAGATTTTTTTTAAGATAGGGAAAAATCCCAAGCACCTCTTTGATGCATAGAAATAACATAATTTATTATAGTGAGGAGGAGAGTGGAAATTGGAGAGCCTTCTGATGATAGAAAATCAGCAAATTTCATTATTAATAATCTTCAAATATTGACATAGCATGCCATATATATCAACGTGTACATGCATATATCCATATATAACATGTATAAGATATATTTACCATAACTAAACAAGAAGCCATGAATCTGAGAGTGAGGAGAGGAAAATGGAGGGACAGTGGGTAGAAATGATGTAGATGCAGTGAATTGAATTATGGGGTCCTTGAAATAATTATAAATTCACAAGTATTTCATATCTGCAATAGAGTTTCTGTAATGCATATGAGCTTATGGCAGGTGGCCAGAATGCTCACTAGTAGACTGATTTTACTTTTGTTTGTTGTTAGGACAATGAGTTAACCCAAGCACTCTTCCACACTAGGAAGACAATCTACCCTGATCTGCATGCCAGATATTAAACATTTCTTCCCTTGTTTGGGTGTTCTGAAGTTCAAGCTTGATATGTCTATATATGGACTGAGTCCTGTGTTGTATTGTTTAATTTTCTGGATTTGTGTTTTGGTACCTAATTAATCTGACAAAAAAAAATCTTAAAATGGACCACTTCAGTGAGTCCTTTTCACTTCAGTGCATTTTAATCAAGCCGAGTTCACCAACAGACCATTTAGTGTTTCGTTTTGTTTTCTGAAGTCTTTTTAAAATTTATTTTATTTTATTTTTTTATATTTCAAGACAAGGTTTCTCTGTGTAGCTTTGCACCTTTCCTGGAACTCGCTTGATAGCCCAGGCTGGCCTCGAACTCAGAGATCTGCCTGCCTCTGCCTCCCGAGTGCTGGGATTAAAGGTGTGAATCACCACTGCCTAGCTGTTTTTGGAAGTCTTAATTCATAAAATATCAGCCTCGTTGATATATCCTCAGGAGCATATAGACACTGATTCCAGGCATCATGTTACATTTGTTGTTTGAGTATATTTTTATATGCATTTCAATATAATATGCAGTGGAAAAATCCTCTTGAAATGCACGTAATATCATGTATGTGCAAATACCCATGGATGCTTGAGGGTGTGCAGGTCAGAAAAAATCCTCATTTGTGTTCTCCAATTTAATTATTGATAGAAAGTCTCTCCCTAAATCTGAGACTTGCCAGTCAGGCTAGAATGGGTGGCCAGAACTTAGGGATCCTTCTACCTTTGCCATCAGCCTGAGGAATGAAGCCATTCATTAGAGTGCTTTGCCATTTTTACATATGTCCTAGTGATCAAACTTGTGCCAGGTCTTTACACTTGTGCAGTTGATTGTTACATACTGAACCATCTGCTAATTCCTAATGTTCCGAACTTACATTCTTGCAGTCTCCATCTCTCTGTTTCAGTCTTAGAATGCTACAGTTTAAATCAATAGTTACACAATAAGGCAGATTCAGATGAAACAAGACTTTAAATGGTTTACAATGGCTTTACATAGGCTTGAAAGAGAGAAAAAAAGGAATATATGCAGTTATATAAACAAATAGTTTTTAAAAATAAAGTCTTTAAAGAGACAGTAAAGGTAGTATAAAAAATAAGCCATGCAAAGATGGATATTACACATAGAATCTGGATTGTGTTGTCTTTGGGATTTTTATCTGCGGAAAAAATTTTGATTCTAAAAGCTGTTGAGTTCAGCCAGTGTGTGTGTGTGTGTGTGTGTGTGTGTGTGTGTGTGTGTGTGTGTGTAATTTTTTTTTTTTTTGGTTTTTTGAGACAGAGTTTCTCTGTGTAGCTTTGCGTCTTTCCTGGAACTCACTTGGTAGTCCAGGCTGGCCCCGAACTCACAGAGATCTGCCTGGCTCTGCCTCCCGAATGCTGGGATTAAAGGCGTGTGCCACCACCGCCCAGCCCAATATGTATATTTAAAAGATACCTTGACTTCAAAATATGTATGTAAGGATTTGTTGCTTTGGAAAGGAGGCTCTGCTTTTGTTTTTACAGAGTGCCAGAGGCTATGGATTTGTTCCAGATTAAGATATATCAGATTTGACAAGCCAAGAGCCCCTGAAAGGTCTCCGATGACACCATGGCCTATATGATCTAACATCCAGAATAGTTTTATGGCAACTGGCTGAGACAATACTGCCTCACAGACTAGCACATAAGCCTAAAATTTTATTTATGTCCCCATAAGATAAAGCACCGCCCCCTCCAGCAGGAAGTAGTAAGAGAAGCCATGCCCAAATTCCCAAATATACTAAGCTGGCTTTGGAGATGGAATTGGCTCACTCCTCTAAACCCAAGTATATTATAAAAAAATGTTGAGAGATTCTTTTGTCCCATATCAGAAGAGCCCTCTGGTATGGGACAGAGAAAAACCAATATTTTTATTTAAATCAGGTTGATTATAAATGTGATCTCTAAAGAAGAAAAGGGGATATGATCTAGATATGATAGGATGAAAGAGTAGATTAGAATCTACTTTTAAAGAGCAACTTGTTCAAAATGTTTTATATTGCTATGGATTTTATTTTATTGATACAAGTTTAAACTTAATTTTGTTATACTGTATATATATTTCTATTCTCCTTTGAGGTATTATGTTTATGTAACTCATTTAGATTGTAATGGATGATTAAGAAGTACAGATTAACAATTAGTCTTCTATGATAGTCAAACATATTACAAAAAACAAACAAACAAAAACCCATGTTAGTTAAGTTTTCTAGGTATACATAGATATAATTCAATTAGGTAGGTAATCTTCAAATACTTCAAAGACCTACAGAATATGGCATTTAAAATGTTTTAAAAATTTAGACTCTCTAGACAGTGAGACATGCCTGTTCCTGGCAGCACCAATTTACTTCAGAGAGGAGGATGGGCATTGAAGACACTCTATAGATAATATGGAGTTTATCATCACCTTGGCAAAAATAGCCATTTGGGCAGGAAACTGTTCTTGCCTGGACTGCTTGATTGACTGGATGTGCAGGGTCCATAGGAAGGTGACCACTGAACTTTGCTTGATAACATGGTCCTTCAGGTTCCAGCTTCACAGAGGAAACTGCCAGACATTCTACAGGACACAGAGAAAAATGCCTGGGAGAGTCTAGGCCTGTGGGCTGAAGACAGAGGCCCCAACTTTACAGAGGAACTTTGGATGACTGTGCAGGCTGCCATCTGTCTCTGTCTACTCTTACAAGACTCCTAAAGTTGCTTGTGTCCATCTCCCATTTCTCAGGTAATATATCTTTCTGATGTCTTTGATGTAGTTGAAGATGAGATAGTTATAATTTCCTTGTTAGGATAAGAGATAAGTTAGATATGAAACCTTAGACTCACAAATATAGGATAGATAGAATATCTTCTTTAATTTTGACAAATACAAATAGACTAGATATTATAAATAGACTAGATACTGTAATTGTAATTCTTGTTGATGATTGTTTTGTTATATGTAATTTTACTATGTGAAAGTTAAAACCTCCCTTTTTGAAAAAAAGAAAAAAGAAAAGTGGAAGTGCTGTGGAAATCATGCTGTATAAATAAAATGCTGATTGGCCAGTAGCCAGGCAGGAAGTATAAGTGGAACAAGCAGAGAAGAGAATTCTGGGGACTGGAAGGCTGAGGAGAGAGACGCTGCCAGCTGTCATCATGACAAGCAAGATGTAAGGTACTGGAAGGCCAAGAGCCATGTGGCAACTTATAGACTAGTAGACATGGGTTAATTTAAGATAGAAGAATTAGATAACAAGAAGCCTGCCATGACCATACAGTTTGAAAGCAATATAAGTCTTTGTGTGTTTACTCGGTTGAGTCTGAGTGGCTGTTGGACTGGCAGGTGAGAGAGATTTGTCCTGACTGTGGGCCAGCCAGGACTGGAGGAAACTCTAGATTCACTCTGTCCTTGTAGATTCCCTAATTTCACCTGTCCTTTATATCAATCATAATTATTTTTACAGAGACAGGGTTTCTCTGTGTAGCTTTGCACCTTCCCTGGAACTCACTCTGTAGACCAGGCTGGCCTCGAACTCACAGAGATCTGCCTGCCTCTGCCTCCAGCTGGGATTAAAGGTGTGCACCACCACTGCCCGACTCTCAATGTATCACTTTTAACTCACATTCAGTGGCCTGATTTTTTCCCCTTCAGACTGTAATTTCTAGTCTTTTCAAAAAGACAGTTCACTTATTTCTTGGAAATGTGAGTATATTGTATCTGATAACATGAACTGATGCAGAAAGGCCTGAACCATGGGGATTGTGTTCATTCAGCTACAGGTTGGACCAGATTTACTCTTCACTGGACAGTGAAAACCTTCCCACAAGCCTCTTGTCTCTACTTTTCTGTCCTCCCTTATCGTTCTGTTCCTTTGTGAATTTCTTCTTATAAAGAACCTGAACCTTGCAGCCCCATCCCTGCCAACCACATTTCCTACACAGGAAAGGAGTAGGTTTAGAGGCTATTGATGTAGGGGAGAGGTAGCTTTCCATAACACAACGCTTAACCCTGCCTTCTTTAGTACCCTTGTGTCTTGGAGCTGTGACCTTCATAAATATTTCTTTCATTTCTTTCTCTCTTAAGTGAATCAGAAAAGCCACAAGAAAGTGGGTTTTAACAGCTCTCCTCCTGGATGGAAATAATCTTATAAACCCTGTCCTCCATGAGAGTGATGCTTGCAGAGGACTTTCTTGGCCTCTTGATGACCCCTTTTGCTTAACCCTCACATTTTCAAAAACACAGTTGTGTTTATGGGATTCTTTTTGTCTTGTTTTGGCTTTCAGTTCACACACACATGCATGTACTAACATGCATGCACACACATATGCATGTGCATATAAGTGTGCACATACACATATGAGCAAATACACAAGCAGGCATTTACACACACAATACACACATGCACACACATGTACATAAGATACACATGTACACATGTTCACACACGTATGCATACACACATACACACATATACAAACACACAGAAGCACACACACTGGTTCTTACCCATGAGAACCTATTCTGATTCTTAGCGGAAAGGCCAGAAAACTATTGCCTACTGCTTTGTAACATCCAGAAATTTCATCCTTCCATGCTGTACCAAGCACAGCCTCCAGACATTGCCCAAACTAACCTTTAAGTAAGAATGCTTTTGTTTCAGATAAACAGATTTTATATGTTGTTCTCTGCATTTTGCAGTGTCTAAGAATTAAAGGTTCAGGGTTTCCTGCATACTTCTGATCACCTCCAGAAACATCACTGACTTCTATGTTTCTGTTTATCTTGTGTTAAAACAGGAGTTTTCACCTTGAGGCCCTTTACCTATTACACCTAACACTAGAAAGCTTATTCTTTCGATGTAAGAGACTCAGCCTTTTAAAATACATCTCTTTTATTTTGAATTGCTTGTTTATTTTTATGTGGATGGATGTATTGCTTGTCTGAATGCCTGTGTACCTTGTGTGTGCCTGGTGCCCTCAGAGGCTATAGGATGGGACAAGATTCCATGAACTTGGAGTCACAGATGGTGGTAAGCCACTACGTGGGTGCTGAGAATAAACCTGAGCCCACTAGAAGATCAGCCTGTGCTCTTAACCACTGGCCCATCTTCCCAGCCCCAGAAAATCACTGTTTAAAAAGAAAGAACACAGATGAAAGATCAAATGTATATACTTGATGAAAACCCATTTTAAAATACTTTTTTGGGGGCTACTGAGAATGCTCATTTGGTAAAGGCCAAGCCTGGGGATTGGGTTCATTCTCTGGTCCAGGTTGTTAGAAGGAAAGAACTGACTGCTCAAAGTTGCCCTCTTATCTTACACACACACACACACACACACACACACACACACACACACACACACCATATACACAAATAAATAAATAATAAATGAATAAAATACATAAACAACTATCATAACATATTTTTAAATGTAAAATACTTTTTAAAGTCTTTTATATATGTGTGTACAAGAACCATGTGTGTGCCTATCTGTGAGTCACATCACGCATGCTGAGCTGTGGAATGTGTGTGGAAGTGAGAGAAGAGCCTTGAATGTAATCCTTGCCTTTGTCCTTGCTTTTGATAGGGTCTCATCAGTCATTGCTCCCATCTCACCATAGGACACAGTCACAGAATCAGGTGTGTCCTGGCGACCCAAACTCAGGTCCTTCTGCTGGTCCAGCAAGCACTTTACCAAGTAAACCTGAACTACACATTTTTTTTTTTTATAATTGGAGGAATATATTTATTGCCTTCTTTTTACATCATTCCATATTTTCCAAATTGACCAAATTTGCCTTTTCTAATTAAATCTGTGTTTCAAAATTTTCCAGCATTTTAAGCCAGGATGCAGTGTGGCTAGATAAGAATTTTGGACAGAACATGCCTACTGTAGGACCCAGCTCACTACTTGCATTGAGTGATCCCATTAATTATTCAGTGTCTCAGATTCTCAGCGTGTGATATCAGTGCAGTAATATCACAGGTTTGTGAAAGCTTTCTGAGAATGGAGGGATAAATGAATGAAAGCTTCACAGTGCCTCAAATAAATACCTTGCTATGTTCTTTGGAATAAGCAATCAAGAAACCATTTCATACTTTTAAACTGTGGAAACAGATGTAATTTATTATTTATTTCTTTAATGAAAGCAGAATCTGAGCAGCTCATCATCTCCTCAAGTGGGTCAATTAACTATTCTCACCATCTGCTTGGCCAGTGGTCTTATCCCTTGCTTCTAATCACATGCAATGGCCTTTCAGTGTTGCAGAGAGCTGAGGGTTCTGGAAGGGCACCAGCTTGAATATTGTCTGGCTATGAGAAAATACCAGCAAAATATGTAAATATTTAGAGAGAATTAAACATGCAACTTTTAAAATCATTTTTGCAAACCTATCCTTGGCTTGCAACTCACATCAGTGCATAAATGCATCATGTTAGCCTGAATGACACTCTTCTCTGAAATCAAAGCATCATTTGTGTGAGGGATTTCACAGATGACAGGGATCAAATTTGACCTTCCTAGCCTGTTACAGCTTGTACAAATGCTGGATTTTTATTTAAAGGAAAATACATTTGTATGCCTGCTTTAAAAGACGTTGTACATCTAAGCAAGATAGCATTAGGTACCTGATTTGATCTACATAACTAACTCATTTCTGAAAACACAGGTGACTTAATTTTTAATGATGAAAATAGTGTCATAATACTCTGCTATAGAAGTGAGTTTTGAATTTAGCACGCTCACATTCTCATACCTATATCCAATTTTGTCATGTACTTCATATTCCTCTTTTCCACATCAAAGACAGTGGAACTTTTATTATGAAATACAATTTCTGGTTCAATTGTGGATTTTAGAAAATTATTCAGTATGTTCAAAATGTATGCAGTATTTTAAAGAAATGTGGTTCAGTGTCCTTATTTTACATTTGATTTATCACGAAAAAAATGTGCATATTCATAGGCTCTAATTCTCAATGGCCCAGTTGGAGAACTTAGTATTTCTATTAGCTTAGACTCTTACTGAATTGTGTGTGTGTGTGTGTGTGTATGTGTAGTAATGACACTCTTCCACCTATTTTAACATATATAATAAGATGATCATGATAGAATATAAAACAAACTGCTTACACTAAATAATATCCCTTTTTAGTTTTGTTTCTTTGATAACACTGTTAACTATGTCATCATGGTTTGGATTTGTGCTTTCTAAATAACTTGCAATGCTGAACATTTTACTGTTCATTTTTATGTCATTCGCTTATCATTATTAAAAAATCTGTTGATGTCTTTACCTACTGTGGTAGTTTGAATGTAACTGGCCCCATAATGTCACAGGTAGTGGCACTATTAGGAGGTGTGGTTTTGTTGGAATGGTTATGGCCTTGTTGGAGGAAATGCATCACTTTTGAGGCAGGCTTTGCAGTTTCTTATGCCCAGGATACCACCCAGTATCTCAATCAACTTCCTGTTGGACACTTAGCTACTTCTCTAGCACCATGTCTACCTGCATGCCATCATGAATCCTGCTTTGATGATAATGGACTGAACTTCTGAAACTGTAAGGGGCCTCTTCAGTTAAATGTTTCCCTTCCAAGAGTTTCCATGGTCATGGTATCTCTTCACAGCAATAGAAACCCTAATTAAGACTCCTATTATTTTCCTCAGTTTATTTTGTAATTTTGTCTTTACTAATTCAAATTAATTATTTTTTCTTGCTGGTAAGATATTTTAATTTTTTCATTTAATAAAACTATTAACTCTAAGATATGAACCATAAGGTCACATTCTCCCAATTCCATATTTTTTAACGCTGTTTTTAAAATGGGTCTGTGTAGCCCTCTATGTCCTGGAAATTGCCATGTATACTAGACTAGCTTTGAACTCACAGAGATCTGTGTATGTCTGCTTACTTAGTGCTGGGATTAAAGGTGTGAATACCCTTACATAGTCCCATTTAGTCTCTTTTTTTTACTTCTGTTTCTCCTCCTCCTGAAATGTAGAAAAGTTTTCAATATGGCCATATTAGGAAGAGGATCAAAGAAATCCCATGACTTTCTGACCCCACACACATATTCTGGGGCATAGCATGATGATTACGTTTAAATAAAAGGCCACAGGTGTGCATTGCTAAGCAATATTGCTCAGGGTTTGCACCAATGAAGACAGCTTTGTTGGTGCACCTCTTTATCAATATGCCTTTATGGTCTTGTCCAAAACATCCTTATCTACACTAAATCCATAAAGGTTTTCTGCATTAATTCTTCTAGAAGTTTTACTAATTTTGGTTTATACACTTAAAATTTTAGTTTGTTTTCAGTTTACTTTTATACATACTTACAGATAAAATCCTAATTCCCTTCCTTTGTATGTGGACCTTCGATAATCTCAACATTATTTATTGAAGAAATAGTCCAGTCTGCCCTGTGTTCATTGATGACTTCATCAAAACTCAGTGTTTTTGCAAGTACATGAGATGAGTTCTGAGGATTATTCTGTGTTTATGTGGATGATATTTATGCTGCCAGGTAGCTATAATCTTCTATATTTTATATTTCTGTGTTCTTTGATAGCTATGACCTTGTATTTTTTGAGGCCAAATAATCTAATGCTTCTAGCTTTGTTCTCTTCATTCAAGATTGATTTGGCTTTTTTGTTGTTCATTATAAAATCTGGGACTTTTAAATTTTTGGTGAGGAATACCATTGGCACTATGAGAAAGATTATAAAGATTTGTAAATTTCTTTGCAGGTTGTGAACATATACAAAATTATTAATTCTTCCAACACACAAACATTGCCTCTTTTTCCATTTATTTGTGTCTTCACCAATTCTTCATTCATTTCTAGAGTTTTTAATTATAGATTTTCTTTCTCTCTTTGTTTTAAAATATTGAGTTTTATTCCTTCAAAAATGAGTATAGTTTTTCTCATTAATCATTGCTTTTGGTTTGGAAAATGTAGCTGTGATATATACATGCCATTTGAGAGTTACTGGGAAATTATCTGCTTAGTCATTTGATCATTGCTATACCTAGAAATCCCATGAGTTTAATTTAAGGATCTCTTCTGGTGAACTATTTTCCTTGATTTTAGATGTTTTGACTAAGGTCCCCATTACACTACTGATGTTTCATAGCTGATTTATTTTGAGACTATAAACTCCATAGGAACAGAGGCTAAGTGTATCTTATTGACTGAAATACCCTCAAATCCAAGGCCAGAGCCTGGAAATAATCAGAGCTCAGTAATTATGTTTTGGATGGTACTCCACATCTTTTAAAAGATAGGAAAGAGTGACTGATAAAGATGCTCAGAAGAGTTAGTGCTTCAAAGTTGTTGCTGTCTTCATATAAACACACCATGCTGAAAGGGTATCTGATGTCCTTTGCTATTTGCTTTTGATACTTCACAGTCTCTGTTTTCTCTTTGGAATCTGAAGAAAAGAGGCTTATGATTGTGCTGGTAGCAAGTGTTTGGGGAGGCTTCAGAGAACTGCCAGAGAGGTACTCTTATAAGCAAATCCCCCTTTCATCCATGTTTCAGTACTCTGCCCTAATGAAAAGGGGAGAGAATTTAGGGCAGAGTGATTCAAGTTAAGTCATGAGCCTTATGACTCACCCAAATGCAGTTTTGTGTTTAAATTAAATGTGGGGGTTGATATCACAGAAAGAATGGAGTAAAGTTGGGAGAGTTGGGTTACTATTTGAATGTGGGAATCAAAGCCAGTTGTTTGTGGCCTCTGTGTCATTTATTACCTTCACCCAATCAGTTTGAGGCATGGCAGAGATGAAAACTATTAAAGAGCAGCTTAGGGTTATTCATCAGGTATCCATGTAACCATGGCTCACTCACACAGTTGTACATCCAAGCTGCCAGGTTTGGGAAAGCTATGTTTCTCTCAGTTTTTAGGTAATACACTTGTCCAAGGCACGGTGATAAGAAGTTAGGTTAAAAGAGGGGAGAAAAGCTAGATTTGCTATTAATAATCAGAAAGCACAGTTTAGCCCTATTCTGGATATTCAATGTTTGTGTCACAAAAACTAAACAGTCCCTCTGAATAGGTTTGTGAGCTGAGACGCAGAACTGACAACACTTTACTGTTGCATGGCTTCAGCAACAAGTGACATCATGACACAAACCCAAGCAGCCAAACTCTGGTCTAAGCAGTTGATCATGACAGACAAATAGAAGACTGAGGAAGGGTGAGTGACTTGTGTAGATTTTCTTTCTCTCTTATAAAATATATTTTAAATGATTTTGGTTTTCACTGACACAAGATTGTATTCTTATTTTTATTTCAGATAAATTGATGTTAACATTTATCTAGCAAATTCCTACTTTTGCTAATGGTGTTTGGATCCTGATTTTATACCTTGTTACTAGGTTTATTTTCTTGATTGGTCTCACCATGTTTTAGTAGAGTCTTTAGGATGTTTACATATAAAATCACACTATCTTCAGACAGGCACAGTTTAACTACTTTCTTTCAAATTTCAATGTAATGTGTATTTTATTACTTGATTATTCATTCTGGGACTTTCAAAATTCTATAGAATATACATTAAAAAGATAAATGTAATAAAAGTACATAGTTAAAAGAAGAATATTCTATTACTGTATTTAGACAAATACTTTGCCAGACATGGTAGAAATTTAAGCTGAGCATCCAGAAGACCAAGACAGGAGGTTCTTTGTTGGTTTGACGTCAGCCTGGTCTACACCAAGAATTCCAGTTTAGTCAGCTCTACTAATGAAACTCTGTCAAAAAAATGTTACTAGATAAATTTCTATATACCCAATTTGTAGAATTTTTACAAAGACAGGATTATTTATTGTGTCAAATTCTTTTGCATATTCTGGAAAGATCCTTTGCTTTTATCTCCTTTTTATGATAATGTGGTTTATTATGTTTATTGGTTTGAAATCACCGAATCACCTTTGTACTATGGGAAGGAATTGAAATTGTTCTTGCTTATTATCAACTAAATATGCCATTTAATTGTTGCTATGTTGATGAGATATACTACACCTGTGTCCACTAGGCATTTGGAGTTACAGTTACCTTTGTGGCTGTGGGACTGTATCTAGTATGGGTTTCAGTGTTTTGAAGTCATTTGAGAGACTTGCCATATATTCTTTAAGTAGAAGCACAGTGTCCCATTGGCCCCAGGTCTGTGATTTCTTGGGCTACTTTTAATTGCTGATTAATAATTTTTTATGGGTATTTCCAATATTTCTATTTCTTTTGGCTTCACTACCGATAATTTGTGTGTTAACAGAGATTGACACATTTGTTCAACATTATGAAGCTCCCTGATATGTAATAGTTTGTAACAGTCTGGTACAGTGCAGAGTTCCCAGGAACTTTGTGCTGTCTCTGCTTTCTTGAGAGAGGATTGCTGAGTTTAACTTTCCCCGGATCTTTGCCCTTTGACATTTTTTGACATTTTGTGATATTTTTATACTATTTCCTATTCTCTCTCTCTCTCTCTCTCTCTCTCTCTCTCTCTCTCTCTCTCTCTCTCTCTCTCTCTCTCCCCCTCCCTCCCTCCCTCTTACACTTTTTTGCCTTCTGCTTCTGCCTTGTCTTAACATTTTTAGGATGGTACATTTCCTTGTTTATTTCTCTTATGATGTACTTTTAAGATGCATTTTAAAGTCTTTGCTTACCTATTAGTAGCTGTTAAACTTTATATTTCTTTCCCTTAACTTCCCTAAGTCTCTCTTGTTACTCATTTAAGTTTTATAGCTTCAGGTCAAAGGACACTTATTGTAGCCTTTGATCTCAACAATCCCTTGCAGTTGGGGGCCTGATACACAATCTATCTTTCACTATGTTCCATAAGCAGTTGAAGACAGTGAATCTTCTCTTATTTACTTTAACATAGATTATTGTATTACTATCTCAGAGAAACATTTGAATTCTAAAAATACATTTTAGTTTCTATGAAACTTCTTCAGTTTCAGCCTAACTAATAATATACCCATTGGTGAAAATGGTATACTTGTTTCTCCTTTACTTTACTGTTTTACTGTAAATAACTTAACTGCTTATTTCTTGGTTTTTTTAGAGTATTGCTAGTCCACCCCTCTGCTTTTTAGTGTAATTCTTTGTGATTAACAGATTTTTTGTAGTAATTTATTTTCATTTCTTGCCTTAAATTTTTTTTTTTGTTTTTTTTTTTTTTGTTTTGTTTTGTTTTGTTTTTCGAGACAGGGTTTTTCTGTGTAGCTTTGCGCCTGTCCTGGAACTCACTTGGTAGCCCAGGCTGGCCTCGAACTCACAGAGATCCGCCTGCCTCTGCCTCCCGAGTGCTGGGCCTTAAATTTTTAATTACAGGGTTTCTTGCACATTATAATGACATAATAATGGCACATTTTCCATGAGTCTGGGGGAAGACACTTTAATCACAACAGTATTGTATGAAACAGATAACTAGATGGCATTGAAAACAATTATATTTTAACTGAACTCTGCCCTATGCAAATCTTGATTTTTTTAATGTTATTTTATGATTTTTAATTTATATGTATGTGTGTGCATTATTTCATTTTAAGAATATTCTGGATTTGGCTCTATATGGATTCATGGGTCTTAACCTTCAGATGTATTTGTTTCGCCATCAACATTTTTTCCTTTTCATATTAAAAAATATATATTTAGATTTTCTTAAGAGTCTGTCTGGTTCAGAATCCTTATAACTTTTCTTTGTTTCAAAAAACTCCTTTGCTTCTGAATGATGGGAAATATTGCTGCTTAGCAACCTTGTCATCTCTTAGAAGTTCGAAATCAGCATCTGGGAATTTTCCTGTGCTTCCTGGATAGAAGCCTGCTGAGTGAGGCACTGGAAGTCTTACAGGAGCCATTGTTTCTTGTCTCCTTTTCTTTTACTCCTGTAGTGGGTAGCCATTCCAGCTTGGATCTGGAAGTTCCAACCCCCATTGAGACTCTGGCAACTGTCATGCCTATGAGGCGGGGCGAGGGGAGGCGCCTGGGGACCCGAGAGCTGGATGGGCCAGCGCTCTCTGTGCACTCTCTTGGTGCCGGGACGCTGAACGGTGAAAGGTGGACTGTGCAGAGCTCTAGAGAACACCGCTGGATTGCAATACACCTTCCCCAGACCCTGCAACCTACCCATTACTTAATTTGTGAGTTACGCCATTAAATAAATATCCTTTTAACTACGTGGAGTGGCCAAAATAATTTCACCAATATCTGGTGCCCAACATGGGGCAAATTGACAATTCATTATGTTTAGAGTGATTTTACTAAGTTTGAATCCCAAGTGTGACTTTTAACCTTTTCTATATGAGAATATTTCTATATGTACAAAGGACTGGAAAGTTTTCTGGTAATATTTCTTTATATAAGCTTTCCCTTCTCCCCTCCTCCCCATGCCTCTTCTCCCATTCATTCCTTCTTCCCTCTATCATTTCTCTCCCTCCATCACCTCACTATGTCTTTCTTGCCTTTATATTTTTCTTCTCATTTTCTTTTTTCAATTTTTGAGAGAGGATTTTATATAACTCAGGCTGACTTGGTATATGCTATGTATCTTGGATAGCCTTGAACTCCTGACTTTCCAACCAACACCTGAGGAGTGCTCAATGTACTGTTTTAAAGCCTCACACTTTTCTCTTCTTCCATTTCCATGTTTACTTCTAGTTCCTATTGATCTCCCAATACCTAGACATAGATCTTTTCATGGTACCACATACATCTTAAAAAATATCTTTAAGCATTTTTACATTAATTTTTCTTCTTTGATTATATACCTTCCCAGTGTCCTTTAAATTCATATGCTCTACTGAGTCAGCTCTGTCTTTATGTTCTCTGCTGCCCGCATTTCAATGAATACCTTATTTGGCCTCCATTGGATCTTCTCTGGATATAGACTGCTAGAAGTCTTTCAACAATTACTATAACATGTAGAAGGATCTTGCAAAAATTAGGATAAACCATATTCACATTCTCCATAGACTTTGTTGTGGGCTAGAATCCATGACCCCCAAGCCGGATGGCGGTGGCACACACCTTTAATCCCAGAACTCAGGAGACAGAGCCAGGTGGATCTCTGTGAGTTCAAGGGCAGCCTGATTTACAGAGCAAGATCCAGGACAGGCAGCAAAACTACACAGAGAAACCCTGTTTTGAAAAAAAAAAAATCCATGACCCTGCAATAATGGCACAGATGGGCATGTATCTGACAAAGTTCAGGACAATTAACATAGTTATTCTAGCAAGAAGAAGCAGAGTTGAAACTGGGCCTTCTCATATGGGTTGTGAGTGGAAGCTGATGAGTCAGAAATGGAGGTTCAGATGATAAGTAGCTCTTTGAGTGTTAGAAATTGTCCAATTTCTCTCTGGTCTCCACACAAACAATAGTAAGTCACAACTACAGCTAAAGGAAGTAGCTGCCTAAACCCAGGATAACCTTCAGGCCCCTAGACAAGATCTCTATTGACAGGCAGAGGAGCCTACCTGCCAAGACACTAGTGCACATAATTTCTTCTGAATACTTTATCAGGTAATTTGGAATGCACCCAAAATACCAAGCAAGTCTGTGGCCAAGCATTCTGAGGAGCAGAACTGTTTCCAGGCTTGAGACCAGGAAGATACCAGATGGCTCTTCCACCTAGTTGCATGTATGTACTTTCAAAATGAGCATATAAATCTTGGCAGCCTCTTGAGTCCCTCCACCCTCTACATAAATCTCTTAGTTCCCAGGAAGAGTCTATTGTCTATGTGTGGTTTCAGAATTATCTTTTAAAGATATTACTTATTTATTTAGTGTCTGTGAGTGTGTTCAAATACACACACCAATGCACTCAGGTAGAGATCAGAAGAGAACCTGGAGTTGCAATTGTCTCCCTCCCTCTGCCCTGTGGGCCCTGGGGATTGATCTCAGCTATTCAGGCTTTGAGGAAAGTATCTTTACCCCCATATCCATCTGGCCTGCCTTAACATTATTCTTCTTGTGAAAGCCTTTGGACATTTACCATCAGTTCAACCTTGCTGGTAACATCACCCTTCTGGCTTTTAAATTTTTATTTTATTTTTTTATTTTAGTTTGTATTTATTTATTTTTTCTTCACAATGTTTTCATGTGATTCTACTTATTTGTCTATGAAGAATGAAGAGAGGAATAATTTTAGAAACTCTAGATGAGATTTTCTTTATAAGAAAGAGAATGAAATGTTATTTTCATGAAATATACCAGTCGTCACTTCCTGGTCCTGTCAATCAATGGTTTTAGAATTTTGTTAAGGATTCCTTTCTTGTTCCCTGAATACTTAAGTATTTCCTACTGAGTTCAATTAATGGTGTGTGGGCGTAGGGAGACGCTGACCACTTGGGCATGATCAACCTGTCAGCAGATTTTGTAGGAGTCTTCCTGGATCTGAAGGTTTTTCTGCCTTCTCTTCTAAGATGTTTCCTGAGCCTTGGGTTCAGCAATTACTCTTACAGGGCTTTGCTCTTAAAGAATGAACCATGCCTTGAGAAAGCAGACTTTAATGGATCTCTAAAGAAGAACTGAAATATTTGTCAAAATCCTTTTAATGTGATCGGAGCACAAGTATCAATGTTGTATTAGAAGAGCAACCAAAAGGCCTGCCAGGCTTTTAAGCCACTGTTTGCTCCAGCAGGGCTTAGAGTTAGATGGGGCATGCGCACAATAAGCATCAACTAATTCAACTGTGCATCATCCGCGAGCAGTTTGACACACTCCCTTGTTTTCAGTTGCAAATCCTTTTCAAAATTACACCTCAATTTCCAGCTATTCTTGAAGCTTTGGAACTCAAGCTCTGATTTCATGGCCAAGAAAGATTCCAATTTTCTGCTCGAGCTCACTTCCTCTGCACGACGTCCAAGAGTGAATCCTCCTGAGCAATCTGAATAGCAGGCAGGGCTGACTTTGCACACTGCTGTCACAGGGCTATGGGGGCCCGTCTGGTACCTGCCTGCATTCATAGCTGCTAATGCCTTCAAACTTAAAGCTTCTATAATTTTCTTGATTTTTGTGTCTTTTAGTTATTCTACCTTTATCAAAATACATCATAATTTTTTTTTTGTTTGTTTTTGGATTTGGTTTTGGTTTTGGTTTTCGAGACAGGGTTTCTCTGTGTAGCTTTGTGCCTTTCCTGGAACTCGCTTTGGAGACCAGGCTGGCCTCGAACTCACAGAGATACGCCTGCCTCTGCCTCCCGAGTGATGGGATTAAAGGCGTGTGCCACCACCGCCCAGCTAATTTTAATTTAGTGGTTTACTTTTGGAACAATTTTTGAGTTAGGGAAAAAGAAAAATGCATGAAAATGTGAAAAGAAATAAGATACACCAGTGCTGTCTCCCTCACACAACTTCCTCTTTCTAATATCTTACATTGATGTCTGTTATTAGTTTGTTGTTACTGATGAACTTATACTGAAAGACTAATGTTAACTAAGCCTACAGCTTGCATCAGTTTCATGGTGATGTGTAGTGGGTAGCCATTCCAGCTTTGATCTGGAAGTTCCAACCCCCAATGAGACTCTGGAAACTGTCCCGCCTATGAGGCGGGGCCAGGGGAGGCGCCTGGAGACCGGAGATCTGTATGGGCCAGCGCTCTCTCTGTTCCGGGACCCTGAACAGTGGAGGTGAACCGAGCAGAGCTCCAGAGAACACCGCTGGACTGTGATACACCTTCCCCAGACCCGCGACCTACCCATCCCTTAATTTGTAAGTTATGCCGTTAAATAAATATCCTTTTAACTACGTGGAGTGGCCTTAATAATTTCACCAATAGTGATGTGTTATGCCTCTCTATAAGCTTGGCTAAATGCATAGTCAAATAATGAGCACCTGAGTAACTTAAAGAATAATTTGACTGTTCTAAATAGGCCTGTTCATCTAATGACAGCTTTCTCCCTATGCCACAATTCCTAGAAAACTAGATGACTTTTTCTATGGCTGTATTCTGTCTTTAAATCATACAGTAGGGGTAATTTCTGCAATAAATTTTTTTATGTAGCAATCTGCATTAAGAATTCTATCAGAAATTTTTGTAGCTCAGTGTTATTCAGGACTGAGCAATAGTCCATAATATCTTCCACCCAAATTAATTTGGAGAAGCCCCAAACAAGATTGCATTTACACATAGGAATTGAAGTTTAAATTGCATAAAGAAACAAAACTGTTCTCATAATTTAAAATATTTACTATGAAAGAAAGCTAAATAGAACCCCCTTTTCCTCATACGCAATGAAAAGAAGCCATATCAACAAATAATAAAAATTTCATTATCTGTAGTCTATAAAGAGAGAAAAACCACAACCTGACTATTAACCTGATATTTGCTTCTAGCTTATAGAACTATGAGAAAGGACATCAATAATCTTTAAATCATTTAATCTGAAAAATATTTTTTGTACTCTCCACAAAATAGTTTGTTAAGACTGTTTTCAAGATTGTGTTGAAGGTGTCAATCAGATTAAGAAGTCCTAACATTTTCATGAAGTTTAAACTTTTTTGCCCATAATCATAGACAGTCAGAGCATTAATATACATTTTGTTTGGTTTATTTTTATCAAGTAATACAGATTTTCTCATGTATATTTTGTATATCTTTTATTATATATAAATGACTCAAAATTTTAATTTTCATATACATTAAATTACAGTTTTAATTTTTAAGTCCAGTTTTTCTTTGCTAACTCTTAGAATGGCATTTAAATTCTTATATTAATCTGGAATCTTGAAATATATTCATAGCCAGCAATTCCCATGGTTCTGTTGATTGTTTCAGAATTTCCACATACATAATCATGCCATCAGTGAAGAATTGTGGCTTTGTTCTTTCCTTTCTTGAATGTGTACATAAATATTCATGATTTTGTTTCATTTCCTTGTTTTCTCCATTAGCTGCCATTCCCTTTATGATGTTGACAACCACTGGAGAAAGGGAACATTCTAGCACTGCATCTCATCTAATGAAATGTGCTTGTTTCTTTACATTAAGTGTAGAAGTATTTATACCACTAAATGCTTATATGAAGTAAAGTAAATTTCTATGTAATAAATTATCTAATGTCTTGCCCCAATAACTATAATAAAATGAGATGAAAACTCAACTCAAACACTAACCAGCCTCCAGAAATTTGAGCCTGATATACTTCAGTTTTTTACAATTTGCCAAGTATTTGCTATTGTGCTTCAAATGCAAAGAGAAAAACCAAACCAAACAAAATGTGGCTGTGAAGAGAAAAAATTAATAAACTTCCATCAAGATTTATAAGAAATAATGGGAGAGAGTGTGAATGATAAATCTACCTAATTAATAATATTAAAAAAATCCACGGGTGGTGGTGGTGCACTCCTTTAATCCCTGCACTCAGGAGGCAGAGCCAGGTAGATCTCTGTGAGTTCAAGGCCAGCCTGGTCTACAGAGCAAGATCCAGGACAGACACCAAAACTACACAGAGAAACCCTGTCGAAAAACCAAAAATAAAATAAAAGTAAATCCATCACATTTCAGTAGTTACAGAAGGAGGAGGGATAAATACTATTTTATAGATATGACACAATCTGAAAAATTCAAAACTCTGAGAAGACTTGGAAATAAATATTTATTGCTCCTAAATCTCAAAGACTAACATGTTGTGGGATATTTGTGTACTGTATTAAGATGTATTTGCTATGATTAGTGTAATAAAAAGCTGAACAGTCAATAACTAGGCAGGAGGTATAGGGAATACTTCTGGGAAGTCAGAACTCTGGGAAGAAGAAAGGTTGAGTGTCCAGAAAAGACACTGAAATGAAACAGGGGTGAAATTTGGAAGAGAGGCAATGCCATATGATAGAACATAGATTTATGTAAAATTGTTAATTTAAGTTATGAGAGGTAGTTAGGAAAAGCTTAAGCTATAAGCCAAGATTTTATAATTATTAAGATGTCTCCATGCCATTATTCATGAGCTGGTGGCCCAAAGCAAAGTCTGAGTGGACTAACTCACCAGGAATGTAAAAACACTGAGAAACTTGCTTATTTGATTTCTTACCATATAATAATTTTAAATTCAATCATTTTATATTAATAAATATAGTTTATTTAAAAAATAAAAGTAGAATAATTTGATAAAAAGGAAAAACAAGCATTATCACAACTCAATTAAAATAATGTAGGTAACTAATACATTTATACATTTAAGTATTAAGTACACATATGAACATTTTTTTATTTAAAATTTCACTGGGCAATTACATCAGATATAGTGAATTCACATATTTCCATATTTCACACAATGTTTGAGGACATGAAAAGTATATCACTTTGCAGTCCATTCTGTGGGACTGGTATGACCCTGACACTGAAGTCAAAATTGACCAACTACAACCCCAAAATTGTTAACCAAATGTTATTGAGTTGAATTAATAAGTATAAGATGTTTAAACATTATAACTGGTGTGAATGACTTCATATATATACATCTTTCATAGTTTTAAAAAAATAATACTTTACCAAATAACTAAACAGGAAATACTGAGGATATTGAAGAAGAGGATCTAAAGTCCCTAAACACAATAATACATTTAAAAGTGAAATACTAAGATAATGGATATGTGGAAAGCAGAGTACAAACTCTATGTCATTTATATTAAACTGAACTTGCAAACTCAAATAAAACTTTATAAAAGCCTAAAACTGATGGCAAAATTAGATAAATTCTCACATAACAAATAAGAGGAAACCTGGGAACCTGTAATTCACAGTGCATGAAACATGAATACCATTTTCCTGAATTATACTTCACTATGAAATTCATCAGAACCACAATTATTTTATACAAGTATTAACTTATTACAAATACTTAACTAGAAGTTTTACATGAAAAGAGAAAGATATTAGATAACCAGAAATTGAAATACTGAAGAAAAATAGAGAGTAAAGTAGATGAAACTGCCTCATTTCAGAGGATAGAATAAAGACACCATAATGTTGTAGTGTGTGTTGACCGAAGATAAACAGTTCACTGAGAAGGCCAGACCCAGAATCAGGTCTGCATGGGCATTCATGACAAGCTACTGAGTTTAAAAAGTGGAACAAAAGTCCACTGGAGAAAAAAAATAACCTTTTCAGTGAATGTTGTAGTCATTGAAACTTTTAGATCAAAAGATCAAAGGAAAACAGGGTATACTGTTTTCCAATTCATATCATGTATTTGCAGTATATGTGTATATGTGTAAAATGTGGTTATATATATATATATATATATATATATATATATATATTGCTCTGTATAAATAAAATGCTGGTTGGCCAGTAGCCAGGCAGGAAGGTTTGAAGTATAGGTGGACAAGCAGAGAAGAGAATTCTGGGAACAGGAAGGCTGAGTCAGGAGTTGCTGCCAGCCGCCATCATGAGTACCAACATTTAAGATACTGATAAACCACAAGCCATGTGGCAAGGTATAGGTTTATAGAAATGAGTTAATTTAAGATGTAAGAACCAGATAGCTAGAAGCCTGAGCCATTAGGCCAAACAGTTTAAATAATATAAGAGTCTGTGTGTTTATTTTATAAGTGGGCTGTGGGACTGCCAGGGCTTGGTGGGAGCTAGAGAGAAACTCTCCAGCTATAAAATATCACATACATCACATATATCATATATATATATATATATATATATATATATATATATATATATAAACTAAAGTTATAAATAATTAGAAAATCCTCATTGCCTGGGGCTGGTCTAGGAATAGCAGTTTTCACAGAGGACCATAGTTCCATTCCCAGACCCCACCTTTGGTAGCTCACAACTACCTGTCAACTCCAGCTCCAGGAAATCTGATGCTTTTTTCCACTCATTACAGGCAACTGCAGTTATATGAACATGCCCCGCCCTCCCACCCACACATATACACACACACAATTAAAGATAGAAAAAAAAAAGCTTTTTATAAAAAGTTAATTAAAACAAAACTTTACAGTTATTTATTGCTATTTTGTAAGAAAAGATTCACTATCATAAAAACATAATAAATAATATCAGAATAAAAATTCATTTGGATAAGTTGAGAAAATATGATTGGTTGACAAATTCATAACATAATCATTTTAGAAAATGCTGTGGATCAGAGGCAAAAATTTTAATGCGAGTTTCATTAGGATTAAAATAAGAAAACAACTGCACACTTCTTGTTTTCTTTGATTTTATTTTTAGATAATGGGCATAATTATGTTCTATGAAAGGACATCAAAGAGGATGGATGAGATGTTAGGTACAAAGTGGGTTCAGAGAAGAACAAAGAGATATACCTTTTAATAGGATTATCTTAAATCCAATATAAAAAGAAATATGCTCTGAACACTCCCAAGCATTTTTATTTCTCCTACTTTTATAAAATAATGCAGTTGTTTTTTAAGTTGTTTTTTTAAACATTTTAAGTCAGGGGACTGAAGAGACATTTAGCAATGGATCACTTGTGGCTCTTCCAGAGGCTGAGTGTTTGGCTCCCAGAATCCACTTTGGGTGCCTCACAACCATCTGTAATTACAGATACAGAAGATGTAACATCCTATTCCATCCACAGAATGCTCACACATTTGTGCATGCACACACACACACACACACACACACACACACACACACACACTTCCAAAAATAAATAATAAAGTAAATCTTAAATCACCAGTAATTGGAAGTAGTTTTTCCATAATTTGAAATAGAATTTGAACGCAGTTCTCATATATTAAGGTGAACACAGAAGAGGGCCAAATAGGTATTTGAGAAAGAAGATATTTCAAATGTAACCCTTCTGTATCACTTATGCAAACATCTTATGAGGCAATTTTGTGAACTTCATAATACACATTTAATTAGCCACACCTGATAGAGTGTGTTATCTAGTATTATCAGAAATCCAGCATCTGATCAGAACATGTGAGTGCTTCTTGTTCTGTTAAGAAGTCTGACAGGATATGTTTGCCAACCACTGTTCAGCAGATTGGAGCTGTCAATCTGTTTTCATAAAAATAGAGCAGCTCCCAGGAGCAGGAGATTGGGCAGAGAGACTTTGAGATTGCACATCATTGTTTGTGGCACTTCCTGAAGCTACCTGCGGGCTAAGACATAGTTGCCAAGGCCATGGAGGTTGTTGCAAAGATTCCTCAGTCGGCCTTTTCATAATGTGGGTAACTATCAAAATGTAGGAAAGACACTGGTAACAATGAACAAGTAGGAAAGACATGGCTTCATATATGAAGTTGTAAGAACGTTGCCTATTAATGCTATTCTTTCATTTGTCTTTAATTTTAATTTTTTCAGCCCACCTTACCTCTGAGTTTCCTACTAAAGCTATGTTATTCTTTAGTGTGTTAGGATACAAACAGCCTTTATTAGAATTGTACAGAACAAGGGCAAGATAAGGCTAACAATGTCCTAGGCACATACAAGTTTGCTATATATTTTAGAAAAAGAGACACAATAATTTCATAGGTACCTGTGAAATTATTCTTGTCTACATTGAACAACTGTGTGGCATAGTAGAGCTACTTTAAGTAAACAATTTTTTTTTAATTTTTCTTCAATACTTTATTTTCTCCTTAATTTGTTAAACATCCAAGCCTTATACAACTATCTTAGTAAACATAGGAACTTTCTTACAGACTTTGTCTATTCAAAAATAAGTTTCTTTAACTGTTTCAGGGCACATATTGTACATGTATCTTTACACATACATATCTTCTTGTTTTGGCTTTTAGGATGCTTATTACTAGAGTTGACAAGCTTGATACTTGTTTACAGTTTCTCTGAAAATATTTTTCTATATCTTTGTCTTAAATCACTCCCTTTGCTCTTTCCTGTAGTGACTTGATTATGTAACTCATTTTCTATTTGTTTTGTATTTTATTAGTGTGTATTATTGTATCTGGCACTGGGAGTATATAATATTCATTGGATGTATTTCACTAAAACCAAATGTTCTTCTGGTTTTCACCCCGACAGTTATCATTATTCTTTCCCCTAGACAGTTTCTATCTCTTTTATGTGTTATAATTTCTTCATAATTTTTTACAACTGAACAATGGTTGATGGATGCATATGGCACTTTTTTCTTTTTCTGTTACTCTGCTGGTTCTGTAAGTTGATTTTGGAAACTATGTATTGCTAATGTCCTGAATGAATGTGCATTGTGCAATTGTCTCTTCTACAAATAACTATCTTTACTATGGTAATTAATATGGAGATTTCTTAAAAAGCTGAATATATACCTGCTCTCTACCTCAGCTGTCTCATTTTCCTGTATGTACTGGAATGATTAAAAGTCAGGTGACTTTTAGAGATATTATCGTCTATGATTTTGCTGCTCATAATAACTTACTTTTATAAATTATATCTTCTGCTGTGATTTAGATTAGTGACAGGCAATTTTCACATACACCATTTTCTATGTTGTGTTAGCAAAAACAATAAAAACTATTTTTAATGGTCACTACTACTTTTGGAAGAAACAAGGAAAAAAACGAACTTTCTGTACATTTACATCACTCTACTTTCTTAAAATTAAGCAGTGATTTTACAACATAAGGTATTAATTATAAGACCTACAAGACTCCTTGCAACCCCTCCCCTTCTCCAGGAGATCACTCAATCTTTCTCTCCCATCATTCCTCCCTTCACTTATTGCTTTATCCCAGAAGCCAAAACCTATAGGCATTTCTTGGGAACCCTGCAGCCAGGGAAGCACATAGGCTAACTGCATATCTTCAACGCTCCCTACTCTTCTCCAAATCCAACACTCCAGTCCCCTCCTCTGGCTCTGCAACAGATGGCCTGCTGTGCTGTGGATATCGCTCTATATAAATAAAACACTGATGGCCAGTGACCAGGCAGGAAGTATAGGTGGGACAAGGAGAGAGGAGAATTGAGGGAACAGGAAAAAGGAGAGAGAGACACTGTAAGCCACCGCCAGGACAAGCAGCATGTAAAGACGCTGGTAAGCCACCAGCCACGTGGCAAGGTATAGATTTATAGAAATGGGTTAATTTAAGATAAAAGAACAGTTAGCAAGAAGCCTGCCATGGCCATACAGTTTGTAAGTAATATAAGCGTCTGAATGATTATTTTATACGTGGATTGTGGGTCTGCAGGGCTTGGTGGAACCTGGAGAGAAGCCCTAAAGCAACACTGCTGTTTTTCCAATTCTTGCTTCTTATGACACATCTCCAGTGAATCACACAGATCTTTACCTCCAAAATTCCCCACTCCCAACTCTTTGCTTTATTCCAGTATCCAACTCCAACATGCATTCCATGGGAAAATATAGGCAACATCAGCCAGCAAAGCAGGTAGCTAATTTCATGTCTTACCTCTTCTATTCTCATTCCTAGCTCTCCAGTAAATAATTTGTTGCTGCTTTTCCTCACTCTCTGCTCCCATTCCCAGGGAAAAGCAGATCCTGGTGGAACACCCTGCTTTTTTTTCCCTTCTCTTCAGCCCACCACAGCTTATTCCCATTCCTAAGTGTCAGCTCCCAATACCTAGAAACAAATTTTATCTGGAATTCCCAATGGCCACATATATAAGAATCTCAAAAGAATTTCCTCCAGGGCAACACACAGGCACCACACTCTCCTAAGAACCAGAAAGGGCAACAGAAACTAAAGAACAGCGTACACACTCTACAAAACAAGACCAGACAGCAGCACTTAAAATTATAATCTTTCCAAACCCAGATGCCTAGATATATGTGTGAAAGCACAATCAATAACGGCTAGGACAATATGTATCTTCTAAAGGCCAAAAACCCTACTGTAACTGGCCCTGAAATTATGACATAGTGGAAGCAAAAGACAAAGACATTAAAATAATCTTTCTAAATATGATAGAGGTCTTTAAAAAGGAAATGAATATAACCCTTAAAGAAATCTATGAAAACACAAACAAACAATGGAAGGAATTAAATGGAACAGTTTCAAGACATGAAAGTGGAAATAGAATCAATAAAGAAAACCCAACTTGAGGAAAATCTGGATACTGAAACATTAGGAGCTCAGACATGAATTTCATAGGCAAGCCTCATCCCTCATACAAGATTTGGCAGAGGGAAATTCAGGTACTGAAGACATGATAGAAGAAATGGATATCTAAGTCAAAGAAAGTGTTAACTCTAAAGCATTCTGGAAAAAAATGTCCTGAAAATTCAGACATTATGAAAATCTAACAATAATAGGAATAGAGAAGTGAGAAGAAACCGAGGACAAAGACACAGAAAATATTTTCAATAAAATCAAAGAAAATTTCTTTAACTTAAAGAAAGGAAGATGTCTATCATGGTACAAGAATCCTAAAGAATACAAAATAAACTAGTCAAGAAAATAAAGTCCCCTTGCCACATAATAATAAAAAAGCTAATCTTACAGAACAAAAGAAGAATATTAAAAGCCTCAATGGAGAAACACCAAGTAACATACAAAGGCAGACCTATTAGAATTACATGGACTTCTCAGTGGGGACTCTAAAAGCCAGAAGGGACTAGGCAGATGTTCTGCAAAATGTATGACACCACAGATGCTACACCAGAAGGCTATAGACAGCAAAACTTGCATTCACAATAGAAGGAGAAAATAAGACATTCCATGTTAAAATGAAATTTAAGCAATATCTTTGTACAAATACAGTGCTACAGAAAGCACTAGAAACAAGACTCCAGCATAAAGATTCACCCCCACCTAAGCAAACACAGTAATAAGTAATCCCAGTCAAAAGTATCTAAAGAGGAAAAACACAACACATACAATCATATACATCACCACCTCCACCACTGACCACAACAATAAACTAACAATAATCAACAAATACTACTCACTGATAATTCTCAACATCAGTGGTCTCAGCCCATTAACTAAAACACAGACAGACAGAATGTATGTAAAAAAAGCATCTGTCCTTAATCTACAACCAAGAAATAAGCCTTAACTTCCCCTAGGGTAAAGGAATGGAAAAAAGATATATAAAGCAAATGGACCTAAGAATCAAGCTAGTGTAGATCTTTTCATATCTGACAGCACAAACTTCAAACCAAAACTAGTTAGAAGAGATGGGGAAGAATCATAAATGCATACTTTAAAAATCTATACATTACAAAATTGAAAAATATAAAATGAATGTGTAATTTTCTTAATACATAACACTTACAAAATTAAATGAAGGAGAGATAAGCAATTTAAACAGACATATAATTCCTAATAAAATAGAAGCAATAATTAAAATTCTCCCAACAGAAAAAGCCCACAATCAGGTAGTTTTAGTGCAGAATTCTACAACAATTTCAAAGAGAGTTAAAGCCAATAATCCTCAAATTATTCCACAAAGTACAAACAGAAGTTACATTGCCCAATTCATATTGCAAGTTTACACTTATTCTGTTACCTGAATCACATAAAAATGCAACAAAGAAAGATAATAGAAATCAATTTCTCTTGTGAATATAGATGTAAATATTCTCAAAAATACCTTGAAACCAAATCTAAAAGCACATAAAAAAATCATTCACCATGATCAAGTAGGCTTCATCCAAGAGATGCAGAGATAGTTCAACATGTGTAAATTAATAATAGTAATCCAAAAGTTAGACAAACTAAAAGAAAAAAAAAAGCACATGATAATCTCATTAGATCTAGAAAAGGCCTTTGACAAAATCCAACACTCATTTATGATAACATTCCTAGGGAAATTATGCACATAAGGACATATCTAAACATATTAAAAGCAGATTACATCTGGCCCAAAACAGACATCAACATAAATAGGGAGATACTCAAACCAATTCCTCTAAAATCTAGAACTACACAAAGTTGTCCACTCTCCATACTTATTCAATATGGCACTTGAAGTCTTAGCTAGAGCAATAAGACAAATGAAGGAGATGAAAACGATATGATTTGGAAAGGAAGAAATTAGCATATCTGTATTTGTAGCTGATATTATACTATACAGAAATCCTAAAAATTCCACCAGGAAAGTCATAAACCTAATAAACACTTTCTGTAAGGTGCCTGGAAACAAAATGAACTCACAATAACTAGTAGCCCTTCTATATACAAATGACAAATGGACTGAGAAAGAAATCAGGGAAACAGCACCCATCACAATAGCCTCAAATAATATAAAATAACTTGGGGTAATTCCAAGTAAACAAGTGAAAATCTTATATGATAAAAACTTTAAGACATTAAAGAAAGAAACTTATGAAGATATCAGAAGCTGGAAAGATCTCTCATGCTGATGAATCAATAGGATTAATATAGTAAAAATGGTAATCATATGAAAACCAATCTGAAGATTCAATGCAATCCCCACCAAAATTCCAACACAATTCTTTAACGATATTGAAAGGACAATTTTCATCTTCATATGAAAATACATAAACTCAAGAGATCTAAAATTTGCTGAATAATAAAAGATATGTTGCTGGTATCACTAACTCCAATTTCAGGTGATATTATAGAACAGCATGGTATTGACACAAAAACAGAGAAAATCATTGATCAAAAGAATTGAATTGAAGTCTTAGACATAAATACACATAACTATTGACACTTAATTTTTTAAAAAGAATACAGAAATACACACTAGAAAAAAGAGAGCATCTTCATCTAATTGTGCTGGATGTAGCAGCATCCAGAAAGATTCATATTTATCATCCTGCAAAAAAACCTCAACCCCAAATGGAGAAAGGCCTCAACATGAATTCAAGTACACTGGACCTGATAGAAGAGAGAGTGGGGAAGAGTTTAGGAATTATTTGCTTAGGAAAAGACTTTCTGAACACAACACTTTTAGCACAAGCACTAAGATCAACAATTAATTAGTGGTAAATCACTTAATTAAAAAATTTCTGCATTGCAAGTGGCAGTCATTTGGACCAAGTAGCAGCTTATAGATTGTGAAAAGATTTTTATCTTATTATCTGTTAACAATCCAAAATATGTAAAGAACTCCAAAAACTAGATATCAAGAAAAAAAAGCACAAAAAATGATGTACATGTATAAACAGAGAATGTTCAAAGAGGTCATTTACATAGCTAAGAAACACTTAAAGATATGTTCATCATCCTTAGCCATCAGGGAAACACAAATCAAAACCACTAGGACAAAAAGATTTTCTCTTACAACTGTCAGAATGGCTAAGGTCAACAAAGCAGGTAACATTCATGCTGGAGAGAATGTGAAGTAAAGGGAAATTTTGTCTATTGCTTGTGGGATTGGAAATTTTGTACAACCAGTATGAAAATCATTGTGCTGTTTTCTCAGGAAGATGGGAATTGGTATGCCTTAAGATCTTTCTATACAACTCTTGTACATATACCTAAATGATGCTTGATCCTAATGCAGAGACAAGTGCCCAAACATGTTCATTGCTTCTCTGTTCATAATATCCTGAAATTAGAAACAACAAAGATATCCCTCAGCAGAGGACCCACAGTCAGACATTATGCAGAGAGTGAAAGACCTTGGAACCATTAGCCCTACAGGGGATGTCTCCATCAAATACCTTCACTTGGTGCTTAGGAAACCCAGAGAAAGAAGAGACAGAAAGAGTTTAAATGCCAGAGGCAATGGAGGCACCATGAAACAAGGCTCTCAAACATGGTCAAAGTTTGAATGAATTCATATGATTAAGGCAACACGCACATGGCCTGCATGGATCTTCACCAGGCCCTCTGCTTATGTAGAATGACTTTCACTCCAATCTTCTTGTGGGAGTCCTGAATGTGTGAACAAACGAGTCTCTGATTCTTGTGCCTTTTCTTAGCATATTTCAAACAAATGGTTTATCTTACCATATTTTATTTTATTGTGTTATATTTTATTTCATTATTATTCAGTTGAAAAATATTTAGCCTATGATTAGAGACAGAAAAGGAGTTGATCCAGCTAGGAGGGAAGGGGAGAAAAAGGTGAGAGGAGTAGAAGGAGGGGAAAGCATAATCAGGATATAGTAGGAGAGGGGAAACTATTTTCAATAAAAGGAGAAGGAACAATTTCAAGAGTATGTTGATTAATCAATGGTCAGAATTATTTGTTAAATCCTTCATTTAAAAAAGACAGCTCTTAGGAGATATCTGACGCAACTACATTAAGCAAATTGATAATTTTTTAAGTCTACAAGAAAATTTATAAATAACAAATTATTCCAAGTCAAAAGATAAAATCAAATACACAAAATTAAAAGGTGGTCACTGATGCCAAGTGCTGTAGACACATACTTTATCACTGAATTTTCCATGCAATTTTTTAAATCTCTGTTTAGTCAATTTCTAGTGTTTTTCAGTAAGAGAACTATTACTACCAACTATTATTATTACTATTTCATGAGGTTTTGCAGCCTGAGTTTGATAAGTGGTTTTGTGATAATTGTCAATTACTCCTTCTCAGGAGCTGAATTTATAACTCCTTATAACATTTCCTTTGTGTATGGCCTGACTTTTTTTTCTTTTTTAGCATAATTTCTTTATTGACTCTGTTAGAGTCCTGAAAAAGTTCCACAAGAGACCACCATCCAGGAATGCAATCAACAAGAGCATTTATTTCCAGCATGCTGGGGCTATCCATCCCACACAAAGGCAAAATCATGATAACCCAGAGAGGAGCTCACAGGCTCCTTAAGCACAGCTAAGGGGAGTTTCCAGGGCAGTTAGGTCATTTTAGATACGATTGGCTTAAGCAAGTGGCAATCATTTTAGTACACTCTAATTGGCTAGGGCTAGTCAGGGGCTGATTAAAGCTACAGCTTTTCCATTTTGGGGGTAGGTATGGACAAGTCCCAAGCTTTGTCCTTATTTGGTTATCACATTGAGCTGTTGTGTCTCAGGCTGGCTGGCCTAGTATGCACTGACTGTGGGGACTGGCTTAGGCCTGGCACTGCATGTACCAGGCCTCCTCACTTTTGCAGTTGTGTGTGTTGGAGATTGATTGTCCTTTGTAACTCTTCCCCAGAAACTGCTTACTCAGTCTCAGGAAGCTGAAATTGAGGCCTGATCTCTGAGAGTAGAAGACTGAGCAGTCTGTTATAGTGTCTGCTCGGTCCTCTCAGATTCTTTGGGAATTTAACATCTTGTACCCCAATTCTGCTCATTCAGTTCCCAATCCTTCCATATCTAACCTTGACCTTTGCAGCATTCCCCTGTAAAGAAAATTCAAAAATTAAAAACAAAAATCAACAACAACAGCAAAAACTGCTTTTCACATCCATCTTTCCTGCCTCTCCAACACCTCTTCCTTTGTCTCATGCAGTCTACCCATTTGTCCTATCAGCGTTCCTTGCAAGTGTTGATTGTAATGAATCATTGGTGTGGTTTGAGGCCTCTGGTTTCTGGTACACTATCATCTCTGGACCCTCTTTGAAACTTCTCTTGAATATCCCACTGGCTTCCTTAAGTAATGGAGATCCTGTGGGTATCGTTCTGCAAGACCAGTGCCCTCACATGTTCTAGTAGGCGATAGATGGTGTAGATGTTAGGGTAGGCCAATCCAAGGCTCTGAATGTGGGCTTGGGTGGTAGAAGAGCTGGTCAGGCCTGGTTCTAGGGCCCTCCCTCTCAGGAATAGGGCAAAGCTACCTCTCCTACACTCACACTATCAGGGCCAGCTTTCCCACACCAGTGGTGAGGGTGGAGCCATCTCTCCCAAGTATAGGGGTCCGGTTCTCAGGTGCCTGGGTCATTGGGGCCAGCGTTCCCAGAGCAGTAAAAGGCAGGCTCTGCTCAGACTGGATCTTGGATTTCATCATGCATGGATCTTATAATGCCTGTGGTAACACAGGCCACAGAAATCAACACAGACCCCAGCTTCAGCAGGATCCCAGACTCAGACATGGCTCTCAGCAGCAGCTTGCGTCTGGACAACACCTTGACCCTATGGCTACTCAGGTTACCCAAATTAGTAGGACTCTAGCAGCAGCATAAATCTTGGACACCAATATGGTCTCAGGTGGCTAACAAGACCCCAACAATCCAGACAACTTTTGGTGGTGACAGGAACCATGGGAGTCAACCATGGTTTGACTTCTTATATGGAGCATAATCAACTTGATTCTCCCAACAAATTTAATTTTTGAATGTAGTGAGATCTGAAGACTCTGTACTCCACACTGGGAAGAATAAGCAATGGAGGTTCCCCCAGGTTTTATGTTAGGGAAGGACCTCTAGAGAGCAATGTCTTATAGAAGCAAGATCTGGTATATACAGGAAATGATCATCTTAACTTGTTCTTTCCTTATCAACATTGGAGATATTTCTCACCCTCATCTACTATCTCCAGATCTTCCTGAGGCAAGCATTTGGGAAGGATATGTGTAATTACAGTGCATGTCATGTCTTCTCCACAAGCAGGAAATTCATGCCTGCTATAAGTGGGATTTACAAGTCGGGTCTGAGGCTTGCAAAATTACCCCTAAGTCTTCTAGGTATATTAGTGAGATATTACTGTGTTTTACATAAGCAATAGTTTAGAAATCAAACAGTTGATGGTTGGCACTCTGACAAAATTTAAAAAAAAATAAGTTACACCAGTCAACAACTCTGATAAAATGTTGTCCCCCAACACATATGAAAACTTTGAGGCAGATTCTTAGCTTGCTCCGCTCCCTTGAAGTCTTTTGTGAGACTGTCACCCTGGCACACATTTTTTTATACTGATAACAGTTCATAATATGGAGGAAATAATAATAAAAGTTACCACCATTATTTTTATACTTGAAAATGTTATAAATTGCAAAAATTAGATGCTTTTGAAATTGTTTCTCTAGAATAGACTGAGCATTCCAAAGTACTGGTAATTATTTTATGTCTTATAACGAATATGGGAGAATAGTAAAAGAGTTACCATGCATAATATAAAAGAATAAACATTTCCTGTACAATAATTATAAATCTGTGCTTGATGAAACATGTATAGGAGATATAAGTTTAGGAAGAAATGCACAAAATGCTTATGGTAGTAATTGAAACTTTACTAATAAAAATGAGCAAAGACAGAATCTTAATTTACAGAGTACTTGTTTTACTCTATTCTTTTCAATATCTAAGAAGCAATTTAGTTTTTTTTTCTAAAATGCTGCACACAGGGCTGGAGAGATAGCCCAGCAGTGAAGAGTGCTGAATCCTCTTTCAGCAGACAAATCTTAATTTTGTTCCCTGTGCCAGTGTCAGGCAACTCATAAACAACTGTAACTTCAGCTGCTGTGTTCACGGTTCTCTACTGGCTACTGACCACCACTACCCCCACAAACATAAACACACACACACACACACACACACACACACACACACACATTCATGCACAGATACACAATTCAAAACAGTCAAGAAAGTCTAAATGGTGTACATGTGTTGATGTCCTTGTATACTTTGGACCAGAATTGTACACACACACACACACACACACACACACACACACACACACACACACACACACATTTGTGTTCTGCCTGCATATATGTCTGTCAGACGGTTTTGGATCCCGTGGGACAGGAGTTGAATTTATTTATTTGTGACAGTGGAAATATTTCTGTGTGGGTGTACATGCCATCAATGGCATCAGAATGTCAGAGCAGAACAGCACCTGGGGTTCCAACCTCTTCTTCTACCATGTGGGTTATAGGGATGAAACTCAAGTTGTCAGGCCTGGAGGCAACTGCATTCATCTGATGAGCCATCTCACTGGCATTGTTTATGTTCCCATTCTCCATATAGGTAGGTCTTCAGGCTAAGAAAGGGCAGCCAGGTAGGAATGGCAAAGAGTTTTACAGGAAGCTCAGAGAAGCAAAGAAGAGCCTGCAGGAAAGCTGTTTGACCTGAAAGCCAGGAGAAGGGTGGGGAAGGTGGCAGAGAAGAAATAATCCTGGGGGCACCCAAGAATGAGCCCCTGTGCATGGGGAAATGAAGTTGAGAGAAAAATAACGACTCAGTGGCCCTACTTGTGATATTGACCTTGGTGTGTCTATGGGTTAAGACACTTAGTAAGGACTTGGACTAAATTAGTCACATAATGAATGTCTATGCATACACAATATTACTGTGACAAAGCGATAACCTTTATCCTATTAAATACTGTTGCTGCACATTGGAGGAACTGTATGTATTTTAGGAATATTTCATGTGTTAAAAACTTCACAGCCATGCTAAAAAAACCAGAACAAAACATAAAAGGCCATATGCTGTGTTAATTCCTCTTTAAAAATCATATTTATTACTGAGAATGTCAAGCAGGTATACAATTAAATATGATCATATCTTTAGCTTATTTTCCTCATATGATATACCTCATGTTTTACATAAAGCACCTCAATAAGTGGGCCTAGAAGCACTTGTACCATCTCTACCAACATTCTGGATAGCTCTTATGTTCCTTCTCATTTTTCTTCCATGTTATTCCCTGAGCTTTGGTGAAGGTGTGATTAACACAGATGTCCCTTTTGAGGCTGAGCACTCTGTCTCTTCTTCGCTGCACTTGGACCACTTATAAATTTCCATAGTCTCAGGTAGCTCCCAACCTCACCATAGAAGCTTCTTTTGATACACTATGCTTTTGTCAATGCATACATTTTAAAGATAAAGGTACATAGTAAATGCGGAAGTAATGGTTAAGGATGTAAAATACCATTTTCTACAAGTATGTAAAAGACCTAATAATCAGATAGGAAGAATCATCAACAATAAGAAAAATAACATTGACATAAAGTCAGAGTATTTCAAATACATGATTATGATTCTTCAAATTAACTCATAGCACTTAGTAGAATTTGATTAAAAAGATATTTGTTAAAGAAGACAGATATGCATTCTGTGCGAATGATGTTTGATCATGAAACCAGAAATGGGATACATCTTGATCTCACAGCCTGCATAGTGATGAACCTCAGCAAAGATGTATTTTCATAATTCTATCCTTTGTAACTTGGGCCATATGTGTGCAATGTGCATGGGTAGAGGTCAAAGGACAATCACAGGTATTTGGTCCATGCATTCAGCTTTAGCTTCCCACCGTATATGCCAAGCCAGTTAGTTTGTGAACACCCTATGTTTTCTCCGCAGTCTCATCTTTCATAGGAGCGTCTGGATTACTATCAAGTTGCTGGATGTGACTTTCATATGGCTCCTAGGCACCTGAACTTAGGTCCTCACTCTCGCATGGAAAGTAGTTTTACCCTCTGAGTCATCTCTCCAAGCTGTAGAGAGTAGGTGTTTTTGTTTGTTTGTTTATTTGTGATTAAGTAATACAGCCTACAGTGTTTTGTTAAAATGCTTGGAAGCAGCTTGAACCACTCGTCTAGAAGAGCAAGACTGAAAATAACAAATACATAGATTAAGTCCAAATTAAATTATCATGGGATTTTTAAACAGTAGAAAATGTGTCACTTTTTGATTCTTATGACAGAATTTTCTGCATATTTGTGGTGGCTTGAATGAGAATGGTCCCATAGATTCATATATTTGAATACTTGGCTCACAATTAATGGAATTGTTTGGGAAGCCATAGAAGGTATTCCCTTGTTGGAGGAAGGGTAGTCTTGTTGGAGGAGGTGTGTCATGGTAAGAGTGCTTCCAAAGCCTGTGCCATATCCAGTTAGTTCTGTCTTTCTCTATCTCTCTACTTAATGCTTGTGGATAAAAGTATAAGCTCTTATCTACATATCTGCTGCCTGTTGCCATACTCCCTTCAATAATGGTCAGGGACTCACCCTCTGATATTGTAAACTCCAATAAACAATTTCTGCAATAAGTCACCATGGTCATTGTGTCTTATCACATCAATAGAAAACTAAGTTTATATTCTTTTTTTTAAATTAATATTCTGAATTTTTTTCAGGTGGTTGTTACTGTTTATTTTTACCTGGGGTCAAACATAATTTAAAAAAAAAAACATTTCTTTCAGGTTTCCAAATTAGCCTAATTATTTATTGTTCTCCAAAGATCTTTGTAGATGGTATTTTTAATGCAGAGTTCTAAACCATAGGGCCCTTTGGATCTGGTGCAGACTTGTGTAGGTTCTGTGCTTGCTGCTTCAGTCTCTTCATGTAAGCTTTGCTCAGTTGATTAGAAGACTGTGTTCTCCTGGTAGCTGCCATTCATCCCCTCTGGTTCCAACACTTTCCCACCAAATCTTCCACAGGGTCCGCTGATCTCTCAGGGGAAAGATTTGATGGAATCACCCCATTTAGAGCTGTATGTTCCAATCTCTCTCTCCCCTGCTGCATAATGTCTGGATGTAGATCTCTGTATTTGTTTCTATAAAACTATAATCACAACTCTTTCAGAAATCAGGAAATTAAGAACTCTCAAAACATAGCATGAGGTAGAAAATGACACCTACAGAATATATGAAAATAAGCTCACAGATTGTTGAGTATTTTTATTTTTTTTAAATGTTGTGAAAACTCATGAAGGAGTGCATGTGTACTAAATATTTGTTCATTTTTAGGCATGTGTATATGTATCTTACTCTGTAATCCTGCTTTCAATTTTATTGCTATCTCACAATTTGAGGATTTTATATATATTGAATTTTTTTTCTAAAACCTTCACTTTATTTTTTTAACATTTATCTCACATGGCTTGTTTCTTCCATTTTCCTGTATATGCCACACATAGCACAATTTCTTTCAGGCTTGAAAGAATATCTATTTCAGTTTTGCAATATTTTATCCTATTATCTTGGGCAGTGACATGACAATGGACTTCCATTTTTCATTTGTTAACCTTCACTTGCATTTTACTTTGCTCTCTGAGTTTCTCTTTCCATTTATTATTCTGTCTTTCACATTAATGACTTTCCTAAATTGTTAGTAAGATACTATGAAGCTCTCATTATAATTATTAAGTACATGTATGAGGCTGGAGAATAGAGACTGGAAATGTCCTAAGAGAATGACCTTCCTTTTTTGGCCAATTTCCCTCAAGAGGAGGCTTTTGAGTCCTGCCTTGAAAAGGAAGCTTCCTTCTTGATGGTGATCATAAGCCAAGTTGGGAAAGAATACTTAGGTCCTGTCATTCAGAAGTGATGACTCACTTGGGTTTTGACACAAATTCCGTAGTGGTGTAAATGAGAAATATATCCCATAATCTCATAATTTGAATACTTGGTGTCTTGGTGGTGCTGTTTTATGGAGGTCTCAGAGGTGTGGTCTTGTGGGGGAAGTACTCATTGACAATGGGCTTTGAGGTTTCAAAGCCTTACATTATTACTTGCCTGCTCCTCCCCTCTCTTCTTTCCTCTCTTCTCCCCTCCCTCTTTTGATCCCTCCCCCTTTCCATTCCTCTCCACTCTATGCTCATAGTTCAACCTTTGCGTTACGATGTCATGCCTGCTACCTGTTTTCATGCTGTCCCCCTGGAAGTAAATGTATTGCTATGCATAAAAGATAGGCCAATCAAGTTTGTAAACCGAAGCATCATCTATTGAATGGCATCTTTCAAACATTCCTCCATATTTCACTTTGTCTCCATTACCAATTAAATGGTATCTGATGCTCCAATACAGGCTGTGATGTAAATATGCAGAGTTTTTGGTCGCATATTGAATTTTCTTTGCTCAGCTTTATCTGTTGCCACACATATAATTTCTCTCTCCTTTAGTTTCATTTGTGTTTTTGTGATAAAATATCCTGAGACGATGAAGGCATGTGGATAAATGAATTCATTTCAGATTATACCATCAGATTACAAGAACTTCAAAGATCAAGTTACAGCATACCTACAGCCAAGAGCAGTAAGAAATGAATGCATGCTTGCTCACTTACTTGTGATCAGCTTGATGTCTCCACTCTTAGAAAGTTTAAGACTTTCTCTGCCTAGGAAATGTTGCAGCTAAGAGTAGGCTGAGTTTTCTCACATCAACTAATTTAATTAAGACAATCTCCCATAGATATGTGTACAGGTCAACCCAATATGGATAACCTCTATTGAGATACTTCTAGCCTATTTCAGGTAGTGTCAGCTTAACAATTAATCTAATCATCAAGCTCTCTTTTGTTTTTATGTTTTAACTTCTATTCATGTAGGCTTGTGTTATCACACTGTAGCAGTTTCTTAAGAAAGGTTGTGTTATCTCAGAGTGTCAGATCTACATTTAACCTTACACAATTCAATAATATTTTCTAAGTAGGCTGGTGAGTTGGCTAAATGGTTAATAGCCCTTGATGCTCTAGCAGAGGATCTAGGCTTAGTTCCCCATATCCACATGGCAGCTCACAACCCTTCTTATCTCCATTTGGGAGATATGGCATCCTCTTCTAGCCTCCTCAGGCACTGCACACATGTGGTATATGAGCACATATGCAGACAAAAACTCAGACACATAAAATTATATAAACAAATCTAGACTCCAACCAGAGAAACTGGTAGGCTAACTGCAGATTTTCAACTCTCCCTCTGCTACAAATCCAATGCCCCAGTCTCCTCCCCAGCTCTGTGACAAAACTCCTCCTGCATCCTCACTTCACCTCTTGCCCCATATCCAAGGGATCACATAGACCTTCTTTGTCCTCCAACATTTTTGCCCTTATTCATTGCTCTATTCCAAGAACTAACTGAAGTCGATATTCCTTGCAAACCCTTGGGCTATTTCTGCCAGGGAAGCAGGTAGCCTAATCTTGGATCTTCACTTATTGCTCCTCTCTTCCAAGTCCAACCCCCAAATCTTCTTTCCAGCTATAAAGCAGAACATCTGGTGTAGCCTCCCGAGACCCATCTTCAGTGGATCACATGAATTTTGCCCTCCAAACTTCCTTCCATCCACTCATTGCATTATCCCATCCCACAACTCCAGCAGGCATTCCATGGGAACCCAGAGGCGACTTCAGTTAGGAAAAGACATATTTACATGCAGATCTTCACTTCTCCTTTAGCTATCCCAAATCTAATCTCTCAGTACCATTCCTAGCTCTGCAACAGGCTGCATGTTGCAGATTCCCCTCACTCTTCTGCCACTTTCTTAAGTGGATCACAGGAATCCCCTCCAATCTTCCTTACTTCCACTCATTGCTTTATCCCAGTGATCAATTTCAACAGACATTCCCTGGGAACTCTCAGGCTACTTTGACCAGCTAACTGCAGATCTTCACCTTGCCCTCTGCTATTCCTCATCCAACCCCCAAGTTTCATCCCAAGCTCTGTACCAGATCATCCATTGCTGCCTCTCCTCAATCTACCTCCATTCCAAGTTAACTAATCACATACTCATGGAATACCCTGCTTTCCTTCCATTAGCTGCCTCTCCTAGCCCACTGCCATTCCTAAGTTTCAATCCCAATTACCAGAAACACAGTCTACCTGGAACACCCAGGGCCTACACATATCAGGATCCCATAAAAATTTTCTATCAGGCAATATGTAACTACCACACATTCCCAAGAACCAGAGAAGACAACAGAAACCAAGGAAGAAAACATCCACCCAACAAAGACAAGACCAGATATCAGAACCTAGGATTACGGTCTTCTCAAACCAGATGCCTAGACACCAGCATAAAGACAATATTAATACCATCCATGAAAATATATCTCTACTAGAGGCCAGCAACCTTACCACAGCAGACCCTGAATATTTTAATATAGCTGACATGTAAGAAAAAGACCTTAACATAGTCTTTTTTTTTTTTTTTTGGTTTTTCAAGACAGGGTTTCTCTGTGTAGTTTTGGTGCCTGTCCTGGCTCTTGCTCTGTAGGCCAGGCTGGCTTTGAACTCACAGAGATCTGCCTGGCTCTGCCTCCCAAGTGCTGGGATTAAAGGCATGTGCCACCACCGCCAGGCCCCTTAAAATAGTCTTTATGAATATGATAAAGTTTTAAAAAGGAAATTAATAAAGCTATTACAGAAACTTATAGAAATATAAACAAAGAATGGAAGGAAATGAGTGAAACTGTTCAATGAATGAAAGTGAAAATAAAATCAATAACAAAAACCCCAAAGGAAAGAAACCTAGGAAAACTATGTAGGGACTCAAACAGGAACTTCATAGGCAAGCCTCATTAAAGGAATGCAATCTATGAAAGAGAGATTCTCAGGAAGTGAAGGCAACAAATAACTTGGTCAAATGAAATGGTAAATCTATAATTTCCTGGACAAAAATTAAAAGAAAAATGGGACACTATCAAAAGACCAAACTAAAAATCAAAGGAATATAGGAGGGAGAAGAAGCCCAGGACAAAGGTACAGAAAATATTTACAAGAAAATAAGAGATTAAATTGCCCTACCCTAAATGAAATACCTCTCAAGGTACAAGAAGCAAACAGAACACCAAATAAACTGAACAAAAAAAGAAATTCCCCTTGGTACATAATAATGAAAACACTAAGCTTACAGAACATAAAAGAATATTAAAACCTGTACGGAAAGATGATCAAGTAAAATATAATGGGAAACATATTAGAATAACACCTGAATTTTTGAATTTTTGATGGAGACTTTAAAAGCCAAAAGGAACTGGAAGGATATTTTATAGATTTTAAGAGATAACAGATGCTGGCCCAGACTACTATACCCAGGAAAACATTCTATCAAAGTAGATAGAAAAAAATAAAACGTTCTAGAATAAAACAAAATTACAGCAATATCTACTACAATTTCAGACCTCCAGAAGGTACTAGAAGGACAACTCCTCCTAAGGAATTTAACCACACTCAAAAATGCAAGGAATAAATAATCCCATGGCAACAAATCCAAAGAGAGAAAATACACATACAGGTGCGTGTGCGTGCGCACCCCTCCCCCCACACACACATAACACAATCTTAAAAAGTCTTATTAATAAAAACAAACCCAGAGCCAGGTATTGGGGTGAACGCTGAAAGATCAGAGAAACAGAGCAAGCCACAGCTAACCTCACCTCACCAATTTCTCAGCTAGTCTTGTTTCCCCATACTGGAAGCCTCTGTGTCCTCATCTGAATGGATCTCAGCTGAACTGCTGTTAAAAGCTTAAAAATGCTCTTGTTCCTGCTCTTCAGGGCTTATATACCTTTCTGCTTCCTGCCATCACTTCCTGGGATTAAAGACATGTGTCACCATGCCTGGTTATTTCCAGTGTGGCTTTGAACTCACAGAGAGTGGATCTCTGCCTCCTAATTGCTAGAATTAAAGGTGTTTGCTACCACTGCCTAAACCTATGTTTAATATAGTGGCTGTTCTGTTCTCTGACCCCCAGATAAGTTTATTTGGTTGCACAATATGTCAACCACATATGCACATACACACACACCTCAACAACAACAAAATAACAGGATTCAAAAAACACTACTCATTGTTATCTCTCAAGATCAATATTCTCAAATCCCCAATAAAAAGAATTAGACTAAGAGAAGGGATACACAAAGCAGGATCCATCTTCTGCTTCATTCAAGAAACATACCTCAATATCAAAGATATACATTAATTAAGGATAAAGGATTGGACAAATATTCTAAGCAAATGGACCTAAGAAGGAAGCTGGTGTAGCCATTGCAATATGTGACAAATTAGACTTCAAACCAAAACTAACCAAAAGAGATAGGGAAGGGTACTACATACTCATCAAAGAAAAATTTCACTGAGATGATGTTTCAATTCTAAACATCCATTCCCCAAACACAAGGGTATGCAAGTTTTTTAAATAAATACTACTATAGCTTAATTCACATATTGTTTCTTATACACTGATAGTTGTAGACTTCAATACCCTACTCTCTCTAATGGTTAAGTCATCAGATATAACTAAACATTGGAATACTGGCAATAACAGACATTATTAATTAAATGGATCTAACATATTTACAGATCATTTCACCCAAACACAAAATAATAAGCCTTCTTCTCAGCTCCTCATAGAAATTTATCAAAAATTTACTATATGCCTGGAAAGAAAGCAAATCTCAACAGATAAAAAAAAATACATCAATTTACACCCTGCATCCTATATCACTACCATGGATTTAAGCTGGATGTCATCAACAGAAGAAACACAAAGCTTACAAGCTCCCCAAAAATGAACATCTCACTACTGAAAAAAAAAATAGAAAGTCAAAACAGAAAATAAGATCCAAATTAAAGACTTTTTAGAATTCAGTGACAATGAATACACAACATACAAAAACTTAGGGCACACAATGAAGGCAATTCTAAGAAGCATGTTCATAGCACTAAGCTCTTATATAAGAAAAATTGAAGAAATTTCATACTAGTAACTTAACATGAAATAGCACACCTGACAGCTCCCGAGCAAAGGAAGAAATGACACCTAAAAGAGTAGACAGCAATAAATAATCAAACTCAAGCTGAAATCAATAAAATGGAAACAAAAATTACAAAGAAATAAACCTTGAAACAATAGAGATGGTTCTTTGAGAAAATCTGTAAAGACTGACAAACCCTTAGGCAAATTAACTGCAAGGCAGAAAGATAACATCCAAATTAACAAAATTAGAAATGAAAAGGGGATGTAACAAAAGATACCAAGGAATTCCAGAGAATCATAAGGGCATACTTTAAATACCTGTACCCAAACAAGTTGGAAAATAAAAAATAAATGAATAAATTTCTCAATACATGCCACTTCCCAACATTAGCAAGATCAGATATGCAATTTCAACAAATCCATAACTCCTAATGAATATGATTAGTAATTAAAACTCTGCAAACAAAAAAAAAAAACAACAACAAGAAAAACCTAAGACCAGATGGTTTTAACACAGAATTCTACCAGACTTTCAAAGAGTTAACACCAATACTCCTCAAATTATTCACAAAATCCAAATAGAAGGAAGATTGCCAAACTCATTTTACAAAGGTCACACTTATTCTGATAACAAAATCATATAAAAACCCAACAACAACAAAATAATTTCCCTTATGAGCATAAGTACAAAAATTCTCAACAAAATACTAGCAAAACAAATCTAAGAATGCCTCAAAAAGACCATCCATGATCAAGTAGGCTTTATGCAAGAGATGTAGGGTTGGGTCAATATACATAAATCAATTAATGTGACCCACTATGTAAACAAACTGAAAGAAAAAAAGGGGTGTGATCATCTTAGAAGATGCAGAAAAGGCATTTGACAAAATCCAAAAACTCTTAATGATAAAAGTTCTAGAGAGCTGATAGAAACAAGGGACATACCTCAACACAATGAAGGCAGTTAACAACAATTACATAACCAACATCAACTATAATTATACAGAAATTCAAAGCAATTCCACTAAAATCTTGAACATGATGCCATTGGACATTTTCGCTTTATTTATTCAATATAATAGCTGAGGTCTTAGAGTAATAAGACAAATAAAGGAGATCAAGTAGACATAGCTTAGAAAGAAAAAAGTAAAAAAATCTTTATTTTCAGACAATACAATAGTATATATAAGTGACCCTTAAAATTTCTCCAGGAAACTCTCATAGCTGACAAACACATTCAGAAAAACAGTTGGATAAAAAAAATTAACTAAAAGAATGCAGTATCTCTCCTATATACAAATGAAAAATTGAATGAGAAAGGAATCATGGAAACAACACCTTTTACAATAGCCTCAAAATATATAATTATATTGAGTAATGCTAACTAAGCAAGTTAAAGACTTGTATGATAAAAATTTTAATGCATTGATGAAACTGATGAAAATACTAGAAGATGGAAAAATCTCCCATGCTGATGAATCAGTAGAAATATTATAGTAAAAATGGCCATCCTACAAAAAGCAATCTACAGATTGAAATTAATCCTCATCAATATTCTAATACAATCTTCAAATATCATGAAAGTACAATCTCTAACTTCATATAGAAACACACAAACACACACACACACACACACACACACACACACACACACATACACACAACAACAACAAAAAACAAAACAAAACAAAACAAAAATTCCAGGATAGTCCAGAATAATAAAGGAACTGTTGGAGAAATCACTGCCCCTAGTTTCAAATAGTTTTAGAGAGCTATAGTAATAAAAACAGCATGATATTGGCACAAAAACAGACATATTGATCAATGGAATTCAATTGAAGACCCAACTGGCCATCTCTTGTCACTAAACGAAGCTTCTAAAACTGGGAATGGATTATATCTAAGTAATGGATTATATCTAATCTCAATGTTAGTCAGATTGGCCCCATGAAAACATCCAAACAACCCAGGCTGTTGCAAAGACTATAGGCTGTTCACTACAAACTAATGACAAGGCCTTATTGCTGAAGACAAGGCCATGACTTCCTGAACATGAAGGTCTTCTATCTAGTGCCTACATAGAACTTTCACCCCTATGGTCTAGTGGCAATGATATGAGAAGGAAGTATGAATGCTACCAAAGAAGAAACCTAAGCACTAAGCCAGCCACAATCCTTTTGGTTTACAATGATGTCCTGCAAGCAACACTTGCCAGTGCAATGTTGGCACAAATTTGTGGTAATAATAAATCAATACCTTATTTGTTTTCAGATCTATTCCAAGAGATGGAACACAACACAATGCTGCTTGGGTGACCATGAACCTGAGACTACATAGTCCAAGAACTTTGAATAAAACCCAAATCTACTGTTCTGAAAAGAAATATAATGACATCCTGCTATATTCATAGATGAGGGCATTATTCAGCTGCCTTCCTGCAGCTAATGGTAACAAATACAAAGACTCACAGGGAGATAAAATACAGTCAGTGAAAGAAATTGGAACATTCCTCCCTAAAGATTAAGTCTTCATGCTGTGGGAGAATCCTTCTGTATGCTGTGAATATGTGTTCATCGTGTTGGTTGATTATAAAGTTGTTATGGCCTATAGCCAGGCAGAATAAGGTTGGGCAAGAAATCCAAGCAGAGACACAAAGTAATGAAGAAGGGTGGAGTCAGGCTGATGCCAGCCAGCCGGTGAGGAAACAAGACATGTAAAAAAATGAGGCAATAAGCCACAAACCACATGGTTGAACATAGATAAGAATTGTGGGTTAATTTAAGTGTAAGAGCTAGTTAGTACTAAGCCATAGTTACTGGCCAACATTCATAAATAATATTAAGCCTCTGAGTGATTATTTGGAAAGGGCTGCAGAAAAGGGTGGGACAAAAAAACTGTTTACATCTTCATCAAACGCCTCCCATTACGGTCCAGGGAACCCCTTAGAAGAGGAAGTTGAAAGAGTATAAAAGCCATGCAATTTGGAGGACATCAGTGAAACAAAGTCCTCTAAATCAAAAAGATGAAGACACATATGAGCTGGAAGAGACTGTGGCAGCATGCACAGGGCTTTCATGTGTCTACACCAGAAGGGGTCCTAGAGTTGCAAGATTAGCAGACATCTATAACTCAGAAACAATTTCCAATTGATAACCACTTGTAAATGAAAATTTAATTTTCTTCAAAGGAGTCTCACTAGGTAAACAAAGTACTCTTAAGGGTAGGCTACATGCCCAGTAGTAGATGGCCAACCAACATGAATTCTGGGGCATCTTTGGTTCCTTGTTTGATAATGTCATGTCATGACTTTTCCTTTCCCTTTGTTTTAATTTTTTTTTCCAGACACGGTTTCTCTGTGTAACAGCCTTCCTTGGATGTTCTGGAAATCACTTTGTAGACGAATCTGGCAATGAACTCATAAAGATCTGCCTGCCTCTGCCTCCTGAGTGCTAGGAATAATGGTGTGCCCTACCACAACCTGATGTCTGTTGGTTTTCTAATGAGAGTCATAAAGGGCGTGGGTCTAGATAGGAGGGATGGTGGAATGGAATTTGGAAGAGCAGTCAGATGGGAAATCTTAATTGTATAATATGTGAGAGAAAAAAATCTATTTTCAATAACATTAAAAAAAGAGACTAAAATGTTTTAATTTTTTATAAGTATCATAAGTAAGGGTTTATTATTATATTCATTCCTAAACCATGTATTTGCCTAGTGACATTTTAATTTTTGATTTAAAATAATTATTTTGTATTCTTTCATAATAATACATTCCAAATTCTTTGATACTCTAAGATGATCTGGGTTTAACTACAAGCATTTATATTCCAAAGTAGATTTCCCATTTCTTCACTTGTGCATCTTGGCTTTGAAAACAAATGAATGGGACTCACAGTTATCCTTACATCCCTTGGGGCAATTATGTGGAACCAGCTGCCTATAAAACTTTTGCTGTAAATCAAAAGAGAAATTCTTAAGGTGGATGGAACCCCACTGCCTTAGAGAAAGTGCTTTGGCTGCCCATGTATTGCCAAAGATTATCTCTCCTCTAAAAGCCAGTGGCTTCATGAGTAACACCATCTTGATTAATCAGAAGGGAGAGAGAAATAGAGAGAGACAAAGTCAGAGACAGAGACAGAAAGAAAAGGAGGTGATGGGGATTTGTCCCTTTCTTGTCTTTTGGTATGCTGTGATTCTATTTTATAATGTTCAAGATAATAAACTATACCTGTGCTCCCAAAAAAATAGACTTCCCTAATGTTGATACTCTAAAATTACATGTTAAAAAACCCCTAAAATGCATTGTTTGTATGAAACACAATAGGTGATATAATTTATATAAAGTATGAAGATGGATAAGTGGCTCAATGGTTGAGCTACTTGTTATTATGCAAAGAACTCAGGTCACTTGCAAACACATACGTGATTGTGGACCACAACTGTCTTCAAGTCCAATTCTAGGACATCTGATACTCTCTTTTGGCCTCTGTTGGCCACTTGCCTTATACACATATAAACAAGATGAATTCACATACGTGTAGACATAAATAAAAATAACATACAAGTCTCTGACAATATTTTTTAAATTGGCTATCAGTACTTTTAACATTTATAATGGTATTTTTATGAAGAGGAGATTTTTTTCTTTGCAAATATTTTATTTTAAGTGCTACTTTAAAGTTTCATTGCTCGGCATCTGTTAGAAGCAGTTTTCTATATTGTTATGTTTCTTTTATTAATATCTCTGTGTATTTCTTAGAAGGAAAAGAATATCTCTAAGCACTTGTTTTTGACGAGGTTTGTTTTTACTTTTGTTTTTCTCTCTCTCTGTGTATACTTGTCCTTGATAATAATAACAAACATTTTGTTGAATAAGCTCCAACTTCTTGGTACTTCTTACCAATGCTTATCTTCTCAGATTTAGTTTGTTCATGAAGTGTAATAAGTATTATGGACAAAGCTATAAATATAATAAAATGTCAAAGTTATTAGTAAGATAAGTAGAAGAATAGAAAGTTTGATTTTCTTCTAGTTCAAACCTTAAATGTTCCCCATATCCTAAAGCCTCAAGCCCCAGCCTATGGCACTATTCTGTATGAGATGGTGGGGTGATGGTGAGAGGAGATTAGATCACTGGCAGTACACCCTTAAAGAAAGTCTTAAGACTCAAGTTCTTACACTCTTTTGCTCCTGTTCTACCTCTTCCATGCATTCTCATCACAAACGACTATGCATCGCTTGTCCAAACTACAAGGCTGTGTCTACATGGATTGTGAAACTGTGAGCCAAACTTTTAAAATTGTTTATTACTAATGCTCCTCAAAGTGATGAGAAGATGACACAGATTTCACACATGATATACATTTAGACATGAAACCCTGAACCAAAGAAATCTATCGCTGTTGTAGATTAATGCCTGGCTATCCCTAGTTTGCCACCATGCATGAGCTAGACACTAAAGATGGTAGTGTTGGGGTTTTTATTTTGTTTCTCTTTTCTGACTAACATTTGCATTTAAGTTATACTTTTATATTTATTCTTTGAGGATTTCCTTCATGTATAGCCTATATTCTGATCATATTCACTTGTTTGCTGCCCTAATTTCTCCTGGATATATGTCCCCCAATCCCCTCCTAACTTCCTATGCCCCCATCCTCCTACTTTTCCTCTTCATCTTTGTCCATGATTCACTGAAGAATAATTAGATGTCCATGTGCCCAAGGGTGTGGGGCTATCAACTCACCAGAGGACACACTGCTAAAGAACACTGACATCTTATTTCTGGACTCACTCTTGTTTCCTGGGTTAACAAGTGATGGAGTTTGTAGGTGTGGGCTGAAGCTTGGTTTCTTCAGCCCAGTCTTTTCCTTTTTGTTTCCCTTCTGAGTTAACACTGGATGCTAAATGTGTGTTTTCTCTGTGCTATTTTTTGGAACTGCAGGGGCTAATATACCACTAGAGAAAGAATTGCAATTATGATCTCATCCAAGCAACTCACTGTTTCTATATATCTAGTGCATTTTCCCCCAATTCATAGTTTTATCAATGTTCGAATAAATTGTTTAATCTCCCCATCTTTTCTTAACTAAGGTGTGAGTGAGATGTGTTTAATTTATTAAATTTCCTTAAAGCACACAAAAGTCATTATAAGCTTTTTCTTTAGTAAAGTTTTGAGTTTCAATCCCGAGTTTGATGTCAGCCTGATGAAGACCATATCTCCAAACAACAATATCAATAGCACTAATGATTGTAAGAATTACAGTTACCCAACTAGGTAGTTGTAAATTCAAATTATTATGGAAATCAAAATTTTGTAAGGATTTGAGTTCCTAGCCTTCTTCTGTTTTGGGCATCTTTCTTTATTCCTTGCTCCCCTCTGAAGTGTTCAGATCCCATGGATACCATGTAACTTACATTCTGTCTGACAATTCTTTCTCCCTCACATCTAGTACTTGCAAATGTCTGACTTAGTCAGCATATACTGCATGTTCTGAGGAAAGTTACAGCCGAGTATATTTACTAAGCACCTCTTTTTTTTCTTTGAAACTATCTTATTTTGAAATACACGTAATTGATAATTTTGGCATGCAAAGAATTATAACTTGATTTACTTTGAATTAAAATTAAGATAAGATTCTTTTAGTAATGACCAGCCAGTACAGAACTTAAATTTCCCTTCCATTTTTTACTAACTAGGTAGGTTTGAAGTGTCTGTTTCATTTGCAGCAATGATGTTCTATTTTTCTTTTTTTTAAGTACACTATCATTTCATTTACCTTTGCATAATTATAAATTATTTTGTGCTCTAAACCTTCCATTGTCTTTCTATGATTTTTTATTTTAATTAAGAAGAGCTTTTATACATACCCAATATTCCTTACTTAAAATGTTGTTATGTCATTGATTCTTAGCTCTAAATTCTCTCAAGTGTGACGATAACAGGATAGTTTTGCTTTTTCTTTGTTTATTTTTTTTTCATTTTTGCTTTCAAAGTGTCCTCAGTTTTGAGTCTTACTTGTTGCAGTAATACTAATGCAGTTTCCTTATTCCCTCTTCACTATATTGAAGAGCTTTTGGTCAGGAAGGACATCTGTTATACCATGGCTGCAGCATTGTCTAGAAGCAAAAGAGTAACAAATCTCCAATAGTTTTAGAAATAAGAACAGAACACCTTTGTCTGTTACACATCTAAAAGATTTCTGTCATTGAGAATTAATTCACTAGATTGAATCTGTTTGGCAGCTTCACTCATGTTCCTGAGACTTAACCACCTTTCTCATGTATTTGTAGGTAAGTAGTCATAGGAGGTGAAGAGCTAATGTGTCTAGGACTTGATAGAGAATTCTTCTCACAGCTGGATAACTTGGGAAATGTTCATGATGATGCAGAAGGCACTCAATTTCTAGCACTATGTTCATCTTGCATCCTTTTTCAAGTTAGTTAGTGATCATTGGATAAATCTAGACACAAAACTGGAGATTAAGTATTTTCATAGTCCTAATGCAATAACAATGAAGAGTGAGCCTAGCCTTCAGGATGTGTGATAATGTCTACATGTAGATGAGTTCAACCTGGCTAAATACTAAATCAATTAACATCGCAATCTTGAGCATTATTTTCCTTCAAACCTTATTCTCAGCTTGTTTAACACATTTTCCAAATAAAGCTTTTGAAATTCCTTACCACGGGGCTAAAAATCTAGCTCAAATCCTTCAGTGTGTGCAGTCTGTTTTAGTCATGAATACACTGAGGGATGAGATACCGTGGGCTTTCATAGGGAGAATAAAATATTTATTGCAAACATGAAATGGGAAAGATGCCTTGAACTAATGACCTTCAAGCAGCTTATGACAATATACTATATACACAATGATTATTAGGATAATGCCATGATCATTATCATAGTGTTTGGTCTTCATCCCACCGTAAAACAACTGAACTGTTGAGGTATATCACATTACCCAAAGTTTAAGCCAGTTCAGAATCTCACAGAACACCTTGAGTTGTTTTATGGATCTTCTTCATGATGAATCCAATCTGGCTTTCTTAGATCTTATGGAACTGACATTGTAGACATCATCCATACACCTTTTCTTTTTAAAAAATATATTTTTCTCATATAAAAGAGCCTGATGATGGTTCCCCTTCCTTCACTCCTCCCAGTTCCTTTCTACTCAAAACACAAAACTGAAAGAAATAATATATATGTAAGGGACCTGTAGGATTAATAAAGAGAAAGAAACAAATAACATACACACAATTTAAAAACAAAATAAAAGATAAAATACTAAAGAATAAACTTGGACATGATATTATGAGACAAAATAGTTCCAGAGATGTCATTGACTTCATTTTTTGTTGGCCATCTACTTCTGGGCATGCAGCCTACCCTTAAGAGTAGTTTGTTTCCCCTACTGAGACGTTCATAGAGAATGTTAAATTTTCATTTGCAAATGATTTTCAGTTGGAGATAGCTTATGGGTTAGGGATGGGGCATACGTCCACATCGCCTTTCAGCTCTAGACCTTGTGCCTGTTGCCTGAGCATCTGTGAGTTCATATGGGAATTAATCCTGTTGATGTTGAGGGTCTTGTTTCCATGGTATTCTACTTCCCAATGGCTCTTACACATTTTCCACTTGCTCTTCTGCTGGGTTTCCTGTGAGAGATGGACTTGATTGGAGATATTTAATTAGGACTGGATGTTCCAAGGTCTCCCACCCTCTGCATATGGTCGGACTATGGGTCACTATGTTTATTTCCATCTGCTACAATAGGAATCTTCTCTGATAATGGTTTAATAAAGCGCTGACCTGGATTTATAGCAGAATGTTGTTAGAAATCATTTATTGCTAAGATCTTTCGGTAGAACGGTAGTTTGGGGTTTTAATTGAAGTTTTTGGGATATCTAGTCCAGGTTCATGGAGACCCAAGCAGCTCTGAATATGGGCTTGAGGTCAAGTCAGACATTTGCTAGTTACTCCCACTAGTTTTGCGCCACCATTGCATTAGCATATGTTACCGGCAAGACACCATTGTGTATCAAAAGATTTAAAGCTAGGTTAATGTTTAGGTTTCTGTTTGGTAGAGTACCTTCCTGTCTGTACCAAAGACACTAGCCCATAGTGGTGAGGGCTCTATGTATGTTCTGGCTGAATTTTCCAATATTCAATGAATTGTGGAGGTGCTGTCTTTAGCAATGGGGCCTTGCTTTTTGAGGAGTTTGTGGAAAGCAACCTATACTTTTGTAACAGCTGGGGTTATTTGGGGGTTCCCATGGGTCTCCTTTGACCAACAACTCAATTAAATGTAACTCATTTCTGGCACTGGAAAGACCATTTGGTAAACAGAATCAATGAATTCAATCCACCATTTTCGTCCAGAATCCATATCATATTTTTGGTCACAGATTGTCTTTCCTAATGTGGTTTAGGTTTATCTTTCTGTTTCTATAGAAACCACTGGCCAAAAGCAAGTTGGGGAGGAAAGGGTTCATTTCATTTTACACTTCCAAGTCATGTGAAGTAATTGAGAGAAACCAAGGCTGGAACTGAAAAAAGGCCATGAAGGAACATGGGAATATGCCTTACTGTCCTTAGCTTACACACTCTGCTTTCTTATACTATCCATGATGATTACATGTCCAGGGATCACATCACCTGTAGTGGGCTGAGCCTTCTTACTTCAATTACCAATCATGAAAATGCCCCAACTGTGGTCATACTGTGTTCCCCAATATATTGTGCACCCTAATAAACTTATCTGGGGTCAGAGAACAGAACAGCCACTAGATATAGAGGCCAGAAAATGGTAGCACACACCTTTAATCCTAGCATTCCAAGTCTGTCTGGATCTCTGTGAGTTCAAAGCCACACAGGAAACAGCCAGGCATAGTGACACACACCTTTAATCCCAGGAAGTGATGGCAGGAAGCAGAAAGGTATATAAGGCATGAAAAACAGGAATTAGAGCCTCGTTAATCTTTTAGTCTTTTAGCAGCAGTTCAGTTGAGATTCGTTCCAGATGAGGACTCAGAGGCTTCCAGTTTGAGGAAAAAAGATCAGCTGAAAAGTTGGCAAGGTGAGGTTACCTGTGGCTGGTTCTGTCTCGCTGATCTTTCAGCATTCACTCCTATACCTGGCTCTGGGTTTGTTTTTATTAATAAAACCTCCTAACAACTCATACTACACCCAACAGATTTGGTTACACGCCAATCTGATGAAAGCAATTCCTTAACTGAGATTCCTTCTTTCTACTTGAACTAAAAAACCAACACACACACACACACCTCACAAGATATTTCTCTTTCTACAAAAGCTATATTGTGTCTAATATGTTGGAAGATGTTACTTCCTTCAGTGCACAACTGCAGTTTTCCTGATCTTAACAAATGCTCCCTTTCTAGTGTTCTATAACATTTTTTAATGTCCACAGGCTTTGTGTTGCTTTCTCTAGTGTCTTCATGATATCACATCTCTAAGCAAAATACTATCACTCTAGGGTTTTGGTTAGCATATAAAGTCACTACCCATGCAATAGTATTTCAGAGATTTAAAATAAATCCCACATGGAAGAGAAGGATATATGCATTGTCCTGGTTGTTGCTATCCTGAGACTGGTAAGTCAAGAGACAGATGGGGAAGAGAAGCCATCTTAACCACTGGCTCACTAATAAAGCATATATGCTATAAGGAAAAACTAGAAATTATTTTTGTCTTTTCTATATCAATATTAATTCTGCTTAGATGTTGAGTTGTTAATCTGTTTTTGAGATTATTTATGGATCAATTTATTTATTGGCTGGATTTCTATTTCTATCCGTTCATGAATATTCATCTATGAGCTTCTAAAGACTACTTTGAAAGAAAATATGATTATATCATATTAAGCATATTTAAATATTCAAATGTATATATTAATATGTATATCCTAGTTTAACTTTTATTCCCTTCATAGGAAAACTTACAAACAAAATACAAGCTAATTCTGAAGACTGTGATTATTTTTATAGCAATAATATCAAAATGTTGAAACAGGAAGTAATTTTATTTCCTTGCTATAAATAATGATACACAAAAGTCTGAATATAATATTTCCTCTATTCCTGGTTTCTCATAATCACATTGGCAAAATTTATTTTATATTTAAAAAAAATATGTGTGCTGTTATGTACTAAGATATTTAGATAGCTGGGTGGTGGTGGCAAATGCCTTTAATCCCAGCACTCGGTAAGCAGAGGCACTCACTCTGTGAGTTCGAGGCCAGCCTGGGCTACCAAGTGAGTTACAGGAATGGCGCAAAGCTACACAGAGAAATACTGTCTCTAAAAACAAACAAACAAACAAACAAAAAAGATATTTACACATAAGAGCTTCCACATATGAGGCACCTAGATGCATCAATTTGCAGGTTAATAAACTTGGAGTCACCAATGATGCATTTGTGCTACATAAAGAAAGAAGGTAAAAATACATAATTCCTTATGTTGTTATTTAACCAACAATAAGTCCTGATCTGAGTGTTCTTTCTCTTCATATCTTCAACCCTCCTGTCTTTCTGTTGTGTGAGTCCTAATCTGTGCCTGCCTGAAGGATGTTTTATAAATCTGTCTATCCCTGTGTCTGTGTGTCTGTGTCCTTAATAATGGCATTTGATCTTTCTCCTTTATTGATGTACAAAAAGCATCATACAGTACAGAAATGAGGGTTATATTACAGACAACTTTAACATATTTTAATAATGGATTAAGTAACTGACTCCAGTGTATCCCAATTGACCCAATTGACCCAGATAACAAGAGCAAGAAAATGTTATTAAGTAGTATCTGTATGTTGCCTTCAACATTTATGGTGGTTCATTTTCTAATGTCTTCATCCTATACTCACTGTTTACAACATTTATTATGATAACATACATCTACAGAAGAATTACTCTTGGATCAGAAGTTTAAAAGACTATATGATTTAAGATTACAGCTTACAGCTAAGCATTAGCTCCAGTTATAAAAGCAGATTACAATGGAAATTCAAAACAAGTAAAGTTGGTGGTTGCAATGTTCCCTTAAGGCAGGGAATAGTAAATGACCTCAAGCTCTATTATTAACTTGGCTGTTGAGCTCCATATTTTAATGTAAGGGATATTTTCATAATAATTTAGTAGGTGAGAATTCATTTCAATCCAGTTCTTTACTTGTTTTGCATAGAATCTGATACTATATGACTTAAATGGCACAATCAACCATGGTCATTTAAAATGAGAAATGTTAACCTATGACTCCTTATAAATATAATTCAGTGAATTGTGATAACTATGATTCTCAAACTTAATTTAAAATACAATACAATTTTAGGTCAAGTTCCATGTATAACATGGGACAGGGCTATCTTACTTTAGAAAATTTCAGTTTTAACACAAAAAGCAAAACACCTCCAAATTATACAATATTTTACCTGAGATAAAGCTCATTCATGTTTGGATATAAATGAAAATGCTCTCATAAAATGGTATTGTATTAATCTAAGAAAAACCAACAGCATGGAGGCTAGCCTGGGATAATTGAATGTTCCAGGTTAGGGAGCTAGGATGTATTTAAAGAGCAGGCACATGGTTATAAAACAAATGTCCATCTTGTTTTATTCATGTAGCATGGATCATTATTGCTGTAAATATAAAGAAATGTGAGAAATGAATCAGGAGAGGATAAAGACAGGATTTAAGAACATAAAACAGATTTTATTGTACTTTTAAAAATCTAAAAGTAGATTGGGACATTGTCACAAAATGAATAATATGAATAGTCTATGTTTCTTGTTAGCTTTCTTTGGGTAAAAATTGCAAAGCTATATGTCTTAATTTAATAGCATACTAAAAATATCCACAGATTGGGAATGATTTAGTAAGAAAAGCAGCCCATTTAAATGTAAATATAAGTTAATATGTCAAACAGGCCTTTGATATAAGAGAAGAACATTTTCAGTGATTGTAGTAACACATCACATCTTCACAAGTAGTAATTTGCTTTACTTTTATATGGACTTTTTAAAATATTAAGGAGTAAATTATTATTGCGCTTGAAATCCCTGACAGGAATATACTTCTTTCTCTGGGTTGCACATAAATATAAAATTCAGAAAAGGATGTACTTGCCTGCGAGGAAGTAAATTTAAATATCCAACTTTGTAGAACAGATAAATCAAGGACCAACTGTTTATATTTTAAAAGATTCATGGAGGGTTAAAGAGATGGCTTCTCGGGTAAGAGCACTTGCTGCTCTTTTGGTGTTTGGTTTCTGATGACCCAGGCCTAGAAAGTCAAATGTCACATATTCTCCTTTACATGTGGATCACGGCTTTCAAATTTTAGATTTCTCTATTTCAATTGAATGACTATAGAAACCTAGAAGAGAGATAGGGGCCATGGTTGGGGGGAAAGAAACCTTAAGTTGGGAGTGTTAGTATTCAGACCTGCCCCTTGGGGACCCGCCCAGCATCCTGATGTCATCTTATGTAAAGTCCCCTTTAAGAAAAAACTCCTCCCCTTTCACACTCTCCCCCTCTACCCCAGGTAGCACACACCTCTCTCTCCCTTCCTCCCTTCCTCCCCTCCTCCCTCTGACTCTCTCTGTCTCTGTCTTTGTCTCTCACCCTCTCTCTCTCTCTAAGGTCTGTCTCATCCACTGTGGAGCACTTTGGTCTAAACCTGCCAAGGCCTCTCTCAACATTAGCAGATACTATGGTAGAACATGAGTGGTATGAAAATATAGGTGGGTACGCTTGGAATGAAAATGTTTACATGAGATGGGGATGGGAGATTATTAGGAGACAGGGCTATGGCTGAAGGGTTTATGAGAACAAGGTGCATGTGAAGAAGCCACATGGAACTCTACTACTTTATAAGCTAATTTAGAAAAACAAACAAACATAAAAACAAACAAACAAACAAAAAAACCAAACTCTCAGTAGAGATACCAGACAGTGTGGATAATATTATTCCCTAAAGCCATGGCTTATTAAAAACATAAAAAAAATTCCCAGTGCCAACTCTGGTGCATCTCCAGAGGTATTTCTCTTCAGGAAGAGTGTAAAGACTGTCAAAACTATCCAAGTTATGGCATTCCCTTTGGGTACCCACTAAAACATAATCATATGACCCTGTTGCTGAAAACACTATATTCCTTTGCATATCTTGGTAACAGAATATGGAGAAACTATGCTTGGACTGAATTAAGAGATTCCACCCTCCTGGCTAACTTTCACAGTTCTACAAGTTCCCAGGCAGTCTTCAGGGACAAAAAGCCAGCAAAGACCTTCTCCGGATTTAGATCTGAGAAGCTACAATACCAATTTGCCAAGTGAGAGATGCTTACTGGCCAGACTATTATAGGGATAAATGAGTGATTTCTGATAGGAATCGAGGCATGATCATATTTATTCCTTTACTTGGTGATCAAACACTCATAACTGGAATGGCACCAGGAATAAACATACTACTGTTAATTTGCTATGTTGATGTGCTGTCAAAATGCCTCTTAAAAATTTAGATTTTACCAGTTGACTAGTGCTGTTCTTAGACTTGGTCATAGAAGCTTCCCTTCTAGCAAAGAACAATTAATGTACAAATTCATGGCTGGTCATGATGCTGAAAAGAAGTGACAATAGAGTGCTAAATAGGACACCCATACCATCCCCTCCAAGAAACACACAGAACATTGTGGAAGACGAGGTGGAAAGGATGTCATAACTATTGTGAAAGGAAGGCTATCAATTGCTATCTTATGGTCATGATATGGTCATGACACTTTTGATCTCACTGTTATTCTGGTCATTGGCATATGGCTTGCACAAGAGTGGGCCTATCAACTTTCAGTCATAGATTGCGGAGGAGCCAATGGGGCCTCACACAGCTAAAGGAACTAGTGACAGTAGAGGATTCCTTGAGGAAAGAAGTCCTTGTCTGCAATGATGTAGCCACCAGTGATGTACAAATGTTCCAGAGAATAGCTTCGCACTCATGCCTGTGAGAGGAGCCCTGATAAAATTCATTGGGTCACAAAGCAACAACAGAAACAAAACAGAAATGGAAAGAGTTGTGGAGATACTTGGTGGTAGGAAAGGGGAAGATGTTGTGTGAGGAGGGGAGAGGATGGAGGGAGGAGGGTGACCAGAATATACGACATACATGGACGAAGTTGTCAAAAAAAAAAAAAAAACAATTGAGAAGAATAATGATCCCAAAAGATGAACAGATTTGAAGAATAAAATTTGTTTCCTGATTCATGTAATAATTAATGAATATGTTTTACAATTATAATTGCAAACAGTTCACTGCTCTCAAATATTTGAGAATTTAATAACAATCAATAACATAACCTAATTTTAACAAGTTTTAAATTAAATATTTTCATGCATATAATCTCATATGTTTATATGCATGTATATATGTATATTTCAAACTGTATATATATATATATGTACATATATATGTATAGGCATATATTCTCTTGTCTTACAATCAAATTATGCATAAAATTTAGGGTGTATCTGAAATTTATATATTACATTTTAAGATATCTTTATCAAATTAAAATTTTTTCAAAATATTGAACTGAATGACCCAAAGTAAAATATGTTTCGCTCTATGTAAATGTTGTATGTAACCACTAACTTACCAAACTAAGGATATTAAAAATTTTTGATATACAAAAATTTAACATATATTTAAGCTTTATATATTGTTATATATGTTTGAATTTTTGTAAATTAAACTCCTATAATTAAAAATTTTTAAATACTTTACTTAATAAAATAGAATATTGTCAATTAAAACAAGAACATATGCCTATAACGAAATAATTTGCTAATTTATTTATTGACAGGGACTTTTACAAATATGTTATTAATGTACCCAAAATTGAAAGTATACTGCATATTAGTTATGTTTTTAATTTTTGAGTTTATAATATAATTACATAATTTCTCTCTGTTGTCCTTGTTCAGCTCATGTTTAGGGAGTCCTGTTGATGAGATTTTTATGGGTGTAACTTCTGACCTTTTTTTTACTTTTTGACAGTTTCATAAATTTATATAGTGGATTTTAATCATTCTTGTTCTTTATTATACTCTCTCAATAACCCCTCTCTTGTATTCGAAGCTTTGTTCTCAGCAAATTCACTCATAATTTGCTATCTTCTTTTTGCATTACTTCCACTGAGTTTTATCCGACTTTCTTGCCCAGCTTAGGTGGGAAGCTACTCACTGGGGCCAAGGCAACTTGTCGGTGGTTACAGCACTGTAAGAAAATGGCTCCTGAGCAGAGTCGGACTGTGTGGCTCAGGAGAGACTCAAACTTAGAGCAATCCTCCTGTCTTTGCCTTTCACGTGCTCCTATTACTGTCTTGTGCACCACAGAGCAATATGTGTTATTAGCCACGGTGAGTGCTTAGGTGTTTTGTTGTTCTTTTTTGTTTTGTTGTTGTTGTTTTGATTTTCAGATTTCTTCTAGTATTTCTTAAATCTTACCAAAGATGGAGCAGAATTGATTGAAGATTACCTTTATGCAAGGCTTTATCTGTGCTCTCAGTGGTCAGTTCCATAATGCCTTTATTTCTAGTACTGATCTCTGTTTCATCTCACCCTGATCGCAGGACTGGTGAATTAGCTTGATGAACACTGTCTGATGTACATTTTTTTCCCCTTGGTCCTTGGTCATTTTGATAATAACCCTCTTTGCACATACTGATTCTCGTTAAAATTTCCAATTTTCTTGCCAAAGTTCGTTTAGCCACAGGTACCTCGGCACCAAATGTGACATAAGTTGACTGAATAATTTTCATGTGCACACACGTCAATTTTCCCTTTGTAGGTTCAACTTTTATGTTTAATTCATATTTCTCCATTTTTTTGCATGATTTGATTTTGAAATAGGAGTTTCCTTTATAGTGCTCTCCTGTCCTGTTTGGCTGTTCAGTTCTTACCATATAAATGCTCAACTTCTATTTCATGCTTAATTTTATATACTTTATTTTCAATTAAAAACTGATTTATTCTCTCCTTGTTCCTTTAAGAACTTGAAATATCACTTTATATTTCTACACACAAATTATCTTTTTCTTTTAACACTTCTATTTATTAATTCCTTGTTTTTCTTCTCTATTTTATATTATGTATAGAGGTTAAAAGGAAAATTTAAGGTCTGATGATTGTAAAATAGCCAATTATTTCTTGTACAAGAGAACAGAGATAATGTTAATTTATCTTCTAAAATTTTATAGGCTTTTACTTCCATAGTTTATGCAGTATCAATAGGAAAAATATTCAAAATTTTTATTGAAATATTATTTTCAAAATTAGCCTTTATCATTCCATTTGTTTGGGAATAATAATTAAAATAACAGACACATTTACCTATCTACGTATTCAGTTTCCACACTGTTTCTGTAACACTGAAAATCCTCTTTTCTTATGCTGTTACTTTAATTCATGTCCCGGATTATTACTATTTTTTCAAGATATATATATGTATATGTATATATATATATATATACATATATGTATGTATACATACATATATATATATATATCACCTATTATTTACTATTATATATTTTGCTTCTTTATAATGCTAAGCATTACTGTGTTTTTTAATATACATGCAAACAATTGTGGTAATAAACTTTTACATAATAATACATTTTTCTCAAAGTGTTCTAGCCTTTTCTCCAATAAATTTTGGCACACAGTCATCCATAGAATATGCTGTAAAATATATTTTTGTGTGTGTTTTTACGTTGACAGAATTAAAAGGCAAAATTTTAATATATTTATGCTTTCATATAAGTACATTGTTTTTCCTTTGGCTCAGTGGCTACTATTTTACTGATATTTTAATTGCTGCTTGTAACCCTTGATGTCAGTGTTCTGCTGCTCAGGTCATGGCCTGTTTGGATTTCTGGTCCCACTGGCCCTGGCTTTGTTGCTGCCATTAAATGTAGTGTTTAATGAAGTCTCTATCATTCTATTTACCATTAAGGACTTGGGAGTCAGATGTTGAGGTGAAAACCTGATAGCTCAGAATTTTCAGGAAAGTAACCAGCTGACCTCCTTTTTGCCTAGAGATTCAGTAAGAGTCTTTCCAGTTGTTCCAATCCTAAAAAGACTATAAAACTCTTAAGTCCCTTTCTACTCCTTTCTGTGCATCTCTTTATCCATTTTCCTGACTCCTTCATACACTCTATGGCTAATTCCTGTCAACTAGTTGCTGGCTCTGCCCTCTAATCCAAGATTGACTTTATTAACACAATCTTAAGTTTCCCAGTGTGATCGAATATCCCACAACATATGTAGTTACCATTTTATATTAAAATTAGACTGGAAATATAATGCGCTTTTTTATTTATTTATTTACTTAATTGGTTTTTTGAAACAGGGTTTCTCTGTGTAGTTTTGGTGCATGTCCTGGAACTCACTTTGTAAAGCAGGCTGGCCTCAAACTCACAGAGATCTGCCTGTCTCTGCCTCCCGAGTGCTGGGATTAAAGTCCTATGGCTTCACTGCCCAGATTATTTTTTTAATTTTAATTTTAATTTTTCTTTCTTTTCTTTTTCTTTTTTTTTGAGACAGGGTTTCTCTGTGTAGTTTTGGTGCATGTCCTGGAACTCACTTTTTTACCAGGCTAGCTCAAAATCACAGAGATCTGTGTGCCTCTGCCTCCCAACTGCTGGGATTAAAGGCATGGGCTGCCACTACGTGGCAGGATGTGTTCTTTTGATGATTTTATAATGTGAAGTTCTTTGTCCTGGCACAAATCAGGTGCCTGACACCTCATTGATATTTCTTTGCAACTGGAAAATTTCTTCAAGTTATTTTATAGCATTTATTTATTGTATGGCGCACACTTGCACGCGCGCGCGCACACACACACACACACACACACACACACACACACGCGAATACGTTACTAGTTCATTGTGGATATTAGAGGACATCTTGCAGGACTTGTTTCTCTCTTTATATAATATAGGTCCTGGGGATCAACCCCAGGTCATCAGCCTTGCCAGCAAGTGCTATCAAGTGTGAATCTACACAGCTGAGTTCCCTGATTTCCAAGGGACAAAAATACACAAATTTAGCAACTGATATTTGGTTTTTACTTCTATGATTTATTATTAATTTGATCCTTGTAAAATCTTGTTGAAATAAAGTGGGATGCAATGGATGACTTGGAAAACTACAGTGCAGAGATTCCTCTTTTTTTCACTATTTCTGTTCATTCCTGCTTCTGCTCCCCTTTCCACTGCCACGTGTCAACATTTGCAAAGCAATACTGCTTGAAATTCCTACATTTATATTAATGACGACATCTCAACCTCTATACAAGCCAAGTTCTTGATCATATTTTTTTGTATAGTTTTGTCATTAGAGTTGATGTTATATGGGCCTATAATATAGCTAGGCATAAAGAAAGATTTATTATAAAAGATAAAATTAAGTTTATTAATTGTACTCTCTTTGATGTGATGGGTTATAGGTTGCAAAGAGAACTATGAGGGTTGCTAGCTGTTTTATCTAATCTAGAAAAGGAATGTGAAAGACTCAAGCAACTAGAAATTTTAGAAACCACAGCAGTATGGCTATGGCAACCATTTTCCTTTACAAAACTTAAACTTGAACAAATGGAATGCTTTAGGTTCCTGTATAGTAATAACGATAATAATAATAATAATATAGTTAGTACATTGAGTGGAGTATTTCCCATCTGAACAGGGATATAACATTTTTCTTATTTGGACTCTTACTTTTTATTCTCTGCACATTAAGGGTTTCAAAAGTGGTTGCTTTTATTTTCAGAGGCCCTGTCAATCTCTTCACAAATCACTTGACCTTTCTTTTCAATCTGTAAGACTGGGAGAAGTAATGATGACTTTCTCCTACAATAATGATCACTAGAGAACAAATAATTTTGATAATGACAGCAGGCACTTACTGAAGAAATGTTCTAGAAAAGGAGAGACTTATTATCATTATTATATAACTTTTCTGTGTGGAAGGCTGTGTAATCATGAAACTTCATTTATTTTGGGTGCTTTTTTAAGGATTGCATAATGACCTTAAATATGTGTCTTAAATCTCCAATGTGGGACACAAAGATGGGATCAGGGTGTGCTTCACATGAGAATTACATGGATCAAAGATGGCTTTTTAGAGGTCATTGGTCTACTAACTATTTCTATTACTTAATGTGCCTCTGTGTTTTACTCAAATGAACAATAATTATGACTTATTTTAATTATTTTCTTATATTTATTCAATCTATTATTTTGTTCAATGTAGTAGACTGTTTTCTCAAAACTTCTTGCATTTGCTCATTTAATTCCTTGGGAAAACTTTAGTTTTGAGCCAATTTTCTGTAAACATCCTCTATAGAGAATGACACACGCTGCATTAAAGTTAGCAGGTATGGAGTCAGGGAGATGGCTCACTCAGTATTGTACTTGCTTTGAGTGCATGAAGCCCTGAATTTTGATCCTGAGAATAAGTGTAAAATGCTAGCGTGTGTCCCAAATCTTAGCACTGGAGAAACTAAGACAGCATGATTATAGGTGGTTGCTGGCCACCACTCTAGTTAAATTATTAAGTTCAAGATACAGACGTCTAGTAGGTCTTGCATTTAAGAAGTGAGCACTAGATCACACAGTTGAAAATACACCTTTTTCTTTTTTAATGGCAGGATCTTGCTATGTAGTCCACATTGGCCATTAATTCTTAATCATCCTCCTCTACCTCCCAAGCACTGGGATCACTGCGGTATATTTCCATGGTGGGCTGAAGGAATCTTAAATCATATAAAATATCTGAACAATAGGCAAATAACTCCTATGTACAATATCCAAAGTTCAGGGAACTAGAAAGAGTGACTGTCTTAGAATACCTACAACTGTAAGAATTGAGGAAAAGTTCTCACGATATTGAGAATCTCCATTGGTGGGACATAAAGAAGATAGGAACAGCAATAGATGGTTTGTTGTTGTTGTTTTAAGAACACTGCCTTTGCGGGATTATGAGATGGCTGATGGGGTAATGGCACTTGCCTCCAAGTGTGGCTGAAGTTTTCTCCAGTCCTGCCCAGCCCTAGAGACCCCACAGCTGCTTATAAAATAATCACTCAGAAGCTTGTATTATTTAAAACTGCTTGGCCATTAGCTCAAGCCTACCACTGACTAGCTTACATTTAAACTCAGCCCATTTCTGTTCATCTATATGTCATCATGTGTTCCATGGCTTTTCCTGTATACATTTACATGCTGCTCCCCAGACAGTGGGCTGGCATCTCCTAACTCAACCTTCCACTTCCCAGCATTCTCCTTGTCTGTTTATCCTGCCTATACTTCCTGTCTGGCTACTGGCCAATCAGCCTTTTATTTTTCAACCAATTAGAGCAATATATTCATAGCATACAGAACATCCCACAGCATCCAAGCCTTACCTGATTCCCTGAGGCTTACTCCTTTATAGTCACAGTCTGTACTGTCCCCCACTTCTGTTCCTTCCATCCTTGTGTTCCAATAGCCAAGGACCCTCTAGGAAGAAGGGGAACCACAGCTGGCCCTGTGAACAGGGACTCTCTAGATGCATGTGGTGTTTGTGGATACCACCCTGGCCATGGGGTAGCATCATTCTTTGCCTGGCTGTCCTATTAGAGGACCTGCAAGTTTCTAGTCTCACTTCCTCTGTCCTCTACTTTTGGTTCTCTGTCATGGGAAATTCTGCTTCTACCAGCTAACATAAGATGTTCCCCTGTGGTGGGAACACCTGTTCTCAACTGCGCTCTCTTTTGCATGCGTGCAGGTTCAAGCCTTTGTCTCTGCTGCTGCAACCTAAGGGTCAGAGCCTGTGTGTCCCAGCTGCCATGCCTGCAGGTCAAAGCCTATGTCTCCATTGTCACGGGGATGGGAGGGTTGGGTGTGAGGTTTGGTGTGGGGGGGTGGGAGTTGGGTGCACAGCTTATTTTCTGACTGCAGCAACTGCGGTCCCACAGGTGATTCCCCTTGCAAGCAGAGCTGGGATGGGGTCCATGGGCAACTGGTCTTAGCTGGGAGCACTTCCACCATTGTATAGCTAAGAGACTGTTTGGAAGGCCCTTCCAGGAAAGTGAGGCAGAGTGGTGGTGCCCCAAATGTTACAGCATTCCTCAACACTGCTTACTGAATCTGGAGATAGGGCTGGGGGCCTGAGGCAGGCAAATATCTACCACTGTGTCCCATCACCTCCCCCTGCTCTCCAAACCCCCTAACTCCCACCTATCCACTCCCCCACCTCCAACCCCCTACCCCATGACCTGGTGACTACAGTCCAAGACATATGCACACCCCTCCACCTGCCCCTCAAGCCTCCCTCTCTCTCCCTTACAGGCATGGCCTGCCACTGCTCAACCTCCTAATTCTCAACCCAACACCTGCCAATGGTGTGTTTTGTTTTGTTTTTTTTTCTTCAGGAAACCTACAAGGGCAAAAACCAAGAGATTAGGTCAATGGACTGCCCCAGTCAGGGCTGCAGTTCCTGTTTCAAAACCTAAATAACCATTTCACAGTTATTATAGATGACCCTTGGAATGAAAGACAAAAAACAGGAGTTGTGGGAAAACTGTATCCTGTTAGCTATGCTGTACATCCCTCTGCTGATATTCATATTTTTCAACAGCTGCTCCATGCCTCCCAGTCCATGCTAATCCATAAAAATATTCTTAAACAGGAGACATAACTAAGAAGTGCTCAGTCAACTGTGGCTATAACGTATTCAATACATTGCTCACTGTCTCCCTTTTACTACCTAACCTAATGCATCTGTTTCTTTTGGGCATTTTGTGCCTCCGTCAATAGACTTCTTCAGACAGCTCTACTGGTTAATACCATTCTCCCATACCTGAGGACCACAAAAATTTCACTGCTTCTTGCTGATCAGATATTCTCCTATTTGACCAGCAGCTATCTCACTACCCAGTTTGCATTTCCAGTTGGAACAAGCCTACTCATTACCAATGTCTCACTAATATCACACATTCCAAACTGACATGCACCATCCCTCCCCTTCTTTCTTGTAAAGAAAAGATAACCCCCACATAGACATCTCCATGCCAGGGTTTTGCACCCCTATTGTGATTGTTCCAAAGCTCTATCTACATGAGGAAGAAGAAGCTACTACTATAAGCCAAAGAGGAGAGATTTCTTTGTTTATTGGTAGGGATAGGACTTGTCATCCCCCTTGGATCAGCCAGGGCTACAACAATTGCCATGGTCCAGACACATCATGTGACTGGGGACTTCAGAGACAGATGCAATCATGCAATGACACCCAGGACTGACAGCCTTGAATTCCAATATTGATAGATTAACTTTCTTGCCAGGGTTGTGCTCCAAAACAGAAGAGCACTGGATCTAATAACTGTTGGACATGGGGGACTTGCTTGGCAATGGGGAAAGAATGTTACTTCTATATAAACAGATCAGATGTTGATGAAACTAATGTCAACATTCTCAAAAAACTCTGCAAAGACATGCTATCAAAATTCTAGCCCATAGAGCAACTTAGCTGGTTCAATAACCCCTTCTTTTCCTGGCTCATACCCTTTATCATTCCTCTATTATGCAGTTTTATTTTGATGCTTGCCCCCGTCTTACTCAGTTTCTCTAGTGACAGATTACCACCGTTACTAAAATTGCCACCAATCAGGTCATGGTTCACTATCAGGCCCTGGAGTCTTTCAACACAGATGAAAGTTTCCTCAGGGCTTACTATGACACCTCTCCATTATAAAATAAAACAGGGGGTGATGTTGGGAGGCCTTTCTGGTCAAGGGTGTAAGTCTACGATGGCCTGGCAGCTTTCTCCAAGTGTGGTAATATGAAGGAGTCCCTCCTCAGCCAGGCTTCCTACTCTCTACCTGCCTTTATTTGGAGGATGTTTCTAGGCCCTGATGCCTGACTTATCTAAAGGATGACCCTTGACATAGTTCCTTGCAAATGCTGCTCTCTGGCAGCCCAAATGGTAGTTATGTATAAGCTCTAGCCATTTTTATAGGGCTGTGCTTCCACTAATCCAGCTATATGACAGGAGTATGACCTAATGCAAATTAAGGTTTGTCCCCAGGGTTCTCAATCGTATGTATTTCCCATACTCTGCAATAAAACTGAGTAGTTTCACTGAAATCATCTCGGGGAGAGTTATCTCCATAATATCCACAGGCATCTTCACCATGTTCCCCACTTCTGCACCCTCCACCCTTATGGAACAGTGTCCAATGATCATCAAGGAAGGAGAACCACACTCCTTGGGTCCAAGTGATAGAAGGAGAGAAGAAATTCCTGAAGGACAGCCTCTGGTCTTCACATTGGTAATTTTTTTTGTTGTGAGTCCACGGAAACTGACAGACAGACAGAAACACACACACCAAGAAATCAATTTAATTAAAATGTTTCATTCTAAGCTTTCTGTTTTCTGTGTCAGCAAAAGATGTTACATAGTGTTGCTGGAGGGCTTCTCTTCAGGTTCCACCAAGCCCCCCAATACCACAATCCACAAATATAAAATAATCACTCAGACGCTTATATTACTTATAAACTGTATGGCCATGGCAGGCTTCTTGCTAACTGTACTTTTATCTTAAATTAACCCATTTTTATAAATTTATACCTTGCCACGTGGCTGGTGGCTTACCAGCGTCTTTACATGCTCCTTGTCCTGGCCATAGCTGCAGTGTCTCCCCCCCCTTCTTCCTGTTTCCCCAATTCTCCTCTCTCCTTGTCCCACCTATACTTCCTGTCTGGTCACTGGCCATCAGTGTTTTATTTATATAGAGCGATATCCACAGCAACATAGGATTTATCTTCCCAAAGAAAGTGAACAAAAGATAGGAGAGGTGGATGGGACTGCCACACCCAGAACCAGCAGCATTATTGCTGTAAAGTTACCAGGGCTAGATGTCCCTAAGCATGTTCTTAGGGCCCCTTAAAAAGCCCTGTAGTTGATGAAGTTGCCACAAATTGTATTTCTGATTATGAAATCCTTAGAACAACTATCCTGGTTCTTTTTTTTTTATTTTGTAATTTGATTTAATTTTACATATCAGCCACAGATTCTCCTCCCTACTCCTGCAGCCCCCCCACTTCCCCCCTCCCTGCCCATCCGCCATTCCCATCTCCTCCAGGGCAAGGACTCCCCTGGGGATTCACTTCAACCTGGTAGATTCAGTCCAGGCAGGTCCAGTCCCCTCTTCCCAGGCTGAGCAAAGTGACACTTTGCTCCTGGTTCTTCTTTATGGGTGGACTGTGGATAATTCCAGCTCCATGTGGTGTTTTCCTCACTAAACTTACAACCTGCATGATCCCTCCAATATTACAGTCAGTAATTTATGAGCAGGATCCTCTGCACTGTCGTTACCTTGGACACTCTGAAACTGCAGTTCCTTCTGGCTGCACATTCCTCCAGTGGCTTGTTCAGGGAAATGCTACATTTCCACAGAATTCCAAATACAACTGCATCTAGAAATATTTCTATCTTTGTTCTCCACAGTTTCTTCTTCACAGTCTCATCCTTTCTAAAATCATTTACTACTGTGAAACACATGTCAACAAAACCATTTCCCTTCAAGAAATGATCTCCCCTTCCAGACTGCGGTCTTTGTCTCCTTTGCTGTTCTTACAAACGTGTCTCACAATCCCTTATTCCTCTTATGGGCTTGAAGAGAAAGGAGACTCGTGAGTCCAGTCAGTTCCAAGGACTTCTTGAATACTTCAAATTTCTTAATTCCTGAGTTTAGTGAGCATCTCTGTCAGATGAAACATTTCACTGACGCTTTGAACATCTTGTGTTTTAAGGTGCTTCCCTCCAAGACAGGGATTGATCTCAAAATTTTCTTCATGACCTGTAATCTATTTCTTTTCAAACAGGGACTTTTCTGTATGGCTCAGACTAACCTCTAACTCTGTGTGGCTCAGATTGCTTTCAGATTCATGATCTTGATTTATGACATACCAGTGCTCACATTATGGTAATTACAGGCCTACATCACCAACCCAAATTCTCCATTTCATTCAATATGATACAGTAGTTAGTTTTCAAACTTTTGAAACAAAATTTCTGGTAGAAATATTAGGAAGCAAGGATTTACTCTGACTCATTTTTGGAGGGCTATAGTCACCCTGACAAGGAAGACATAGCAGAGTGGAGTTATGTCACAGGTGGTGAGAGGTTGCAATGCAGTTTATCTGTCTTTTTTTTTTTTTTTTTTTTTTTTTTTTTTTTTTGGTTTTTCGAGACAGGGTTTCTCTGTGTAGCTTTGTGCCTTTCTTGGAACTCACTTGGTAGCCCAGGCTGGCCTCGAACTCACAGAGATCCGTCTGGCTCTGCCTCCCGAGTGCTGGGATTATTAAAGGCGTGCGCCACCACTGCCCGGCCACATATCTGTCTTGAACTAAGAAACTTGGGGTTCAAGCTTGAAGTGTAATCGGCTATAGCATCATATCCTTCCCTCATAATGACCCACATCCTTTTGTAAGGCTCCATCTTCTAAAGGCTGCACAGCATGTGAACACAATCTAACCAGCTAGAGAACAAGGGTTCAAATACATGAGCCTACAATGAGTATTTCATATTTACCACAGCAGATAGAATCTGATCGTGGTATGAAACCATCACCTGCCAATTTGGCAGAGTCTGTTGCCTAAGTTCATTTCTTTTCTTCCCTAATTTTCTTTTGTTCCCAAATACAGACTTATTTTTGTAAACTTTTTTTCTTTCTTTTCACCAAATGTATAATTCCTCAGCCTCACCCCTTTGTGTATGCATCAGATTGCATTCTTTCACAAATAAAACATCGCTCTGGTATGTAACCTAATTTTTCCTTTTATACTGTTGCAGTACAAGTGGTATTATATTCTGGTAATATTAAATATTCATATTTTTATGACATGACTCTTTAGACTCATCTAAAAAGATCTTCAGATAAAGCTTTATACATTTCATTGTGTGTGTAAGTCATCAAAGAGTAATCCTGTGTCAGAAAAGTCATGGTTGATGAGAAGACACAGGAATGACAAAAGCTAGGAATGTGAGAGAATGCTTCCAGTGAAAGACAGGCAAAGGAGAAGGGCTTTAAGAAGCAGCATGCCGGGTGGTGGTGGCACACTCCTTTAATCCCAGCACTTGGGAGGCAGAGGCAGGTAGATCTCTGTGAGTTCGAGGCCAGCCTGGGCTACCAAGTGAGTTCCAGGAAAGGCACAAAGCTACATAGAGAAACCCTGTCTCGAAAAACCAAAAAAAAAAAAAAAAAAGAAGCAGCACACAAAAGAGGTGCCTTTCAGAGAAACCAACCATCCATATTTGAAGACTGTAGTAAAAATGAGTAAATTAAAAAAAAAAACAGAAGAGATCATTTTCTCTGACATCATAATTAAATTTGTAAAAATAAATCCAGACAAAATATGTTAATTATATACAAATTACTACCTTTACCATCAGTCTTAATTCAAATGAACAGATACTCCATGTGTATTTACAAATGTGTGCAGGTATCATGTACAGATTACTGAATTCATCCAAAAATAACTTCTGCTTCTACCACTAAATTACACCTAAATTGAAGAGAATGACAGATTCCAGCTTGTGTTTCTTATTATTTCTGTAATGATAGGATTGTAACTGCAGCCTAATGATAGTTCCAGTGACTCCATTCTGAGAAGGAAGTGAGAATCACACATTAATTTAAGAAAATAAAAACGCAGTTAATTATAGCTCTGTGCCCCAGACCCCTTTCTCTTGCATCCTTGGAAACTGGATGCACTCAGTTCATTAAAACAGCAATTTCAGTAAGAGTTACAATGGTTTTTAAAACATACCATCTCCATAAAATCTCTTGTTTAGCCTTAGAAGGGAAAGCTTCTCCTTTATTATAAGGACCTAATAACTACTTTCTACGTACACAGATGGGCAACAAATTACAGAATGTTATCAGTATTGATGTTCATTTTGCTTTCAATTACCCATGCTAAATGGAGGACAATGTCTGCTGTTCATGTTGATCTTGTCTTCTGGCAGAAGATCTGCTTGAATTTGAGATTTGTGCTTTACTGAATGTGCGATGTTTCTTACAGTTTCCTACTTTCACCACTTGGTCCCCAATGTTGAAGAATATTGTGGAGCCTTTAGGAGGTGGAACGTTGTTAGAGAAAGTTGTGAATTTACCTCTTAATCCCAGTTTCTATTCAGTCTCTGATTCATGAATATACATACAATGTGACCAGCCAATCCCCTTCTCCTGATGACACCATGCCTTCTCTGGCTGCAGCCATAATTTTCCTATCATGGTGAACTGTATTCCCCAGAAAATGTAAGCAAAAATAAACTGCTTCTTCCTCAAGTTGCTTTTATTGTGGTATTTTATTACAGGAAGAGAAAAATATCCAAGATATATGTGTTGATCTTTGAAAGTATAATAGATGTTTTATTTTTAATAGCAGATATTTCATTTTAAATGTGGTCACCAAATGAGCTCTCATGCTACATTCACATTACTAAAAATGATCAGTGTTTTTCAATGAACCAGTCATATGGCAGACCTCAGAGGATGCTAAGGGCTTTCCTGAAAACTTCTTCTGAAAGAGGGTGACCAAGAAGCAGAGGACGTCAAATGCCTGTCAACCTGAAGTCTTTTCTTAATATCATAAGGACCAAGTAAACATCAAAAGTAGAAGGAGAGCAAGCAAGGGTGACAGGGCTGCTGAGGAGAAACTGACTGTGACCCTGTCCATACAGCTCTGTGAGGAAGTGTTTAAAAGCCGACTTCACCTTGAGCAGCAAAAAAGAATCCTGTCCTTGGGTCACAGCAGGCTTGCTCTGTGGCCACACCCAGGGAGAGGGAACAAAATTATTTCTCGATTCTTCCAAAACAATTAGTATATGAAAAGCATTAGATCCTGTGGAACTGGGGCTTGAGGAGCATTGCTGTATTTACTCTTCTCCACAGTCAATATGGGACAGATAAGGACTATGCCTTGCTCAGACTGCCTCCAGCCCAAATGAATAGGCATAGTTTGTTGGACAGGCCTTCCTATATCGAGAATGGAATTAGTATCTTAATAATTACTAAAATGTTTTTATATATACATACATATCAAAATGTGCGTATATTTGTGTGCTTATGTACCAGTGTGCAATTTACAACAGAGTTCCTAAAGGACATCAGATTCCTGGCCCCTGGAATTACAGGAGGTTGTGAATTGCCCAACTTGGGCCTGGAAACTGAACTTAAGTGCTACAAAAAACAGCAATCCCTTAAATACTGAGCCATCTCTCTAGACCCAATTACTATGTTTTTAATTTTCCTTAGGAAAATGGAGTGATCACGTAAATGAATATTTCATATAAGTTTTAAATTGATGTTATTCTGTACTAAAAATGTACATTTGTAGCTTGAGGTTCTATAATTAAATAAAATTTTTGTATAGTATATAAATTTATTACATTATCTCAACAGTATCTTACATAGAACTATAAAAATAGATTATACAAGCCGGGCGGTGGTGGCGCACGCCTTTAATCCCAGCACTCGGGAGGCAGAGCCAGGCGGATCTCTGTGAGTTCGAGGCCAGCCTGGGCTACCAAGTGAGCTCCAGGAAAGGCGCAAAGCTACGCAGAGAAACCCTGTCTCGAAAAACCAAAAAAAAAAAAAAAAAAAAAAAAATAGATTATACAATACAAAGTAAGATAACACATTTGAAAAATTATAAATAAATCTGTACAATGTAAAGAAGGTACTTTCTTATTGATAGTGAAAGACAGGATGTTCAAATACACTAAAAGCATCTTCAAAGACATGCACAAGCCATGACTGGCTGCAGGTGAAGTAGCCAGCCACAACTATGAAAGTATGTTCTGATAGTAGGGACTTCTAAAATAATTTGCTTATCTACATCAACTCTGGTATGTAAAGTCCATTGATATCCTTGTCAATCCCAAGAGTTTATGAGCTAAATCAATGTGTAGTCATTATCTTCTCACTATTGGTGGATTGCTTTCAGTGCAGGAGCCTGCATATTGCTATATCTATTTTACATGGGAACAGTATCAACAATTTATCTGATGAAATCAGCAGAAGGTTAAATCTAACCCACACTGCAGTATTGCTGAGTACAAGGAATTGGACCTCCCATTGTATTTAGAGATATTCAGACATGTATATATTTACATGTACATGACAAAAAAAAGCATTGCTGTTCTTAGGGTTTAGTTATTTAATTTTTAATTATGGCTGTGTGTAATTTTGCTACCAAAATTTAAGCAAACAATCTCTAATTAAAAAATTAATATTATTTTTCAACAAATATGAGTTTTATAAAATGTGGTATGTTCGCAGATCACCGGACTTTAGGTTTTGGGATCCTTTCCTCCTACAGGGTTGCCTCATGCAGTCTCAATAAGAAATGAAGTATCTAGTCTTGCTGCAACTTGATATCCCATGGCTGGCTCATACACGTGAAAAACCTGCCCTTTTCTGAAGAGAAAGGAATGGATTGGGGGGTAGAGGAAGAAGGAAGTTTGGGGGGCACTAGGAGGAGAAGAGGGAGGGAGAGGAAACTGTGATCATGCTTAAAAACTGATAAATTAATTTGTAGATGTAACCAATCGTATTATTAAAATAAGAAACACAGAGCCAAGGTAAAAGAGAAAAGCCGAGAGGTCAGAGCTCAGAGATAAAATCTTACCTCCTGCAGTGCTCCTAGCTTCCCCAGAGAGAGGGAGGTACTTCCTGTGTCCCTGTTTAAATAATCTTTCTGTTCTGCCTTCTCATTGGTTGTAAACCCAACCACATGACTGCCTCATCACTGCCTGTAAGTACCGCCCTCCAGGTCTTAAAGGTGTATGTCTCCAATACTGGCTGTATCCCTGAACACACAGAAATCTACCTAGCTCTTCTAACCACCACGCTCTTACTATGGCTCTAATAGCTCTGACCCCAGGGCAACTTTATTTATTAACATAAAATTAAAATAACATTTCAGTACAAATAAAATATCACCACATTTCCCCTTTTCTATTTTAATAAAAAGAAAAAAGGCAAAAGGTTATAACTAACAAAAGAAAAACTATATACAAAAGTACAATAACTATATACAATATATACAAGTAACAAATACCTAAACGATGTCTAGTCCATTTGTATTTGACAAATCAGAGAAAATAATTCCCTTATCTATCCTATTTTAGTAAGTCCAAAATGTATCTAATTCACTTTCTATCCTAATTAATCTTCAACTATAACTAACTAATCTTCAACTCCCTCAGAGACCCAAGAAGGAAATAATATTAGCTAACAAAAATAAAAACAGGAAGTGCACAAAAGCAACTTCCAAAAATTTTGTGAGTTGACAGAAACAGCCAGCTGCCTGGACAGTCACCTGAGGTTTCTCCACAGTGTTGGGGCATCATCTTCAGCCTATAGGCTTATGGTATCTGACAGACTCATTTGTGAAGTAGGTTGTACACAAGGTCAACAGTTCAACCTCACACTGGGTGAGAGCAGTCCATGTACCAGAAACACCTGAATTCCACTAGTGTCATGTCATGATTCAGGATTTTAAATTCTGGAAATTGTTGATGGTTTTTGAATTCAGCTGTCCATTCTTCTTGGCTGTGTATATATGGCTTCATCTAAGCATGCCCTTCTCCACATCCCTCTATTAAATGCCAGTCTACTATTGAGAGGCGTGAGCTTTCAGTTGCTGTTCCATTGCACAACAGAAGCCATCGGCCCACTGCCTGTTCAGCTGCCTTCAAAGAAAAGGGCACTGTACCTTTTCCAGATTGTGAAGGCCACTTCAGGGATGGTGCCATATTGTCCTGGCCTCAGAAGATGCCGTCTGATAAAGCCATAACCACACTTGTTTTGGCAGGAATTGGTAGTCCTTTGTTTCGTGTTCTGTCTGTCCATTTTTTCTGTTGATTTGAGGATACTTTGTTGTCCAGTGGCTAACTTTTGCCACAATGAAAATTAACTCCATATGCAGTTTCTTCAATGCCCATATTTTCTCTGAAGTAGATTGGTACTGCCAGGAGCCGACATGTCTCAAAAAAGAAAAATTTCTAAGTTATTAAAACATTTTAAATGCCATATTCTGTAGATCTCTGAAGGGTTTGAAGATGACCTGTCTAAAATACATCTGCTCAATTTTTAAAACATATCTAATATGACTACAATTTCTATTGTAATGTCTAACTACTAACTTTCATTTCTTTATATCCTAATAGTTGGTAATAATGTAAAGTATTTAAAACTAGTAATTGTCTTTTTCTTTTCTTTCTTTCTTTCTTTTTTTTTTTTTTAAACAAGAACCTTAAATCTAATCTCCTTTGCTTAGCCTTTTTCCTAACCCTTGACAACTTGTAACCTACCCCCCTAAATAATGAAAATTATCCCAGACCCAAAACCCATTAAAAGAACCAAAAAACCACCCGCCCCACACCACTTCTTTGGCAATGTGGGTGTCATATTCTTAAAATTGCTTCCTGCTGGGTATGGGCGAAGTTATCTTTATCCTGAAAGAAAAATTTAGGTTAATTGTCAAATTCTAGGAAAGGTAACTATATCCTTCATTATTATCCAGTCTGTGTATAAAGCCAAAGTTCAGGGTTTATCTCAAGTCCTTATTCAAGTAGTCTTTGAGACTGGATCATCTCAGCTAGTCATCTCAAAATTGCTCTGAGCACCTTGTAGTTCAAAGCTGATCTGTAGATGATGTTTGTCAGTTTAGTGATATTATTATTGTCCACGTGGAATTGTTGTTGTTGTTGTTGTTGTGGGGCCCCATCTTCTTTCCGGAGACTTCAGTTGATGTTAGGCCTGGCCGTGATTTCCTGCAGAAAACTGATAAGAGACTCGAACACAAAGACATATATATGCAGCTAACTGAAGCCTTTTTTCTAGAATTAGTTAGTACTCTATATGACCATTCATATCTTAACAAAGTTTAAAATGTATATATATATATTAATCTTGTAAATTTTGATATAAAATTTATACTTTAAGAAAAGTTTAAAGAATCAGAATAGAATCAAAGAGTTGAGATTAGTAATAGAATAGTCCCTTAATTAATTTGGCTTGCCGGGCGGTGGTGGCGCACGCCTTTAATCCCAGCACTCGGGAGGCAGAGCCAGGTGGATCTCTGTGAGTTCGAGGCCAGCCTGGACTACCAAGTGAGTCCCAGGAAAGGCGCAAAGCTACACAGAGAAACCCTGTCTCGAAAAAACCAAAAAAAAAAAAAAAAAAAAAAAAAAATTAATTTGGCTTTTGTCCTGTCCCATAGCAGAAAATGGCTCTTTCTGGCATGATACAGGGAGTTTGCATTTTCCTTTTAACAACATGCTTGAGTTTGAAGAAGGAGAGAGCCATTGTCCAACTCCAAAGTCAGCTTTAAATTTTAATTGAACTGGGACTATTAGCAAACCAATAGTGTTAAATCTTTAGAGAAAAGCAGAAACAAACATTTAAGAAGACATAAAATTTTTTAGATAATATATACCCATATGCCATATACTCCCATATACTCTGTTTCCTGGGATAGATGATTTGTCCCTTTTCTTCATTTGTCTTGTGTCCTTCAGATTCCTTAACCTTCATTCTCCTAAAAGACAAAAGCAAAAACCTTCCCCCAAGACTAATTTTGGGGATGTTCCTTTTTGGCAAGTTATTATCTGATTAAATGAAAAGACATGTGTTACAGGTACAAGTTAGTTTAAATTGGATGTTCATGCTGATTGATGAACTATCACCTCCTCTAATTAAGAGGTTTTTCTTGTTCAAATCGAACCTTTATCAATTTTGATGGTATCCACAGCTTATCTTCTCCTGTAGAAACAAAAGCAAAACCTCGTCTCCAACGTAATACATACCCTGGTTTCCATTCTGAGGTCAGCACATCCTTAAAGTATATAGGCTGATTTAATTCTGTAGTTTTTTCTATTACCCAATGTCTCTCTGCAGCTGTTGTTCCTTTCTCATTGGCATTCAGAAAATTCAAAGTTAATAGAGCATTATGCAGTCTATTTCTGGGGGTTTTTGTTACTCCTTTCTGTTTATTTAGCATATCCTTTAGAGTTCTGTTTGACCTTTCTATAACTGCTTGACCTGTAGGATTATGTGGTATACCTGTAATATGCTTTATATTGTAATAAGCAAAAAACTGTTTCATTTTAACAGAGACATATGATGGAGCATTGTCAGTTTTGATTTGTGCAGGTATACCCATGATGGCCATAACTTCTAGCAAATGAGTGATTACAGAATCAGCTTTTTCAGAACTCAGAGCAGTTGCCCATTGAAATCCTGAATAAGTATCGATAGTGTGGTGTACATATTTCAGTTTTCCAAATTCTGCAAAGTGAAACACATCCATCTGCCAGATTTCATTTCTCTGAGTACCCTTTGGGTTACATCCTGCTGGTAATGGCGTTTGATTATAGAAGGAACAAGTAGGACATTTCTTTACTATTTCTTTGGCTTGTTGCCAGGTTATGGAAAAATCCTTTTTTAAACCTTTACTATTGACATGATGTTTTTTATGAAATTCTGAGGCCTCCAGCACATTTCCTATCAATAATTTATCAATCTCATCATTGCCTTGTGCTAGAGGGCCTGGCAGACCAGTATGAGATCGGATGTGAGTTATATATAAAGGATGACTCCTTTTCCTGATTGTATCTTGTAATTGAATAAATAGTGAAGTTAATTCTGAAGCATCAGGGATAAATTCTGCAGTCTCAATATGTAATACCACTCTTTCAGCATACTGAGAGTCAGTTACTATGTTGAGAGGTTCTGAAAAATCCATTAATACCAACAGAATAGCATACAATTCTGATTTTTGCACTGAATTATAAGGACTTTGTACCACTTTACTTAAATTTTCTGATTTGTAACCTGCCTTTCCTTGTTTGTTGGCATCTGTATAAAATGTATGAACTCCAGATATGGGTTTTTGCCGTACAATTCGAGGCAAGATCCAATCAGCTCTCTTTATAAAATCAATTCTGTTGCTTTTGGGATATTTGCTGTTAATTTCTCCCAAAAAATTACTGCAAGCTCTTTGCCAAGGTTCACTTTCTGTCCATAATTTTTCAATGTCCTCCTTAGTTAAAGGTACGACAATTTCTGCTGGGTCTATTCCTGCTAATTGACGAAGTCTCAATTTTCCTTTCCAAATCAAGTCAGAGATTTTTTCCCCATAAGTTTTTAATTTTTTATTTGGTTTATTTGGTAAAAATATCCATTCCAATATAATATCTTCCCTCTGCATTAATATTCCAGTAGGGGAATGCCTAGAAGGTAAAATAACCAAAAATGCAATCCAGCTTTGGATCAATACGATCCACGTGCCCTTCATGTACTTTCTTTTCTACCAAGGCCAATTCTTTCTCAGCTTCAGGTGATAATTCTCTTGGACTATTTAAGTCCTTGTCACCTTCTAAGGTTTTGAACAAATTAGTCAGTTCATCATTTTTTACCCCAACAATAGTTCGTAGATGAGAAATATCTCCAAATAATCTTTGAAAGTCATTAAGAGTCTGTAGTCTATCTCTCCTAATTTGCACCTTTTGGGGTCTAATTTTTTGTAGCTCTATTTTATATCCTAAATAATTAATAGAATCTCCTCTTTGTATTTTTTCAGGAGCAATTTGTAATCCCCAGCAAGGCAAAATTTTCTTTACTTCTTCAAACATTCTTTCTAAAGTATCTGCATTTGAGTCAGCTAGTAAAATACCATCCATATAATGATAAATTATAGATTTAGGAAATTTTTTACGTATCACTTCCAATGGCTGTTGTACAAAATATTGGCACAGAGTTGGGCTATTTAACATTCCCTGTGGGAAGACCCTCCATTGAAATCTTTTAACCGGTTTAGAATTATTATAAGTAGGCACTGTGAAAGCAAATCTTTCTCTGTCTTTTTCTTGTAAGGGTATTGAAAAGAAACAGTCTTTTAAATCAATAACTATGAGAGGCCATCCTTTTGGTAACAGAGTAGGCAAAGGAATTCCAGATTGTAGAGAGCCCATTGGCTGAATTACTTTGTTAATTGCTCTAAGGTCTGTTACCATTCTCCATTTACCAGATTTCTTTTTAATAACAAATACAGGAGAATTCCAAGGGCTGGTTGACTGTTCAATATGCTGAGCATTTAACTGTTCTTCTACCAGCTCTTCTAAAGCCTGGAGTTTCTCTGTTGTTAAAGGCCATTGCTGAACCCATACAGGCTTGTCTGTTAACCATTTTAAAGGTAGAGCTGTTGGTATTTTTGGAGGATTATCAGTTGTTATGCCCTGTTCTTGTATAATATGGATGGCTGGTGACCACTCAAAATAATGCCTTCTAATATTTCTCTCAGAAACATGTGCTAGTTTATGATTTGTTTCTGAGATTGGAGGGATTTTAATCTGAGTATTCCATTGTTGCAACAAGTCTCGACCCCACAGGTTCATAGCTATGTTAGCGACATATGGTTTTAATTTTCCTCTCTGTCCTTCTGGACCTATACATTCCAGCCATCTTGCACTCTGTTTCACTCCAGATAATGTCCCAATTCCTAACAGTTGAACGTTTACCTCTTGAAGAGGCCAAGCTGGATGCCAAAATTCTGGTGCAATTATGGTAATGTCCGTACCTGTGTCTACCAGACCAGACAACAAAACACCATTTATTTTTATCGTTAATTTTGGTCTCTGTTCATTAATAGAAGTTTGCCAAAAAATTTTCTTTATGTTTTCTCCTGAATTTTCTATTCTCTCTTTTTCATCATCCTGACCAGCATGATTTATTCCAATAGTCATTTGGTTATTTAATCGCTCAGAGCAGGGATTTCCTCTACAGCTGCAGGAAAGGTTTGAACTGGTTTTGCTATGGGGGCCTGCATGAGGCCCCTCCGGGAGTTTCCCGAAAACTGAGGCAAAGGATTACCCTGTCTGTCCTTTGTTGATCTACATTCGTTGGTCCAGTGTTTTCCCTTACCACACCTTCTGCATACTCCAGAAGGAAGGGGCATTCTGTTGCCATTGTTCCTTGAAGAAACATTGCTTCTAGGAATGACCTGTTTACAGTCCCTTTTAAAATGTCCTTGCTTTCCACACCCAAAACATCTAACACTCCTCAAACCTTTTGAAATTACTTCTCCTACCCACGTATCATGCTCATCAACCTCAACATTAATTGTTTCTCTAATCCAATCTTCCAAAGGTGCAGATCTTGCCCTTAACGGCCTGATTATTCTTTTGCATGCTGCATTCGCATTCTCAAATGCCAAAGCTTCAATTATTGCCTTACTAGCTTCTGATCCTGAGACCATTCTGTTTACTGCTGAAGCCAGTCTTTCTAAAAAAATCTGTGAAAGATTCTTTTGGGCCTTGCATAACCTTTGTGAATGACTCAGGTTTTTTTCCTGGTTCATCAACTCTGTCCCATGCATTCAAGGCTGCCATTCGACATAAAATTACAGTTTGAACATCATATAAACATTGTGTTTGTATTGAAGCATATTGGCCTTCTCCAATAAGCTGATCCTGACAAACTTGTATTCCTTTATCCCTCCATTGTGTTTCTACGTTTCTAGCTTCCTCCTTAAACCACGTTAGAAATTGAATTCTCTGGCTGGGTTCCAGAACAGCTTGTGCAAGGTCCCGCCAGTCCTGTGGTATAATCCTATTATATGTTGACCAAGAGTTTAACATTTGCTTTACATATGGGGAATGCATGCCATAAGATACTATTGCCTCCTTAAACCTTTTAAAATCCATCAGTTCAATTGGAGCCCAGATATTTTGTGTAGCCATTTGATCAGGCATCTGCTGTACGGTTACAGGATAAATTAAGGATGACTGTGTGAAAACAGGCTTTCTTTCTGTAACCTTATGATCCAAACTTGAACCAACTTCACTGTTAAAATTAACAGGTTTTTCTAAAGCTGTTATCCTGGCACTTAAATCAACTATCTTTTTAAATAGTAAAATGAGAATAAGCATGGTGATTAACTGCATAATTCCCATAATACTAATCTTTTCATATAGTTGTTCCATTGTCAGACTGCCTAAAATTTCAAACAAAACCCAATTTTCTTCCAATGTACACAGGAAACCCATTTTTTTAAATGTGGAAAAAAATTTGTCTTTTAAATAGTTTCCTTTATGACTTACCAAATCTGCGTAGAACAGTAGAAATCCGAGCGAATTTCAAAACAGCCACCTAGAGTCCTAGGTGTAAATTCAGAGAGAGAGAGAGAGAGAGAGAGAGAGAGAGAGAGAGAGAGAGAGAAACAGAGAGACAGAGAGAAAGCAAGAGAGAAAGCAAAAGCGAAAGTGAAAGTGAAAGTGAAAGCGAAGGGGTAGCCGGCTAAAGCTTAAAGCCAGCCACTTGTTCCCTCTTGAGCCCAGTCAAGGCTTGGCTTTACAGCCAGGGGCCCTGTTTAGCAGGGCAGGCCTGAGCTGTTTGTAGCACTGGCTTTAAGCAAGCAGCTCACAGTCCAGCCTGAGCCCAGACCTGGGCCGGGGCTAGGGAGCTGGCTGCTCCGGCTAGGGAGCCGGCCCCAAGCAGTTTTTAATGGATTCTTGTCACGTTGGGCGCCAGATGTAGATGTAACCAATCGTCTTATTAAAATAAGAAACACAGAGCCAAGGTAAAAGAGAAAAGCCGAGAGGTCAGAGCTCAGAGATAAAATCTTACCTCCTGCAGTGCTCCTAGCTTCCCCAGAGAGAGGGAGGTACTTCCTGTGTCCCTGTTTAAATAATCTTTCTGTTCTGCCTTCTCATTGGTTGTAAACCCAACCACATGACTGCCTCATCACTGCCTGTAAGTACCGCCCTCCAGGTCTTAAAGGCGTATGTCTCCAATACTGGCTGTATCCCTGAACACACAGAAATCTACCTAGCTCTTCTAACCACCACGCTCTTACTATGGCTCTAATAGCTCTGACCCCAGGGCAACTTTATTTATTAACATAAAATTAAAATAACATTTCAGTACAAATAAAATATCACCACATTAATTAATTAAAATAAATGAAAAATAAAAACAAACTAACTTATATTGGAAACTGACTAATTCCTGTTTCAGTAGACTTTACTTACTATTGCATAAACATGTTAACTTTAATAATGGTTGGCTTTCTTATACTGAAAAGAACATCCAAAGCTTTTGATAAAGCAGTCAAATAATAGCTAAAATTTTAAAAATAAAGTGTCATATCTTTTGCCATCTCCATTATGTATATACTTGTTGCTTGATTGTATTTTATGAGAACTAAAAAATGTGCAGCAGAGATTATATATTTCATAAGTTAAACAAATTTCCTTAACAATGCATGATCTCTCTGAATGTTAAATTAGAATTCAGTATGACTGCCACATATTCATAACATGCTACATGCTCATTAAATTTCAATACACTTTCTAATTTTTTATCTAAATTACCAATGATAGTATGAAATTTATTCAAATACTGGATATATATCTCTACGTTTCTCTCCAACAAATGTCCATGCCTTTATCACTGTGCTCTTTGAATTAATTATCTTATTTGAAAAATACTCAGTTTTCAAATGGATTATGTTAACCATCTTGTGATTGAGGGGTCTTCCTGTGAAACTGATGAATTCATATGTGTCTCCGGGATTATGAAGAGTGGGAGAGTGATTCTACAACAACAACAAAAAAAATGGGTGATGATGGAACTAGAAGCTAGAAAGTGCTTTACCGACCAGGGAAGAGCTGAGCTAAGAAATTCAGGTGTCTTGAGGCTGAGAAGTGGAAGGAATTGGTTCTCTTCTGGGCCTCTGAAAAGAATGCACATCATTAACTCTATTTTATTTTGTATGTATAGGTGTTTGCACTTCAGTGTCTGGTGTCTGTGGAGATCAGAAATGGCATCAGCTCCTTGTAACTGATCTATAGACAGTTGTGAGCACAACTGGGCTCAAGTGCTAAGATATAAACCTTGGTCCTCTACAAGAGCTGTAAGAGCTGAGCTTTACCTCTATCTCCAAGGAATGCAAACCTTTTACTGTTATAATTATAGTGTCATTGGCTTTAAAAATACAAATGTGTGAATTGTTGTTTTAAGCTACTACATTTGTGGCATTTTGTTACAGGGGCTACAGAGATTTAATGTAAGCTTTTGTAACAGAAAATGGAGTGCTGCAACATAAATGCATAAAATGCATGAATAGTTCAGATTGGGTATGAGAAGAATCTAGAGCAATTAGTAAAATATTTATTATTTTGATTTTCATGCATGTGTGTGTCTGCATGTTTGTATGCATCTGTGCATACAAATGCTGGAGAAAGCCACAAGAGGGCATGAGCTTCCCTAGAGCTAGAGTTGGAAACCAAACACCAGTCCTCTAGAAGAGCAGCAAGTGCTCTTGATCACTGAGCTATCTCTGAAGCCCTAGAACATTTTTTTTTCAAAAGCATCATAGAAAAGAGCTAGATTGCTTTGCAGACAGGGAGACAGAAATATGGGCATTGATAGACTGTACAGGAGCAACCAAGAATAAATATATTCATGAAAAAGAAAATTGCACTACTGAGTTATCAGGTTTTTGGGAAGTGTTTAAAACAGTGATGAGAGCCACATAAGAAATGAATGACATTTTACTTTTTAACTTTACACACACACACACACACACACACACACACACACACACACACACACACAGAGAGTCAGCTTTTCCAAGACTGCTTTGTGACATTTTGTAAAAGTAAGATTCCAAGCTCTGCTCATGACTTTATAACATACATACATACATACATACATATATACATACACACACACACACAAACACACGCACTCACGCACTCACTCACGTACATACGCACGCGCACGCGCGCACACACACAGACACACACACATTTGTGTCCTCTATGTCCTTTGCCTTCTCTGCAGAAGGAAAAAGCCATGCTGAAGTACCCCATTCTATATACACCTCTTACCTAATCATTGGGAAATAAATGGCAATTCCAGAACATTCTTCAAGATTTCAGAGAAATGTTTCTGTCCTTGTTTGGAAATGGTATAAAAAGGACAAAATGAAAGAAATTGCTTGATTAGCAAAATCCCAATAAGTGGGGAACAGGCTGCTAAAAATGACAGATATGAACACATGCCATCCTTCAATCAAGAAAAAAAAAAGTAAGTACAAAGACCTGCAGTGGGAAGTCTTGGACATGCCTTTTCAGAGGTCTGAACCACACACCCATCAACTAAGAATCCCATGCTCTGAGGTGTGGTGTGTATAACATGATTCTCAGGAGTGGAACCCAGAACTATAGATTTTTCTTAGACCTCTATACTTGATAGAGTTTGTCAGTTGGATTTTAAAATTGGTTGGGACTGTGACTTCCCTTGTCCTATTATCTCTCATATTTAGTGAGGATGCATGCAATGTGTATCTTATGATGGCCTCATTGCTTGCAAAGCAAATAATTTCTGTTCCATCTTCAATGGGTTTATACATGAGTAGGTCATGACAGATTCATAACAAGGGTACCAAACATAGCTGAATTACATGAATTCAATGATGAAAGTTCATATTTCTGAAAAGGAATTGAAAAGGGTTTTATATCTATTGATCTTTTTTTATGTGCAGGGTGGTGCTGGATGTGCATGAATGGGTATGGTGTTGGTGAGTGTATCTTTGCCCCACAGAATTAGGAAGGTATTGAGTGTCTTGATCTATCATTTTCTGTCTTCTTCCATTGAGAGAGGGTCTCCCATTGAAACAGGGGCTGGGCATGAGGCATCAAGCTCAAGTAGTCATTGTCCACTGACACATACCACTAAGTTTACAAGTACAAGTCCACCATGTTTAGCTTTTTATATGAGACCAGAAGATTTGAACTCAGGTCCATGTTTGTACAGCAAGTTTTTTATGCATTCCACTACATCCATAGACTTGAACAAGTTTTTGTACTCTGAATTAATTAGTAGTTGAGCTGTTCATCTTAAAAATGGCTATGAACTTTGTGGAGCCAAAGGGAAGACCCTTGCAAACTGAATGTTGATCACTAATATATCAATGAAACGGTCATAAAATCCTATGAATGATTTACCTTGATGCTTACAAGGAACTTGCATAAATGGCTATGGGCCTTGAGATCAGAAATTTTACTAGAGAAGAAAGATGGGAATACATAATCTAAAACAGTCCTTATAGTAGCAGTAAGACACATTGTTTTATTATTTTAGTATGAAGAATTTGGAATTTTATTAAAGATATTTTAGGAAAAAAATTAAATATGTGGGTTAGGAGACAAAGGCATGCTTTGAATAAAGTCAGACATACCCATTGTGGGAAACACAATCCTAAGGATGAATCACTCAGAGTTATATTTCTACAAGAAAGGTAGGTGTGAGGGTAGAATCAAAGACTGCATTGCTCACTTTGACTATAGAGAGATGATCATGAACCATGGAATGCAATGGATTCTTCAACTTGAATATGACAAATAAAGATTTTCCCATGAGGCATCCAGCAGATATAAGCCTCTGCAAACCTCCTGATTTCAGATTTTTGAATAGAACGCTCTAAGAAATATTCATGTTGTTTTAGCACAATCAATTCATGAATAATTTGTAAGTGTCCTAGGAAGCAAATAGATTTAGCTTAGTTGTAGTATTAGAAAGCAATTTATTTGGTTGTATCGTCATTCCTCATGAAGAAGACAGACATATAATTAAAAGAATCATGTAGCAAAAATGGTCACCTTTCCAAAATTAATCTACAGATTTAATGAAATCCCCATCAAAACACCAACAAAATTCTTTTCAGGCCTTGAAAGCACAATACTCAACTTCATCTTAAGAACAAAAAAATGAGGATTGCTAGAACAATCCTGTACAATAAAGGAACATCCTAGGGTATCATCATTTCTAATTTCAATCTCTACTACAGAGCTATAGTAATAAAAACAGCATGGTATTGGCATAAAAAAGATAGGTGGAAAATGGAATCAAATAATGGAGCCTGACTTAAATCTACATACCTATGGACACCTGATTTTTGACAAAGGAACCAAAATTATACAATGGGAAACAGAAATCATCTTGAACAAATATGTTGACATAACTGGATGTCATCAAATAGAAGAATGCATATGTATCACCCTTCAAAGACCTCAACATAAATCTAATTTCACTCAACATGATGGAAGCGAAAGTAGAAAAGAGTTTTGAACACATTGGCACAGGAGACCACTTCTTGAACTGTATACCAGTAGCAGATACCAAGATCACAAATAATAAGTGAAACATCATGAAACTGAAAAGCTTCTGTAAGGCAAATGACACTGTTGAAAAGACAAAACTGCAGCCTAGAGCAGAGGAAAAAGTCTTAACCAAGCTCACATCTGACAGAAGATTTATTTTCAAAATATATAAAGAACTCAAGAAATTAGACATCAAAAAAACAAATAATCCAGATAAAGAAAGGGGTACAGATTAAAACAGAATTCTCACTAGAAGCATCTCAAATGGCCAAGAGACACTTAAAGACTTGTTCAGCATCCTTAGCTACCAGGGAAATGGAAATCAAAATAACTCCGAGATTCCATCTTTCACCATTCAGAATGGCTAAGATCAAAAACACTATCAATAGCTTATGCTGGAGAGAATATGATGTAAGGGAAACACCCCTCCACTGTTGGTGAGAGTGCAAACTTGTACAGCCACTTTTAAAATCAATATGGAGCTTTCTAGGAAAACTGGGAGTCAAGCTACCTCAAGACCCACTGGGTAAATACTACTCTTGGGCATATACCCAGAGGATGCTCAATAATTCCACAAAGACACTTGCTCAGCTATGTTCTTATCAGCATTATTCATGATAGCCAGAACTTGGAAATAAACTTGATGTCCCTCAACCAAAGAATGGATAAAGAAAATATGGTACATTCACACAGTGGAGTATTATTCAGTGTTAAAAAACAAAATTGAAGGCAAATGGATAGAACTACAAAAAAAAATCCTCAATTAATTTACCTAGACCCAGAAAGACAAACATGGTATGTTCTTGTAAACAAATTTCTAAATGGTCTTATTAAATAAAAAAAAAAAAAAGAAAAGCATGGAAATGAATAGAGGGGTAAAAGCCTTAGAGAGATCAGGGAAATAGGGAAAGCCACCAGCCAACCTTACCTCACCAACTCTGCAGTTTCCAAATGTGAGTTATTTCCTATCTATCCACACTTTATTGCCTTGCCGTTCTGCCCTCTCATTGGCTCTCTTAACCCAGCTACCTCACTTCTTCTTCCTACACAGCTCTGTCACTCTGTCTGTCTACACAGGCCTCCAGAACTCTATGGTTGGTACTGGGGTTAAAGGCATGCTTGGCTCTGTTACCTAGTGTGGCCTTGAACACACAGAGATAATACCTGCTAAGTGGTAGGATTAAGGGCATGTGATATAGCTGCCTAACTTCTTTGTTTACTTAACATGGCTTCCTATTTCCTCTGATCTCCAAGCAAACTTTATTTATTAAAGCACAAATAAAATATCACCACATGTTCTCACTCATAAGTAGATATTAGGTGTACAGTAAAAGATAATCATGCTACAAGCCCCAGCCCCAGAGAGGCTAGGTAACAAGGAAGGCCTCAAGGGGGATGGGGACAAATAGATTTCCCAGGAAAAGGGAAATAGAAGAGATCTCCTGGGTAGACTAGAAGCTGGCAGGGATGGGAACATGAGGGATTGCGCTAGGGGGGTGATGGAAGGGGAAAGTAATGAAAGAGACACCTTGATGGGGGGCATTTTGGGGTCAGGTAGAAACATAGTACAAGCAAACCTCCCTAGAATCTAATAGGATGACCCCAGCTAAGACTCCTAGCAATAGTGGAAAGGTAGTCTGAATTGGCCTTGTCCTGTAATCAGATTGGTGACTACCCCAATTGTCACCAGAGAACCTTCATCCAGTGGCAGATTGAAACATGAAGAGTTCCACAACCAAGAACTGGGCTGAGCTTGGGGAATCCTGTTGAAGAGAAGGAGGAAGGATTGTATGAGTAAGGGGGTTCAAGGTTATCACAAGAGAATCCAAAGAAACAACTAACCTGGACTCAGAGGAACTCACAGACTCTGTTCCAACAGCAAGAAAGCCTGCATGGGACAGAGATAGGCCCACCAGGTGTGTGCCGGTTGTGTAGCTTCATCTACTTGTGGGACTTTTAGTGGTGGAATCAGGGCCTGTCCTGAATGCTTTGGCCAGCTTCCAGGAACCTATTCTTCATACTGAGTTGCCTTGTGCAGCCTTAATAAAAGGGGAGGAATTTAGTCCTACCTCAACTTGATATTCCATGCTTTGTTGACACTCATTGGAGGTCTGCCCATTTCTGAACAGAAGTAGAAATGAAGTGGATTGGGGATGGAGAGTTGGGGGGGGGGTGTGCAGGGAGGAAATGGGAGAAAAGGGAGGGGAAACTGATAAGGATGCTGTTCTGTATAATGTAAATAAGTTTTGCTCTGGTTTGATGATAAATAAATAAAGCTGTTTGGCCAATGGTGAGGCAGAATAAGGTTAGGTAGGACATTCTAATTGGAGAGAGAAGAGAGAAGAAAGACAGAACAGAGGAGACACTGCTAGCCACCAGAAGAAAAAGCAAGGTGTAAAGGTACCTGTAAACCATGGGCCACATGGCAAAGTATAGACTTATAGAAATGGGTTAATTTAAGATATATGAGCTAGCTAGCAAGAAGCCTGAGCCATTAGGCCATACAGTTCAAATTAATGTAAGCCTCTGTGTGTTCATCTGGGTCTGAGCCACTGCAGGACCAGCAGATGAGAGAGATTTGTCCTGACGGAGGGCCAGGTGGGACACAGGAAAACTTCAGCTACAGGAAACTGGTCAGAATGAAAAATAAATCAATAAAATTAATTAATAAGTATGTTTTTATCCCTGTTCAAAAATAAAATACTCGACAAAGCATGCATCAAATTATGCTCCTGGATTTGAACCAAATTTTCATTCATTCTCCTAAATTTGCTAAATTTGAAGCACATTCCATAAGCATTATGATGGGCTAAAAGGAGCCTTCCTCTGATTCTTAACTTGAACTTTAGCAGCTCTATGTCCTCTTCTTCAGTTCTGTAAGAATAATTTACTCCTTTCTGTAAGAAATATAATGGCTTCAGACATTGATATTTTCAACAAAATGGGACATGCTTCATCATAAGGTGTGTGTCCTAATTAGTGCTTTTTTGTCCTTCTATAATGATTCCCAGAGTATCTGACAAGTAGGATATTTTTGTAGCTGAATATGTACATGTTCAAGTTTATGAAGGAACACAGTGAATGAATGAGTGATACAATCAGAAAACTCAGTGAGTAAGTAGTTCAGTAGCATTGTTGTTAAATAAGCCCCCTCAACATACCATTATAAATCATATTTGAAAAGTTGAATTAATCTTGCTACTTGGGGTAATATTTGAATAACAACAACATCTAGAAAACAACTATGAAATAATTATTTGAGAATACATTTAAAAGGATGAAAGCTAGTAGCCTTGCCCACCCCTGTCCCCCATATATTTTTAAGTTGCTGTAAGACACCAGGAATAGTATGTGTGTCTATAAGTTTCAAATGAGGAGTAATGTTTCTCTCTTTGGAAAAAATGAGACAAAATGAACTAAAATTATCTTAAGGATATTTTAAGATTAGACCTGAAAAAGAACCAAAAAGAAAAAAAATATACTTTTTACAATAATTCAAATGCCCTAAATAATAAATGTATGTGTTCTTTTTCTGTACAAATTATGGAGAATAAGAGTAATTTTCTGTCCCCATTTTGAGATCCATTTCCACTGTAAAGGAAGAGAAAGTTTTCATAAAGATCCAAGTTGCTTTTCAAACACTTAATGGCTGAATTTTTCAATTTCTTCACAGCTTTCTTTTTCAAGTATAATTATAAAATAACTAATTTTTAACATTCTATACTCATATATTTAATTTTTCTTTAAATATCTGTTAGTGTTTTTTCACTAATTGGTCTTGTGGCAGGAATTTCTGGGAAAACTGAAAACCAGAAATACAGCTAATACTTTCATTTGGTCCATAGTCTAGCAGAAAATTATTACTCAAACGATTACTAAAAGTCTATAAATATAACATAAGAATCAAGTCTATGAAGGGAAAAGTAACATGTGTATGAAAAGCTTCAGTGATCTGAAGGGCACTTTGACATCAGACTTGGAGATGCAGAGTTTGGAGTTTGCCCAGTTGGTTTTCTGTCTTGCTTTGGTACAGTATTTTGTGACTATATTTCCATCCCTATGATTTGGAATGGTAATGTGATGTGGGATGCTTTTTTATACTGGTTTAATAAAATGCTGATTGTCCAATAGGCAGGCAGGAAGTATAGGTGGGATAAGCAGACAAGGAGAATTCTGGGAAGAAGAAGGCTGAGTCAGGAGATGCCAGCCCGTAGCTCAGGGAGCAGCATGTAAGGGCACATAGGTAAAGCCACAGAAAATATGGTGACATAGATTTACAGAAGTAGGCTGAGTTTAAATGTTAGAGCTAGTCAATTGTAAGTCTGAGCTAATGGCCAAGGAATTTTAGTTAATATAAGCCTCTGTGTATTTACTTGGGTCTGAGCTGTTGGAGAACAGGGGGGACACAGGAAAACTTCTGGCTACAAATGACACTCACATGTGGTGCCAAGAGTTTCCACAAAACATGTGAGGGGGTTAGAAGAGATTACAAATGTAGCTAAGAGCACCTTCCTAGTCCATGTCACTCATGGCGGGCCTAGGTACAGTTATGTGTACCCTGGCTATGGCAGGTTCGCAGCATGCAGGCTGGAACTACAGCTTGGCAGATTCCACCCTGAGTTACACAGAGGTTTCTGCAAGCCACACAACACGGTACATGGTGAATACAGCTTTTGCTCCTAAATAACAAGAGGTTTCTGGAATACATTCTGCTTGGATAGAAGCATAGACTCACTGCCTCCCAGAGTCAGTGGACAGCATAGCTCCTAAAGTTGGCAGTGAATTATCTCCACTATGTTGAAAAGCTGAGATGGGCTGAGTCAGAAGTCATGGCTGCTGCTTCAGTACTAGACACAGCAGTTTAAAGCAATAGGTTCACAATAAGGCAGATTGAGATGGAAAAAGATTTTAAATGGTTTACAGTGTGTGTAAAAATTGTATGTAGGCTTGGAAGAGGGAATAAATTAATATAGACAGTTATATAAAGGAATAGTTTTAAAAAATAAAGTCTTTAAAGAGACAGTAAAGATGACATAAAAAAATAAGCCATTTAAGATGGAAATCACACCCAGTGTCTAGATTATATTGTCTTTGGGATTTTTAACTGCAGAAAGACATTTGATTGAAAAGACTACTCAGTTAAACCAATAAGTATATTTTAAAGGTATCTTGACTTCAAAATTTGGATCTAAGGATATGTTGCTTTGGAAAAGAGGTTCTGCTTTTGTTTCCACAGAAGATGAGAACCTGTGGGTTGCTTCCAGTCTAATATGCTTTGACCAACCAAGACCTCCTGCAAGGTCTCCAATGACACCATGGCCCCAATGATCCAACATCCAGAATTGTTTCAAGGCAACTGGCTCAGATGATGCATCGTCACAGACTACTCCATTCAAGACTTAATCATAATACTTTTTTTTATGTCTCTATAGGATTACTAGCATGCTCTATCAGCAGGAAGTAGCCTAGAAAACTATGCTCATATTCCCAAAAAGTGGATTATGGATGTTAGTCTTTGTTTAGGTTGTTAGTTACAAATTGTTATTGGTCATAGTCAATATCTTTCTAAAAGAAGAAAGGGGGATATGATATAGAAATGTAGGATATAGATATGATAAGATAAAAGAGTAGATTATTGAACCTACTTTTAAAGAGCAACAACTTGTTTAAAATATTTTACATTGCTATAGATTTTGGTTAATTGATACAAATTTAAAATTAATTTTGTTATATTGTGTGTATATTTCTACTCTTGTTTAAGGTATTATGTTTATATAACTCATTTAAAATTGTAATGTATTATGGTGATATATTATTTGTGCTGAAATGTAATTTTATTTGTATGTTAATAAATAAAGTTGCCTGGGGGTCAGAGCTAATAGCAAGCCTTAGCAGAAGGTGGGCAGTGGTGGCACACACATTTAATCCCCACAGGCAGATCTCTGTGTTCAAGGGTACAGCCAGCATGGAGACACACACCTTTAATTTCAATACCAACCATAGAAACCTAAAGGTCTGGATAGACAGACAGTGACAAGGAGGTCATGTGGTTGGGTTTATAACCAATAAGAAGGCAGAACAGAAAGTCAATAAAAAGTCAGACACACAGGAAGTAGGCCTCTTTCTGAGGGGAAGGATAGCAGCGGCAGCGAAGGGTACGAAGTCAGTTGGTTTTAGCCTCAGCTCTTAGCCACTGCTCTGACCTTTTGGGCTTTTGACTCTGCATTTGACTCTGTGTTTCTTGTGTAGTAAGAATGTTACATCTACAATGTATAATTAAGAAATACAGATTAATAATTAGTCTCCATAATAATCAAACTTATAGTCATGTTACTTAAGTTTTCTAGCTATACATAGATATATCTCAATTAGGGAGGTAATCTTCAAACACTTCAAAGACCTTCAGAATATGGAATTTAAAATGTTTTTAAAACTTAGACTTTCTGGACAGTAAGACATGTTTGCACCTGGCAGCACCAATTTACTTCAAAAAGGAAGATGGGCATCGAAGACACTCACTATGGAGTTTATCTTCTTCTTGACAGAAATAGCCGTTTGGGCAAGAGACTGCTCTTGCTTAGACTGCTTAACAAAACGTTGCATTGACTGGACATGCAGGATCATTAGGAAGGTGACTACTGAACTTCACAAGGCAAAATGTTCCTTCAGGTTCTTGCTTTGTGGAAGAGACTATCAGACATTCTACAGTACACAGAGAAAAGTGACTGAGAGACTCTAGGCAATTAGCCTAAAGAATGGAAGTCCCAACATTGCAGGGGAACTTTGGGTGACAGTCCAGGCAGCCAACTATCCCTGCCATTCTATATTTCTGGAAGTTGCTTACAATGTACTTCCTGTTTACTTAGGTAATATTGAATCCTTCTGAGGTCTTAGATGTAGTTGAAGACTAGATTCTTATAATTATGTTTTTTCTTGGTTATGATAAGAGAAAAGGTAGATATAAAATTTTATACTCACAAATATAGGTTAGATGATAAAATATTTTCTTTAACTTTGCCAAATACAAATAGACTACATATTAGAACTGTAATTCTTGCTTGGTAACTGTTTGTTCTATGCTATTTTACTATGTTAAAGTTAAAACCTTCTTTTTTAATTAAACAGAAAAGGGTAAATGCTGTGAGATAATGCTTTTGTACAATGGTTTAATAAAACACTGATTGGCCAGTAGCCAGACAGGAAGTATAGGCAGGATAAGCAGTCAAGGAGAATTATGGGAAGAGTAAGGCTGAGCCAGGAGATACCTGCAGCATGTAATGGCACACAGGTAAAGCCACAGAAAATATGGTGACATATAGATTCACAAAAGTGGGCTGAGTTTAAATGTAAGACCTGTTCAATGAAAAGCCTGAGCTACTGGCCAGTTTTAATTAATATAAACTTCTGTATGTTTACTTGGGGGACACAAGTAGGAGAGATTTGTCCGAACTGTTGGTCAACCAGGACCCAGGAAATTTTTTATTATGGTAATGTCCATCCTGTGCTATTTTATGTTGGAAGTATATGATTTGCTTTTTGACTTTGATTTTATAGGGTATTACAGTTAAGAGATTGCATGAATCTCAGAGGAGACTGAACTTTATACTTAAATGAGATTGAGACTGTTATAGATTATGGATACTTTTGAAGTTGGACTGAATGCATTTTTTTTTCACTAAGATATAGCTACATACCTGTGGGTTTAGGAGTGGAATGTGGTGGTTAGAAAGAAAATTGCCCCCATGAGTAGTGGTGTGGTGTTATTTTTGTGTATGTGTGGGCACTAACAAATAAAGCTTGGCTAGAGATCAGAGTGAGCAGCTAACACTAGAGAGCAGGCAGTGGTGGCACACACCATTAATCCCAGCACTTGAGATCTCATGCCTTTGATCACAGTACGTGGGAGGTAGATGCATTTAATCTCAGCACTGGGGAGGAGGGAACAGGAAGTGATATGGCTGGGCATGGAGAGGAAGTGATAATGCAGGATGAAGACAGGAGCTTGGTCCCGGCCCTTTCAGTCTACAATTCCTAGAGGTAAGAAATCTTTCTAGAGGTTAGCTGCTCTGCTTCTCTGATCGTTCAGCTTTCTGAAACCTTGATATCTGATTCCAGGTTTTTATTATTAAGATCAATTAGAATTTGTGCTACATCTGGCATCCAATTTTTGGGGCACAAACTCAACTAAAGAACCTAATGTCAGCCAGGCAGTGGTGGCACATACCTTTAATTCTAGCACTGGAGAGGCAGAGGCTGGTCTGGTGGATCTCTGTGAGTTTAAGGCCAGTCTGGTCTACATAGCAAGTTGCAGGATACCTCCAAAGCTATACAAAGAAACGTTATCTTGAAAAAATATTACCCCCCCCCAAAAAAAGATACCTAATGCCTATTGTAAAAAAAACATACTGCTCTGGGTGACAGAAAAGCTATAGAATATGGAAGAGAGAACAAAAATTTCAGGAGACAATATGTTAGCAAACTTTTATAAATGAACAAAGACCAAAATTAAGAATATGAACAAATGACTTCATTAAAGGTCTTGTAGACACAGGTATTACATAACAATAATTGCACCAGAATTTTGGCATCCAAATTGGTTTCTTCAGGAGGTAAATGTTCATCTTTTAGTGACTGGAACTTTATCTCAGGTAAAACTGAACATGAGGTAGGTCAAGTGTATAGGGCCAGAGGGCCAGAGAAGAAAACTAAAGCCATATGTGGATAACATAGCAATGAATTTATGGGGACATGATTTGTTACAGCAATGGAATACTCAGAATAACATTCTTCTAATCTTAGAAATAAACCAAAAAAATGTCACATGTTTCTGCTAAAAAATTTAAAAGGTATTATAAAGAACAGTTATCAACAATTCAGGTTGTATAAGAACAAGGCAAAATAGTTGCTGATCTTTTAAAAGCATCAACAGCCCACCTTTAAAATGGTTAATGGACAAACCTATGTGGTTTGAGCAACGGCATTTAAAATAAAAAAATCCAGGCCTTAGAACTGCTGGTACAAGAGCAGCTAAATGTTCAGCATATTGAAGAATCAACCAGCCTTTGAAATTCTTCCATATTTGTTATTAAAGAGAAACCTAGAAAATGGAGAATCGTAACTGATTTATGAGCTGTTAATGTGATTCAACCAATGGGCTCTATACAGTGTGGAATTCCTTTGCCTTCTCTATTACATAAAGAATTACCTCTGATAGTTATTTATGTAAAAGGTTGTTTCTTCACTATACCTTTACAACAAAAGTACAGAGAATAAATTGCCTTCAAGGTGCCTATGTATAATAATTACTAGCCTGTTAAGAGATCAATAGAAGATTCTCCCATAGGGCATGTTAAATAGCCATACCCTGTGGCAATATTTTGTATGTCAGCCATTGTAAATGTTATATAAGCAATTTTCTCAATCTAGAGTTTTTCATTACAAGGTTGATATTTTACTGGCTCATTCAAATATAGATACTTAGAAAGGATGTTTGAAGAAGTAAAGAAAAATTTGCCTTTTTGGAAATTACAAATTGCTCCTAAAAATACAAAGAGGAGATTCTATTAATTAAGATATAAAATAGATCTACAATAAATTAGACCCCCAAAGATGCAAATCAGGAGAGATTGATTGTGTACACTTAATGACTTTCAAAGATTACTAGGAGACATTTCCAATCTATAACCCACTATTGGGATAAAAAATGATGAACTGTGTAATTTGTTCAAAACCTTAAATAGTGAAAAGGACTTAAATAGTCCAAGAGAATTATCAGTTGAAGCTGAGAGAGAATTGTCTTTTGTGAAAAAGAAAGTACACATGCACATGTGGATCCTTTGGATCCAAAGCTTGATTGTAGTCTGGTTATTTCAGCCTCTACACATGCATTTTTCTACAGGAATATTACTTCAGAGGGAAGATAATATCTTAGAATGGATCTTTATACCACATAAACAGAGAAAAAAATTAAAAACTTATGTGGAAAAGTTCTGAGTTGGTTCTAAAAGGAAAATTGAGGCATTGTCAAATAGACCCAGCAAAATTGTAGTACCTTTTACTAATGATGAAATTGACAAATAATGGACAGAAAGTGAACTTTGGTAAAGAGCTTGCAGTAATATTTTGGGAGAGATTAACAACAAATATCCCCAAAGTGAGAGAATTACATTTACAGAGAACTAACTGGACTCTTCCTCATATTGTAAGGGGAACTCCAATTTTTTGGAGCCCCTGTATTTTATGCTGATGCAAGCAAATTAGGAATGGCAGGTTATAAATCAGGAATTTTAAGTAAAATGGACCATAGCCCTTATGATTCTGTCCAAAAATCAGAATTATATGCTATTTTGATGGCATTAATGGATTTTATAGAACCTGTTAACATATTTACTGACTCTCGGTATGCAGAAAGAGTAATTTTACACATTGAAATTATTCTTTATGAGTCAGAATTAACTTTGTATTTTATTCAGTTATAAAAATAATCAGGAATAGGAATCATTGCTTATATATATAACACACATTTGATACCGTATGATTCTGCCAGGTCCTCTAGTACAAGTTGAAATTGATCTACTTTGGCTTGGAAATTTATAAGAGGTCTCAGAATTTTATTTAAAAAAATCCATGCCAATAGCAAGGATTTGAAAGAAGATTTAAGATTTTTAGGGGATCAGGAAGTGCGGACCGCGGCGGCGGCGGAGCCCGGAGCGGAGGCTGGAGGCTCCTGGTCCCCTGGCCCCCGAGCGGAGCGGAGGATGCAGCAGCCACAGCCACAGGGGCAGCAGCAGGAGCTGGGGCCGGGGCAGCAGCTGGGGGTCCAGGGGGCGACGCCGGGGGCCGGGGGCGGCCCGGGAGGGGGCCCAGGGCCGGGGCCCTTCCTGAAGCGAGAGCTGAAGCTGCTCGAGTCCATCTTCCACCGAGGCCACGAGCGCTTCCGCATTGCCAGCGCCTGCCTGGACAAGCTGAGCTGCGAGTTCCTGATGGCCGGAGCCGGAGGGGCTGGGGCCGCGCCCGGACCCCATCTCCCCTCCCGGGGGTCGGTGCCGGGGGACCCTGTCCACATCCACTGCAACATCACGGAATCCTACCCTGCTGTGCCCCCCATCTGTTCGGTGGAGTCTGATGACCCTAACTTGGCTGCTGTCTTGGAGAGACTGATGAACATAAAGAAAGGGAATACTTTGCTTTTGCAGCATCTGAAGAGGATCATCTCCGACCTGTGTAAACTCTACAACCTCCCTCAGCATCCTGATGTGGAAATGCTGGATCAGCCCTTGCCAGCAGAGCAGTGCACGCAGGAAGAAGTGTCTTCAGAAGATGAAGACGAGGAGATGCCTGAGGACACAGAAGACCTAGATCACTATGAAATGAAAGAGGAAGAGCCAGCGGAGGGCAAGGAATCAGAAGACGATGGCATCGGAAAAGAAAACCTGGCCATCCTAGAGAAAATTAAAAAGAACCAGAGGCAAGATTACTTAAATGGTGCAGTGTCTGGCTTGGTGCAGGCCACTGACCGGCTGATAAAGGAGCTCAGGGACATATACCGATCACAGAGTTTCAAAGGAGGAAACTATGCAGTCGAACTCGTGAATGACAGTCTCTATGACTGGAATGTCAAACTCCTCAAAGTTGACCAGGACAGTGCTTTGCACAATGATCTCCAGATCCTGAAGGAGAAGGAAGGAGCAGACTTCATCCTACTTAATTTCTCCTTTAAAGATAACTTCCCCTTTGACCCACCGTTCGTCAGGGTTGTGTCTCCAGTCCTCTCTGGAGTGTATGTTCTGGGTGGAGGTGCCATCTGCATGGAACTTCTCACCAAGCAGGGCTGGAGCAGCGCCTACTCTATAGAGTCCGTGATCATGCAGATCAGCGCCACGCTGGTGAAGGGAAAGGCACGGGTGCAGTTTGGAGCCAACAAATCTCAGTACAGCCTAACAAGAGCACAGCAGTCCTACAAGTCTTTGGTGCAGATCCACGAAAAAAATGGCTGGTACACACCCCCAAAGGAAGATGGCTAACCTTGGAGTATCATCCCCTTCCTCCTCCCCCAGGCACCACTGGACCAATTACCTTTGAATGCTGTATTTGGATCTCACGCTGCCTCTGGTTCCCTCCCCCCTTTTCCTGGACGTGATAGCTCGGTCTATTGCAGGACAATGGTGGCTATTCTAAACGCTAAGGAAAACAACAACCAACCACACACTGAACTGTTTCAAGTACTCAAGACTGACTACAGACCAACCACCTTGCTGGAACCCTTGCTAGCAGGCTTTCTTATAAACTCTCAAGCCTCGTTACATTGCTGGAAACTCAGCTGTGCTCCAGACTAGAGCCTCCTTACCTATGCTATGGGTTTTTAATTTATTTTCTCTTATTTCATGTACATTGCTTTTTTTGGTTACAGTGTATGATGGATGTGTATGGAAAAAAATGTAACTTTGGGAAAACAATTACAGTTTGTTAATTTGAAGATGCTGGTCTTGACTCATCTTTATTTTTGTTCCTACATCCCCTGGCTGCTGGGTGGTGGGGAGGGGTGCCAGGCCCACCATGCTTTGGTAGCAAGGAGAAGCTGCCGAGAGGCTGCATTTTGCTGCTAGCACAAGAGAAATACCAAGCTGAAGCACTTGCCTGATCTGACCCTAGGTGCTCCTAAAGGCCTCTGAAGCAACCAGCACCTACATTTCTTGGAACAGTCTGGCCTGCTAACCTACAATGCAGAGGCCCAGAAACAACAAATTGTTATTGCTACTTTGTACTAATCTACATTTTGAAGTTTCCAAGAAAAAGATGAGACTGGAGTAGCGGCTTCATAAACTTCTTTTAAGTTGAGTGGGGTGGGCCCAGGCTCCTGGATGCATGAGGTTTTCTCTAACCCCAGCAACCTGCTGGGTGGCTGTAACTCCTTGGTTCCCTGCCTTCCCATCCTCTCTGCTCACCTCTCATCCGCTTCATTAGGTGATATAAGAAAAGATGTGAACTTTGGATTCTTTCTAGCCGTTCTCAAGTTCTGAGCCTACTGGAAACAGCTAGCTCAATGTGGTTGTGTTGTGTGGTGGGTCCTTGGCTCAGCCCCGTGAACAGCATGGAAGGGGAGAAGTCTGCAGAGCTGGCAATCGGCACTGTGCACCGTGTTGGATGGACCTGCTGTTATGAGACTGCTTTCCATATAGCACATGAAGCCTGCATCTTCCCGTCAGTGAGCTTGCTGTGTGATCACCTGCCTGCTGATGTGACAGAAGCGAGGGACAGCTAAGCAAGATCCCAGGGTTTAGAAAACCCAGCTCTGGGATGTCTGGTAATGCTTTTGAGGTGGGCATTTTAATCTGCCCCCCCCCACTTTCTTTTAGGAATTTGAATGTCTTGCTGCTTTAGGTGGATGGAGAGTTCACCAGTCCTACTTGATGCTGCTCTAATTCTGCCTAAGCCCACCCACCAGATTAGGGGTGCTAATACAGTGAGACCGAGACAGAGAAGATACAAGGGGGAGAGTCATCCCATGGAACTGCAATCTATCTTGTAGCCTGTGTGGCTTCCTTCTGAACTTAATGTCAGCTCTGGCTGGCAAGTAGATTGTTTTTAGTAATGTGTACAGTGAGCTGTCCTCTGTATAATGTATTTTGTAATGTATTTTTCTCATCTACCAAAGGATGGATCAAATAAAGTTATTTAAATAGTTTGGCTCTAAAAGAAAAAAAAAGATTTAAGATTTTTCCTTCACCTGACAAGCCAAAGAAATGATAAGGAAATGTCCTACTTATTCTTTATAAAACCAAACTCCACTACCTGCTGAAAGTAACCCAAAGGGTATTCAAAGGAAAGAAATCTTGCAGATGGATGTGTTTCAATTTTTAGAATTTGAAAAATTAAAATATATACACCACATCATTGATACCTATTCAGTATTTCAGTGGGTATCTGCTTTGAGTTCTGAAAAGGTTGATTCTGATTCTTTAATCATACATTTTTAGAAGTTATGGCCATCATGGATATACCTGTACAAATTAAGACTGACAATGCCACAGCATATATCTCTAGTAAAATGAAACAATTTTTGCTTATTACAATATAAAGCATATTACAGCTATACCACACAATCCTAAAGGACAAGCAGTTATAAAAGATAAAATTGAACTTTAAAGTATATGCAAAATAAACAGAAAAGGGTAACACAACCCTCCAGAAATAGATTACATAATGTTCTATTAACTTTGAATTTTCTCAGTGCTAATGAGAAAGGAACAATGCTGTGAAGAGACATTGGATAATAGGAAAAACTACAGAATTAAATGAGCCTGTATACTACAAAGATGTGTTGACCTCAGAATGGAAACCAGGGTATGTGTTACATTGGGGAAGAGGTTTTGCTTTTGTTTCCAGAACAAAAGCGATGGATTCCATCAAAATTGATAAAGGTTCTATTTGAACAAGTGAGACCTCTTAATTAGAAGAGATGATAGTTTATCAGACAGTATTGCTGTTCAATCTAAACTAACTTTAAAACTAACAGACACTTTTCATTTGATCATATATGACTTGCCAAAAGAGAACCTCCCAAAAATTAGGGCTAGGGAAAGTTTTGTTTTTGTCTTTTTGGCAGAATGAAGGCTAAGGAATCTGAAGACCACTGGACAAATGAGACATGAAAATAAAGGACAAATCATCCAGAAAAAAATGTCCCAATAAGAAGAGTAAATTGGCCTATTGGTTTATCACATCTCCAAAAGGATAAAATTTCATAAATCTTCCCAAATGTTTGTTTCTGCTGTTCACTACAGACACCTAATGCAAATAGTCTTCTCAGAGTCCCAGACCAGTTAAAAATGAAAGCTGGTTTTGGAGTTAGATTGTGGCTTACTCCTTCTCTAAACCCAAGCATGCTTGTTAAAGTAAAATCCTAAATCACTGTCTCATGTCAGAAGAACCACCTGATATGAGACAGAAGAAAAAACAAAATTTTGGGACCATTTTATTGCCACCAATTTCATAATCCTTTGCTTTTGTTTTGACTTTTTAAAACTTTTCATAAGGTATTAATATTAACTCAAAATTTCAAATTTAATATATATTTTAAACTTTTTGTCACAGTATTAATGGTCATATAGAATATTAACTAATTCTAAATAAAGGCTTTTTCTAGCTTCCTTTACATGATATCAGGTTTGAGTCTCATCAGGTAACTAGGAATGAAGTTTTTGTAATCTGAATGTACATAACAAATATTGCTCTTCTTTGAGATCTGTTGCATATGACACTTAAAATGTTTAAGTTTTCTGCAATGAACCATGACCATGCCTAACAGTAAACTTTGAAGTCTCCATAAGGGGGTGGGGCCCCACAATGATGATTCCACATGGACTATAATAATGCCACTAAGCTGACAAACACCATCTAAAAATCAGCTTTGGGCAATGAACTGCTCAGGACAATCTCAAGGTGACTATCTAAAATGATCCAGCTTCACAGACCACTCTAGCCACAACTCCTGCACTTTCCCATTACAAAAAGTCTGAACAACAAATGATATAGCTACCTCTCCCAGAAGTTGACAATTAACCCAAATTTTCTTTTGAGGATCCCCTAAAGATGTCACCACCCCCAGATAGCAGGAATTAATTTAAGAACTTAATGCCCACATTCCCAAGAGGTAGGATGGGTGGTTTTTTGGTCATTTAATGGGCTATTGATATTTGTCATTATTTAGGGGGTTTGATTACAAGTTGTTGTTGGTAATGGTCAAGAAAAATCTGAACAAAGGTGTTTAGATTGAGGGTTTTAGTTTTGAAAAAAAAATGTGTATAGAAATGATAGGATAAATGGGTAGATTATTGAATCTGCTTTTAAAAAGCAACTATTTAGCCAGGTGGTGGTAGTAGCACTCAGGATGCAGAGCCAGGCAGATCTCTGTGAGATTGAGGCCAGCTTGGGCTACCAAGTGAGTTCCAGGAAAGGTGCAAAGCTATACAGAGAAACCCTGTCTTGAAAAACCAAAAAAAAAAAAAAAAAAAAAGCAACTACTTGTTTTAAATATTTTACATTGATATAGATCTTTGTACATTGATACAAATTTGAGATTGTTTTTTGTTAGAACCCACTGTACATGAATACATGCATTCCTACTCTTTCCAAGGTATTGTACCTATAGATCTCAGTTCATGATGTAATGCAAATTTCTAGTCCTTGAAAGTTATTACAAACTAGTTTAGGATAATGAGGAACTGCAGGTTAGTAGTCAGTCAACTATTATAATCAAACTTGTAGTTATATCAGGTATGTTTTCAAAGTCAAACAGAGTTATATTTTAGATAGATCATCTTCAAACACTTTAGAGATACACAGAATATGGCATTTAAGATGTTTTAATAACATAGATTTTTTTTTTAATGACAAGGAGGCATAACTTCTGGCAGCACCAAGTTACATAGGAGAAGATGAAGGGCATCAAAGAAATGCCATATGAAGTTTACTTTCTTTGTAGCAAAATTTAGTCACTGGACAAGAAACTGCCCTTGCCTCAGCTGCTGACAGTATGCTGTCCAAATAGGACAAGCAGGACACAAAACAAAGGGCTGCCGAACTTTGCCAAGACAAGGTAGGACAGTCCTTCAGAATATCTTTTCTCACAGAAAAATCTGTAAGATATGCTAGACCTATAGGCTGAAGATGGATGTCCCAATGTTACAAAGGAACCTTGGGTGACTGTGAAGGCAGCAAGCTGTTTCTATCATTTCTCACATTTTTTTTTTGGAATTTGAATGCTTGTACTTCCTGCTTACTTAGATAATATTTTTTCCTTCTCAGGGCTCTGATGGAATTGAAGGCTTTACAGTTATAGTTATAGTTATAGGTTGTTTTTTTGTTACAAGATTCAGAAAAGAAATTCACTAAAGAGGTGTAAAGTGTATAAGGTTGAAAGACACTAAAAGATAACTTTGGTAATGCAAGTTTGAGTAGAACGTGAACTAGATACAACCTTTTGGACTCACCAAGAGTCAGGATTGAAAATATGTTATTGTCTCTGAATTTGTCAAATGTTTATGGACTAGAAATTGTTGATGTATGTATTGCCTGTATATATTGTATATAGTTATTGCACCTATTGTACATACATAGTTATAACATTCATTCTTTTTTTATTTAATACAAACAGGGAGATGTGGTGGTATTTTGTTTGTGCTCTATCAAATAAAGATTGCCTAGAGATCAGAGTGTGGAGCTAGCCACTAGAGACCAGGCAGTAGTGGCACACACCTTTAATCCCAGCACTTGGGATCTCATGCCTTTGATCCCAGCACATGGAGGGCACACTCCTTTAATCCCAGCACTTGGGAGGAGGAAAAATAAAGTGATAAGGCAGGATGAAGACAGGAACTCATCCCTTTCAGTCTGATGATTTCTAGAGGTAGGAAATCATTCTAGTGGCTGGGCTGACTGCTCTGCTTTTCTGATCTTTCATCTTCCACTCTATCTGACTCTGAGTTTTTATTAAGGCCAATTAGAATTCATGCTAAATTGTGGCACTATAAGAGGTGTGGTGTTGTTGGAGTGGGTGTGGCTCTACTGGAGGAAGTTTGTCACTGCAGTGGTGGGCTTTGAGGTCTCCTATGGTCTAGCTATGCCAGTGACAGAGTTGCTTCTGCTGCCTTCAGAACAGGATGTAGAACTCTCAACTCCTACTCTAGCTCCATGTCTTCCTCTATGCCACCATGCCCCACCATGGTGAAACTGAACTAAACCTGTGAAACTGTAAGCTAGCCTTAATTAAATGTTTTCCTTTATAAGAGTTGCCATGGTCATGGTATCTCTTCACAGCAATAAAACCTGAATTAAGAATGGTCTGAACTAGTTTTACTTAGTGGGGAATAAAGGTTTCTCTGGAAACTTATAATTGAGATTTTATGAATTCTTACATGTTAAAATAGTGAATTCCATATGGATATACAAGCATTATTTATATCTGCCATAGACTAAGTAGTTGTGGAAGGGGCTGGATGATAGCCCAGAAAAAAAAGTTCTTGCTTCTCTTCCAGATGACCAAGTTTGGTTCTCAGCACCCAAATTAGGTTTGCAACTACCTATAACTTCAGCTCCAGGAGATTTGTCAGCTTCTTCTGGCCTCTGTGCCTCTGTTGATACCGATCCTCCCCCCCACCCCCCACTCACCAAGGAAAATAAAAATACATCTTTAAAAAATGTTGAAAATATGGTGTGATTATGCAGAACATAATGATAAATAGTACCAGAACAAAAGTTGCCAATGATTTCTACCAAATTCTGATTCATAAATGGAGCAATTAGATGGGGGAAAAAGGAATTAAAAATGTACGTTTTGATTCTGGCTGTGATATAAAATGATCAGATGTTCCTTGTACCATAAGTTTAAATAGATTTGAAAAAATATCATTAAAGTGATAGAACCAGAAATTTACTATATTTTCAAAACAATAAACACATCAAAGTAGGAGGAATTTCAATTGCCAGAATGGCAAGATTTTAATTAAAATAACAGAGATTCCTGCAAGGCAATGGCTTCAAGTATGACACCCTCTTATTGAAAAGGACAAAGGTATAAGGATAACATCAAAGACTGCACTACTCACTTTTAATATGGAGAAATGATCCTGGAGCAAGGAAGGCAAAAGGCTCCTTTTAGATGAATGTAAAGAGAGATCTGACCATGAGTCCTCTGGAAGAAATGAATCCCTGCCAACCTCATGGCTTTAATTAATTAGACCCTGAACTTCAGTGGGTCTAATCCCAACACAGAGACTATAACTGACACAATGACAATGCTTAGTTTTGCTCTAAATAATTAAATTAAATTACATGTCATTGTCATTCACCTTGCCCCTGACAGGTGCCTATCAAGTTCACATCACTTTTCTACAAGCCCCCTTACTGAGTGTATCCACAGTGAATAAAATGTATGGACTGTTAGTCAATCTTTGCCATTATTTGATCATTTTATCAGCCTTACAACTGAACCCTGTAACTTCCATTATCACCAGTAAGAGGTGCTCACAAATGTGCAAAAAAATTTTTTTCCTATAAAAATAAGAAAGATAAGGTTAGTTTCTCTCCTATAATTTTATAGATATAATTCAACAGTAGATGGTTACAGATACAGAAGCCACATTTCAAGCATCAGGAAGAAAAGGCACCTGTAATATTTCAGAACTGGCTTGACAAATCCATGACCAGTCATGTTTTCTACTTTTCAATGTGTATTTTAGAATACCTGGTTTTATCATATCACTGAGAATAAGTTTCTACACATGGTTGCCCAAAACATTCTGCTTTGTTGCTTGGGGTAAATATGAACTTAGTAAGCATGGAAATACCAACTAGCCCAGAGAGAGAGTTTAGTACCATTTGAAATACACTGTTTGTCTTGCTTGAGATAACTTGCTCTTAATACATGTTTGTGACTGTAGGGATATGGTGGTATTGTAGGCTACAGTTGTTATTTCTGGCTTATTTATCTTCATAGAAGTGAGGCATATATTTGTTGTACATCTTTAAGTTCAGAATATGGCCTTTCAACCTGAAACAAAATTTGAAAAATGGACTGTAGATTGGACTAAGGATAAGTGGGTGGAATACTTGCCTATTATACACAATGACCTTGGTATTCTCCCGAATATCCTAAAAATAAAATATGATATTCATTTTTAATTTCAACATCTGAACATGGAAGGCAGGAAGATTACAAATTCAAGGTCTTACTCAGCTACATAACAAATTTGAAACTAGTCCATTTTGAGACTCTGTCTCAAACAAACAAATAAACAAACAATTAAATAAATCCAAAATAAAGGGAATAAAGGAAACCAATGACTTATTAATTTTTCAAATCCATAGAGATAATCTATGTGAAGTGAAACCCATTCATATGCCTAATGTATTTATAACACATACTTAAATTAATATTCACTTGTCCTGATATTTATTGAAAATATGAGAATCAATGAACCCCACATGCAGATATAGTTTAAAAGAATGCAGATCTGTTGCACCAATACAATTTTTCCCCTTTGGAGATGTGGCAGGGTTGACTGTAGATGTAACCAACCGTCTTATTAAAATAAGAAACACAGAACCAATGTAAAAGAGAAAACCAAGAGGTCAGAGCTCAGAGCTAAAATCTTACCTCCTGCAGTGCGCCTAGCTTCCCCAAAAGAGAGCTACTTCCTGTGTGTCTGTCTTTAAATAGTCTTTCTGTTCTGCCTTCTTATTGGTTGTAAACCCAAACACATGACTGCCTCGTCACTGCCTGTCAGTACCACCCTCCAGGTCTTAAAGGCATATGTCTCCAATGCTGGCTGTATCCCTGAACACACAGAGATCTACCTCGCTCTTCTACCAAGTGCTGGGATTAAAGGCATGTGCCACCACCACCACACTCTTGCTATGGCTCTGACCCCTGAGCAACTTTATTTATTAACATACAATGAAAATCACATTTCAGTACAAATAAAATACCACCATAGTTGACTAAATCAAGGGTTGTCTTGTGTGTTGTTCTGAAGGGGTCAGTTTCTAATTATTAAATACTGTACTTATTTATAAACTTTTACAGAGTTGGATTCAAGAGAGAAATTTTTGAAGAGAAATTACACATCCAAGGTCAGAGTTGAGAATACAGGCTGATAGGTATGTTATTTTCTAAGTAATTTGAATTATTCTATGTCACAACTGCCTGTCCAACGGGACCTATAAGAGGTGGCTTGATTTGGTGTGATGGAAACTAATTTGGAGTGAAGTAGATCTGAGTTTACCTTTTAATTCTAGAGTTTACTGTATGTGTGATCTTTAGTAAAACATCCTTGAGCCCCTTTTGTTTGCCTTGTATGCAAAAGTGCATAAAATAATAACTGGCTTGTTGGAACATGACTGGAATTCAGAAACACATAGTGTGTGCTTGACCTAACAGCCACTGAGAAAGTCCCACCTTCTTACTTGTTCAAGGTGACAGATGTTGGCCATGAAGTGTGCATCTGTATTGCTGGCTATGGGATGTACAACCAGTACTGTTTGCCCATACTTTGAAATGAAATGGCTGAGCTACAATAGGAAAAGTAGAATTGCATCTGCAACAATGGGATGGCATGTTGCACTGTAGCTCTGCCCTGCCCCAGAGGAAAGCTAACTCAGAGACCAGTGACTGTCCTTTCTCCTTTCTCAATGCATGTGTGACATGAAAAACCAAAACCAAAACCAAAAAGAGAAACAATACAACAACAACAAAACAAATGAAGGCCTAATTTCTTAAGCTTATGATATTGAAATAGTTGTACAGCAACACAATCTAAAATATTTTGCATTGAAATAAGTGGAATGGATTGAGAAGACTATAGCTAAAAAAATTGTGATGGCTCTTTACACTTAGGTGCCTAGTAAATGTAGCTGCACCTTCTCTAGAATCACCAGGGTCACTGTCACTTGGCTCTTTCCAAATCTTTCTGATAGCTAGGTGCTCTAAGACCAGGACTAATAACCGGTGGGGCAGTTTTCATCCTTAGGCAAAAGGCAAGAGATTTTATCTATCATCAGTCTGTATTGCATCTTTACCCTATCCATCTACCTCTCACCTCTATTTATCTATCATCATTCTGTATTATATCTATCTAAAAACAGTCTATATATAAATAGAAGAACGGTATATATCACAAATTAATCTCAAACAATCTACATGTGAAAAGAAATATATAAACGAATCATTTGACAGAAACATGCTAGGAAATTTACATGATATTGGTGGTAAATTATGATAACACAATAAAGAAGAAATTATAAGTTAGATTTTAAATAAAAAATGCTCTGTGGCTTACTTGCTTAGCAGAGTGAAGAACAACCACAGACAGAGTAAACATTTTTAGTACACATATATAATAATAAACATTATATCCCAGATATAAGAAAACTAATAGTGCTATGAATCCCTGTACAAAACTAACATAAGGTCAAATCCACTGAAATTCCACCATGGGTCCACAAATGGCTCCCATGTCCCTTACCTATCAATGGAGCTATTGGTAGTTGATAACTCCTAGGGACTAGAGAGTCACTTTCCTTGGGTGTTTGGCCATAGGTAGATTGTCTATGCCACAGTGGATGACACCATATATTTAGACACATGACCAGTAGTAATTTCCCTCAGTTATACACACACACACACACACACACACACACACAGCAGGAAGTAGGAGGAAAGAAGTGTAGGGAGTGTTTAGTGTGTGTTAGAGGTGAAGAGTTCAGGATGAACACAATCAAGATACATTGAACGTTTGTATGACATTTTCAAAGAATACATAAGACATTACTCAAACAAGAAAAAAATAATCCTCATATTTCCAAATATCTTGAACAGATACTTCTTCAGAGGAAATGCTGATGGCCTATAAATCTCTGTAAGTACATAACAGAAGTTTAAATAAAATAACAGTGGTGCATATTTGAACTAATTAGGATCATGAAGCACCACCACCACTATCACCCCACAACACAGGCAGCAACAGCAGTGTCACTGGCTGAGGAGAATGGGAAACCACAGGTGATCTCATTCCCTGAACAGTGGAAAGCAAAACATTGAAAACTCTTTGGAAAATCATGCTTCAGTGTCCTGTAGAGTTAGACATGAACTTAGCAGAGGATCCATTCTTACAATTTAAGATATTCCCCAACTAATTTAGAAATCCTGCAGAAGATCAAACTAGCCAAAATTCTAGAATAGATGGGGAGGAGCTCTCAGCACCATGCTTCCTAAAGAAGAGCTGTTGGGACTTGATATTTACTGAGAGAGGGTAAATCATTATTCTTTGAAGATGCTTTGGTGAATGGCCCGCATATGCACATATGGCATCCCTAATTGAACTAAGTGGGTTATCACAGGACTGTGGGAAGTGAGTCTGGAGAAATTTCTCAGTGGTTAAAAGCACTGGCTGCTATTCTAGAGGACCCAGGTTCCAATTCTAGCATGCAAATGGAGGCTTACCAACACCTGTAACTCCATTTTCATGGAATGTGATATTTAGATATGTACCTGTATGAAAACTAAATCTGTAAAGAAAAATTGTAACTGAATATAATCTTATCCACAAACATATACCGCAAAAAGCTTCATGTAATAATGTCTATCAAAGATTTAAGTCACATGTATTTGTAAGAAAACCTGATTGATCAATCAATACATCAATTAATATACCAGAAGATTAGTAAATGTATCAATAGATTAATGAGTATACCATTTTGAATCTACAGGACAGAAGATTACCTGATAAAAAGTAACACACTATGAAATCACATAAAGAGATTAACCTTAAATGCATAATGCTAAGGTCAGCCCACAAAGGCAATATGTTGTCTAGTTCTAATTACATCACATTCTGCAAGGTACAAAGTTATGCAGCTGGTTAAAATTTTCACTGAGAAAGGAACATCCAATATGTAAATTTCCTGAGGCAGTGAAGATGTTCCATTTGAGTGACTCCATGGGGCTTTGCATTTTATAAAACTCAAAGAAGTTTACAGCATGAAAAGTGAACATTATTGCATGCAAATTTTTAAAAAGCATTGAGAATATCAGAGGATGCCAGGCTTTAACAGAGAGTAGAATACAGATAAAATAATCTAAGTATATTATGGATGCATAAAACAAACACTGGAGATGCTGTAGAGTGAAAGAATGCTGACCTAAGTCTTTTTGAAATGAGTGAGTTCTGTGAGACTGAAGAGAAAAAATAGATAGGGACAGCTGATAAGCATAGGAATATGATTTTAAAATTCTTGAATTGAACACAGAATACATGGATGATACATGTAGAGAGCCAGACCTTTGGAATTGCAGTAAAAAAAAAAAGTACCGATGTATAAGGAAAAGTGAATAAATCCATGAAGTCACAACCTATAGCTGGAAGTGTCACTGTGAATTTCCTTTCAGCACATAAGAGATGGTGCTGTCTATGTATACAACATATACACAAATGTTACCACTTGCACTATCTTCTGTGAACTGAGAAAACCTGAAATCAATGATAACTTGTGCAAATGAGTTCATCTCGTATACAGCTTTTGATTTCTAATATCATCATTTAATAAAAAACTGTTAAGCTTCTTTGTAAAGGTATAGAGAGATAACACCATGGAATTGATAAAGCTTATAAACACCTTCAGCAACATAGCAGGATACAGGATCAACTCAAAAAAATCAGTAGCCCTCCTATATACAATGGACAAAGAAGCTGAGAAGGCAATTAGAGATACATCACCCTTTACAATAGCCAAAAATGACATAAAATACCTTGGGGTAACACTAACCAAGCAAGTGAAGGACCTATATGACAAGAACTTTAAGTCCCTGAAAAAAGAAATTGAAGAAGATGTCAGAAAATGGAAAGATCTCCCATGCTCATGGATAGGCAGGGTTAACATAGTAAAAATGGCAATCTTACCAAAAGCAATTTACAGATTCAATGCAATCCCCATCAAAATACCAACACAATTCTTCACAGACCTGGAAAGAATAATACTCAACTTCATATGGAAAAACAAAAAACCCAGGAGAGCTAAAAGAAACCTGTACAATAAAACAACTTCTGGAGGCATCACAATCCCTGACTTCAAGCTCTACTATAGAGCTACAGTAATAAAAACAGCTTGGTATTGGCATAAAAACCGACATGTGGACCAATGGAATCGAATTGAAGACCCTGACATTAACCCACACACCTATGGACATATAATTTTTGACAAAGAAGCCAAAAGTGTACAATGGAAAAAAGAAAGCATCTTCAACAAATGGTGCTGGCATAACTGGATATCAACGTGTAGAAGGCTGCAAATAGATCCATATCTGTCACCGTGCACAAAACTTAAGTCCAAGTGGATCAAAGACCTCAACATAAATCCATCTACTCTGAACCTGCTAGAAGAGAAAGTAGGAAATAGTCTTGAACGCATTGGCATAGATCACTTCCTAAATATAACACCAGTAGCGCAGACACTGAGACAAACAATCAATCAATGGGACCTCTTGAAACTGAGAAGCTTTTGTAGAGCAAAGGATACGGTCAACAAGGCAAAGCGACAGCCTACAGAATGGGAAAAGATCTTCACCAACCCCACATGTGACAGAGGACTGATATCCAGAATATATAAGGAACTCAAGAAATTAGACATCAAAACGACCAACAGTCCAATTGAGAAATGGGCTTTAGAATTAAACAGAGAATTCTCAACAGAGGAAACCCAAATGGCCGAAAGACATTTAAGGAATTGCTCAACATCCCTAATCATCAGGGAAATGCAAATCAAAACAACTCTGAGATACCACCCTACGCCTGTCAGAGTGGCTAAGATCAAAAACACTGAAGACACTTTATGCTGGAGAGGATGTGGAACTAGGGGTACTCTCCTCCACTGCTGGTGGGAATGCAAGCCTGTACAACCACTTTGGAAATCAATATGGCGCTTTCTTAGAAAATTGGGAATCAATCTCCCCCAAGATCCAGCTATACCACTCCTGGGCATATACCCAAGAAAGGCTCAATCATACCACAAGAGCACTTGCTCAGCTATGTTCATATCAGCATTGTTTGTAATAGCCAAAACCTGGAAACAACCTAGATGCCCTTCAACTGAAGAATGGATAAATAAATTGTGGCACATATACACAATGGAATACTACTCAGCAGAGAAAAACAATGACATCATAAGGTTTGCAGGCAAATGGATGGATCTAGAAAAAATCATCCTGAGTGAGGTAACCCAGACTCAGAAAGACAAATATGGTATGTACTCACTCATAGGAAGATGCTAGATGTGGAACAAGGATGACTGGACTGCTACTCACATCACCAGTGAGGCTACCTGGAAAACGGGACCCCAAAAAAAGACACGGAGAAATGGACAAGATCTACAGGAACAGCCTGGTCATGAGTGGGAACAATGAAGGACGACGGTCGAGGGAAAGAGAGTGGGAGATCCTAGCTGGATCAAGAAAAGAGAGGGAGAACAAGGAATAGGAGACCATGGTAAATGAAGACCACATGAGAAGGTGAGAAGGGCCTGAGGAAGCAGAGAGCTAGGGAGGCCCACGGAGATCCACAAAGAAACCCCTGCAAAAGACTGCTGGCAATGGTCGCGAGACTGCAGGAACTGACCTACTCTGGTGATGGGATGGCCAGACATCCTGACAGTTGTGCCATAAACCCCATCCAAGGACTGAGGAATCTGAATGCAGACATCCACGGCTGGGCCCCTGGTGGAGCACTGGGAGTCTAATTAGTGAGAAAGAAGAGGGTTTATATGAGCGAGAATTGTTGAAGCCAAGGTTGGATAAAGCACCAGGACAAATAACCAATGAATGGAAGCACAGGATCTATGAACCAAAGGCTGAGGGGCCCCCAACTGGATCAGGCCCCCTGAATGCGTGAGACAGTCATTTGGCTTGATCTATTTGGGAGGCAGCTGTGCATTGGTGCCTGGTCCTGGGCTCCTTGCATTAGTTGGCTGTTTGAATCCTGGGACTTATGCAGGGACACTTGGCTCGGTCTGGGAGGGGGGGAATGGACCTGCCTGGACTGAGTCTACCAGGTCGACCCCGGTCCTCGGAGGAGACCTTGATCTGGAGGAGGTGGGAATGGGGGGTGGGCTGGGCGGGGCGAGAGGGGGAGAACTGGGGAATCTGTGGCTATTATGTTGAACTGAATGGTGTTGTAAAATAATAAAAAAAATGATTCTTAAAAAAAAAAAAGTGGTTGCTACTCTTTCAAAGGACCAGAATTCTGTTCCCAATAAGGCATCTTACAATTGCATGTAACACCAGCTACATAGGACCCAACACCATCTCTGAACTCTGGCCCCCAAATGAAGACACACACACACACACACACACACACACACACACACACACACACACACGATGCATGCACACATCCACACACATGAGTGGACATGCACATAAATACAAATAGAAATTCCAATAAAGATGCCTTGTAAAATTGGCTAATTTTAAGATGAGGGAGAACCCATAAAAATCCAGAGTCACTGAGAACAATGCTAGGCAAATACACATACGGTTACGGGAGTACTCCAAGCATTTCCAAGATCAAAGACAGAACAATTAAAATAAGAAAGTCCTTGTTGCACTGTCATTATTATGGTGAAAAATAAATGTGTATATATATATATATATATATATATATATATATATATATATATATTCCACGTTTGATATATGTAATTAATAAAAACATGAAAATAAAGTTAACACAATTAAATGAACTCTGAAAGCCTTGAGGTGAGTAAATAAAAATCAACACTAAAGTGCAGTTTTATTTCTTTATGTCTTTATTATATTTTATTATGGAGGTTCACACACAATTCTGGAGTCTTCAATATAGCCTTCAGACATGAAAAACCTTGTATTTTATTTGTTAACTTATTTTTGTTGATCCATTTATTTATGTGTATGTTGTTTTCAGTCCAGGCTGATTTCAAACTCATTATGCAGCTGAGGCTGACTTTGACCTCTGTATCTTCTTCACCTACAAAATACTGGTATTAAAGGAATTGTTACCACCCCTGGTTTAAGTGGTGCTAGGAATAGAAGCCAGGGCCTCTTCCATGCTGAACAAGCACTCTACCAGATAAACCACATGCCCAGCCCCTGTACCATGTATACAGATAATCAAATAGAGTCCTGGAGCTCTGCCTGGGACCCAGCTGTGGATCTCTGCATCTGCTTCCATCAGTCACTGGATGAGGGTTCTATGGTGACAGCTAGGGTATTCAACCATCTGATCACCAGAGTAGGTCAGCTCGGGTGCCCTCTAGACCATTGCCAGTATTCTATAGTAGAGTCATCTTTGTGGATTCCTAGGAACCTTCCTATTCCCATGGTGCTTTCAATTATCATGGTATCTCTTGCCCTGTTCTCCCACTCTGTTCCCGTTCCAGATCGAACTTTCCACTCCTCTAAGCTCTTATTCCCCTGTCCCTTGCTCTCCATTACCCCCGCCTCACTCCCAGTTTGCTCATGTAGATCTCATCCATTTCTCCATTGCTGGGTGATCCCTGTGTCTTTCCTACGGTTCTCCTTATTAGCTAGCCTCCCTGGAGCTGTGAGTTGCAGTCTGGTTATCCTTTGCTTTACATCTAGCATCCACTTATGAGGGAGTACATAGCATGTTTGACCTTCTGAGTCTGGGTTATCTCACTCAGAATGATATTTTCTAGTTCTAATCATTTGCCTGCAAACCTCATGATGTCATTGTTTTTCTCTGCTGAGTAGTACTCCATTGTGTATATGTACCACATTTTCTTTATCCATTCTTCAGTTGAGGGGCATCTAGGTTGTTTCCAGGTTCTGGTGTTACAAATAATGCTTCTATGAACATAGTTGAGCATGTGTCCTTGTGGTATGCTTTAGGACTCCAATCGACAAGAGAAAGGAGAGATTCTATGAGCAAGAGATATCTAGACAATGATTGGAAAAAGTACAGAGACAACTAACCAAACTAGTAGAAACACATCGACTAGGGACCAATCAACGGGAGGCCCCATGGTACTGGACTAGGCCCTCTGGATAAGTGAGACAGATGTTTAGCTTGAACTGTTAAGGGGCCCCCCAGGCAGTGGGATTGGGACCTGTCCCTAGTGCATGAGCCGGCTTTTTAGAACTTAGTGCCTATGGTGAGATACTTTGCACAGCCTTGGTGCAGGAAGGAGGGGTTTGGACCTGCCTCAACTGAATGTACCAGGCTGTACTGACTCCCCATGGGAGACCTTGCCTTGGAAGAGGTATGAATGGAAGGTGGGTTGGGGGTGAAGGCTGGAGAGTGGGAGGAGGGAGGACAGGGCATTAAATAGAAAATTTCTTAATTAGAAAAAAGGAAAAAATGAAAAAAATAAACAATGAATCTATTAGAACAAATCCATCCAGAAATACAAAACTTTGTTGGCATGGTGATAGAGGAAGATGTATCATTACTCTGCTAGGAAACTGAGAACCTGGTTTTCATATGTAATTTTTCATGTTTGTTATCATCATAAATAATAAAAATAAATTACATGTTGCTTTCCCACACACATCTCATTGCATTCCATTTATGTCTTTGAGTAAGTTTAGTAGACAATACATTCCTTTGAAATCACAATTGGATTTATAATATAATTGTCAGATGAATTATATTTTCATACTGTATCTTCTACAGAGAATGTTTATATTCTAGATTTGTCAGGAAACAAACCAAAATAATTTTTCTTTGTTTTTTTCATTGACCTGCTCCTTGACTCTAAGCAATCAATAAGTTATCATCCCCAGGGTAGTGATGGTTATTTCTCCCTGTATAGGAGTATGAACTCATTCACTGTGTCATATGAGTGTGATGCTACTTGCCATTATTAGATAACTAACATTAACGAAGCTCCTGCTCACATCTAGAATTTTATGAGGTTTTTCTCCTAGAAAACTTAAAGGTTTATTAGCATAAACATCAAACTGTATACATAATCATTGCTTTCCTTTCTAGATCATTCCCTTCTCTGGCATTTTAAGAAAGCCAATCAGAAATGTTTAAATGATATCAATTATATATAAGTGTCTAAAATTCTCGCCTCACTTCATTTGCCAAAACTTCTTTTGGAATAAATTCATTTCCTAGTAAAATTATCTGGATACTTTCAGAAAGAATAGAATCAAGTATTTTTTGCTTAATTTTTAGACTCTAAGTGCAAAAATCAAATGTGAAGCTAACATTATATAGAGGAAAGAAAGAAGGTGTCTTTCTCTATTCTTTGCAAGATTCCCTCCAATATAAGTAACCAGCATAGATTTTTCTATTTTAATTTGATGAATGCTTAATGTGATTCGAGATTAGTTTCTTGTTGTAATATAATAATTTCACAAAATTTATTGAGGCATGTATTGGATCAAGTGTTCATGTTGTTAATTTTTTAGATCCCTCCAATGGAGTACCATTTCATTTTCATTCTAAAATATCATCTAGTTTGACCTCAGATCCTCTTGCTCTTGCCCTGATTCACTTACCCTTCTCCAACACACCTAGCCTTCTTGTTATCCTATCTTTTGGGTCTTTTTCTGAATGCTAACTCACAGATTTGCCTTTCTTGAGTCTTCTTACATCATACACAGATATATTCAAATTAGAACCTGAATTTAATTCTTAGTTAACTTTCCTGTTTTAGTTTTCCCCAAATGCACAATACTGTCTGGAATAACATGCTATGCAAATATGCAAATATGTTGTTTAGTCACTATGAGCAAAAATTCCCATCTCTTTTTTCTTGTTCCCTTATCACCTGTGTTAATTCAAAACTAAAAAGTATCAAGCAAGGGTCAGAGTCTCAGAAGCAACAGACATAAAAAAGTGCAAACATATATATGTATGTATGTATGTATGTACACATTATATGAAGCAGGAAAAAATAGAGAAAGTGAAATAAATAAAAGGCAAACTAAGCCAAGAAATGTCATTTTAAACTACCAGTAATTTGTACAACAGGAAAAACAGATAACAGGCGTCATTATTTGCCAGAATATATATATATATATATATATATATATATATATATATATATATATATATATATATATATATAAATGTTGACCTGATAGATGTAAATAGGTTCACCATAACTGTGTGTAAGTTTCTCCTCTCACAAAGTAAAAGCATAACAATGTGACATACTAATTAGAAATGGATTAAGCACTCGTGAAAAAGTTGAGAAAGAGAATTTCAAAAAAATGCATATCTTAGTCTTTTATCCTGTTGCTGTGATAAAGAAGTAAAGGAGACAGAGTTTATTTTGGCTTAAGGCTATACCAAACAATGAATAGAAGTCAAGGGAGCATGACCTAGAAGCACACACAAACATTCCTCCACACTCAGAGACTATTGAATGCCATATGCAACCCACTTCCTCCTTTTTCTACAGTTCAGAATCCCAAACTAGGGTGTGGGGCAAGGCAAAGTGGAAAGGTGTCCCCGTCTCATTTAACCCAAATAAGATAATTCCCTACAGGCATATCACAAGGCTAACCTTACTAAGATAATCCCTCACAATGTGGGCTAAATTCTTGTCTCCAAGGTGATTATAGGTCTCATAAAATTGACAACACAACTATAACAATTTAATTAAATTGTTTTAAAACATCTTAAGAGCATAAAATTGGTATTTACTTACAATGATTGTAGTTAAGAAAATAGTTTACCTTTAGTACACAGTCATATATAATCAAATCTTTTGTTATTTAAGCTATTGTTATGAAATTTTATCTTTTATATCTTTCTCAAAAGTTTTTTATTGGTACAAAGAAAAATGAATATTTTTTATCCTTTTGTTATGTTTTAGAAGTTCCAGTCAGAATAACAGTATTCTGTGGGTATCTATATGCCTTCCAAGTACAGTATTATTACATCTACAAATAGGAATGACTTAACTCCTGATAACATCTACTGATGGTGCCTCCCACTGCATTTTCCATTTGACTGAATGACTTGTCCATTACATCTAACCCTTCTGCTTCTTTTTCAGATTCAGTTTTCTTGCTCAAACAGTCATGGTGTTTTGGAATTTCTCATCCACATAGCTGATTCTTTTGGTCACGTATCAATCTTATCTATGTTCCGAAGTGATTTCCTTGCTTCATCATGGATATGATTGAGTTATCTGTGTGGGCACTGAACAGTTTTTAAAGTAGCATTGTAGTATTTTTCTTTTCTGGCAATTCCACTATCTCATTGTTTTCTTTTAATCATAAGCTTAGAGGAGTGTCACACTGGAATGCCTAAGCAGTGCTAGCTTTCAAGAGCTTACCACAGTGAGTTTCCAAATGTTTACCTGGAAAATATTCATAGAAATAGTCATAAAAATAGATTTCTGTTTTTATTTCTATTTGCAAAGCTCAATATGTCAGAAAAGTTTTGGTTTGGTTTTTTTCTATTTATTTGTTGCACAGTTGATAGGTTTTGCAGGCAGGGCCTATGTAGTATGAGCTAGCCTTAAATTTGGTCACCATAAAATTGTGATCCCCTTGCCTCAGATTTATGCTGCACTGTATTCTCATCCATAACAGTATATGCTTCCTATATTCAAGTGGATATATCCAAGTACCTAGTGCTAGTCATTTTACTTCAAACCCATATAGTTAATCTTTATATACATGTATTTTGCAATCTATAAAACTTTATTAAAATATGTAAAATTTTGTTCTTGAATTATGGCAATGAGGACACCAACAAATGATTTACAAAATACATACATACATAAATACATACATGTATGTGAGTGTTTGTGTATGATATGTGCAATAAGCCTGATGCTGGGTTCATTTTTAAAAGTCTGTCATTTCTTGCCAATGTGAATTCATAAAATGTAATTGTTATTGGTTACTTATTTATTACAAGACATTAATTGGTTGTATCATTGGACTTTAATCTAAGTTTCCAAAGGCAAAATCAGATGCAGTGATAAAATCATAGTGACCAGATCAAATCCTAATGAGGGCTCTATAAGGAGGATATTTAAATAAACACCTATAGCTATTATTTTCTCCTAAATTAATTCACTGAAGTATTACAGAAAAACAGCCTCATGACAGAAACCATTTCCCAACTATCACCAAGGAGGATAATAAAAATTATTGAAAATAAGAATTACAGTGAAAACATGTCATTTCAAAATGTAGACATTAAAAGTGATAAAAATGCTTCTTATTACTTAATAAGTGTTTTCAGTTTCATAATTTAATCTCTCTCATGCATTGCAACAAAAGTTAATGTGTTATATTATTTTACCATGACAATTATTTCTGTTCATTGTGCCTGTAAAATTCTATAGTAGCTTATCAACACCTACCTTCTTCTTTCAGGAGAATGCACCTCTGTGATTCTTCAGTGCAATTATTGTGGTTCATAAAAACTCTGTTATTATGTTGGCTTAGAATAATATGCTTTTTACATAAAAATAACTTACAGTTATTCTCTCCTCTACTGGTAATTATAACCCAAGTCCATTGCAGTAATAAACTCGGGCTGAGCATTTGATGGACCACTTTATTTTATTCCAACTACCCTTTTTCTATTAGCACTATTTATTATGTCTTCATAAACATGATACACAGTCACAGTGGAGCATAAGACACAACACATCTAACATTTGCTCAAATTCTGGCTTTTACTTCTGAGGCAAAAAAAAAAAACAAGTTGTTATTTATTTGGAATATTGGAGAGTATTCCAAAGCTGTACCCAGGTGCTACATAATCTTGAAGAAAAATTAGTTTGTAAACATATATTTTTGAACAAACCAGCATTCCTCGTATGATGCAGCCTAGCCACAGATGACAGTCTCTCTTCTAAACTTTCTACTAAGAGATAAAAATAAAAGGACTGAGGCCAGATCCAAAGGAATTATACTTATTGTCTCCAGTTATGGCCACTATGTAACCTGAGAATTAGTCTACAAGTATTTCCTGTCCTAGATTACCATGAAAAGTACAAAATTTGTAGTTTATATTTTTATTATCAATCCCATATATGCCCTCTTCTGTTCATTCCAAGAATTATTATTTTGTTTTTTCATGATTAAATATAATTAACTCATGATACTAGAAAATGTGTTAATTTCACTACTGAGACAAGAATTTTCTAGAAAATGAGAAATAAACATGTAAAATATTGTGTGGTTATCTTGTTATCATGGCCTCCAATAGTAATCATAATAAATTTCTTAAGTGATTAAAAATAAAACTACCCCCAAACTCTAACCAATTAGACTGTTTTAATGCCCATAGGCTAGTCACCCATATGTGGCAATTAACTAGAAAACACTTTTCTAACCATTGTAACTCAAATATCCAAACCTATTAAGCTTAATTTGATCTAAGATTATTTTCTTATCCTGTTTCTAATAAAACTTGATGACCAAATATTTTAAAGTATTTATATTATCTGGGGCTGGAGAGATAGCTCAGTGGTTCAAACCTGAGTTTGTTGCTCACAATCCACTTGGGGTAAGTCACATCATCTGTAACTCCAACTCCCAGAGAGCTGATAGCTTATTTTTACACATACATGGGTACCTATATTTACACATACACTGGACAGAAAGACAGACAGACAGACAGAACATACACACACACACATACACACAAACTCACACGTGTGTGTGAGTGTGTGTGTGTGTGCATGTGCATAAAAATTAAAAGTAAACATTTAAAACTATATTTCCTTGCACTTTTGTAAAGATAAAATTCACTTCTCTATCCTATTTCTGGCTTGGAGGTAGGCATATGGAGCCTGTTATGTTTTCTAGAGGGGTCTTCTGAACTCTTCTTTTGCCAAGAGTTATGGCCTTACTTAGATAAACACATACAAGAGTAAGGGACTCAAAATTACTTAATTGTGTCTGATGACCTATGGACTGTGCTTTGATGTTCACATGAGTCTGTTAACTTTAATTCATCCCGACCCCCACGTCAGTGAAGAATTTCCATCCTTAGATTAAGTCTTCCATTCTGGGACAACTACATTGTTATAACAATTCCTCAGAAACCTGTTTTCATGTATTTGAAAGAACTTTTGATTCTTAAATAACTACTAAATAATGAGTTTGTAGAATTCACAAATTATTGCCAAATTTTTAATCATTTGTTATCAATATCATTTGTATTCCAAATTTAGATATAAAACTCTTTTTAAACTTCTTACATAAAGAAACACGTTTTAGAAATATATAAAGTGGAAATTAATCATAATTTTATGAAATAAATGCATCACATTTCATGATGATAACATGATTATTAAAGAATACAGTTACATATGTAAATGTGTAGAGAAGTGTTCATGGTACAGTGACATACAATATCTTCTACCTCTTTCAAATATCATCTCATTTCCCTCTTTAAATACAAAAAGTGATTGAATGATCTTTCAAATAATGTAGAAAAATTATAGAACACATATAAATATGGAAATTAAGGGTGTGTAACAAATGGATAGAAATAACAAACTGATCAGTCTAAACTTAGTGACAAACAGAAGGTTTAGATTCAGTGTTTTCAATACAGATATATACTTTCTGAATTACAGTAAGTGTCAGCATACCCAGGATGTGGGTGTGAATTTTCTTAACTCCTTTAAGGACTAGTGTCTGTCTTGTGCTCTATCTATCCATATCAGAACCATATGAGGTCCAGTTTACTGACAATCCATGTCTAATAATTACAAATACTATGTAATTTTGTGGCTTTTACATTGACTTGTCTTTTCTCCTGGCTTATGGTCATTACATTTTTTGATCCAGCATTCATGGCATTTTCTATACTGATGTATGGGATGTTTGGGGTCTACCCACAATTTATTCAGCATGACAGCCCATCGTTGGTAGTTCAAGTCTCTATGAAAAGCATAGTGCTTAAGTGGGTGGCTATGAGGACAAGAGGAGGGCATGATTATGAAGCCAGTTAGTCTAAGCAGCAATTATAGCCTTTGAAGTCCTGGGCCTGCATAGGATTCAAGATGAAGGAATCACAGCTCCTCGTATTTTCTCTACTCCTAGGCTGTAGCTTGTCAGGCACACTGACCAAGCATGATGTTCCTTGTCAAGTCCATGTGTTCCATTATATTTCTCTTAGGTCTGGAAGACAGATTTATGGCTGCTTCGCATGTCTCTCACCTTCTCAGAATTTGATAATAAATCAAGATCTGAATTCACATTGAGGGTCAAGCTAGCATGTGTGCTTCACTATTCTCTGGTCCTTTAATCTTGTCCCTCAGGCACACCAATTTTAATTGACCTGGATTCCAATTTTCTTCTCCCTAAACCTTGGAGTACATTCATCATGTATCTGTTGTAGCCTCTATATAGCAGTTTCCTGGTAGTGTGCAAAGTTTACAACAAGAATAAAAATAACCCGAGAAGAAAAACAATAGGGAAAAACTATTCTTCAGGATCCCCTCAAGTCCCGGATATATTGACCACTATTTAATGTCTTTAGAGAGTAGAGTTTTTATTTGACTATCATCTAGTTTTATAATTGATTTCAAGACTAAAGTTGGTCAAATACCAGGAAAACCATCATATTGATTAGATAATTATTCTTCTTTGAGTTTTACCTCATTATTTTCTTTTTTTTCCTTTTATTTTATTTTACAATACCATTCATTTCTACATAACAGCCACAGATTCCCTTGTTCTCCCCCTTCCTGCCCCCTCCCTTTCCCCCCAGCCCACTCCCCATTCCCACCTCCTCCAGGGCAAAGCCTCCCCCGAGGACTGAGATCGACCTGGTAGACTCAGTCCAGGCAGGTCCAGTCCCCTCCTCCCAGATTGAGCCAAGCGTCCCTGCATAAGTCCCAGGTTTCAAACAGCTAACTGCATTATTTTCAAGTACTAAAAATGTCATACATTATAATCTTACCCATTACTTCAGTATTTACATATCTTACATTCTGATTGGTAATATGTTGCCTAGAACCTGAAGTTTTAACCAAATATCATTTTTAATGACTTCACAGTGTTCCATGTGCAAAGAATTGTTTTGTATTTTTAGTACTTTTATTGAGTTTCTATAAGGGAAATTAATAGAATATGTCTATTTGATACATCTGTTTTAAGACTTTCTTTACAATCTAATACACAATGTCTGTCAACAATTCCAGTGACATGTGCAATACTATATATTGACACATGCCTGCACCTATTACAGATGATGATATTCTTGAAGGCATGCTCAAAGACTGGTGATTCTAACACCTGAGGAAGGAATACTGGCCATTAATTACAGTGAATGGAACATTGAAATGAGTGCTGCATATAAACAATAATGTCTTTATTTCATGATGAAGTAACAACTTAGCTACTTTTTTTTTCTTCAGAGTGAATGTTGAAAGATCAGAGATACAGAAAAAGCCACAGCTAATCTTACCTCACCAATTCCTCAGCTGATCTTGTTTCCCCAAACTGGAAGCTTCTGTGTCCTCATTTGAATGGATCTCAGCTGAACTGCTGCTAAAAGCCTAAAAGCTTAACAAGGTCTCTACTTCCTAGTCCTCATGCCTTATTTACCTTTTTCCTTCCTGCCATCATTTCCTGGAATTAAAGGCATGTGTCACCATGCCTGGCTGTTTCCAGTGTGCCTTTAAACTCACAGAGATCCACACTGATCTCTGCCTCCTGAATGCTAGGATTAAAGGTATGTGCTAACACTGCCTAACCTCTATGTTTGATATAGTGTCTGTTCTGTTCTCTGACCCCCAGATATGTTTATTGAAGTGCACAATATATCAACCACATATTTCTCCATTTATATCGCTAATATAAATCTATCTTTAAAAGTTCATTTAGTATCTTACCATCTTACCAACATCAAGAAGAGGAAGGACAAAATACCAGTAACTTTATGGAAATTTATAACTTTATGAAATCTAATAATTTCAAGAAGTGGATGAGAATACTGTGTCATGACCTATACCTCCTGTGCTATGTACATCTACTAATAAGGAGGCATGTACCATAGACACTGATCTGAATGTCTGAATGTACTTAATATGATACTTTAAAACACTCTTTCAAAAGTATATGTTGGGTCTCTGCTTATTCTAAAAATGCTAAAAAAAAGTGGTAAAGGGGATAGAATGCTAAAGTAAGGCTTAATTTGTGAGCATTTCACTCAACACTGCCATCTGGCAGTGTGAAGAGGTTCTTACTCTTCCATGCACTCACCTTTTTCTACATAGATTTTCATTGTGGATCCAAAGTTATTGAATATTTTGTTTATATATGTAGGTGTCTGTGTATGTGGCTCTCTCTCTCACTCTCTCTTTCACTATCTCTCTCTCTCTCATGCATGTGTAAAGCTGTGAGTTGAAATTAGTGATTTATGCCAGTGATATATGTGCATGGGGCAGAGGAGCATTTTGTAGGTCCTGTTTTATCAGTCTACATCTTAGTCCACTGAGGAAAGGTTACTCATGGAACTAGATGGAATTAGGCCAGCAGTCAACAATATTCTGAGAGCCTCCCATCTTTGTCCATCAATGCCTTTGGGTTATAGAAGCAACTATTTACGTCTGGACTTTTACAGTACAGGTCTACTGAAAATGGTTCTGATGTTCTTTCTTCCCTTAGAAGAAAGTTAATCTGTGCATCTGATATATCATGGGAAATTGTTCCATTTTTGTAAAATTAAGAACTTAAAAATCTTATTACCTGTCAACATGATATCAGTAATGAACAATAATACAAATTTTTAATGAATAGAACATTATACAGGGGAATGCCAGTTTCTATTTAAGAACATAGGAATATTCTTAAATGTCAACTTGAAGATGAATTTGTGCTTTGAGACATAATTTTCCAAAAAGTTTTTAACTATTTCTTTCCCTGAATGTACCACATTAAGTAATATAGTATGTTATGTTGATACATTCTCATAATCTCAACATTCATGTGGCTAAGTCCAAAGTATTATGAAGTTCGAGACCATCCTATAACATATAGTGTATTCAAAGGCATTCTAGGCTAAATAACAAAATCCTGTTTCAAAAAACAAAACAACTTACTACAAATAACTGATATTAATAGTTCTGTCCTATTGTTCAAAGTTCAGGCAATACAAGAACAGAAGTATGGTGGTATTTTATTTGTACTGAAATGTGATTTTCATTGTATGTTAATAAATAAAGTTGCCTGGGGGTCAGAGCTATTAGAGCCATATCAAGAGCATGGTGGTGGTAGTGGTGGCGCATGCCTTTAATCCCAGCACTTGGTATAAGAGCTAGGTAGACCTCTGTGTGTTCAGGGATACAGCCAGCATTGGAGACATATGCCTTTAAGACCTGGAGGGTGGTACTTACAGGCAGTCATGTGTTTGGGTTTACAACCAATGAGAAGGCAGAACAGAAAGACTATTTAAAGACAGACACACAGGAAGTAGCTCTCTTTCAGGGAAGCTAGGAACACTGTAGGAGGTAAGATTTTAGCTCTGAGCTCTGACCTCTTGGCTTTCTCTTTTACATTGGTTCTGTGTTTCTTATTTTAATAAGACGGTTGGTTACATCTACACAGAAGTACAATTTAATTTTAATATTTATTTTAAGCCTTTATGTGTGAGTAGATGCAAAAGTTAACCAAATATAAATAACTCAGATAAAATGATAGGTCAATGGAAAAATTCTGCATTATATATTGAATACTTTGCTATAACAAAATTAATGAAATGATTGATATTGATGGAAAATTTTAACATTATTTGCAGGGTTTTTCTACTATATTGTTGTGCAGAAATATTTCCTTCTCCTCTTCTGGCACACAAAAAAAAGGTATTATAAGACTAAACCTTTCAAGTTGAGTATGGTAGCAAATATATGAAAATTCAATACTTGTGAGGGACAAGAAGATGAAGAGTTCAGGGCCAACCTTGCATACTTAAAACCTTGTATTAAAAATACACAAGAAGAAGAAGAAAAGAAGAGGGGGAGATGGAGGAAAAGAAGACTCTTCATAGCTATATGAACTACACATTCAACTTGGAACCTGATTAGAATTTTTAGGGAAATTTAAATAATGCCTTATTTGTAAAGATACAACTTTTGTCAAAAATTATAGTATATTTATTACTTTCACTCCAGAAAGTACAACTATTGGGACATTAGGTGGAGTTTAGGTGGTAAAGAACTTATATAATATATACAAAGCCCTGGGTTTGATCACCAGCACTGGATGTAAAGAGGTATTGTAGTGAATTCTTGTAATCTCAGTAGTTCAACTTTGTTCTTGTTGAAATAGATAGAGATAAGCACAGGTCAGTATAAGACATTTAAAACTCTGTCTCAAAAGCAATCAAATATACACAAATGCACACACACACACACACACACACACACACACACACACACACACACACTCCCACTCCCACAAAGATCTGTCTAGGATTCAATGCTAAAGGTTGACAAACTTTATAGAAGCTTTGTTTTACAGAACTATTAATATTATTACTGCCGTACTCAAAAATTAAAGAGAAGAGCACAACTAAACTTATTCTAAAAGTTTGAGTTTTTCTTTGACATGAAAATCTAATAATGATACAACAAAAATTAAAAAAAAGAAAACTTTTTGCAATGGACATAGATAGAAACATTCTTAATAAATTTTCTCCCTTCTTCACATCATCTCAAAAGCAAGTTAAGAAGATCATGTACCATGCTCGTCAGTTTCATCCTAGAGATGAAAATTTGAATTTTAGTCACATCACTATTATGAAAGAACGCATGAAAGACTAAAGGATGAATATCACATGATCCTCTCAACAGATATAGATAATGCCTTCAACAATGCTCAATATCCCTTTCAAATATGAACTCTGAATGAAGTAAGAATAAAAGGAACACGTATCATTATAATAAAAGCTACATAACACAAACACAGAGCCTGCTGATATTATCTACATGGTGGATACCAATGAATACATTTTATCCAAAATTAAGAATGAGTGTCCACTCTTGCTATTTGTAGTCAGTGTAGTTCTTAGATAGAACAAGGAGAAAGACAAATAAAAGGTACACAAATAGTAAACTACAACTCTCAGATATTTTTAAAGGTGGACTTGTCTCTATACTAAGAGTCCAATGATTCTTCTATAACAACCTTAGGATTTTTGGACAGTTAACAAAATAGCAAGATATGATATCAACATATAGAGGCCAAAAGCCTTTCTAGTAACAATAGTAAACTTTGTAAGTAAGAAAGAAAAATTTCCTAGTAACTGTAACTTCAGAATTCACCTAGAAATAAAACTAACCAAGGAAATTTAACCAAAGAAACATTTAAGACATGAAGAAGACATTAGAAGATGGAAAGTTCTCCCTTGTTCTTGCTTTAGTAAAATCAATATTAAAGGTATGGCTACAGAGCATAATGGAAAGATTGCTCAGTGGTTAAGAGCACTTACTGTTCTCAAGAGAACATGGTTTTGATCTATTGCCCTCACATGGTAGTTCAGAATCATCTATAATAACTACATTCCAGTTCCATGAAGATCTGATACACTCTTCTGCCCTCCTCAAGCACTAGACATGTATGTGGTACACAACTACACATTCTGGCAAAACACTAATATACAAAAAATTGAAATAAAAGATTTTAAAAAAATACTGCTATATTACCAAAGGTTACCTATTGACTTAATGTATTATATTAAAGTTTCATTTAAACTATTCACATAAACAGGAAAAGAAACAGTCTTAAAATTAATTTGAAAGCATTAAAGACCTCAACCATCCAAAGCAATCCAAGGTGAAAAATCAATACGGGAGGACCATAGTACTTAATCTGAAATTATACTACAGAACCAGGATTTTAAAAAGCATCATGACACTACACAAAAATAGACATGTAGGTCAACACATTAAAATAAAGCAAACAAAATGAATCCACACATAGATTATATGCATTAAAGATAGCCCTAGAGGCACCCAAATGTGCTGTTGCCTCATTAAGGATATAAACCAAAGGATTTACATTTGTAATAACTTTAACAAGAGGGAGCCCAAATCTGCGTTCTTCACTTGTCTCCCTGTGTCTTATATCTGTCTGTAATATACGGATTCTGGACTGTCTATTATCTGACTGTCATATGAGTCTGAATATGTGAATATGTGCCTCTCTGAACACTGTCTTGTGAATCTGTGCCTAACGAAGTTGTTTTTGTTCTGTGTTTATTGAATATCACACAAAAGCATCACAACAGGAAAGAATGAGGGATACTATTAGAAATCTTTAAATTTTATAAGGGATGAAATTTTACAGACACAAGCTGATCAAGATAACAAAAAATAATTTCAAGCACTATCCATGCTTAGCTTGCAAAATTCACGGTGGATATTTATTTTATAAGCTTGCTTTCTTCCTGAGTTCTGCTGTCATCAAATTATTATTATTATAGCAAATACACACACACACACACACACACACACACACACACACACACACACTGCTCTCTAGATCAGAATAATGGAAGAATATACATCTTAAGATTAAACTATGAATTAGCTTGGCTTATAAATGTTGATTATATTGGGAATCCAAAAAAAGTAAGTTTTTTTTGTTACACTGTTCATCTGATGGTAGGCTAAACAAACAGGATGAATACATAATAGGGTATCAGTTTTAAATCTAAAGGGCTCTAAAGGTGTATGTTTAACTTCACTGTGAGGTCCAGCAATGATTCCATTCTCTTAAATTCTAAAAGATATTTTCATAATAAGAAATTGAAAAAATCCAACACCTATAGCTGCCTAATTTTTGGCAAATGTGACAAAAATTATGTTGAGAAAAAGGTAGCCTTCTCAATAAATGATACACAAAAATTCAATATATACTTGCAAGAAAAAATGAAACTAGAACATATCTTTCACCTTGCACAAAATTAAATTTAAAATGAATCCAAAGTACTGAATATAAGACTGAAACTTTGAAACCACTGTAGGAAAATCCTTTAGGATATAGGTATGGAAAAGGACTTTCTGACAAAGACTCCAATAGCACCAGAATAATCTAAAGAATTGGCAAATGTGATTATATCAAATTGAAATGCTTCTCTATCATGACAGAAACCATCAACTGAGTGAAGACAGCCTATAGATTAGAAAATATTATTTCTAGTGATACATCAAAAAGGTCAATCCATATCATTAAGGAGAAATCTAAAAATAAAATCAAAGGCAATAATCAAATCAATAATGGGCTAATAAACTCGGTAGATGATTTTCAAATGAAGCACAAATGGCCAATTAATATTTGGAAAACAGAGTACAGTACTGTGCTGAATAGTTTTATGTCTACTTGACACAAACTGAAGTTATCTGAAAGGAGGCTAAGGCATTTTTAAAATTAGTTATTGATGGAGGAGGTCCCATCCCATTGTGGGTGGTACCATCCCAGACTGGTAGTTCTGTGTTACATAAGAAAGCGTACTGAGCAAGCCATTGAGAGCAAGCCAGTAAGCAGCACCCCTCTCTGGTCTCTGTATCATCTTTTGCCTTCAGGTTCCTGTCCTGCATGGGTTTCTGCATTTGGTGATGAATTGTCATGTGGAATAGTAAGCTAAATCAACTCTTTCTTCCCCAAGTTGCTTGTGGTCAATGCACTTTATCATAGCAATGATAACCCTAACTAAGACAAGTATCAAGGTCAAGGTCAGACACAAAGAAAATGCAAATACAAACTGCTTTAAGAATCCATGTCATCCCATGGAGTGCCTTCTTCATAAAAAAAAAAAAAAAAAAAAAAAACAAGCAAACAACAACAAACACTAGGGAGGATTCAGGGAAAGCAGATGGAATGCAAACTGATGCAGCTGCTACAGAAGCCAGTGTTGTGGCTAGCCTCAACCCTAAAACCAATATAACTACCATAATACACAGTTTTCCCATTCCTGGGCATATACTCAAAGGATTCTAAGTCAGCATACCATAAGGGCACAATAGTAAGAAATAGAAACAGGCTATACATCTCCAAATAGTTGAGTAGATATAGAAAATAAGGTTCTTATAGACATTGGGACTTTATTCTTCCATACAGGAAAAATGAAACCATGACATTTTTGAGAAAGTGAGTAGAAACAGAGACCTTTTTTTTTTTTTTTTTTTTTCTTTTCAAAAATAAGCTAGAAAAAAGAAAGATACTGCTCCGGCCAACAGGACTTTAACAGGTTCTCAACCATCCTACGGACGGAATGATAGGGACAGGAGACACAAAGAAATACATCAAGTCAAGATTTTGATCAAGGCGCAACCTTATTTTTCTCCAGGAGGGTTTATATAGTTCCTGCAGGGTGGGGGGAGCAGGAATTTGTTATCTGCATAGGGTGGGGCAAGCTAACAGGATGTTTGTATAGGATGTTTACAGGGTGAAAGGGTCAAGGGCTCTACTCAATGTCCTGTCGCTAGGACCGTAAGATGTTCTAGTTCCCTGTCTTATCAGGGGTCTGTATTTTTCCATGAACTAGAGATTCTGTCCTTGTCCCTGACAAGATGCCATGCTCTCTTTAGAGCCATATGTCTAGAGTTAAAAGTGCAAAGTGTGTGTGTGTGTGTGTGTGTGTGTGTGTGTGTGTGTGTGTGCTTGTATGGGTGTTGTATTTCATGTATGTGTATGTGTGTGCTATTTTTTGTTTTGTTTTTTTGTGTGTGTTGTATTGCATGTATATGCGCGTGGTGAAAGAATATGGACTGTGGGGGAGAGGAGGGAACTTGTGGTATAAAAGGTAAATGGAATATGTCATGAAAGTAGAACAGGGATACAGAGTAGCAGAAAAAGAGTATGGTGAATATGTGGGTGGGAGAAGCAATCAGAACAAAATTTCATATATGGTTTGTAAAAATGAAACTTGTTTTTGATCTTGGCCATTCTGAAGGTGTAAGGTGGTATATCAGAGTTGTTTTGATTTGCATTTCCCTGATGATTAGGGATGTTGAGCAATTCCTTAAATGTCTTTCAGCCATTTGAGTTTCCTCTGTTGAGAATTCTCTGTTTAGTTCTATAACCCATTTCTTAATTGGACTGTTGGTCATTTTGATGTCTAATTTCTTGAGTTCCTTATATATTCTGGATATCAGTCCTCTGTCAGATGTGGGCTTGGTGAAGATCTTTTCCCATTCTGTAGGCTGTTGCTTTGCCTTGTTGACCATATCCTTTGCTCTACAAAAGCTTCTCAGTTTCAAGAGGTCCCATTGATTGATTGTTTCTCTCAGGGTCTGTGCTAATGGTATTATAATTAGGAAGTGATCTCCTATGCCAATGCGATCAAGACTACTTCCTGCTGGCCAAACATCCTAATTGTCATGCTAGAAACCCCATCCAATGACTGAGGGAACCAGATGCAGAGATCCACGGTCAGGCCCCAGGTGGAGCTCCAGGAGTCCAATTGGTGAGAAAGAGGAGGGTTTGTATGAGCAAGAATTGTTGAGACTAAGGTTGGAAAAAGCACAGGGACAAATATACAAATGAAAGGAAACACATGAACTATGAACTGAGGAGCCCCCAACTGGATCAGGCCCCCGGATAAATAAGACAGTTGATTAGCTTGGTCTGCTTGGGAGGCATCCAGACAGTGGGACTCTGTCCTGTCCTCAGTGCATGAACTGGCAGTTTGGAACCTGGGGCTTATACAGGGACACTTGGCTCAGCCTGGAGGAGGGGACTGGACATGCCTAGACTGAATCTACCAGGTTGAACTCAATCCTCGGGGGAATCTTTGCCCTGGAGGAGATGGGAATGGGGGTTGGGCTGGGGGGAAGGTGGGGGTGGGGGAGGTGGGAGGGGAGAGAACCAGGGAATCCATGGCTAATATATAAATTTAAATTTAACAAATAAATTTAAAAAATAAAAAAATGAAACTTGTTTCACATGCTAACTTTAAAAGAAATGTAAAAAATATAGTTTCTCAAAGATTTTCTTATTTATATTGTGTTCCCACTTTGGTTTGTAGTGTGACCAGCTTTGTGTCAGGGGCCACTCTGTTTGCTCTAGTTTCTACACATTTGTGTCCTGTGTATGCATTCTGTCCTTGGCCTGCTAGCATTTCAGACTCTGTTACATTAATTAAGACAGTAACCTGCAGAAGCTAAGAGTGCCCATATTCTAGACAATATGCTATATATTTCCCAGAATATTAGAGCATAGATTTTTTTTCAAATACGTACTTCTTTTACATAGTGATGCTCAGTGTTCCCAACAAGCCAAACATACATTTGCAAGAAATATGGTGCTTGGATTATTATTACACTTGTTTACTCATTGTCTCTACACTAATGTATCCAAATATTTCTAAGATCAACAGAAATCCAAGCCAATATTACATGTTGAAGGTCTGTCCTCAACAAATGCTGCTACCTGACTGCCTGCTATGGTTACCCGATTTTTGACTGAAGCAAGCAGAGATTATAATGCTATTATCTTGGGAGAGTATGAAAACACCAATTAAAAAATAAGGGAATCCGTGGCTGATATGTAGAACTGAATGGTATTGTAAAATATAATAAAAGGGGAAAAAAGAAAATAACTCTTGATATTAGTGTAAAGCAGATTCTGGGTTCTGGGTTTGCTAATACTGTTTGCTGGTTCCCCAGTCTGCATCACTGCCAGCTGACCACAAGATGCCTGGTAAGAAATCAAAAGAGGCTGAGCTTGCATCCTCACTGTGCCTGAAACTGGGTGTAGACTAAAAATATTTGCCATTGGTTAGCTCAAAGGAGGGAGCTTTTTGGTTTTGTGCAATAAATAAACAAATAAAATAAATAAATAAATTAAAAAAATATGGAATTGTTTTAATCTTTCACCTCTGCAATTTTTCATTCTTTTTACTATGCCTAAAGCCAAATAGTGCATCTAGATTATCACTACATTTCCATAGAAAGTAGACTCTGACACAGACATGAGAACATTGGTGAGAATTTGGAGAAAATCTGTCAATAAGCAAGAAAGGAAGGCTTCACTAGAGTAAGATATTACACTATTATGCACACTACAGAGTAGAGAACCTGCAGAGTAAGAAGATGATGCTGAGTAAAAATATTTGAAGTGTACACATGATGAAGTGAACCCTGGGAGAAGGTTAAAAAAAATCCAATATTGTGATACTCACCCCTAATTCAGCACTTCTGTGGCAGGGAGGGAGGAAAATACAGGACAGGGAGACAGAAACATGAAAGACTCTACCTCACCAAGGTGGAAGGAGAGACCTGACACCAGAAAGTTGTCTATCTCCCCCACCCCAGGTGTGAAGGCATCTTTGTTGTCAGTGAGACAGGATCTCCAGTTCACAGATTGTAATTGGTACAACTGCTATAAGAGCAGCTACACATGTGTGCCATGTAGCACCTTACTAAATGGTATCAGTACTTCCTTGATACCACGTAGAATGAAATTTTTGTCCGAATATTTCAAACCCTTCTTTTATGAGCCTACATGGAGCTGATATCATCTTGAGGGGCCCTTCTTAGAGATAAACATTGATTTCTAAAATTTGAGCCAGCCAGGAAACAGAGCCATGAAGCTCTATAAAGTTATTCATGGAATTAGGGTCTTTTTAGAGAATGCAAGCAGAGAGAACAGATTAGGTTTGAGTCATAGCTGATTGCCATGAATGCAAGAGGCAGGGCAACCACTAATGATCTCTATTTCTTTTATTTTCACTCTCATGGTAGAACTACACGGAGAAAGAATATAGTCTTAAAAATTCGAATAAACCAAGTACCTAAGGCTGAGTTCCTGGGGAACTCAGTGCCTCCAAGCTACCCCCACTGAATCCTGATGTGGAAAGTATAACTCTTGCTAAAGATTTTGGCCTGATTTTCAGATTTGCTGAGTATTTCAACAACTCCCATAGAAGGCCTGAATGCATGCCCCATGTTCAAGGAAGTGATGGGAAGGAAACATGAAGGCAGAGGGGATCTGCCACATGTCCCAGACCTAGATTAACACAAATAGGTGAAAATTTCTGAGTCCATGATCTGGACACTGTTATCATGTTAAAAATAAAACTAGATTAAACAGGTTGTAAATTATTGTGCACTGCCAGGCAGTGGTGGCGCTTGCCTTTAATCCCAGCACTAGGGATGCAGAGCCAGGCAAATCTCTGTGAGTTCAAGGCCAGCCTGGGCTACCAAGTAAGTTCCAGGAAAGGCACGAAGCTACACAGAGAAACCCTGTCTTGAAAAACAAACCAAAAATTATTGAGCACTGATACAGTGACCCAGTCCATATGCAGCAGAATAATCACTGATTTGTGCTGAAACTCAACACCAGAGCCATTACAGATTACTCTCAATGTTATAGGGGATCCAACCTACCCAACTGCTGGCAGAGAATGATATCAAAGAGAGACCAGTTAGACAGACTCAGAAAAGGACTAAGAATCAAAAATGATTCCAAATCTAGACTACTCACAATGCAATACACGGTGAGGCCAGTGATTAGAAATTTCTTTTCACAGCTCCAAAGCTAGGAGAAGAGAGTGAAGGTGATTATCCAGTTTTAGGATACACATATATCACATTTTAGGTATAAGATAAGTTCTTATTGTACAGGGCTGAGGATCTGAGGTTGATCCCCAAACGCACATAAACAGCATAGTATGGTTGTGTGCATCTGTGACTCATCACTGAGGGACAGAGACAATCACACTATTAGGGCTTTCTATCCAGCTAACCTAACCAAAGTTCTAGGCCAGTAAGATACTCTGACTCAAAAATAAGGCATAGATCTCCTGAGAACCTGAGGAGCAACACCCAATCCAATGCTAATAGTCTCTCTCTCTCTCTCTCTCTCTCTCTCTCTCTCTCTCTCTCTCTCTCTCTCTCTCTCTCTCTCTTTCTCTCTCTCTCTCTTTCTCTCTCTCTCTCTCAAATGCCTACCCACATATGAACATATGCACACATATAAACAAAAAATATTGTGTTTCTAAATATATGACTTTTTGGATTAATTATACTTTTTCAAATATGTAGATGAAATGACTTTAATTCAGAAAGCACATTTAAATCACATATCTTTTTTATTCACTGGCTGTAATTACTATATAAAGGCCACCAGAGTTTAAAACTAATAAGCTCATCTGCTGAGAAGCATATTGATCAAATGCATAAATAATATCAGCTTGAAAATAAGAAAGTGGAGATCCTTAGGAACTCAATCAACCTAAGCCCAAATTACATAAAGGTAAAAAATGATATACAAAAAGATTGTGTAGTTTTGCAAAAGCATTTGAAAAATGAAAGTGTCAGACAGATGAGCTGTTTGGAATCTTGAAAAGACTGGCCTAAAATCAGAAATTGTTCTTATGCATGCTTTCTTGTCTAGAAACACAAGAAATCTGTTTTCAAGAAGAAAGTAACCTGTGTTAGGTCAAAAGATATGTCTATTCATGTATTCAGTCGGTGAGACCTGAGTACTTGTAATCTTTGTGGACCTGTGTTGCATTAAAAATGAATAGAGCAAAGTTTCTGTCTCTAAAAACTTATAGTCCCCTTGAAGTAATTACCAAAAAAGCTCATCATTTCTGTAAAGGGTATTGAATGATAGATTTGATGTTAATGTGTACAGGAAGCACCAGTTCTGTCATGGTCATGTACCAACTAGGGAAATTCACTGGCACAAATGTGCCCAGCTAAAGAAAGGCAAGCTGTTTTCTAAAGGATATCCAAGTTCTGATGGTCTGTAACAGAACAGACAATCATTGTGAAACAGGATGAAACTGAAAATGAAGTGGTGAAGATTGTAATATTAATTTGAGTTACAGATAAAAATATATTCATAAGGATTTTTAATATCATAACAAAACATCTGAATACATAGTTAAAACGAAGGAAAACTGGGACTTAAGAGATAAGTCAGCAGTTAAGAGTGCTTACTGCTTTCATAGTAGACCAGAATTCAGTTCTCAGCATCTGAATCTGGCATCTCACTGCCCCATGAAAACACAGCTCTAAGGAATCTTATACTCTCTATAGACCTCCTAAAGCTTTTTCACCCACATAGTATACATAAACTCATAAAGGCACATAAACATACGTAAGTGAAAACAAAATAACATCAAATCATTTTATAATTTCAAGGATGCTCCTAGATGTGGTACAGGATATCATAAATGGAAGAAATATGTAACTTTTCAGATGAGTCCAAAGAAAATGAAGTAATCAAAAAACGCTTGATAGGGAAAAAAATAGAAAAGTCATTTAAGTATTTTTTTTCCTATGCCTATGCGTGCATGATGTGTATGCATGATCAAATGTATATGAGGACAGATTTGCAGGAGATACAGATCCAAGTGTGTGCCTGTACCTGGTGATGTCCAGATTTGACATGGGAAGCCTTTCTTGACCACCCTCCTCCACCTTCTCCATTTAGGCTGTGTCTCTCAATGTACCCAGGGCTTGCCAATTTGGCTTCTGTAACTAGCCATCTTATCCCAGCAATCCCTTTTCTCTTTCCTAAGTGCTGTGATGGCAGGCAAGTTATTACTCCCATCACAGCATTGTGTGGGTTCTGGGGATTTGAACTCCAGTCTTCATGTGTGTGGCAAGCATTTTAACCACCAATACATCTCGAAGGCTCTATATACATTTTTTTTTTGTGATATATATTTTTTATTTTACAATACCATTCAGTTCTACATATCAGCCATGGGTTCCCCTATTCTCCCCCCTCCCACGCCCTCCCCTTACCCCCAGCCCACCCTCCATTCCCACCTCCTCCAGGACAAGTCCTCCCCCGAGGACTGTGATCAACTTGGTAGACTCAGTCCAGGGAGGTCCAGTCCCTTCCTCCCAGACTAAGCCAAGTGTCCCTGCATAAGTTCCTGGTTTCAAACAGCCAACTCATGGAATGAGCACAGGACTTGGTCCCACTGCCTAGATGCCTCCCAAACTGATCAAGCCAATCAACTGTCTCACCTATTCAGAGGGCCTGATCCAGCTGGGAGCCCCTCAGCCTTTGGTTCATAGTTCATGTGTTTCCATTCATTTGGCTATTTTTTTTCAATAATTGAGTAAAACTGAAATTGATTATATGCCACAGTCATCCTAGGGACCACCATGCTATATATATAGCCTCTATGGTTCTATGGGTTGTGGTCTGATTGTTCATTTTATATCTAGAATCCACCAATGGGTGAGTACATACCATAACTGTCTTTCTGGGTTTGGGTTACCTCACTCAGGATGATTTTTTCTAGTTCCATCCATTTGCCTGCAAATTTCATGCTTTCATTGTTTTTCTCTGCTGAGTAGTACTCCATTGTGTATATGTACCACATTTTTTTCATCCATTCTTCCGTTGATGGGCATCTAGGTTGTTTCCAGGTTCTGGCTATTACAAATAGTGCTGCTATGAACATAGCTGAGCATGTATCTTTATGGTATGTATCAGCATTCTTTGGGTATATGCCCAAGAGTGGGATGGCTGGGTCTTGAGGTAGTTCGATTCCTAATTTTCTGAGAAACCGCCATACTGATTTCCACAGTGGTTGTACAAGTTTACATTCCCACCAACAGTGGAGGAGTGTTCCCTTTGCTCCACATCCTCTCCAACATTGGTTGTCATTGGTGTTTTTGATCTTAGCCATTCTAACAGGTGTAAGGTGGTATCTCAGAGTCGTTTTGATTTGCATTTCTCTGATGATTAAGGATGTTGAGCATTTCTTTAAATGTCCTTCAGCCATTTGTAGTTCTTGTTTTGTGAATTCTCTGTTTAGCTCTTTAGCCCATTTTTTAATTGGACTGTTCAGTGCTTTGATGTCTAGTTTCTTGAGTTCTTTATATATTGTGGAGATCAATCCTCTGTCAGATGTGGGGTTGGTGAAGATCTTTTCCCAATCTGTTGGGTGTCTTTTTGTCTTATTGACTGTGTCTTTTGCCCTGCAAAAGCTTCTCAGTTTTGAGAGGTCCCATTTATTAATGGTTGTGCTCAGGGTTTGTGCTGTCGGTGTTTTATTTAGGAAATGGTCTCCAGTGCCAATGCGTTCAAGAGTGCTTCCTATCTTCTTTTCTATTAAGTTTAGTGTAACTGGATTTATGTTTAGGTCTTTGATCCACTTGGACTTGAGTTTTGTGCATGGTGACAGATATGGATCTATTTGTAATCTTTTACATATTGACATCCAGTTATGCCAGCACCATTTGTTGAAGATACTTTCTTTGTTACATTGTATAGTTTTGGCTCCTTTGTCAAAAACCAGGTGTTCATATGTGCGTGGATTAATGTCACGGTCTTCAATTCGATTCCATTGGTCCGTATGTCGGTTTTTATACCAGTACCAAGCTGTTTTTATTGCTATAGCTCTATAGTAGAGTTTGAGGTCCGGGATGGTGATGCCTCCAAGGGTTGCTTTATCGTATAGGATTCTTTTAGCTATCCTGGGTCTTTTGTTTTTCCATATAAAGTTGAGTATTTTTCTTTCCAAGTCTGTGAAGAATTGTGTTGGGATTTTGATGGGGATTGCATTGAATCTGTAGATTGCTTTTGGTAAGATTGCCATTTTTACTATGTTAATCCTGCCTATCCATGAGCATGGGAGATCCTTCCATTTTCTGATATCTTCTTCAATTTCTTTCTTTAGAGATTTAAAGTTCTTATCAAAAAGGTCTTTCACTTGTTTAGTTAGTGTTATCCCAAGATATTTTATATTATTTGTGGCTATTTGTGGTGATATTTTATTTGTACTGAAATGTTATTTTAATTTTATGTTAATAAATAAAGTTGCCCTGGGGTCAGAGCTATTAGAGCCATAGTAAGAGCGTGGTGGTTAGAAGAGCTAGGTAGATTTCTGTGTGTTCAGGGATACAGCCAGTATTGGAGACATACGCCTTTAAGACCTGGAGGGCGGTACTTGCAGGCAGTGATGAGGCAGTCATGTGGTTGGGTTTGCAACCAATGAGAGGGCAGAACAGAAAGATTATTTAAACAGGGACACAGGAAGTACCTCCCTCTCTCTGGGGAAGCTAGGAGCACTGCAGGAGGTAAGATTTTATCTCTGAGCTCTGACCTCTCGGCTTTTCTCTTTTACCTTGGCTCTGTGTTTCTTATTTTAATAAGACGATTGGTTACATCTACATCTGGCGCCCAACGTGACAAGAATCCATTAAAAACTGCTTGGGGCCGGCTCCCTAGCCGGAGCAGCCAGATCCCTAGCCCCGGCCCAGGTCTGCTTGGGCTCAGGCTGGACTGTGAGCTGCTTGCTTAAAGCCAGTGCTACAAACAGCTCAGGCCTGCCCTGCTAAACAGGGCCCCTGCCTGTAAAGCCAAGCCTTGACTCGGCTCAAGAGGGAACAAGTGGCTGGCTTTAAGCTTTAGCCGGCTACCCCTTCGCTTTCACTTTCACTTTCACTTTCACTTTCGCTTTCGCTTTTGCTTTCTCTCTTGCTTTCTCTCTGTCTCTCTGTTTCTGTCTGTCTGTCTGTCTGTCTGTCTGTCTCTCTCTCTCTCTCTCTCTCTCTCTCTCTCTCTCTGGATTTACACCTAGGACTCTAGGTGGCTGTTTTGAAATTCGCTCGGATTTCTACTGTTCTACGCAGATTTGGTAAGTCATAAAGGAAACTATTTAAAAGACAAATTTTTTCCACATTTAAAAAAATGGGTTTCCTGTGTACATTGGAAGAAAATTGGGTTTTTGAAATTTTAGGCAGTCTGACAATGGAACAACTATATGAGAAGATTAGTATTATGGGAATTATGCAGTTTATCACCATGCTTATTCTCATTTTACTATTTAAAAAGATAGTCGATTTAAGTGCCAGGATAACAGCTTTAGAAAAACCTGTTAATTTTAACAGTGAAGTTGGTTCAAGTTTGGATCATAATGTTACAGAAAGAAAGCCTGTTTTCACACAGTCATCCTTAATTTATCCTGTAACCGTACAGCAGATGCCTGATCAAATGGCTACACAAAATATCTGGGCTCCAATTGAACTGATGGATTTTAAAAGGTTTAAGGAGGCAATAGTATCTTATGGCATGCATTCCCCATATGTAAAGCAAATGTTAAACTCTTGGTCAACATATAATAGGATTATACCACAGGACTGGCGGGACCTTGCACAAGCTGTTCTAGAACCCAGCCAGAGACTTCAGTTTCTAACGTGGTTTAAGGAGGAAGCTAGAAACGTAGAAACACAATGGAGGGATAAAGGAATACAAGTTTGTCAGGATCAGCTTATTGGAGAAGGCCAATATGCTTCAATACAAACACAATGTTTATATGATGTTCAAACCGTAATTTTATGTCGAATGGCAGCCTTGAATGCATGGGACAGAGTTGATGAACCAGGAAAAAAACCTGAGTCATTCACAAAGGTTATGCAAGGCCCAAAAGAATCTTTCACAGATTTTTTTAGAAAGACTGGCTTCAGCAGTAAACAGAATGGTCTCAGGATCAGAAGCTAGTAAGGCAATAATTGAAGCTTTGGCATTTGAGAATGCGAATGCAGCATGTAAAAGAATAATCAGGCCATTAAGGGCAAGATCTGCACCTTTGGAAGATTGGATTAGAGAAACAATTAATGTTGAGGTTGATGAGCATGATACGTGGGTAGGAGAAGTAATTTCAAAAGGTTTGAGGAGTGTTAGATGTTTTGGGTGTGGAAAGCAAGGACATTTTAAAAGGGACTGTAAACAGGTCATTCCTAGAAGCAATGTTTCTTCAAGGAACAATGGCAACAGAATGCCCCTTCCTTCTGGAGTGTGCAGAAGGTGTGGTAAGGGAAAACACTGGACCAACGAATGTAGATCAACAAAGGACAGACAGGGTAATCCTTTGCCTCAGTTTTCGGGAAACTCCCGGAGGGGCCTCATGCAGGCCCCCATAGCAAAACCAGTTCAAACCTTTCCTGCAGCTGTAGAGGAAATCCCTGCTCTGAGCGATTAAATAACCAAATGACTATTGGAATAAATCATGCTGGTCAGGATGATGAAAAAGAGAGAATAGAAAATTCAGGAGAAAACATAAAGAAAATTTTTTGGCAAACTTCTATTAATGAACAGAGACCAAAATTAACGATAAAAATAAATGGTGTTTTGTTGTCTGGTCTGGTAGACACAGGTGCGGACATTACCATAATTGCACCAGAATTTTGGCATCCAGCTTGGCCTCTTCAAGAGGTAAACGTTCAACTGTTAGGAATTGGGACATTATCTGGAGTGAAACAGAGTGCAAGATGGCTGGAATGTATAGGTCCAGAAGGACAGAGAGGAAAATTAAAACCATATGTCGCTAACATAGCTATGAACCTGTGGGGTCGAGACTTGTTGCAACAATGGAATACTCAGATTAAAATCCCTCCAATCTCAGAAACAAATCATAAACTAGCACATGTTTCTGAGAGAAATATTAGAAGGCATTATTTTGAGTGGTCACCAGCCATCCATATTATACAAAAACAGGGCACAACAACTGATAATCTTCCAAAAATACCAACAGCTCTACCTTTAAAATGGTTAACAGACAAGCCTGTATGGGTCCAGCAATGGCCTTTAACAACAGAGAAACTCCAGGCTTTAGAAGAGCTGGTAGAAGAACAGTTAAATGCTCAGCATATTGAACAGTCAACCAGCCCTTGGAATTCTCCTGTATTTGTTATTAAAAAGAAATCTGGTAAATGGAGAATGGTAACAGACCTTAGAGCAATTAACAAAGTAATTCAGCCGATGGGCTCTCTACAATCTGGAATTCCTTTGCCTACTCTGTTACCAAAAGGATGGCCTCTCATAGTTATTGATTTAAAAGACTGTTTCTTTTCAATACCCTTACAAGAAAAAGACAGAGAAAGATTTGCTTTCACAGTGCCTACTTATAATAATTCTCAACCGGTTAAAAGATTTCAATGGAGGGTCCTCCCACAGGGAATGTTAAATAGCCCAACTCTGTGCCAATATTTTGTACAACAGCCATTGGAAGTGATACGTAAAAAATTTCCTAAATCTATAATTTATCATTATATGGATGATATTTTAGTAGCTGACTCAAATGCAGATACTTTAGAAAGAATGTTTGAAGAAGTAAAGAAAATTTTGCCTTGCTGGGGATTACAAATTGCTCCTGAAAAAATACAAAGAGGAGATTCTATTAATTATTTAGGATATAAAATAGAGCTACAAAAAATTAGACCCCAAAAGGTGCAAATTAGGAGAGATAGACTACAGACTCTTAATGACTTTCAAAGATTATTTGGAGATATTTCTCATCTACGAACTATTGTTGGGGTAAAAAATGATGAACTGACTAATTTGTTCAAAACCTTAGAAGGTGACAAGGACTTAAATAGTCCAAGAGAATTATCACCTGAAGCTGAGAAAGAATTGGCCTTGGTAGAAAAGAAAGTACATGAAGGGCACGTGGATCGTATTGATCCAAAGCTGGATTGCATTTTGGTTATTTTACCTTCTAGGCATTCCCCTACTGGAATATTAATGCAGAGGGAAGATATTATATTGGAATGGATATTTTTACCAAATAAACCAAATAAAAAATTAAAAACTTATGGGGAGAAAATCTCTGACTTGATTTGGAAAGGAAAATTGAGACTTCGTCAATTAGCAGGTATAGACCCAGCAGAAATTGTCGTACCTTTAACTAAGGAGGACATTGAAAAATTATGGACAGAAAGTGAACCTTGGCAAAGAGCTTGCAGTAATTTTTTGGGAGAAATTAACAGCAAATATCCCAAAAGCAACAGAATTGATTTTATAAAGAGAGCTGATTGGATCTTGCCTCGAATTGTACGGCAAAAACCCATATCTGGAGTTCGTACATTTTATACAGATGCCAACAAACAAGGAAAGGCAGGTTACAAATCAGAAAATTTAAGTAAAGTGGTACAAAGTCCTTATAATTCAGTGCAAAAATCAGAATTGTATGCTATTCTGTTGGTATTAATGGATTTTTCAGAACCTCTCAACATAGTAACTGACTCTCAGTATGCTGAAAGAGTGGTATTACATATTGAGACTGCAGAATTTATCCCTGATGCTTCAGAATTAACTTCACTATTTATTCAATTACAAGATACAATCAGGAAAAGGAGTCATCCTTTATATATAACTCACATCCGATCTCATACTGGTCTGCCAGGCCCTCTAGCACAAGGCAATGATGAGATTGATAAATTATTGATAGGAAATGTGCTGGAGGCCTCAGAATTTCATAAAAAACATCATGTCAATAGTAAAGGTTTAAAAAAGGATTTTTCCATAACCTGGCAACAAGCCAAAGAAATAGTAAAGAAATGTCCTACTTGTTCCTTCTATAATCAAACGCCATTACCAGCAGGATGTAACCCAAAGGGTACTCAGAGAAATGAAATCTGGCAGATGGATGTGTTTCACTTTGCAGAATTTGGAAAACTGAAATATGTACACCACACTATCGATACTTATTCAGGATTTCAATGGGCAACTGCTCTGAGTTCTGAAAAAGCTGATTCTGTAATCACTCATTTGCTAGAAGTTATGGCCATCATGGGTATACCTGCACAAATCAAAACTGACAATGCTCCATCATATGTCTCTGTTAAAATGAAACAGTTTTTTGCTTATTACAATATAAAGCATATTACAGGTATACCACATAATCCTACAGGTCAAGCAGTTATAGAAAGGTCAAACAGAACTCTAAAGGATATGCTAAATAAACAGAAAGGAGTAACAAAAACCCCCAGAAATAGACTGCATAATGCTCTATTAACTTTGAATTTTCTGAATGCCAATGAGAAAGGAACAACAGCTGCAGAGAGACATTGGGTAATAGAAAAAACTACAGAATTAAATCAGCCTATATACTTTAAGGATGTGCTGACCTCAGAATGGAAACCAGGGTATGTATTACGTTGGGGACGAGGTTTTGCTTTTGTTTCTACAGGAGAAGATAAGCTGTGGGTACCATCAAAATTGATAAAGGTTCGATTTGAACAAGAGAAACCTCTTAATTAGAGGAGGTCATAGTTCATCAACCAGCATGAACATCCAATTTAAACTAACTTGTACCTATAACACATGTCTTTTCATTTAATCAGATAATAACTTGCCAAAAAGGAACATCCCCAAAATTAGTCTTGGGGGAAGGTTTTTGTTTTTGTCTTTTAGGAGAATGAAGGTTAAGGAATCTGAAGGACACAAGACAAATGAGACAACTGAAGAAAAGGGACAAATCATCTATCCCAGGAAACAGAGTATATGGGAGTATATGGCATATGGGTATATATTATCTAAAAAATTTTATGTCTTCTTAAATGTTTGTTTCTGCTTTTCTTTAAAGATTTAACACTATTGGTTTTCTAATAGTCCCAGTTCAATTAAAATTTAAAGCTGACTTTGGAGTTGGAGAATGGCTCTCTCCTTCTTCAAACTCAAGCATGTTGTTAAAAGGAAAATGCAAACTCCCTGTATCATGCCAGAAAGAGCCATTTTCTGCTAAGGGACAGGACAAAAGCGAAATTAATTAAGGGACTATTCTATTACTAATCTCAACTCTTTGATTCTATTCTGATTCTTTAAACTTTTCTTAAAGTATAAATTTTATATCAAAATTTACAAGATTAATATATATATACATTTTAAACTTTGTTAAGATATGAATGGTCATATAAAGTACTAACTAATTCTAGAAAAAAGGCTTCAGTTAGCTGCATATATATGTCTTTGTGTTCGAGTCTCTTATCAGTTTTCTGCAGGAAATCACGGCCAGGCCTAACATCAACTGAAGTCTCCGGAAAGAAGATGGGGCCCCACAACAACAAACACAACAACAACAATTCCACGTGGACAATAATAATATCACTGAACTGACAAACATCATCTATAGATCAGCTTTGAACTACAAGGTGCTCAGAGCAATTTTGAGATGACTAGCTGAGATGATCCAGTCTCAAAGACTACTTGAATAAGGACTTGAGATAAACCCTGAACTTTGGCTTTATACACAGACTGGATAATAATGAAGGATATAGTTACCTTTCCTAGAATTTGACAATTAACCTAAATTTTTCTTTCAGGATAAAGATAACTTCGCCCATACCCAGCAGGAAGCAATTTTGAGAATATGACACCCACATTGCCAAAGAAGTGGTGTGGGGCGGGTGGTTTTTTGGTTCTTTTAATGGGTTTTGGGTCTGGGATAATTTTCATTATTTAGGGGGGTAGGTTACAAGTTGTCAAGGGTTAGGAAAAAGGCTAAGCAAAGGAGATTAGATTTAAGGTTTTTGTTTAAAAAAAAAAAAAGAAAAAAAAAAGAAAAAAAAAGAAAGAAAAGAAAAAGACAATTACTAGTTTTAAATACTTTACATTATTACCAACTATTAGGATATAAAGAAATGAAAGTTAGTAGTTAGACATTACAATAGAAATTGTAGTCATATTAGATATGTTTTAAAAATTGAGCAGATGTGTTTTAGACAGGTCATCTTCAAACCCTTCAGAGATCTACAGAATATGGCATTTAAAATGTTTTAATAACTTAGAAATTTTTCTTTTTTGAGACATGTCGGCTCCTGGCAGTACCAATCTACTTCAGAGAAAATATGGGCATTGAAGAAACTGCATATGGAGTTAATTTTCATTGTGGCAAAAGTTAGCCACTGGACAACAAAGTATCCTCAAATCAACAGGACAAAATGGACAGACAGAACATGAAACAAAGGACTACCAATTCCTGCCAAAACAAGTGTGGTTATGGCTTTATCAAAAGGCATCTTCTGAGGCCAGGACAACATGGCACCATCCCTGAAGTGGACTTCACAATCCGGAAAAGGTACAGTGTCCTTTTCTTTGAAGGCAGCTGAACAGGCAGTGGGCCGATGGCTTCTGTTGTGCAATGGAACAACAACTGAAAGCTCACGCCTCTCAATAGTAGACTGGCATTTAATAGAGGGATGTGGAGAAGGGCATGCTTAGATGAAGCCATATATACACAGCCAAGAAGAATGGACAGCTGAATTCAAAAACCATCAACAATTTCCAGAATTTAAAATCCTGAATCATGACATGACACTAGTGGAATTCAGGTGTTTCTGGTACATGGACTGCTCTCACCCAATGTGAGGTTGAACTGTTGACCTTGTGTACAACCTACTTCACAAATGAGTCTGTCAGATACGATAAGCCTATAGGCTGAAGATGATGCCCCAACACTGTGGAGAAACCTCAGGTGACTGTCCAGGCAGCTGGCTGTTCTGTCAACTCACAAAATTTTTGGAAGTTGCTTTTGTGCACTTCCTGTTTTTATTTTTGTTAGCTAATATTATTTCCTTCTTGGGTCTCTGAGGGAGTTGAAGATTAGTTAGTTATAGTTGAAGATTAATTAGGATAGAAAGTGAATTAGATACATTTTGGACTTACTAAAATAGGATAGATAAGGGAATTATTTTCTCTGATTTGTCAAATACAAATGGACTAGACATCGTTTAGGTATTTGTTACTTGTATATATTGTATATAGTTATTGTACTTTTGTATATAGTTTTTCTTTTGTTAGTTATAACCTTTTGCCTTTTTTCTTTTTATTTAAATAGAAAAGGGGAAATGTGGTGATATTTTATTTGTACTGAAATGTTATTTTAATTTTATGTTAATAAATAAAGTTGCCCTGGGGTCAGAGCTATTAGAGCCATAGTAAGAGCGTGGTGGTTAGAAGAGCTAGGTAGATTTCTGTGTGTTCAGGGATACAGCCAGTATTGGAGACATACGCCTTTAAGACCTGGAGGGCGGTACTTGCAGGCAGTGATGAGGCAGTCATGTGGTTGGGTTTGCAACCAATGAGAGGGCAGAACAGAAAGATTATTTAAACAGGGACACAGGAAGTACCTCCCTCTCTCGGGGAAGCTAGGAGCACTGCAGGAGGTAAGATTTTATCTCTGAGCTCTGACCTCTCGGCTTTTCTCTTTTACCTTGGCTCTGTGTTTCTTATTTTAATAAGACGATTGGTTACATCTACAGCTATTGTAAAGGGTGATGTTTCTCTGACTTCTTTCTCAGCCCTTTTATCATTTGTGTATAGGAGGGCTACTGATTTTTTTGAGTTGATCTTGTATCCTGCCACTTTACTGAAGGAGTTTATCAGCTGTAGAAGTTCCCTGGTAGAGTTTTTGGGGTCACTTATGTATACTATCATATCATCTGCAAATAGTGAAAGTTTGACTTCTTCCTTGCCAATTTGTATCCCTTTGATCTCCTTTTGTTGTCTTATTGCTCTAGCTAGAACTTCTAGTACTATATTGAATAAATATGGGGAGAGTGGACAGCCTTGTCTTGTTCCTGAATTTAGTGGTATCGCTTTGAGTTTCTCTCCATTTAATTTGATGTTTGCTGTTGGCTTGCTATAAATTGCTTTTATTATGTTTAGAAATGTTCCTTGTATTCCTATTCTTTCTAAGACCTTTATCATGAAGGGGTGTTGGATTTTGTTATACATTTGTTTTTAAATTAGTTAAATTTGTTAGGCAATAGTCTCCCTTCATTCATTTGCAGCTTGGTATGATTATTTGATTGTGGCTGGGAACTAAATATGTAAGAAAAGTAACTTCCCCTGCATATTTTTTGAAGAGGCTTTTGTGTTTGATTAATTAGATCTAAGAGGGTAATACAAACCCAAATACATTTCATTAAAAGAACAGGAATCTAAAAAACAAAAATTAAAACCAAAAAAAATGTGTAACCACATAATTTTCAGCTTTTCATTCCTACCAGCATTCTGTGGATATATTCAGTTATTAATCTTTGTTTGCCTATTGTCTAATTTAGTGTATTCTGTTTAGGTTTCTGGAATTAATCTCAAAACTTTATAAATTGCTTCCTTTTCATCAGTCAACCATTTGGGGAATTTCTTAGCTTATTTATTTCAGAGATTTTTGTCCAAAACACCAAAGAACCACTTGATATGAAACCTTAAATATGAGAGTGGTGGGATCACATGAACACACCAAGCTTTAAAGAAACCCTCTCCCAGCATGCTGGATTGCACACAACTGAAAATGGAGATATATTTTTGGTTCTAGATTTCAGAGCAGAAATTATATATCACCAATTGGAGCATATCAAAAGGACTAGAATTTAATTACTTGACAGTATTGTCACAGAACCTCCTCAGTCAACCTTTGTGTTAGTACACCCATTTTTTTCCTACTGAAAACATAACTTCAAGATAGTATGTATATTTGTGTCTATATTTGTGTGTGTGTATGTGTGTGTAATATATCACATATCTATATTTCTCTGGGACCATCTATGAATATCTACATTGAACATAGTGAACTATCCCCTTCATATATTTCACAAGCATTCTCTCAAGTAGGGGTCATGGATTTATTGAATAAACCAGGGCAATTTGACATCCATAGGCAAAAGCAAAGCAAAGTCAAACATTCTCACTTTAAACTTCACAATATAAGTTAAATAAAAGAAATACTTTGAAATAGGCCAAGTGAACTTTCCACAATCCATAAAAGAAAGATCCAGATGAAAAGTACTTTCCTAAAATAGAATATTTTGACTGTGAAAAGTTTATACAGCTAAAGATTGGAAGAAAATATGTGTAAGTCATATGTGTGACAAAGAATCTGAGTCTAGAATATACTAAAAGTTCCTAAAATTGAACAGGGAAAAAATAGAAAAACAGGAAATGGGCAAAAGATGCCAATTGTTCATTTATTGAGGGATTGGGATAGTTGCTAGGTGACCATATGCAAATAGGTTGTGCACATGAGCCAATACAAAAATGCAATGTAGAAGGGCACAAAAGCTATCACTCCACACCCGGGAAACTGACTAAAATGTAGAACAAAACAGTACACACAATACCAAAGGCTGGCAAGAATGCAGGGACATTTTTATCCCTTAGGTATTGTTGGCAACAATATGAAGTGCAACAACCACTCAAAACTTTTAACAAGTTTTTGTAAATTTAAATGCACAATGCTCTCTTGGAAACCACCCCAGAGAAATAAATTGTATGGCACAAAAACTTTTACATTATTGTTTATAATCTTGGAGTCTGTTCTCTAGTCAGTACTTTACTGGCTAAATAAATTAAATATATGTGTCTCAAGGAAGATTAATCAGTAACAAAAAAAACCTTTGGATATGTGTAACAATTGAGTTGATTTCACAGGCAGTAATTACAGTGAAAGGCTATTTGTCAAGATGTTGTAAGGCAGGGTTGGATAGAGGGCTCTATGCACTTGTTGCTCTTTCAGAGGCCCCAGAACCTAGGTCATATAACCCACAACTGTCTGTGACTCCAAGAATTGGATGTCCTCTTAAGGCTTCTGTGAGCAACTGCCTTAATGCCTGTATATACTCTTCCTACCCCTGTGCTTATACATGTACTGTTAAAATGATATTAAAAAGAAGATTGTCATCTTTAATTTTTGCTTTATCATATTATATTTTGTCACATTTGGCTATCTCTTAGAAGCATGTCCTTTTCTAACGATAGAAAGGGAATGGATCTGGAGGGAGGGAAAAGTGGGAATGAACTTGGCAAAATAGAGGAAAGAGAAACTATAATCAGGATGTGTTGTATGAATATAGAATCTATTTTCAATAAAAGGAAAAAATAAAAAAAAATAACTTGCTAAGGATATAATCTCACTCCACTTACCTACCTCCACCAACCTTGTAATCTTTCTTTTTTTAACTGATCCACTGTGGTCAATCTATGCTGCCTATAAACACATGAATGTGTGGCCTTCCATTAGAATGTGGCCTCATTCCAAGGCCCACACCTTGGAGAAAACTGATTTTCCTCCTCTAAGCAGCCACCAATTGCCAATAGTTCCTCACTTTGTACCACATCTCCTCTCCATGCTGGAATATTTGTCTGGTTTGAGATTGCACAGACCTCTGCATGCTATCAAAACAGTTAGGAGTTTGTATGTGTAGCTTCCCTGCTATTTGCAGAAGTCACGGTTTTCTGGCTACCATGGTCTCTGGCTCTACCCCTCTTTCATGATGATCCCTAATCAATTGGTAGCAGGAGATGTAGTGTAAATGTCCGACATGGTGGAACATTTTGCAGAGTCTTATTCTCTGAACCTTGGCCACATGTGAGTCTCTATGCTAATCACAATCTACGTCAAATAGAAACTTCCATGTTAAGGGTTGAAAGATGTATTGATATAATAATAAGTTACTAGAGGTTTGTTTAACACTATGTTCATTTAGCAGCATAGTAGTAGTATGTTCTCATCTAAGGCCTTTGACCAGTGCTAGCAGTAAATTTTTGGCCAGATTATGGTACCATATATAGGTTACATCTTGTGAAGTGAGAGAGTTAATCCAATCAGAAAATATGTGGCTCCCCACATTGTGTTCAAGTCACTATGGTACCAGCCGGCATGTCTTTCGAGGGCAATCATTATTATAGGGGAGCCCCCCACTTCATAGCTCCATAAGCTTTATTTTTTTTAACTTTTTAAATTCATTTTTCATACCCATCACAGATCCCCCTCTCATCCCTCCTCCAGCTCCCCACTCTGCCTTCCCCTCCCCAACCCACCCCTCATTGGATAAGTCTCCCATCATGGGGAGTCAGGGGACAGCTAAGCCTAGTACATTCAGTTCAGGCAGGACCAAGTCCCGCTCTGCTGCATCAAGAGTGAGGAAAGTATTCGACCAATTAGCTTGCTCCTCTGTGTTGCTTACAGGTTAGTAACAGACTGATTTCTCCATGTTCTATGACACAAGCATGTGGCTTCTTTGGCAATATGATCTTAACATCAAGTTCTGGATGGCAACCAAGTGGCACCGCATCTCACTCTACTACCCTTACATAGGGACTTGAAGCACTCAAGCTGGGGTGCATTTGTGAAAGCATAATCACCTTGGCAGGATCTCAGGGATGAAGTAAGATAAGGAAAAAGGTTCTTATCAATCATTGTAGCACTGATTTGAAGAGAAAGGGCAGGTTTCTGAGAACATTAATAATTATTTATATGAACATAACAACTGATATATAATCCAGTAAGAATTTAATGTAATATACTACATTAAATTACTAAAGGAGAAAACTTTTATATCAAGAAATGCAAAACACTAAGTCATTAAGTTTACTATTTGCAAGATATTGATAATTTAAGAACATATTTTTCATGAAATATAGCAAAATGATCTTCTGTTAGCATATAAAGTGGAAAAATAGGTAAAATTATATATATATATATATATATATATATATATATATATATATATACACGATTGGGAAACATTAGAAAGCTTATGTAAACTTAAGGAAATACTAAGGAATTTTCTTATACTGTAAACAATAAATCGTGGAATAACGCAAGAAATATATGTAGGGATTACAAAATGTAACTAGAGTTTTCCTGCCTGGCCCACAGTCAGGACAAATCTCTGTCACCGGCCAGTCCCACAGCATCTCAGACCCAACCAAGTAAACACAAAGACTTATATTGCTTACAATATAATGACTGTATGGTCATGGCAGGGTTCTTGCTAACTGTTCTTATATATTAAATTAATCCATTTCTATAAATCTATACCTTGCCATGTGGTTCATGGCTTACTGGAGTCTTCACTTGCTGCTTGTCATGGCAGCAGCTGGCAGTGTCTCTTCCCACCTTCCTGTTCTCACAATTCTCCTCTCTGTTAGTCCCGCCTATACTTCCTGCCTGGCCACTGGTCAATCAGTGTTTTATTTATTGACCAATCATAGCATTTGACATACAGACCATCCCACAACAACAAAATGAGAAGTCAATGATAAAATTGATACTAATGAGAAAGCATTCATATTCCTTTGCACTATATTAAAACTTGTCCTATGCTTTGAGCACACGAAAAGCCTTGGATGGATGGTGGGAATGCTTTAAATGCAAGTTCTTCACATGGTTTAGTGACTAAAAGATTCATTTACTTTGTTCTTTTGTTCATTTTTCTTCTTCCTTTTATGATTCACTAGGACATTTTGATTGGCATGCCTTTGTACGTATTTATGGCCTAAAATATGTTGTTTTGAGTCATGTATACTTCATATAATGATCAAATCAGTGATTCCAGTCTCAAAATTTTAATATTTCTTTACAGTAAAGAAATGAATAACTCTCTTGCAGGTGTCTTGAAGGGTATAATAGTTACATTAAATAACACATAAATGCTATGAATCTGTGCTAGTATTAACATGTCTATACAAGAGAACCCTAAAACTCCTATCTTACTATAATCTTGTCTCCTATGTCAAATGTCTCCACATTTTTACCTTTCTTGTTTTCCCTATACCTGACAACTGATATTTTATCACAACTACTGTGAGATCAATATATTTAGATCCCACATGTGTTTGAGATTATAAAATCTTTAGCTGTCTACACCAGGTCAATTATCTCCATCATTTATTCAAATCCTAGAAAATGTATCAGTTTATAAATATTTTATACTAGTGAAACACTGTGATATCTTTTCTAAAAAAATCCTGCACTTTACATTCAATTATGTCTATTGAATAGTATAATTTTACTTTTGTGGGTTTTATGGGGAGTGTAAGTATCTGAGTATGTGTATGTATGTGTTTGTGTGTGTGTGTGAGATAATGTATGTGTAATAGTATGTATGTGATAGCATATCAGTGTGTCTATGTGTGTAATGTATGCATATGTGTGTGTTTATGTGTAAATCAACTTTTTCATTGTTTTCTTGATTCCTGCTTTTCAAAAGCTGTTTTATCTATTAGTGTGTCTGGGCAAAAGACACATACACAATAATGCTTGACTTGCCTGATAAATGCACAATAGCTTCAATTGGTAGTCCCATGCAGAAGTAAGAAAAACATTTGATACCCACTTGGGATCTAAGAGTTCATGCAATCGTAAGTACACCACTCCATTTATTTAAACACCTTATTGTTTGTCTTAACCTGTACAACAAAGGGAATACTGCTCAAGCAGATAATCAGTGGCATGAACTCCACAGACTCTCTTACCTGCCCACTTTGAACTTGTAGGACCAGCTTGATTCTGCATGGTCAGCCACAGGAGGTTTTTTTATGACCTTTAACTGAGTACATATTTCACTCACATTTTAGTGCAGAAATAAATTCTTGGACTCTTCATTCATGCCTATAATTCATGCCTATAACTCTGCTTTTTCTATATTTTTCTGTTGATATAAATTTATTTTAAGTTCATAACCTTTAAGAGAGAAAGTTTTTTTTGCTTAGACACACAATTTTAATAAAGAAAATGATATTGTAGGTTAAAACACTTATGTTTTATTTAACTGTTTATTTATTTGAGATATTTATTCTTATGTATGTATAGGTGTCGGGGTATGTGCCCATGAGTGCAGGCAACTAAAGAGAGTAGAAGAAGGTGTGGATAACCTGAAGCTAGAATTATAGGCTTTAGTTTTTAATGTAACAGGTGTTGTGTAACAGTTTCCTCTGAGATTGAAACATTCCATCCTGTAGGCAAGTTCCTTAATTGTGAAGCTAAATAACTCAAAATAGATTCAAGAAGTCCCTGAAACTAACTAGGTCCACTAGACCCCTCCCTGCCAGATTAAGCAATAAAGGATGAGAGTCCTTCTCAAACCAAGTAAACCAAATCTGCAAAGAAGATTCTCAGACAAGCAAATTGCAAAGAAGACTCAGACGAGACCAGCTAACAGGAAGAGGTTTAGAGCAACTGTAGCACCTGGAAAGGATGCTCACCCACCTATTGAGCTGCCTACAGGCTGTGCATTAAGTTCTACGTTCTCAGCTTTTATGAGCTGTCACTTAGGCTAGGATGAACTTTGATGATGCATCTGTCTTTGAGTCATTTATGTTCCTATAAGTAACCACTCATCCATATTCCTGTAAGAAATCCCAATAAAGCACATTGGCTCATCACATTGTACTTTGGTGGTATCTGTACTCTAGCCTGTCATGGGCTTCCTTCCTATCCTGGGTGAGTAGAATTGTATGTTGAATCTCCCCAGGAAAAGTTTGGTCACACACAACAGCAGTGTCGTGCTGGGCACTGAACTCAAGTCAGCAGTATATGCATTTCAATGGTGAACCGTCTCCCCAGCCCTATATTAACCATCTAATTGCAACCTTATTTGATAGAAAAGAAAGATTACTTAGCTTCAAAAAGTCACATAGTTAATGACTTTAAAGCAATTAATATTTATCTGACATGGTGCTGCACATGTCCTGTGAATTTACCATTTACTCATCAGAACATCAAGTGTTTAGCATTTTGCTGATTTTTTTTTCAAGACTAGAACCAGAGGCCTATGAATCCTGAATAATTCAATCCTGATATAACAACTAATAAAGAGCAAGTGATCAGAAGGAAGTCTGACTTTGAAGAATATACTCTGACCTGTGCAACAAATTACTGCTTTATTTTCAGCCTTTCACCCAAGTAAGTACTTGGACAGTTTTTAAGATATTTTGATAAATAACTACATGAGCCTTTGTGTAGAAAAAAAAAAAAGGCAAGTATATTCAAAGCCCAAAACTACACCTACAGATGTCAGAGCAGGAAAGTGGAGCAAATGCTAAAGAGCTAACATTTTAGTGAACTTGGAGGATCGCTGTAGATTTCCTTTCCTCATGAAAATTAGAGCAAAGTTCTATACTAGCAAAATTGAAGGGTATGTGTTAAAAATAAAAATAAAATTACAGACACAGGAGTCCCTTATCTCTTTAATCATGTTAAACAGTGTTTATTCTCCCTTTGTTAATTTTGTTAGACTAGCTAAAAGGTGGCTATTTTCCTAGAATTGTAATAGCCAGTAGATTGATGTAATCACAAAAGACATCCTGCACCCAGAGCTTGTCTCAGCTGCTTTCCGTGCACCACTGATGCTGAGTGTAATTTAGTGATTAAAACCAGATGTTTCTTCCCACTTGCAAAATCATATTAAAGAAGGGATAATGTACAACATTAATCATGTCATTTGACTTGATAAACCATAAGGGGTTCTTCTAAATAATCAAAGTCACTAAACAATCTGAAAACATAAATGCCATTAGGAGAAAAATAAGTGAAATTATCACATGGGTCAACAGTTCAATTAAAATGGATATGCTTCACCAACACCTGTAATTTATAGGATGAAGAGATTAGGTAGCTTCATCTATGAAGGAGTTGGAGAAAATATTCAGGATACAGAATCAAAAAAGGTTTGGGAATGGAGTTTAAAGTCTCAAATGCTTTAGTTTGTAACTCACACTTTCAAAACTGATCTCAGGCGATCATTTTGTGATGATAAATCAATCACAAGCAAATGTCCATTGCAATACATTTTGTGTAATAAGTACACATATTTTAACTAATTCTCATTTTTTCCCAGTCCAGTTGGGGGAAGGTAAGCCTAGAGTTATACAGATTAAGATGCATTGCTCAAGTCACAGTGAGAATTCATAGAAACATTAATATTTAAGCTCAAAAATTAAAAAACTTAATACTTGCCTCAGGAATTTGATATGCTTCTGGTGATTTTCTTGATTGTAAGAGTGTGGGATCTTGTTACAGGTAGTTTAGGAGTAAATAGTGAAAGCTTGCTTTTATCAAGGACCCTATGAAATTATAGTATTAGCTTGTATTCTGTGAGTGTTAGACTAACAAATAAATTCTTTCAAATATAATATGGCATTTGAGAGGTGAGCATAGAGATGCTCATGATGGGACCTAGCATAGTGGGTGCCTAGGGAAGAGAATTTTTAAACTTCTAGAAACATGAAAGAACAACTACTTGCTTCTGTCCCAGCTACAAACAATTACTGTGATTGTCACCTCAATCACTAATGAAATTTAGATTTCTATGAAAATGAAAGGCCACTGGCTATAGGCATAATAATAACACATTTGGGTTGCTTTTTTCAGGATTTGATAATGAATGAAAACATGGGCAGGTAGTATGCCAAAGAAGAATGAGAGGTGAAGAAGAACTTCATTATCAGAAGGAGGCTTCTAGTGAGGAAAGCCAGAATTCTAGAGGGAATTATACAGCACAGCAATGATACCTGGTAGTTAGGTGGATAAGAATTTGTAAGATAGCCCTCGCTAAGATTATATTGTGAATAACAACTACTGGGCAGAATGTTAGTGACTAAGTAAGGCAGGAACCTTCAGAAGCTGACTTCTGTGTTAATGCGCCTTCAAATTTCTCTTTCCTTGTTTTTCACTACAACATTCCAGTGCAACACTATGCATGCCCAGAGACTTTTCTATCTGTCACTTTTATCTTTTACAGGTGCTTGGTGACTTACACGTATGCACACCCAAGAGTGGGCCTATTCTTTCTATTGAACCATGAGAATGAACTGAGCATTCTCAAGAATGTACTTCTAAATTGAGCATGCTCACTCCTAAGGCCAGCTTATCTGAATAAGTGCTGGCTCCCAGAATGAAGTTCCCAAACTTCCTTTGTTGAGGGATAGCATTACTTTGGAATTAACTTCTTGTACTACTTGCCTGGTGCTGGCAATACACCTATCTCCATTCTCAGACTTTGCTTTCCAGATTTTTATCTACCAACATGTGAAATCATTGCTTCATTTATTACAGAAGTTTCCTCCCAGCAGAGATACCTAGAAGTTGTACAGAGAGTTCCAGGTATGCACCTTTCAAGAGACATCATCTGTTCTAGAGTGGGTTCTTGATGGTGAATTTTCTTTTAAGTCATCCATCCTCCTGTAAGTAAATCCTTAAGCATATTCTTTTCAGTTACCCAGTAAACTAAGCTAGACTTAAGTAGAATTGTGTCTTTGGTACATCACCAGCCTTTTTTTTTAAATCTGGGATATATACTCAATTCATTGTTTCATCCTCCTGAGGAAAATTTACAGTATACTTTAAGAGAAGCTATGGGAATAGTTTCAATCTACTCTGAAGAAAATGGAAACTCAAATTATCCACTTTTGTTGAGTATCTTGAATTATCACTCTTAGAAAATCAACTCTTACTTGTTGAGAAAATTGAATCACCTGATCAAAACTCGTCATGGTCAAAGTAAATATTTTTTTAATGGTTTATAACATATAATCCCTTTTCTTTGATTTTATAAGAACTGTGACCTCTCAAGGCCAAACCTAACAGAGGTAAATAATAAAAGGACATTCATCCTATTAGAAGGAGAGGTTTTAGAAACTGTGCAGTCCTCATCATTTGCCATTCATTATCAGGCACTTGAATAATAGAAGATGCCCAGTAGTAACTTGTGATACAAAGCCCAACAGACATAAAAAGAGAGTTAAATGTGGGGAGCCTAAAATGTTTAACTCTCAGACAGGCTTCCCTTTGTTGTGCTGGGTTAGAGGAGAAAGGTAAACAGGAAAGGAAGAAATCTCTTAAGTGAGTATCATATTCTCTCGTAGATATGTGTAAGAGAGAAAGAAAGAGTAAGGCGAGCCAGCAGAATGCATGGTGGGTATCTGTTCCTTCCAAAAGATAACCATATTTGTTTTCTTGTGTGCTTGTGTGCATTATGGGGGCATTGTCATTGAGAAAGGGTTTTATTAGCACAGGGTAGCCTAAAACTTGCTATATAGTAGAATCCACATCCTTGAAATCCTCATCTCCCTCTCTGCTTCCTGAAAGTGGGATTGCACTTTTGCTCCCTACCAACACTCACATTCCATTTTCCCAGTCAGTCGCTTCCTCTTGTAGCTCTCAGCTGCTCATTTGTAACAGTGCCTGTCTTTGTACTTGCCCACTTTGATTCAGATGCTACTTAATTTCAATAATCTTCTCAGGCCCTGCAGCTCACTGAGATAATGACCTTTTAGCCTGAATTTAGCCATGGACTTATTTTCTCTTGTAGTTCAATTTAATGCACTTTGGTTTAGTTCAAAACAAGTTTTTTTCCTACACTGTCTTTGGGTAATAAATCCTATTTGATTATGATACCATTCCTGCTATTTCATGTGTAACTCCCCCCCTTTCCTTGCATAGGAGTTGACACCATTTTTTCTAACATTAACTCTTAAAAATATTATTTGTCTAATTTTTTAAATTAAAATATAATTACCTATTTCAAAGCTAGCCTAATCACATACTGAGTTCCAGTCCAACCAAGGCTACATAGTGAGACTCTGTCTCAAAAAACAACAAGAGAGAGAGAGAGAGAGAGAGAGAGAGAGAGAGAGAGAGAGAGAGAAAGAGAGAAAGAGAGATTGAGATTCCCACAGTTGTTAGAAACTTTCAGTGGTCATGACATAAAGACTTTTAAGGAAAAGGCTGAGCTATTTTTGACAAATAGCTTTTTCTCTTCTTGGAGACTGTTTACTTGGGTGCTGCTGCTACTACTGTCCACAGGTTCAATAATATATGGAGTCCGATGAAACATCCACGTTGATTGCTTGAGTAGCTGCTGGATTCTCAAGCTCTCCAGCAGACAGATATAGTTGGACTACCCAGCCCCACAGTAAAACCAAGTTAATTAACACACACTCTCTCTCTCTCTCTCTCTCTCTCTCTCTCTCTCTCTCTCTCTCTCTCTCTCTCTCTTCTGGTTCCACCTCACTGAGTTCCTGACTAATCCACACAATCACAAATGAACCAACTAGTCAGTCTTGCTAGATACAGGCATAGATGCAGCTTCAGTGTAATGACATAATGAACAAATTCATATTCAGGGATATGTCTTTTCTATGACTGTGAAACTTTATGGAAACATTATTTTATAGTTTTAGCACTTACTATCACAAGCTGGTATGGGTAGTCTATACCTTAGCTTAGAAACTGTTCAATCTACAGTTCAGAAAAAGATGGACTTTTATTTACATCTTCCCATCATGTTTGCTGTGTATTTAATTTTTATTCCCTATTGCCTTTCTCTGATGGCTGCACAGGTTTGCTCAAGTTTGGTTTTTCAGTCTTCTTAACCAAATGTGTTTAACTAACAACTTATGCAAGTCCTTAATTATTAGTGTTTAATATCTGGCTTTATTCTTAGTATTGTTTCATAACTTGAGTATAAATGCCAGCATTGATCAGCTCCATTTAAAATGTAGGATTTTGTTGCCCAAGTTAATTAGTAATGATATATACTTTAATCATAACTGTGACAACCTCTTGGCCCCAATTCCTTGGTTGTCATGTATTTAATTTTCTCTTACAAACCTTTTCAAAATCTTTGCATATACAAAATAATTTAGATTTTATTTACATTAAAATTCATTGTTATGTAAATATTGTGTAGGATAACATAACAAAACATCAGAGAATATTTGATTAAAATAACAAACATAATTTCACATTATTTTGAAAACTCAAAGGTTCACATTCAAGGAATCTACATGGCTTCACTTTAGTGAGGGATTCCTTTGTGGTTTTAGACATTGGCCTGAGTCCTCCAAAGAGAGATGAATCCTCTTTTGTCTCCTATTAAAGATATCTTATGTTACTTTTAAGTTTATGAACTCATAAAGTATAAAAACAAATACTTCCCTCATGTCCCCCATTCAATTTAGAATATGGTAGGGACACAATTTATCTTTAATAATATTCATAACATATTACAATAATTTAGACTCTGTGGCCAGTGAGAAAGCTCAGCAGGTACTCACCTGGATATCTAAGTTTGATACCCAGGTTCCACATGACAAAGCAAAGAACCAATACTTGCAAATTATCTTCTGGCTTCCACATGTATGCTGTGACATGCACATGTTCACATACATGAAATAAATAATAGTTTTTAAAAATCCAAACTCTTTGTTATTAATCCTAAAGTTCTTGCATATCTGTATAAATTATGATATAGATATTTGACTTGCTTTTTGATATTTTCTTCAATATTCTTTGATTCTTTCCATAAGAGACTTATGTCCTATTCATGTGCAATTCTTTATTTGAGAAAATATTCTAGTCTCTGTCAATATGACAATTGAATTGGTTGAGGGTAAGAGTCTCCACATAAATATCCCCTCCACAATGTTTTTATTTCTTCACTTCTCTCTGTGCTTTACACTTGCAAAATAAACTTAGTCTAATCTATGCAAATTTCTCCTTTATTTTAATTCTCTTGGTGTTTTAGTTAGAGTTTCTACTGCTATGAAGAGAAACCATGACCATGGTAACCCTGATAAAGGAAAACATTTAATTGGGGCTAGCTTACAATTCAGAGGTTTAGTCCATTGTCATCATGGCAGGAAACATGGCTGCATGCAGGCAGATATGGTGCTGGAGATGTAGCCAAATGTTCTACAAGTGGATTGGCAGACAGCAGAAATCTTCAACCTCAAAGCCCACCCCACCCACCCACCTTGACATCATGACACACTTCCTCCAATGAGACCACACCTACTCCAACAAGGCCACACCTCTAAATTGTGCCAATCCCTATAGCCTATGGGGGCCATTTGCTTTCAAACCACCACAGTTGGAGTGTTTCACTCACTGAATGATCAGCTGGTATGAGTCCATGATTACTTGTGAATATGTGAATATGGAAGGATGTACTAAACATTTCTAATACTAACTATAGAAATAGAGGCAGTCAGTTAGAAAGAGCATAGTTTCACTCTTCCTAGTTCAGACTTGGCAGCTAAGTGGTGGGTCAGTGCTAAATTGGCAATCTCTCCTAAACTGGCAAAGCTCAAAAATACCAATATCTGAGCTGAGATAAATAGTTTAGCCATTTAAGATGATCTCTGAAAAGTTTAGTTTTATTCTGACCTCCATGTGCTCTGTGGCACACCCACATCGACACACATATCACACACAATAATCAAATATAATAAAAAAATCAGTATTAAAATCATTTGTACAGGCTGGCCTAAAGAAGCTTCATAGCTAGTAGGATTGTTTATCAAATTTAGCATTAGGAATTTGTCATTTTTATTATCATCATTGGTGTGTGATTTATATAAAGCCAAGTTTAGCTGAGGAGACAGGCTAGACAAAATTCTCCCACTTCAGTTTCAGTACTGTGAACTTAACATTCATGGCAGTCACAGCTCACTGCCTTCTGCTAGAGTATTATGACCCATGCTCTGTTTTATTTTTTCTTTCCTTAGTGCCATCAATGCCTGCATCACCATTCCCTGTGTTATACTTCCTTAGAATCCAAGACACACTTGTTTGAGTCTATGCCAAGCTCAGCTACAGATGTATACATACACCTCTTATTTTTGGTCAAAAGAGATTTATGTAAACTGGTGCTATGTGCCAATCTACATTAAAGAAGATGGATTTAGATGAGTGGCATCAAAGGGATACAAAGAAGAGGTTATGTCCTGCACTTAATGTGTTCTTTATATATTAAATTAAAACAAAATTACCTGTGATGTTTTCTTTGACTTTTTATTTTGTATTCATGTTATTGTAATAACTTATGATTTAATATTTTAACAAAACAGTAAATACATTGAGTTTCACATAATATAAATGCCATAGTTATCCAAAAAAATAGCTTGGGTAAGAAGTTTATCAAGATACACTCAAAAGGGAATAAACAAAATGTGTTGCTATTAATTTTAATGTTCTTAAATTTTATTGCATTTATATGATAGAGTTCACTAAAGTCTAGGTTTCCATTTATTGGACTACATGATTCTTTGAACAAAATAACCACCATCTTCTTAAGATTGCCTATGCCAGCTTATAAGAGTCCATTAGTAATGGACTGGTGACTGTTGACATTCCCTCACAGGAGGGTGATGGAGATGATTACTATAGCTTTACCTGAGATTACAGCTAATGCTTGCATCTATTTGTATATATTTTGTTCTAATTGCACATGGCCTTCTATGTCAGAGGGTTCTAGAGTATATAGGTTGAGAAAGGTTAACTGAATACACTTTATCTATGAGGCTATAGGGAAGTCATCCTCTATACTGAATGAACACCTGCCAGTGAGGTAGAATTGTGCTTTTGAAATCCTTTCTTGTCTGGTGACTAAGTTCCCCCACCCCATAAGACAAATGAACTCATTGGCTACCCAAGGGGTCAACTTTGGTAGACTTTGACTCATCACTAGAACAGTATAATTAGAAAATATGCATTGTTTACATCTCACCAGGGAAAAAATTCTTTTCTTTTTGCATTTGAATTATTCTTTTATTTAATCAGTCATGCTGGTTCTATCACCAGAACTCTGAAATTCACTAAATTCATTCCACTTGTAAGTGTTCTAAGAAAATTATGATCATATCTTCACTAGACTTTGGAAATAGTCTAAGGAGTTCCACTCTTTGGTTTTTACTCTCCTCCATTTCCTAACAGGGGTGGGAGGAGGGAGGATAGGGGAATCTGTGGCTAATATGTGAAATTAAGTTAATTATAAAATAAAAAGTACTATAAATTTTTTAAAAAAAATAAATTGTACCATTCCCAATTTAAAAAAAAAAAAAAGAATAGCTTCACAGATCTCATTCCTGTTAGGAATTCTTATATCATATTAACTGATCATTCCCTAATGGGTAGCGCAATGTCTCTTAGGGTTTCCATTGCTACAATGAAACACCATGACCAAAAGTAAGTTGAGGAGAAAAGGATTTATTTGACTTGCACTTCCTTATTGCTGTTCATTATTGAAGGACATCTGGACAGGAATTCAAACAGGGCAGGTCATGGAGGCAGGAGCTGATGCAGAAGCCATGGAGCAGTGCTGTCTGCTGGCTTCCTTCACATGATTTGCTCAGCATGCTTTCTCATAGAACCCAGGATGTCCAGTCCAGCGATGGCACCACCCATGATAGGCTGGGACCTCTCCCACTGATCACTAATTGAGAAAATGCCTTTCAGCTGGATCTCATGGAGGCATTTCCTCAACTGAGACTCTTTGATGACTTTAGCTTGTGTTAAGTTGACATGCAAAACCAGCCAGTACAGCCTCCATCAAAGTATGCACTAAATAGATGATCCTTGGGAGATTATATGAAGAGAAGGAAAGATGAGATTACAGTTACCAATACTTTGATTAGCATGTTTGCTGAATGACTAAAACAGTGAATGAATTATTTCATGATGTATTTTCTGTTTGGTCTTGAGATTACATTAATGAAGTGTGGTACAAAGCTAACCAGAGGCAATGCAATATTGAGGACAGTTCTGCTACATAAAATCATTCTTCAGTTATTTTTTCCTAATAAAGTAAAACTAAACTTGCCAAGAAAACAGAGATACTAAAAATATCCAAACTATATTTGCTTCATACCTAATTAATGCATTTATAATTTGTAATGATATTTATACATCTGCCATGAGGCTTCATTATCCACAAGATCACCATGCAAAAATTGCATGGAGATCTTGATTGTTTTTCATATGTGTTTCCCTCAGAGGTCTCATGGGGACTCCCCAGAGGATTTTTAGAACTCCTCCAGAACCTTATTCTGTCCTGTTATTTCAAAAATGAAATTCCAGGTAGAATCTATTTCTTTTTCCCTGGAACAGCAGGGAGAGTACAATTTTCATTCAGTATGAATTAAAATTTGTATGTGTAACAGAGTATTATACTGTATAATAGATCTGAAGAGTATGTCATTTTTACTTATTAGTTATTACTCGATGATGATGGAAAAATAAAAATGTTGAAATCAATCTTTATTCTGCCTTTTCTGAGTATCAAAGAATGGTGCTTGTGTGTAGTCTCCAGTGCTCTATCATGAAATCCTGAAATCCAGCCATGATTTCAATTTTAGTCTGGTATGATAAACATATCTGTCATCGTTAGCTTTAACTTACAATTTAATACAACCTACAGTCATCTGAAAAAACACTCTTAATTGATGATTTATCCAGATGAGAATGGCTTGTAACATGTATATGTGTTGGGGGTTGTCTTCCCTGGGAAGGTCATGCTGGTCTATGTAAGAAAGCCAACTAAGCATGGTCCTCTGAGAAAGCCAGCTAGTCACTTTTTCCCCAAAGGCTTCTAGCTCCTGCCTAAGTTTTCTGATGGAAAGTGCCTTCTACGATGCAATAAATCTGTTCTTCTCTTAAACTGATTTTGATCAGAGTGTTTTATCAGAGCAGCTTGATAAAACCCAAGCAGTATGTTTCAGGACTTGAGTGTACAGCAGAATTCTTTCCTGACTGACTCATAAAAATAACCACCATGCTCAGACATCACAATGGCCAGTGTACTTCTATTTTCCTCAAACATCTGTGTTATTTTTCTTTCTCTTTATGTGATTACTAATTAGAAGAAATTTCTTATAGTAAACTACAGGAATAGAACTAACTTCTTATAATAAGGTTTATGCATAGAAAATAATCTTTTTCTGTCAGTGATATCTCTTCTGTGGGATGCAGAAGACAATGTTGATAAACATATATATTATAGAGTAGAATTAGAATAATATGCCAAACATGAGATTTGTAGAAATAAATGGGAAATGGCTGAAAACATGTGAGATAATATTTCCCAGAGTAATAATAGAGAGTTTTAAGTGGCATGCACTGTCTACACAAAACTTAGCTCCCACCTCAAGAGGTATAAAAACAGTTTATTTTGAAGCCAATTGTTTTATAGTTTCTGTTGCTGTGAAGAGATACCATGACCACGGAAATATAAAGGAAAACACTTAATTGAGGCTGGCTTACAGTTCAGAGATTTAGTCAATTATTGTCATGGCAGGAAACATGGCAGCATGTAGGCAGACATGGTACTGGAGAGGAAGCTGAGAGTTCTACACCTTGATCCACAGGCAACAGAAGGAGATTGTTTGCCACATGAAGCATAGCTTGAGCATATGAGACCTCAAAGCCTGCCCCCACAGAGACACACTTCCTCCAACAAGGCCACACCTCCTAATAATGCTACTCCCTATGGGCCAAGAATTCAAGCACAGGAGTCTATGAGGATCATTCCTATTCAAACCACCACACCAAATACGAGTGGACAGAGCCTTGGAACATAGATCTAGTTGTCTGTTGGTATAATCCTAAAGATTTTCCTAATCAGCATAAATATTCTAGTTCACACACAGAGGAGGGCAACAACCAGCTAGTAAGGAAGTAAAGATGGCTCAAGACAGTCTGGCTCTAGACTTATAACATTGCAACATTTTCACAGCTGTTAATTTCTCATCTGTTCCTCACCCTGGCAGAAGTCCAGTTCAATGAGCAGCTTTCTTCTGAGAACTTTACATCACAGTGCTCATGTTTAGCTTTAATTCCTAGAAGCTGATTATTTGAATTTCTCTCCTTGTGTATATTACTATAAAATTCCTCATTAAAACATTTCAAACTGCACAAGACTGTGAGTTTTGAAACTAAACAAAATGTCAGAGGAAATTTTGTCATTTTCCCTTTATATTAAGTAATTACATGTAGTAGACATTAATTTAAAACAGTATTTACAACATAGGATACAATCAATATTTAAGTGCAAGACATGTAAATTAGGAAGACATAATTATTATAAATACACATTTTGTTAAATATTTAACTTTAGTAAACAGTAATAATAGCATGTCTGAAAATGTATAGGATGATAAAAATAATCTCAATTTTTCAGTCAATATATATTTATTTTTTTCATATATTTTGTGCAGCTTGTATTTACAAGTGCTAGATAATCATCAAAATCCATGGTTTCAGTAGTAGGAAAGACTAATATGTACAAAAATGAATAAATAAAGTTGTATCACCTATGGTTTAGAAGGTAGAGTGATGTGACAGTGTTGATGTACTTTAGAGATGGCCATCCTGAGAGAGATGCAGTGAACTGTGCTGTACTTACTAGAAAGTAAGTTGGAAAAGACATATCTTATTCATAGAAACCAAGTACCTATGCCACTAAGAAGTATATTGGTCACACTGGAATTACACTGTACAAGAAACACAGATCTGCCCCTCCAGCTGCCTGCACATAGTGACAGAGTTGTCACACTTGGACCTGAGTCTAATTTTAGGATTCTTACAAGTTACTCTGAAAAATCTGTACTCTTTATGTCTCAGTTCTGTTCTGAAAACTTCTCTTATTTTAACTCATAATGCATTCCCAGGAAGCCTCCATGTGTTTGCATGAGCAAGCTGAGATCAAAGGAGAAAGTATCCAAAGTGACCCACACAATTGTAGAATTGGGGCTAAATTCAAGTGCTTCAATACAAATACACACCTGATTTCCATGTAGAATGAAAATAAGGAGGCAAAATCAATGATATGAGGTCCTTAATGTGTTTGAGTCCCAGCATCTCTGTTAAGGTCTTCTGAGAAGTTATGAAGTTGGTCTTTGAAGGACTGATTCCCTTCTGCCTATTGAAAGTCATGTGAAAGGAAGTTTTCTCTGGTGCACACTGAGGACAGCAGTGGTATCTTGTTGGCACTAGATATGCCAGTATGAATGACATCAGAACGTATGATGTGAATGTCCTTATGGTATGGAACTAGAGATTTACCTTTGGATGTTTGCAGTACATCCTTAAGGTCATAAGTACTAATAACTCTTCATATACATTGTAAATATAGGTACTAAAGCAAGGTGTCTCTGAGCCAGAGGTTATTGATTGTGCTAATCCAGCTGTTCACTTTGCATGTCAGATTCCCTGTGTCTAGTTCCTTAGCACTGGGACTCTGTGGACATCTTTGCCTGGCAGGCTTCTCTATGGATGATGGGCATTTGAATTCCTTTCTACATTTCTCTATTTCAAGTGCTTTATTCACTGACTCTTTTCCATACCCTTATATCCCCTCCATAAGCCTAAGCATAGCGTACCTATCCCATTTTCTTTATCATTTATTTTCTCTTTTGTTCAGCATATGTCATGATAATCCTTCTGCACTGATGGATGCATTTTTAATCCCGTCAGCCTTTCTTTACTTATGGCTTTTCCCTATTATGAACATATCATAGCTTATTGCTCCATTGCTTGGCTGAAGAGCATTAGATTGCTCGAAATTTGGACACCTAATCATTAAAGGTTTGTCACTCACAGTTGTTTGAATGGAATCCTTCCATATACAATCTCATGCAATTGAAATCTTTCACTAAATATTCAGTCTTTGGCATGTATCTGAGGCTGTTGAATGGAACAATCAACTATCATTGAGTAGTATTATGTGGTTAGACCACACCACAATTAATTTATTTAACCATTCACTCATGGAATGACAGGGCTGTTGCCAGATTAGGGCTACTTGAAATGAGATGAAGTATATTCATTTATAGGCTTGGATGTGGACATAGATTGTCATTTCATTGAATAAAACCCAAAGTACAATTGCACAATCAAGTAGTAAAAGACATGCTTAGTTTTATTAACTATCACCAAATAATTTCCTGAGATACATACATTTTATACTCTAACTAGCAGTGAGTGAGAGATTCTACCTTTACTATGCCTTCAGCATCAGGTATAAACATTTTTCTTTTTTTTAATATTTATTTATTTTTATTTTGGGTATATGTATGTTGCCTACATGCATGTGAGTGCACCAAGTGTATGCCTGGTGCCAGGAGAGACCAGAAGATGGCACTGGACCCCTTGAACTGGAGTTAAAGAGGGTTATCAGCCACCATATAGGTATGAGAAAATGAACATGAGTCTTCTACAAAAGCTTCAAGTACTCTTTAACCACTGAGACAGTTCCAAGGCAACTCACTGTTTTGAAATCATAGCCCTTTTGATAGGTGTACAATAGTATTTCCTCATGTCCTGAACTTCACTTATTTCAGTGGTTAAATTTCAGGGTCTCTCATGGTTACCATCTATATGTCTTGCTCAGAAAAAAACATGTATATTCAGTCTTTGCCCCAATTTTCTGATTGAAATTTCAATATTTAATGATTAAATTTTGAGATTTCTCTAAATTCTATAAATATTAATCCTGTGTAGGGTAGAAAGATCCCAAGTCTTTTTTTTTCTCTAAGCTTGTGACTTCTCCTCTTCTATGCTTTATAATTTGTAGGCATTCTAATTAATGAGTTTCTTTTATTTGTAAATTAATTTGCTGTTTGATACAAGTGTTTGTCTAACCTCTGTACCAAAGACAGAATCAAATTTTTGCCAGTTTTATATTGTTCACTTTAGTTCAAGATTTGTGTTCATATTTTAAAATTAAAAATTACTGCATTTGTTTATTAGTATGTGTAGTAGCATATCGAGGACTAATGGGGGTCCAGCCCCTCGATAGTCCCCTCCCAGGGTCTGGGAAGAATCTACAACCAGCTGATAATTAATCTTTGATTAGAAGAAATGAATCTATGTACACGAAACCCCTTAGTTCATACACTTTATTATTATTCTGTGATAGTTCTCTCTCTACACAGCTTCTATTCTGCTCTCATGCCTAGCTCCTTCCTTGCTTGATTTCTCCGTATTTGTCTACTGTCCCCTCTAGGTTCTATATTAATTCCTTCATCCAGTTCTGTCCCTTCTAGGTTCTCATCTATCTAGTTCTTTCCCCTATCAGCTCCTCTCCCATCTCCTTCTCTCTCATCTGGCTCTTCCTCATCTTGTTCTTCCCCATCTGGCTCTTCCTCATCTTCCATCTCGTTCCTCTTGTCCTCTCCTCTAGCCCTTCAATCTAGTTCTTCCCCATCTCAGTTTGTTCCTCTCAAGTTCTTACCCATCTAGTTCTTCCATTCTCTTTTCTCTTCTCTGTCCTCTTGTGCCCTGGGAGTCCTGGTATATATACACTTACAAACAGTATTCCCTTTGCAGTGCAAAACCAGGCTTCCAGGGTCAAATGGAGGGGTGATAAGAATCACAAAGGGAGGCGATAACCATTAATTATTACTTGCAACCCCAAAGGGAAGTGACCAATGGGGAAATGAATTAACTAAAGGCTAAATTCAGGTAATATCTAAGAAGAGGGCTGTAGCATGAATCTTAAAAGTTCTTATTAATAAAATCAAACCCGAGGCCAGTTATTGGAGTCCATGCTGGTAGATCAGAGAGACAGAATAAGCCACAGCTATCTCACCTCACCAGTTCCTCAGCTGGTCCTGTTTCCTTAGACTGGAAGCCTCTGAGTCCTCATCCAGAATGAATCTCAGCTTAACTGTGTTGCTCCAAAGACTGAAAGCTTAACCAGCCACATGCTTAACTAGCCAAAAGCTTCTAGTTTCTGATCCTCACGCCTTATATACCTTTTTGCTTTCTACCACCACTCCCTGGGATTAAAGGCTGGCTTTCTGGGATTAAAGGTGTGTGTCACCATGCTTGGCTATTTCCAATGTGGCCTTGAACTCACAGAGATCCAGAGGGATTTCTGTCTCTGGAATGCTAGGATTAAAGGCGTGTGCTATCACTGCCTAACTAGTGGCTTGTCTGTTCTCTGACCCCAGGTAAGTTTATTAAGGTACACAATATTTTGGGGAACACAATACCCCCACATCTCCTCTCTTTTTGTCTAAAATTAAAAAAGCTTATAACTAATACAAGAAAAACTATCCAATAAGCATATATAATATATACAGCCAAAAATTACATTAATGATGTCTAGTCCATTAACATTTGACAGATTCAGATAAAAAACTCCATTATATATATTAACAATGTCCAGTCCAGTAACATCTGATAAACTCAGACCAAAAAATTTTCATTACTTATCTTATTTAAAACAAGTAGTTCCTTTTTAAAAGTAGATTCCATAATCTCCCTTTTTATCTTATCATATCCATATTCTCTCCTTTTTTCTTTTCATAATACATTCAGTAGTCTACCTTTTGTCATTTTTATATCTTCCCCTTTTTCTTCAGTGTAGATTCAGTGATCTACCTATTTATCCTATTATTTCTTTATCTTTTTTCTCAGAGTAGATTCGATGATCTATCTCATATCTATATTCTCTTTTTCTTTTTGCTTTCTAGGGGTGAAGATATCTTTCGGGAATCTTGAAAAGAAAATTTTGGGGTTAATCATCAAGTCCTGTATCGTTTGTCCAGTCTCTGGATAATAGGAAAGTTCAGGGCTTGTTTCAAGTCCTTGTTTGAGTAGTCTGTCAGGCTGGATCATCTCAACTAGTCCTCTCGAAATTGTTCTGACCAGTTTGTAGTCCAAAGTCGATTTTTCCATGGCATTAATCGGCTTAATGGCTTTATCATAGTCCATGTGGAATCATCGTTGTAGGATCCTGTCATCTTTTTGAAGATTTCAAAGTCACTGTTAGGCATGGTCATGGTTTCCTGCAGACTTTTTTTTTTTTTTTTTTTTTTTTTTTTTTTTTGTGCCTCCTCTGTGGTTTGGAGCAATCACAGTCTGATAAATGTCTGTCTCTTGGAACCATGAACATTTTTCCCTAGAACATAAAATCTTCACAACAATTTCTCCCCACCATTTGTCTTGCCAAACTTTTCCAAACTGACCTTTGCCGATGCTTTCTTGTAACACGATGGTCCTGGCAATTCTTCTCTGAACCAGCAGCAGTAAACCCTTCGTCCCAGGTAGCAGCATCATCACAGCAGTCACCAACAGGATGAGAAGGAGCTGGTAACGTGGAGCAGTAGCCACTGCTTCCATGGTCCCACCACTGTTTGTGGTTCAGTCCGGGCCAAAGCTTCTCCCAAGCCTCCTAGGCCGGCTCAAACTCGGGATCCTCCTGCCTCTGCCTCCTTCAGCAAATCCAACCGGCGTGTGCCACCACAACTGGCTGAGTGTAGCTTGGGACTGAGCTGGGCCTCACAAGGCCACAGGCAAACAGCTTTTTCATGAATTCATAACACGAACGTTGGGCGCCAGATGTAGCATGAATCTTAAAAGTTCTTATTAATAAAATCAAACCCGAGGCCAGTTATTGGAGTCCATGCTGGTAGATCAGAGAGACAGAATAAGCCACAGCTATCTCACCTCACCAGTTCCTCAGCTGGTCCTGTTTCCTTAGATTGGAAGCCTCTGAGTCCTCATCCAGAATGAATCTCAGCTTAACTGTGTTGCTCCAAAGACTGAAAGCTTAACCAGCCACATGCTTAACTAGCCAAAAGCTTCTAGTTTCTGATCCTCACGCCTTATATACCTTTTTGCTTTCTACCACCACTCCCTGGGATTAAAGGCTGGCTTTCTGGGATTAAAGGTGTGTGTCACCATGCTTGGCTATTTCCAATGTGGCCTTGAACTCACAGAGATCCAGAGGGATTTCTGTCTCTGGAATGCTAGGATTAAAGGCGTGTGCTATCACTGCCTAACTAGTGGCTTGTCTGTTCTCTGACCCCAGGTAAGTTTATTAAGGTACACAATATTTTGGGGAACACAATACCCCCACAGAGGGCTCTTATGTGCTCAACCATAATCTTAAATGTGGTTGGTAGAAAGTGTTAAGAATCTATAAGTTGCTAGGTCAATGGGAGAAAATAAAACTGTCCTATTTTTTTCTGTAGCTCCTATCTGTCCAGGCTATCTGCCATTTTTCTGCAGGGTGGGGGAAAGTGTGCTCAGTCGCTAGGCAACCTGTGTACAGCTAGATGCCTCTGATGATAGTTAAAGGGAGATCTGGAACTGGTGGTAAGGTTTGGGAAAAGAGGAAGTAAGGCTTAATTGGCACATCTGCGAGGCCTTCTCAAACAGGTAGCCCGGATTCTTAAGTCTGTTCTTAGAGAGTACAGAGGTATCTCTGATAAGGTACTTTCCTCCATCAGGGCCTGGACCTGGCCAGATGCTGCTAATGATAATTACAGGGAGGCTTGAACTGGAGTTCTGGCTGAGCATAGCTGTCAGCACAGAATGTTATTTAAATATTCCTAGAAGTGGTTAGGTAAGTAGTTAGAGGTCTATAAAGTTAGTAAGGCTGTAAGAAAGGAGGGGTCTGGGCTAAATTGTGTAAAGCTATTACTTAATGTCTACCTGACCTAGGCGGTGTCCCCTTGTGGAATTTACCTTAAGTCAGGAGACTCACCTGTGGGTTGTTATCACTGTTAATCCTCGGAAATTGGGTGACCACCTGGGTGATGTCTCCTTTAGTCCTTGAAAGTGGCTAGGGGAGATATCTGATTCCAGAGAAAGCCTTTCCTGAGGCTGTTCTCCAAATGCCTGGAATGTGTATGTCTAGAGAGTGATCAGTCCACATTGTTAGCCCTTCTTAGGGAAAAATCAATTGGGAAAACTATGAAGGCACACATGATTTTCATAACAGAAGACAGCTGACATATAACAAGCCAAGTAACACAAAAACTCATTGGGATTTGGCTTCCTCTGGAGGAATTCTCTGATTCCTCCAGGTAGTGACTTTGCCATAACCAGCTGAGTTCTTATGATATTCCTGAGGCCCACAGCAGTAGCAGGGAGATGAAAAATGCTGTTATGAATGGACAAAGTTCAGAGAACAACCTGAGAGAGTTGGTTCTCTCCTTCCACCATGTGGGTCCCAGGAATAAAACTCAGGTCATCAGGCTTCACAGTTTTGCCTTTACCTGCCAAGGTGCCTCTCTGACCCCTGTGTATTCTTTTTTCCTTATGGTATGAATTGAGGCTTGCATCTTGTGCTATTCTCCTGTGTACATAGAGCACATGATTGCTTCAGTGGCACCTGCTGGAACTGCCACTTCCTTCTTCAGTGGACTCTGCATACTAGGAAAATTTTAGTGAGCACAATTGTAACCTCCAATTGTAATCTCTGTGGCTGGACTAGCTATTCTGTATGGCCACCATGCATGCATATGATTGCAACATGGTGATATAATCAGCTCTACAGGACTCATGAACAGAGCAAAGAAATTCCTTACAAATCATTTTCTTCAGCAACATTGTTAAGATAGTCTAGAACAAGTCCTTTCCCCCTGAGTTTGTGAATGTGTTTGTCTAACTCATAATAAAAAGATATAGCCTTGTGGGATTTTCATAGGAATGCCATTGAATTCCCAGAGTGACTTGGGGAGAAATAACTCCTTATTGTGACATCTTCTTATGAAGACACTATGATTTTAAAATTTGGATTCAAATTTTTCTCAACAGCATTTTTAAGGTTTCACAACAGCTGGTCTTTCAGATCCCTGTGTTATCCATCTGTGAACTCAACCTAATAGAATTTTTTTAGAATTATCTGTCACTTTTAAAATATGCATATCAAGTATTTAATAGCAAATCCATTTTATTAGATATTAAAACTATTCTAGAGGTGATTTAAAAGATGTTGGAGAATTTTTGTAGACTATATGCAAATATGATGTCATTTTATATCAGATATTTGAGCAATAATGGACAGACACCTGAAGGAGCTCTGGATCAAATCCTTCATTACTGACATTTAGGGACAACTATGCATGCTTTGTGAACCGTATATTTAAACTGTTTCATTTCTTTGAAGAAATTCAACATCATAGTGTATGGTATGAGGTAATGTGGTTATTTTTCAGTTTAAAATTATTTTCATTCATTCCTAAAATCCGAACTTTGTAGATATTATGGGGTCCCATGTAATGTTTCAATAAATCAATACACTGTGTGGTGTTTCAATCAGTTTGAGTACATCTACCACAGAATTCATTCTGCCATCACTTTCTGGGATTCAATGTGTGTGTCACCATGCCTGGTTATTTCCAGTGTGGCCTTGAACTCACAGAGATCCAGATGGATATCTGCCTCCAGAATGCTGGGATTAAAGGCATGTGCTACCACTGCCTAAACTCTGTGTTTAATATAGTGGCTGTTCTGTTCTCTGATCCCCAGATAAGTTTATTGGAGTGCATAATATATCAACCACACTTCCCTTTTTAAATAAAAAAGTTATAACTAATGAGAAAAAGTATATGCAATAAGTATATACAATATATGCAGTCAAGAATTACATTAACTATGTATAGTCCACTAACATTTGACAAATTCAGAGAAAATACTCTATTATTTATCCTATTTGGGTGAATCCAAACTGTACCTAATTCAATTTCTATCCTAACTTATATTACCAACAGAAAACTATCTTATGATGTCTTTCAAACTTAGACACTTTACACCTCTTAGTGAGTTTTTTTTTCTGAATTTAACAAGGAAAACTGTACTAACACCTATCTAATCTTCAGCTCCCTCAGAGCCCTTAGAAGGAAGTAATATTACCTAGTAAAACAGGAAGTACAATCAAGTGACTTCCAAAAAATGAGTTATGACAGAAACGGCCAGCTGCCTGGACAGTCACCTGAGGTTTCTTTGCACATTGGGGCATCATCTTCAGCCTACAGGCTTAGTGTGTCTGACAGACTCATTTGTGAAGTAGGATGTATACAAGTCCTACAGTCTGACCTCACACTCAGTGTGAGTATTCCATGTACCAGATAAACCTGAATTCTGCCAGTGTCCTGTCATGATTCAGGATTTTAAATTCTGGAAATTGTTGGTGTTTTTGAAGTTGGCTGCTCATTCTTCTCGGCTTGTGGGTGTTTTCATCTCCTTTATTAAATGCCAGTCTATTATTGAGAGGTTAGACTCTGTCAACCTACTTACTCCTTCAAGAATAACTATTTCAGCTACTGTTCCACTGCACACCAGAAGCCATCAGTCTACTGTCTATTCCTTCAAAGAAAGGGACATTGTACCTTTTCTGGATTGCAAAACCACTTCAGTGATGGTGCCATGTTGTCCGGGCCTCAGGGGATGCCTGTTGCCAAAGCTGCAACCATACTTGTCTTGTCAAGGATCCGTAGTCTTTTGTTTTGTGTCCTGTTTTTCTATTTTGGATAGCATACTGTCAGCAGTCGATGAGAGGACACTTTGTTGCCGAGTGGCTAACTTTTGCCACAATGAAACTTAACTCCATATGCATTTTCTTCAATGCCCATATCTTCTCTGAAGTAGATTGGTGCTGCCAGGAGCAGACATATCTCATAGTCATAAAAAAAGAAAGAAAAATATGTCATTAAAACATTTTAAATGTTGTGTTCTGGAGATCTCTGAAGGGTTTGAAGATGACCTGTCCATCTAAAATACATCTCTGCTTGACCTTGAAAACATACCTAATATGACTACAAGTTGGATTGTAATGTCTAACTACTAACATTCTTTTTATGCTAATAGTTGGTAATAATAACCTTCAAGGATTATCAAATTACATTCCATTGTTAAATGAACTGTATAGGTACAATATCCTGAACAAGATTAGAAATATATGTACAGCATTTTCTAACATTATCAATCTCTCTCTCTATATATATATGTACATATATATATGTATATATATACATATATGTATGTATATATATATATATATACAATATATAAAAGTCCAATCCAATGTAAAGTATATAAAACCAATAGTTGTGTTTTAAAAGAAAATTTAATAATCGACCTTTTTATCTATACCCCATCTATATCCACTCTTTTTTCTTTTTAGAGTAGATTCAATAATCTACCCTTTATTCTATCATTTTTATATCTTTTTTTTCAGAGTAGATTCAATAATCTACCTCTTATCTATATCTTTTTTTTTCAAACAAGAAATTTTTTGTCTGAATTTGTCAATTGTTAATGGGCTGGACATTGTTATGTATATAATGGAGTGTTTTTTTTTCTGAATCTGTCAAATGTTAGTGGACTAGACATTGCTAATGTGATTCTTGACTGCATATATTGTATATACTTATTGTATATACTTCTTATTAGTTATAACGTTTTTATTTTAAACAAAAAAGGGGAAATGTGGTTGATATATTATGCACCCCAATGAACTCATCTGGGTCTCAGAGAACAGAGCAGCCATTATATTAAATATAGAGATTAGGCAGCAGTAGCACATGCCTTTAATCCTAGTATTCTGGAGGCAGATATCCTTCTGGAATCTCTGTGAGTTCAAGGCCACACTGGAAATAGACAGGCATGGTGACACACACCTTGAATCCCAGAAACTGATGGCAGGAAGCAGAAACGTATATAAGGCATGAGAACCAGGAACTACAGCTTTTTCAGCTTTTAGCTTTTAGCAGCAGTTAAGCTGAAATCTATTTGAGGATTCAGAGGCTTTCAGTTTGAGGAAACAAAATCAGCTGAGGAATTGGCAAGGTGATCTTGCTTGTGGCTTGTTCTGTTTCTCTGAAAACTTTTTTGTGTTGTTTTTTTGTTTTGTTTTGTTTTTGTTTTTTGAGACAGGGTTTCTCCATGTAGCTTTTGGAACCTGTCCTGTTCTCTGAAATCTTTTAAGATTTGTGCTACAAAATATGAGTTCACAGCTAATTAGACAATTCCTTTTTCTTGGTATCCATCCTTTAAACTATCTGTTTTTTGGGACAATGTTAATATTGTCCTAATTTAAAGAGTTTGGACTGCTCTCTTTGACTCTAGAAAGGAATGCATCATATTGATTATATTTTTCTAAATAGTAAATTAAATTTTCCAGTGAAGTCATGAAATCCCAAATAACTCTGTTATATGAACTCTTAAATTATGGAACAAATTTCTTTAACTGTTTAACAAAATTCAGATTACTTTATCTTTCTTATTTTTTTTTTTTTGAGATGGAATCTCACCATATATGGTTGACATGAAAATAACTATGTAGTCCTGACTGGCCTCAAATTCACTGAGATTCTCATGCCTTTCCCTCCAGAGTTCTGGAATTAAATTAATGCATCACCATGTCCTGCTTGTTTGTATTTTTAAACTCAACCCTATTTCTGATGAGCTTTTGAGCAGAGGAGCATAATTGTGACTCTCACAAGCCTAATGTTGGGATGTGGGCCTGTTAATTCTTCACAGTGGTATTGTACATTCTTGCTTTCAATCTTTGTTAATTTTACTAGAGAATTATCAATAAAATCCTTTCTTCTATGTGTGTTCAGGTTCATGTGTTTCTGTGTGTTCGTGTGTGTGTGTGTGTGTGTGTGTGTGTGTGTGTGTGTGTGTGTGTGTGTATTGTATGCATGCTCACATATGAGGGCATGCATGTGCACCAGTGCACATATATGGGCATGGCCAAAAGACAAATTCTGGTGTTATTTCTGAAGTGACTCCTACCTTGTTTTATGACATGGGTTCTCACAGTAGTGTGAGATTTGCTAAGGAGCAAGACTGGCTGCCAGAAAGACTTAGGGTTCTGCCTCTCTCAGACTTCCCAACACTGAAGTTACAAGTGCATGTTACAACATCTGGCTTTTGAAAGTATTGGTTTAGGGGCTCACAAACAAAGCACTTTGCCAGTGGAGATACCTTCTAAGGCCAGGAGACTTACCAATTTTAGTATCTTCTACTTTTTTTTGACAAGTAACAAGTGACTTTGTGCCATTAAATTTTATCAATTTACTGTTTTCAGTTTATTTGAAACATGCATGAATCTTTATTATATCCTGAGCTCCACTTTGTTTTCATGAACAAAAATGCTAAATAACATAGAACTTCTTTTCATAATTAAGGTGGAAACTGACTGCCTAGAAAGTATGTTTACCCTGAGCCATTCAGTGCTGTTTTCATCTCCATGTTGACTTTTACATCACATGTATTTTCATATGTGTTACATTTATTTTTGTGGTATTCAATATTTTCTTTTGAGATTTTTCATTGGCAACTGATCACAATTTCCAAGGATTTAGATGTCTCCTTATTTTTGTTTTTGTTATGGTTTCTAGTTTCATTGATTTTCAGAAAATATTACATACAGTATTTTTTCAATTCTTTTATCTTTTGCAATTGTTTTATGCCCACAATATAGCCCAGTTACTGACATGGAACTTGGATATCTGCATTGTTGTCTAGTTAAATAGATTGTTCTAAAAATGTCAAGTAGACCTCTTGGGTGTCTTGGTTAAAATGTTGACATCTTTAAAATAAATTGTGTTCTAAAATTTGAGCCATCAAAAAGAAGGTGAATAATCAAAGTGGAGACTTGTCATCTTTTCTTCTTTGTTTCTTTATTTTCTTTTAAAATATATCAACTTTTGTTCCATGTGCAATGAGGTTCTGTTCTTCTGAACACACACACCTAGAATCTGCTCTTTCTAAATAATGCAATTTTTTAAAATATTTTCTTTTCTCATATGTATATCCCAGATGATATTAAAATGGTCATTTCTATTTTTGTTCAGTCAATTTTTCACATGGTATTTATCTGCTTCTGGTCTTTTGTTTTCAACCTACCCATTTGTTAAATTTTAACTGAATTTGTATTATACAGTCTAGTAGGCTCTCTGGTCTCGATTGCTTTCTACACTTTTACTTGAGAGCCGTCTGCCATGGAGCAAAATATTAAATGGAAAATTCTAAAGATGAAACATTCATGAGTTTTAAATAATACACCATTCTAAAGAAGATGCTGAACTCCCATACCAATGCACTGCAGCTTTCTTAGGATTTGAATCATGGCTTTGTTCAGCGGATCCACTCTGTGTACAATATATGATAATTAGTCACAGTATTTGTCTTGGTTAATATATACTAACATAGGCCTATGTTTTGAAAAATGGTGAAGCTTCTCCATGTTGTGCTGGAAGTTTTAGATCCTTTACTTCACACTACCTAACCTCCCAGGCACTGAATTGTCTCTCACCAGTAGAAGATGAAGGACAATGGGTGTAGGACACTGAGTCGGGTGAGTGACAGGGAGGGGGAGAAAAAGAACACAGAGTCAGGGACAGAGAAGGAGACTAAAGCAGAAACAGAGACAGCGAGAACAGCAGCATTCATTTAACATTTATCATGAAGATATTTAGAAATGTTCAGTTTTTAGCAACTATTTTTAATTTCTTACAGGAACTAATTTGTAAATTAAACTTTGCCTTAGCTATGTCTGAAGAATACAAAAAAAAAAACCTTATGTACAGAAATCATTCTACTCATTGGTTTCGGGCAGTCACATGTGGTCTTAGAACATAGTCCCCACTGACAAAGGAGTGTGAATGTAGAGAGTGCTTGCCTTGTCCCCTTAAGTTGGCTAACTCCTTACTTTAACCGGTATCTACATAACTAAGATCATGATTAAGGATACAATGTGGCTTAAGCATATTCATTTTAATGCTTTGTCCCTGCTTGTTCTATGTATTGTTCCCTATATCATTTGTCCTCACAGAATAAAATACTAGCTCCAGGATTCTTAGCTTTTAATGACTTTCGATTTTCTTCTCATCAGCATTTTTTCAGTTTTCTTACCCATATTCTGTTGGTGACTTACAATTGCCGCCATCACTTGTATGGACTATGCACTTCTCTGATTTAGTACAATTTTTTTTGTGTGATTGTTGTTTTGGTTTTGTTGTCATTTTTGTAAAATGCACTTCCTAACATGTACAACGTTCCAGTTGTTTCTCCAACCTTACCTCTATACTTCATAGTTCAGGAAATGCACCCTTTTCATAGCCCCAAGAACCACGATATTATCCCTATAAGTATCACTCATATCAATTCCTACCTTACCATATGTGCTCTTTAATTATAGCACCCACTGTATTTCAAATTGTTGATTTGTTTATTCATCTCTCACATGAAGTCTGAACCTTTTGAGGTCTTAGGTAATTATCTGGTTTATGGTCAGTCACTTAGACTATAGTTTAAATATTGTTTTCATCAACACATTATATACTTCATACATAATTCTCTCATACATAGTAAAACATATGGAGAATCACTTTTACTATTAACTTTAAAATGTCAAATTTAGAAAATGAAGAGTTTAGAGACCATTCTTGGAATACTCAGTCTTAAATTGGATGTCTTCATCAAATCCCTCCTCTTGGGGCTCAGAGAACTGTGTGGACGAGGACACAAAAAGAATATAAGAGCCAGAGAGGATGAAAGACACAAAGAAAACAATTCCTTAAGAGACAATAGGACTGATGCATGGATAAACTTACAAAGACTGTGGCAGCATCACTGGACCTGTATACATTTAAGACAGATAGGTGCCAGCACTGGAAGGGGATGTAGACATGAGCAGCTCTCATCCCAAGCTCAGAATCTATCTCCAGTTGACAACTATTTGCAAAGGAAAAATTAATCTTCTTCAATTGACTCTCATGGGGTATGGAAAGCAAATGAAAGGGTAGTCCCTATTCCTGGGCAGGACCACAGCTGACTTACACAAAACAAACTCAAAGGTATTTTTTTGAAATTTTATGTTTCATATTGCTTTATTATGACTATTTCTCCTTACTGGTCTTTTTCTTGAATGTTATGGATTCAGATTTTGTCGTTTTGTGGATTTTATGTATGTGTTTTTCTCATGCTTTTTCTTTGTTTTTGTGGTTATTTTAAAAAAAATAATTTTGTGGGTTTTTTGTCTATTTGTTTTCTTTTCCTTTAATTTTTTATAAAATAGATTCTTCTCTCATAAAATACATCCCAACCACACTTTCCCCTCCCTCTATTCCTCTAAGCTCCCCTACCTCACTTCTTCACCAGATCCATTCCCCTTCTGTTTCATTTTCAGAGAAGATGAAGCCTCCAAAAATGACAGCCAAACAGAACAAAGCAAGATTCTATAAGGCAAGGTGAAAGTCCCCATATCTAGGCTAGGCATATAACCCAATAAGAGCAAAAGAGGCTCAGAAACAGGCAAAAGAATCAGAGATACAACCACTCCAGTGTTGTGGAATAATCTTTTTGTACACTGTGAAGATGTGCCACTCTGATTGGTTTAATAAAAAGCTAAATGGCAAATAGCTAGTCAGAATTGGGGGGACAGAGAGAATGCTGGGAGAAGAAAGAGTAAGCAGTGAGATGGAGAGGAAGCAGCATTGGCAGTAGAGAGTAAAGGTAACCCAGCAACAGAAAAGAAGTTGGATTAAAAGATATGAGTTAATATAAGTTCTGAGAGCTAGTTAGCAAAAGCCTAAGCTATTGCCCAAGCTTTCTTAATTAATAATAAGACTCCATGTCATTGATGGTGAGTTGAAAGTCCTAACAAAAAAGTCTGACTACACTCCCATGGTTAGGAGTCCCACAAAAACATCAAGCCAACAGCCATAACATATATTCAGAGGACCTGGTGCAAACCAATGCTGACCCATGATACTTCAGTCTATGTGAGCCCATATGAGCCACGCTTATTTGATTCAGTGGGCCATGTTCTCCAGGTATCTTCCCTATAGTCTGTCCTCCTCCTCATTTTTTTTCATAATGGAACATTTCTCTTTTTCTTTCTTTCTTTCTCTCTCTTTCTTTCTTTCTCTCTTTCTCTCTCTTTCTTTCTTTCTTTCTTTCTTTCTTTCTTTCTTTCTTTCTTTCTTTCTTTCTTCATTTATTCTTCTCATATATTACATTCTGACCACATTTTCCCCTTCCTCCACTCCTCCAAGTCCTCCCAACACCTCACCTCTCCCCCGGATTCACTCCTCCTCCATTTCCCTTTAGAAAAGTGCAGACCACCCAGAGATATCAACTGAACATGATATAACATGTTCAGTTACAATAAGGCTAGATACATACCTTTATAACAAGGTTGGATGAGGCAGCCCAATAGGAGGTTACAGAAGATAGCTGATTCAAGTTCTGTGTCCCCAATACTAGGACTCTTTGCTAGTGTTACCATCATAGATTCCAATAAGTTTTCATTGCACTAGTTTTCCACATTACCCCTGAAATGCCCCCCAGTTTCAGTCATCACTCCTTGTATTATCTCCTGTGAGCCTCTCACCTGACCCCTCCTGTTCTGACACCCCCACCCATAAGAGCTACTCTATTTCCTATTCCCAGGAAGATCCATGTCTCCTCCTTTGAGCAGTCCTTACTGTGCCATTTTGCATCTCCAAGTCTCTGTCCTCCCCCTATTAAGAGAGAAATAAAGTAGGCTTGGAGTTGGATGAGTGGGAAATGTGGAGGATCTATTAAGAGATGGGGGACATTGTGATCAGATTATATTGTATGAAAAACTATTTTCAACAACAAACTAAGTAAAATAAGAATATTTATACTTTAAAAAGAACAAAAGAAAAGGAAGATCTTAACTAACAAGCAGTTGAAGGGGCTTCAACAATGTCTCTGTTATTGAACTGGGGAAAGATGGACTCATGTAAGACCAGTGACTAGCCTCAAGTTGAAAATAATTTATTTGTTCAGCATGCATATTCTTCCTCTATATTTGTCCATCTATGAACTAGCTGTAATTCCATCGATGGATGGGTCAATAGGGATTTTTTTTCCCTAATAAGGAAATAATGGAATGGGTAAGGTTGAAAGCAACTCATTTAAAACCATATTTTGTAACTAAATTTATAAAGTTATAATTTCAAACAACTTTATTTATAATTAGACCAATAATAAAATGAAGGTTATTGGCAACATGGAAGTTTTGTGATGCAAATTTAAAAAAATATTTAGACATGGCCTTTTATGGTTTTCTTATTTACAAGAGGCTATTAGAAGGGCAAAGGACCAGCTCAGTTGGCAGAGTGCATGCCTGGCAAACATTATGCTTAGTTTCAATTCCTTGTACCACATACAATCAGCATGGTGAAGCATGTCTATGATTCCAACACTGAGCAGGTGGAGGCTGGAGTCTCAGAAGTAAAAGGCGATCTTCTGTTACCTAGCAAGATCAAAGCCAATATATATATTTGAGAGGCAAATATATATATATATATATATATATATATATATATATATATATATATATATATAGAGAGAGAGAGAGAGAGAGATGGAGATGATATGCTATAAAAGGGAGAACATCGAAAGATAAGTAGGAATTGTAATCTACATTTCTAACACAGAAAACACATAGTCCATTAGTAGTCTTTGTTGCATTATGATTATATTAATCAAAAAAGTCAATGAAAACACACACACACACACACACACACACACATATATATATATATATTACCTTTTATAAAGCTTTGAAAACCTCTGTAAAATATTCATGTTAATGTGTCTATCATTGTATTTGAATAATATCTTTTTGGTCACTATTGCTTAGGAGAGCAACACCCCTTTCATACTAATTTCTCTTCATGAGCGGTGCTGAAATAGGGATGTGTTAAATTGTTTTCTCCTTCATTATATTTAATTGACATAGATGCAGTAGTCTTATGCAATTGAAATATCTGGTGTTTTATAAATCTGGTATCAAGGACAGGGTTTTCTTTATTTGACAGTGTTGAATAAACCTCTCTAAATCATATCCTAACTTTGTAGCTTTTGGTTATTTTTAGGTTGAAATTTAATAAATGTCCTCTCCCCAAACCATCATTCCACTGGGCTTCTGAAAATTCAAGCACAATGTAGGTAAAAAAGAAAGATGATATCTCAGGGAGGGGTGGCATAGAATCATTGAGAAAACCAATGGCAGCATCATGAGACAACACTCACGATTCCCTTTCTATTTCACAGGGGCATGATTTGTTTGCTTTTATCTGGCTTCCGCATCACCAAAACAGAGGCAGGAGTCCAAAAGAGATTTGATGACTTCAGTTAACAAGGGGTTCAACACTCTCCTTGAATGTCAGTCTGTCTTATACAGAATGCCTGCTTTTCATTTACAGGTTTTCCGAAGCCTAGCTAGAGAGAAGCAGAGGATTTTGAGAAGTTGGGCTTTCCACAGAAAGTGATTGTGACATCTAATACCGTGCAGTTCAGACATGTCATGATCTCTAGACTGCAATGCCTCACTTGAACACTTGCCAGAGATTAAATGTGTGTTATTTGTTAATGCCTAGGGAGGAAACCCAATTGTTTTAGTGACATACTTGTTTAATTTTAATTAAGTTTGACTATAAATTACAAAGCTACGAGTCAAGCAGATCTGAAGTATATGTCTGTATATTCTTGAGAAAGACCTACTTTTCATATATTTTTTAAAAAGCTATTTATTTTTATATGACTTGACTAAGTCTTCAGGATTTTTTGTTTGTGTAAGGATTACATCAATGTCTGGTGCCTGTGGAGGCCAGAAGAGGATGTTGGATTCCCTGGAAATGAAGTTACAGACAACGGTTTTACACTGCTGTGTGGGTACCAGGAACAAAACCTGAATCCTTAGGTAGAGCAGCCAAAGTTCTTCAATGATGGGCCATCATCTCTCCTCTTTAGCTCTTTCATAAATTTGTTTCATTTAAAAAAAATAATTAACTCCCAAAGAAAACTGTAGCAGGAATCTTAAAGGTACTTATTAATAAAAACAAACCTAAGGCCAGTTATTCGGGTGAACGCTGGAAGATCAGAGAAGCAGAACAAGCCACAGCTTCCTCACCTCAACAGTTCCTTAGCTGATCCTGTTTCCTCAGACTGGAAGCTTCTGTGTCCTCATCCCAATGGCTCTCAGCTGAACTGCTGCTTGAATTCCTAAATGCTTAACCAGCCAAATGTTGCTAGTTTCTGGTCTTCACGCCTTATATATCTCTTTGTTTTTGCCATCACTCCCTGGGATTAAAGGCTCACTTCTTGTGATTAAAGGCGAGTGTCACCATGCCTGGCTCTTTCGAGTGTCACCATGCCTGGCTCTTTCGAATGTGGCCTTGAACTCACAGGGATCCAGAGGGATTTCTACCTCTGGAATGTTAGGATTAAAGTTGTGAGTGCCACCATTTTCTAGCCTTTGTATCTAGTGGCTGTTCTGTTCTCTGACCCCAGATAAGTTTATTAGGGTGCACAATATATTGGGGAACACAATACCACCACATTCAAACAAAAAGTTGCAGACAATATTAGTGTTTCCTTGGGACTAAAATGATAAGCACAAGCACATATGCAAATATATATGCACATTCAAAGCATCAAGTGTAGTGAGTTTTAAATTGCAGTGTTTGAATCTAAGTATGGAGATGGTTGGCTGTCAGCAAGGGAAGAAAGACTTTTACTTAGTGCTGCTTCCTGTTGAGAGCAGATTTTCCTTCAGGGGTAAGCACTGTCTAGAGGGCTTGCAGAATTCTGTAGAAGTCTGTTTTACCAGTCACAGAGGCTCTCTTCTCTGCAATAGGCTGAGCTTGTAGGCGTGAATCTGCATTTATGTGCACCTCTGCAGACTAGCTCTGTCTCTTTTGTTAAAATCTGAAAGGGATGCATTGGAAACATCTTTTGTTTCCTGAGCAGACATTCTTCATCTTTGATTGCCTGTCCTTTCTTCTAGATATCTTCTTTGTTTTAACTTTGTCAAACACTCCAGAGCAAAAAGTTGATTGCAATTACAAAAGAAGAGGAGTTGAGAGGCCCTCTATCTCCTACATACTTGAAATTAAAAATCTCAGTTGAAAGTTTTTATTTCTCTACTTTCCCTTAAATCTCTGCCTTTACATTGTTCATGTTGAAATCTTTCAGCATCTCCAGTCCTTCAGACAGAGCTTGTGCCATCTTTAGTTTTTAGTCATGCATTGTCATAGTCAGATCAAATGCCTTCACACCTTAAAGGATTCTCCCCCCATAAAGAGTCTTAAATTTTTGACACTGAAATCTCTGCACATAGATTTCAATTATGTCTTGGCTGAGTGCTTGACTATGGTCACAGCTTCCCTCCCATGTAAAGATGTCTGAATTTTGTCTTGTTTGTTTGGTATATGAGGGAGTTTTTGTCGTCTTCCATGGAAAAATTCCCATGGGCTATGTTCTTGGTTCTGGATAGCAAAAATATTAGCTTGGGAATTGGTGTTCTTTCAACAAATATGGATGTGTCTGGACAGATGATTCAGTGATTAAAAATACTCCTTTTCCATAGTACCTGAGTTTGGTTCCCAACCTCCATATTTGGTGGCTCGCAAATCATTTTAACTAGAGCTGCTGGGGGTCAGATGTCCTCTTCTTTACTCTGCAGACAATTGCACACATGTGCACATAAGTATACAGACACACACACACACACACACACACACACACACACACACTTTAAAATATAAAAATAAATCAATCTTTAAAACGAACACAGATGAGGTCATAGTGATTTTGGTTAAGGTAAACACGGTATTTTTTTTTCCTCTTAAATAATGAATTTATCTGTCTACCTATCTGCGACCAGCTTGATTTTTGCTGTGTACCACGTGTGCTCTCTATTCCTACAGTGCAATAGCCAACGCATCCTAACTGTTACTGATACACAGCTTTGTGGAAATAGATGTGTTGGGGGAGGAGAGAAAATAATTAGTAGAAAGAGAATTGGCAGTGTGTCAGAATGTGGCTAGCGCCATGGAGAACATATGTGGGGTGAGGGCAAGCAATGGGTTGGTAGTGAAACACAGGGGGAAATGTACACAAGGCCATTGGGAGAGGTCTCAGAAAACAAATGCTATGACAGAAGGCACAGGCAGTGGGGAATGAAACAGCATAGAGCTGAGGTCTGCAGAAAATCAGAAAGGATGTGCTATGTAGAAGTGCACACAAGACGGAAGGGAATGGTGCCACTGGCAACATCCATTAGAACAGTGCAGAGTTATTTTAAAGGGCTTATCATTCTATTCTAATTACAAAGGGAGGACAGGTAAGATAGCGTGTTCCATACCTGAAATTACAGCATCAGAAGACAGACAAGGGGATTGTGAGTTTCAGGTGAGGCTGAGCTATACAGAGAATTCTGGCTAAACAATTAAAATTAAAGGCAAAGTAGGAGAAGACCCTGACTAACTCCAATGAGAAGGAAAACCAAATCCACTTCTATGTTCAAAGGGTTCCTCTTCTCATTGGATAATGGACTGTTTAGGAGAATCTGCAGGGTTCTGATAAATCAATTTCTCCATAAAAGCATTGCTTAGATCACACAGGAAGTTAGATAAGGCTATAGGATTAAAAAAAATCTTTTAAAGTAAAACCAATTGGAATTCTTGGTAGGTTACAGTATTTCTTTGGTTCATAGTCTGAGAGTACAGGCCATCATGTCAAGTTTGTGGCAAGAAAATGCGGCAGATAGTCATATAATGTCTGCTATTAGAAACAGAAAAATAAATGGTAGGGCTTGGATTTTTATCCTCTTTTATTCAGTCTGAGAGTCTATGCCATAGGCATGATGCTGTCTACATTCAGGTTGCTTTTTCCCTTCTCAGTTAAGTCATTTTGGAAATATCTTCATAAACACACAGAGAGAGTTGTGATTCTGTGATTATTCTAAACCCAGACAAGTTGAGAATGAAGATCAGCCATGATAGCACACATAAAACTGGATTTGAAAAATATGCAAATTTATATTCACATTTGCACAGTTGTGAAAGCCTACAAGCTTCTCTCTGATATGATCATTCCAACATTTCTCTGTAGCATGGTACTGGATGTTCTAGATGGGGCAACACCAATAAATGAGTAAGTAAATATGAAGTTGGGAAAAGAAGAAATAAATTGTGTATGCTCACAGATTACCTGATTGTCTACATGGGCAATCTAAAATAAATAAATAAATAATTGATGACAGCAATAAAATTCAAACTACTGTAACTGATAAGCAATTGTAATTTGCTGATATAAAATCAACAAAGTCCATTTCTCTGTTATAAAAATAAGAGACAACTGTGGTTTCAAATTAGAAGTCCATTACTAGTAATATAAAAATACATGTGGATAAATTCTAACAAATATGTCCACAATCAAAATACAAAACCCTGACTGAAAGCCAGTCAAAATCTTGAACAACTGGACATCTGCACTGATATATTGAAAAAGCTAACACCAAGGTTTGAATTCTTTCCAAACTGTCCTGTTTGAAATTGAACAATTTCAATTGCAGCAGTATATTTTGCAGATATCAAAACTAATCCTCAAGTTTCTACATAGGGGCTGGAGAGACAGCTCAGAGGCTAAGAGTACTTGTTGCTCTTGAAGAAAATTGTGCATGCATTCCCCCAGAAACTACCTGGTAGCTTACCACTGCCTGCAAATTCAGTTCCAGATGATATGACACCCACTCTGGATTCCCACAGGTACTGTTTCTATGTGGTTCACAGATACACATTCAAGCAAAACACATATATCCGTAAAACAAATAAATCTCTTTAAAGTATTTGTTTTGTTTTTTGATATTACAATATTATTACATCATTTTCTCTTTTCTCTGTTCAAACAGTCCCTTATATCCTTTTTTTCAGTCTGTCAACTGTTGGCTTCTTTATTCATTAATTGTTGGTGTATGTATGTATGTATGTATGTATGAATGGATGGATGAATGGATGGATAGATATTGCTAAGTATATAAATATAGCCTGCTTAATCTGTATAATGCCAATTATATGTATATATTTTCAGGGCTGACCTTTTAAGATGTGCCTCCTAGGAATGTCAGATGTTACATCCATAAAGCTTCACAAAAAGTCTGACTGAGGGCCTAAATCTGAGCTGAAAACAGGCAACAATAGGCATGTTAGTGTGGATAGCAGATAGACAAAGAGACCTCAACACTATTCAAAGATCTACAGGCAACTAAGGAATGCTGAGAACTGCAGGAATAGTATTCCTTAGGGAAGTGTATGCCAATTTGTTATCCAATATATAAATATTATTGATTTTGTAAAGTGTACATAATGCTCTTTCAGAGAAACTGAGTTTAGAGTTCAGCATCCATTCCAGGCTGTGCAAGTCACCTGTAACTCCAGTCCCAGGGAGGTCCAGTGCTTTTCGTCCTAGTGGACACTTGTAATTATGTGCACTTGCTCACACAAAGATATATACATGTAATTAATGTAATTAGAAATAAGAAATATCTTTAAAAATTCTGCCAAATTCGAAGAATTCTATCTGCCTATAATATAGTATTAATCAACAAAATAATATTTTAAAAGCAAACTTAAACTAAACTCATTAAGTATACTCATTAAGAACCAATATGTATGATTGGTATGACCCAATCTCCATATTTACAATGAAGCTACCATAATTAATATGATAGCATATTATTAAAAGATTAAACACCTATAACAATGAAACAAAGTATAGAGTCTAGAGATAAAGTTTCCACAAATGGAGTCCATTAATCTTTTAATTAGTGGTAAAGAGGGTTCAAGAGAGAATGAACAGTCTTGTGAAAAATTTTAGTGTAACATGTGGTTGCCAATGTGGTGGTATTCTAATTTTACTGAAATGTGATTTTAATTGTATGTTAATAAATAAAGCTGCCCAGGGGTCAGAGCTATTAGAGCCATAGACAGAGCATGGCGGTGGTGGCGCATTCCTTTAATCCCATAGATCTCTGTGTGTTCAGGGATACAGCCAGAATTGGAGACATACACCTTTAAGACCTAGAGGGCTGTACATACAGACAGTGACGAGGCAGTCATGTGTTTAGGTTTACAACCAATGAGAAGGCAGAACAAAAAGACTATGAAAAGACATACACACAGGAAGTAGCTCACTTTTGGAGAGCTAGGACCATCGCAGGAGTAAGGGTGAGATTTTTAGCTCTGAGCTCTGACCTCTTGCCTTTCTCTTTTACATTGGTTCTTTGCTTCTTATTTAATAAGACGGTTGGTTACATCTGCATCTGGTGCCCAACGTGGGGCTAGTACAAAACAAAAAGAGGTTTCTGGGCTACATGCTGCTTTGATAAGAAGTATAGACCCACTATTTCTGAGAATTGATGGCTCCCAAAGCTGGTGGAAAACGTAAACCGCCATGTTGGGAAGCTGAAATGGGCAGAGCCAGCAGCCACAGCACCTTTTCAGTCTTAGAAGGCTGCAGTTTAAAGCAATAGGCTCAAAGTAATATAAAACATAAGCCACATAAAGATAGGTACCACACAGAGAATCTGGATTATGTTCTCTTTGATATTCGTAACTGAAGAAAACATTTGATTGCAAAAGCTGTTGAGTTATGCCAAAATGTATATTTTAAAGGTACCTTGACTTCAAAATTTGGCTATAAGGATATGTTGTTTTGGAAAAGAGGCTCTGCTTTTGTTTCTACAGAAAGCCAGAGGCTATGGATTTGTTCCAGATTAAGATACATCAGAATCCCAGCACTCGGGAGGCAGAGCCAGGCAGATCTCTGTGAGTTCGAGGCCAGCCTGGGCTACCAAGTGAGTTCCAGGAAAGGTGCAAAGCTACACAGAGAAACCCTATCTTGAAAAACCAAAAGAAAAAAAAAAAAGATACATCAGGTTTGACCAGCCAAGACCACCTGAAAGGTCTCCGATGACACCATGGCCCAGATGATCCAATATCCAGAATCATTTCAAGGCAACTGGCTCAGATGATACAGTCTCATGGACTACTCCATGATCCTAAAATCTTCTTTGTGTCCCCATAAGATACAGTGCCCTCCTCCAGCAGGAAGTAGTAGGAGAAGCTACACCCAAATTCCCAAATATACCAAGCTGGCTTTGGAGATGTGTAAAAGTTAAAGCCTTCCTTTTTAAAAAAAGAAAAGGGGAAGTGCTGTGGGATGGTCTGTCTGTCAAATTGCTCTGATTGGTCAATAAATAAAACACTGATTGGCCAGTGGCCAGGCAGGAAGTAGGTAGGACAAGGAGACAGGAAACTTCTGGGAAGTAGAAGGCTGAGGCAGAGAGACACTGCCAGCTGCCGCCATGACCAGCAGCATGTGAAGACGCCGGTAAAGCACCAGTCACTTGGCAAGGTATAGATTTATGGAAATGGATTAATTTAAGCTATAAGAACAGTTAGCAAGAAGCCTGCCACGGCCATACAGTTTGTAAGCAATATAAGTCTCTGTGTTTACTTGGTTGGGTCTGAGTGGCTGTGGGACTGGCGGGTGACAAAGATTTGTCCTGACGGTGGGCAAGGCAGGAAAACTCTAGCTACAAGCCAATGAGCAAAGAAATGAGCTAGATACAAGTTTTATAACATAAAAAATCCATTTGAAAGACTGGTGAGATTGATCAGACAATAAAATATCTGTCAGGGAAACAGCAAGACTTGAGTTCAAATCCTAACAACCACTGTATAGGCCAGGTATGGTAGGGCATATCTGTAAGTCCAGTGTTCATATAACAAGATGGGGAGTGGGTATGAGGAGCTATGGAAAGTGGTGAGACAGCCTACCTTACATAATCAATAATGAATATAAAAATGTGAGATTCTAATCTCAAACAAGGTGGAAGACAGTGATTGATGCTTGAGGTTGTTCTCTGACAAAAGCATTGTAATATACACAAGTCTTATCAGACACACATGAATTTAAATATACAAATGTGCATACACATAGCATAAATGTAATAAATCATGTACAGACCTTACAACTAAGGACAAATATAATGTTATCGATCTTCTTGGAGAGAATGTATGACAAACATTATGTGTCTGCTAAATTTGAAGTAGTAGATTCCTAACATGATAAGCATGCTATTCCATACAGTGATCAAGAATTAAGCAACTAAAGGGTGGGGAAACTTAATAGTAGTAACCAAATCTTGTATGATAATGTAACTGCATAGGGATTGAAGTTTGCAGAGTTTATAATAAGAAAAAAACAGTATATGTGAAAACTTTCAGCTAGATATAGATAGATCAATAGTGAAAGATTAAGGAATGTATAAGTAAAAATATAATTAAATCCTAAATATATTAAAATATATAAAATGAAGGCATTCATTCCATGTTTAGAGGAATAAGATACTGACTTATTTAATTTAGGGGAAAATACATCTTTGATACAAACCAAAATGAACCATACAAACCTCTTGTACTGAGGTTCAAACTTGAATCATATGAGTGAATAGGTTAATAACTCTGACAATCTTTTATATATAAAGAATAGAATAAGTAAATAAATGTTAACTTGTAGGAGCTTTGTATATACTCAATGACCATTTACAGAAATATAGAAGTTACAGCTTATAACAATTCATATTGAGTACACTAGAGATGGAAACAAGTAAAAAAATACTGAGATTAATAACTATTCACACATATACAGGGTATATATACCCTTATGAACATAAATTATACATACATATATGTATATACACACATATATGTATATTTATGTACACACACACACACACACACACACACACACACACACACACACACACATGTTGTTTGAATGTGAAACATCCTCCACAGGATCAGGAGTTTGAATACTTTGTCTCTAGTCCTGAATGAGATGGCTGTCCAACATTTAGGATGCATAGCTGTGCTGAAGGAAGTAGTTATCCCAATGAGGCCTGAATATTTTGAGCTTGGCTCCACTTTCTGAGCACTCTGTCTCCTAGCTACAGATTGAATGTGATCAGCCACTTAACTCTCCTGAACCCTGCTTTTGTTGTTATGAGAGACTGAACCTTTAAACTGCTAGATAATCTGTTCCTCCATTATTTACTTCTCAAGTATTTGATTCCAGCAAAGAGAAAAGCAACTAATATAACACAATCTGCATTTTTGTCTCAAGATTCTAGAAATGATGATTCCAAAAAATGAGCTCATCTTACATCTAAATATGCTTCTTACAACATTCTTCATTAAAAGAAGCTAGGGGTGCTTGGATAAATGGCTCATTAAAGAACTTGGGGATGAAATACTGCAAAATGAGCTCAGATAATCTTGGGCTATACCACATCAGAAAATAAGCTTGCACTCAAAACAAATTACATTCAGAGTTCCAAATAACAAAATTAAAACATTATCAGTAGCAAAATAAATAGCCTTATATTAAAAGAATAGTCTTTTGGCATACAAAGTTTAAAATAAACACTTGTGATGTATTTACTATGAATGATCAAATACCTAAACAAAAGGAAAATAATAAACTTCCCATCCAGAACAGATCTCTGGACAATTTATCTAGAAATATCAGAACCTCAGGAATCAGAGAAAAGTATCCCCACTTCAGACACTGACTTTTTTCCCATAGTGTGGAAAGTTACTTTCAAAAATGAATTTGGAACTAAAGGAAACTGACAAATAATAACTCAGGCCAGGAATCGAGGTTAACATCAGTGGAGATAAGTCATATTGATAGGATGCACCCTTGGTAAGCTGTAATAGAAATGGCACTTTATCACTGTGGCCTTCTCCCCCTACACCAAACCCTATAACTCCCATGTAGCCACGAGGAAAACATCAGACAGATTTCCATGAAGGGCATTCTGCTAACTACTTGAACATGAAGTCTTACAGTTTAGATATCAAAAAATAGAAAAAGTCTGGGAATTGTCACAAAGAATAAGGAAGCAAGTTGATGTTGCTAATTCAAGCAGTGTAGAGTTACACTGGAACAGAGAAGACATGAGGGAAATACTAAAGTTTGAATGACTTATGAACATTTTCTGTTAATGATGTAAAGGTGTTGACTTGCTAATTGTGACAAATATGCCTTTTATGTAAGCTATCTGCAGCAGGCAGAATAATGTGTTCTTTAAAGAAACTTTTATGTTAACCCCCAATGTCTGTGAAATAGCTATCTTATATGGCTACAGGAAGTAGGTAAATTAAAAGATCTGGACATGGAAATATTAATCTCATCAACTAACTGTGCTGATGGTTTGAATGACAATACCACCCATAGTCTCAAGCATATTTAAATACTTGTATCCCAGTTGGGGGTACTGTATAGGGAGGTTGATAAGGTGTTGTTCCCTCTTTGGAGGAGATATGTAACTGAAGACAGGCTTTGAAAGTTTAAAGGTGCTTGCCAATCCCAGTTCATACCCTACTTTCTCCTTGAAGTACAAGATAAGAGCCTTCAGCTTCTGCTCTAGGCACCATCCCTGCTGACTGGTGCCTGTTGCCTGCATTCTGCTATTATGGGCTCTAATCCTCTGGAACTGTTAGCCGAGATACATTCCTTCTTCTGTGACTTGCCTTGATGACAGTGTTTATTACAGCAGCAGAAAAGTAGCTGTAACATGGGTTGTTCTAAAAGGGAGGCAGAGTGGCAGCAGAAGGTATATATGAAGGTATATATTTATGGGAGGGAACACAGTAGAAGGAATTTCAGCATGCCATGTTATTGAACTTGAAGACAGAAGGAAGCAATAAGTAAAGAGAATTGAAGAGAGTAGATTTTAGCATATGTTCTACATAATTGTAATACATCACTATAGAAATTCTGATCTCTAATTTGAAACTGCCTTCTGTAATTAGTCTGTTGAAATTTTTTAGATAGGAAATAGAAAACACATTTTTAGTAATTATGCAAATAAGGTTTTGTGGGTATTTTGATATTACTTTTGTAATTCTGTTAATTTAAAATTATTCCAAGCAAATCTTAATAAGAACAATGTAAATAATTGATTTCCTTGAAATAATAATCTAGGATCTAAAATAATGGTGTACAGGCCTGACTTACATATGTGTTATAATTTATTTCCATAAAATGATTCTAAAACTGAAACTGCAATTTTGATAGTATATTACCACTAGAATATTCTCTGAAGATTGTGTTTTGAAAGGATGAAAGAGGGCTGGAGAGATGGCTCAGTGGTTAAAAGCAAAATTCCCAATGCCCATGTCAGTTGTCAAATAGAGACCTGTAAATCGACATCCAAGGGATTTGGCATGCTTTTCTAGCTTCTGTTGATATCTGCACTCACAAGGACATGTATACTCACACAGACACACTCTCATGTATGTGTGCATACATACACTGACACATCAATAAGAACTTTGGGGGGAAGAATATGAGATTGTAAGAACCCAAGGTAGGGGATGGCAACTATAAAAGAATGTTTACAGACACAGCAGGGCCATTGCCCTGGAGAGCTTACACTGACTGGGTGCACAAACCTGTACAAGATTGAACACAATCCCAGTGTGATTGGAGGAGAAGCTTATGCAATCTCACCCCTCACTAAGGAGCTATTGGCAATTGAAAGTGGCTGGGGGAACAGGAGTCAGTTTTGTCATGTATGCAATCCCTGAGAGGTTGCCCATGCTTCAGTAGATGGTCCTGTACCCATGCATGTTAAGGCTGTACTTAGGGGTTCTTTACAGAGAGCATATGAAATTAGGAAAGAAAAGTAGTGAGATAGAGGAATAATTAGAGGTGTAGTAGGGTGGATTTGATCAAAACATGTTATATCTGTATATGAAACTCACAAGAATAAAAAAATTAAATTTAAAAGAATAAAAAATAATTATCAAAAAGTTGAAAAGGGTATATTTGGCCTACTAAAATTTTCAGAATAATTTATGAGGAATCCATTTGGCAAAATAATCTTCAACTGTGAAAAATTTGACAGATAATGCAAGATCTTTTAGAAAGAGAAACAAAAGATTAATTATTGTTATATTCAAATAAATAAAAATTATCTTACATTTAAAATATATTTATAATAATGTGTTAGCAATAAATAACAATAATGTTTTCCTTGATCAGACACTTAATGTAGTCTAATGTTTAATTCATCTTTTCTATTCTAAATTTATCCATCATGGTATCATTTCCTATATCTATAATCTTTATTTTTAGGATTCACATTTATTTTCATTTATGTCTAATTGTTTGTGAGTGGGTGTATGGGTGTATGGTACTTGTGTGGGGCCATTAGATGGCCTGGAGCTGGAGTTACAGGTAGTTGTGAGCCACTGAGTGCAGGTGCTAAACACAGAATTCCTGTCTGCCTGGAAGAGCACTCAGCATTTAAACCATCTCCCCAACCCCCTAGAAAGCATATTTTTGATATTTTGGGAAACATTCATTGATTATTAAACTTTGGAAAACTAACATTTATTATCTGAAATCATTTTCATATTTTAGAAAACACTATTTTAGTGATCTTTACTCATTTATTTTCTCTTTCCATTTTACTTTATGTTCAAATTTATTTCATAATGGTAGAAAAAGAGGAATATTGTAAATCAAAAGGAGAGATTTCAGAAGAAAAATATTCAGTCCTTTACTACTGAAAACCTTACTTTATGTCCCATTGCATCCCAAAGGCAAACATCTCACATAACAGTGGTTAGTGAACTCTTCCTAATCAGACACACTTTGTCCTACCTGTGAAACCCACTGCTACATCATTTACCTGTTCTCTTTGTCCTAAATGTATGCCTTGTAAAGACCATCATGAATTTTATGTTTTCCCAACTACTGTATTCTGAAGTGGTCCTCTAACAACCTACTGAGTAGATGGCCTCCATTACCTGTCAATTTTTATACACTCCATGAGATAACCTGAGCTGCTTGTAAACATAGGACTGGGCACACTTTGAGGCAATTTCCAGTTTTATCATCACCAGAATTAATGTTGCATTTACTGGCTCAAAATTATCCTGAGAGATAAGATACTGTAATACTTTTCTTGATAAGTAAATTAAAATATTAATGTCTTTATTATAAAATACACTAAGTTAAAATGAAGTAAGGAGACTTGATCTCTGGAAGGTATGCTCTATCCATCCTCTGTGTGACTTTCCAAAGATGAAATACTTAATGATTTCATGTTATTTATTTACTTTTTTAATTTGGTTTTTGAAGACAGGTTTTCTCTATGTAACAGGTCTTGCGTTCTTGCTTTCATTCTTTTCTCTTTCTTTCTTTCTTTGGTTTTTGAAAACAAGTTTTCTCTATATAACAGCTCTGGCTGTCCTGGAACTCACTCTGTAGCCCAGACTATCCTCAAAACCATAGAGATCTGCCTGCCCTTGCCTCCCGAATGCTGGGATTAAAGCCATGCACCATCACCACTGAGTTCTTGACATTTTTTTTTATGTTAGAGATTATAATATAATCACAGCATTTCTCCCTTTCTTTCCCTCTCTTGAACCCACTCATGCACCCTGCTTTCTCTCTTTCAAATTCATGGCTCTTTTTCATCCATTATGTCATATCCATTAGTGTCCTCTCCCTTGTTCATCTTACATCTGAGTAATCATATTGGTGAATCTTGATGGATATAGCTTATGACATTACTAAGAGACACAATCTCACAGCAGCCTTCTTGATCTTCTACCTCTCACAGGTTACTCCCAAACTGTCTTTTCTGCAATGTTCCATGAGCCTTAGATACAGGGGTGTTTTGTAGTTGTATACATTGGGACTGGGATCTCCCGCTCTGCATTTTGATTGGCTATGTTTATCTGCAGTCTTCAATAAACAGAGAAACATGCACTTATCTGTGGGTATAAGGACAAATGTTTATATTGTTATTAGGGATTATGATGGTTTGGTAAAGTAGTAGTTGTAGGTTCTTCTCTAGTAACCATGACTTTACTAGCTTTGATCATTTTAATACCCTCAGTAATGTAAATAGGTTCTTCAGCAGAGGACCAGCATTAAGGAATCTAATGGAGAAACAAATAGCTGTCGGTGCCTAGACCATGCAGGTGATTAGATAAAGCTACCCACTTGCATTCACACCTGCTTTACTCCTAATCATTAGCTGAGAAATTGCAATGGTATTATTGTAGCTTACATTGTGGGTTAAAATGTATAAATTGAATTTCTTTAGATTTATTCTTCCCTTACATATAGATAGAACTGCAGGTAGAAACATATAACACAAACAAACAAATATGCATGTATACATACGCACACACACACACTTTCCTATGACAAGCAATAAAAAATGAAGTCTATGTTAGAAGAGAAATGGAACAAGCAAGATGAGGTAGGATGAGATGAGGAATGGAAAAATGAATAAAAATAATATAGAATGACAAATATTTTTGTAAACAATAAAGCCAATCATTCTGTATGCCAAAGAAATAACATCAATACATAAAATAATTTATTTTTCTTTCCATAAAATATTCTTCCAATCACACATGCTTAATCTATAGTAGGACAAAAAATGACTATACCATAAATGCTATATTATATTGTTGAAGAAAATTCTGAATTAAAGCACATTTGGGGAGGGCAGGCTACAGCAAAGAGGATGTATAATGTAAAGCAGCAGACACCACTTTCAAAGTAGACCCACTTTGTTCCTTGGGCTGACAAGGTTCATGCTGTATTTTCTGCACAATGGTTGGAAGACATGGCCCGAAGCCTAATTATGAAGTTATTGCATTCTTTCAGGCATTTTCATCTTTCCTTTAAAAACCCTCTTCCTTTTCAATGTTGCACAAAGGAATGACCCTTCTTTTGTATAAGAAAAGTGATATACTCAGTTACTTTAAAGGAAGAGATCAAGCTTATGAGTCTATATTTAAATAGATGGTTCTCACCTGAAGAGCTGCCCAGAATCAATGTCCAGGTAAAGGGAAGTAAAACTGTGTCCTCTTTCCCAACCCGAACAATCTGTAGGAGGGTTCTCTGTGAACTTTGGAAGGAGTGTGTGTCTATTTGTGCCTGCATTTCAAACTGCTTTTTCTGCAATGATGTTGTAGAATTGATCTTGTTACCAAAATACTCAAACCAGCATCTATTGAGTATGAATTTTGCAGTATTGTGACTGTCTTTTAATTAAAATTATTCAAATTAGTTAGCCAGTATATTCCATACATATATTATATTACCAAATATATTCATAGGAAAAATAAATACATATTCATAAGTATTGATGACTTTAATGTGAGGTTTATACAATCCAGAGCCAAAAATCAATAGGAAAAAGGAGAAATTTTTACACTTAACTATATGAAATAAACACTGAGAAGTGAATTTCTTGTCTTGCATTCACTGAAAATTAAACACTATCTTTTAAAATGGTATGTACAAGTATAGTTTCAACACATTTTCAGAGATTACATATTGGAACTGTTTTTATAATAAAGTGTGAATAAAGAAGAAGCAGATGAGATGGCTTGGTGGTGGTGGTGCATACCACTAAGCCTAGTGGCCTAGGTTCAATCTCCAGAATTCACACAGTGTAAGGAATGAATCAAACAAAAACAAAAATAAATAAAAGCTTTCTTGGAGCACGGAGTGGGACATCTTCATTTAAATCTGCTGTTCTCTTCTGGCCCAGTTCTGCTTCCCTCTGGGTCTGGGCCGGAAATGAGAAAAATATACACAGGAAAACATTATGGGATAAATGAACAAAACACAGTTATGTATTCTGTCCTTCTGTTTTTCCTTTTCTTCATAGGGATATGTGTGTATTATGAGAGTTTATACATGTGTGGAACTTGAGTGTGTGTGTGTGTGTGTGTGTGTGTGTGTGTGTGTGTGTGTGTGTGTGTGTGTAAATGAGTAAACATCTGCATGTTGAGGCCTGAGTTTGATGTCAGGAACCTTCCTTAATGGCCCTAACACCTTGTTTTCTTTGAATCAGGGTTTCTTTATCAGCCCCAAGGCCTGCTGGTATATCTTGTCCCTGGCCAGCTTGCCCTGCCTCTGCTTCCCAAGGTTAGAATTACAGTTGGGTAGCCATTTGCAGTCATTGCACAGGCTTTAGGAATCCAAACCCTGGGCCTCTTGCCAGAAATGCAAGCCCTTTAACCACTGAGTCACTTCCCAGTCTTTGAAAGTTAGCAATCGCAACACTAGGCTGCATTTAAGGATCATTCAAACCTGTTTGTCTGTGTCTGTCCTCAATCTAGTTCTTGTCAAAGTGGTCAGGCTTCTTTGGGTCTTTCAATGTTTCTGAATTTTATAAAAAGCCTGTTCACTTTTTCTCATAAGATAGTAGTCTTTTCACTATTATTTCATCAAATCAGTAGATTAATTTTGAAAGAATCAGTTTCAACAATATTAAGTCTTCTAAGAAAACAATGCACCTCTTTTATTGCTTAGGGCTTCTTTAATCTTTCTTCACAATATTTTATACTTCTTTTTCTCCTGATCATTTCTCCATTTCACTCACATTTAATTTTAATTTTGGTATAAAAATCAAATACCAATATACACAGCTGAACAGGTTGCCTTAATGGAACTTTTGCTGTGTAAAACAAGGTAAATATTACATAAGAACTAACAGTGGTAGTCATTACTTTGAAAATTCAGAAAGCTAACAGGCCAAAAGAAACAAGGTCAGATTGGGATAGCAGGTATGCTGGAAAAATAATAGATCAACCAAGAAGATAATTCAGCAATTACAAATTTTAAAAGAGGCTTAATTTCTCCTATTGTCCATTCTTCTTATTCAATTCGCTCTCATAAGGTCATCCTAGTTACCTGATACATTAGAGTGAGTAGGATGAAGAAGTTTTCCTCCTGAGGAACTATTATTTATCCTAAGTACTCACGCAATGAATTTGTTTGTCATTTTAAAGCAATGAGACTTTTATCCTCTCTTTGTAATATTTTAACTACTATTTGCAAGACTTTTCTTGTTCTCATTTAATTGTTATACAGCAATAAATGTATTTTACTTCTCCACCATATTTAAGGAGAGGATTTTAAGAGTTGAAGATCATTTCTGAACTACATTGCTGCAATAATAAAATGCTAGTGACCTCTATTTCCGTGACATGGCACAAGGAAAGATCGAAGTGTCTGAGACAAAGAATATTGCAGTTCAGTAGGGATGATGGACATTAGGGAATCTGATTTCAGAAAGCTAAAAAGAGAATGATAGCATATGAAACTAGATGAGAAAAGATTTAGAGACTTACATTATATACCAAATTAGGATGTAATATGTTTAAACTTTATTCTAATTTCAGTGCATATAGGTTAAGATTATTTGAGCTGTATCCAACTTGCATTTATAAATGACTTAACCAGCTGCTGTGTTAGGAATTAATTTAAAGGTCCAGTGTGGAACAGATCCAGTTGGTGTTGCAGTATATTTAGAAAGACATAATATAGGCTTTTAGATTAAAATTTATGAGTCTGGAGAGATGGCTAAGGAGATATCAGTGTGTACTCTTTTTGCAGAAGACCTGAGTTTGGTTCCCAGTACTCATATGGAGCATCTAACAACCATCTAATTTGCTTCAAGGGATCTGACAGGTCTAGCCTCCGCAGACACCTACTCTCATCTGCACATTACCACATCCAAATCAACAAACATATAGGTGGAATTAAAATCAATATATATTTTTAAAAGAACAAGAATGAGGCAAAAAAAAAACAAAGTAAAAAGAAGTCATATATTTGGTAATTAAAACAAAGAATTGAGGCAAATTATGAGGATGGGTAAAACAAAATAATCCTTGTTTTTAGGATATGGAGCAACAAAACAAATGTTATTCAAATAAGCGAAGAGCAAATTTAGGGAAAATGAATAAAAAAGGCATTCTGATGACTATATTTTCACTCTATTGTTACATCATGATGTGGTGGAGTTTTACCACATAAATATGTACTAATTAAAATGAACATCCCTTTATTTTTGGAGATTATTTATTGTGAACAACAAATTGATGTTTTTATAATTAAGTATGAATACAGACAAAATTTGGGTAATTTTCTATGTTTTCACTTTAAAAAATAAAAGTCTTAAGTAATGTTTAATATTTTAATCCTATGTAATATTAGTAACACTTTGGTCCTCTTGGCTATTGCCCTCCAAAATGACTTAGGAAACTTAGCAGAAGTAGCAAGAACCATCTTTGCATTGTAGAAGATCCAACATGTTGTACTCCTTTGAGGCTGTAGTTGTGAAGGTTGGGATTTTGTTTCAATTTGATTTAATATTAGTGCAAAAGGAAATGATCATGACTATCTATGAATACATCTGTTGCACTGGCCCAGTTAGAAATTTTGTTTTTCATTTGTCTTGGATTGAATGGATCAGTCAACTAAAGTTTTCTCTTCTTTCTTATTTTTTTTAAATCTATCAAATCAATACATTGTTGTGTTATTTAATATATACATTATGTTGATATCCATAAAGTATGACTTTCAATAAGAAAAGAAAATCTAAACTTATCAACCCTGTTATAATAAGGAGAGCCTACCAACTTAACAACTGTAGGAGTGTTCTGCATGGGAAACTTCACAGAGTCTGAAACACTGAGTTGTACATTAGGCAAAGTATGCAACTGGTACAACTATTTGAGAATACAAGGAATTATGAGCCAGCAGGTTTGAATTGATATCGAAAGGGAAGTGAGTGCCTTAAAGTGGTCTGAATCAAGGTGTTTGTCTTGGTAAGAAAGCTAGCTAAGATGACTTACAAATCTTTAGAAGCAGATATTTGCTTCTTCCAAGCCACAGTACGATAAATATGGAGAAATGGAGCAGTTTTCTTGAATATAGGGAGAGAGAAGTTTGCCTTCTTTAGCCCTTGATAAGCATCGCCTTATGATTCTCAATAATAATTACACCAATTGAGATATATTTTATAGTCATGTTTTTCATTGTTGTTTTCATAAGATTTTATTTTGTTTTTATTATGTATATATTTGAGTGTGTTGTATGTGCATATCTACACGTGAATGCAATGCTTGTGGTAGCAGAAGAGGGCATTGGATCCCCTGGAGCTGAAGTTACAGGTGGGTGTGAACTAGCTTCCAGGGGCTAGAAGTCCAGCTCAGGTCCAAGGCAAGTTCAGTTCAGGTCCTAGGCAAGAGCAGTACAGGCTATTAACTACTAAGCCACCTCTCCAGCTCCTGGAGTTTTATTCTTCAAACTGTTTTGCTGTGTTTTGACATGGTATTGGGTGAAAGACTGATCACTGATACTATTACTTTCATTTTTGATATTACCATGCTGATTTTTTTTTCAGAGCTAAGGACCGAACTCAGGGCCTTGCACTTGCTAGGCAAGTGCTCTACCACTGAGCTAAACCCCCAACCCACCATGCTGATTTTTATATAACAAAATAACAATGTTATATTGTTAGTGAGAATATATAATCTAATAGGAGGATTAAATAATAGTTGGTCACTTAATAATTATAATTATGAAAATGACAAATATACATAGCAAACATTTGTCTTTTATATACAAGTGCTTTGTGAGAGAAGTGTTTAAAGAAAAGTAGCCCAAACTTTATAACAAACCTGTAAATTTCTCTTCATGATGGAAATTTTGCAACATTCTCCCTACAGTATTGTATCTGGTAGTGGGGATTGGTGATCTTGGGTGTAATTCTAAGATGAGCCCAGGTATGAATTCCTTCATGTAACGAACTAAAGCCATGCCAACATGTGAGGATGAAGACACAGCATCTCTTCAAAGTTAAGCAATTGCCTGCAGTCTCCCAGACATCCTTCTCCTGCCACTTTCTTCCAATTTATCAAAGCAGAACTGTTGTGCCAGGTATCAAAGGAAATACACCCAAACCCTTATGGGCCTTGTGAGCTATAACCTTTTTTTTTTTTTTTTTTTTTTTTGGTTTTTCGAGACAGGGTTTCTCTTGTCTAGCTTTGCACCTTTCCTGGAACTCACTTGGTCGCCCAGGCTGGCCTCAAACTCACAGAGATCCTCCTGCCTCTGACTCCCAAGTGCTGGGATTAAAGGCATGCGCCACCACCGCCTGGTGTGAGGTATAACCTTAATGAACCTTAATGGAGGAAATTCCATTTCTATACAAAACCCTGTGCAGAAAAATGTTTTATAACACAACAAGCATTTTAAAGAACACAATACAAGGTCATTATTTTTCTATTGACAATCTTGGCCTTTCTCACCGAAAACACTGATCTATTTTAACCCCAAATCATCTCAATAAGTGAATGTTATAATTTGTTATCATTAAGGTTACAGGTTTGTCTCAAAGTATTGTTTTACATGTATCCATTTTGACAAAAAAGAACAAATACTAAGAAATATTGACTCGTGGTGTATTGGTGAAATTATTAAGGCAACTCCACATAGTTAAAAGTGACGTTTATTTTGTGGGGTAACTTACAAGTGAATGGATAGTTTACAGAGTCTTGGAAAAGCCGGGCGGTGGTGGCGCACGCCTTTAATCCCAGCACTCGGGAGGCAGAGGCAGGCGGATCTCTGTGAGTTCGAGGCCAGCCTGGACTACCAAGTGAGTCCCAGGAAAGGCGCAAAGCTACACAGAGAAACCCTGTCTTGAAAAACAAAAAAAAAAAAAAAACAAAAAAAAAAAAAAACAAAAAAAAAAACAAAAAAAAAAACAAAAAAAAAAAACAGAGTCTTGGAAAGACGTGGTATAGCTCGGCAGTGTTCTCTGGAGAACTCTGCTCAATCTACCTCCAGTGTCAAGAGTCCAGGAACCAAGAGCATCGGTGCATCAGGATCTTGGTTCTTCAGGGTCCTCTCTTGGCCCTGACTTGTTGGCGTGGCAGTTACCAAAGCTTCAATGGGGGTTGGAACTTCCAGGTCAAAGCTGGAATGGCTACCCACTAGAATGGTGAGTTTAATACAGGTTAAAACTACAGGGTGAAATATGAGGTATACAAGGGTACTTTTTTTTTTTAATTTTACCCTTTTGTTGCAGTAAACTGACTTTCCCAGATTTCCATATTTTACTTAAGCTTACCACATATGATTTTATCATATAAAATATATTTTTTTTAATCCACAAAGCAATAGAGAATAATTTTAGTTTCTTAGATAAAAATAGAGCAAGAAAGTAAAAAATAACTTATAAACATATCCACAGAATCCAATTCATATATTTCTGTAGGTTAATATGTTTTTCAGTGTTAGAAATTTAGATCATGCAAGTTATGTGTGCAACAACTGGAATAATAGTCATATTTGTGAAAAAGAAGTCAAGTGAAGAAGCTGAGCAAACTACAATGCAAGAGTAAGCCAGAAAGCAAAACACTAGGACATTGTATGAATGCCTGCTGAGTACAACCGACCCACTTATGAACAAGAACAGAACTGAAGAAAGACAGGCCAGCCAGATGGCTTAGCTGGTGAAGGTGCTTGCAACCAAGCCTCATTACTGGAGTTCAGTTCCCAGGACCCACATGATAAAGAGAGGGAGAAAGAGAAACCAATTCCTGCAAGTTGTCCTCTCTTGTCCACTCATGTTCTGTGGCATGCGTCACACACACACACACACACACACACACACACACACACACACACAGAGAGAGAGAGAGAGAGAGACAGAGAGAGACAGAGAGAGACAGAGAGAGACACAGAGAGAGACACAGAGAGAGACACACACAGAGAGAGAGAAACACAGATACTCATTAAATAAATTATCTTATTAAATAAAAAGGTGAAGTGATGCCAATACATGTCTTATTAGTTCAAGACACATACAGTACTTTTCAGGTTCCAGTTTTTCACATCCTTTCTTATTCTCCATTAAGCTCTTTTATATTTAACTGATATTCATCCTCCCTGGAAAACAAAATTTTATACACTTTTCTAAATAGGAATTTTGTGTTGGTAAGCTAACTGATCAATATGGTAACATTAAACAAAACAAACAAACAAAGCAATAACAAAAGTAACCTTAATACAAAATTGTAAGAGTAGCAATTATGTTGCTGCCTGTTTTTACGCCATTATAAATCATTTTTAAACAATTAGAATTTGTGTTCCTTACATTATCACAGCGTACAAAAGGAAAGAAATTTCAGCAGTTCTTACCTAATCTATCATATCAGTTTAGTGCAACAAAAGATGCTGTACTTTGTGACAAGTCTCAACTCAAAAACCATCTCTTTTCAATAATATCATACAAAGTAAGAGGCTATTTTTAAAGACAAGGATTTTAGTATGCATCATTTCCCCAATGTATTTAAACTTGATTCTCACCAATTTGTATTAGTGTGTGTTTTGACAGAATACATTTATGTGTGTATAAATATTTATGGTGATTTTACTCTGTTGATTCAAATTTCTTTTCAGCCTTCCTTGTGATTGTTAGGTATGTATAATTTAGCTTAATTACATCTTAATGAAGAAACCAAAACTTGTTAAACATGCAGGAAAATAAATCTAAAACTAACACCAAGCAACCAGGGCATTTTTTGTCATGATTTCTTAGAATCAGCACTCTGTCTTTGGACTGACTGGTTGAGCTTCACTTTATGTCAGTTGTTTCTCCAATCCCTTCTCATTAGGAATGGAAATGTTACTAAAATTTGCTAATTTCAAAAGTTGTTATGCTTTTTTATCTATCTATGTTTGTGTATTGTGTATTGTGTGTGTGTGTGTGTGTGTGTGTGTGTGTGTGTGTGTGTGTGTGTGTAGTGTAGACATGTGTCTGTACCATAGTGTTTGTGTGGAGCTCTGAAGACAAATTGTGGAAGTCAGTATTCTACTTCCATGTGGGTTCTTGAGATCCAACTCAGGTTGTCAAACTTGGGTACAACACCTCTACCTACTGGGCAATCATACTGATCCTAATTTACTAGGATTTATATGTCACCTAAAATTTGCTTATTAAGATTTCTTAATCAGTTTCAGGACTTGAGCATTAGAATGCTGAACTGGAAGAAGTCACTGTACTACACTCAGGAATTGTAGGATACTGGCTGTGTTTTGGCCTATCAGTCTGGAAGGTTCTCTATTTAAAATTATCATTGCTTTTGGGAGGGCGTGATGTGGTGGTATTCTAATTGTACTGAAATGTGATTTTGATTATATGTTAATAAATAAAGTTGCCCGGGGGTCAGAGCTATTAGAGCCATAGACAGAGTGTGGCGGTGGTGGCACACGCCTTTAATTCCATAGATCTCTGTGTGTTCAGGGATACAGCCTGCATTGGAGACATATGCCTTTAAGACCTAGGGGGCTGTACATTCAGACAGTGACGAGGCAGTCACGTGTTTGGGTTTACAACCAATGAGAAGGCAGAATGACTATGGAAATGACTGACACACAAGGAAATCTCTCTCTTTCGGGAAGCTGGGACAGCAGGAGGAAGGGTGAGATTTTAGCTCTGAGCTCTGACCTCTTGGCTTTCTCTTTTATATTGTTTCTGTGTTTCTTATTTAATAAGACTGTTGGATACATCTACAGTGTGATTTCATATTCTGAAAAGATAAGCAACCCTTAATATTGTCACAGACTCTATTTTTTACTGACATTAAGGGATATTGTATTGATTGATTCATGCTGTTTCTTGACCAACAATGAATGTGATGCTGTACATGCTTATGGATTTTTATTTAAAAGTAACTAACTTCCTTAACATGTTTGCACATCTTAAAATTGAAATAAATTCCCTTTACAATTAACATTTGCATTCATATGTAAACTGAGAGAAATATAGCTGCTACCAATATTATAAACCTAATTTCTTCTTTTATCTTTTATGAAATGTAGCAAGATATTTGTTTCAACATAATTATTGTTTTATAAATAGATTTATTCTTTGACTGGATTAAAAAATTATATCCATTTATCTTAATGTGTTTTGATGTTTATGAGTTAGTATTCCACATTTAAGCCTGACATTTATCTATATTTCTCTACACTAATGTTACTTGGTGATGTAACTCATTTTTAATTGAAAATATATTATATTTTCACAGATTTCTAATTATGGTTTCTCTTCCCCCAGCTCCTTCCAAATTCTGAAAACTTTATCACTCAACCAAATCCACACTGTTCCTTTCTCCCTCTGATTTTCAAATAACTGTTTGTATTCTTACAAACAGGCATCTAAATAATAAGAAATGTAAAAGAAACAACCCAGAATAAGTCAAACAAGCACATGGGGGAAAAAAGAATCAATAAAAAAAACACACACAGATGCTGAAACACACACAGAGAAAAACACATAAAATAGGAAAGCATATATATATATATATATATATATATATATATATATATATATATGCACAAGAGATCTGTAAGGAAAAAATGTTAAGACAAAAACAAAGTGTGGGTGCATTCAGGAGCTTGAGAGGGTAGCAGATGCCCTGAAGCAGGAGTTACACTTGATTGTGAGCCACCTGACAAGGGTGCTGGGAATCGAACCCAAATTCTCTGGAATAACAGCAACCATTATTAAATTCAGAGCCATTTCTCCAGATTCCAATATTAGTTTTTGTAGGAAACATTCATTTTGGTAAATTTGTCCATGTGTTTGTTTGACAATATAATATACACATGTGCTCTGGGTTTTGTTAACTTGACACAAACATAGACTTATTTGGAAAGAGAGAATCTCAACTGAGAAATTTGCTCCATTAGATTACCATTTAGGAAAGTCTGTAGGGCATTTTTGTCATTAATGATTGAAGTGAAGGTGACCAGTTCACTGTGGGCAGTGCCATTACTAGGAAGGTGGTTAGTGATATAAGAAAGCAGTCTGAGAAAGCCTTGGGACTTTAGTCAGTAAACAGATTTCCTCTTTGGCATCTGGTTCAGTTCCTATCTACATGTTTCTGCCTTGACTTCCTTTCATGATGGACTAGAACTGTAAGATGAAATAAACCCTTTCCTCCCAAGTTAGTCTCCGTGATTGTATTGGTTGTAGCAACAGAAGATTAACTTTATATATGCATGTAAATATATACATATATACAAAGTTAAATTTATATAATTAATCACATGTATTAAATATAGAATTAATTATACTACATATGTAATTAATTCTATATAATTTTTAGGTTAATTATGTCAAGGTCACAAAAAAGATGATGCATTAGTAATATGGAAACAACATCCATATTGAGGGTACAAGGAATAAATAATCCAAGAAAGGTAAATCAAAAGAGGGGGGGGAAAGATAATAAATACCACCACAATAAAATAACAGAAATCAATTAAACACTATTCATTGTTAACTTCAGTATTAGTAGTCTCAATTCTCCAATAAATAGAGACAGAGTAACAAATTAGATTAGAAAATGGGATCTACCCTTCTGCAGCATCCAAGAAACATTCTGTACCACCAAGGACAGACATTATCTTTCTCATAGATAAAGAAGCATAAATCAAGAAAATGGACCTAGCAAGCCAGTGTAGTTATTTTAGTATTTGACAAAATAGACTTCAAACCAAAACTAATCAGAAGAGATAAAGACAGACACTACATAACATTAAGGAAAAGTCCACAAGAGGATAATACAATCCTTAATAATTACGCACAAAAAACACAAGGGTACCATGTTCATTAGAAAAAAACAATCACAGGTATAGTGGAAGACTTCAATACTGACCTTTGCCAGTAGACAGGTCATCGAGATAAAAATTAAACAGAGATGTGCTGGAGCTAACTGGTGTTACAACCAAAAAGAATTAGCAAATATTATAGAACATTCCACTCAAACATTAACAAACACATTTTCTACTCAATGACACATAAACTTTCTCCCAAAAGTTGACCACATAGTGAACTCAAAACAAGTCCCAACAGATCAAAGAAAAGAGAAATAATACCCTGCATCCTATCTAACGACCACAGATTAAAGCTGATAGCAACAATATCCAGAACAACAGAAAACTCATGTAAACTGCACTTCTCATTAATGAGTGAAAAAATGAGTCAGTACAGAAATAAAAAAATGGCATTAAGAACTTCTTAAATTGAGTAAAAATTAAAATACAACCTACATAAACCTGTCCAGTGGTTGTCAACCTTCCTAATGCTTCAACCCTTTAACATAGTTCTCCATGTTGCAGTGACCCCAACTGTGAAACTATTTTCATTGTTACTTCACAACTGTAATTTTGCTATTGTTATGATTTGTAATGTAAGTAATTCTGGAGATAGAGGTTGGCCAATAGGGTTTTGACCCACAGGGTAAGAACTGCTGTGTATAGGACACAAATAAAGGCAGTTCTAAGAGGTAAATTATTAGTAGCAAGTGCCCACATAAAAAGAATGAAGAGACATCAAAACAGCAACTTAATAACACACCTGAAAGCCCCAGAGCAACAAGAAATAATAATACCTGAAAAGAGTATATAACAAGAAATAATGAAACTCAAGAGTTAAATTAATGAAACAGAAACAAATAAATGAAAAAAATGTATAAAATCAATGAAATAGAGTTAAATGCTGAGAAAATCAACAACATTGGCAAACCCTTAGCCAAATTTACCAAAAGATTGAAAGAAAAGACTCAAATTAATAAAATTAGAGATGAAAGTGGGCATAATAAAACAGTTACTGAAGAAATTCAGAGACTCATAAGGAAACTTTAGAAGTTTCCACCAAACTGGAAAACCTGAAAGAAATGTATCATTTTTTTGACACATATGGTCTACCAGGGTTATAGGAAGATAAAATAAGCAATATACACAGACCTATAACCCTAGTGAAATAAAAGCAGTATTTAAAAATCTCCCAACCCCAAAATGTCCAGAACCAGATTAATTCAGCACAGAATTCTACAAGACTCTCAAACAAGAATTAATGTTAACACTCTTCAGATTATTTTACAAAAGATAGAAACAATTATTACTTTATGAAGAATTGTTAATTTAAACACACTGAGAGGCACTGCCCTGTATTCTATATATTAAATGAATTTAGTATTCTTTTAAAAAGGATTATTTTATTTTATTTTATTTTATTTACTTTTGAATCAGTTTATTAAATTACCTACGAGGCATATCTTTATTTTTCTTATTCCCACAAAAGAATCTTGTATAAGATACAAAGATTGAGATGCAGAAGTTTTAAATGGCTCTTTGGGATTGCATTGTAAATCCACGGCATAATCCAAAATGATTCTATTTTATAGCAAAGGACATCCTTTTAAAACAGAAGCTAGGACAATACCTGATACATACATACTAGAACCCCAATAAGTGTTCCTTGAAGGAATAAATGAATTGTTGGAAGCCAAACATTTGCAATTATGCAATGAATAATCACAAATATAATTTCTTACAATAAGTAGGAAATTGCTTCTCTCAATAATGTCATATACTTAAATCAGGGGTGAATGAGGAGCTCATCCTAGATGCTCACTCTGATCTGGACCTTGAGAAAGAGAACAACTTTCCTGCTGGGTAGAGTTAGGAACTGTGCTAGCAGAAGTCTTTGCAAATGTGTAGAGATGAGAGAGAAACTGCTATGGATCAGGATGCATGAGGAGATAAATGTGGCTCTCTCTTTGGAGTGCAAAGACAGTATGATAGGTAGAGGAATATGGAGGGATAGTGTGACGAAGACCCTACGCTTAATTCTGTGGACCTTGAGAAACCATGAAAGACTTTAAAGAGAAGGCAACAGTGAAGTTACATGTCAGAAAGATCAAGCGTGGAGAAGCAACTAAAGGTGGGACAGAAGGTAGAAAGGAGGAGCCCAATGTAGTAATGCAGGTAAATTCAAAATTTGAATCAACAGGCTTTAATAACTGACTGATAAATGGCAAAGTCACCTACCTAGAATATGCTCTAGCTTCTTATGTGAATAATGATCCCAAATAAGAGTTTAATTAATTATTAAGGATTTCTGAGAATTTCATAATACATTTCAATGAGGTACATTGTAAGAGGGATTATTTTATTTTCATTAGTGTTTTGTCTGCCTGTACATGGTGGCCATAGTAGGAGTCAAATCCCCTTGAACTGTAATTACAGGTGACTCTTAGCTGTAACTTGGGTGCTGGGAACCAAACCTAGGTTCTCTTCAAGAGCAGCAAGTGCTCTTAACCACTGTACCAGCTCTACTTCCTCTAGCCTGTTTTCTTTTTTCTACATGTCTATAGTTTTAAATTTTCTGTTAGCAAATAACATGACACTTTCCAAAGAAAATTTTCTTTCTCTCCCCATTTTTCCCACCCATCCCCTCTTCCTTGTGCCCTTCCACCCCTGTAGCTTCTTTCCCACTTTAAAATTATATGCATCCTCTTAACGTTCGCCCTCCAATTCTCAGTATCTCTTGTCTCCTTCTTGTAATCTCCTACCTAGTTTTAAAATTTATTTCCATTCTCACGGCACAGATTCCTGTGAGAAAGCTCCCCTGCTACACATATGATGAGCTGGACTTGTGCTAGGAGCCTTATGATAGGACTGTGACATTTAATGCAAACTAGGGTTTGTCCACAGACACCCCAGCCCTATATATTCCTTATACTCTGGAATAAAGTTGAGCTGATTCACTGACATCTGTCTCCCAGAGGACTGTCCCCATCATGACCACAGCCACAGGAACCCTGTTCTCCCCTTCTGATCCTTTACCCTTATGGACCCATGCAGCCAATGGTCCGAGGAAGAAGTGGAACTACAGATATGAATGAATAATATCTCCATGCTTGATTTTATGTTCAAGGGTGGTATAGCTAGATCATATGGTTCCTTTATTATTAGGGAGTTTGTATATATCCTAAGAATAATTAAAATTCAATTAAATAATCAAGTCAACACAGTAAATGAGAAAGTGTAAATGTTATACCACCATCTAAAATTTCATACACATTTTTTTAAATTATGATAGTAATTCATTAAGAGAATTTCTCCAGCCAGAGTCAACACTATATCTTAATTTCATGTTCTTTAGTTTACTTTACCACATGGTAGTATTTGAACCTTTAAACTTTATTTCTTTGCCTTCTGTAATTTAAGTAGCAGACATTGTCATCTGCTTACTCATTTGAAAGTATTTAAGGTAAACAGCGTAAGGAAGCTATAGTTGATTTTGGCTCAAGGTCTCAGAGATTTGGTCTGCATTGCTTTGAGCCTATGAAAGGGAAGTACATCCTTGTAGGGTTGCATCTAGTAAGAGCCGCTCATTCCAAAGTGGCCAGAAAGCAAATAGAAATCAGTATCAAGATCATCCTAATGAACACACTCTTCAATGACCTAATTCCTTAGCACTAGGCCTCTAGTGCGGCCCACATTCTAAAGTTTCCCCTGTATCCAAAACATCAAGGTCTTGTGACAGAAGCTTTAGCATATGGGTATTTGGAGCATATTTGGAGTTCAAATAATTATGAGAGTCCAGAGAAGGAATTTGTTGAGTGTTTCTTCACTAGGTCTGCTAGAAATGTGTTTACTGTCAATTCAATGTATAAATTTTTTGAAAGAAACAGACACTAAATGATGTGTCCACCCAGCATATCTTATTAAAAGATACATGAGGATTTTTCTTCAATATAAGTGATACTTTTTTCTGATGACATAATTATTGTACTTTTTTTTTACAAGTTCATCTACTATTTTGTGAACTATGTCATTTTTTAGAGAAATGTTAAGAGATCAGTTTTTACATCTCTTGAGGAATTTTTTGATACAGAAGCTCACAATGTAGCTCTGGCTGTGTTGAAACACACCAAAAGACCATGTTGAGATCAAACACACAGAGCTCCACCTGCATCTGCTTCCTGAGTTCTGGGATTAAAGATGTATGCCATCACTACCTCTGACCCATTAGTGATTTTTTTAACCAATATTTCCTGTTTGTAATTCTCTTCTAAGGAAGAGCTCTTTCTTCTGCTCTAATTCATTTCTTCTTAGAATATAATGACAATGATTGATAACACTATATACTTATTTGTATGTATATGCTTTGTTTTCTGGTGACTTGTTACCTTTATACTACAATTGAGCATTGAATATTGAGATTTATTATAGCCACTTGCTTCCACATATATCTTCCACTTAATCAATGCCTCTCATCAAAGTGGCTCGTTTCTTACAGTTAAGTAGTTGCAGTGGTTTGTCATTTTTACTCAGTGTCAAGTTATATAGAGATTCACTATTTGAGGTCCAAATCCCATGCATTTGATTAAAAACAGTGACACTATACCCACTACTTTTCTCATTCCTGACACTTCTACTCTTGCCTCCTATATCTCTGCAGACCTTCCTTCCTCCATGTGTCTATCATTCACTGATCTTTTACTCTCATCATATTTGTTTCTTCCCCAGAATACCATACAGTGCACAGAGCACTATGCAACATTTCCAGGGTTGCCTATTTTACTTATGGGTGTACAGGTATGGATCTATCTCATTTTTTTCCCGTGGGTAGATATATTTCAAGTTTTTATTTTGTTATTCTTCTCTCATATATTACATCCCCACTGTAGTTGTCCCTCCTTTACTCTTCTCCCAGTCCCTCCTCTCACCCTCCCCATTCTCCTATCCACTCTTCCATTTCCCTTCAGAAAAGAGCAGGCCTCCCAGGAATATCAACCAAACATGGCACGTAAAGTTTCAGTAAGACTAGGCAACTCCCCCTCATATTAAAGCATAACAGTGTAACCCCCCAGGAGGAAAAAGGTCCCCAAAGCAGGCAGTAGGGTAAAAGACAGCCCCTGCTTCCACTGTAAGCAACCCCACAAGAAGACCAAGCTACACAACCATAACATATATGCAGAGGAGGGAGCAGGTCGGGGGAAGATGGAGGGAGAGAGTACCAGGAGAGACAACTGGAATTCGGGGGCATTTCAGAGGCAAGGTAGAAACCTAGGTCAATGGAAACTCCCAGGAATCTTTGAGACTGACCCTAAGACTCCCAATAAAGGGAGATGTGGAGCCTAGTCATCTCCTGTAACCAGGCAAGTCTTCTAGTGGAAGAATTGGGACATCAACCCAGCCACAAAACTTTCGACCTAAGTTTTGATCTTCTTACACGATGTGCTGTGGTAAAGGTGGTGCAGAAATTCTGAGAGTGGACCACCAATGACTGGTCTAGCCTGAGATACATGGTATGAAAAAGAGCTCCCTGGATACTGCATGGAGAGACAGGAACCAGAGGCTTGTTAGCTCAGAGACCTAGAATAGAACCAAACATGACCGTGACCCCACCAAGGAAAAAGTCAATAAAATGATGCCTAATAATATTGTCCTATACACATAGACTGGAGTCTAGTATAATCATCATCAGAGAGGCCTCACCCAGCAACTGATGAGATTAGATACAGAGACACACAGCCAAACATAAGGCACAGCTCTGGAATCTTGCAGAAAAGGGGGAGGAAGGATTGTCAGAACCAGAGGGGTCATGAACACCACAAGAAAACCCAAAGAATCAGCTAATCTAGGCTCAGAGGGCCTCACAGAGATTGAACTGACAATCAGCCCAGATGATTTGTCTCTTCAAGGTCTGCATGTTCTTAAAAAAAAAATGTTTTTTTTTTAAATTACTGAATAACATACCATTGTCTGACCTTGTCATTTGTTTTCTCTTTCTTACTGGTAGTTCCTAAATTTTATTTTATTCCCCACCTTCACACACACATACACACACACCAGGATTCTATGAGGGTGATCCTAGAAAGGAATCATAGTATTGTCATTATTCATTTATCAACATCTACAATGCAAGACTTGATTGTTTAAAGTTTCCATAGCTATCAATATCTAGGTTCTGTTTGGATGTTCCTTTTTAACCCATTTTGATATATACCAAAATATCAGGTTTTTCTGGAACGTATTATAAGCGTGACTGTATATCTTACTTTTTTCATTACTCTCACAAAATAGAAAGCAACTTAAGTGAGGAAGGACTTACTTTGTTCACCAGTTCAGAGGAGCACAGTTTGATCCTGATGGAGAAGATCAGGAAATATTCTGTGGTGCTGAACAAGGTAGAGAGAGGATATTCTCAGAGAAAGAAAGCTTCCTCAATTGTGTCTTGCTGGAATTGTCTTCAGAGACATATGCAGACATGAGTCTAACAGATAGATGATCGCAAGTTCAGCCAGTGATAATGAAGGTTAACCATCACAGTGGGTTTTGTATTACAAGAAGGGCCCCGAGTATCCCCCATAGTGGATGTACTGTATTACATTCTACTCACTATGAAGTGCACTTCCTACTCCTCTACAGACAAACCAGCATTTGATGTTGTCAGTTTTCTGGATTTTGTCCCTTTTAAGATCATTTTTTTTTCTACACTTAACTTTCATCTTGGATGTTCTTTGCAGAGATACACAGACATCACGTCTTTTTCCAGGTGTTAATTTTCATATTGTAGATTTTTAAAAGTTCATTGGGTACTTTAGATATCAGCCTTGAACACATACATATTTAAAAATTGTCCTTCTTTGATTTCTCTTGCTGTGATAAACTCAGACAAAAAGGAATTTAGGGAAGAGAGGGTTTGTTTCTTCTTGCAAATCCTGGTTAACAAACATCATTGAGGAAGAGTCAGGGCAGGAACTCAAGGCAGAAACTTGGAAGCAGAAATCCTGGATAAAACTGTTGCAGGTTTACTCTCTAGATTGTCCACAGGCTCATACTCATCTAATTTTTTAATATGGCAACCTGCCCACAGATGGTGCCACTGGCAGTGGGCTGGACTTTCTCCCATATGTCAACAATTGAGACACTCCCCATAGACATGACACTAGAACAGTCCATCTGGAAAATTCTTCAATTGAGACTGCTGTGGATGCCTGTAGGCTGCACCAAGTGGACAACTAATGTTAACAAGGATGAGTTTATTTCTCTCATCATCTTCCCTAGACTGAAATTTGAATGAAGCTCAGCACGTCAATTATTTTCTTTGTTCATTTTGGTACTTAAAGGTCATGTGGCTTTTTTAAAACATTGTGCTCCAAGACATTTATGGTTTTGAACAGCCTTATAAGAAATATGAAGCTTAATGAATAAAAAAAACATAGCTTTATTTTATATTTTTCTTTTGTTTGCTTGCTTTATTTCTTTCAAAATCACATTGGCATTTGAGGAATTTTACCTCTTTGTATGTGTGTGTGTTTTATCTCTTGATATAAACTTTAGAATCAGTACACACACACACACACACACACACACACACACACACACACATCATTTGTTAGGATTTTGAAAGAAATAATGTTGAAAGGTATTGACTCGCAACTATAGAATAAATTGGAAAGTTCAAGAAATATTAATGAATTAATGTCTTTAAACATGTACATGAAATATTTTTTCTGTGTATATAATTATTTAATATTTTTATTGATGTTTTATAATTTTTTTCAAGTAGACCATATGTATGTGTTTCTTAGCTTAATATTTGATTATAGTATTTTGAGTTTTGTAGAAATGTTTATTAATCAGCATCCCTCACTATAACAAAATGTATAAAGTAATTAATGAACAAAAAAAACCCGGTACATATCACCTCATAGTTCTGGAGGTTTCAGACACAAGAAGCTTCCAGCTTCTGGAGAAATTCACACTCTGGCAGAAGACAAGCTACAAATATTTTGGAACAAGGAGAGTGAGAGGAAGGGAACAGGATGCTGAAAATCCCTTTAGAGCCCCATTATGAGTGACCTGAGAACCTCATGTTAGAGCCTGTTCCTAAAGATTTTAACCACCTCTAAGCAGGGCCACTCAGGAACCAAGATTTTAACATACAGGCTTTGAAGAGACAAACATCCAATCTACAACAATACATTCCTTGATATAACAATAATCATTAACATATATCATTAAATGTAAAGATGGGAGGAGCCTTGGCTGGAGAGAGGCTCAGCTTTTCTGAGCTTCTGTTGACCAGAGTTTGGTTGCCAATAGCCTTATCTAGTAGCTCACAACTTCCTGTAGTTCCACGTCTTCAGACTCTATTGCCTTCTGCTGGTGTTCACAGGTACTGCATGTAGAAGTATACTGCAAGCACATGTGTGCACACACATGCTCTCACACACAAACACAAAAATACATGATATACAGAGAGGGACCAGAGTAATGTAGATGCAGTGTACATATATGTAGTTACAAAATTACTAAAAAAAATCTAAAATTTGAAAGACGAAAACTGGGAAAGTAATTTCAAAACATACTCTTTCTTCTAGTTTGTATATTGGGTCGAATGAAAGCTTTTAAAGATCTACGTAGAAAGGCATATTTAAATTCAAAGCACCCCTGAATTTCTCCAATACAATTTAAATTCATAATTGTTTGGAAATGAATGAATGTTTAGAGAGTCAGCATACTTCTGATGCAATTTAAAAAATGTGAAAAATACATTTGTTTCTAGATAAGAGTTCTGTATTGAGGGTATTTTTCCTCTAAATGACATATAATCCTCATATTTTTATTTCTGTAGACTTGAAAAGGAATTTTCTTGACTTATTTTGAAACATATGGGTTTCTTTTTTTATGTTTCCATTAGAAATATAGTATGCCTGACTGGGGTGCTTATACATATATTCATTTTTGCAAACTTTAAAATTGAAAAGTTCAAGCAGTTAATCAATACTTTGGAGTGCCAAGTATATGTAAAGAGGGTGATGGATGCAGTGCTGGGGAGGGAATTTAAAATTTTAAATGAAATGTGTGGTTCTTCATTACCATGCTTAGCAGAAAGTGATGCCTTCACAGCTGTGTGTTCTTGGTGCCTCCTGGGCACAGATTGCTTGTCATTTTCCTTCAATTTTTTGTCCTCAAAGCCTGGCACAGACCTATATTTAGGAAGTGTTCACTTCTTTGTTGGATTCACAGAAGAGGTTCCTAACCCTGCAAGAATACTGTTATTGAACAGATATGGATTATCTTATGAGTTAATGCAAATAACCAACTAACACAGAAAATAACCAAAAGAGCAATGCCATTGTATTCAATTTATATGAGGTCCTTCAAAGCATTGGGGACTTTCTACTTTTCTGGTGAGCTAGGATTTTGATCAGTAGTCAGCACAGTTGTCCTAAGCCAGTGATTTCACATGTACTGACTCATGACCAAGAAAAATAATTATCTGGAGACCAGAAGTGATTAGAGCAATGGTGGCTTTATTAAGGAAGGTGATAAATAGTTTCTGAGGGTGGGAGAGGCCCCAATCAAAATGCAGAATTGTGGAGCCCAGTTCCAATAGATATATCTACAAAATACTCCTACACCTATGGCCCAGGGAACTTTGGAAAGAGGGGACAGAGAGAGGTATGATCCAGAAGATCATAAAGTTCGATATGAAATTTGTCTCCTAGTAATGTCAGAAGCAATACCCATAAAGTCTTAGCTACATGACTAGCTGAACATGAGTTGAATAGGGATAACACTAGAAATTAAAAAGTGCATGGGTAAAGACACAAGGCCACAATTTTACCCAAAGAAATACAGGTAGCTGAAGAATGCTGAGAGTTGGAGAAATGGTCTTCCCTTGGGATGAGCAACCAATTGGTTATCCAGTACCAAATGGACATCACTGAATACATATACATGAGTAACAACATACAGATAATTGTATTTAGGAACATCATTGCTGTAATGAAACACCATAACCAAAAGCAACCTGGAGAGGAAAAGGTTCATTTGGTTTACATATCCTGAATCATATTCCACTAAGGAAAGCCAAGGTAGGAATTAAACTGGACAGGAACCAGGAGGCAAAAACTGGTGCAAAGGTCATGGATGAATATAGCTTATCATCTTGCTTCTCATGACTTGTTCAACCTGCTTTCTTATTGAACCTAAAATCATCTGCCTGGGGTGGCCTTACCCATAATGGGATGGGCCCTACCACATCCATCACTAATTAAGAGTATTTTCAACAAGCTTGCCTATAGCCCAATCTTATGGACACATTTTCTTAATTTAAGTTACATCAGCTCAGATGCCTGTATCTTGTGTCAAGTCAATATAAAACTAGCCAACACACAGACCGAGAAGGATGTATATGAGAACATGTGTATGTATACACATGCAAACATACATAAAACGACAACTGATGAATGCAGAAGCCATGAATTTGAAAGAAGAAAAGGTAAAGGTATAAGGGATTGTTTGAGGGAGAAACAGGAGGAGAGAAAAGATGTAATGGAATTATAATCTCAAACAAACAAACAAACAAACAAAAGCTCTCCATTCTTGCTTTCCTCCATGTGATATAAAATATGAGAGGAATGTTAACGATGTACTGGCGGTTATATATTGGAATGGCAAGTTGGTTCTGTGGGAAAACAGAAGACCAACACTTGGAGAAAGCAAAAATGATGATGTTATTGGAGCAAGAGTATCATTCGTGTTCCAGTGGGAGGGACTCCAGAACTGGGAGTCGACTAAAGGTCCTCTGCAGTGGAGGTCATATAAAATATCTGGGCCCTCCCCTTTCTCTTATTGGTGTTGTTTATGCATCTGCCTCCACTGCTTACCTCTGGCTTTATTTTCAATGTCTTCTAGAAGCAAAAATCTAACATTTTGGGAGGCCTGCTCTTAGATTCCCTTCCTGGTCTATGCTCCTTAAATTATCCCTCAGGAAGATTAACCATATTTGGGGAAATTCTGGTACTGTTAATGGAACTAAATTTAGAAGAACATATGAATTTTGTTCTTACTCTCTCATCGTTTCACTGGTATCCTTTAGGCAACCTTCCTCTTCTCTCTAGCTCTGCTTTGTGTCTTTCTATGTCCTGATTCATTTCCCTCTCATGCCATTTCACATGCCTACACTCAAGGGTAGGGGAACTTTGAATGTGAGGGTAAAGTTTTCAATAATTTCAAGACTTTTACCAATATTTTAATATTTACTTATATTTATTTTTGTGTTTGATATATGCTTGTGTGCATACTTGTGTTTACATGTGTAGTGGCCCAAAGTCCACACTGGAGGTTTCCTGTCTTGCAGTTCACAGTATTTGTTGAGACAGGGTCACTCACTGCATATAGAGCTGCCTGTTTTGGGGAGATCAACTAACAGTAAACTCCCAGGATCCTCCTCTTTCTACCTCCTATATGGATTCTGGTGATCAGACCTCAGGTCTTCACAACTGCATACAAAGCCCTTCTAACTATCTGGAAATGCACATCAATTATAATCTTCAAGAGCTGTCACCACAAGACTGTCTATATTTATTACTCTAAATTGTCTCTTTCCAAATCATCTTCACATTCAATAGCTCCTTGGAAGTTTCTCAGAGAAAGAACTGAGTTTCTGTCCTCACAGATAAGTTATTCCAGAATACAGAACAAGTTAGAGCCTGAAGAAAATGAACACACATTCAAACAGTACAGGAGAGAGCCAGGTACTAGTTGGATTTTGACAGTGAGTAATGGGTAGTCATCTGGGGGTTCTCCTCAGCTCCCAGCTCTAGGCTGTGGAGATGTAACCATGCAGGCATGGTTACATGATTTCTTGTCCACATTATTGACCATTCTCCATGGTATAAAACCTCATAGTGCAAAGCTTTAGTGTAAATCACAGGACTGTGTTTCTCTGGCTTTATTAATGCATGCCCTAAGACAATACTTTCTGGCTGATGACATTCTGAGTCATCTCACTTGCAAGAACTATGCATGTGTGTGTTTTTCTGTATTTCAACTTTATCTCTGATTTCTTGTTCTCTTGCCTCTGCATTCTTGTTCTCTAAAAATCCCTCTCTTTATTATAGTCTAGCTGTGTTCCCTAAACCACAAACAACAGCAGCAGCAGCAGCACTTGGAAAAACCTTGAAAGTGAGATTTCTGCAGCCCCACTCACACTTGCTAAACCAGACAGTGACTGAGGGTCCTAGCAGTTTCTTTTCACCAAGCTTCCAGATTATTTCCATGAAATCTAATATTTCAATCTCCTATCTTAGTACCAAGATCCTAAATCATGGAGTTCAACGAAATGTGAATTTAGGAACCTTTGCAGAGCAGGGCATTCCTGGAAAATCAAGAAGACAGCTGCTCATTTGCATCTTAAAGCTTCATTCAGTCAAGGCCTCTATCTTTTTTCTAAGGGAACTTTTGTCAGCCAACTTACTCTCTTTCATTCTTCCCTCTCAATTTACTTCATCTTTAAAGTCATTAGTAATTTAATTTGAAATTATCGTAGCTAGCGTTAATGGATCAACTTGACACAGCTAGAGGAGTTGAACTGGTGCCTACCTAGAGTTTCCACTCCTACTAACTAGTGTGCATGGTACTTGAAAGTACTCTTCACACTACCAGAAGAGAAAGATAAACCTCAACCCAGGTACAAATCTTCAATCTGCAGTGGTGACCTCCCTGGAAGATATACTAGGATGACAGTGACAAAATGTTATGGAAATAACCAAGCACAATGTGATTAGATATAAGGTCTGCTCTCACAAGAAGGAACTCATGTTCAATACTTGTCAGGCGACTGAGAACCTAAAGCTAAACAGGACATGGGCCTTGGGTAAAACCAAATAATATTGTCCTGCTAAAGGAACATAGTAATTAAATGACTCTTAGCTACATCCTTCTATACTCATAGATCAATGTGTTGCTCAGCCATCACAGAAGCTACTTCCTGAAGTACCTCAGAACAAACATAGAAACTGACAGTGGAACAAAGTGCAGAGAGTGAGAGACCTTGGAACTCTCAGTATTAGATGTGATATCTCCATCAAATCCCTCCTATCCAAGAACTCTGTGGAAGAGGAGGCAGAAAGATTGTAAGAGGCAGCAGGGGTGGAAGACAGCAAGAAAACAAGGCCTTCCCGACACAACAGGACTGATGCACATAGGAACTCACAGAGACTGTGGCAGCACACTGCACTTGTCTAGGCCACATGTGGTCTCAGAACAGAGAAAAGAGGTCTACTGGAGCCCCAATTCTGAACCCTGAAGTTATCTCCAATTTGCAACTGCTCTGAAAGGAAATAATAATTTCCTCCAACAGAGAGTCACTGGGTATTCAAAATATGTCCAGAAACAGATGGCAAGCAAAAAGCAACCTCAATGTTATTTTTGGAGGTTTCTATCTCATAATGCTATTTCTGGACACTTTTTCTTAACCTTATATGTCTTTTGCTTACACATTATGGCTTCTGGTATTGTGTTTTTGTGGAATTTCTGTGTGTGTGTATCTTTGCCCATGTATTCCTTGTGCTTTTTCTGTTATTCTTGCTGTTTGTTTAGTCCTATTCTTTTTCCCCCTTACTTTACTATATTATTATCTTTATTTTTCCAGATGTCTATTTTCTAATGAGAGAGAGCAAGAAAAGGTTTGACTTTGGGTGGGTAGGGAGGTGTGGATTATGTGACAGAATTAGGAGAAGGGGAAACGGTAATCACAATACATTGTAGGTAGAGTTGTCCTGTCCCATTTGCTGGCTCCAAAATAACCACAGAGAGGCTTAATATTAAGTATAAATGCCCCGTGATACATAAGGGTTGTTACTACCTAACTTTTACATTTAAATTAACCCATATTTCTTATCTATGCTTTGCCACGAGGCTCATGATTCGTTACCTCATTTTCTACGTGTCCTCCTTCCTCAGAGGCTGGCTGGCATCTCTCCTGACTTTGCCCTACTTCTTCCCATCATTCTCAGTTTGGTTTTCCAACCTAACCTCCTGCCCAGCTACTGGCCTGCTAGCTTTCTATTAACCAACATATCCACAACGTAGAAAAGGATTGATTCACAGCTATACATTATATGAAAAAAATATTTTCAATTAAAAAGAAAAAGATTCCCCCTGGAGGGGAGGGGAACAGTTTTCATTAAGTAATTGTCTTTATCAGATAAGTTTGTAAAGAATTATCTCAAGTCTTTTAATTAGAAATGGAGAGCCCCATCTACTCTATGCAGTACATTTACTGGGAAGCTGGTCCACAGTTATATAAGAGAGTTAACTAAGCAAAAGTCTGTGAACAAGTTAGAGAGCAAGTGACCGAGCAGCATCCCTCCTAGGTTGCGCCTCAAGGTTACTGCCTTGATTCCTTCTTTGATTTTCCTCAGTGGTAGGTTGTGACTTGAAACTGTAACCAAGACTACTTAGTTTATCCTAGCAACCAAGAATAACTTGAACAGTGGTCATTAGGGAAGCGATCATTGTACAATCAAAATTTTGCCTTCCCTGTCAATTTCATGCACTTTGAGTGATTTTGTATCCCCCATCGGAGACAAAGACAATTCACTTATTAGTAGGAAGCTTGTAGCATGTTCCAAAACATTGAATAACTTTTTAATAGTACAGCTATAAACCATTCAACATCGGAGTCTGTGCTATGAAGGCCAACAGTTTGTAATGTAGGGTTTAATTAAATTGGGCACCACTATAATTAAAGGTTTTGAGTTATTAATGCATCACTCTGGCAAACATTTAATTTTTATCTCTTCAGTGCAACCCTTATTAAAATGGGATATTAGGACAGTTAAATCGAATTTGCAGCAGAAATGGTTTGGATTCGTAGATGTAATTCAGGACAATGCACTCCAGGAACTGTTTTCTTCTTAAATAAAAGAGAGGCTTTTTGGAGGCACAGGAAATGAGTACAGCCTCACATAAAAGAACAATTCCATTAAAAATAAACAAATTTATATTAGGTACTGAATAAGTAACTTGGAGAAGGATGTGTTCTCAGTACTCTGTTTTAGAAGTCAACCATCCTTACTCTATGCTACCTTGGGATTTGGAAACTGTCAAAATTCTTCCTAAAACTAAGATTGCTGTAGTAGCATACCCTATCTCAGGAAACATCTCATGTATTTCATCTGAATCTAAAAGAAGTGAAAGAGGGGCTTGAGAGATGATTCAATGCTTAAGAGTTCATATTGCTCTTCTTGAAGACCTAAGTAGGAAGATCTAAGTTAAGGGACAGTTAATAGACAATGTACTCCACCTAGAACTACAATTCCATGTTATCAAATGCCCCTGGCCTCGGCAGGTATTTGCACTCATACAATTTTTTTTTAAGTTAAATAAAAAAGGAGCATAGACATCTATTAACTATTGGTTTTCATTTTCACTCAAACTAATATTAATTATAAGCTTCATCTCTAGTCATCCATCTTTGAGTTTAGGTGATTTTGCTGGGTAGAAGTATACATGCCTTTCAGCATTGATATGTGAATTTGTGATAGCATTTCCTTACCAGTTAAAACTAACATCAGGACTACAGAATCACAGAAGAAATTCTAAGCAGTATTAGTTTATTCTGTCACAAGGAAACTCACAATTAAGTAAGACTGGCATTTTTACACTCCATATACTTCCCTGAAAAGTTAAAATTCTATGATAGCCATTTTCAAATCATAAAGGGTCATGTATTTAGGAGAATTTTGGGCCTTTGTTTGTTTTATCATTTGGCAGCCTTAGTTTTATAACAGTGACCTGATCCCTTTCCCCAAATTCTGTCCCACAGAATATTCATTGGAAAATCCTGTTGTCATCAAAAGAGATTTTGTCTAAGAACTAAATGACCTTAAGTCAATCATTTATACCATTTTGGCTATGAGAACTTATAAAAAACTAAGTAGCTGATGATTCTGCTTGAGAAGTAGGGCCCTCTTCATGGTTTCTATCACATTACAAACTTGTTGTGAAGATATACATGTACAGACATGTGAACAACTGTGTTTAATTATTTTATCTCTTGAAATTTTCACTCATGTATATAATAACACACCAGCCAAATTCATCCACTGTGGCTTACTCTCTTCCAACACCCTTTCCCCCAGTCCTCCCACCAAGTCCCCATAGCAAATCCAGATTTGTTTGATTCTGCTTGTTTACTCAATTTTACTCTCTGACCCATTGGGTTTAACCAGGACCACTGGCATGAGAAAGGGTATGGGACTATCCACTGCAGAATGAGTAACTCCCCTATGGTTAAATCACTGAAGACAATCTTCTACAGTAACCTTCTGCCATGTTCTCTCTTGTGCAGGGGAGATCCATGAGCTTGTTCCCATTTATGATTGAAGGTTTATGGGCTTAATCTTGTGTACTCTACACAGGCTCTTCCAGCTGGTCTAAGTTCAGGAGTCCCTGCGCCATGTTGAACTATGATGAACTTTTCAATACACGTAAAATTTTCATTTTAATTGCAGTATCTTTCATTTATTACAAAACCAGTCACCAGTTCTATGAATTTCCTGGCCCTTCTTAATGCTTAACCTCACATGATATGTTAAAAAAGAACATCCTTAAGTGTGCAGACATTGATAGCACCTTGCAGGTTAGTTTACAGTTCACCTGACATATTGGGGTAAAGTAAGATGATTGTGATGAGTGTGCATCTCATGGGCAAAATATCATACAGAAAACACTGTATGAAGAGAGACTGGCAAAGGACAGTGGTAGGTCCATAGTGATGTTTGCAGGACCATATCTTGACCCATTCCTTGGGTATGCTCAATCTCATTTAAACCACAACCTCTTCCCAGTACCCTAAACATGGATTTGAGGATGGGGGGAAGGTTACACATGAGAATGCTTTGTCCCTCTTCTCAATGTGACCACATCGAATAAATCTTTTTTTACATGTCACTAAAAGTTTGCTCATTTAATTGGGTTATTAAAGCCTGGCTTAGCAGGCTTGTCAGAACAGAGATGCTAAGACCCTAATGACTGATAACAGATCTACTTATCAGAGAAATGGCTAGTATGGCTAGTCCAAATGAGACAAGTAATGGTGGCTATTGTTCAAGACTCCATTCAAGAAACCACGCTTAATTTACTATGGATATTTTCAAAGAGAAAATAACATAGAGGCAATTTCTTGATTAAAATTGAGTTTTGCCTAAGGATTTCTTTAGGAGCAGTGGTGAGAAGAAAAGAATTTTACAATAAACCTAGGACTATCTTCCCAGAAACAAGCATACTTAGGTGTGAGAGGCTTCTGTGGTAGACAGCTTTTGTAAGAACATTATTGGTAATAGATACAGTGTGGGGTTTTTGTTTATTTGTTTGTGTGTTTTACTTTATTTTAAAGTAGCTAGGTGTGGTGACACTGACTATTAATGTCAGCACTAAGGAAGCAGGAGGCAGATCTCTGTGAATTCCAGGCCAGCATGGTCTACATAGTGAGTTTCAGGCCAGCCAGAGCTACACAGTAAGACGTTTTCCCAAATATCTAAAAACAAATAAATAAACAAATTGAGAAGCAGGTAGCTAGTTTTTGTACACTACTTGCTGTAGATAAACTAGAATTATGTGCATATAGAGAATGAAAAGCAAAATAGTCCAAAAAAGGTGGCAATTGGATCCTGGACCTGCAGCCTTCCAATCTCTTCACAATTATTGAAGTTCTAATCAGTTATCATTGGAGAGCGCTGCTTCTTTCTGGGAAGTTTTGCTCAGCTCACTAGTGCATAAATTTTTAAAGCTACTAGCAGAGGCTGAATTTTTTATTGACACCAATTAGACAGTCATCATTTCAATAAGTATATAGCTAGGACCAGAATCTTTATCTCTTGGATATTATAGAGGAAAAGAACCCACTAAGGGAGGAATTCAGATTTGTTATACCGTAGGAGGCAGCAGACCATAATAGATGATCTTAATGCAGGATATTCCCATTTAGAATTTAACTGATTTTTGCATGAAGAATCATCTAATCGTGCTATCTAATCTTTAGTTTTATACTTTTAAATACTTTTACATATTGAAAGGGACTCAGCTACAGATAGAGGGCATAACACAGATAGACATTTCAGCTTGAAGGGACTGTATGGGTTTAAATTTGCTATCTGGGGCTCTTACTTTTAGACTTCTTTCCAAAAACAAACTGTGAGAGTGGCAGCATTTATCAACCTTATAAAATTACATATTTAGAAAAAATCCTAGTGCAGTATCTTATTTGAATGGTCTCTATTTAAATGTAAATTTCAGGTTCCTTCAGTCATAAAAGGAATTTTCAATAAAAGAGGTGTGTGTTTTCAATGCTAATGGGTTGTTTATCTCACCACGTGGCTTGGCATTAATAGCCCAGCACAGAGGATTTATCTTGGGAAATGGATAAAGGAGATAGATAGCCAGTGATGATATTTAAATCCGTTTGTTGGAAGGGGTTACCAGTGGAATAAGAAGAAAGTTTTAAACAGAAATTTTAAAAAATAGCCTTTCTTAAGAAAACCAATTCAGCCAGACAGTGGTGGCCCACGCCCTTAATCTCAGCACTTGGGAGGCAGAGGCAGGTGGATCTCTGTGAGTTTGAGGCCAGCCTGGTCTACAGAGTGAGATCCAGGAAAGGCATAAAGCTACACAGAGAAACCCTGTCTCGAAACAAACAAACAAACAAAAAAGAAAACTAATTCTACTTTACAACAAAGTATAAAGTAAGTTAATCTTACTGGCTGTGAGAGGCAACATCTGATGGGACATTTTTCTTCCTTCCTTCCTTCCTTCCTTCCTTCCTTCCTTTCTTTCTTATCATTGAAAATAGATTCTTCTCTCATACAATACATCCGGACCACAGTTTCTCTTCTTCCACTTCTCCCACTGCCACCCACCACCTCTCTCTCTAAAATTCACTCCTCCTGTCTCCTTTCAGGAAATTGCAGGCCCTTCAAGAGACCACAGCCAAACACAAAACAAGATAAAACGAGACAAAGCAAAGGCTCTCATATTGAGGTTGGACAAGGCAACCCAATAGGACGAAAAGAGTCTCAAGAGCAGGCAAAAGAGTCAGAGACACACTTGCTCCCACAGTTAGGAGTCCTATAAAACACCAAGCTAACATCTATAACACATTCACAGGGGACCTGGTGCAGATGCATGCAGGCTCCATGCTTACTCCTTTAGTCTCTTGAGACCATATGAGCCCTGATTTGCGGATTCAGTGGGCCATGTTCTCCTGACAACCCCCCCATCTCATCTTCTTTGGGTTTCCCAGAGCTCCAGTGGGAGGAACCTGATGGAGACCTCCAATTCAGACAAGATGCTTCACATCAGCTTGAGTCCATCTACAAATTAGCAGAAAGCAGTAGACTTCTGCTAGTTACTGCTAATTTAGCTGTTTCTCACACACAAACTCTGCAAAGTTACCTCCCACCCAGGCTAGAACTAGAGTAGAAAATTACTAACTCTCACAGTTGCCTACAAGATCATGCATTTGATTAGCTGTATTGTAAGTAGACTGTAGGAAGAAGACATTAACTCACATGTGGTTTTTGTTGGGAAAAAGACTAAAGTAAGTGACAAGGAAGGGCAAGATCAGATGACTAGAAGGTTGTACCATCTAATTTCTTAATAGTTGAAAAATGAGAAGAGTCATGACTTGGGGTTTATGAAAGGTTCCCAGCACACCTGCCATTGTGACACCAGACTTGGCAAAGTTATTATAAAATAAATCATTTCATATTTAGTACCCCTGAGTCTCCAGAACTCTTATTATGAAGTGAAGACAATAGTTTCTATGAGTGATTCCAGTTTCCTAGTAGGGGATGACTCATTATAAATCTTCCTACTATAGTGTAAAGAGATACAGGTAATTCTGTTGCTCTTAAAATTTAAAGTCTCTCTTTTTATTTTGTTTGTGTATGTGCATTAATGTGTGTGTGTGTGTGTGTGTGTGTGTGTGTGTGTGTGTAAGCTGTGTAAGCGCATATGTCCTTTGTACTCTTACCCATAGAAGAACATGTAGCAGCCATGGATTGACATGCAGGTATTTCCCTCAATTGTTTTCCATGTTATATTAGTGAGACAGTTTTTCTCAGCACTTGCCATTTCAGGTATCTGGCTGGTCAGCACATACCCGGTATCCACTTGTCTCTGGTTCCTCAGTGCTGGGTTTATAGAAGTATATGTGATGATATTTTATTTGTGCACCCCAATAAAGCTTATCTGGTGATCAGAGAAAATAAAACAGCTACTATATTAAACATAGACGTCAGGCAGTGGCAGCACACACCTTTAATTCTAGTATTCAGGAGGCAAAGATTCATCAGTATTTCTGTGAGTTCAAGGCTACACTGGGAACAGAGCCAGGCATGGTGGCATACACTTTTAATCTCAGTGCTAGTTAACCATAGAGATCTGGAGGTCTGTACAGACAGACAGCAAGTGATAAAGCTGGATAGAAAGAAGAGGTGATGTAGCTGGGTGGAGAGAGGAAGTAAGATGGCAGGGTACAGAAAGGTATATAGGCATGAATATACAGAAGTAGCACTCTCTGGAGGTGAAGAAGCTGGTAAAGTGAGGGTGACTATGGCTTGTTCTATTCCTCTGGTCTCTCAGTTTTTAACCCCAATATCTGGCTCCATGTTTGTTTGTTTTTTTTAATTAATAATACCTTTTAAGATTCATCTTACAAGTGTGTCTCATACCTTGCTTTTTACATGGTGCTAGGGATCCAAACTCAGTTCCTCGTTTTATGCAGCAAGGAATTTATGTGCTGAGTCATCTGTTACCCATCTTTTCTTTTGCTTCCTGGGTTATAATTCTGAGATGAATGTTGAAAATTTAATATATACTGAGTAAATTCTTTTAAAAAGGTTCTCATGAATGAGATATTTGCTAGTCCATGTGAATGGACAGCTAGATCCTGTCTTACATTTTCTGCTTTTGTTTAGCTAAGTAATGGGTATCTTACCTCACATTTCTCACCATGAATGAAATAATGAACAAAATAAGGGGATTATGTTTTTGGACTCATTATAAGAGAGCTATAGGCTTGCACTAACTATAGTGCCACTGTTCATCAAGGGCAATGGGCTACAGGGACTGTTCATTTGAGGCAAATACTTTATTGGTTAGGGTGAGTTTATTGTGTGAAATTTCCTGGCATATGACTCATGCCCCTGAGAAGCAATACAGTCCAAATTGGTTGGTGTACAATTCTTAGAGATTTCCATGAGGCCCTCTGTATGTCATTTTTAGTTGTATAATTTCTGCTATAAAAAATAGGGGCTGAAAAGTTCAGAACCATACAAAGAAAAACAGTGTTGGTTGATCAAAGTTCAGTCCTGGTAAAAGTATGAGGTCAAAAGTCTCCAGACTGCTGGCCTGTATTGTTTCTAAGGTGAATGCTTTGGGATTCCTGGACCATGCCTCTGACAGTTCCTTAATGTGGATACCTCTATCTTTCCAATCTCTTACTAGAGGCCTCCCTTGAAAATTTAACATCAAAATTGTAAAGAACTTTAATACAATGATAAGGTAGAAAAATAAGTTTGTATAAATTATAGAGGCCCCTTAACTCTAAGAAGGCTGGGTAACAAACTATTAATGGTCTATGGAAGACAAGATTCAGATATAAGAGCTATGATACTTGGAAATTTTAGTAATTCAATTTTGATGACATTTTGTTGTGAATGTTCTTCAATATAAAAAAAGAAAACCATTTCTTTTCTTTTTTTTTTTTTTTTTTGGTTTTTCGAGACAGGGTTTCTCTGTGTAGCTTTGCACCTTTCCTGGAACTCACTTGGTAGCCCAGGCTGGCCTCGAACTCACAGAGATCTGCCTGCCTCTGCCTCCCGAGTGCTGGGATTAAAGGCGTGCGCCACCACCGCCCAGCAAGAAAACCATTTCTATGAGACTCCAATTGCAATGTATAGGACTACCAGAATTATTTCAAGACTAAGACAATGATGTTATGAGTCAAAAACTAGGTCCTCAATTATGTTAGCATCATGTGTTTGCAATACTTAAGGTATTAACCTTAAACTGACTCTTAGAATTCTTATTATTTTTTTTCCTGTGTATGTAATTTTTTTTTGGTGGGGGTTGCAAAATTTCTCCAGTATCCTTCCCTTGAGTTTAGATATTTACATAAGCTCAGACATGGAACTCACAAGACTCTCTCTTTTCTTCTTTTTCTCTATTTCTAGCCTTTGTTAGATTAATCATGTCTGCCTGAACTTCCCATCCACATAACTAAGAAAATAGTGGCACTTTGAAAGAATGACTAAAGTCCACAAACCCTTAGTATGAAAAAGGTAACCATTCACAGCTGTATATAGATGAGCAAAGGCTTCAGAGGAAAAGTCTGTTTTCAGCATTTGGAGACAATTTGAAAACAATGTCCATACATCAGGAATGGTTTCTAGAGCTGTAAAGGCATCATATATTCTGGACTGAAGAAATGCTAAAGCTATAAAGAGCACACACATACTGCTTGCCCTTTCAGAGGACATGAATTCAGCTTCAAGCATTCATAAAGGGAAGCTACAAGGGAGTTACATCTTCAGATCCAAAGAATAAGTAGGACACCCTCTTCTGGACTCTGTGGGCACTGCACTGATATGCACATGTAAACACCAAGAACATACATTCATATATAGATTAGCCCCAGGTTTCTTCTCCATTTCTCAGTCTCCTAGCACCCTGTCTCACCACCTTCAAGATGTAGGAAAGGCAGATAAAATTAGGAATAAAACAACTTTATTGGCCAAGTCTTTTTCCATACATTATCTAGTAAAGATATCAGTTCTGCCGATGGGAGTCCCTTGGTCAATGTCTGCTACACTGAGTGGATATTTCTGTTTCGTTGCTTCCTTGCTTGACTGTGTTTGGGTTTTTCTTCATTCATTTGTATAATCTGTTCTAATTTTCCTGAGAAACCTGGGGGTAAGGGGCTTGTAAGAGAGATGGGCTTAGAAGGAAGAGCTGTAAACAGTCCAACTTTGTCAACAGAGAAGAGAGTTTTAGAGCTCTAGAAGAGCACTGTTTATATTCATCAGAAACTCTAGTCTCTCAGGATAGAGGCTATGCTAATGCAAAAGTTCATTCACAAAGTCAGTGGGTTTTTTGTTTGTTTGATCATTTTGTTTTGTTTTTGAAGGTTAACAATGCTTTTGAAAGCAGTTTCAAAAACTGGAAGTAGGTATGAGTGAAAGCTCAAGAGCAGAGAGATTCCAAGGGTTGAGGAAAGTTGTTTTTTTTTTTTTAAATTTTACAATACTATTCAGTTCTACATAACAGCCACAGATTCCCTTGTTCTCCTCCTTCCTGCCCCCCTCCCCTTCCCCCCAGCACAGCCCCCATTCCCACCACCTCCAGATCAAGGCCACCCCTGAGGACTGAGATCAACCTGATAGATTCAGTCCAGGCAAGTCCAGTCCCCTCCTCCCAGATTGAGCCAAGCGTCCCCGTATAAGTCCCAGGTTTCAAACAGCTATCTCATGCAGTGAATAATTGCATCCACTCTTTCATTCATGAATAGGGTGAATTCATAGGAAATTCACAGGAAACAATTACTGAAAACTTACTGTGCTCCTCACTACAATCCCCCCAAAATGCATATTCCTGTAAGAAAGAAAAAGTATGAAGGTAGTTCTAATCATTACACTTATAATTGCTATTATTGCACATTACATTGAGATTTCTTAGGCTATTTCCTCTTAGAATGTGTCTCATATCTATATTCTGTCCAGGTGTTCTGAATCTCATTTCTTTTGAAAATTAAGTTGTGTGATTATCTCCATTCAAACTACTAATCAGCTTAAACGTTTGAATTTTATTTGTGTTGTGAAACCCTATCCACAAGGAATGTGGTCATCCTCCTTTACCTCCTGTAAAAATAGATTTTAATGTAAACTCATCACTTCCTAGTCACTGCCTCTTAAGACTAGCATGAGTCACAATGTTGACGGCTTGTGGAAAGGGATGCATTGAAATTCTACAATACATGGATTACTGTGTGAGTGAAATCAAAAGAGTATGCTGGCTGTATTAATTGCATTGTACTAGTGCTCAATTTTAGCTTGATAAAATTCTGTATTGTGGAAGGGAAAAGGTCAACTTGTTCAAAATATGAAGATGAATATTAAAATTATGGGAAAAATAGCAGTGTGTATAAATGTAACACATTTTTGGTTGTAGGAGACAGAGTAAAAACTAATAAAGGGCCTAAAAAGGAGAAAGTCCATGTGCTCAATGTCTTCTGTTTTCCAAAGAAAATGATTAAAGTATGACCTATTTCCTGTCATGTTGAAATAATATAATTGATTTCCTTACTGTTTTCTTTTTCTAGAATATGGTAGGGAAAGAACACACAATTCTCATGTTATAAAATTTTTCCCATAACTAAGAAATGCCACACTTTCAAATGTTCATCACCAGTTTCCTAGCATATCCATGGGAGTAGTATCTTGAAAAGTAAGTATGGTAGACAGAAAGTTCCACCCTAGATTAATATAAAATGTGTAGGTTTACCGTTGGGCACTATAGGTGTTGTCATAGATGGCCTCACTCCCATCTGACTTCGGGCTCATTCTTTATCCTGATTGGGGACAAGAGGTGACTCAATGGTGGGTTAGCTTATGCCCAAAAGATGAAGCCTTGTCTATAGAAGTGAAAACAATATTAAAGGGAAGGTCAAATAATTCTTTGGAAAACAGGCAAAGGGGGCAGGAAGATGCCAAAGTTCTTCAACATAGGTCCAAGTGCTGGCTTCTGCAAGGCAGTGAAGGCTCCAGGGAACGTAAGCAGAAGAAATGACCCAAAATGGAGTGAAGAGGATCCAGAAGATACAAGGTGGCCATCTATCTTGTCTTTTATAGGAAACCAGGGCTTTACTGGGAATATTTGATACAATTGTTTGCTTTCAAAAGCAATTATACCTGATCCACAATGCTTCTCATGTAATGAGAGCTTTCTCTCTTCACTCCCCACCATCTTCCACCACTTTCTTTTTTTGCTTCCATATCTCGTCGTCATCAGTGTGTGATAGCTCTTAAGGATGTGGTAGTTTGAAGTCTGGCTTTGGGCTTGTTTTCTGTGAGAATCTTAAGAGCAAAACATGCAAACTATTTTCTTCTCTTGAATACCTTAATGACTAAAGTCAAAGTTCCTATGGAGTGCTTTATTATTTTAGACTCCTAAATTAAATTCCCCTTAGTGACTCCAACACCTTTGTTTATAATAGCTCTGATGGAGATGGGTGGGGAGAGCTAAGACAGTCTGTGAACAAAGATTTTTCTAAAGAATTCCATCATACTTTGCCTTGAGATGATAAGTAAACAATGTTTTGAAAAGATTTGCTTTTAATGTTTAACGAACGACAGATAGCCTTGTACTGCTCAGTGCTAAAATTTCAGCAAAAAAAAATTAATTCTCAATTATTGCTTCAACTCTGATCTATTAGAGAAAGACATGGATCAAAAGATAATTAAGATTTAAATTGTTGGGGCATAGAAAGCAACCGAAGATAATTCCTAAGTTTGATATAAAACTTAGTGAACACTATTCATGGAGACGCTGACTTTTGAAGCCTGGGAGGATGGCTAAGTGCTCAAGGATGCTTGCTGCACAAGCATGAGGCCTTGAATTCAAAACCCAAAACACTGTGGTTGTTGTTCGGTAGGTAGGAGAGAATTACTGGGACTTGCTGACTGCCTATTAGGGCAGGCCACATGTTCAGTGAGAGACTCTGTCTCTGACAAATGAGTTAGGGAGTGACAGGACAGGACAACTCATATCCTCATCTACCTTCCCCAGGCACATGAATGTGGTGAAATTTGGTTGGTGGTTTAACAAATAAAGCTTGCCTGAAGATCAGAGTGCAGAGCAAAGCCACTAGTTAGCCATAGAGGCAGGTAGTGGTGTTATACACCTTAAATACTAGTGCTTGGGAGGCAGAAGCAGACAGATCTATGTGAGTTCAAGACCACTCTGGGCTACTCAAGATTAATTCAGTCTAAAAGCCAGGCAGTGATGGCTCACATCTTTAATCCCAGTACTTGGGAGTCACATGCCTTTAATCCCAGTGCTAGATAGGTTGAGACAGGAAGTGATATGGCTGGGGGGAGAAAGAAATATAAGGTGGGAGAAGACAGGATCTCTGAGACGTTCAGAATGAGGATTCATGGAGACAGGATCTTCCCATTTCAGGAGAGGAGTTGGTGAGGTGAGAAGTGGCTGTGGCTTGTTCCTTTGTCTTTCTGATCTTTCAGCTTTTACCCCAATATCTGGCTCCAGGTTTTTATTATAAGATTAATTAGGATTTGTGCAACACACACATGCACACACACACACACACACACACACACACACACACACACACACACGCACACGCACACATAAATGTACATAGCATTCATCCACATATCTATATACTCACATCACATGAACACTAAGGGTAGAGTTTTAAATTCAGTTCTCACAGAGGTTTAAAATTCAATTCTCACAGAGGTAGAAACTGAAAGACAGGCCAGCAGGTGTGCTCTATTTTGTGAAGCAAAATATTTATTTTGCTATTTAACACTACAAATTCAATTTGGTGCACAGTCTTAACCTACTGGCCATGGATAGGGGAACAGAACCAAAAGGGAAGTAGTACCACTGACCATCAAATGATAGTATTACATTTGTCTCAGTTAGGGTTTCTAATGCTGTGAAGAGACACCATGACCATATCAACTCTTAAAAAGGTGAACATTTAATTGGTGCTGTATTACAGTTTCAGAGGTTTAGTTCATTATCATCATAGAGGTAAACATGGCTGCATGTAGCAGGCATGGTGCTGGAGAAGGAGCTGAGAATTCTACATCTTGATTCACAGGCTGCAGGGAGTGAATTGACACACTAAAGGTGGATTAATTATATATGAGACTGTGAGGCCCACTCCCACGGTGACACACTTTCTCCAACAAGGCTACACCAACTCCAACAAAGCCACACCTATTCCAACAAGGCCACACCTCCTAATCATGATTCTTCCTATGGGCCAAGCATTCAAACACATAAGTCTATAGATGTCATAATTTATTCCAACAATCAGGACAATGAAACAGAAGGACAGAAAAGTGTGAGACATAATAAAAAAGAAAACTCAAAATCTACATAATCACAATTCTCTTTGAACAACTCTACTGTTTTAAAAAAGACTTAAAATCTTTACTCATTATTATTGTGCATGTGTATTTTGTATGAATGTTCATGCATACATGCGTGTGTGTGTGTGTGTGTGTGTGTGTGTGTGTGTTTAGTGTATGTATTGATGTACATATGTCATGATGCACCTGTGGCAATTGGAGGACAATTTTGGAATGTCAGTTCTCTCCAGCTTTATGTGTGTTCTTGTCAGAACTGAAACTTGAATGATCTTTCTAGTTGCTGATTTATTAACATTATTTTAAGTGTGTGTCTGTGTGTACATGTGTGTGTATATGAGAATGTAGCAGGAATCTTAAAAGTTCTTATTGATAAAATCAAACCCGGAGCCAGGGATTGGTGTGGACTGGAAGATCAGAGAACAAGCCACAGCTAACCTCACCCAGTCAACTTCTCAGCTGGTCTTGTTTCCTCAGAATGGAAGCTTCTGTGTCCTCATCCCAATGGCTCTCACCTGAACTGCTGCTCGAAAGCCTGAAGCTGAACCAGCCAAATGCTTAACCAGCCAAATGCTTCTAGTTTCTGGTCCTCACGCCTTATGTACCATTCTGTTTTCTACCATCACTCCCTAGGATTAAAGGCTTGCTTCCTGGGATTAAAGGTGTGAGTCACCATGCCTGGCTGTTTCCAATGTGGCCTTGAACTCACAGAGATCTCAAATGGATTTCTGCCTCTGGAATGCTAGGATTAAAGGCATGTGCTATCACTGCCTAACTAGTGGCTTTTCTGTTCTCTGACCCCAGATAAGTTTATTAAGGTACACAATATTTTGGGGAACACAATACCACCACATGAGCACATATACCGTAGTACATATATGGAAGTCAGAAAGCATCCTATGGAATCAATTATCTCTTTTTATCTTTATATAGACTTCAGATTCCAAACTCAGGTTCACAGGCTTGTGGGACAATCACCTTTACTGAGTGAGTTATCTTGATGGCCAGTGTTACTGGAATCTATGTATTTCAATATTAAAAAAGATGTCAACCGATAAGAAATTATCTAAAACATCTCAATATAATAAAAAATTAACTAAAATACATATGGAAATATAGTGGAGAAACACAGAAAGCAAAATAAAATAAAGGAAGTGACCATAAAATAAAAAGAAAGCATCATCTTTCAAAAAATACAGTCAAAAGTATTGTACAAAAATCATCTTGAAATAGTAATCCAAACAAAAAACTTTTTGCTAAGTTATGATAAAATTAAGAGAATGTAAAAGTTTTCATTCAAGTGTGGAAATGGTCAAGATTATTTTAGAAGAGAAAAAATAAGTTAAAAGCATTCCTTTACAGAATATTCCAAAAGTAAATAGTGACATAAAAGACAGCTGAACAACCAAGAAGAAATAGCATAAAAAGGAAGTAATAAAAAAATCATGAAAATCACAGAAACGGGTCAATGTAAAATATTGTGAAAGGATAGAAAATAAGGAAGGAATGTTGTGCATAGTATATATATATATATAGAGAGAGAGAAATTAGTCAATAGCTAATACCTAAAACTATATTATGTGTAATAAAAACATACAGTAGAAATTAAACAAAAAGTAAACCAGTATGAAAGGGCTGAAAAAGCCTCCCAAGGGCTTGAAAAAATTACCAGGAATAATTAACTCCAAGACACAAATTAGTACTACAGTTCCCCGAAGTTAAAATAAGTTCCTTGACTTCTGAGATAAGAAAATAATGAATGATGAAAAAAAAAAAGCTTAGTAGTTTTCAGACCCTTCAAGAGAGGCTATATGTGGCAGCATAGACCTGTATCCCAATATTCAGAAGATTGAGGAAGGAAGATATTGAATTGGGGCCAGTCTATGGTATGGATCATAGCTAGCTTTGTCTCAAAAAACTAGGAGCTAGAGTAAACAAATGAAAAAGTGCCAATATCTTATTGATTATTTGTATTATGACAAAAATACCATAATAAGAGCAACTTAAAGAAGAAAGGGATTCTCTTGGCTTTCAGTTCTTGAGGGACACAGTCATTTATGGTTGGGAAGCCTTGTCAGCAGCTAGGAAAACAAAACCAAAACCAAAACTGTAGCATAAGAAGTAGACAGAGTGGAGGGACTGGGACACCAACCCAGCTACCTAACATTCAACCTACAGTCTGTTCTACCTATGGAATATGCTGGGGTAAGAGTCGCACAGAGATTGTGGGAGTGGCCAACAAATGACTGGTCAGGCCTCAGCTATGCCATAAGATTGAACCCACCTCTGACACTGCCAGGAGCACCAGGATTCAGAGGCTGGATGACCCAGAGACCTAGGATGGAACCAAACATGACTGGGGGTGGGGAGGAAATGCCATTTAATGATTCCTAATGATATTCTGCTATACTCATAGATTAGTGCTTAGCCCAATTGTCTTCAGACAGATTTCACCCAGCAACTGATAGAAACAGATATAGAGACCTGCAGACAGACATTAGGTAGAGCTCAGGGAATCCTGCTGAAGAGGGGCCAAAGGGTTATAGGAGCAAGAGGATTCAAGGACACTACAAGAAAATCCATAGAATCAACTAAACTGGGCTAGCAGCAGCTCACAGAGACTGAACTGACAACCAGGGAGCAGGCATGGGACTGACCAAGGTCCTCTGCAATATACATGACAGTTGTGGAAGTTGGTCTGCTTGTGGGACTCCTAATGATGGGAGCAGGGGCTGTCTTGAACTCTTTTGCTTTTTGGACCCTATTCGTCATATTGGTTTGCCTTGCACAGCCTTAATACAAGGGGAGATGCTCAGTCCTACCACAACTTGATATGCCATGCTTTGTTGATATCCATGAGAGGCCTGCCTTTTTTTGAATAGAAACTGAGGAGGAGTGAATGGGGGGAGACAGAGGGGAGGTGGGGGTAGGGACTGGAAGGAGAGGAGGGAGGAGAAACTATGGTTAGGAAGTAAAATAATTTATTTAATTAAAAAAAATAGTGACAGAAGAAAGTAAACCAGTTCATAAATTTTAACATCTAAACTGGTGAGAATCTATTTCAAGAATATAAAAATAAAACCATACACTGATTTATCAAAAACATACACTGTCTATACAAAACCAACCAAACAACAAGAAGCAGACTGGCTGGCTGCAAGGCATCCATACCCCTTAGCAGAATGTTGCATTATAAAGCCACAGGGTCTGCCCTCAATGACCCACTTAGTCCAAGGAGGGTCTACCTCCTAACGGTTCCACATCATTCAAATCTCCCTGCAGCTGAGAACCAAGTGTTCAAACATATGAGCCCACTGTGAACAGTTCTCATTTGCATCACAGCATCTGAAAAAGGAAACAGTGGACTTGCAAATATTCTAAAATATCAATATAGAAAATATTAACCAAAACTTTGGAATTTCTCTCTCTCTCTCTCTCTCTCTCTCTCTCTCTCTCTCTCTCTGTGTGTGTGTAAGCGGGAGTAATAAGGGTGTATATGTGCACAGGTTTGTACACATAGTTGTGTATAGCTGTATGTGCATGCAGATGCATGTGTGTGTTTGCATGTGGAAGCCAGACATCAGACTTGAGTATTCTCCCTTGATACTATCTGCCTTGTATTTTTTTATGGATTTTCACTGGTTTCTGGGACTTGCTGATAGGTTTGAGTGTCTGGCCTTTAAGTCCCAAAGACAAACTTATCTACACCTACCTCATACTGGTATTGCAAACATGCACCACCATGCCTGACTTTTAAAATGATATGGATGCCCCAGTCCTCATGTTTTGCAGCAAGCACTTTATTGACTGTGCTGTTTTTCTCAGCTCCCCAGGATGAGCTAGTTCTCACTAAACATGTTCTTAAGAATTCTTCGTTAATCAGAATGTCCAAGAGTTAGTTTTAACAATAATTTTGACAATAGACAGAATAACTGTTTCAGTTTCTGGGTCTCATTCAGAATGGAGTATAAAAGAATACAAAGATAATATATAAATAAATGGTGTGGCTATTTTAAAGTAAGCATTATTTCCAGGGAGTCATAGGACCAGATGTGCTCTGAGTCACAGATTGGCTAATTTTGTCCAAGAGTATAAATTTTATTCAAGATGTAATGACTTAATATTTCATCAAATTGACTAAGGTTTTAATTTTACGATAATAGCAAGCACATTTTGAGTAGTTGAATATGCATAATTAAATACAGCAAAATTAAGGATAATAATGAATGTTTTTAAAAAAATATTATGTATTGTTACTTAGAAGATAGAGTACAAGTGTGGATGCTAGAAGATAAACAGAGACAGAAGAAAAGGAAATTCCCATTGTTATGTAGTAAGTAGGTAGTCAGTCAGGGATACAATGGATAGAAAAATATGAAGCTTGTTTAAAAGGAGAGTGAAAGATTCAATCCAAAAAAAGCCAGATATAATTGGAAAGCTAACAGTGAAAGCAAAATGTAGAGGAAACAAAGGAGTCAAAGATAAATGATGGGAAGAATAGACATAATCTAGTTTAAATGTATTAAAAATAGTAGAGGTTTGAGAGATGGCTCTGCCGTTAAAAGCATATCCTGTTCTTACAGAAGCCCCAAGTTAGTTCCCAGCATTCACATCAGGTGGCTCATGACTGCCTGTAAATCCTGCAGGCACTGACTCCTCCACATGAGTTTACCCCTCCCAAGACACATGAACAAATGAAAATAATTGAGAATATATATAAGCAACTGACAAACCTTATTATAAAGGTAAATGAGGGTCAAAACTATCCAAATTAAGAAATGACCAAGGCAAAAGTCAAAGGAGGAACTCAAAAGTTGAAGGCAAAGGAAATGTGTCTACACACATGAAGTACTCAAAACTTATATGAAACTACATTTAAGAATGAATTTTTTCTTAAAAAAAATATGGTATTACCAAAATACTCAACAGGCTTATGTAGTTGCACATTTTTATTGCATTAGCTCCAGAAAAAACTTAGTGGTGTATATATATTTTTGTATTTATGTATATATGTGTACCACCAGCATGGAGAGGCCTATGGAGACCAAAACAGGGTATAAGATCTCCTGGATGTGGGGTGACATATTATTGTTTGCAAACTCATATAAGTACTCTGCAAGAACAGTTAGAATTCTTATCCACTCAAACATCTCTCTAGCCCCTTGGTAATCTATTATTTATTTCAGTCCAATAATGAGCAAAGAAATAAACAACAAGCACAGCACAAGGAAATGTCAAAACAGCTTTACTCATCACCAGTGAAGGTGTTTTTTACATCTATTAAAAACATAGTTTAGCTGGGCAGTGGTGATATATGCATTTAATCCAAGCACCCGGGAGGCCGAGGCAGGTGGATCTCTGAGTTAGAGGACACCCTGGTCTACAAAGTGAGTTCCTGGATAGCCAAAACTACATAAAGAAACCTTTATTTCTGAAAATATTCTGAAAGAAAGAAATGTAGACAAATTTCTAAATAGTCTAAATAAATAAAACACGGAGCCAGAAATTTGGGTTAAAGTTAAAGAGAAAGATCAGAGGAATAGGACAAACCATGAGCTAACTTTTGGACCCCAAAGTTTAGGGTCTCAAGTGCGTGCCCCAAGAACCCAGACTCCAGTCCAGTTGATGCAATAGCAGGAGGATTTATTAAGCTTCTGTACAGAAGGGCTCCTCTGCTCCCAAGAGCAAAAGTCACATCTTACTGCAGCCACATGGGGGCTTATAAAGGAAAAACCCAAAAAACCCACAAGATTACAATTCCCATACAGTTTCATTTCACAAGATCATGGTCTGGTTACAGAGTGATCACAGAGGGGGTACAGTTACGTCAACAGATACATTCTTCCTGAAACCTCAAGGTGGGTATCAGGGCAGGAGTGGAGTTTACACAAAGGTCACAGTGGTCCTTCCTGGAACAGCTGCAACTCTCCCAGTCACAGTTGAGCACATCTCTTAACAGAAATCTTCTTACATTGTTATATGGTTGCAGGGGAGATTGAACAATGGCTAAGTCAGCCTGCTCTTGGAACTAGATTTTTAGTTTCTCATTTCCTGGTGCTTGAAGTTTCTCTTTTCCTGAGGCTTGGAGGTATAAGCCTGAAGGGCTAGGGACTTTCACTAACCACACCTCACCAACTCCGCAGATTCCAAGGAGAGTTTCTTCCAGTACACTCACATTTATATGCCTTTTCTATTCTGTTCTCTCATTGGCTCTCCTAGCCCAGCCACATCACTTCCTCTTCCTACACAGCTCTGTCACTTTCTGTCTGTCTAGAACAGACCTCCAGACCTCTATGGTTGGTAGTAGGATTAAAGGCGTGTGTTGCTCCACTTGGCTCTGTTCCCTAATATGGCCTTGAACACACAGAGATCCTGCCTGCTAAGTGATTGGATTAAGGGTATTTGCTACCACTGCCTAACTTCTTTGTTTACTTAAAATGGCTTGCTATTCCCACTGATCTCCAGGCATTCTTTATTTATTAAAACACAGAAAAAGTATCACCACATTTTAGCACATATAAAATATCACCACAAAGAAAAGAAAGAAAGAAGAAGAAAGAAAGAAAGGAGGAAGAAAGTAAAGAAGGAAGACGGACAGAAAAAAAGAAAATAGTGTACTATCACATTGGAGAGATTGATGCATGGCAATGAAGTAGAATTTATAACTGGAAGTAGTGCTTATTTCAGTGTCAGAAAGTTCAATAACAATACACCATTAAGACACCTATGGAGAACACAGTTATCTCTACACATGCTGAGGGATCTTGCAACACAATTCAACATCCTTTTTTTTTTTAATGAATGGTCACTAAGTAAAAACTGTAAGCTACATTATTCCATCCTGATAAAATATATTTTCCTTTGACATAAAGCCAATGTCATATTTCATGGGGGAAGACTAAAACATTCCCAGTTGTTTCAGGAACTTAGTCAGATATCCACTTCTCATGCCATCACTCATCAGTGTGCTAGAGATGCATCACAGGGCAGTTTGAAGAGAAGTACACCAGCTGATACATGAGAATAAGCAAAGAAAATCAAACTTACTGCTATTTGCCGAAGGTATGGTAGTACGCATATGACACCTCAGAAAACCAGTAACCAAGCTAACGCAAACAATAACACACTTCAGTAAAGAAGAAGAAAAAAGAAAAAGAAAAGATATAATTCAATGGTCTTTCTATTAACAAACAACAGAAAACCTTAATGGTATGTAAAACATGTCAGGGCACAAAGGGTATTATGGGGAAAAACGTGACTTAACAGGAAACCTGTTATTCCTTGCCTGAGAAGCTCCTTCATGCCACAGATGGTAATTAGCACACAGATTCACACCTGGACAGAGTGAAGTGTTAGAAACTTTGAGCACTCAGCTCTATATGGGATGTCTGTATCACAAAATTCTCTACAGAAGACAAGATAGAAAGATTGCAAGTCCCAGAGATGGGGCATGACTCCAAGGAGATAGCATTTCAAGACATGACAGGGCTGATGCACATATGAACTCACAGAGAATGTACAAGTCCCACTTGACATCAAACCAGACAAAATTCCAGCATGGAGAAGAGGGAGTATACACAAAGTCCAATCATTAACGAAGAAGCTATTGGTGAGTGATACTTGTGGGAGAGGGAAAATTAGCTTTCTCTGGTATAGTGACACCAGGTGTATCAATTATACTCCAGGGAAGTCCTCATGTCCAGATGTCCAGAAGCAGTGTGTGTGTGTGTGTGTGTGTGTGTCTATGCGCGTGCGCACACCTTTTTGATTTTTTATATGATTTTGTTATTAGAAGAGAGAAAGAACATGAAGTTGTGTGAGGTCTGTGAGGGGTTGTGAGACAGGAAAGAATATGATAAAAATGTATTGTATGAATTTTTTTAAGATTTAAAAATAAGACAACAGAAAAGGGGATGGCAGAGATGGCTCAGCAGGCAAGAACACTTGCTGCTCTTGCAGAAGACCTGGGTTCAATTCTTAGCACTCACATGGTGGCTCCAAATCATGTGTAACCCCCATTGTAGGATTATGACATGCTCTGGCTACCTCAGTGCTGCACGGACATGGGTGCAATATTTACATGCAGATGAACACGCATAAAGTAAAATTATTAAATTCTAAAATAAAAATGAAGCTATAAAAATATATATGCACCTATTTTTCAGCACACTCCAAATCATAAAGTAAATTTTAGCCGATTTATAAAGGTAAGATGGCTTCCCATGTGATAACTATAGGAAGATTTACTAACTAATTTTAACAGTGTACAGAGTGTTTGAAACTAACCATAACCATTTAAATTTCATAATGTGTAGGATTTGTGTGTTTATGTCAGAAAAATAGAAATTAATTGTGAAGCACGTTGGGGGATGTGGGGGGGGGGGAGGGAAGTCTGAATAGGGGAAAAAAGCATTGAATCCCATGGAGCTGGGGGGAGAGGAGTTTGTGAGCCATTCCCCTTGGGTTCTCAGACTCAAACTCACAGCCTCTGGCAAAGCAGCAAGTGCTCTATTCCCTTAATCCATTTCCCAACTCCTTTGTAAACTATATACAACCAAGGACATAAAAACGTTATTTTTAATGTGTGAGGTATATCAAGAACATAGAAAGATCTCAGATATGCAACCTTTTGCTACATCAGAACTCACTAGAAAAATAAAATGAAACAAACTCAAATTTATAGGCTGAAAGAATAATATCACAGTATTTAAATGAGATACAAACATTAAATAAAACATAATATGTGGTGATATTTTAATTTTGCTGAAATGTGATTTTATTTGTATGTTAATAAATAAAGTTTGGCTGGAGATCAGAGGTTAGCGGAAAGCCAAGAATAGAAGTCAGTGGTGGTAGCCCATGGCCTAATTCTGATTAAATGGCAGGCAGAGTCACTGTGTGTTCAAGGACACAGCCAAGCACAGTGACCCTTGAGTCTTTATTCTCAGTATCAACCATAGAGACCAGGAGGTCTGTATAGACAGGCAGTGATGAGGAAGTCATGTGGCTGGGCTTAGAGCCAATGAGAAGGCAGAACAGGAAAGCAATAAAACCCAAGACACACAGGAAGAAGGTCTCTCTCTCTCAGGGGAAGGATGACAGTGAATGGTAAGCTAAAGGGAGTCATGGCTCTTGGCTCTGATCTCTTAGGCTTTAACTCTGTATTTGGCTCTGTGTTTCTTATTTAATAAGAACTTATACTTTGGAAATAGAGTTTGGTGTTTGAATGAGAAAGTTCCCCATAGGCTCATGTATTCAAATATTGGTCATAAGTCTGCTTAAGTATTTGGGAAGTCTTAGCTGTGGCTTTGTTGGAGATGTGTCACTCAGGGTGGGCTTTGGGATTTCATCATACTCCAACTATTTTCAATTAGCTCTTTCTTTGTGAATCAAGATAGGATCTCTCAGCTGCTTCTGTTGGCATGTTTGCTGCTACTTGTTGCCATGCTGGGAGACCATGATGGACTCTTAATCCTCAAAAAAAAATTGCCAATTAAATTATTTCTAATCTAAGTTTCCTTGGTCATGGAGTTTTATCACAGCACTGGGAGGGTAGCTAAGACAAACAGAAAATATGAGAATAAGTGATTAATGTGGTGCCACAATAATTTAAAAACGAAATAACTGTTGCTAGAGTTTTCCGCCTTGCCCACAGTCAGGACAAATCTTTGTCACCCGCCAGTCCCACAGCCGCTCAGACCCAACCAAGTAAACACAGAGACTTATTTTGCTTACAAACTGCATGGCCGTGGCAGGCGTCCTGCTAACTGTCCTTATCTTGCTAACTGTGCTTTTATCTTAAATTGATCCATTTCCATACATCTATACCTTGCCATGTGGCTGGTGGCTTACTGGCGTCTTCACATGCTGCTGGTCATGGCGGCAGCTGCAGTGTCTCTGGTCATGGCGGCGGCTGCAGCGTCTCCTTCTGCCTTTCTGTCCTTTTATTTCTCCTCTCTGTTAGTCCCGCCTATCTTTCCTGCCTAGCCACGGCCGATCAGGTTTTATTTATTAACCAATCAGAGCAACTTGACATACAGACCATCCCCCAGCACAGCCAAGTGCAGACCATCTCAAACACCTGCACTCAGGCCCATGGTCCTAATCATCCTCTATACGGTCGGACCTGCTGGGTAACGCCACAAAGAACCCAAGAAGGGCTCCCACAGGACAAACAGAACATCCCACAGCAAATAACCGTCATTTCCTTACTAGGTACATATCGAAAGAAATGAAATAAGTACGTCAAATAAGTATCTCTTCACCCATGTTTATTGCTGTGTTATTCATAATAGTCAAAATGTGGGAACAATCCAAGGGACCATCAATTGATGGATGCATGGCAGAACAGTACAAATACACAAGGGAATACTTATTCAACTACAGGAAACTGAAGCCCTTCCCTTTGCCAGATGGAGCTGAAGATAATATTAGATATGTCATGCACAGGTATAACACAGAAACAATTTGCCACTTCAGCAGGTAAAAAAAGAATTCTAGCTATCATGTGTTTGGGAGAGGATGGTGAGGGAAAAATGGAGAACACACTATCACTAGGTGTAAACTCTACTTAGAAGTTCTGTAATGGTGCACATTGGTCAGTAGTGATAACAATAAATCACTGTTTGTTTCCAAAGTGTGGAAGAAAGTATTTTTAGTGTACTTGCCACAAAGAAATGATAAATCACGAAGAAGTTAGATTCTCTTAATCATACATAAACATGTACTTTAGTATATCCATTAAAGATAAATTTAATTTAAATTTAAAAACAAAATTTTAGTTGTACTTTGAATCACAAAATTCATGAGAAAATAATAGCAATAATCACATTATGTGCAAAAGTTAGGAATTTTTGTTAATTTGAATTTGCAATGAATAATAAAATCATTAAATATAATTCAAATTATTAGAATAAAAAGTCTCAAAATAACTAAAACTTTTTTTGCTGGATTTAATTTGGTTTCTATCCAAACCCAAATTAGTGATAACACTGCCTTATTGTAATATTATTCTACTTATTCTTTCTCTCTTAGTCATGAGATCCCAACTTAGCTTGATGGCCAGCACAAAGCAGTCTACATTAGTCAAGATGTAAAAATAGGCCATTAGTCATCGCAAGAGAAGTTTCAGCCTAGTTTGACATTTCTTTTATTTTTTTCCTCATCAAAAACACTGCTTGTTCTTAGTGATCAAAGTTGTTAATTAACAACTCCATTACCACAATTTTTTTTTACTCTTTTTTGTGTGTTCATCATATGTGATGAGGACAGTTAATATATTATCCTTTTATTTGAAGTCAATTTGAGAAATGTTAAAATAGATATTAAAAATAAATTATAATATAAAAAATATTTCCTGATTTTAAGATGAAACTATAATAATGTCAATAATGTCAACTCTAATTACCATGCTGTGGACTTTGATGTGAATCTCATTGCTGAAAGCTGGTACCACAGGACAATGCTTCACATTTTACTCATTTATTTTCTTCAATTTCATGATCTCCTTCTATGGGTTTAATGTTGTATCTCTTTATCACTCTGATTAGGAGGATCTAGGTATGTCTACTATCACAGGGTGGTGTCCTAGATGAACAAATTTTCAGGACTGAGAAAGGAGAAGACAAACTGCCTATTTTTTTTTTTAACTTAGGTGCTGCCCTGTGTTAGTGTATTGATTTAAAGCAATTCATCAAAACCCTTTAGAACATAGTTTAGCTTCCTATAAAAATATGAGAAAAGGTTATGTAATTCTTCATGTACAGTAGATGTCTAATATCTAACTTAGGTTAGATATTAGAAACTACTCATGTGAAACTCTCTTATAAAATTTTCAAGGCGCTGGAGAGATGGCTCAGAGGTTAAGAGCACTGTCTGTTCTTCCAGAGGTCCTGAGTTCAATTCCCAGCAACCACATGGTGGCTCACAACCATCTGTAATGAGATCTGATGCCCTCTTCTGGCCTGCAGTCATACATGCTGTATACATAATAAATAAATAAATCTTTAAAAAAAAATTTCAAAATTTTTGTCATGCAAAAATATAACTCTCCTTTCAATAGAAATAAAAGATTGTTTATTCTGGAACCAAAATATCATTGACCATAACTCTGGAACACAGATTTAGGTTATCCCAAATTTGATGTTCCAATGTAGGAATAGTTTCATGAAGTGTTTTTCTTAATATATATTTTATTTTTAGTTTTTGATTATGTATGGAAATGTGGACAAAGTACAGTGCAGTACCCACAGAAGCAAGAAGAAGGTGTTTGATCCTTTGGAGCTGGATTTAGAGCTGCTTGTAGGTTCTAAGAACTGAATTACAGACCTCTGAAAAAGCTTCTTGAGCAGTTATTTATCTCCACAGCCATCAAGATATAGATTTATATTTTATTTTATGAAAATTTGTACAAAATTACATTATATTATTTGAGATGCTGATAGAAATTTTGAAAGTGTCAGAAAAAAATGATGTGTTTATTTGCGGAAAAAAATTGGTTTTAAATTAAATTGATCTTTTTGACTCTAATCTACTTTTTTATTTGAATAACTAAAGGTCAGAAAAAAAATATTATGCCAAGAGTAGATTTCTTAATTAAAATTGATATATGATTGTTCTGCAATTTATGTACTTAAAGTGCTTTGTTTTTGCAGGGAATTAGGAGTATGGAAACTAGTCATGGTGATACACATCTGTAATTCTAGCACTTGTTTGGAAACAAAAGAATATAGAATTGAAAGTCATTCTCAACTGCAGTTTCCGGTTTACATGAAAGTGGGCTGTATGAGATCCTCTATCCCCTAAGAGGATATCTGTATTAGCCCACTCAAAGATGATGGCAGAAGAGAAGGAAAGTTATTATGAGCTAGACATCAAGGAAGTGTGTGAAATAGTATCTTCTAGACATGACAGGGACAATACTCACAAACTCATAGCAATTGTGGTTGCCTGCAAAAGGTTTGCACAAGATAAGTCTAGTAAAACAAAATCTAGCATGAATGAGGAACTAGCTCACAAGTTGAGAAACAATTTGCACTTGATGGGTGTTCTAGGAAAGAGACTTAGTTTCCTTCAGGGATGTGGTCCCTTTTAGATTTCTTATGTTCCAGTGCATGAAAACACCAACTTGCCTCAGTGAGTTAACAAAGATGACATAAAGTTAGGAAGAAAATGTGCATATGCTCTGGCAAGGGCTTAGGGGAAGGAATGTGAGTGTGGGTGATCAAAATATGTATTTTTTACATATGTATGAATACTTCAAAATAAATAAATTAAAACTGAATTTAAAAGGAAGAAAATTAAAACTATAAAAAAATAAAGTGTAAATTATAACTGTGATGCTGAAAATAATATACAATATTAAGGTTATTAAAATATATTGAGTTTTTATCTTAACATATCAGTAAATTTTCTAGGTAAGTTATTGAAGGAAACTGAAGCTTTCTCTTACTATAATTATTAACTGGGATATTCAATTCAAACTAAGAAAAGGCTGGTTTGGAATATATTTGTTAGTCTCATTGGGCCTGGTGTAGCATATAAGGGTAGGAATTTTGACATAAAATTGCTCAAATCAGAAATATTTGGGACGCACAAGTCTCTTTAAGATTGTACATCTTAGAACATTAAGGACTCTTACTGGACCATACCTTTAAGGATTCTAGCACCATACAAAAGCACCCTATAGGTGTCCCCTATAGGGACAAAGCTTTTGATACTAATGTCTTTTAGAGACACTTTTCCAAACCATCACAAAACCCAACTTGTTTTTTCTCCCATTTTTGTCAGTTTTCATAAAATAGCACCTTTTGTTTTTTAAATGTTCCCATGCGCCTTAAAAAGATACCCAGCAGAAGTCAAAATTTTCTACCTCTGACAATAAGCATGGTTGCTATGGAAATAATTATGACTTTTGGTGTGAAGAGGACAAAAAAGCTGGGGAATTTGAAATGTGAGGAAATAAATACACTATTATCATGCAAAACTGCTTGGTAGAAAGGCATTTAAAGTAGAGCGTGAATTAATCAGGATTGTTTCTACACAGAACACCTTCCAAAATCTCAAAAGTTTTGGCAGCTTCAAAACTTTGATGAAGTGCAGGAAGCTAATGGAATCCAGAAGATGAATATTCCACACCTTCTCATGGGGTGTACATACATCGAAGTAACACATTTTTGCTTTTCTTTCTTGCTTTTCTTGGGTAATAGGTCTTCATATATACTACAATGGACATTCTTACACTGAGCTATATTCAGTCTGAATAAGACATTCTAAATAATGAATTAATTTTCCAATAAGAAGCTGAAATCAAAGATTATCTGACATTAGAAATATATAGTGAAAAAAATAAAATATTCCATATTTTACACCATCAGGAATGGGTTATTTTACTTTGTTACTTCAATTTTAACACAGGTTATTCTAGAAATACTGAATAAAACATTGCTGATATAATTTAACCATTTTGAAATAATGTTTACTCAGAGAAGAACATGTTTAAATTAAATGGAATTTATTTTCTGATTCCAAAATATGAAAAACATTAAATATAATGTGAGAAGTTACATATTTGTTCAGAGATTATTTGGAGGTTAGTTATAGAACATTATTCAGCAGGGTTTACTTAAAGTTAAATTAGCTAAACATCATGCTTTCCCCTATGTTATTACATGGGGCTTACACAATCTTAAATGACTATAGAGTGCTGATGCTATAAGTCCATTGCAATGATAGTCAATCAAATTGATTGATGTACACTGAGATTTTTAAGTTAGAAATTAAATGTGAAATACACATAAAATTTGCATAGATAAAAAACAGAACATATTTTCTTAACAAATTTGCAAAATCTATTTTTTATGGAAATGCTTTAAAATCATTGAAACTTTCTTTGATAGGCTAAATTTCTAAATCAACTACACTGGAAAGTACATGTACTTCTGAAATGTCAATAAGATTTGAAAGGTTGATGTTCAGAAGAATTCAAAAATCTAATGTTATTTATTGTCTGTGGTTAAGAATTTTATTATCTTTGGACTGGAAATAATTTATTTAGTAGATATTTGTAGACAGATTACTAAGTATAAGGGACTTTGTTTTATCACAAAGTTAATCAACAGATTCAGAAAAGCCTCTATAGGGAAAGGGTACTTTAAAATCTAAAAAACTTCAGTAAGTCATCATTGGGATTGCTGAGAGTTCTGCAAAATGACTAAAAAATGGATCTCATGTAACGACCTCATTAATATCCCAGACATGCTCCCATTTTCCTTTATATCATATGAAGTTTTTCAGTCATTAAAAGAAGAATGTGTAAGAACAGATTGAAGTGCTCTTCATGGAAAAATGATAACATTTCTAAGATTTCATAAGTTGAAACCTATAAACACAAGTAGATTCACATGTCTCCTATCAATCAGAGAAGTGGCACTAATAATGATACTAGAGAAATGGCTCAATGGTTAGAACTTTTGCTGATCCTGTAAGGATCCAAGAGATCAGTTTGGTTTCCAGCACCCATGCTTGACAGTTAACAGCCATGTGGAACTGAAGCTCCTAGGGATCTGACATCCTCTTCTGGCCTCCAGGAGCACTTTCATGCATGTGCAAATACACACACACACACACACACACACACACACACACACACAAACACATATGGATATGCATAATACAAAGTAGAAATAAATCTTTTAAAATTTCTCCTTAAAAATAGCACAGCAAAGGCAGGTATTATGTGAAGTAATCTGGCTTATCTTGTGGCTTGTGCCACACTTAAATGGATGAGCAGCATGCTTGTGTGTGTGTGTGTGTGTGTGTGTGCGCGCGCACGTGTGCGTGTGTGTGCGCACGTGTGCGTGTGTGTGCGCACGTGTGCGTGTGTGTTTTAACTTGTCCATCTTACTACAATATCATTTAAAATTCTTCTGTCCATAAAAGTGAAAAAAAATCCACAGATAGGTAAATGGACATGACTAGATGCAAAAATACCTCTCCTACATTTCTTAAATTGCAATGTGCAGTAACAGTGTTCTCTAAAAGTAGAGAATGCAGAACAGATGGATATGAAGCAGTTGTCTGTTAAGAAAAGTCAATGATACACCATGTCTGTCACACAATTTTAAGTAGCCCTGGCCTGGAAATGCACTTCTATAATATCAGCAATCAGGAGGCTGAGGCAGCATAATAGAGGGTTCAGGACCACTCTGGGTTATATAGAAAGGTCCTGGGTAACCTTTCTGACAAGGCAAGAGCCTGTTTTATAGCCAACCAAAGCAATACTGATAAGTTCAAATGGCAAACATTATTATGAAGGACCATTTGCTGTTTTTATTACTCTCTCATAGGCCATAAATTTATACATTTCTGTCAAGATGTAACTAGACACTTATTTTTAGTAGTACTAATTGTTTCCAGTCTGCAGAACCTCCAACAAACAATAATTTTATTTTTTATTGTTTTAGAAGGTACATGTAATTTTTAATTATATATATGCTTGAACAGGGGTGGGTGTGCATGTAAGTGTGGGTACCTGTAGAGGCTAAAAGAAGACATCTGATCCTGTGGCCATAGAGTTACAGGTAGTTGTAAGCTACCTGACATTCTTGCTGGGACTCATCTCTGGTCCTTTTAACCACTGTACCATTGTTTCAGCCAGCATGAATCATTTTAATGTCTGTATATTTCAAACTACTTTGCGGGGAGTCAGAAAAGGTTAAAAAAATCTGAACTTCCTAACACTTTTCAGTATTTAGTATTCGTTAATGTCATAGAACTCAACCTAGATTTCTTAAAATGGTAAGTGATCTTTAGTTATTACCAAGTCAGCACCATCACAAAGAAGGCAGAGATATTAGCTTGTCAGCAATGTTGTCAGGTACAAGGACAACAATACTAACAAACATAGTTGATAACAGGACCCACATACTTGTTGAGTTCCTGAATGACTGGTGGTGTAGATGCATGCATATGCTGTTTAAATGACAGTAGACCAGGTTGATTCATCAGTGAAACATACATGTGGGCACACACCTCATGCATTTCTTTGTTACACTAAACCCTAAACCAGACTGACATACTTACATAGCAGCTGGTTTCTGTGGAATGAGCTGACCAGTCCTTTGAGCTGTCTCATTCTGTTTGTTGATATATCCATGGATTGACTGAAAGAGAGATAAAGCAAGGAGCCAGAACAGGGGACTCATCCCGATAACCCCAGCACTGGGAAGGCTGAGGAACAATTATCACAAGATTGAACGCATCTTGAGCTGCCTAGTAAATTTCAGGACAGTCTGGACCACATAGTCAGACTTTGTCTCAAAAAAACAAAACAATAATGACAGTGGAAGTATAATATTTTAAAAATGAGAGAGATGGGTACACAGGAACAGAAACATAGACACAGAGAGACAAAGAGACAGAGAAAAAGATAGAGACAGAGACAAACACAGAGAGGAAAAAGAAAAACAGCAGTTCCCACTGTCATTTACTTTGGCCCAGAGAAGACAAACAGTACTTGTGCCCTCAGCCAGCCATCTGCATGGCTCTGTCATTTCTGAACAGAAATGAAGGGAAGATGCTAGCATTTCTTGAACCAAGTGGTCTCAAACAGAGAAATCATGTGAAGTCACAACTTTAGCACTGATTATGTGAATATTTACCCCTGCTTAAGAGAGGGAAACTGCCAAAGCTGGTCGGGGGTTCTTTTGCATAGAGATTCTAATATTACCCTATTTTTTATTTTTTGTTTTTATATTTATTCTTCTTCAGTGTTGTAAATCAAACAAGACTGTCACATGTGCTATGTGCATGCCTTATCAACTGATATGCATCATCTGATCTCAAATTCAAAGTTCAATCACCTGCTGCCAATAAAATGGAATTTCATAAAGTGACATCTCCTATTTGTACTATAGTCTGAGAGATGCATCTCTTTGCTTTATGCTGTTCAACTAGCTATATGAGAGTATTTAATAATGATTTAGTAGATATCAAATACATATATGCATAGACATACATGCAATAAAATAAAACATTGTAAGAAATTGTTAATAAAGATAATAATTGGGTAGCAATCTACAGAGTTCCTTCATCCCATTCCTTCATTTGATGAAAACTATCTGAGTTCAGTGATCAACTGTAAAAGCCCAACTGTGATTGCCTCTATTAAATAAATAACTCTTTGCTTCTCTATTTTCTCTGTAAAAATTCACTGGTGATAGGACCTTCCTCTTAAGGTTATTTTCAAATTTATTGAATAAGATCATATAGTGTCCTTAAGACAATGCCTGGGATATTGTAAACATCCAATAAAGCTGTTTTTAGAGCTATTACTTCCAGCCCAACCTCATAGTATCTTATGGGCTTCCTGTGTTGCCCTGAATCTTAGAAATCAGATGTTAGAACATCAGAAATGGAACACTTTGTCTGGCTGTTACATAAAGCTGGGGAGAGTTATAAACAATGAGCCGATATTCAAGATTATCCAGGATTTAAATGGAGCTTTGTGGTTCTTTAAGTCCCCCAAATCTGTAGAATTCCTTGGCTTTCCTTGTTGGTTTCTTATGAAGTTGCATGAATGAAATCACCTGTTTCATTAATATGGAAACCTAAATAAGAATATAGGAAGTTATTTGCAAAATTAAACATATAATCACTCCCATGAAAATGCATAATACACTTAAGAATGTATAACTCTTCAATCTAAATACCTTTTTGTTTCCTTATATGAGTTCAGGGCACATCAGAAGAAACAGTGGTATATTTTCAATATGGAATATTTCTTATTCATTCTGATCTGAATGCAAGAAAGATACATCTCTCATTAACTAGATGATCAACTATAAAGTGTCTTTTTCAGTTCCAACCCTCCTTTGTAGAATGATAAAAAAAAAATAGCATAGTCTTCCAATATGTTATTGTTGAAATTGAAAAGTAGTCTAAATTTCCCTTGGTCAATTTAAAATGATTCCAATTTTCAGTTGAAATATGGATTTTCATGATTTTATGAAACAGACAAGTGAAAGTCAGATGGTAATTACCCATTAAAGAAAGAAACTCACTATTATTAAAATAATGATATCTTGGGAGTGTTTCTAGACTCTGGGATAGTTCTGCCCATTGAGTGAACTAATCTCAAGTCAGATAAAAGAAAAATAATATTTGGCTTTCTGACTCTCATTCTGTTAATGAGCACAAAAGGTATATAAAACATCAGAGTAATATAGCTAGAAGGAGAGCAACTTGTAATTAGCTGATGCAATCTATTCCATTGTGAAGTAAATTCTCTACTGAAAACTAAAAATTGTGAAAATCAGAGGATTATGAAAACTTAGAATTAAGGAGAATGAATTCTGCAGTACTGAAGTCTTCAGTCTCTATAAATATAGAGCATCAGCACTAGGGATGTGGATGACTGGCAAAACTCATCCTCAGGACCTGAGTTCAGATACCTAGACCTCATGTAAGGCTGACACCAGAGCATGGGTCTGTCATCCCTTTTGACCTAGAGAAGGTTGGAAGTAGAAAATGGAATTAAAATGTTTAACTGTAAATATGAAGAACACCTATATACAGAGGCCAGGTATATCCAGACTAAATAAAATAAATTGCTTGTACTCAGAACATGTCATAGTGATACCAATTATGTTAATCACTATATGCTAATGGATTGAATTTATTTTTTAAAATAGTAAATGAGGTATTTCATTAAAAAAAACTAATCTGGTAAAGGAATATAAATAGCATGCCATTATAACTTCATCAGTTACATATGATCAAGAACTTGGTGTAGGAAGTGGCAAGAAAGAGATATCATTCAGAATTTCAAAACACTTCTGTTCCCTTAGACTCAAATGTCACATAGGTGGCATTTATTATTAAGGATATATTAAGCAAAGCCGGAAGTTTATGAGAATAATGTGATTTTAAAGTATTGAACATATTTTAATAATCTAAAATACCCACCCCCTCCCCAAGCCAATGAACCCCAGAGACACTAGTGACCACTAGAGCCATAAGCCAATTGGAAACAGGTAAGGCCCCAATCTCTGGACTGAGTAGCCAGTTCTCTAGCCACTAGGTGCCTTGGGCACATTCCATGACCCTCCTCCCCAGCAAGTGCAGCCCCAGAGACCCTGCAGTAGTCTCCTCCCACCCCCACTATCTCACCAACCGTCCCCTGCAGCACCAGTTACCACCAGAGCCATACACCCTCCTCCTGGACAGATTGGGAAGAAGAGCAACAGGAGCCAGAGGCCCCACCTACATCTACTGGAAGAAGAGCAACCTGGAGCTCCACCTCTTTGTACTAAAGGAAGAAATGAATAGAAGGCAGTGTAAAAACACATTAAACAGCATAAAGAGTAATACTGTACCACCAGAACCCTCCTACAACAGCAAGACCTAAATATTCCAAAGCAGATGATCCAGAAGAATAAGACCTTAAAAATAACTGTATAAAATGATACAGGACCTAAAAGAAGAAATGAAAAAAAAATCCCTTTAAAAATGGAAGGAAAAGACAAACAAAAATTTGGAGGAAATCAAGAAATCTCTTAAAGTCAAGAAACCTCTCCCTGCACCCCACTCCACCCAAAAAAAAAAAAAAAACCAATCAAACAGGTAAAGGAAACAGTCCATGGCTTGAAAATTGAAATAGAGGCAATAAAAACAAAACAAAACCAAAACACACAAATAAACAGAAAAACCTACAAACTGGGGGAATTCAGGAAATGGTAATTCTGAGTACATGAACAGAAACTACAGAGACAAGCATAACCAACAGAATACAAAAAAATTGAAGAGATAATCTCAGACATTGAGGACACGATATAGAAAAATGACTCATCTGTCAAAGAAAATATTAAATTAAAGAAAATGTTAAATCCAGCAAATTTTTAACACAAAATATCCAGGAAATCTGGGACACCATGGAAAAACCAAACCTAAGAATAAAAGGGGTAAAAGAAGGAGAACAGTTCCAGCTCAAAGGAGCAAAAATACATTTAACAAAATTATAGAAGAAAACTTTCCTAACCTAAAGAAATACATGCCTATGAAGGCACAAGAAGTAAGTGTACAGAACACCAAATAGACTGGACCACAGAAAAAAAATTCCCTAATCACATAATAGTCAAAAAAATAAACATACAGAATAAAGAAAGAATATTAAGAGCAGCAAAGGAAACAGGTCAGGTAAACATATAAAGGCAGACTTATCATAATTACACCCAACTTCTCAATAGAAACTCTGAAAGCCAGAAGATCCTGGACAGATATTCTGCAGATATTAAGAGAACACAGATGCCAACCCAAACTACTATACCCAGCAAAGCTTTCAATCACCATACATGGAGAAAATAAGATATTTCATGACAAAACCACATTTCAACGTTACATATCCACAAATCCAGCTCTACAAAAGTACAAGAAGGAAAACTCCAACCAAAAGAAGTTAGCTGCAATCACCAAAACACAGGCAATAGATAACCTCACACCAGTAAATCTCAAAGAAGGGAAACACACACACATACACACACACACACACACACACACACACACACACACTACCACCAAAAAAAAAAAAAAAGACTGGAATTAACAATTACTGGCCATTAACATCCCTTAGTATCAATGGACTCAATTTGCCTATAAAAATACAGAGGATAACAGAATGGATACAAAACAGGATCCATCCATCCGCTGCATTCAAAAAACATACTGTTGCTAGAGTTTTCCTGCCTTGCCCACAATCAGGACAAATCTTTGTCACCCGCCAGTCCCACAGCCGCTCAGACCCAACCAAGTAAACAGAGACTTATATTGCTTACAAACTGTATGGCCGTGGCAGGCGTCTTGCTAACTGTTCTTATATCTTAAATTAACCCATTTTTATAAATCTATACCTTGTCAGGTGGCTGGTGGCTTACTGGTGTCTTTAAATGCTGCTTCTCCTGGCGGTGGCTGCAGTGTCTCTCCACCCTTCTTCCTATTTCCCCAATTCTCCTCTCTCCTTGTCCCGCTATACTTCTTGTCTGATCACCGGCCATCAGTGTTTTATTTATATAGAATGATATCCACAGCACTTCCCCTTTTCTTCTTTTTTTTAAAAAGGAAGGTTTTAACTTTAACATGGTAAAATTACATATAACAAAACAATTATCAAGCAAGAATTACAGTTACAATATTAAAGATGTCCTATCTATCTTATATTTGTGAGTTTAAGGTTTTATATCTAACTTATCTTTTATCATAACTGAGGAAATTACAACTATCTAGTCTTCAACCACATCAAAGACCTCAGAAGGATATAATGGTACCTGAGAAATGGTAGATGGATGCAAGCAACTTTCGGGAATCTTGTAAGAGGAGACCAAGACAGCTGGCAGCCTGGACAGTCACCTAATGTTTCTCAGCATTGTTGGTGCATTCAAATTGGCTACAGGCCTAGAGTATCTGACAGACCATTTTCAGAAGCAGGAATTCTGAAAGACCATCTTAGCCTGTCTTGGCTGAGTACAGTGGTCACTTTCCTTGTGTCCCGCTTGTCCAGAAAGGACAGCATTGCATTTGTACTGTCAGCCGTCAAGGCAAGGGCAGTTCTTTGCCCAGTAGGCCATTTTGTGCCAAAAAGACAAACTTCCAAATGGAAATGTCTTAGAAGTCCAACATTCTCTCGGGATCAAATTGGTGCAGCCAGGAGCGATTGTGTCTCACATCAACAAAATTCTAAGTTATTTAAATGCCATATTCTCTAGGTCTTTGAAGTGTTTGAAGACTACCTATCTATCTGAAATATATCTATGTATACCTAGAAGACTTATCTAACATGGCTATAAATATGATTATCATAGATGACTAATTATTAATTTATTTTTTAATTATCCATTACAATTTTAAATGAGTTACATAAACATAATATCTCAAACAAGAATAGAAATATATATATATATATATATATATATATATATATATACAGTATAACAAAATTAACTTCAAGTATGTATCAATAAACTAAAATTTATACCAATGTGAAACATTTTAAACATAAAGTAAAATCTATACCAATGTAAAACATTTTAAACAAGTTGTTCTTTAAAAGTAGCTTCATTAATCTACCCTTTTATCTTATCATCTCTATATCCTCCTATATATCTGCATCATATTCCCTTTTCTTTTTTAGAAAGAGATCACATTTATAATCAACCTGTTTTAAATAAAAATATTGGTTTTTCTCTGTCCCACACCAGAGGGATCTTCTGATTTGGGACACAAGAATCTCTTAACCATTTTTTTAAGCAATATGTCTGGATTTAGAGGGGGAGTGAGCCAATTCCACCTCTAAAGCCAGCTTGGTATATTTGGGAATTTGGGCGTAGCATCCATTACTACTTCCTGCTGGAGGGGGGCGCTGTATCTTATGGGGACGCAAAGAAAATTTTAGGCCTATGGGGTAGTCCTTGAGGCTGTATTGTAGGAGCCAGTTGCCTTGAAACCATTCTGGATGTTGGATCATCTGGGCCATGGTGTCATTGGAGATCTTTCAGGGGGTCTTGGCTGGTCAAACCTGATGTATCTTAATATGGAACAAATCTATAGCCTCTAGCTTTCTGTGGAAACAAAAGAAGAACCTCTTTTCCAAAGCAACATATCCTTAAATCCAAATTTTGAAGTCAAGGTACCTTTAAATTATACATATTGGTTTAATTGAACATCTTTTTTGATCAAATGTTTTTTTGCAGTTAAAAATCCCAAAGACAACACAATCCAGATTCTTGTGTAATATTCATCTTTACGTGGCTTTTTTCATATTAATTTATCTTTTTTTGTCTCTTTCAAGCCTACGTATATTTTACACACATTGTAAACACTTTTATCTGAATCAGTCTTTTTGTGAGCCTATTGCTTTAAACTGTAGCCTTCTAAGCCTGAAACAGCGCTGTGGCTGCTGGCTTCGCCCACTTCAGCTTTACAACATGGCGGTGGTACGTTTTCTGCCAGCTCTGGGAGCCATCAATTCTCAGAAATAGTTGGTCTATGCTTCTTATCAAAGCAGCGTGTAGCCCAGAAACTTCTTTTTTTTCTTATTTTTTTTTATTTTTAATACTAGTAAAGACTAAATCTACCACACAGCGTAATGTGCCACTGGCAGATGCCTCATTTCCGCCATACTGCTGGTCAAACACACATGCCAGGAACCCACCAGTGTTCAAACCTGTGTTTTTGTGGCGTCTAGATGCCCGTATGAGACAAGAAGCAGGAACCAGGTTTTGGCTCTGTTTAGAATTGGCTATTAAATATTCTCAGGTTTAATGTGGAAACTCGAGCTGTTGGGCGCCATTTGTTAGCAGGCTTCTTGCTAACTGTTCTTATATCTTAAATTAACCCATTTTTATAAATTTATTCCTGCCACGTGGCTGGTTGCTTACCAGCGTCTTTACATGCTGCTTCTCCTGGCGGTGGCTGCAGTGTCTCTCCACCCTTCTTCCTGTTTCCCCAATTCTCCTCTCTCCTTGTCCTGCCTATACTTCCTGTCTGGTCACTGGCCATCAGTGTTTTATTTATATAGAATGATATCCACAGCAACATACCTCAAATTCAAAGACAGACATTACCTCAGAATAAAGGGATAGGGAAAAAAAAAAACTTTCCAATCAAATGGACCAAAGAAAAAAGCTGGTGTAGTTATCCTCATATCTAAGAAAATAGACATCAAACTGAAAACAATCAAAAGAGATGAAGAAGGGCATTTCATAATCATCACAGGAATAATCCATCAAGATGAAGTTTCAGTTCTGAACACTTATGCCTCAAATACAAGGGCACCTACATTTGTAAAAGAAATATTACAAAAGCTCAAATAACACATCAAACACCACACATTAATAATGGTAGACTTCAACATCATTCTCTCACCACTAGACAGGACTGCCAAACAGAAATTTAATGGAGAAATAAGAGAACTAACAGATGTTATGACTCAAATAGGCCTAACAGACATCTTTAGAACATTTCACCCAAACACAAAGAATATACATTATTTTCAGCACCCCATGGAACCTTCTCCAAAGTTAACCACATACTCAGTAACAAAACAAATCTCAAGACATAAAAAAACAAAAGGAAAAAAATCTGTATCTTATTGGACCATCATGGCTTAAAGCTAGAATTTAACAATACAAAATGCAGAAAGCCTAAAAACTCATGGAAACTGAGCAATGCCAAATTGAATCACCACTGGTATAAGGAAAAATTAGACTTCGTAGAATTCAACCAAAATGAATGCACAACATACCCAAACTTATGGGACACTGTGAAAGCAGTGCTAAGAAGAAAGTTCATAGCACATAAAGAAGTTGAAGAAATAGCCTGGCAGTGGTGGCACACGCCTTTGATCCCAGCACTTGGGAGGCAGAAACAGGCAGATCTCTGTGAGTTAGAGGCCAGCATGATCTACAAAGTGAGTTCCAGGAAAGGCATAAAGCTACACAGAGAAAACCTGTCTCAAAAAAAAAAAAAAAAGTTGAAGAAATCTCACACTGGTGACTTAACAGCACATCTTAAAGCTCTAGAAAAAAAAAGAAGCAAACTCATTCAGGAGGAATAGATGACAGGAAATATTCAAACTGAGGGCTGAAATCAATAAAATAGAAACAAAGAGAACAATACAAATAATCAATGAAACAAAGAGTTGGTTCTTTTAAAAAATCAATAAGATGGACAAACACTTAGCCAACCTAACCAAAAAGCAAAGAGAAAATATCCAAATTAACAATATCAGAAAAGGAAAGGGAGACATAATAACAAACACTGGGGAAATCCATAAACTCAATAGGTCATACTTCAAAAATCTGTACTCCGCAAAATTGGAAAATGTAAAAGAAACAGGCAATTTTTTAGATAAGTAGCACATACCAAAATTAAATCAAGATCAGATAAACAATTTAAATAGATTCATAACCCCTAAGGAAATAGAAGCAGCCATCAAAAGTCTCCCACCCCCCCCCAAAAAAAAAAAAAACCCAGGGCCAGATGATTTCAGGGCAGAATTTTACCAGAATTTAAAAGAGGAGATAATATCAATACTCCTGAAATTGTTCCAAACAATAGAAACAGAAAGAATATTGCCAAAGTCTTTTTACAAGTCTTTCAGTTACCCTGATACCCAAACCATATATACATGCAATTTGATAAGAGAATTACAATCCAATCTCCCTCATGAACATTGATGCAAAAATTCTCAATAAAATACTAGCAAATGGATGAATTTCTGCCTCCCAATTGCTAGGATTAAGGGTGTGTGCTACCACTGCCTGACCTTTATGTTTAATATAGTGGCTGGCTTTTTCCTCTGATCTCCATGCAAGCTTTATTTATTAGAGTACAAATAAAATATCACTACAGGGACACTCCTCCTCTGCTGGTGGGAATGCAATCTTGTACAGCCACTCTGGAAATCAGTATGGTGATATCTCAGAAAATTGGGAATCACCCTACCTCAAGAACCAACAATACCACTTCTGGGCATATACCCAAAGATCCTGAATCATACCACAAGGATATTTGTTCAACTATGTTCATAGCAGCATTATTTATAATAGCTACAATCTGGAACCAACCTAGATGTCCTTCAATTGAAGAATGGATAAAGAAAATTTGGTACATTTACACAATGGTGCATTATGCAATGGTAAAAAATGCAAGTTAGTAGTTAGTCACCTATTACAATCAAACTTGTAGTCAAGTCAGATATGTTTTCAAGATCAACTAGTGATATATTTTAGATAGGTCATCTTAAAACACTTCAGAGGCCTACAGAATATGGCATTGAAGGTGTTTTAATAACACAGATTCTTTTTTTTTTAATGATAATGAGACATGTCTGTTCCTGATAGCACCAATCTACTTCAGAGCAGATGATGGGCATCAAAGAAACTCCATATGGAGTTCACTTTCCTTGTGGCAAAAGTTAGCCACTGGGCAAGAAAATGCCCTCACCTTTGCCAAGACAAAGTAGGGCAGCCCTTCAGAAAATTCTTCTTCACAGATAAGTCTGTCAGATATGCTAGGCCTGCAGGAAAAAAAGATAGATATCTCAACATTGAAGAGGAACCTTGCATGACTGTCCAGGTCATTCACGCAGTAATCCAAGCTGGCTGCTTCTGTCATTTCTCACATTTTTTGTAAGTCCCTTATCTTCACTTCCTATTTACTTAGGTAATATTACTTCCTTCTCAGGTCTCTGAGGAAGTTAAAAATTAGATAGTTATAGTTATTAGTTTTCCTTTTTAAAAAATTCAGAAAAGAAACTCACTAAAGAATTGTAAGTGTATAAGGTTGAAAGACATTAAAAGATGATTTTGGGTTGTTAATACAAGTTAGGATAAAAAGTGAATTTGGTACATTTTTGACTCACCAAAATAGAATAAATAATGGAATATTTTCTCTGAACCTGTCAAATATTAATGGACTGGATATTGTTAATGTACTTTTTGACTGTATATGTTGAATATAATTATTGTACTTGTATATAATTTTCCTTATATTAATTATAACCTTTTATTATTTTAGACAAAACAGGGGAAATATGGTGATATATTGTGTACCCTAATAAAATTTCCATGAAGATCAAAGAACACAACAAGTCACTAGATTAAACATAGAGGTCAGAGAGCAGTGGCACATACTTTTAATCCTAGCATGAGGGTAGAAGAGATCCATCTGGATCTCTATGAGTTCAAAGCCACCATAGACTATATGAGATTGACTCAGTCTAGGAGAGAAAACAGAGCCAGGCAGTGGTGGCACACACCTTTAATCCCAGTACTGGGAAGCAAGCACACATGCCTTTAATCCCAAAAATTGATAGCTGGGTGGAGAAAGGTATATAAGGCATGATGAGACAGGAATTAAATAAAGGCTTTTCAACAGAAGCGTCCCTTTCAGCTAGAGGATCTTTCAGGCTGAAGCCCTTTTGGCTAGAACTCTTTCAGGTTGAGGAGCTGGTGAGGTAAGAGGTGATGGCTGTGGCTTGCTCTACTCCTCTGATCTTTTAGCATTTACCTCCCTGACCAAAAAAAAAAAATCTAAAATACATCTAATAAAATACTTTTCAACCATTAAGAATAATTATTTAGATAGAAAACAAATAGATACCTAGAAATTATTCTGAATGTGATATAGGTCCACATCTTATAGTAATATTTGCATTAGAATTCTGTTTAGTATGCAATAGTTTTCTTTGAAAATCGTAAAATGACAATCTAAAATATTTTATGACATTTTCCTGGGCATTGACCTTCAGTTTATCTGCTATTTGAATTTAACTTTCAATTTTTTTTTTGAGATTGAGCACATTTTTTTTAAATATGCAGTTTAAAATCAAACAAAAATACCATGGAATATATTGTATTTATATTTGTAAGAATAACTGTTGTCTTTGTATGATATCAAGTATCTTTTTGACTTCTCTGCCTTTCCCTCATTTTCTCCCACAAATTGTTCTCTTGAATAACTAAGGATGATTGTTTCCTCTGGGTTTATTGAATTAGTATAATTCCATCTGGGAAGAGCTGAATTACCTGGTAAATGGAGTGTTTTAAATGATTGAATGATTTTGTTGTAAATGACATTTTTTTTCATCTTTTATTTAAAATACGAAGAGGAGGAGCCAGAGAGATGGCTTAGTCCTTAAGATGACTGGCTATCTTAGCAGTGGACTCCGGCTCAGTTCCCAGCATGTACATGGCGGCTCATAACTTTGTAACTCCTGTGTTAGCTGGTCTGTTTTTCACTTCAGGCCTGCATGGGCACTGTGTGTCTGTGATGCATATGCATCATGTAAGAGAACCACACATATACACAAAATAAAAATAAATAAATATCTGAATACAATAATATATGAAGTAGAGAAATGTTTTTGAGGTTTGTAGGCATACATGTTATGAATCTGTGAGCTTGCTTTGTTGTAAACAATGGCCATTTGTCTCTTATTCTTAGACACAACAGGATGTTGACACATTCTAGTCTTTCTACAGAATATTCTTTGTTTACACATTCTTACATGAGGAAACATCTTTTCCCAGTGGGATAATTTACTCTGTGCCTTCCTAGTAGCTGCTTGTCCTCAGCAAGTGTTATTCACAGAAGGGAAAGGAAATATTTATATTTTCTCTACTATTATCTTCTAAAGCCTGAAATTAATTTCTGATTGACCTTGACAGTAGGGAGGGCATTAATGAGGAGACAACCAGCAGCAGAGGGTACCCTTGTGTGCTTCATGGCTTTATTTTTATCATTTGACAAGTACCATTTTTAAGAAACCTAGACGAAGCCAGGCGGTGGTGGCACACGCCTTTAATCCCAGCACCCAGGAGGCAGAGGCAGGTGGATCTCTGTGAGTTCGAGGCCAGCCTGGGCTACCAAGTGAGTTCCAGGAAAGGCGCAAAGCTACACAGAGAAACCCTGTCTTGAAAAACAAACGAACAAAAAAAAAGAAAGAAAGAAAAAAAAGAAAGAAAGAAAAGAAACCTAGATGATACATAGCTTTTGCTTTTAAAATTCTGATTTCAGTAGCACCTGCAAAGTTAAAAGCGATTTGTTAATGTCTAGGTTGAGAATCCTTGTTGTCAAATGACTCTATCATTGTGGATGTCTTTAATCATCATTGCTATTTTATCATGAGAATATTAGTTACAAACACAAATCCTTTCTGCCACACTGAATCACAGAATTGTGATGTATTTGTTGGTATTCTCTCAAGAAATAAGCAAACCTCATGTGACATAGGCTTCTCAGGGCAAATGAGATGCTCAATAGGTAAAAGGTGCTTGACACCAAGTCTGAAGAAATGTGTTTGATCTCCAGATAACACATAGTGGAAAGAGAGTACTGACTTTCAGAAGCTGTCCTGTGATCCATACATGTGCTTCACATATGAGTGAGAGAGAGAGAGAGGAAGAGAGAGAGAGAGAGAGAGAGAGAGAGAGAGAGAGAGAGAGAGAGAGAGAGAGAGAGAGAGAGAGAATAGAGAGAAAGAATGAGAGAATCTTAGAACCTCCTAGAAATTTTACCTTCTATGGAACAAGTTTCCTGTAGTGTATGACTTGCTCACACTGTATAACTTTGATCCGTGATATTTTCTGACCTTTAGAAATAACTGAAACATTAGTATTCCTACTTTACTTGGTTTTGAACAAATCCAAGAAAATTTAAAATTAGATGTTTTAAATATTTAGATTTAAAGAAGTATAAAAATATTGTATATATTTTAAATTTTTACAATAGATATACATCATTTTATCAATATTTTTCAAAAACATTGTTTTTCTTTGTGCTTAGCACTATTATTTAAAATCACAGGTAGCTGATGTATTATTTAAAAGCATAACATTACAAAAAATAAGGTTTGTGATTTTGTAGTTTATTTTCTCTGATGAGTAAAAATTAGGAGAACATAGAAATATACTTTTTCAGAAACCTTAGTCACATATTTAAGTTAAAAAGAAGGCTTTTTACAACTTTTGACCTTACTAATCGTCAAGGCAAGATAAGTAATGGGTACTTATTCTTTAATGGCTCTAAAGAAATGAGTGGAAGTGACCTTTTGATGGCAGTTCTACTTGGAGATTTTTGCCAAGGTTGAAATTGGCATAATAGAATTTGCTAAGTGGGGCCCAGGTGTGTGAGTGTGAATGCATGTGTGTGTTCTTTAAATACTCATAATGAAATGAAACACTAACTCAACACAGGATACGCGCCAGCTGGCCCTAAGCAACTTCCATCCAGCTTTTTATAGCTCACCTTCAGGTAACAGACACAAACACTGATAATGACACTCCTTTTCTTTTCTTTCCTCTTTTATTTTAGTTAAGTGAAACCGCGCCAGAACGCCCTGCCTGGCAGAACCACGGCTAATAATCAAGTAGTAAAATCAAGCGGGTGCTGTTTCTCGGTCTATAGAGCCGCCTTTGCCTTCGTCATCCCATGTGCTTCCTTCAGCACAGAAGATGGATGTTGATGTAAGTGTCATGTTTCAGCTAGAGAAAATTAGAGGCTAACTCATCATAGAGCTCCTGTCAGGAGAAGCCTCCAGACCACACATTCCCTATTCTTCTCAGTAGTCTGCAGATCTCTACAAAAGATGCATGAGATCTATAGAACACTGAGTAAAGCAACCAGAGTCCCAGGAATCAGACAAATAAAACTTTTGGAAAGATGATTGTATAGTTTGAGTGTATTACAAATTGATAGTGTTAATTCATTGGCGTTATAGGCATGGATGAAAATACATCAGAAATATAATTGATGTATGATAGAGCACAGGAGAGTGGGGAAGTAAATCACTCCCCCATAACTTCATAATTGCACAAAAATAAAGCAGACATATGGAAAAAATAATTAAAAGAAAAGAACAAAGATCAAAGAAAAGGGATTATTTCTCAGAAAAATAAGAGAGAGAGAGAACAACAACAACAACAAAAAAAAAAAATAGAGAACAATCTAAAGCAGGATCCCAATCAGGATTCCACTTTGGAAGAAAGCAAATCAAAGTGATCCCATTATGAGAAAGAGACACAAGTACTTAGATGAGTCACTTGAAAATCTAGCCGGGCTGTGGTGGCGTCACCTTTAATCCCAGCACTAAGGAGGCAGAGGAAGGCGGATCTCTATGAGTTCGAGGCCAGCATGGTCTACAAAGTGAGTTCCAGAAAAGGTGCAAAACTACACAGAGAAACCCTGTCTCAAAAAACAAACAAACAAACAAAATATTTGCATCTGGAAGGATAAAGAAGCTTATTTTTTTTTTATAAGAGGAATACATTATGACTAGAGAGATGGCTCAGCTGTCACTACTCTCCCAAAAGACCTTGGTTTAGTTCCCACCATTCCAATTATCTGCTGTGAGCTATAACTCCAGCTTCAGGAGACCCAAAGCCCTCTTCTGCTCCTCATGGGTGCATGCATGTTCATATACCCAGCCACAGATGCACTCATATAGACATCAAAAATCAGAAAATTAATTTCAAAAAGAAATATATCTATTAGGGAAAAATGAAAATAAAGATCTCTTTACACCAATTAAAATCATTTATAGAGAATTTTTTTCTGGTTATAAATATTTTCTTGTACATTACTTCCTTGGAAACAAGCAAAATCTAGGGAAGATGCATTGCCCAGGCTGTTTACAGGAAAGCATACTTTAAGTGGTTGTAGGGTATGTGTAGGATCAGAAAACTTGTTATGTACTAGGGTGTAAATACACAGTGTGAGATCAGGCAAGCAGATGGTCTGGCTTACTGTTATCTATGAGCCTCCCTCCAATGTGGACTCAGAAGATTACCAGAGTTGGGAGTGTAGTGCCTAGAGTGAAGGAAAGGAGTATTACAGATTCCAGACTAAATAGGAAGGGGCTGGCTTTCGTGCTCCACCCACAATTCCCAACCTCTAACATACAGATCTAAATAATGATAAAATTCAAACCACTGACTAGGCAAGTGTTTAAAGTAGCCACTCTTCTGACATCAGAGAAGTATGCAATTCAAACTGGAATTCAATGGTGAATTGAATAGTTAATTTTCCCAACTATTCCAAAGGGAACTCCATGAGTAACTATCGCAGACTCCCCCAGGTTCCCCTCCCCCACCATGTTAAACCCTCCCTATGCCCCTCCTTCCCCATTTCTTCCTTTCATGTGCTTTCTTCTATAATCCAGAGTTTAGGTTTTATCTTCTAAAGGTGAATGTAATTTACCACAACAGGCTTCTTCTTGCTCTTCCTGAATCAAAGTTCTTTCAATGTTTCTAATAGTAGAATTACTGATAGTAGCTTCATTCTATATTGATCTCAAGGTCTATCCTTAACTGCTAAAAATAAAGGAACATTGAGAAACAATTATTATTATGGAGACATTACTTTGAACACAAGAACATTGTTATATTGTTGCTGTGTTTTTTTTTCTTGAGATAAAAGTTAGTTATGAATGACCAGGTTCTGTGGTTGCCTGCATAAAATCATGGCAGTTAACATTCCAGAATGGATAAGATAGGACATTATGGAGTCCCCATCTCTACCTGAGAACTTGGCAGTTGATGGCTCCTGAGGGATGAACAGTCAATTTTCTTTGGAAGTGTGATCTCTGGTAGGTTGCCCATGTTCCAGTGGATGGCTCTATATTCAGGAACAAGTGAATGTGTAGCTATTATTAGATTTAGTGAGTTACAAAGAAGAAAAAAGAGGGGAATATGAAATTTGGGTGGAAGCATGAGGGGGATCTGGAATAAGTTAGAGGAGAGAGTGTAAATTACTATCAAACTATTAAATATAGGTAAAGAAATGTGAAAGAATATAAAAATTAAATTATATGTATATAATTTAATATATATTTGCCATATATATATGCCAGGTTTTGGTGGGATAGCACATGCCTTTAATCCAAGCACTTGGGGGGCAGATGCAGGAAGGTCTCTGTGCCTCTGTGAGCTTGAGGCCAGCCTAGTTTACAGTCCTAGTTTCAGGACAGCCAAGGCTATACAAAGAAACCCTGTCTCAAAAAAAAAAAAAAAAAACGATATATATACACACATATATACATATATATATATATATATATATATATATACATATATGTGTGTGTGTGCGTGTGCATGTGCGTGTGCATGTAGTGTGTGTGTGTGTGTGTGTGTGTGTGTGTGTGTGTGTGGAGAGAGAGAGGAGGGGATGTCTTGGCTCAAGGCATATAGTAGAGTGATTGTCTGACATACAAATTTCCAAGTGTCTGTGATAAAACACACCCACAGATAAACTCTCCTCTCTCTCAGAATATGCCAGCATTTGTATTGGCTATAATTTATTTTCTTGTGTTGATCTGACATTTGTTAAACATACTACTGAACAACATTTAGTAATTAAAACGATCTTCTTTATTAGTTCATACCTTTTGGTCAAAATTCAAATAAAAACACGTTAAAATCACTTTCTACAGAGTCCAGTGTTCTGTCACTAAACTTTAATTTTGATTCTTTTGAACCAAGAACTTCTAGGGGTATTCAAAAGAATTTGTCAGACAGAGAGCACACAGAAAACTAATCAATTTCTACAAGGTAAGAATTGAATTTGTTTTATATTTTTTATTTAAAGATTTTAATTTTACTTTTAATTATGTGTTTGTTTCTGTGTGGTTTGTGTACATAATTGAAGTGCCCAAGGAGCTTCAAAGGGGATGAGCTCTTGCACATTCCAGCCATATTAAAGAGAAAATACTTTGGCTTTTAGATACATTTTCAATTTTTTAGTTTTGTTTTATGGTTATTTTTAGATGTGCACATGTGTGTTAAGTAATAACTAGATGACACACTCCAAACAGAGCAGCACCAAATCATATTACCAAATTATGTCAATTTGAATATTTTTGAACTTAACATCTTTTGAGTTTAGGTGGCTTGAGCATCTAGCATCTGTCCAGTCTTTCATTGGGGATTTTGCTACATAATGAAACACATTCATGCCACAGAATATTGCTGAATTAATTCCCTTGTTATATTTTTCTGCCTTCTTTCTCATTATATCTATTTATCCCAAAATTTTACATGGGTTTCAGTTGTGGAAATGATAACAATGTAATGCCATGCTGATGATAATGGTGTTTGTTCTTCCATGGAAGAAAATGAGCATTTGGCCCAGAATACATTTTTTTCTATTTTTCTCTTTTATTGAAAATAGATTTGCTTCTCATAATATAACTTAATTTTGTTTTTTTTTTTCTTCACTCTGCTATTCACAGTTACTTCCCATATCCCCTCCTATCTGGATACACCTTCTTCCTGTCTCTCTTTAGGAAAAAAACAGGTTTCTAAGAGGCAATGACAAGATGAAACAATATATGATAAGGTAAAACAAAAACTAGCACATTCAACTAGGACAAAACGAACAGAAGGAAGAGAGCCCAAGAGAAGGTACAATAAACAGACACACTTGTTCATTTCCACACTCACCAATCCCATAAAAACACTAAACTAGAATCCACAATAAATATGCAAAGGACCTGCAGGGTCAAAGGAGAAGAAAAATACATATAAATACAATAAATATTGCTGGGGATGGCATATCAGATGGCTGATGTGCTGCCAGCAGAGATTGGAGAAAAGGGGACCCGAGATTGTGGACCATCAACCCTCCGTGTTTTCCCTTCCAGATCTTCTGCTTAGCATACCTCTAGAGTGTCAAGGCAGAAATGCCTATGTGTCCCAAGGTCATGCTTTATAGTGTTCACATGTCATGTTCTCTTCCATATAAATACTTCTTGTAATATTAGTCTTTTTCTTCTATCTGATCTTCATGGTCTGTGTTCCAAGATCAATGGTGATTTCTTTGATACAGGAAAGGAATGGAATAAATTTCACAGGAAATCATACAGAGATGATGACCCAAGTTAGAGTTAAGGCAGTTATGCAGTTCATGGGAAAGAACCTGCAGCCCAGGGAAGCTTTTCAGGCTTGAAAAAACTGTACTGAATGTGTGGTCAATTATAGCACGTGGTATGATGTTTATCAAAGCACTGGACTCAAATTGGCCATGATGAATAATTCAGTTTCTGAGGATATTCCAAAGGCATTGTGTAAAACTTGAGACCCTAAGGGGTACTGGATGAAGACGGTGGATGGAGTAACGTACAGATGGGATGACAAATGAGAAGTGTGGGAACCTAGAATAGGAAAAAAATAGTGGCCTCCACCACGAAAGGGAGACGGCACCTTTAATCCAGATATTTTTTATTCCTCCGGAAGGATTGTGGAGACAATGTGGCAATGGTTGGAGTGATTGCTGCAACCATTGGATTCCTAGATTAAAAAGAGCTGCAGAAAAGGTGAGCTTCCTTTCTTGGAAGCTCTGAAAATTAGATTAGGTCTTCCCTGGAATTGTTGGGATATAGAAGGACAGATGTTGCTGACTTGCAAGGGCAGATTTCTTGTCTGAGGTCATTGTGGCCCACCAGTCATGGGGCTTGGTGTTTGCAGAGGGCTGAGGAGGAACTTCGGTGGCTGCAGGGGTCTTGAGGTCAGAGCAGGCTGTGTGAGAAGGAAATGACTGTCTGGTACACTGACCACTGTTCTTATTTTTACCTTTTTTTGCAAAATTGCATGTTGCTAGCCTCTGGGTCAAGTGCTCAAAAGATTGTATAATCATTAATAATAAAAATAGATTATTTAGTGTTAATCTGGGATAGTTCCTGTGTTTAATAAAAGATGATGAAGAATATATTGGTGATTTTCTAAGAATGATCTTTGGAATCATGAGAACACTTCATATGGGGTTATTTCTCCTTTTCTTTCTGTTTCCCCTTACTTGTGATAATAAAACAATGAGGTTACCAGGGCAAAAGCCGAAGCTAAAAGAAGCAGTAGCAAATAAGCTACTTAGCAAATTCAGAAGCTGGAAGTGACCTGTCAGCTTGCACAAACACTGTCTTTGAGTCATTACTGTGCCTTCCAGGTATCTCATCTTTCAGACTCCTGAAACTGCTGAGGCTGGTCCCCGGCAAATTATTCATTAATTTTAGCTTTCTTCCCCATATTCCTCCATTGTCTCCATCTTCCTTCCCTCTCTGCACTTAATGATCCTGTGCCAGCCCTTTCCCCTCCATCTATCTGTAACTGTCTAGTATACTTCCCTTCCCTAAGGATATTTAGCTGTCAGCCTTAGTCCTTGACTCTTTTTGTGGTTCTAGGGATTGCATGGTATTTTTATTCTTTATTCACTAGTATCTGAAAATTTCATATTTTTCATGTCTGAGTAATAGTACATTATTTTAAAATGTACAAAATTTTCTCCATCCATTCATCTTCTTGAGGGACATCTAGGTTTTTTCCAGCTTCTGGCTATTATGCATAGAGCAGCAATGAACATGGTTGAGCAACTGTCTCTATGGTAGGATGAAGTATCCTTGAGAGATAGCTAAAGATAAGGAATATTTAAGGGGTAGTATGTTACAGTAGAAGCTTCCTAAAATACATACACCTATGAAGTGCTCTAACTTAAGTCACCAAATAATGATGGAGAAAAAGTCCCAATTGGCCATCTCTTGTCACCAAATGAAACTTCCAGTCCTGGGATTGGGTTACATCTAATTGAATGTTTTGTCCAAAGAGGTCCCATGGGAATTCCCAACATACCCAGACTGTTGCAAGACTATAAGTTGCTCTCTACAAACTGACTTCAAGTCTTCATTGTTGAAGCCAACACATTCACAAATCATTGAACATTGAGAAGTCACATTGATGCCCACATAGAGCCTTCGCCTCTATGTTCCAGTGTCTTTGGTACAGCAAGGTATTTTGCATGCTACCAAAGGAGAAACTTAAACGCCAACATAGCTACAAAATCTTGGATTGACAATAATGTTCTGACTGCAAATATGCTGGTGTAAAGGTGGCACAAAGTTCGTGGGAGTAACCAACCAATATCTGATTTAACTTAAGGCTCACTCTACACAATGGAATCTATACCTAACACCACATAAATACCAAGAATCTGAGACTAGATAGCACAGGGACCTAGGGTAAAACCAAATACTGCTGTTCTGAAAACAAACAGAAAAACAAGCAAAACCTTCCAATATAATGACTCGTAGTGACATTCTGCTATACTCATAGATCACTGCTTTGCTCTGCCATCATCAGAGAATCTTCCTCCTGCAGTAAATTAGAAAAAATACAGACAGAAATTGCACAGAGAATATGAGACCTTGGAACATTCAGCCCTCAATGGTACATCTCCATGAATTCCCTCCCCTCAGGGCTTAGAAGAGAGGCATTCTTTGACTCCCTCCCTTTGAATTTGTATTCCCTTGATTTCCTTCAATTGTCTTGAATACAGATGAACATCCTTATATGTTACTTGTTTCAGTGGCATTACTTTGAGTTTCTCTCCGTTTAAATTAATGTTGACTATGGAAGTTAACTGCTGTAAACTGTCATTTTATTATATTGATGCATTCATGTATTCCATTATATCTGTACTCTTTTTATTATGAAGTGGTTTGGGGTTTTGTAAAAGGCCATTGCTGTAGCTACTGATCCTGTAGTTTTTGTCTTTCAGTTTGTCTACATGGCAGATTATTTTTTATAGATTTATGTATGTTGAACCATCCATTCATGTCTGTGATGAAGCCTTCTTGATCATGGTGGATGAGTGGATGATGTTCTTGATGTGTTCTTAGATTCAGTTTGCATCAATGTTCATAAGGGAAATTGATCTGTAATTTTCTTTGTTGAGTCTTTATGTGGTTTGGGCTTCAGAGTAACTGTTGCTACATAAACAATTTGGGCAATATTCTTTCTGTTTCTGTTTTGGTGAATAATTTGAGAAGTATTGGTATTGACTTTTCTTTTTTTTTTTCAGTTTTTCAAGACAGGGTTTCTCTGTATAGCTTTGTGCCTTTCTTGGAACTCACTTTGTAGACCAGGCTGGCCTTGAACTCATAGACATCTGCCTGCTTCTGCCTCCAGAGAGCTGGGATTAAAGGCATGTGCCACCACTGCCCGGCGGTATTGACTTTTCTTTAAAAGTCTGGTAAATTTCTGTTCTAAAACCATATGGCCCTCGCATATATTTGGATGGAAGACATTTAATAACTACTTCTATTTTACTAGGGATTCTAAGTCTGTTTGAGTTTCTTATCTGGTCTTAACTATGGCAAATGATATACATCTAGAAAAATATCTATTTCTTTTAGATTTTTCCAAATTGTTGGATCAGGTTTTTAAAGTATGTCTTTATGATTCTCTTTATTTCCTTGTTTTTATGTTCTTGTTTTCGTCCCTAACTTTGTTAATTTACATATTCTCTGTCTGCTTTAATTAATTTGGCTGAGGGTTTGCCAATCTTACTGATTTTCTCAAAGAATCAACTCTTTGTTTCATTGACTCATTATATATATTTTTTTGTTTCTATTACCAGATTACCTTTGATGTCATGTGATAAATAACCAACTTATTCATATTTATTTATTTTCTAAAACTATTTGTTACAAAATATTGCAAGTTTCATGGATTTTTTTACACCTCTCCCACACATTTGTATGTGTGTGTGTGTGTGTGTGTGTGTGTGTGTGTGTGTGTGTGCTAGTACCTACCCCTAGAGGTCAGAAGAAGATGTCAGATCTCCTGGAGCTGGAATTGCAGGCAGTTGTGAGCTGCCTGAGGTGGTAATGGGAATTAAATCCAGGTCCTCTGAGAGAGCTGCAGTCACTTTGAACTGTGGAGCTACCTCAACGGCCCCTATAGTGATCTTTAAATGTCATGAAAATTTGTGTTTCCTTGAGAGATTTGCAACTATGGCCCAGAATGTTTGTACCTTTAAATTTGATTTTTATTTTCTTTTTACATTACAAAGGCCCATCTTTATGTTATATGTTGGTACTTGATACTAGGTAATATATTTCTCTCAGTTCAACGTGTTTTTATAGATGATTTTGTGTTGCTATATTTTATTTTTCTGTTTATATCAACTTGAAATCCATTTTGATGAAAATATATACACAGTTTTAATAATTTGGAAGCATATTCTTTTCAGGTTCCATTTTTTTTCTATATACAAATTAAATTAAATGCAATTTTACTAGCATGTCAAACATCATACATGACCTTCTCTGTCCTAAATTATGCCTGAGTGGATTATGGAAAAACAGTTTATCTTTGCAATAACGGAAGACACTAACAGCATTTGTGAGCAAGATGCATAATTTTGCCAGTTTTCGGGGTTTCCTGAAAACATGTTATACACACAAACACATTAGCATGTTTTGTTTTCACTGAAAATCAATCTGTTACCATCAAATTGAGAATCATCTGTTGAGTGAGAAACATCTTTTAATATGATGAAATTGGTCTTACATTTGATTTTGAGGGTTCCCAGAAACACATCTGTAGAACACAGGCAGACTCAGGTAAGTGGCAAACATTCCAGGTCTCATTAGCCATTACTCTCTAATACAACTTCCCACTGGAACAGTAAATAGGATATACAAAGAATGTGCAAAATGGCAACTTTAGATACAATCCAATGAGATTCTGTCAACCAAAAGGTATAGGTAGTTAGACTTTCCTAGTAAACTATTAAATCATACCAGTTTTTCTCGGTAGTATAAGTATATTATGTTAATGGGATAATATATAAAATATAGCATGGATATGTACCAATTTTGACATTTATTTTTTACACGAAACATATAGGCAGCAGTTACATACATGAAACAATTCAAAGTTAATTACTAAAAAGAAGGTTTATAATTTACTATTTATATATTTATTCCATGTGAAATATTCTGTATTATCTTTGGAAGAAAATTATAAAAAATAACCATGATGTTCCTTCACTGTCAGATGAAGTAAGTTTCAGTTAGTAAATAATGCATCTAACCTGGAATGACCACACGTGCTTTACACAGCACTCAGAATTGTAGCTGCCATCTTTGCTCAGTTTGCACTGCACTTAGGTTAGTCTTTGATGATTAAAAAGAAGTGTGATTAGAGAAAGGCTCTATGATGACAGGGTAGTCACTGATCTGATTCCTGGGGTAAGCCAGTTCAGGCACCTTCTCCACTATTGCTAATAGTCTAAGCTGGTGTTATCCTTGGGAGTTTCGGGAACCTTCTCTAGCACCCGGTTTCTCCCTATCCCTATGATGTCTCCCTCTATCATGGTATCTCTTTCATTGTTCTCCTACTCCATCAGATCCACAGCCAAACACCAGGCCGAGCTCCAGGAGTCTAGATGAAGAAAGAGAAGAGGGATTCTATGAGTAAGGGCATCAAGAACATAATGGGGAAACCTACAGAGACAAACAAACCAAACTAGTGGGAACTCATGAAATTTAGATCAACAGCTGTGGAGCATGCATGGGACTAGACTACATCTTCTTCATGTTGAGACAATTATGTAGCTTGATCTGCTTAAGGGGCCCCCTGGCAGTAGGATCAGAATCTATTCCTCATGCATGAGCAGACCTTTGGAGCCCACTACCTATGATGGGACAATTCACAAAGCCTTGAGGCAGGGGGAAGAGCTTGAACCTGTCTCTACTAAATGTACCAGGCTCTGCTGATTCCCTCTGGGAGGCCTTACCTTCTTGTAGGAGGGAATGAGGGGTGGGTTGTGTTTGGGGGAGGCTGAAGGGGCGGGAGGGAGGAAGAGGGGGATCTTTGATTAGTATGCAAAATAAATAAAAATTTTCTTAATAAAAATTTAAAAAAATGAAACTTCATCTTGGTGGATCTTTCCTGTGATGAGTATATAATGTCCTTCTTGATCTCATCTGATTGATTTTAGTTTGAAGCCTGTTTTGCTGGATATTAGGATGGCTACACCTGCTTGATTCTTAAGACCATTTGATTAGAAAGACTTTTCACAGACTTTTGTTCTCAGGTAGTGTCTATCTTTGAAATTGAGGTGTGTTTCTTGTATGCAGCAGAAAGATGCGTCCTGCTTTCATATCCATTCTGTTAGCCTGTGTCTTTTTATAGGTGAATTAAGTCCATTGATATTAAGGGATGTTAATGACCAGTGATTGTTAGTTCCTGTTATCTTTTGGTGGTAATGTGTGTGTACTTCTCTTCTTTGGGGTTTACTGTTCTGGGGTTATCTATTGCCTGTGTTTTCATAGGTGTATCTGACTTCCTTAAGTTGGAAAAGAAGTGTGATTGACACATTACTGTCTCCTTCAGTTGACTCCTGATATGTCAGCCATCTGGGAACTCACATTGATAAAGAAAGGAGACAGATATTTTCTACTTGACTGATATTATCATTGAATCATATTAAGGAATTTTGAAACGAGAGCTAATTAATACTAATTTATTGTTCTTGTATTGTCTGTTGGGATATAAGAGAAATCTAGCCACGTAGGTATAGATCTCAACTCTGAAGATCACATGAGGTGTATGAGGACACGGCTTCGACAGATGTTGTTTATCCAGGATTCTTCAGCCTTTTGTAGCAGAAATCTTCCCCTTAAAAATATTATTTCTATTTGTGTGTCTCTGTATGTATACATGCATGCACAAGTATACTATGGAGCATGTGTGGAAGTCAGAGGACATTTTGTAGCCCATATTATAGCTCTCTGTTCTCTTCAGTCATGTGAGTGCCTGGAATCAAGCTCAGGACATCAGGTTTGGCTGCACTGCTCTCATCTAAAGAGCCATTTCACCAGGACCTGATATCCACTCTCATTATGCTGAGAGATCCCTCCCATTACAGATGGCAACAGCAGTTGGGCAGATCACCACTGCCCTCATCTACTTAGGTTGATAAATCACTTATATTTCTAAAACACTTTGATAGGTACAATCAATATCAGCATGGCCACATTTTCTAGGAATATACTGTTTATTGCTTAGAGATACCAGCATAGATATTAAATTTACAGTGCAACTTGTGTATGGGAGAATTTATTAATATTCATGGATGACACTTCATGGGGTTGGTGAATACATCAGGAATTAAGCAAGAAAATGTAACTGGAAGAGGTTTAGCACACATTTGCCACACAACATTGAGTATACTTAAAATTGAATAAGCTAATTTCAAACAATATTTACTGTATTTGGTCACACATAGAATCTAAATTACTCATAATTCTCATAGTTGTAAAGGATTTCAGATTGTCAACCATGTTCTACTAAGGGATCTGTTTACCTATATTGTATCATTGTCAGTCTTAAGTTCCAATTCCTCCTCCTCCAATTTCTTTCCAGATGTTTATCATCCCATCCTTGAACACTCTGCTTTCTGACATTGTTTATTTCCTCTACAGAAGGTAAAGCAATCAATCCAATTATTATCAATGCACTGATACCTTCATAGACATAATCTCAGACAAACATTTCTTTATAGATCTACCATTCACAGACTTAAAATACCTTTTTAAAGGTTCTTAATGGCACTTAAAATTTAGTATATTAGTAGCCAAAAACCCAACACTGTTTCTCCAAGCAGCTTTCTCCATTTTTTCATTAATTGTATATTTTCCCTGCCTAGTATTACCATAACACATAAGAAGCAGAGCTGATCTCATATACTACCTCGTAAAAAGTCCTTACCTTTTTCCCCATTATTCTTTATGATATCTTACAAAATTGCCACATTGAACAAGACACCTCCCCATTTTAAACATATAGCATGAACACTGTTTCATCATGCCCCATGTGCTAATTCAAGCTTGATGTTAGCTTACTTTTATTTATTCATGAGTGTGTACCTACAAATGCAAGTTCTCCATGCCTTTGTTTAAACTATCTAGCCTCAATGTCTTAGGCCAAATTATATGAGGATGTCTATTAAAATCACATTGACAGGGCCCGTGGTTGCCTGTACAAGACACAGCTAGGCAAATTTTATAGTGGTTAGGAGAGGAGATAACAAGGCATCCCACACCTCTAGCTTTGGTGCTCATGGTAATCCTGGCTGCTGCAGGAGGGAGCAGTGGGTTTCTTCAGGGATGCGGCCCCTGGTAGGTTATGCATGCTCCAACAGATGCCTCTGCCCTCATGGATATACTGACAGAACTAATTAAACTCAGTGGTTAAGAGAGGAGTACAAGAGATTGAGAAGATATTGTGGTGAAAAGGAGATCTGGGAGGAGTTGGAGGAATGTGGATCTGATCACAATATGTTGTATAAAGGTATGATATTCACAAAGCTTAAATAAAAGTAAATTTTAAAAGTGAGGAGAGATCAAGAGGAGGAGGAGAAGGAATAGGGATGAAAGGGAGAAGAGAGGAAGGAAAGGAGAGGAAGAGCAGGAGGGAAAGAGGAGGGAAAGAGAAGGAGGCAGACATGAGAGAAGCTAAGGAAGTTTATATGCTAACACTTTTTTCACCACAATTACTTAAAAAAAAGCCACAGATGTTACACAATATTTCTTTAACTATGCAAAGATGTGTTGCATTGGTTTATTTTCAGAGTATTTGTTTAATAATGTAAAGATGTGTTACAGTTTTCCTTGCCTGCCTAAGGCATCTGATTGACTTAATAAAAAGGTGAACAGCCAACAGCAAGGGAGGAGATATAGGTGGGAATTCTGGGCAGGGGGGTAAGTAGGAGGACGAGTTTAGGCTAGGAGGAAGAAAGAAAAAGAGACACCATGGAGATGCCAGGGGCCAGTCAGCCAGACATGGAGGAGGCAGGAAAGTAGGACATACAGAATGAAAGAAAATTTAAGAGCCCCAAGGTAAAATATTGAGTAATAGAAACAGGTTAAATTAAGTTATAAGAGCTAGTGGGAAAAATGGAAGCTGAGGCCGAGCATTCATAGTTAATAAGTCTCCATGTCTTTATCTGGGAACTTGTTGGTGGACCAAAGAAAATAACTACACACAGATGTCAGAAAAAAAATCTCAGTTCAAAGAACACATTCTTGGAAACATATTTTCATGTTTCTAAAAATGATGAGGTTTTATTTTATACATGCCATTTAATTATTTTTTCCTTATATGTTTCTGAAAGGCCATAAACTGATTTTTAACACAATTCTTCTAAAGTCTCACTGCTTCAGGTTTATACCCATCTCGTGTTTGGTGTATAATCACAGGAAATTTTTGGATGAGAATAATCAAGCATATGTTTCTACAATATGTGGTGAAATTTACAAAAAAAAAATGAACAAGGTGTGATTTCTACATCTTTATGGTTGAAACAAATTATGTAAAGGTAACACATTGATTTAGATAAGTTAATACAATTAATTATTTCTAGGAAATCTCCTAAATTCTTCAACATATTCAAGATATAAAAATAAAACACTGAAAATGGTAATGATCTTCCTTTTTATTATTTATTTATTTATTTTACATCCCAATGTCAGTTTTCCCTCCCTCCTCTCCTCCCACTCCCTGTCCCAAACCATTCTGTTCAGAATGAGACAGGTCCCCCATGGGTATCAGCAAAGCATGGCATATCAAATTGCAGCAAGACTGAGCACCTTCCCTTGTATTAAGGCTGGGAAACGCAATCCAATTATGAATAATAGGTTCATAAGAGCCAGCCAAAGCGTTAGGGTCATCCCCTGCTCCCACTGTTGGAACTCCCGCAAGTAGACCAAGGTATACATCTGTCACATGTGTGTAGAAGGCCTAGGTTGGTCCCATGCAGGCTCCCTGGTCAATGGCTCAGGCTTTGTGAGTTCCTATGAGCCAAGTTAGTTGTTTCTTTGATTTTCTTTGTGTGTATGTGTGTGTGTGATGTTCTTGACCCCTCTGGCTCCTATATTCTTTCCTCCCTTTCTACAGCAGGCTTCTCTGAACTTGGACTACCCTTTGGCTGTGTGTCTCTGCATCTGTTTCCATCAGTTACTGGACAAAAGCTCTCTGATGACAATTGGGGTAGTCACCAATCTGATCACAGGAGATGGCCAGTTCAGGCTATACATCCACTATTACTAGAAGTCTTAACTGTAGTCATCCTTGTAGATTTGAGGGAGTCTCTCTTGCATTAGGTTTTACTGATTCTGAAATGTCCTCTCATTTCCAATCATCTGTTTTAGGAGGAGGAGAATGATCTGAAATGATCTTAACTAATAAATATTTAGGATGTGACTATAGCATTTCAATTTCATTTAAAAAATTTCTTGGTAGTTTTTTTGGTTAATACAGAAAGACTGTGAAATTTGCTTTAAAGTATGGTTCACATGTTTTTAAACTTATCAAATAAACTAAAAGTAATGTAAAACACTGAAGGAAAAAATAGTGTATAATTTTATGAATAAATATACAAATAGTAATTTTTTTTATTATAGAGTTTATAATTTGCTTACCGTTTCAAATTATGTATTGTGCAAATATTACCAAGGAAACCTTGAAGACACACAATAAAATTACATCCTACATGGACTTGTTAAGAAGATGTGACAAAGGTATTTACAGTAAGCATGAGGCTCTCTGTGGACTTTTGATTGGCACATTGTCTTACAATTAAAAACATCATTTCAGTACCCATGTTGACAATAAATTTGGCATTGCTAGATTTTTCTTTTTAAACAGACTTTTTTATTCAGGTACCAGTCTGTCTCTGTGAGTTTATGCCAAGCGTGTGATGATGCCTGTGGAGGTCAAAAGAGAATGTAGGATGCCCTGAAGCTGAAGCCAAAAGGCATGTGAGCTTTGTTTAAATATATTTATGTGGTTTTTGGAAGGTCTAGAGAAAACGAACTATGGATGAAATTTGCTTTAAGAAAAGATTCTAACTGCTTCAGTTCTACTGTGAAGAGCGAAGTCCAGTATTGTCGTCTTGGCTACGCAAATATTTCTAATGTGTCTTCGGTCATTCTGTGCATTCAGTTTTCTTCTGCAGCACTCAACATCAAAGCCTTGCAAAACAATAGTAAATGGATTGATGGAATTATTAATTCATTGCTTGATCTGTATTCCAAAGTTCCAGTTTAAAAAAATATATATTGAAATAAAATCAGTCACATCCACATGCTACACAGGCAATCACAATACTTTTAGCTTTATTTTTCTTTCATCTGTCTGCCCAGCTGGATATAATAATCATTACTTTATAAAGTTGATTTATAGTTAAGTTTATCTGTACAGTCTCAACTTTTTAATTCAGTAGTGCTTTGTTCACCTTGGGCTTTCTTCTGAGGTAATTTTCTTTTTCTAGAATTCTCCTTTACAAATTGTATTAATAGGAACACATTGTAGAATTTTCTGGTTTTGTTTGTCTGAAATGTCTTTAGAGATGAATCTTTTCATTTTTAAGGGATAAGTTTTGAAATTGAGGATCACTCACTTCTAACAAGTTTAAAATTTTTTTCTATTATTTTTTTTCTAGTGTACTAATAAAGCAATGATTTCAAAAGTAAATGGTTTTATCATCTATTCTGGAATGTTTGGAATGTTTCTCCCATGAAGAATTGGGATAGTCTTGGTTATGTTCTTGCTTTACATATGTGTATTCTCTATCGTGTTGTAGTTCACACTGTCATTGAAAAAGCAGTTCTTAATAACAGTAAGAGGTTAAGCCACCATCACATTGAATATTACCATTTGTCCATTTATTTTGCCTTCTACCTGGTGAGATCCACATGAAGCAGTTGATACATTTCTCATTGTAGATTTCTGAATTTGTCTGAAAAAATTAATATTTAGCTTATTGTCAGAATGACTAATAACACCCAAGATAAACTAAAAGTATCCAACAAGGAAAGAGAAAATGCTTGCCTTCTATAAATAGTACTACAGCGAATGACATTCATAGTCACAGGAGTAGTTTTATGGTAACTGACAACTGGGATTTATAAACTATAGAAGTACAGATTACTGAGAAGACTAGATGTAGTTGCCTAGAAACTTAAGTGCCATAAATAGCTAAGTGTGTAGACTAAAAATATGGAAAGTATGAAAAAGATAAGGGACCTGGGAGCAATATCCATGGAGCCTGGCATATATATAATAATGAATGTTAAGGTTGAAAATAGAATGATGTAGAAAAGTAAAGGCATGTTTTCTGAACTATAGAAAAACTTAAATCTCTAGTCTGAAATGTCTTAGTAAAGCCTGGAAATATTAGAAAGGACATATCTGTTAGTACAATGTATAAAATCCTTTAAGGCTAGTGAAAATTAAAAGCCACATAGCTCTCTTGAGAGAAAGACATAGAAGATAAAGACAGAAAAAGTCTCATACTGGATTGCTTAGAATTTCTCACCTGCAGAATTAAGGGCCAGAAAATTTTTGGAATAGAAACTACAGACATCTGAGAAAAGAGTCTAGCAACCCTGGACTCAAAGTGATGGGGATATTTGGAGACACACAAAAATCCAAGAGTTCTATCATCCATAAAACACTTAAAATAGAAATGAAGTATTTTCTGTTTTAAAAGTGGACTAAGAATAAAATACTGATAGAGAATTATAAAGTTCCGAGCTGTAGAATCAGTACATATAATAAATGAAGCTTTAAATAGCATCATATCTTTTATTTTATGTTTCTAAACTTTCAGAAACTTAACAGTTTATTTAACAATTAGTTGCTAAGAATTTTGAAGCTTTCTCTGTTCCTCTTACTGTCAACTTATTTTTACCAATATACATACTAAAGTTGATGTGTATATTCAATATACAACATATATAGATCCAGTATAAACACAGGCCATTTATTTCGTATGTAACTACTATTATGGACATTGTTAATTGTTTTGTCTCATGTTAAAAGTACTTATCTCTTTGATTTACATTTTGCTAAATTTAGTCTGCTCTTTCTTTATTTTTTTTTTAATTGAAACTAGATTGTTTTAGTCGGGCAGTGGTGGCACATGCCTTTAATGCCAGCACTCGGGAGGCAGAGCCAGGCAGATCTCTGTGAACTTGAGGCCAGATTGGGCTACCAAGTGAGTTCTGGGAAAGACACAAAGCTACACAGAGAAACCCTGTCTCAAAAAAAATAAAATAAAATAAAAAAATAAAAAAGGAAATAGATATATTTTCCTAGAATGCATCCCAACCATAGTTTACCCTCCTTCCACTCCTCCAACCTCCCTCCCCTTCTCTCACAGATAATCTCCTCCTTTATTTCCTCTTTAGAAAAGAGCGGGCTTCCAAAAGACAACAAGGGCCAGAAAGCGGGGGAAAGGAATATACAATGAGACAAACAAAAAAACTTCCTACTGAGGCTTGGACAAGGCAATCCAATATGAGGAAAAGAATCTCAAGATCAGAAAAAAGAGTCAGAGACACAACCTGCTTTCACTGTTAGGAATACCACAAAAAAACCACCAAGCTGATAGCCTTAGCATACACTGAGAGGACCTGGTGCCTGAGGATCTTGCCATTTCAGTCTCTGTGCACACATGGGAGCACTGCTTAGTCGATTCAGTGTGCCATGTTCTCCTTGTGTCTCTATTGCTTTGACTCCTACAATCGTTCCTCCCCCTCCTCTGTGGGCTTGCCGATTCCTGAGCGGAGGAACCCTATGGAAACCTTCAATTTAGACTTTTTCTCCACATAATATCTGACTGTGGGTCTCTGTTCCTTTCCCACTCTGTGGGAAGAAGCCTCTCTATTGACAATTGGACAGGGCTCTGATCTATGATGATCTGTATATAGCAGAATACCATTAGGAATTATTAAGAGGCCGAAGCAGAAAGTTCACCAGGCATTCAGGGCCAGCCTCGAATACATGCTGAGGTTGTGGTCAGCCTAGGTGATATACACAAATGTTGTCACAATGTTCATCAGAATTTTTTAAAAAGTGAAGTTGAAAGAAAAGATAGCTGTTTAATATCTTTCTGTGACTATGGATTTTTATTAGCAGCAGTCTCTACAAGAAAATGTATCATTAAAACAAAAATCACCAACTGGTATGCTTGAAATAAATAAACAAACAAACAATAAATAAATGAAATGGTAGCATTTATCAGAGTGCATGACCCAAAGGGACAATCTGGACAGTAAAAGTGGATCATATATCATAAACGTTGTTGCTCTGTCTTCGATATCTACTGGGCTCCATGTGTGAGATGTGTTTTCTTTATCAAAGAAAGTCATTGAAATAGTGCTTGCAAGAGCTGTTCTATAGTAGTTGAGATTTCAGGCTCATAATTTCCCTGAAGGATCTAATTTTGATTCAAGCTATGAGTAAACCCAGATGTCTACTTTCCCAAGAATAGCTTATCTTTTGACACCTGTGAAATTGGAGACTTATATTCCCTGAAGGATAAGGATTGCTATTTAATATTAAAACACCTTGCATAGCTGGAGGTGTTGTAAGGCTGAGACATTTATAGGATGGGAAAAAAAAGTATTGAATGTAAAATTGGAGAGAAAAACTAATATTACCATGTCTTTAAATGAACTTGAATTTTTCTTGATATAAGCATGGTAATTATTAATAATTTTATTCTAGTTATTTTTAATAAGACTATTAAAGTTAGGTTCTCAATATTTTCCACTAATTTAATTTGAGCAAAGGGGGAAATAGAGAATTTGACTAAAAAAAGTAATGAATAAATGCACAAACTAAAAAAAAAAATGGTCTTCCAAATGTTTCAATTCATTTGCAAAAAAAAAAAATCTGAAATCACTTAATAGTATTTTAATTTTTTCCTCTGAAATGCAGATAGTCAGCAATCATATATATATACACGAATTCAGCAGTCATCTATAGAGTAAGTGATACCATTCAGTATGGCTGGAATCTCAAGACAGGAGGGAAAAAATGCCTCTTTTAAGAGTTTATGTGCATGTGGCCTCATTCAAACTAGCCTAAAGTGAGAACCATCATCAGTGGCACCATGTTCACATCCACAGAAATAAAAATAAGGTACATGCTCCAGAAACAGCACTTTGTACCCATTGGAGGTGTATCTCCTATGGGAACAATCTTGAACAGGTACTTCCAGAGGGACAGCAGATATAACTTGAATCCCGGCTTTTTCCTACCAGGCAAGCACTCTGCCAACTGAGCCACATTTCCAGCCCTGAATCACTTTTGTTAATTTACTTTCTTTTTGAGGCTTCCAACCATAATTACCATATTCACAGCATATCTACCCCTTCTTCCTCCAGACTCCTTTCATGGTCCCCCATCTGCTCAAATTCTTATATCATCTTTAATTATTATGTCACACATACATACATGCACTGCTTGCACACACACACACACACACACACACACACAGAGATACTACTGAGGCCTTTTAGTTTTTTCTCACATGTGCATTTTTTTTTTTTTTAGGAATGACCCTTTGTTCTATAATCCTTTTTCTACAACATTTGCCTTTCACAGGAAGACATTTCTGTTCAGTGTTAAACAGAAAATCTGTATCTACTATATGTCAAATATTAAAATTATGAAAGTTTTATAGTATTTTTAACTATATGAATTTTGTTGAAAAACTCCTATCTAGTATTTGAGAAAATAGTTTAGCCAGTCATATGTCTGCCAAACATGCAGCAAAGCCTGAGTTTTGATTTCCAGCGCCCACATAAGAAACCAGCTGTGGCAGATTGCATACACAACTATTTCAATGAACATATGAACACAAGAAGATCTCTGGAGCTTAAATGCCAGCTCATTTCATTGGATCAGTGAGTTCTAGGCTCAATAAGGGACCTTGTCTCAGAAAATAAGGTGGGCATAGAGAACGATGTCTAGCTTCAAACTGTGGCCTCAACATGCATGCACATATATGAACATGTGCACACCACATATATACATTCGTCACACATACAAACAGGATTAAGCAATAAACAATTTCTTTAGAGCTATTTTATAACAGAGTGTATAACATATAACATCTACTTGTAAGAGTCGGAATCTTATAATAGCAAACAAACAAATGAATAAAAATTCTAAGTCCTATATTTTTTTTTCAAAAGACTGTGCTTAAAGAACTATGGAACATTTCTGTATATCCAAAAGGTAATCTATGTAGATATTTTGCAGTATAACATATTTGATTTTATATCTGCATATTATATATGTTTTTTGCATAAGCCCATTTTAATACATTTAAACTAACACAGGGTCAGTGATTACTAGTACACAATAAGTGAGCTAACATTCGTATTTGTCTTTGTGGGTTATATACTATAATTTGAAGACACATGAAAGGATCTTTCTATAGGCAGAGGGCTGTGGAGGTACAAGCGATGTGTCCTAGATGTGCAAGTCTTTTTATATTAAATCTTTACTTGTTTTTTTTTTATGTGTATGTGCATGTGTGTGAAAGTATGTGGAGGCTGGAGTGCTGGTGCCTTCTTTCTACCAGGCATGTCCTAGGGATCAAACTCTGGCTTTACATCAAGGGTGTTTACCAACTGGGTCATCTTACTGGCCTTCTCGATATGTATATCAACTGGAAGAATAAACTTCATTTGCCCACAGCCATCAAATATTTGCTATGGCCAAATGTCATTCTATATTATACATACACAGCCTCAATGACATAGTCAGACATATTGGGCATATTCTATTTTTACTTTTGTAACACAGAAGATTTTGAAGCTTAAATAATCATTTTCAGGTCACATGGATTAGATGCAAACACAATATTTTAGGCAATGCATCTGTGAATAGTAAATAGAGATAGCACCACCACAACGAACTATATTAACATTTTAGACTTCTGGAGGTGATGAGCCAGCAAGATGGCTCTGTTGGTAAAAGTAAAGTACTTGCTACACCATCCCGAGTGTCTGAGTCTAATCCCAGGGCGCAATGTGGAAGGAGAGTACCAACTTCAAAAACTGTAGTCTGAACCCCATATTTGCCCCATGATATACATGTACCTGAGGCTTCTCTGTTTCTCTCTCTCTCTCTGTCTCTCTGTCTTTCTCTCTCTCACACACACACACACATAAATAATATATAAAATGTTATATAAAAGGATCATTCTTCTTATAGATTATCCCAAGAAGTCATCCCAAAACAAACACATAAAAACAAACAAACAAGCAACATTAAATGGACATGGCATCTTTGTTAAAAAAATATACTGCATTGTTTAATAATATATGTAATGGAAAGAGAAGAGGTTTTGGATTTGAGAGGGAATGGGCATGGGAAGATTTTGAAAAGAGGAGGGAAGACTGGGACTGGTATAAACACCATACTCATGTATGAAATTCTGAAAAAAAAAGCCATTAGACTATTTGGGACCAACTTACGAGGAAATACAGTTATATAATTTACACTTGGCAGTTTTCAGCCATAACATAGAAAGCTTGTGCAGAATGCAAGTTTCATAGTGTTTGTAACTCATTCAGGGAGCTATAAGCTCTGCTGTCATTCTGTTCTTTATAACATTAGTGATACTGGTGTCAGTGGCAGGCACTAAAACAGTAATGCATATCATAATGTTGTAGAAATAAAAAATAGTTATAAACAGTTCTATGTGTTATAAAGGAAATTAGAGAGTGCAATGGCAATGTTTTATAAGGTCAAGTAATCCTTCCAGGGGATGTCACTAGAGTTACAATCTGATGCATGGATAAGATGTTACCTGGACCAGGAATGGAGCTGTGTTAGGCTCTGCCATGGGTGTGTAAGCAACTGAGGCAGTTCAGGCAAGCTAGGGTGCAATGAAGAAATGAAGAAAATGAATTTGCAATGGGTAGTTGTGATAAGCAGAGGTTCCCTTCCACCATTATTTTCTGGTCCTGAATTTAGCTATGATCTTTTTTCTTTTAATTTTTATTTACGTGTATGTGTATGCATATATGTATGTGTATGTGGCTGCTTGTCTGTATATGTAACACATGTATCACGTGCATGCATGCAAGTGCCCTCAGAGGATAGAAGAGGATTTTGGATCTTCTGGAACTGAAGTTACAAGTAGTTGTTTCACATGTGTGTTCTGGGAATCAAACCTGAATCTGGCTCTTCTGCAAGAACAGCATGTGCTCTTACCTGTCAAGCTTTCTCTCCAATCCCTAGTAAGAGTCTTAGATATGATGGGATGTAATTGCAGGGTTGAAAAATCATAATAGCTATGTTCCAATTCTGTGAGACGTTATTCTGGCCACTATGCAGGATGAGTAAAATGGTGGTGGTACACAGGAGGCACAAGACCAAATGGTGGGCTAAAAAAAAAAAGTTTATAAGAAAGATCGCATGAATCAGGCTTATGGTGTGATATTGAAGATAAAGAAGGATCAATGTAAAAGGATGTGGATTTTGAGATAGGTAGATAAAGGGAGACATGAGTCAGAGTATCTAGCATTATTAGTAGGTTATATAAAGATCATTATTATATGTAAAACTCAAGAGATGTACTTTCATGAAGAAAGAATAAAAATGAATTTTAGACATCATGAGTTTGAGGAAAATATATTAAATATTAAATATTCAAGGACAATGGGAACAAAGCATTTTTTTGGATGGAGGACATCAGGAGAACAAGGTATTCTACATTAACTGAGCAAAGTTCTTGTGAACTCAGGAAACTGAAGCAGCAAGCACAGGGCCTGCAGGGGTCTGCATCAAGTCCTCCGTGTGTATATGGTGGCTTTCAGTTTAGTGTTTTGAGGGGATTCCTGAGTGTCTGAATGAGTGGATCTCTGATCGTTATGATGATTTCTCTTGGGCTCCTTTCCTTCTGTTGGTTTGCCTTGTACAGTACAATTTTGATATGATGGACTTTGTTTTAACTTATACTTTATTTTGATATGTTTTGTTGTTATATCTTAGGAGCCTGTTTTTTCCAGTGACAGACAAAAAGGCAGTGGATCCAGAAGAAGTAGATGGAGAGGAAACTTTAGTAATATAGTATTTGTGGGGGAAAAACTATTTTTAATAAAAGGGGAAAAAGATATTAATCATTTCATTTTCCTCAAGTAATCATCATAAGTGCATATCTACTTACTATAAGAATACATAATAAAATATCTTCAAAAAATTTCATTTTATTTGATGGGACAAAGGAATTTTTACTCTCTTTTTAACATATTTCTACTTTGGAGTGCTTACAATATTGATGAAATGAAACGCAGATTTCCTATGTTAAATAGGAAAATTTCAGAATTTCTTACTTTTATTTCTATGTTCTTTTTTGTTCTAGTAATTCTGAGAAGAAACCCTTCATACTTTCAGAGAATGGATATCAATATCGTCTGAATTTGTTCATGACTTATTTTAAAGTCCTGTTTGTCTGAAAAAAAATTAAATTTAGAGGGTAAATCTGTGCTTCATGTGAAACCTGAAAAATGTCTTTCTGGTTACTTTATAAAGCTGTAGAAATGAAGCTGATGTGTATTTTAAGTAGACATATTGGAAAACTGTGGCCAAGAATATGAAAGAGAAGTCAAGGTGAGGGTGAAGCCGGATGAATTACTCAGCAGAGACGACACCACTCTCGCAGAATGCTCATGTTAGGGAGGTCATGAGGCACTTTGTGGGTGCTGGGATCTCAAGCCAGGTTATCTTTACAAGCAAGTGCTCCTAAATGCAGCATAATCCCTCCAGCCATATTCATTTATTTTAATTTTGTTAATTTCAATATCCAGTAGGAAATAGACATTACAATCTGTATACCAAAGCTGAAATGAAAAAAATGCTTAAGATATGCTTCAAACTTCTTCTTTTGTTAAAAAATTAATCCTTTTAAGTCTGTACTCAACTTCATATTTTTCCCAGTTGATCTCCAAAAAGTCTGTACCTATCATATATTTCAATATAAGTTTTATACATTAACTTAGAGATTTATATAATATTATACATAAGTAGATTTTATATGCTTTGGTGTTTAAAGAAAACACTATCTCATTTTCATACTTTGACACATTGTTTTAAATGTTTGTGTTTTTGACATTCATCTTTATGCACACAGTTTTCACATAGTCTTGCACTGTTAGAATCAACTAAAATATAATTATCCTGTTCCTCATAGACCACCATTTAAAGTCTCATGTTTCTATATATCTTAGCTGGAGTTTTCTCCAATCCTTCCTGGGCCCACAGCCACTCAGACGCAAATAAACACACAGAGGCTTGTATTAATTAAAACTGTATGGCCTAATGGCTCAGGCTTCTTGCTAGCTAGATCTTACATCTTAAATTAACCCATTTCATTTCTATAAATCTATACTTTGCCAACCTGGCTCGTGGCTTAACAGTATCTTTACATCTTGCTTCTTCTGGCAGCGACTGGCAGTGTCTCCTGACTCAGGCTTCCTGTTCCCAGAATTCTCCTCTCTGCTTGTCCTGCCTATACTATACTTCCTGCTTGGCTACTGGCCAATCAGTGTTTTATTTATTAACCAATCAGAGCAACACATTCACTGCATACAGAGCGATATCCACAGAAATACAGCATCTTGAAACAGGACATTATTGAGGACAGAAACTTCAATATAGATTTGATTGGTTTTAGGTTACATGATTTGCTTGATAAATTTAAATTAGTTAATTCTGTCATGTAAATACAGCAGGAATCTTAAAAGTTCTTATTAATAAAATCAAACCCGGGGACAGTTATCGGGGTGAACACTGGAAGATCAGAACAAGCCACAGCTATGTCACCTTGCTAGTTCCTCAGCTGGTCCTGTTTCCTCAGACTGGAAGCCTCTGAGTCCTCATCCAGAATCAATCTCAGCTGAACTGTGTTGATCCAAATACTGAAAGCTTAACCAGCCAAATGCCTCTAGTTCCTGGTCCTCACGCCTTATATATCTTTCTGCCTTCTACCATCACTCCCTGGGATTAAATGCTTGCTTTCTGGGATTAAAGGCATGTGTCACCGTGCCTGGCTGTTTCCAATGTGGCCTTGAACTCACAGAGATCCAGAGGGATTTCTGTCTCTGGAATGCTAGGATTAAAGGCATGTGCTACCACTGCCTAACTTCTATGTTTAATATTGTGGCTGTTCTGTCTCTGACCCCAGATAAGTTTATTAGGGTTTGTAGCTTGAGTTTTTCCGCCTCGCCCACAGTCAGGACAAATCTCTGTCACCCGCCAGTCCCACAGCCGCTCAGACCCAACCAAATAAACACAGACACTTATATTGCTTTCAAACTGTATGGCCGTGGCAGGCCTCTTGCCAACTGTCCTTATCTTGCTAACTGTGCTTTTATCTTAAATTGATCCATTTCCATACATCTATACCTTGCCATGTGGCTGGTGGCTTACTAGCGTCTTCACATGCTGCTGGTCATGGCAGCGGCTGCAGTGTCTCTGGTCATGGCGGCGGCTGCAGCCTCTCTGGTCATTGCGGCGGCTGCCGCGTCTCCTTCTGCCTTTCTGTCCTTTTATCCTGCCTAGCCACGGCCGATCAGGTTTTATTTATTAACCAATCAGAGCAACTTGACATACAGACCATCCCCCAGCACAGCCAAGTGCAGACCATCTCAAACACCTGCACTCAGGCCCATGGTCCTAATCATCCTCTATACGGACCTGCTGGGTAACGCCACAAAGAACCTGAGAATGGGCTCCCACAGGACATACAGAACATCCCACAGCAAGGGTTCACAATATTTTGGGGAACACAATACTACCACATGTAATTACAGATTTTGCATTTCCTAATATACATGAATGCTTTATATATGTTTTCAAACAATACTGTTCCTCGGATATTTCTTTTTTTCTTTTGTTGAGATTGTATCTTACTAGAGATTGGCCTTGAACTCATAGAAATCCTCTTTCATCTGTCTTGTGAGTATTGAAATTAAAGTTGTGGATTACATGCGGTCATAAATAAAGCAGACTGAAAGAGAGTGAATCAAAATCAGCTATTGGATTTTGTTTGCTTATGATGATTAGTAGAGTTAAGCATGCATTGATTTAACCTCTGCCCCCATGGGTTTTAGAATGAGCCGAGTGACTAAGTTATCTTCTCAGCTACAGATGATCTGAAGTTTGCATATGAAGAGATCATGGGTACAGGAGTCAATAAAGATATTCTGTCATCCTCTTTAGAAGATTTTTTAATGTTTTGTTATATAGAAATTGTTTTAGGAATAAAGAGTGTATTAGGTGGTAAAATAATTATACACACATTACCCATATCACAATGTAATACTCATTACTCTTAGTAGTTGGCATACATTAATACATCCATTTATAATATCATTACTTAAAGGTTTACATTATCATTAATGACATTTTATGAGTGGGAACCAAGATACTAAACTTTAAATATGACTCCTGATCCAACTTTGAACCACAGGCCAACTCAGAATTTGTGGGTCTCATCTTTCTGTCTTTACTTCTTTTTCTCTAGAAACATGGAATGGAGGCTTATCTAGCCAGCTGTGTGAAAGGGGTAGGCTACTATTAGAATATGGAAAGAGCCTCTTTAGTACTTTGTTTCTTTCTTTTCTCTTGTGGTCTTCATTTACCCTGGTCTCCCACTCCTTGTTCTCCCTCTCTGTTCTTGATCCAGGTGGGATCTCCCGCTCTCTTTCCCTCGACCCTCGCCCTTCATTGCTCCCACTTATGTTCAGGCTGTTCATGTAGATCTCATCCATTTCTCTGTCACTGGGCGATCCCCGTGTCTTTCCTAGGGTCCTGCCTTCCAGGTAGCCTCACTGGTGATATGAGTAGGAGTCCAGCCATCCCTATTCCACATCTAGTATCCTCCTATGAGTGAGTACATACCATATTTGTCTTTCTGAGTCTGGGTTACCTCACTCAGGATGATTTTTTCTAGATCCATCCATTTGCCTGCAAACCTCATGATGTCACTGTTTTTCTCTGCTGAGTAGTATTCCATTGTGTATATGTGCCACAATTTATTTATCCATTCTTCAGTTGAAGGGCATCTAGGTTGTTTCCAGGTTTTGGCTATTACAAACAATGTTGATATAAACATAGCTGAGCAAGTGCTCTTGTGGTATGATTGAGCATTTCTTGGGTATATGCCCAAGAATGGTATAGCTGGATCTTGGGGGAGATTGATTCCCAATTTTCTAAGAAAGCGTCATATTGATTTCCAAAGTGGTTGTACAAGCTTGCATTCCCACCAGCAGTATAGGAGAGTTCCTCGAGTTCCACATCCTCTCCAGCATAAGGTGTCCTCAGTGTTTTTGATCTTAGCCATTCTGACAGGCATAAGGTGGTATCTCAGAGTTGTTTTGATTTGCATTTCCCTGATGATTAGGGATGTTGAGCAATTCCTTAAATGTCTTTCAGCCATTTGAGTTTCCTCTGTTGAGAATTCTCTGTTTAGTTCTATATCCCATTTCTTAATTGGACTATTGGTCATTTTGATGTCTAATTTCTTGAGTTCCTTATATATTCTGGATATCAGTCCTCTGTCAGATGTGGGGTTGGTGAAGATCTTTTCCCATTCTGTAGGCTGTCGCTTTGTCTTGTTGACTGTATCCTTTGCTCTACAAAAGCTTCTCAGTTTCAAGAGGTCCCATTGATTGATTGTTTCTCTCAGTGCCTGTGCTACTGGTGTGATATTTAGGAAATGATCTCCTATGCCAATGTGTTCAAGACTACTTCCTACTTTCTCTTCTGGCAGGTTCAGAGTAGCTGGATTTATGTTGAGGTCCTTGATCCACTTGGACTTAAGTTTTGTGCACGGTGACAGATATGGATCTATTTGTAGCCTTCTACATGTTGATATCCAGTTATGCCAGCACCATTTGTTGAAGATGCTTTCTTTTTTCCCTTGTACACTTTTGGCTTCTTTGTCAAAATTATATGTTCATAGGTGTGTGGGCTAATGTCAGGGTCTTGAATTTGATTCCATTGGTCCACATGTCGGTTTTTATGCCAATACCAAGCTGTTTTTATTACTGTAGCTCTATAGTAGAGCTTAAAGTCAGGGATTGTGATGCCTCCAGAGGTTGTTTTATTGTACAGGATTCTTTTGGCTATCCTGGGTTTTTTGTTTTTCCATATGAAGTTGAGTATTATTTTTTCCAGGTCTGTGAAGAATTGTTTTGGTATTTTGATGGGGATTGCATTGAATCTGTAGATGGCTTTTGGTAAAGTTGCCATTTTTACTATGTTGGTCCTGCCTATCCATGAGCATGGGAGATCTTTCCATTTTCTGACATCTTCTTCAATTGAAAAGGAAGAAACAAAGTGCTAAAGAGGCCCACAGAAATCCACAAAGATATCCCCACAAAAGACTGCTGGCAATGGCCGAGAGCCAGCTGGGACTTACCTACTCTGGTGATTGGATGGCCAAACACCCTAATAGTTATGCCAGAAACCCCATCCAAGGACTGAGGAATCTGGATGCAGACATCCATGGCTAGGCCCCTGGTGGAGCGCTGGGAGTCTAATTGGTGAGAAAGAGGAGGGTTTATATGAGTGAGAATTGTTGAAACCAAGGTTGGATAAGGCACAGGGACAAATAGCCAAACGAATGGAAACACATGAACTATGAACCAAAGGCTGAGGGGCCCCCAACTGGATCAGGCCCTCTGAATAGGTGAGACTGTTGATTGGCTTGATCTGTTTGGCAGGCATCTAGGCAGTGGTACCAGGTCCTGGGCTCCCTGCATGGGATAGCTGTTTGAAACCTGGGACTTATGCAGGGACGCTTGGCTCAATCTGGGAGGAGGGGACTGGATCTGCCTGGACTGAGTCTATCAGGTGGATCTCAGTCCTCGGGGTTGGCCTTGATCTGGAGGTGGTGAGAGGGGGTTGGGCTGAGGGGAAGGGGAGGAGGACGGAAGGGGGAAAATGGGGAAATCTGTGGCTGTTATGTGAATAGTATTGTAAAATAAAATAAAATAAAATAAAATAAAATAAAATAATATGGAAAGAGACATTCTACATGTTCAAACAAACACCTGGAACATGAGGGATTTTGAATTGTGCTCAACCACATAAAACAACCAACACAACCCCACCAAGGTCTCACCAAATGAATGAAAGTAGGCTTTTATGAGAAGCTGAGCTTCAGTGGTGACCCAGGTAAGTTCTATTATCACTTGACACCTCCCTACTATGAAATGAATAAAGCAATGCATCACAGAGCAATGATGTCAGCATTGATGATGGAAAGTTCATTTCATTTCATATTAAATAATGGAGAATTTTGAATTGGGCAGGAGGTTGTACAGTTGAGCAATGTCATGGGCTAGAGGACAATAAGCTCCTGGAAATCTGTGATGATATTGTGTTTTCTCCTTCTCTATCTCAACAAAGATCTTCTGCTAAATTTCAATATCCCTTTGCCATATAAATTTAGAACTTAAATTAGTCTTTCTGTGCATACTTATAGTCTTTTTCTATCAATTAGAAACTATGTGGTAATTTTCTAAAATTTTTGAAGAAGAGAAAATCACATAAAAATGTTGATGGTAAATTAAAATCCTGATTACAATTTTTGCTTTTTGTATTACCTTAAAAACAGTTTAAAGTATCATTCCATTTAAGAACACAGAGAAATCAAACTGAAATTCAGTTGGAATTCTCCTCCCTGCTTCCTATTCCCCATAATGTTAAAAAGGGCTCTGAGGCTGCTGGAAAAGAATTGTCATCAACACACTTCATCAATTGAAGACCATATGGACAGACAGTCCAGGCAAGATAAACCCACTATGTAATTGAGGTAAGCTTGCTAGGGTAATCTACTGTTTTCTGACTGGATTTGACACTCATTCACAAGAAGGGATTTATGTGTGTTCTTGAATCCCAGTGAGGTTGAAGATGCCATGGGTACCAGTGACACCTTTCACTTCACACATTGTGTGCTTCTCAAGTTATCCTCCACATATTTACTTTTAGGACTGCAGATTAGTGATGCTGCCATCTTTGGTCAGAGAAGATTTTTGTCTCCTTTGGGCAATGGTAACTGAGGGAGCTCACAAACTTGTCAATTGGATGAGATGAATGATAGTGGAATGCTCAGCCATAAACTATACTTTGCTGTCACTCCCCCCAAAAAAGATATAGGGACACTGTGGAAGAAGGGGCAGAAGGAATGTAAGATCTGCTGGAATTTGGAATGATGTACACAGAACTCCCACTGCTGAGGATGACATGGCTGTCACTATCCACGATTGAGGTCATGATAGCTGTGACTACCTCCACAAGATCTGCACAAGATTGGACCTGCCAAAATGATCTACAAGTCAATACTGAATTTGATTGCTAGCTTGAATTTTGCAAATAATCCAGGAATCAGAGAAAAAAAAATCCTCTGCGTTTAGTAATTGGTAAATCACCCTCAATTTCCATTTGCTAATCTTTTGCTAAACCTATAAATGACTGTTCCATTACTTCATAACCCTTGAATTTGCAAAGATAAATTTCAAAGCTGTCTCTCCTGGGCTAATTTTGAAAAAGACACATCTCCGTGTGTTACACTTTTGTTGCTGTATTACAACATTCTGAAAATGTATGTACATGTGTCCAGGGCTGTTCACTTGGGGTTGTATGACCTGTGTGGGAACTCAGCTCTGGAGGAAACTGCTTCTCCCTCTCTCAGCAGCTAATTCTTCATCTAGGCATGGGACCTTGTGGAATTTCCCATTCCCAAACTGGCATGTCAACTTGTGGTGCCTTCATGCTCATCTTGCTCAGGCAATCATATTGTTGATAGTTCATGGGTACACCTGCCTTGTCATAATATCTAGGCTACACTAGCAGCAGTCTCCCTTACCATCTGGCTCTTTCTGTCTTTATTCTCTCTTCCACAGTGTTGCCTAAGCCTTAGGAGAATAGGTTGCCTTGTAGATGTACCAAGAGGAATTGGGCAATCTAGAGACACCTGTTCTCTCCATTCGGCCAGCAGTGGATCTCTGTAAAAATCTCTATCTGCTGCAAATGTAACAATAAGAATTAAAGAAGTCAGGAATCTAAGAGGGAGAAGTTTGAAGGCAGCAAGAGGCAATGCTGAGAGAGGCAGGCTCAGAACACATGTTTCCAAACACAAATAACACTACAAATGTTCTATAAAATAAACAAACAAACATAACTAAGGGGAGGAATGAGTGTGTTTGCCATATGATCCACGTTATAGTCCATCGTGGCAGTAAAGTCACAGAGTCTGGAAACTGAGCCACTGCTTACATCATTCCCAAAGCCAGGAGAGCAAATGAGTATGTACCGCCCGTTTGCTTGCTTAGACTCAGCCAGTCCCCTCCAGGCCTATGGTTCCTGGCATGCCTATGGTTGAGATGCCAACTGATAGTCAAGATAATGCTCCATAGAAATGCTCAAGGGTCAGTATGATACATGGAACACCTCAATAGAGACTTTGTTCATAGATGATTCTGGATTTCTCCAAGTTAACAGTTAAAACTAATCTACATGCTCACTTTCATTTTTCTGTAATTGATTATTTGGAAGTGCTTGCCCTCTTCCTTTTATGACATAAATCAATCATTATGTGCAGTCAGATACTTTGTAGTACAATAATTATAACTGTCAAAAGAAAAGGAACTAAACCTCATTCATGCATTTTGGTATTTAATTTTCTCCCATTCTAGTTAACTTTTAAATAGTTATTCTTTATCTTAAAATTTCTACATTCCTAATTTGGATGATAACACATTCATCTCCTGTACCTATGACTCATTACATAAAAATAGAATATATACACCCACATGCATGAACATATACTTTTGTGGTGGATTCCTTTTAAAAAATGTCAACAATATGATTAGGACTATGAATCACAGAGTGTGTATGGAACCTTCAATTTTAACATAGTATACTCTGTAGGTTGTCTTTGGGTACAAAACCACCCACAAGTCCTCATCCAAAATATATCAAAACAAGATAGAAGCAATCACAGAAAAATCAAGGTAAAATGATAAAATGAAGATGTTTGAGGGTACAGGTGAAAGGATATACAGAGCCACTTCATACAGCTTTCACTGCCAAATTTTGTTCCCATTCAAAATAAATCCCTCCATTATAGTAATAAAACATGCAGTGATTAATTGCTAACTTAAGTTCAGCTTTATAGAATGATCTTGTGCCTGAAAGCAAATGAACTCCATGGACACAAAGCACATGCATCTCTCTTTACTTATTTTCATGTATGGTGGATAGAGGTAGCTGGGTAGATGGTGAGAAGGAATCAGTCTTTCCTGGATCATGGGTGGGAATCTCTGTTCTCTCTAATATTGATGAGATAGGACTAAATAGAGACAGGATATGAAATGGAAGAACCAGATTTTGGGAAGACTGCTGAGATACAATGTCCTCTGGATACGAAACAATCATGTCACTCATGAACTCATAGCAGCTGTGTTTACCTGAACCAAATAAAAGCAATCAACATTCCAGCACGGATGGGGAAGAGGTTTGTGAGGACCCACCCTTTATCTGAAAGCTATTGGCAGTAGATGGCTGCTGGGGGAATCAGTATTGATTTTCTTCTGGGAGGTAGCCCCTGATAGGTTCACTGTGTTCCAGGGAATAGCCCCACACCCTTGCTTATATGGACAACACTAATAGGACTCAGTGATTTATGAAAAATACAGAGGCATGAAAAGAAATAGGGAATATGGAACAATACAGGAGTTAGTGGTAAATGTGATCAAACCCTACTTGAAATTATTAAAAATAAAAATGTATATTTAAAAGAGTATATGAAGCAGAAAGAGTATGCTTTTCCATATCTATGGTCCTATTGGAGTGGGATAAATGTACCAACAGTGCCTCATCTGCCTGAAAGATTTATCTGCAAAAGAAGATTGTGAATGCAGTACAAAATATGATTGAAAATTTGAAAGCAAATTTTTTATATCTTGTTGAAGGAGTTCAGAAAATGTATAATGGGTCAGAGAATGAAAGGTCTTATTTAGTGCCAACAAAGTAAGGAGGCTTCACAAAGACACAAGTTATAATATTGCTTTATAAGAGGACAAAATGGATATTATATTAGAAATATTTGAAAAGATAGTTTCTCTCTTTCTTGATGGTATTGTAAACATCATTCAAATTATTACTTAAAAGTTTAGTAGAAACTTTTTTTGGAAAACAAAGTATATTTAACTCAGAGACAGATCTCATTGTACATTCTCTTAAAACATTTTACTAAAAATTGCATTTAAAGCTGGGCGGTGGTGGCACATGCCTTTAATCTGAGCACTCAGGAGGCAGAGCCAGTTAGATCTCTGTGAGTTTGAGGCCAGCCTGGTCTACAGAGCGAGATCCAGGACAGGCACCAAAACTTCACAGAGAAACCCTGTCTCAAAAAACAAAAAAATAATTGTATTTATGAAGCAATGTCCAAGTCACATATGATTTTTATAACATCTAACAGTAATTACTATCTTGGATTTCCGATTTCCATCTGCTGTGCTATCTGCAGTCTCATCTTAACTGACATCAACTCATACCCAAGCTAAGAATATTCAGCAAAAATATTTTGTTATCTCTATTCCTCCTTCTATATGTAAAATTGATGTACACATATATGACATATAATCTAGTATTTGGAGTTATGGAAGACTGTTCGAGTTGTCACATTGACTGTGCTTCATTTCTTGATATTAACTCAACATTATTGTGGTAAAGTTAATGGTATCAATTACGTTATTAGTTCCTAAGAGTTTTGCGTAATGTTCTATGTAAATTTTGAAAATAGAAAAAGTTTCTAATAACTTTTATTATTTCTGTACTTTGGGCATCAAAACTTTATATTATCTAGCACTCATACACAGTGTGTCTAAGTTGCCTGTGTCCCATGGATTAACACACATCTATGGGCATATGAGCAACAGTAATTGAACTCAAAGGGGTATTAATTTAAAAACAAGGAAGAGATGAGGTTGAGTGGGAGATGGGGGCTATTATAGATATTGGGGAATGTCAATATGTTGTATAACTATATGATATTTTCAAAGCATAAAAATATTGTTGAAAAATAAGAATAAATTATATTCTGATTAACAGAATATGTATATAGTTGGCCTTATAAAGTGATGGAAAATTATTTTACAAGCCATAATGAGTTTTTTTTATAATCCTAACTGTAAGCAGATGGTTCTCTCTGTAGTGGGTAGCCATTCTAGCTTGGATCTGGAAGCTCCAACCCCCATTGAGACTCTGGCAACTGTCACGCCTACGAGGCGGGGCGAGGGGAGGTGCTGGAAACCTGAGAGCTGGATGGGCAAGCGCTCGCTCTGGGCGCACTCTCTGCGTCTGGATCCTGGATGGTGGAGATTGATTGTGCAGAGCTCCAGAGAACACCGCTGGATTGCGATACGCCTTCCCCAGACCCCTGCGACCTATCCATTCCTTCATTTGTAAGTCATCCACTAAATAAATCTTCCTTTTAACTACGTGGAGTGGCCTTCATAATTTTCCCCAATATCTCTCCTACCCAGCAATTCCCAAATTACCACTCAGAGGCTTATATTAATTATAAATGCTTGGCTGGTACATCAAGCTTATTACTAACAGGATCTTACACTTAAATTAACCCATAATTTTTATCTTAGCCATGTGACTTGGTAACTTTTCTCAGTACAGCATTCTCATCTTGCTTCCTCTGCATCTGGCTGATGACTCCCCAGACTCTGCTCTTCTTCATCTCTAGTTTGATTGTACCTCCTAACCTTATTCTGCCTAGCTATTGGCCAAAGCAATTCTATTTGTCAACCAATGAGAGCAACACATATTCAAAGCACACAAAAAGGCCATCACACAACACCTAACAATCAAGGTGCAGAGAGCATCAAAGTTGGACTTTTACTATTTCTAAGTCTAAATCCTGTGACTAGTATTGTCTACTATCTACCTTCTATACATCATACATGTATCTATTTATAGTTTTTGTGTTTGTAGACACATATCTAATATTTATCTATTATCTTTTTATCTATCATCTACCTATGTCTATCATTCATCTTCCTTTATTTATCTATCATCTCTATCTCTGTCATCTATTTGTAAATGCCTGTGAATGTTAACTCATGTTAATGCCTTCATTTTCACTTCATGAATCTTTTTAGAGTGAAAGGCCATGTGTTTGTCCACTTTTCATGCATTTCAAAATATATCCTGTACAATTGTCATTCATTGTGTTTATTCATTGATAGCCTTTTTGTATTTGTGGTTTCTTCACCCACCAAGTCCTTTAGTTTAATATGGCTGGACTCAACTATCTTTGTCATCCATTGTGTTTCATTCAGGAAAATTCAGGTACTTCATTTTGAGGAAGGACCTAAATGTTTGTGTCCTAGGTCATGAAAATTTCAACAGGAGACCATTCTCACAGCTTCAAACACCAGCCTTCTTCTCAAACCTGTTCTACTAGATTACTGTTGTTCTAAGAAGTCCACTTGCACAAAATTTTTCCATCTTTACTAAGTGTGGAGAATCTACATCTGGTCAATGGTGTTATATTCCTCTGACTTCTAGTTCTACCTCAGGACAATGAAAAGGTCATCAGAGACTTAAGGTACCATGTGGGATAGGAGGAGGCTTATGTTGTAACTAGAAGAAAGCTCAGTTTCTTTAATTTCTTTTTTACCAATATTGCTGTTTCTCAAATGGAAAAATACCATTTGCGTGTCTCTATTAATACAATAAAAGAAGTAACTAAGACAATCAGGTGGTCTCAGTCATACCAATTAAAAGTAAATTTTCAACCCTGTCTTAAACTAGCTTTTACATAAAAAAAAAAAAAAAAAAAAAAACTCTGAAAGAAGTGATGTCGCCAGGCGTTGGTGGCACACGCCTTTAATCCCAGCACTCTTGAGGCTTAGCCAGGCGGATCTCTGAGTTCGAGGCCAGCCTGGGCTACCAAGAGAGCTCCAGGAAAGGCGCAAAGCTACACAGAGAAACCCTGTCTCGAAAAAACAAAAACAACAAAAAAAAAATAAGTGATGTCATCAGAAGGAATTAGGGTAAGGTATTATGTAATAATATCATACAAATGCAGTTATTGTCTGCGTTTTCCCCAAAAAAATCCTAATTATGCAATCATATAATGATGAAGGGGATTCTCAGGTGTTTTGAGAAATGTCAAACATGGGATGTGTGTTCCATATTGACCTAAAGCATCTTTCTAGTTTTCTGATAGATTGGGAGTAACCAAGATGTTACTAGGTTGTGATGGTTTGAATGATTTGAATGTTTGGTCACCTGGGAGGCGGTGGCAGTATTTGAAATGCTTAGGAAGTATGGCCTTCTTGGAGGAAGTTTGTCAATGGGTGTGTGTTCTGAGGATTACAAAGCCCATGTCAAGACCAGATTTTCTTTCTCTGCTTATGAACCAGGATGTAGTTCTCAGCGACTAATTCAGAGTCTTCCTCCATGCTACCATGCTATGATGACAAAGAATTAAACCTCTGAATTTGTGGGCAAGTCCCAATTAAATGATCCCTTTACTTTCCTACCACAAAGAACTTGATCTAGTTGCTGTAAACCAAATGAATTCGAGATCTTAAGGCTTTTTGTCAAGGTATCAAAGCAACAATTAGAAGTCCCTACAACCGATGTCCTCTGATCTCCCCATGTAGACAAGCATTAAAGCATGACTTGGCATACATAATAAATATTTTCTTCAAAAAAAATCAAATAATAATTTATAATCATGACCTTCATGAAAAACATCTAAAAGACTAATATATTTTCTACTCAAGAAAATTTTCTAAATAACTGTATTAGATTGGGGTCTCAAAAAAAGGAGTAGCTCTCATCCCAAATGCCTAAGAGGATTTAGGTCTAGCATAAAACATCCCTGACAAAAAAGACATTTAGTTTGTGAGAAACCAGTGTGTATGTGTTCTTAAATGTTGTGCTGGCTTCTGCTGCTACAGTTTTGCTAAACTGCTTTGCACACATTACATGCTTTAGATGACCCTATCCCATGAAAGAGCTTGCTGTGAAATGTCTTTCTGTATGCTGGGAATATGTCTTACTCTGACTGGTTGATAAAAAAAAAAAGCTGTTTGGCCTATAGCAATGCAGTTTGGAGGCAGGTGGAAAATCCAGGGAGATAGTGAAAGGAGAAAAGAGAGGCAGGGGAAACTTCATCCTGCAGTCCAGGGAGCAGTATGTAACGGCACACAGGTAAATCCACAGAACATGTGGTGACATATAGATTAATAGAAATGGGTTAATTTAAGATATAAGAGCTAGCTAGTAAGAAAATTGAGCCATAGGCCATGGCCATGCAATTTGTAATTGATATAATAAACTTCTGTGTGATTTCTTTGGTGTCAGCAGCTGCAGGACAGGGCAGGACACAGGAAAATTCCAGCTACAAGAGCTCTCACTTATTCTACAAAGGAAATTAAGAGCATGGCCATGGTGTGCTTTTCCTTCATTACAAATACTTCATCGATTCGATTCTTTGGTTGTTTCTAATTTCCCTTCCTATTTGGAATAAACTTTGCATTAACCCACACTGTTAACTCTTTCTGAGGTCCTTCCACTGAACAACTTTCCCTACTTCAAAACTAAAGCCTCTTTCTTTTCTACTTAAGTAATGTGTCAACCTTTGCCTCTTTACCTAAGGTTCAATGGCTTTTTTTTGTGCTGCACCCATATGGAATAATCATCATATCCATTTCTTTTTTTGTTTGTTTGTTTGTTTGTTTTTCAAGACAGGGTTTCTCTGTGTAGTTTTGGTGCCTGTCCTGAAGCTCGGTCTGTAGACTAGGCTGGCCTTGAACTCACAGAGAACGGCCTGACTCTGCCTCCCAAATGCTGGGATTAAAGGCGTGTACCATCACTGCCTAGCTATACTTGTGTTTTCTTGCTTACACTCTACAACCTCTGCTGGATTTCTCCCCATTGAAGCGCTTTTACTGGCTAGGTCTCTTGACCTACACCTAGATTCTCCCACCTTACATGATGCCTACAGTGTGACCCAACAAGTCACACAGTATACTCCTTAGTCTGTACATCTCTACTTGCAAGTGTTTATTGCAAAGAGTCATTGGTCTGGTTCGAGGCCCCTGGTCTCCACTACACGTTTGATGCCGGGCCCCCAAGGACTCTTTCTGGACATCTATGCTGCTGCCCTGTGTTTTTGGAGATCCTGCATCTTTGGGTCTGTGGTTCAGATCCCTTCATGTGCTCCTGCAGATTCAAAACAAGTTTGGCACCTATTTTTCCAAGCAAAATATTTTCATCCGACAGTGTCCCATACTTCCTCCAAACTATAGTCTTATACATTCATAAGGATCTGTTGTCTATCGCCAAAGAGTGGTTCCTGTATGTAGACTAGGCTTTCCCAGGTTGATATATTTTCTGATCAAAATGCTCCCTACATCAATGCATTTTCCTATAGCCATCTCTAATGTCATATCCTTCCAAAATCTGGTCTGCCAATGTGATTTCTTTTTGTTCAGCTTTCTATGTTTTTGCCTTTGTACAGGTCCTGTTTCCCCTGTGCTATCTAAGACTATTATTGTACCAATCTTTTGCCCTCATCCTATAAATTCACTAAAGTCAGGATCTGCCCTTGAAATAGCACTACAATCTTTGTAAAGCTTATCAGCCTTACTGAATATACAATTAACATTGTGAACTGAATAAAATTGAGAAATGGATTAAGGTAATATACTGGAGTGCACCTTTTAGAAAGACTATTAAAATTTTTATAACTCAGTCAAGAAAACTCTTCAGCTTATCCTTTCAATGTGAGATTGGTCACAGTAGCTCTAGCTCAAAATTTCTAGTGGGAGTGTCCTGTGGATACCGCTGTTGTCAGAGATTTTCATAATAAGCTATTTCTTTCTCTAGCAACACACCTATTTCCTTTTACTTAACATTGTATCCTGAGTTCCCTATTGTGGTTGTCCTCCCAGGAATCTATCATGTAAACCACTTAATAGTTATGTTTCAATCCCCCCCCTTTTTTTTTGCATTTCCTTTGTAGCTAGAATAAAGATAGAACCACTGGCTCCTTTGGATACATGTTAGTGGCATAGAGTCTTTCAAAAAACAATGAACATTGAAACATTGAAATACAAATTTCTTTCTTTCTGTTTTTTTTTTTTTTTTTTTTTTGGTTTTTTGAGACAGGGTTTCTCTGTGTAGCTTTGCGCCTTTCCTGGAACTCACCTAGGTAGCCCAGGCTGGCCTTGAACTCACAGAGATCTGCCTGCCTCTGCCTCCCGAGTGCTGGGATTAAAGGCATGTGCCACCACCGCCTGGTGAAATACAACTTTCTAAAGGAAGGTAATTCCCAGAAAATTTGTGGGACAATCACAGTTTTCTCCATTATAGTGGCTGAAGGTGTCTTCTTGATTTAATTTTTTTTTCTGCAATTGCTGCTTATCTTTCCTATAGCTGATGAAAACTTAACTTCCTTATCAAGCTTGGAGATGATCAATTCTTGACTACTTCAATGGAAACCCATGTCAGGAAAATCAAGAAAGATTTTCAGACAATACTACTTCCAAGAGCCAAAAATTGATGGTTCCCTAGTCTCCTTGAAACAGAATTTGCATGAATGAAATGCATGCATGGCATCTCCCCATCACACTTCATGCTTTATTATGTAAATGATGAGCAGAAATTAATATCTCTTCCTTGGTAGTTCATCTGCTACCTTGTTAAAAATTAATTCTTGATCCCTTTCTCTCAGTCCCAACAGGCATTCCAAGCTATAAGCCACACTGCTGGGCAAAGAAGCAGGTAGGATATCTCCAGATCTTTACATCTCCTTCATCTCCTCCAAATCCAGTCCCTGAGTTTGACCCCCAGGTCTATAACAGGCCACTTGCTGCAGATGCCCCTTCCACTTGGCCCCATTTCCAGCAGATCTCACAGATTTTATCCTCGACCTTTCTTTCCCCCAGCTCATCCTTTTATCCCAGCTCTCATATGAACTGGATGGCTGCATGTAGAAGAATGCAAGTACTTCTGGGTAATACTTATTACCTTGTGCAAGACTCACCTGCAAATGGATCAAAACACTCAACTTAAGACCAGGTGAACTGAACCTGCTAGATGAGAAAGTGGGGGAAAGCCTTGAGCTCACCATCACAAGAAACGACATTGTGAACATAGCACCATTACTACAGACACTAAGATCCAAAGTTAATAAATGGGACCTCATGAAACTGAAAATCTTCTGCACAGAAAATGGCAGCATCATTCTGACAAAGAGGTAGGCTACATAGGAATGGGCAACATTTTTAACCAACCACACGTGCAATAGATAGAAGGCTAGTATACAAAATATATAAAGAACTTAAAGCCTCTTTATTATGAAAACAAATAACCCAATTAAAAGTGGAGCACAGATTTAAACAGAAATTCTCAAAAGAGGAGACCCAAATGTCTGAGAAACACCTAAAGAAATGTTCAACATCAGGGAAATGCAAATCAAAATTACTTTGAGATTCTATCTTACACCCATCAGTGTGGCTTACAACAATAAAGGGATTGACAGTTCATGCTGGCAAGAATGTGGATTAAGGGAAACACTCATCTGTTCTGGTGAGAGTGCAGACTTGTATAGTCACTATGGAAAAAAGTGTGGCAGTTCTTCAAAAAGCTAGGAATAGATCTATTTCAAAATCTAGTTATACTACTTTTGGATATATACTTGAAGAGTACACTCATTCAACCATTCTCATTCATACTCTATTGATAATAGCCAGAAATTAGAAACAACCTGGATGTCCCTCAACAGATGAATGGGTAAATAAAATGTGATGTTTACACAATGGAATACTACCAAGCTGTTAAATGAAATGAAATAATAAAATTCAGAAATAAATTGATGGTCCCAGAAAAAAAATCATCCCAAGGGAGGTAACTTAGACCCAGAAAGACAAATATAGGATGTATTCACTTATATATGGATATTAGCTGTTAAGTCAATGATAAGCATGCCACAATTCATAGAATCACAGAGGATAAGCATAGAGTAGTGGTCTAATATAAAAGGAGTTTTCTAGGAAAGGGAATTAGAATGTATAATTATTGATGGATGATAGGAAGCAGACTAGAGCAGCAGAATCAAGCAGAGGGGGGAAAGGGTGACCAGGAAAGAATACAGTAAGAGAAAGCTAAAATTAAAGACCATGTATAGTATGGAAACCTAACATAGCTCAAGTTTTCTAAAATATATACATATGTGAAGGCAATCTAAATGAATCACCAAATAATAGAGAACACAGAGCTCCAACTGTGGACTTCTCTTGTCACCAAAAGAAGATTCCAGTACCTGGAATGGGTTACAACTAATTGATTTATTGGCCAAAGGGGTCCCATGAGAACTCAGAAACAACCCAGGCTATTTTGAAGCAAATAAGTTGCTCTTCAAAAACTGATGTCAAGTCCCTCCTGCTGAAGATAACACCTACATTACTTATTGAACTCAGAAAATTCAAGCTGGCACCTTATTAGAGCATTCACTCCTGTGGGATAGTATTGTTGGTACTGGAAGGTGCTCTGCATATTACAAAAGAAGAAATATAAATACTAACCAAGTTACAAACCTTTCAATCCATAATGGTGTCCTGCATACAAGATACTAATGCAACGGTGGCAAAAATCTTGTGGGGAAAAAAAATATCTGATTTGACTTAAGACCCATTCCATCATATGGACACATACCCGACATTGCTTTGGTGACCAAGAACCTGAGACTAGACAGCCCAAGGACCTTGAAGATAACCAAATGCTACTGATCTACTAAAGTAATGTGGAAATAAATAAAATTACTTCTAATGACATATTGGTCTATGCATAGCCCAGCACCTTGCCAATCCATCATCAGGGAAGCTTCCTGTGCAATACATAGACCCACAGTCAGACATTACATAGAAAATTAGAGCCTTTTGAGCACTGGACCCCAAACTGGATGTCTCCATTCAATCCCTCCACTTAGGTGCACATGAAGAAGAGGAGGAGTAAAGATTGTAATGGCAGAGGTAATGGAGGACACCAAGGACATTTATCATTCATCTTCTAAAAACTATGGAACCAGTTCACATGAATTAACAGAGACTGTGGCAGTATGATAGGTCCTTCCTGTGTCTATAGCAGATGGGGTCCTATAGCTGAAAGGAGAAATGTACACATGGTTCCATCCCTAACCTAGAGGCTATCTCAAATTGATAAACCAATTTTGATAAACCAAAATTAAGTTGCAAATGACAACTTAGTTTTCTCCAAGGGAGTCTCACTGGGGAAACAAACTATTCTTAAGGGTAGACTGCATGCCCAGAAGTCGATGGACAACAGCAAATGAACTCAATGGTATGTTTAGATGTTCCTTGTCTCATAATGTCATGTCAAACCTTTTTCTCTTTTATTTAAAATTTTTTCTCACTCTCTTTTTTATACTATAGGGCATTCGTGTATATATTTTGTCTTCCAGTTTTGTGTTTTTGTGAAATTCTTGCATGTGCAAGTGATTGTGTCTCTATATCTGTATCTATTTCTTGTGTTTTTCTTTGACTTTTTATACTTATGTTTGCTTGTTTTTTCTTATTCGAATGTATTTGTATTTGGTTTAACCTTATTTTATTTTATTATTATCCATTAGATACCTGCTTGTTTTCTAATGAAAGACAAAAAGAGGATGAATCTCGATGGGAGGGAAAGTAAGGAGGAACAGAAGGAGTATAAGTAGGAGAAATTGTAATTAGGATATAGTGTATGAAAAATCTACTTTTAATAAAAGAAAAATCTGTACTCATAAACTGTAGTGTGTAGTATATAATAGCATAAAATTCTTGGTAGGCAGTTTTGTTGTAATTATGATAATGATTTGAATGAAATACTCATCTAGAACCCTTATGAGCCCATCACAAGACCTAAAAATTGGGGCATAAAGGTTTCACAGAATAGGAACTTTGAAAATAGAGATATGATTCTGTCTAATTCCAGGGTTAACTAGTATTATTCACTAAGAAACTATAACTGGAGCTTATCCATAGTCAAATTTTGTCAATACATATATATTTACAATATTGTTACATTTGTTTATGATAGAAAATAAAAAAAGCCTACTAATATAACATTGCAAAATATAAACCTAATTACTTTGCAGGGCTGTAATCTCCTTTCTGATTTTATTTTCTTATTTGTTGATTCCATGTGTCTTCTAATATACAAGTACAATTTAATAATAACTTTGAAAAGCCTTGTATTCCACAGACAAGAAAGCTAAAGTGTCAGGAGCAAGTGTGGGTCAGCACCTGGTTCTGTCAATGAAGGCACATCAAAAGACAAGTGATCCCATTTTCTTGTTTATTTACTCTTCCAGTCTGTTTTCGTATACTAACAGTGGTTGCAAGTAATTGCGAAAAGGACCATATGGACATAGACAGCAAATCCTGCAGCATTTATTTCATACTTCACTGAAATAAATAATTGTCTTGTTTCATGAAATTGGTTGTCTTCCTATTCACCCCATGTGGATCTCTCAGAAATGAGTTAATGGACAATTTTTTTAAAACCATAATCTTTCCTATGTAGAGATCCAGGATATTTCCTCAGACAAAGTTGTTCCAAAGCCAGCTTAAACTCACAGGTGGAAAACTCCACCAACAGATGCAAGCTTCTGACTCCTGTTATATTTTAGTAAGCTATTTCAACAGTGATTTTTTATTTAGTTAAAAATATTATTACAATTCAGGCTTAAATAAGTTCTGTGTCTGTCTGTTATGATACTTTTATTTTCTGGCCTTTCTTTTGAAGCCCTTTCTGAATAGAAGCAGATGGAATTCCAGAACTGGAGAAAATGCATGAAGTTGCTTGTTTGGAAATGAAACAGAAATAGAAAAAAAAAAAGAACACAGTTAGCTTAAAAAGAATAAACTGGAAGTTAATGTCTGGCATGAATGTCCCTCATACAGAGCATTGTTGAACTATTATTGGTTGGTATAAAATTTGTTTTTATAGCTACAATATCAGAGATTGAGTATTGAATGAACATTGTTTTCAAACAGTTGCTTATATGGATCCATGGTATTTAGCAATATTCCCAAGCATTTCAGTCAAAGGTGAAGTTATCAACCTGTAAGATATTTCTGAATGGGCCACAATGTTGATTAGGTTGTCAATCAACTGGAGAAATGGAAAGTGGCTCGATGACAGAATTCCTTGTTCTCAAGCTGAAACTACATATTTTGTTCTAAAGCACCATAGCATTCTTATTATAAGGCTAGACAGCATGAAGTCAGGAAACTTCATAAACAGCTTTCCAGAACATCCTCTATAGCATTCTGGGAAAAGCCAGAGGAACACAAATCTCACAAAGTTTTCTCGCATGTCTTTAGGGGCTGCTGACAGCAAATGCAAGGAGAAAACTTTCTGTTCTTAATTGTATCAGCAAGAATATATTTCATTTGGTGATTTTCATATATACCTCTGTTCATGCACAAATGTTTGGGATTAAATAACCTGTAAGGAAGTTTGTCCTTGGCAAAAATGATTCTCCCTCTTCCCTGTAGCTCTTTATCTACAAAGGTCCCTTGTGAAATTCTTCCAGTCTATACTTGTATATCAGCTGGTGTTATTATTATGCAAGTTTTGGGGTGAGACAAGGGAGGAGTTATATTTGGGGAAGGCGGGATCTGGAAACTATGTAAATAGAATATCTGTAAATGAATTCTTTCATAAAACCTAAAAACTTAAATTAAAAAATTACATGCATATATGGCAATGAGGAATGATTCTTGGCATTTACTCTAAAATCTAAGGCAAAAATAAATGCTAGAATACATATAAGTAAGTTGGTGGATCATTTTACTAGCCAAGGTAGCTTCTGTTTATAAAATATTATGTATACAATTATTTGATATCCATCATAAATATGTACAATATACATGTTTAATATGAATGCACACATATATTTTTCTCAAAGTTTCCATTTATATTGTGGCTAAACATGTACTAACATACTAACAATGGAGTTTTGCTAGTGAATTGTAGTGAATTGATAGTCTTGCTTATATAGTTGTAGTAATGTTTCTTGATATGTCTACTTAAACATTTTAAGTTGTCTTGAAAGTCAATCTCTCAATTGTAATATTTTGTCAAATAGTCCCTTTTTCTGTCAAATTATTCCTTTTTTGCTCCTATGCTAATTGTATTGCATTTAATGAGCATGTACAATTAAAAAAAGGGAGTCTCTGCATCTGTGTCCATCAGTTATTGGATGAAGGCTCTCTCATGACATTAGGCTGAACTAGAGGAATCCTGCTGAAGAGGGAGAGAAAGGAGCCACAGGGGTCAAGGATGATGAACAGACCCATCAGAAACCACTAACCTGGGCCATAGGAGCCCGGAGAGACTTAACTGACAACTAGGGGTCCTTCATGAGACTAACTTACGCCCTCTATATCTGATATTTGTGTAGCTTGATCTGCTTAAGGGACTCCTGTCAATGGGAGCAGGGACTCTCCCCTAAAGCTTTGGCTGGCATTTGGAGATCAATTCCTCATACAGTGTTGCTTCGCTCATCCTTAATATAAGGGAAAGAGCTTAGCCCTACGCCAACTTAATATGCCATACTTTGTTGATACCCATGGGAGGCCTTCTCCTCTCTGAATAGAAACACAAAAGGAGTGGATTGGAGGGCAGCATAGAGGAGATGATGGGAAGGAATGGGAGGAGAAGATGGGGAAGAAACTACTGTCAGGATGTTAAATAAGCAAACAAACAAACAAACAAATAAATAAGTAAATAAAATTAATTTTAAAAAAGAAGAAGTGAAGTGTAAAGACCTTTGCCCTTAACCAAGTGCTGCAGTTCTGAACCCACATAGGCAGGCTTAGGGAACATAACTAACTTCACATATGAGAAAAGACAACTTTGCTATAGGGCTAATATTATTATTAAGATTTATATAGTATCCTAACTGTCTAGTAAAGTCATGTCAGGATTCAACAGTTAAGAGCATTTACTCCTCATTCAAGAAGGGCAGAGTTATAATCCCAACACCCAAATCGGGTGTCTCAGAAACACTTGTTAACTTGTAATTCAGGCACCTGCACACACATGGGCACATACTAACATACAGACACAGTCACAAACACATGTACACAAACACATGCACATACACATTTTTTTTGAGACAGGGTTTCTATGGTTTTTATGTGTAGCTTTGAGCCTTTTCCTGGAACTCACTCTGTAGTCCAGGCTGTCCTCAAACTCACAGAGGTCCACCTCGCTCTGCCTCCCTAGTGCTGGGATTAAAAGCATGCACCACCACCGCCTGGCTGTGCACATAAACGTCTTAAAAAAAACATAATATGCTGTTTGTAACTGCTACAGTAATCAAAGAAGTACAGAATAAGAAAGCTATGAAACAGTATACTTGAGTCATTAAATGAACATGTTCCATATAATTTTGTGATAATCAGCATGAGTAATAGTATGTAGGAAGTATTAAGGATTGTCTTCCAACTATCATTGGTTATAAATATTCTGATTAACTGTTTGATGATATTTACCTATAGCATGATCTTTTAACCAACAATTAATTTCTAAGAATTTTTTTTAATGACAATGATGTTCCAAGATTTATGCAGATGGGTACTCTTAATAATAAGTCAGTACTTATAAACAAAATGAAAATTTTGACACATAGAAAATAAGCTATGTGGGTGTTGGAAATGGTGAGATAACTCTGAGGGAATTATTAGGTGGAAGAAAGCCAGTTTCTTCATCTCCTAGGCTAGATGGACAAAGAAGGGGAGCTAAAATCACTTGATAAGAGTTTATGCCATGATCTGAATGGGTACACAGTCTCTGAAGATGAAGTTTATGAATGAGCTATAACTCCAGACAGAGGCAGAAAGAGAAGAGCTATATCTTAACCTATGTTCCAAACTCATTGTTGAGTCAAACTGTAGCTAACCTGTAAGTTCACACAAAGTAGCTGCCAGTCTGTCTCCTGAATTACTAGACAGAAAAGTAGAGGGACAGATCAGAGGGAAAACAGTGAAGGAATTTAGGAAAAATGTTAATAAATTTCCCTTTAGCAACTATAATATAAATTTATGATGACATAAATAGCATATGAGATGTTTATAAAAAGAACTGATAAAATATTCAAAATACACTGAAAATATAGATTTTATAATTAAAATATTAATTTTATAATTTTAGAATAATATATTAATACTACAATTTCCCTCAAGATTTAAGAAAATAAACAGTAGATAAAATGTTTTATATAATTGTTTGTTCTCTGTTTATAGTAATGGAATTTTCTAATTATGATGTGATTTTGACAGGATTGATATACCTTCAGTTCATATCACATGTTTCTATACTTAACTTTGAAGATATTAGTGATAGGAAGAATGTATCTTCAAAATAAAATTATCAAATATTTTCCATTAACACATTTGAAGCATTAGACACTGAACAGTTCAATTTGAAGCTGACAAAGTAGTTGATGTAAAACTTATTAACGATGTATAATTTGAATTTTCATTGTTTTAGAGATGTTATACAGTGCTAAGGTTGGATCCAGGGATTCTTGAGTTCTACTCAAGTATGCTACTGTCTGAGCTACACCCTCAACTCCAGAGACTAAAAAATATTTTAATGTGTTTAGAGGATGACCCTGAGCATTGAAAGGCTGATTTATGATTGAATTCAATCTAGTGAAGCAAGAAAAACCATGGATATATTCTTATTGCATGTCTGCACATAAAACCCACATTTTACTTATGGGAAGTGCAAAAGAAGGAGAAAGACAGACTCATCCTTCTTGGTGTCTATAATGTTCTGAAAATGGTGGATGCACGCACCTGTCCTATGTGGGAATTGTCAGGCAAGAGTTTCGGAGGATTTCATTTATCAAAAGCAATGTCATCCAACCCAAGTGTCTGTTTCAGGTACACCTTGCAAAGAGCTTTGTAGAAATCTTTTGAGATATTCCTGCTAATGCCTCTTCCCCTTGGGTCCCCTTCCTGAGTGCCAGGGCGTCTTCTCTTAGCTTCTTCTAAGAAGAAACTTTCCCTGTCCTGAATATAATGACAAAATCTGTCTCTGGTTTCTGGAAGAGCTCCCAAGGAAGGGTCTTATGGTAGTTTTCTGGGCACATGTCCAAGAGTTCTGGAATTCCCATCCTCTTGCAAGTGAGCAGTTTCTTCACTCAGCTGTAGGTTAGCTTTTAAAAGGACTTAGAAAGTTATTAGTACTTGATTTTGATTTTGCATCTGTGCTCACTCTTTCCACGCAGTGAGAGTAAATAAGCTTTGAGAAGGAGCTTTGAGATAATGTATTCAGGCTCAGGTATCCAGAGGTTTATTATTTTAAAGAGATAGCCACATCGGAAGGTATTGTGTGAAAACAGAGCTAAAGAAGTAGATTAGATTTGAAATCTATGACAGTGAAGGTTGTTCAGCAAAGTCACAGGCAGTGTGAAATAATTTATACTTCTGATGGTTGTCTAAAATAAATTAGTTTTCTGTCCCCCTCAGGATATATATATGAATGAATGAAACAGTTAATGAAATATGTTTACACATTACAGTCTTTACTTAAAAGAAAATTTTAAGGAGAACCAAGAGAACTTGAACTTTTTCCACAGTAAATACTGTCCTTTACTGCAAATTTTCTCTTTTGTGTTGTGATCTGAGGATTAAGTCTCTCTGGGATTTTCTTATCTTGTTGATATGGAGCAGAACTTTCGTCTAAAATCATGGGGTATATTAAATATGATAGATTTTCTTGCCCCTTATCTTGCTTCTTTCATTAGTCTGATGCTAAATAACCAAAACCATGGATTCATATTTATGCAGAGAATACATTGAGGCACAATAACTGAATGGACAGATGGATGGCTCGTGTGAAATATATATAATTTTGTATTAATTTGAGTTTTCAAGATATTTCAGTATCTGCAAAATACATAGATTTGAGATATATTAAAAATCAGCATATTAATTTTATAATTTGATGTAATTTTTTATTCTTAAATTGTTTTACAAATATTTTGCAGAAACAGACTGAACTAACTCTCAGTTTCCTGGTATCTAAAACTCCAACTTTTATGCCAGAAGGGCCACACAATTTGTAACTTATTGAAGGCTTTAATAGTATCAAAAATTGAGAGAATTGAGTTTTTTGTACCCTCATATATAACAAGTAATTATTTAGCAGCATGATTTTGGATTCTGTTATTAATTCATCTTGAATATTTAACAACACATTTGTAAGACTTGTAAATAAAGACCACTTTACCTTTGAGAATGAACTTGAGTTCCCAGGTAGGAAAATTAATTTCTCTGCATTTATGTTCTAGTCATCACACAACAAATTTTCCAAATCATTTTATGCTGTTTTATTTTAGTGGATGGGTTTTGTGAATGTGTATATGTTTTTTTTGTATGTGTGTGCTAACACATGAGTAGGTGAACACATATCTGTGTGTTTGAGTGTAAAGAGGCCTAAAATGGGCACCCAGAATCTTCTGATAGTGCTCTTCCTCCTTATTCAGTGAAACAACGTCACTCGGTCAAGCCCAAGGCTCTCTGACGTGGCTAGTCTCATTAGTCAGGTTGCTCCAAGAACACCCTGCCTCGGCCTTCTGAGGCTAGAATTACATCTGGGCCATCACAGCCATTTGACATATGTCACTATCCCTCACTCCCCTTCGAATATAAACTGTTCAGGGTGCTAGGCAATGCAAAATATGTGACTCTACAAATTTGTCTTCTGTAGCTCAATGCTGTAATATAATAACAATATTAATAAGTGATATCATATTTAATGTGTCACCTATTATTTGTGTGAAACACAATTAAAAGGCATAAGTTCACTGTAAGTGATGCAGCCAATGGCTTTATATTTTATTCCATAAGCTAGTATCATGAACTAGCTAGCATAAAAGAAAGTATCTCCACTTATTTTGTCAAAATTAGCTACATATGCACTTACTCAAATATACAGGAACATTTGTGTGGGCAAGCACACCTTCACATATGAATATTCCAGGTGTAATAATTTCTAAGTTCTTCATGTAAATATTGGTGATAAAAATTATCTGTCTTAGGGATTAAAAGATGGCTCAACAATTAAAAAGTCTTGTTCCTCATGCAATGGACCTGCCTTTGGATTCAACAACCATATCTTATGGCTCTCAATCTCAGTAGTTCTAGCTCTGTATGATGGGACTTCCTGTTCTGCCCTTCAATGAACCTTCACATGTGTATACACACAGTCACACAGAAACACAAAGATACACATATCTAAGAAGTGAAATAAATCTTTAAAAATGTATCTGTCTAGTTTATGTTCAAAATTATTTTAGGTTCTGAGATAAATGATGCAGAACCTATGAAACATGAAGCCATCCTGTGCTATCTCTAGGAAGGAGAGTCTAGTATAGTCTCAGCAAATGTTGGTGTATATTCAAGTGCATCACATCAGATGGCATGACATTTCCATATAACTAGGTGTATCTTTCCCAATATATATTCCTATAATCTAGATTATTTACGCCTCTAATAATGTTTGAAAATAGTGTTGGTTTTAAGCCATTGAGTAACTGGAAAATCACAAGAATATAGTTGACATATCCATAGGACAGACAACTTACCAACCTTATTTTTTTCTTTTTGTTTAAATGTTCATTATTTTTACCTATATGTATGCATGAATGCTCAAGGGCATGTGGTGCCTCCAGAGGCCAAAAGAGGACATCAGATCCACTATAGTTGGAGTTTGAGGTGATTTTGAGCTGCCTGATGTGGGTGCTGGGAACAGAACTCTATTGTCCACAAAAGAAATCCATATTATTAACAACAGAGCAATCTCCCTGGTTGATTCTCTATTCACTCAAATATTTGCATTCTAAGACTGGTTGGGTCCTTGAGTATGATTTTCACAATGCAAGCTGATTGAGTATATCTGATTCACTTTGGTATTACTGTACAAAATCAGAATAAATAGTATTTATCAAATAAATATATTTAACTTAATATTATTTGCTGATTTAAGTTTTAAAATTGAGTATGTAATTTGCTGTATTGTACATTGAAAATGATGTTTTCATGTCAGAATGCCATGATTAGTGTTCAGAGGTTCATAATGAAATGACTTAAGTTTAAATCATAGAATTTTCCTCATAGAAATCAGGCCCCTGGCTTACAGAATGAACAAAGTATACAAAATCTTTTCAAAACATTAATATAATATGAAATTTTGATAATAAAAATTGAATAGATCAGGCTATAGAGGCACAAATTATCAGAGCATGAATGAGAATATATTTAAATAAATGCTATGAAGCAGTATTCATACTTGAATAAAATGTTCTAAGAATTCAAGGTGGGATCAATGACACAAAATAATAATAATTCATTTATTTGATATATTTTATTGAGAATCTTCTCTTTGCCTAGCCAATTACATAGGAAACAAATACAAATTATCTTTCTTCAGAGGGTTATGATTTTTAATAAGGTGTAAAGAAAATGGTACAGACATAATACTCTAAATTTAAGGCAGGATAAAATATGACAATTTTTTTAAAAACATGGTAAAATACAAAGTGGAAGAGGCATCAGTGTACAGTGATTCATTCTGAAATCCCAGAAGGAGGGAAACTGAGAGAGGAGAATTGCAACACTAATCCTGGGCTACATAGTCTGTCCTGGGCCAGCCTATGCTATACAGTGAGATAATATCTAAGAAAAAAAAGTAAAACATGATGGGACATAGAAGGAGGATGATTAGCAGCTCACAGTCAACCTGAGCTGTACAGTGAGTTTCAGGACACCCTTGGTACATGATATTGTCAACTACCCACCTCTCTCTCTCTCTCTCTCTCTCTCTCTCTCTCTCTCTCTCTCTCTCTCTCATATTATATATATATATATAATGGTGTAGGGCAACAGGAATGATTGAAATTATTCATGCTGCTCAATGAGAATAAAAGCATATTAGCATATTATAATTTTTAAAAATGACAGAAAGCTGACTATATGGTTCAATGGAAAAAGGCTTGCTGCATAAGAACAATACCCAAGTGTTGTGGAATAATGTTAAGATGTATTATGTTTATTTCTGCTGTGGAATATTTGTTTAATGATGCAAAGATGGGTTACATTCTTTTATGCTGTATTTCTTTAATTCTGTAAAACTGTGTCACTTTGCCTGCCTAAAACACAATTGGTCTAATAAAGATCTGAATGGCCAATAGCTAGGGAGGAGAGAGAAATAGCCAGGGCTGAAAGGCAGAAGGAATAAGGAGATGGAAGAGGCAATATCAGACATTGAAGATATGATAGAAGAATTGATGCACAGGTTAAACAAAATATCAAATCTAAAAAAAAAAATCTCTGACACAAAACATCCAGAAAAATTGGGACACTATGAAAAGACTAAATGTAAGAATAATAGGAGTAGATGAAGGATAAGAAACCCAAATCAAAGGCCAAGAAAATATTTTTAACAAATTACAGAAGCAAATTTTCCTACCATAAAGAAGGTTATGGTTATAAGTTTACAAGAAACTTACAGGGCATCAAATAGATTGGACCAGAAAAGAAACTTCCCTTACCAAATAATAATCAAAACACTACCCACTCCAAAGAAAGAAAGAATATTTAAGGTGAAAGGCCAAGTAACATATAAAGGAAGAACTATTAGAATTACACCCAAATTCTCAAAGGAGACTCTAAAAGCCAGAAAGATCTGGACAGATATCCTGCAGACTCTAAGAGAACAGAGATGCCAGGCCAGATTACTATACCCAGCAAAACTTTCAGTTGCAATAGATGGAGAAAACAAGATATTCCATGATCAATTCAAATTTAAACCATCCACAAACCAGTCCTACAAAAGGTCCTAGAAGGAAAACTCCAACACAAGGGTGTTAACTACACCCATGAAAAAACAGACAATAAATAATCTCACACCAGCAAAACCAAAAGAAAAGATACACAAACACACACACACACACACCACCACCACCACCACCACCAACAACAACAACAACATAATAATAATTATAATAATAATAATAATAGGAATTATCAATTATTAATCATTGATGTTTCTCAATATCAATGGACTCAATTCCCCAATGAAAAGACACAGACTAACAAAATATATGTGAAAACAGAATTCATTATTTTGCTGCATACAAGAAACATACCTCAACATCAAAGACAGATATTACCTCTTAGTAAATAAAGGGTTGGAAAAAGATTTTCCAAGCAAATGAGCCTAAGAAAGAAGCTGTTGGGGCATTCTAATATCTAGCAACATAGACTTTGAACCAAAGTTAATCAAAAGACACGGAGAAGGACACTTCATACTCATCAAAGGAAAATCAGCCAAGATGACTTTTCAATTCTTAACATCTATGTCCCAAACACAAGGGCACACTGCTAAAGCTTAAATCACACATTGACCCTCACATATTGACAATGGAGACTTCAATACACCACTCTTACAATGGAGAATGGATCCAGCCAAAAACTAAACAAAGAAATACTGGAGCTAATAGACATTAGAAACCAAATGGACCTAACAGATATCTACAGAAAAGTTTACCCAAACACACACGCACACACACACACACACACACACACACACACACACACACACACACACACCACAAATATACTTTGTTCTCAGTACCTCACAAAACATTCTCAAAAACTGACAATATATTCAATCACAGAGCAAGTATCAATAGATACAAGAAAATTGAAATATCCCCTGTATCTTATCAGATTACCATAAATTAAAGCTGGATTTCAACAACAGAAGCAGCTGAAAACTTATAAACTGATGGAAAGTGAACAACTCTCTACTGAATGTCAAGGAAGAAATAAAAAAATTAAAGGCTTCTTAAAATTCAATGAAAATGAAGGCACAACATACCCACATTTATGGGACAAAATGAAAGTGGTGCTCAGAGGAAAATCCCTAACACTAAGTGCTTTCATAAAGAAATTGGAAAGATCTCATAGTAGCAATGTTACAGCACACCTGAAAGCTCTAGAACAAAAGGAAGCAACAACACCCAAGAGGAGTAGATGTCAGAATATAATCTGAGGACTGAAATCAATAAAATAGTAACAAAAACAATACAAAGAATCAATGAAACAAAGAGTTTATTCTTAGCGTAAATCAACATGATAGACAAACTCATATCCAAACTAACTAAAGGCGGAAAGGAAATATCCAAATTAACAAAATCTCAGAGATTGACAAAAAAAAGTCAATGAAATGTTTCCTAATGATACTCTGCTATATATGCATATATAATTATGGACTGGAGCCTAGGATAATCATCATCAGAGAGGCTTCATCCAGCAACTGGCAGAAACAGAGAAAAAGCCCCACAACCAATCATTAGGTGGATCTCAGAGAATTCTGCAGAAGATAGGGAGGAAGGATTGTAGGACCTAGGTGATCTAGACACCACCAGAAAACAGCCTACAGAATCATCTAACCAGGGTTCTTAGGGACTCACGTAGACTCAACCTATAATAAAGGAGCCCGGGTGGGTCTGACCTATATCTTCTGTATATATGTTTTGTGTAGCTTGGTCTTCCTGAGGGACTCCTAAAAGTGGGAGCAGGGACTATCTCTGACTCATTTGTCTGCTTTAGAGACCCTTTGTCTCCTACTCGGTTGCCTAGTCCAGTCTTAATATGAGTGGATGTGCATAGTTTTATTATAACTTGACATGCCATGTTTAGTTGATATCCCTAGGAAGCCTGCCCTTTTCTGAAAGGAAAAGAGGAAGAATGGGTTATGGGGAGAGGAGATGGAGGGGAGAGCGACTAGAAATAGAAGATGGAGGGGAAACCATGGTCAGGATATTTGAGAGAAGAATAAATTTTGAAAATAACAATTAAAATTATTTTTAAAAACCCTATCACAGTGAAGTAAAGATAAAATCAGGAGGTTTGGTACATAATAAATGAGATGAAATGGAAGAAATATTGACTAACTCCTCAATAATGCTTCAAATAAATCCACACTTAAATCATTCAATGAAGCATTTTTGAAATTATTGATGAGCTCTGGATGGACAGTGATTGAATGGATACTTATTTTCCTTGAATGAGTTCAGGAGAAAAGAAAAACCAAGAATGCATTCCTATACTGAAGAATATTATTTAAAAGAAATAATAAAGCAAATTACAAACTAAAAGAGTAAAAGAAAAGGAAGAGTCATAGGAGACACTTCTTCAAGCAACTAGAAGCAATGCGATTCAGTATGCACGTGGAGATATTGGCTTCACGTAAGGCACAGATGGGTCACTATAGTAACATGTGGGAAGGTAGCTAATGTGGGTGCAGATGGAGGAGAGATGGTAAACTCAACTGTAGGAGATTCTGGAATTTTTTTCTGGTTTTTCATTTTTTTTTCACTGAAATAGGAAGAAAAAAATCATCATTGATATTAAGTATGAAAGAGCATGCCATGCAGTTTAGAAGCAGGAAAACATGAAAGCTTTATTGAGAGAAATGGTAGCATCCATTTGTACAGCACCAAAGTACATTTGTGTGTATTTAGAGAACATTCAAAGTGGGGTTTGTCGATATAGCTTTTACCTCCTACATCCATGTTTTGTTTGCTTGAGTGTGGGAGAACCAGGCTGAATTATATTTAATTGAGTTGTGGTCTTAGAAAACGAGTCTGATGATTCAAGAGTCTCTCTGTGGGTGCAGAATCAAAGATATTTTTGAGAAATTGATTATGGTTTTGGCCATGGAATTTTATATAAGTAGAAAAGTTTCAGAATTGCAAAATTCTAGAAGGGTGGCACAATAAATGTGTAATAAATGTGTTCATTGGCTTTTAGGACCTAGAGAGTTAAGATACTAGAAGGTACCAGAAGGTCACACAAGGATTTTGTGATTGAAAGCAACATGCACCAAATGAGACCTGTGAAAGCATCATGGTACTACAAAGTAAAAATTAAAGGGCATGACAACGGAGCTTGGAAAACAGAGTAAATGGTGAAAGAAAGCATGGAAGGGGAATGAAAGGAAACGAGAAGCCAGAGATTCTCGAGGAAGCTACATCCGTGTTTCAAAATATCTGAGAATTAATACTGGGGTCATTTGGAAAGGTTAACAGTGAAAGAGAAACAGAAATCCTTGATAAATTTTAAAGGCCTAGGGTAATGAATAGTGTTAACAACGGAGAAGTGGTGCCCAGATTTTCAGGTGGTGTAATCCTTTTACTTCCTATCGCAGTTTATATTACTTGGAGAGTTTGGACAATGTATTTTGAACACATTCTCCCCTCTTCATCTCCTCCGAAATCATCCTTTCTTCCATAAATACAAAAGTTTGTGCCCTCTAAAAAGAAATAGAAACAATTACAATTTGTGCTGCCTGTATCCTGTTCGATGTGATATATACTGGTCTAATGTGTTAGTTGGATGATAACACTCTAGAAATCTCCAACCCCTCTTTCATGTTCCCATTGTCTTTGTATTTTCTCATCTTCATTATTTTTCTTCAAATTATTCTGCCTCTTTACCTCTCTCCCTCCATCTATCCACTCCTCTCTCTCTCCCAAACCCGCTCCTCCTCTTCCTCCTTTCCTCTCTTCTTCCCTCCCTTCTTCCTTCCTTCCTTCTTCTCCTTTCTTCCTTCCTTCTGGTGTTATAACCCTGGGAATGAAAGAGTTTTGTTGGCTTACACTTCCAAAACACTGGTCATCATTGAAAGAAGTCAGGACAATAACTCAAATATGGTAGGAACCTGGAGGTAGAAGCCAAGGGAGAAATCATGGATAATCACTGCTTACTGGCTTGTTCCTCATGACTTCCTCAGCCTTTTTTCTTATAGAACCTAGGACCCCCATCTCAGAGACAGTATCGCCCACCATGGGTTGGTTTTTCCTCCATCAATCACTAATTAAGGAAATATCCTACAGGCTTGCATACAGCCCAGTCTTATGAAGGCATTTTCTCACTAAGACTTCCTCCTCTCTGGTGACTCTAGCTTGTGTCATGTTAACATAAACCTAGCTAACACACCAAATGTTATTGGTGGTACTTTGAATAAAATATTAGTGATGATTAATCACTAATTTAGAATGATGTGGGAAAAGTAAAGACAAACAAAAAAGAGAAGAACAGAAACTCCAGATTGAGTTCAGAAATCAAATATGAATAGTATGTTAATTGAGAAGATGATTTTTAGTTTTATCCTGGGTCAAGGTCAAGGCTCTCGGATACAGTAGCATACAAGGGTAGGAGGTAGGGATTTCTAGCCAGCTTTATTGAAATAAGATGGATCCCTACACAAATCCAAATCCTTATAATGGTATGGCTAACAGGAGTGATCTGTATCTCTCTGGCTAAAACTCATGCCTACTTTGTCTAATGATGTTGAGACACCTCTCCTAAAAATTAACAAGCAGGCTGGGAATGCATCTTGGTGCCCACATAGAACTCACCTGGGGTATGAGGTTCAGAAGTTCAAGGTCATACTCAATTATGTATAAAGTTTGAGAATTAAGGCTACTCTGAGCCTTATATCAAATAAATAAATAAATAAATAAATAAATAAATAAATAAATAAATAAGGAAAACGAACTAAACAAGCAATACAATCCAATGTCATCACAGTGTCTCTTAATTTATCCTTGTGTTTATCTCATTGATTTGCTATTCATTAATTTCTTCAGAACTATTTCCCAGTTTTACAGTCTACATTCAGCAATATTTTTGTTTTCAATTTAAATCAGTTACTGATAATTATAAAATTATATTTCAAAATTTTATGTTACATATATCTTCACATTTTCATACTTACAACTATTCATAACTGGCTTTGTTATATAACTAGACTTCACTTATTGTATACTTGTTTTAGTAATATCTACAACTGAAATACAGCTATGACTATGTGTGATACATACATATAGGCTTTCTGCATGTTAATTGACATCTTCATTTGAATGATGTGACAATAGTGACACTAGACTAGTTCCTCCAGAGGTAATTTTGCAAGTCATTTGCCTGCTGTTCAGTGGGCTAACAGGTCAGAACCATTTTCCAGTGATTTTTGCAATGAGTCTCAGACCACAGAGGGCAAGTATACTTAAAGTCTCAATGTACATCAAGGCTTGGTTACAAGTTTTTATGGGGAAATGTCTTTTTCCCCCATTCAATGATTAGCCAATTTCAGAGTCCCTGTAGCTGCTGACATGACGGTTTTGGTTTGCATGTCTAACCCAAGTCACTCAGGCTGGGTTTGAATTGCTTAGTTTCCTCCTACTTTTTGAAGACCTGAGTCAATGTGTTGTCCAGAAAGAGGGATGGGTGTCTTTTTCCAGTGTACTCTAAAATTGGAGATGTTTTAAAGATATATGGTGTGCTATTTGTTCTTGGTGTGTAAATTGCAATGTCCAACATTTAGTATTGTAGCTTTGAAGTCAATTCTTATGTTCATATATTTTTTATTAAGAATTTTTTTCATTTTATATACCAATCAGAGATACCCCTCTTCCCTCTTCCTGCCCCCCACCCCCGTCTACTCCGCAACCGACCGCCCATTCTCCACAAGAAGGCAAGGCCTCCCTGGAGGAGGCACATCCAGTAGAGGCAAGTCCAAGCACTTCTCCTTGCTTCAAGACTGAACTAGGTGTCCCATCATAGGTAGTGGGCTCCAAAAAGCCCCCTCATGCACCAGGGATGGATTCTGATTCTACCACCAGGGGGCCCCCAAGCAAATCAAGCTACACAATTGTCTCATCATGCAGAGGGATGGAGGCAGATACAGAGATCCACAGCCAACCACAAGGCAGAGCTCCAGGTGTCCAGTCAGAGAGAGAAGAGGGATTCTATGAGCAAATGCATCAGGATCATGATGGGGAAACCTGCAGAGATGACCAAACCAAACTAGTGAGTACTCTTGAAAGTTGGATCAATGGCTGTAGAGCCTCTATGGGACTGGACTATGTTGACATTTTTAATAAGCACACACACACACACACACACACACACACACACACACACACGTATATATACATATATGTACACATATATGATTACCTTCTATACCTAAAATCCTTTTTCATATATATTTGTTTCTTTTATCATATAATTTATAAATTTCATAAAGGTATAAGAGAATTATCTTTTAGTTGAGTATATCTGACATTCCTACTTTTAAAACCCTGAAGTTTGTTTGTTGGGAATTTCATTCTTTTTTGCTCTTCCATTGGTACCTTCTCAATCTAACCAGTATTTTTATGGGCTACTTAATTTTTAAATATGTATTATTTTCTGTAACATCAATTCTTTTCTTCCATAACTACTTATTTATAGGTTTGTTATTTTCCTTGAAAATTTTCTTTTAAAATACTTATTATAATCACAAAAGTAAAAGAAATAATTATAATAAACAACTAACCAAGAATTCACTTTTGCTATGAAAGTTGATTTCCATTTAACTGTTTATTTTTTCAGTAGTCCTATTCTATTTTTTTAACCTCTGTGAAATTCCAAGAAAACTTCCAGAACAAAAAATTCCAGTATATTTCTGTTTCTTTGTTTTCTGGGACTTGGTCTTACTTAATTGATAGGGTGGCCTCAATTCACTGTCTAAACCAGGCAGATTTAGAAGTAATTGTCAGTCTACTGCAGAATATTAAGTTTTCAAGAATGAGGTACCTGAAGAAGACAAAACTTCTGTATCTCCACAAGCTTTTCTTTCTTGGTTCTGCATGTTCTTCTCCATGGTATAAAATGTAAGTGATGCAGTTGTTGTAGTAAGGCTTAAAAGTTTCTCTTTACCACCCTGTGTGTTTATAAGCAGTGACTTCGTGACTATGGTCCTTAGACGGGTCTTTGCATTGTAATGAAATAACTCTCTCCCAGTGATCTTTTCTTTGGAAATTGAAACTTTATTCTTTCCACTGTTTCTTTTTGTTATTGTTATGGTTGTTTGATTGTTTTATCTTTATAAAATACTGTTTTACATCACCAAGTTGGTACACTTTACTATATTTATACTGTCAGAGCTTCTAAAACAGTAACTTTGGTCATGGACCATCATTAAATTGAACCAGCATTGTAACTTAGAGCTAGTGTTTTGAGAGTGTTATTCACAGGAGAGACAGAAGGAAAATCATTTTTACCTTTGTCTCAAGCAGCTCAGAAACCTTGTTTTCTTATAGTGCATTTGCTACCAAGTTATGGATTCCCCAATTTGTTTATAGACAGTACACGAGCCACCAGACAGCATTTTCAAGGCTGCTAGTGATCTCTTTCATAGGGATTTTTTTTGTTGTTGTTAATGTACTGTGAGTGCAGAATTTATTCATGGTTTGCTATTGATCTATCATTTAGATGCACCTTAATGAATTCTTGAAAAAAATTATTGGATTCCTAATAACTTCATAGTTTTCTGTCATTAAATTTCTGGAAAGAATACACTTGGTGCAGCCATTCAGAATCTCTTTGTAGAAAACGTGTGTGTGTGTGTGTGTGTGTGTGTGTGTGTGTGTGTGTGTGTGTGTGTGTGTGTGTTCATGCACAGATGCACACACATACATGTTTTTACCTGCATACATGCACATTTATGCTCACAGGTAATATTATGCTTCATTCAGGGATTTCCTGTACACATTTTTATTTTGACTTACATTTTTTAATTATTTCTTCTATGTTTCATTTTCTTTATTGGTCATTTTTCATATTGCAACTTTAAGCCCAAACAGATTCACTTCATCTAAAAACAACAAAGTGGACTAATTATGACCTAATTATAATTAATTAGTGATTCATATGTTAGAGATATATGCTAATTTTACAATATTAATCTTGGAAATTCATTTTAAGTTTTATATTCATTTTTATGTTTTGATTGCGTGGGTGCACATGAATGTAGATGCCTGCAGAAGCCTAGAGAGGGCATTAGATACCACTATTCTTTAGTGACATGTAGTTGTAAGCCATCCATTGTGATGATGGGAATCAGACTTGGGTCCCTGAAAGAGTAATATACGCTCATAACTGTTAATTCATCTTTCTGGCAGTCAGATAAATTTAAATTCCCAAGGTAAAATGAGTCCTGTACCTTTTTCCTGCAAAGAAAGTTTTGCTCCACTATGTCTAGCAGGAAAGGTGGAAAAGCCATTGAATAGCAGAGCATAGTCAGCCAGTGGTAACAGAAAGCATTCTGCATTCCCCTTCTTTCCTGGGACATTGTCTTCACTTGCAATTATTTGTGATTTCTACCAAATTCATTTAGCACAATCACTATTCATGTATTTATTCGTGTATTTATTCTCCTTTGCTAAATTCCATGTTGTCCAAAGGATTATGTCTACCGTTCAGCATGGGTGCCAATGAAGATGAGGCCACGTGTAGTCTGCTATGATGATGTCTCATGCTCAGAATTTTGCTAGAGAAGCCTAACAATTAAAAAGATACCTTTTTAATATTTGTAGTAGGAGTGTTTGAAATCATTGAAGTTTTCTGGAAATGAAGTCTTAGTACCATTTCCAAGAAAGAGCAAAATGTATCAGAGTATATCTATATCCGTTCCTCATGGGGTAGAAACACGGTTAGACAAGCAATGAGGATTAAATTATGAGGTAGAAGAAGCTAGAAATGAAGTAGCTAGAAAAGCAGTTGTCATGGTGAATCTGAAATACATAATGGAAAGAGAGAGTGAAGGGGTAAATTAAGACTTCATGAGATTAAACTCAGCAGCAGCAGAAAATTAAATCCAAACCTACTCATCTGCTGCTTGGAAACTGTAGCCAATTCATTTTATAAGAGGAAGAATTGCTTTCCCAAGAAGCAGCCAGAGTTGTAGACTGTGGTTACAGTTGTACTGTTCATTTTTCTGCACTTCTTGTTATTGTTAATAAAAACAATATTATTATAATTGTGCAAAAGTCACTTGGATTTTTAATAAGCTTATGTACTAGTTTATGCTATTCCAGTGTGTACTAAACAGAATGATGAGTAGAGATGTCAAAAAAGCACCTTAGTGCCTAAAACTAAAGCTTCCTTGTTTACCATGGTTTGAGTAGTATGCCCCACAGGAAAATACAGCATTATATAGAGCACAGTAGATATAAGGTTTGGAAGAAAGTGTTATCTAGTAGGTAAGAAGTAGGGTTATTCATCTCTCCATGCTCATAAGAAATGTAGAATTGGGCAAGTTTATAATTCATATTCACTACTTTCTGGCTAAAGAAATGAAGAGATTTTAGAGTAAAAAGGAGAGGCAAAAATGTTGGTTTGTGAAATCCTCAAGAAGGAGATGTTCTTGATTAAAATTCTATAGTAGCATCTCCCCACCCCCTTTCAACTTGGCATTGTTAGTTTCTGTGTGTGCAGGTGTGTTCATTTTATGGGTTCACCTACAGTGTGTATGATCATATTTGTTCATGACTAAGGAAACCAGAGGAAAACTTTAGGATCCCCAGTAGATGTCAACCTTGTTTGTCATTATTGTTGTTTGTTTGTTTGTTTGTTTGTTTGTTTGTTTGTTTTTGAGACAGGGTCACTGTGGCAGTTTGAATGAGAAAGCACCATAGGTTCATATTTATGAATACTTGGCCCTTTGTTGGTGGAAGTGTTTGACAAAGATTAATAGTGGTTTTGTTGCAGGTGGTGTGTTGCAGAGGGTGGACTTTGTGGCTTCAAATGACTAGCACCATTGCCAATGGATCAAAATGTCAACTCTCAGCTGATCTTGTTGTCATTCCTTTTCCCTGCCATCATGAACTCTAAAATTATGAATATTCAAACCTCATGAAATGCTTTCTTTTTATTAGTTGCAAAGCTCATGGTGTTTTTGCACCAATAAAGAAGTAACTGAGACAGAAATTGGTACTGGGAAGTGGGTTATTGTTTTTAAGTGCTGGCTTTGGAGGACTGTGAAAGACTTGGGTACTTTGGTCTTGGAAAGTGGTTGAACACTGTAAGCAGATCTTAAACAGCCATCCTAGTGGGGCACTGGAGAACAGTACTACTGAGAACTAAGCAGACTTAAGAAGCCTAGGACAAAAGATTTGGGGAGGGAGATGATATAAGAAATGTGACCAGAGGCAATTCTTGTGATATTTGGCAAAGAATGTCAGTGTTTTTTGGCCATGTCCTAAGAATTTTCCTGAGTCTAAATTGAAATGTATTGGATACATTTCTTTGAGGAGTATATTTCAAGACAGCTTGGTATTGATTCTGTTGCATATTTATTAGTAATCATTCATATTGGGGTCTGGAGTGAAAAAGAGAAAGAATGGAAAAATAAAATGCAAAATGCACCTTTTAAAGGGAAAAAAGAGTACTCCAGAATCTAATATTGGATCCCAGGTTTGTACTGAAAGAGATAAAATCAAGAAGAAGTCTGATCCACATTGGATACCTTCAGGTCAAGACCTCATACAGCTAATTTTCCAACTTCTGAAATGAAATTGCCTAAGAAAATTTCTGCTCCAAAAAATTAACATCAAAAGAAACCTATAAACATAACTCAATGAGTCCTGGCTTTATCCCCAAGTTGGTAGCCATATATGACAATGTTGCCCAGGTAGTTCTTAAAAGAGGTTGTAGAATCTTCCTCTGCTGTTGTAAAAAATTGCTAAAGCCAGGCATGTGCTTCCAGTAGTTACTGGATGAAGGCTGTATGATGACAGGGCATTCACCAATCTGATTACTGGGGTAAGCCAGTTTAGACACCCTCTCCACTACTGCTAGAAGTCTAAGGTGGAGTCATCCTTGTGGACTCCTGGGAACTTCCCTAGCGCCCAGTTTATCCCTATCCCCATGATGTCTTTCTCTATCATAGTATCTCTCTCATTACTCTCCTACCCTGTCCTGGTTCCAGCTTGACCATCCCATTCCCCACCCCCCAAAAATAGACAAACGTGAGAAGAGGAATCTTAATTGATAACATGTAGTCTGATAAAACAAAAGATAACCAGACTACATATTTTTAATTAAGATTCCTCTTCTCATGCAAATCTATTTTTTGTTAAGTTGATTAAAATCAACCAGGGCAGTCTCATTGCTTTGGAACACACCAACTAGGTTATGCTCACCAATGAGCCCTACCAATCTGTCTCCACCTCCCAACTACTGGGTTTACAAACTCCATAATGCCTTACACATGGATGTTGGGGCTTGAACTCAGGTACACATCTACTGACTGAGCAAACTTCCAAGTCCAAAACTTGTTTCCTTATTTATGCGTATGTTGACTACAAAAGACAGGTAAGGATGTCCACAGAAACCCAACTTGTTAAGTCAGCGATACAGCATATGCATAAGACATTCAAGATGCATAAGACAATCCAAGGAAAGCAGCAGGTATGACTAATGAAGTAAATATCAATCTTGTCATTTAAACACCTTAAGTTAACAAGAAGAGTAGCTATAAATGCTGTAATGGGACAACAGTCAGTAAAAGATGGTAAAGTGATCCAAAATGAGTAAGCATGACTGCCTTGCTGAGAAAGGGAAGATGACCTGGACAGCTCTCACTAAAGATTATGTGACTGGAAATGAGTCACTTGAGACAGGTCCATAGGAAGAAGGCTGTTCAAAAGAATTTGAACACATGAACATGCAGCCAACACTGAAGAGTGGGCCTTAGAGAAGGTGTGGGTATAGAATTCCTTCATCCAGTCTTTTTTCCATGCTTCCTATTTATGATTGAATTAGACAGAGAATAAACCAGAGAATTAAATACAGCTCCAGTAATCCATGTCAGTATAGGAGAAGTTGGTGAATGAAGATGAGATAAAATAGACACACCAAAGTGTAGATTGCTATGTATAATCCATGAACCCTCATCTGCTGAGAGACAACTGTTCCCTCAATAGAAATTAAGTTGTATGTGCAGATTTTCTTTACACAGTGTTTTGAGCAATTTCTTAATTTGGTTTGCTTGAATTAAATTTTGAATTTTAAATAAGAAGGGACAATATTTTAGGTTACAACTCCTGGAAGAAAAGTAGACAGCTAACTTCTGCTTTATTGACTATCTATAACTTGATATCTTTGTCAACTGTCCCTCAGTGGTCTTTTGTTTTTAGTATTTTCATAATAAGAGAAGGAAACAAGATTTTGAAAGCTCAATATAAGAAATATTAGTGTCAGAAAGGACCTCAGAAAGACACAAGAGAGCAGTTTGGAGAAGGAAGACTGAAAGAAGGCTTGTGGATTTTAAATAAAAGGAAGTATCTGAGGTCACAGAAAAGGACACAAAATTGTGATAAGAATGTCCATGTGTCATTCTCCACAATAGATGGCTACTGGTGGGGATAGCATGGGGAAGGCCCCACTTTTCTTTAAGGAACTGGCAACCGGGAGTTTGACTATGCTTTATTAGCTCTATGGATAGCACATATTGGACTTATTTTCATTCTTTCTTATAATTTGTTTCGGGGGGAGAGGCCACAAGGATGCGAGTAGACCAGAGAGGACTGGACAGTGTAGGGGATTGGGGTGCACTGTGTGAAATTCCCAAATAATCAATAAAATATTATGTTTAAAAAAGAAGGAAAATAGTGAAGGCAAAGAAAGATATACTTATCCCTGTCTCTTCTATCTACCAATCAATCTGTCTGTCTGTCTGTCTGTCTATCTACCTACCTATCATATATCTATCTATCTATCATCTATATTAGCTCTATCTTTCTATATTTTAACAGCTTCCTTATGATACATATTGTTCTTTTCTCTGGTCACACAATAGTCTAATGAAACTTATTTTTATTATATTATAGGATATTAACATTTATTGCTATGAATTTTATACTAATTAATTTTCTTTTAGAAAGGTCATAGAAATTATTTTTCCACCAGATGGAACACACAAGTTTTCTTTATGTATGTGGACTCCCCTCTAAAGCTTGGCATTATATTGTCATGGTATAATTATCTGAGAGGAGAAATGAATGCTTAGCTTATTTCAGGTGCTTCCTAAAGGTTGGGGTCTACTGGGTCAAAGCCTATACAATGCCCTTTCAGTTATTCTATTTGTTCTAGTGACAGGTGATTTTCAGTCATCAGATATAAGACTGAGAGGAGAAAACAACTACATTTTTAAAGGAGAAAATTACCATATTTTCACAAGCCTTGGGATGTTCCAGGCCTACCATTACTTCTGGTCATATGAAAGGAAAAAAAAACTGCTTCAATGTGTTTCTAGAAACAAAATTGACTTCTTCCTAGAAAAATAGTAGTATAAACACAACTACAGACCAATGTACAAAAAAAAAAAATAAAGTCTAAAATACAGCAGGAAATTATCTGAAAGTGGTGGTAGCTAGCAGTCCTCTAGTAACAAGTTCTAATATAAACAAGTTGTGTTCAGATGAGAGCCAAAAAAGATGAGAAATAAAGGAGCTAGAGCTGGAGAGATGGTACAACAGATAAGATCCCTGGCCGCACTTGCGGAAGACACAAGTTCTGTTCCTATACCATTGATCTGGTCACACCAGCTGTAATTCTAGCTCTAGGACATCTAGCATCTTTTATGGCTTCTATGAGCATATGCATTTCTGGGTATGTGCATACAAGCTGACTCAAATATGTATACTTCAAAATAAAAACAAAATTAAGTATTTTTAAAACTCTACAAAACTAATCAAAAATAGATATTAAAATGAATCAATCAGAAAAACTATTCTATATTACATTACTAGTTCTTTATCAACTTTAAAAAGGACCAAAAGATAATCAGAGTATACATACAGTACTCCTAAAGACATGTGTTTTGGAGACAGAGTGAATGGTAGCTGGCATGATTTATCAGTTTGAGAAGGTAAGAAATATTTTACATGCACAGTTTTTGGGATGAAAAGTGAAAAAAATCAATTTTAAATTCATAGTCTAAGCCTGAATTTTATGTTCCACAATAAATTTTTCAAAGTAAAATAGAACTTAAAAATAGAATATATAAAGCATGTGTGGTTGAATATTATGGGAGGGGGTAGACTGATACACAGCCATTGGAATTGAAAAAAACTCAATTTCCTGCATTATATTTGAAATATCAGTTGGTGGGGGTGAATTCCAGGAACTACCAAAGCAAATATGACACCAGGTATTCATCTTTGGAAAAGTTTAATACAACAGATTCTTTCATATGCTAATTAGTTGAAAATAAAATGAATCCCACAGTAGAGAAGAACTCAATTATTAAAGACAATATGGAAGCTACAGAGAACAACACTTCAACTTAAGAAAATGGGGAAGTACCTAGCCACAAAAAAATATTTAAAAAATTAGGCCGGCGTGAGGAAAACTGCTTAGAAAGAATATAAACAAAATTCCCTCTGTATCATTTATGTAGTCTATGGGGGATGGATATATGGAAATATTTTTACAAACAGGTGGATGTTTGCTTCATTTTGTTAGTATATTAACAATTTTATATACTGTGACAATATCTCCATATTCATATGCATGCCCTAGTATTTTCCCCTTGGAATTTCTTCCTTTGAGAAAAATTGTTTGAAGCATAGGAATGCTTGTAGACTAATGTTCCAAGTGGTCATTTGTAGATGTAACCAACCATCTTATTAAATAAGAAACACAGAGCCAATGCAAAGAAGAAAGCCAAGAGATCAGATCTAAGAGCCTTACCCGCCTGCTGCAGCTAGCCTCTTAAGCCAAGAGACCTTTCTGAAAGAGACCTACTTCTTGTCTGTTTGTCTTTATATAGACTTTCTGTTCTGCCTTCTCATTGGTTGTAAACCCAACCATATGACTGCCTCGTCATTGCCTGTATGTACAGCCCTTCCGGTCTTCTATGGTATTGAGATTAAAGGCGTGTGTCTCCAATGCTGGCTGTATCCTTGAACACACAGAGATCTACCTAGCTCTGCCTACCAAGTGCTGGGATTAAAGGCATGTACCATGAAAGCCCAGCTCTGCTATGGCTTCCTATTAGCTCTGACCCCCAGGCAACTTTATTAACATACAAATAAAATCACATTTCAGTACAAATAAAATATCACCATAGGTCATTGTGGTGATATTTTGTTTTACTCATTAATAAATAAAATTTGCCTGAAGATCAGGGGACAGAATCAATCATCCACTAGATTAAACATAGAGGCTATGGTGGCATACACCTTTAATCCTAACCCTTATGAAGCAGAGATCCAGACAGATTAAAGCCACCCTGGACAACATAAGATTGATCCAGTCCACGAGAGAAACAGCCAGGCAGTGGTGGCACACACCTCTAACCCCAGTCCTTGAGAGTCACACACCTTTAATCCCAGAATTTGAGATTTCATGCCCCTGCTACCAGTATTTGGGAAGCATACATGCCATTAATCCCAGCACTAGGAAGGTTGAGCCAGGAGATGATATGGCTGAGCAGAGAAAGACATATAAGTTGTGAGGAGACATGAACTCCAGGGACTTTTCAGCTGAGGACTCAGAGGCATTCAGTCTGAGCATTCATGGAGACAGGATCTTCTCTTTTCAGCTGAAAAAGTTGGCTAGGTGAGAAATGACTTTAGCTTGTTTCCTCTGATCTTTCAACATTTACCCTAATATCTGGCTCTGAGTTTTTATTAATACCAATTAGGATTCATGCAATAGGTCATTTCATTCTGTGATTTGAAAAGAGTTAAGAGGCATAAGTAGGAAAATGATTTCTAGCACCAGAAATATTTGGATTAGCATAAATGAGCAAATGTGTTAGTCACTTTTCTTGTGGCTGTGACAAAAGACATTACAGATACAGCTTAAGGATGAAACAGTTATTTTTGACTCATATTTGAAACTATGGTCCTTCATGGTTTATATATTCAGTCCTCTTCAAATAAAGGCAATTTCCTAAAATCTTGGCTATAACATGACTCCTGAAGTAGGACCAACATATTTCACTGTTGCATTCTGCTTTCAACCAATCAATTTTAGTTAAAGTGAACATAGGCACACACACACACACACACACACACACACACACACACACACACTTAGAGAGAGACACATGTAACACAAGCCTACATACACACAGACACATATATACTCACATAGAGGAACAGAGAGACAGATACACACATATGTACATATACACATAAATTCACACAGTGACACAGTCAGACAAACAGAGACAGGCAAACAGAGCAAATAAGTGAAAGATAGATACATGATAGATAGATAGATAGATAGATAGATAGATAGATAGATAGATAGATAGATAGATAGATGATAGATAGAACATATATATATATGTATATATATATATATATATACAAAAGTATATTCACACAGGGACACAGAGACATACACACACACACACACACACACACACACATGCCCATACGTACGTACGTACGTACATATGTACGTATACATCACCACCTAAACCACCACATGAATGAAAGAAAATGTGTTTTTCATCAACATGTTGAGACCAATTTATACAACTTTTAAAATTTCAGATACATTTTAAAGCTTAATATATAAACAATTATATAAAGGTGCTTTTTAGTAAAGAAATTTAATGAGATTACTGTCCACTCAAACACATCACTTTGATGATTTTATTATATTTTCTACTGGATTTACTATTTTGAATAGTGTCTTTATATTTGGTGCTTAAAAATATTGAAAATGCTGAGGAATGATAGTACAAATCTTTATGACTCATGTAGTCTGATAATACATTTCTATCTTGAAATAGACACCTTTGGGGCTATTTTTACCACAGAAGTTGGTAAGCAATCTGAATCGAGGTTTATTTTACTTTTATCTGAAAGCTGGTCTGTAAACAGTTGCTATAAAAACAATGGATTTAAGGAATGATTTCAAAGTAATGGTGGTTAACACCTGTCTAGAAGCCCCTGAGTCACGACTTCCTCGCAATTTTCATTTCCCTGGACTAACATCATTCCGAAGGCCCAGGCAGAGAGATGGTGTCATGAAACCTTGATAGGATTGAGGAAGATCTAATGTATATAGCAGTCAGTTTCCCTGCCCAAGATTCACAGAATGCTAGATTTCATTTTAAGATATATATATATTTTTTTAATTTATGTGTATGTCTGTGTCTTTCTCTGTAAATGCCAGGTATTTGCTGAGGCCCACAGAGGTCAGAATGGAGCATCAGATCTTCTAGAGCTGGAAGATCTAAAATAGGTGTGGAAAACTTAACTCCAGTCCTCTGAAAGAACAGAAACTGTTCTTAACCACTCAGAAACCTTTTGTTAATCCTCACTTTGGGCCAGAGAATAACCTGGAGCATTGTGAATAATTAGTGAAGCAATTCATATTTACTCTGAAGTAAGTATTTTCTATCAAAATGATCTTGGCTTTCTTAATGCTGGATAATTTGCTCTTACACAGGTAAAATTTAATTCACAAATAAGGATCAGTGGGTGAGTTGTACAGGACATTTCCTGGGGTCACTGGCCATTTATAAAATACATTTCTTTCCATACCTCCGCTCATCTATGTAAACTTTTGGCACCAACTATAACTCAGTTCACATGCTGAAACCCATCAAAAAAAGTCACCAATATATAATAAAGTAATGAAACCATGAATCAACAAAAGGGACTTTATTCAGTTTCAGAACCCAGAATAAAATACATTTGTTTCCACCACTAAAGTTTCCTTGACATGCCTAAAATAAATTCATATGTAAGGGTTTTATGTGTAGTCCAATAGTGTACAAACATGAATTGCTAATACATGCTGCAGAACTAACTCCTTTCCTCAGATTAGACGATGAGAGACCCAAGCCTAGGCAAACAAATTCCTCTGTTCTCAGTGATTTCAGCTATTATGCAATTTATTGATAACACTTGTTCAAGAAAATGCTATCTTGAGGTGTAAGGTACTTGAAGACATGTTTTCTTCAATTTCAATGAATATTTTTCAATTGCAGTAGATGGATGATTTTTTTCCCACTGTGAAAAAAAGGGGGAAATGTTGAGTTGATATATTCCCTTCTTGATACCATGATATCTCTATTTCACTGATAGACTCTTTTGATAGTTTAGGGCTTAGAGCAATTTTCAATTGTCAATTTAGTGTGATACTTAATACTGAAAACCAACTTGATAGGATTTAAAACCATCTCGTTGACAAACTTCTGAGTATTGTTGCAGAAATCCTACTAGGTCTTATTAAAAATCCCAGAGCCAGATATCAGGGTAAATGCTAAATGTTTAGAGGAAACAAGCCACCGCCACTTCTCTCCTTGCCAACTCCCCAGCCAAAAGGGAAAGATCCTGTCTCAAGGAACTCTCAGACTGAATGCCCCTGAGTCCTCAGCTGAATTCCAGTCTCTTCCCACCTTGTATGCCTTTCTCTGCCCAGCCATATCACTTCCTGGTTCAACCTTCCCAGTGTTGGGATTAATGGTGTGTGTGCTTACCAAATACTGGGAACAAAGGCATGAGGTCCCAAGTGCTGGGATTAAAGGTGTGTGCCATCACTACCTGGCTTCTATGTTTTATCTAGTAGCTGGCTCTGTCCTCTGATCTTCAGGCAAATTTAATTTTATAAAGTACAAACAAAATATCACCACAGAGTATATCTAAAAGGAGTTTTATGCATTGGATTAATTGATATGGGAAGACCTACCCTACATGTGATGAGACTAGCCCATAGAAGAAGGAAAAATATCTTAATAAAACAAAGAAGAAAGATAGCTGAGTACCTGTGTCTGTTTCTTAGTTACTTTTCTTTTACTGTAATAAGATGTAGGCAACTTATCAAAGTGTTTATTTCGGGGTTACAGTTTCAGAGGGCTAGAGGCTGCATGACAGCAGTCAGGAAGACATAACACTGAAACAGAGGCAGAGGAGGGGAGTTTGAACGGCATGAGTCTTTAGAAACCTCTAAGGCCTTCTCTGTTGACACACTTCTCCAAAAAGACCAAACCTTCTAACCCTTACCAAATAGTTACACCAACTGGGAAACATGAATTGAAAGATATGAACTTGTGGGGGCCATGCTCATTCAAATCATCACCATGCATCTATATGGATGAAATGTGCTTAACTTACTGAAGCTCTTGCCTCCATGATTGACTACATCCTCAAACTGTGACCCCAAATTATCCTTTTTCTAATTTGCTTTTATCAGGTGTTTTATCAGAACATTGAGAAAAGTAGCAATTATAAGACATCACAGAAAATTCTCATGTACACCCTGCCTCTACACAGAGTTCCCTCATCATCAGCCTCACTCTGCAGACTGATAACACTCTCAACAATATATGCAAGTACTTTAATACACCATAGTTATGCATCTCCCATAGTTTATATTAAGGTTAATTACTGGCATCATACATATTGCAGATCGTGTCTCTATGTGTTACAGCCATAAAACATTACATAAAATATAGTGGCAGCTGAGGAACTTGCCTCAGGAGTGAAAAGTGACAATAAATTTATAATTTGTGTTTAGTAAAAGTCAATGGACTTTGAAGTACTCTAGAGGGATTACTGGAGGTTTAAAAATATTTGTGTATCAACAACAGAATTAAAAGTCTTGACAAACACTATATTTTCCAGATTTTTTAAAAATCCTTTTAGTAAAACTTATTTACATTAATTTTGGTGACATCATACCTTCCCTTATGATTATTAGCAAGTTGTATTAATTACTCCATTTTGTAGAAGTATAAAGACTGAATTTTGTGATTACATTGAAGTTCCAATTAATACCAAAGTAAAATTTCATTAACCCCATTATATTTGAATATATGTTCTGGAAATAGGTAGAGAGCCAAACTTCAGATGCTAACCTGAGAAAGAATGTTTTTCAGGTTTAAGAATCTGTTTTGTTTTTTGTTAGTGTGTAGGTAGCATGCGTTTCAAACTTGTTTCTTTTTACTTTAGAGACATTTGACTTCAGACTGTTCATCTCCATAATATAAAGACAAAATATATTCTCTAAAGTATGAAGGTTAAACTTAAGAGCCCCAAAAAGCTGATATGGATTCTATTCATTAGATATGACTGCTTTGGTTGCATATAATAAATAAATGCTAAGGCCCTATTGCTTAGGATATAGTCCAACTTCTTCCACACAGACTAGATTTCACAGTTCTAACCGGGGCTGTACAAGACATCAGTGGAAATGCCCTTGCAGAACTATCTACATACTATAATGGCCTACCAGACATAATATGGCTACTGTTGTCAGGGGTATGATGGTCACTGGGGTAATCTACCACTTTCTGATTGGATTTGAGGCTTTCTCTGTTGAAGAAAATACGTGCTTGGGATTCTAATCTTGACAAAATTCCATACTTAGGGAAAACACAGTCCATAGTAGGGAACCTCCCAGTTTTGTTTTACTAAATGTACATGCTGTCAAACTCTCTCCCTCATATTTACATTTTAATACATAGATTAGTCCTATTCTCAACATTGAAGAATCTATCTAATTATTCTTTATCAATAAAAACTTGGATGTTAGATATTGGGATAAAGACCTGACTGATTTGAGAAGTGACCTCAACTTCCTCTCTCTCTCCCTTCTCTACTCAAAAATGCCAAGCACCTCTCTAAGCCCCTCTGTACTGCTTCCTGTATCTCTCTCTGTATGCTCTCAGTCCTCCAAAACCTCTATGGCTAATTTTGATCAGCTAGTAGCTACCTATGTCCTCTGATTCAAAGTAAACATTCTTGTCATAGTATGACCAAAATACTCCCACAATATTCCCTCTTTTTGTATAATCAAAAAGGGAATGTTTTTAACTCTAACACAGTAAAACTATATTGAATAATAATAATTATCAGGTAAGAATTATATTCACAATGTCCAGTCCATTTGCATTGGGCAAATTTAGAGAAAATATTCTATTATTGACCCTATCTTGTTGAGTGCAAAGTTTTGTACCTAATTCATTTTCTCTTCTAACTTGTATCATCAACCAAAAACTATTTTTCAGACTTCAAAACATTTTCTTAGATGAAGAATTTATGTTTTTATGTCTCTCAATTTTACACAATTTGTATCACTTTTGTGGACTTTTTTTCTGAATTTGGTAACAAAGAACATGATAACTATAACTATCTCTTCTTCCACTTTATCAGAGACCCGGGAAGGATGTAATATTACCTGAGTAAACAGGAAGTACAGAGAAAACAACTTCCAAAACTATATAAATGACAGAAACTGATGGCTGCCTGGACAGTCACACAAGTTTTTTTTTTTCAAGTTTGAGACATCCATCTACAGAATACAGGCCTAGAATATCTGACAGACTTTTCTGTGAAGCAGGAAGTTTTGAAATACTGCTCTGCCTTGTCTTGGCAAAGCCTGGCAGTCACCTTCTTTGGCATTTGGCTTGTCCAATTTGGACAGTATACTGTCAGCAGTAGAGGCAAGGGCAGTTTCTTGCCCAGTGGCTAACTTTGCCACAATAAAAACAAACTCCACATGGAGGTTCATTAACACCTATCATCCTTTCTTGACATAAATTGTTGCTGCCTGGAGTAGATGTGTCTCAATGTCATGAATAGCCTTAGATTATTGAAACATCTTAAATACCATATTCTGTAGCTCTCTGAAGTATTTGAAGACCACGTATCTATCGAAAATATATCTCTGCTTATCCTTGAAAACATTCCCAACATGGTCACAAATTTGATTATTAGATGACTAACTACAAACCTATATTTTTTTAATTATTCTAAATAGTTTGTAGTAATAACTTTTAAGGACAAAAATTTACATTAGATTGTTAAATGAGCTACGTAAGTACAATACCTTAAACAAGAGAAGACATAGTATAATAAAAAGTAACCTTAAATGTGTATCAATGTACAAAAATCCATACCAATGTAAAATATTTGAGAATAATAGGTGCTTTTTAGTTTAAGGTAGATTTAATATACTATCATTATATCCTATCATTCCTATATCCCCCGTTTTCTTTTCAGAAAGAGATACGACTCTAATCTCCCTTGCTTAGTTTCTTCCCTTACCATGACCAGTAATAATTTGCAACCAACCTCTCTAAGAAATGACAAACATTCATAACTGATTCAACAACCAGGAAGCACTCACCCCACATGTTGGGAATGTGAGCATTGGGTTTTTAAAATTACTTTCTGCTGTCTAGAGGCAATGGCACCATTCTGGGACCCTGAGAAACCTGAACTAATGGTCAAGTCCTTGGAAAACCAGCAGTAACATTTTTTTTTGTCCAGTGTCTGTGTAATAGGAATTAACAGGGCTCATCTGAAGTCCAGGCTAGAGTGAGTGGTCTGTGAGACTGGACCATCTGAGCTAGCAGCTTTGAAATTGTCCTGAGCAGTTTGTTATCCAAAGCTGATCTTTGGGTGGTCTTTGTCAAATTAATGACATTACCAAAATCCAGGTGGAATCATCATTGTGGGCCCTCATTATCTTTTTGGATACTTCAAAGATCACTGTTAGGAATGGTTATGGTTCACTGCAGAAGATTTAAGCATTTTAAATATCATATGCAGCAGATCTTGGAAAGATTAAAGGTCTGTGATTTGTTAAATAAATCTTGGGCCAGCCGTCTGAAAGGCAGACACAGGGGGGCATGAGGAAGGAGCCATCATGACAGGAAGTCAGAACCCTGGGCCACTTGAATGACAGAGTCGGCCTCTGACATTTAGGGCCAAGTACAGGTGGCAGCTGGAGACTGCTGTAGAAAGAATGCAACAAGAATACCCCAGACTCCCATAGAGGTCCTGGGGGCAATGAGGGAAAGCCATCCACAGTGGCAACTACAGCAGGTGCAATGTTAGGGGAAAGGGGTTGCCTTGTGATTCCATGCCCCACATTATATGCTGGACAAAGTGTTGACTAATTATTCTTTATCAATAACAATTCAAAAGTAAGCTACCAGGGTAAAAACTTGACTGATCAGAGAAGCGGTGGAGAAGCAACCAGTGACCTCTTCTTTCTCTCTCTCCTTCCATGGTCCAAAAAAGCTGAGCATTTTTCAAGCCCCTCCCTAATACTTCCTGTGTCTTTTCTATATGTCCTTGGTCCTCCAAAACCTCTATGGCTAATTTTGGTCAGCTCATAGCTAGCTCTGCCCTCTGATTGAAAGTAACTTTATTGGCAGTCTCAAAGTGTCAGAATGTAATCAAAATATTCCACAACACATTGGCTAGAAAAGCTTCTTTTTGCAGTATCTCATAAATGCTGAGAATAAAATGACTGTTGTGTGCTAAGCTCAAAATGATACATCAGCATAAACCCCTTGTCAAAGACCAGGAAACAGAAGAAAAAGTAAAAAGAATATAAGAGCCAGAGATGAGAGGAGTGCATGTAGATATTGTCTTATGGACATGACATGGGCCTTACACTCACAAACTATGCTGTTTTGTTTACCTACACAAGGTCAAGACTTTCTACATTCATGCATAGATGAACTCATGAGACCTAACAAACGAGCTGTTGGTAATTGATGGTTGTAAAGGAAGGAGTCATTTTACTTTATGGTTTTGACCATAGGTAGGTTGCTTGTGCTCAAGTGGATCACCCTACACCCCTGTAAACACATGGCACATCAACTGGACTGGATCTTGGCTTTGAATATGGGAGGGAATTATTGGTGGTACACAATGGTATTCAGGGTTTGGAAAGTACTAGTGATTCATTTTCTTCTGTTACATTTCACTTAATAAACCTCAGTCCAACCATAAAATTGACATGAGATGACAGATTTCTGTTTGGCATGAGGACCTGTTATGTTGTTCCAAGAGGACATTTATCTTTTCCTTGGTAATGTTAACAGCTCAGTTTTATGGAGTGTTTGATGGAACCATTGTTAAGCTCACCAATGAGACCTAAATACGTAGACAAGAGAAATCAGGTTTACCTGGAGTACCATTATTCCGAGTTAACAATTTCATTCATTCTTATCCGTTTGTCTCCCTGTTCTACCACCTGAGTTGGGGCATCATCAGGTTCTTTTCTCCTCTTAATAGTTTTCATGTTTGCTGTTGTTTTGGCTTGCTTTTATTGTGATAAAATACATATTGTATAAAGTTCACTATAGATTTTAATTATGTGACCTATTAATATTAAATGTTAGTTATGTTTTATAACCATCACTAACTTTTGTCTTGAGTTCACCAAATGTTTCAAAATTTCAATTTCTTGCCCATTTAATAAAATATCTCCATTCCTATACTCCTCCATATACCAGCAGTCACATTCTGCTTCCTCCTATTCTGATTTTGGGTACTCCTAAGGTTTTTTTTATATAATCAGAAGTATGAATTATATACTGTTTATCTCCTGGTTAGAGTAATTCCGCTAGCATAATAACCTCAACCATTATCCATGTTTTAATAAGTAGGAAAATTTCATTTTGTTATTGAAGAATATTTTGCTATATACATACACACTCTTCCCTCTTTGCTTCCCCATTGATTCATCTGTGGAAGTTTGGGTTGTTCCCACAATTTAGATGTTATAATGCTGTTGTAAACAAAGGAATGCAGATATCTCTTTAATGGTAACTTTCTGGTCTTGTGAACATATACCTTTCTGTTCTTTTGAATATATACACAGAGATAATATGTATGCATGTGTGTATCTTTGTCTCTTTGTGTCAGTAAATACATACATACATATATATATATATATATATATATAAAATGTACATATAATCTTATATTTGTCAAAAATGCAAAAACCAAGCTGGATGAAAGATAAAACCCACCTTTAATCCTAGCAACTCAGGAGGCAGAACCGGGTGGATCTCTGTGAGTTGAAGCTAGGCCTGGTCTAAACAGCTAGCTTAGACAGATACCAAACTACATGGAGAAACCCTGTCTCAGAAAAAAGAAAGAAAGGATGAAAGAAAATGCAAAAACAGAGATAAGGATATTAAAAATATTTTCAATGAAAAATGATAAATATTCAGATGTGATCTCATAGTATGCTTCTAGTATAGAAATGTTGGGTCAGGCATGATAAACAGACTAAGCAGATCATGGCATGGTGTGGAGAGTTTATTTTATTTATTTGATGGATCATGAGCAGGACATAGGAGTAACATGGAGAAAATTGTTTGCAGTCAATTGTTTTGCAATCTGTAGCATGATATCTCAAGGTATCTACTGTATGCCTTGCATCTGAGTTCTTGCTTTATATACTGGCTGACCATTATACGCTATGTACTTATATGTTCTTATTAACATATTTATCATTGAGCAACATTCTGTTAAAAAAAGAAATAACACACACTGTGTATTTCTGGGTAGAGATTGTGTTAACGAGCATCTATATCTACATAAAGTGAGAATTCCCACAGACAACCCTTCTGTCTAGGCAAATGTATCTGCGTACATTGTTCTTATATGGTGATTATACCCAGACCCCCTACAATGAATTTCATTCCACAGTTCCATCCAGTAATTACAGCCCAATGGCATGGATCTCTGAGTTATATGGTTTTATCTCTCAACCCTAAAAATGAATTCTAGTGAAGATGTCCATGAATTAAACATCTGTCCAGAATACCATGCCTGAATAAAAGCAAAGTAACTATGAATTACATTTATAAGAATTGTTATCAGAGAATGATATGACATCTTGTACCAAAGAAATTGCTAGGACCTCATGCCATCAGTAGAGTACGTATGTTTCAGTTACTTTAGGTTGGTGCAATAAAACACCATGACTGTGGAAATTTGAATGTAATTGCCCCCATAAGCTCATAGAGAGTGCCACTATTAGGAGGTATGGTTTTGTTGGAGTAGGTATGGCCTTGTTAGAAGAATTATGTCACTGTGGGTGCAGGTTTTGATGTTTCCAATGTTCAACATACCACCCAGTGTCTTACACTATTTCCTGTTGCCTGCAAGATGTAGGACTCTCAGCTACTTCACCAGCACCTTGTCTGCCTGCATGTCCCTATGCTCCCCACCATAATGATAATGGACTGAACTTCTGAACTGTAAGTGAGCCGTTCCAATCGAATGTTTTCCTTTATAAGCGTTGCCGTGGTCTTGGTGTCTTTTCACGGCAATAGAAATCCTAACTAAGACAATGACCAAAAGCAAGGTATGGAATAAGAATCTTATTTTTGGCTTATGGCTGCAGAAGAGCAGTTAACATTGATGGTAGAAGCATGGCAGCAGGCAGTCCGAAACAGAAGCTGGAGATCATATCATTTCCAACAGCAAATGTGACTCAGAGAGAAAGAACTTGAAGGGGGTGAATCTATAAACTCTTAAAAGGCACCTGATGATGTACTTTCTCCAAAAATCTTCATGTCCTTCAGATTCCATAACACCCTCAAGAGTTCAAATATATGAGCCTGTGGGACACATTTCTTATTTAAATTATCTCAGAATATATATTTGCCACTGGTAATATACCTTGCTGTTAGATCATTATTATTTTTCTAAAATATCTTAACTAATACAGATTGATTGTTTATATATTATTATTTAGGAAATATCTGAATGATCATTGAAAAGTATCTTTACTGGGGCAGTTTCATCAGCTTATGATATACTAACTTTGAGACCTCTTTGAGTTTATTTTAGGGATCTAATAATCAAAAACATTCTCAAGGCAAATTAGTAATTTGGACAGCATAACTATTCAAAAACACATACAGTTTTTATGTATCAAAATCTTGACAATTCTGAGAAAGTGAAATTTAGAAAGCATTCCCAAACCTGAATGTGGTTATTTTGTTTGTCTGATTTACTTTCCTCATTTTGTGATGGTAAAGGGGTCTCATATAATCCAGGCTGGCCTGTAAGTCACAATTCTCCTGTCTCAGCCTGCCAAATGTTTGGATTGCAAGCATACACACTATTTGGCTTTTTGGTCTTGTTCCTCCCATTAGATTTTAGTTTTATGTAGGTTTATCATTAGTAACTCTAAAAATTCTGAAAACTCAGGTCTCAACAGAAAGGAAAAGACTTTTATTTTATCTATTTTGATTGATTGATACATTGTTAGAAAAAAATTGCTTGGGATATTGACCAAAGCTTGAGGGCATAATCTAGTTTCTTGAGATTTATCAGCAGTTTTTCTCCAAGGCTAGGCTTTTATACATCTTTATGGATCCCACTTATATTGAAGTTCAAGCTATAGGAAAAAGATCATTCTAAACAGAATTGTTAATGCAATGAATTAAAGGTTTGATTTAGATCAAATGTATCCTTAAAGTAATTTTGTGTAGTAGAAAGTAGCACACTAAAATATTTTTGCTTTCCTGTCTTCTAGAAAAGTAGAGCATATTGGCCAATGACTGACATTGAGGGTATCTGAGTTTTAGCTGGGGAGAAAGTTCAACAATTGAGTCCTTCCTCATTCTTAAGAACATCCATCTTGGTTCTTCGCACCAACTCTGGACAGTTCACAACTATATCAACTTCAGTTCCAGGGAACCTAGTGCCATCTTCTGATGTAGACAGATACCTGCACATATGCACTCACACAAACACATGAACATAAATAAATAAATAAATAAATAAATAAATAAATAAATAAATAAATAAATAAATATGAAAATAAATGAAAAGAAGAAAAGAAACATTCCCTTCTGAGAGCCTTATATGCATGAAGAAAGTATTAAATTCACTATTTGCTATTTCTGTTAGTGAAGACATAAAAAAATGTTCATAATAATTTATGTCACTTAGCTGAAATTGAAAACTATGAAAATGAATAGAAAAATCATACAACAGAAAAGAAGAATCGGGAAACCAAAGAAATATTTTTTAAAAATGAAACAAAATAAGAAGGTAAAACACTAAGTTCAAATGCACTAAAATGCTATAGTTCTTAAAATAGAAAATGTTTTTGATTATTGGATCCCTAAAAGAGGTCTCAAAGCTATTATATTATAAGCTGGCTAAACTGCTCCAGTGAAGACACTTTTCATTCATCATTCCGATAGTCACTAAATAGTAATATATAAACAATGCATCTGTATTAGTTAAAATATTTTAGAAAAATAATATTTTTGGCATGAACACTGATGTATAGACCAATAGGATAAAATACAAACTGGAAGTGAATCCATATATTCACAGTCAATTGATTTTCAACAAAAGTACAAATTGCTCCAGCATTGCAGGGTAAAGGTGTTTCTAGTAACAGGTAATAACAGTTAAACTTTTGTTATGAATAAAAGCAAATCTTTAGTCCTGGATATTTCACAAGGCCTGTGGAGTATATGTCCTGTTGGTTTATGGCAACAAATAAATTTTTATGTATACCTTGTATATACATTGATCACTATTTATGAAACAACTGAAAGTCAGTTAAACATAGACATAGTTTATCTATTGGGACTTACCATAATGGTTTCTAAGAGTTTAATTGCTTCTAACCTGTTTTGATGTTATAAATTAACCTGCCATTAATTTGTTTCAGAAAGAAATGGATAAAGGTTATATATATATATATATATATATATATATATATATATATATATATATATATATTGGTTTTTCGAGTGATAAAAGTAATTTTTAAATGAAAGTATTTTTCAATGATAGGACATAAAGGTTTTTCTGTATTTTTATTTTAGCTGCTGGAAGACACAAAATTGAAATTCTTGGGGCTGGAAAGATGTATGAGTTAAGAGCACTTGCTGTTTTTACAAGGAATCAGAGTTGAGTTCGTAGCAGCTACATTGAGCAACTAAATACCACCTGCAATTCCAGTTTCAGGGAATCTGATGCTCTCTTGTGGTTTTCATGGTCACCCACACATATGTGGCACACATACACATAGGGACACCCAGACCCACATATCACATGCATACATGAGGACACACAAATAGCACACACACACACACACACACACACACACACACACACACACACACACACTTAAAAATAAACAAGATAGTAGTTCAATCTTGTAGCCCAGCCCCAAAACTTGGAAAATGAAGGCAAGAGGATCAGAAGTTTGACATCATCATTAGCTACATAGTGAGTTTCAGATCAGCCTGGATGCAAACACAGAAAAGATAACAAATAGAGCAAGACAATCCCTTTCACCATATAAACACACAGTGATATATAGGTTTATATCCAAGAAACAGGCATTGATCAGATAACAGATCCACTGATTAATGGTAGACATTCTAACCTTCCAACCAGTGGGAAATAAGTGTTTGTTTATACAGCTTACAACAATTCTGTATCAGTTCAAATGGATTAAAACAATATGGAGACACAAAGCAAGCTCTATTCATATGTGATTGATTAATGATGGTATTAATGTGGACACTTAATGAATTATTTCCAGTCATGGCTTGAGACAATTTTGAGTAGAAATGTGCGATTTCATAATCTCAAATTAGTTCTAAGAAAAGGAGACCTGAGTCAATTAAATTATTAATTGAAATGTATGCTTATATGGGAAATTCCCTTCCTCATATCATAAAACCCAGGATCATCATTTCCAGAACTTGCTTACCCAAATACCTTTAATGCAGCTACTTCAGTAGAATAAAGACTTTTATAAATTATTCTCAATGTAAATAAGTTCATATTATTTGTCCAAAAATTTTTTAAATCAGATGGAAGCATTCTTAGACAATAATTTTCTTTTAAAAAGTATCTCCACCTGTTTTATTTTTTTTTAAGTGAGATGTGTGTGGGACTCAAGGACATAAAGAGAAGGCCTGCATCATGTGCATTACCAATATTATAAAAGGTAGAATTTTGAGAGAGGGAAAAGATGCTTTGGGCTCCTAAGGAAGTGATGAAAGTTATGTATCCTCTTCCAAAACAGGGCATGAGTTTGCACCATTGGTCAGATGAGGGTTGAGGCTTGGGCAAGAAGGTAAGGGACAAACCAGGTAAGGCAAGAAAGAGAAGATAGCAACAGATAGCCACCCTATAACTAAATGCAGCACATACCTGCATTTCAAATGATCATGTTTTAATATTCCTGTAGATGTAAACAACCATCTTATTAAATAAGAAACACAGAAGCACTGCAAAGAAGAAAGCCACGAGGTCAGAGCTAAGAACTAAAACCTTACCCTTCCTCCTGCGGTGGTCCTACCTCCCAGATCGAGAGCTACTTCCTGTGTTAAAGTCTTTATAAAGACTTTTGGTTCTGCCTTCTCATTGGCTATAAACCCAACCACATGACCGCCTTGTCACTGCCTGTCTGTACAGACCTCCAGATCTTCTATGGTTGTTATTGAGATTAAAGGCATGTGTCTCCAATGCTGGCTGTATTCTTGAACACACAGAGATCCAGCTAGCTCTGCCTACTAAGTGCTGGGATGAAAGGCATGCACCACCAATGCCCAGCTTTCCTGTGGTTTGCTAATAGCTCTGACCCCTGGGCAACTTTATTTATTAACATAAAAATAACATTTTAGTACAAAGTAAAATATCACCATATTTCCCTTTTCTATTTTAATAAAAAAATATGAAATAGCTTATAACTAACATAAGAAAAACTATGTACAAAAGTACAACAACTATATACAATATATACAAGTAATAAATACCTAAACAATGTCTAGTCCATTTGTATTTGACAAATTCAGAGAAAATAATTCCATTATCTATCCTATTTTGGTAAGTCCAAAATGTATCTAATTCACTTTCTATCCTAATTAAGCTTCAACTATAACTAAGTAATCTTCAACTCCCTCAGAGACCCAAGAAGGAAATAATATTAGCTAACAAAAATAAAAACAGGAAGTACGTGTGAGCAACTTCCAAAAAATTGTGTGTTGACAGAAATAGCCAGCTGCCTGGACAGTCATCTGAGGTTTCTCCGCAGTTTTAGGGCATCATCTTCAGCCTATAGGCTTAGCGTATCTGACAGACTCATTTGTGAAGTGGGATGTACACAAGGTCAACAGTTCAACCCCACATTGGGTGAGAGCAGTCCATGTACCAGAAACACCTGAATTCCACTAGTGTCATGTCATGATTCAGGATTTTAAATTCTGGAAATTGTTGATGTTTTTTGAATTCAGCTGTCTATTCTTCTTGGCTATGTGTGTATGTGGCTTCATCTCAGCATCCCATTCTTCTCCACATCCCTCTATTAAATGCCATTCTACTATTGAGAGGCATGAGCTTAGTTACTTTCAAGAATATGTTTCAGCTGCTGTTACATTGCACATCAGAAGCCATCAGCCCACTGCCTGTTCGGCTGCCTTCGAAGAAAAGGGCAATGTACCTTTTCTGGATTGTGAAGGCCACTTCAGGGATGGTGCCGTATTGTTCTGGCCTCAGAAGATGCCTTTTGATAAAGCCATAACCACACTTGTTTTGGCAAGAATCAGTAGTCCTTTGTTTCGTGTCCTGTCTGTCCTGTTTGTCAGCAGTTGATTCGAGGATACTTTGTTGTCCAATGGCTAACTTTTGCCACAATGAAAATTAACTCCAATTGCAGTTTTTTCAATGCCCATATTTTCTCTGAAGTAGATTGGTACTGCCAGGAGCCAACATGTCTCATAGTCATAACAAAAAAGAAAAATTTTCTAAGTTATTAAAACATTTTAAATGCCATATTCTGTAAATCTCTGAAGGGTTTGAAGATGACCTGTCTATCTAAAATATATCTGCTCAGTCTTGAAAACATACCTAATATGACTACAAGTTCTATTATAATGTCTAACTACTAACTTTCATTTCTTTACATTCCAGTTTCTCAGAGTTGAAAAGTCAGTCATGGTTTAGCCCAGGACGAACAGCTCTGAAGTTATCTCGACTGTACAGTCAAGCAACATGCTGCTTTTATTTCTAACTGAAGAGTCAATTCACTGCTTATAGTGTGTTGATATTTTATCATGCGCACTCCTGGAGGTGATGGCACAATGACCCTGTGGATCATTTCAGAATATTACTATTTGAACCTGGAAGCTGGCAACCTCCATAGTGAGTCATTCAGAGAAAGCATGAGGAAACACCGGAGACTAAAATCAGGCCTTCTGATTTTAGAATCAGGTTAATTCTAAAAGTCTTTGTTCAAAATTCTTTAGAATTCAAGAGAAAGAAGAATCCCTAAGTATACTAAGATTTGTGGATAACTGTAGCTCATCTTAGGAAGGTAAACAGAACGCACTTTTCTAAACATTACTCCTACAAAGTGATAACTAGTTCAAAGATCTCCAAGCACTAGAGAAAAGCTTCATGAAAGCCAATAACCCAACTTGCAAACAGAGAAGAGCAGAAAATCCTGCAGCTCATCGATCTATCAAAACACTATGAAGATAAAAAGCAAAATGTAAGTATTTCATTAAGGAATTGGAAAAACTGAACTCACTCTCTCTCACATCTCTCTCTCTCTCTCTCTCTCTCTCTCTCACACACACACACACACACACACACACACACACACACACACACTCACACACATACACACACACATACATTGGAGCACACACATAGGCACTAGCACAGGCAAATGCACATACACACGTTCACATATACACAAACACACACCACAGAATTATATGTTTAAAAAGTTTTCACAGGATAGATTAAAACTAGGCAATGATCATTTCTTGGATCTTGGATTAACTGCCAATTTGATCCTGATTTTGCTTGCATTTAGCAAATTCTATCATTAAATCTATGGAAAGGAGTTTGCCTTGTTCTCCATTCTTGTGCTAATGCTGGGGCTAGAACCAAGTGTCCTCTATCTGCTGCTTGTGCTGGGATGGTGGTATTTTGGGAGATATCCTGTGACTTCAGAAAGAGCTCTTTTTCACATCTTTTCCTAATTCTACTCCATCGATGCTCTGTCAATATTTGAAACTGGAAAGGGAATTCTTTCACTTCACAAATCAGGAAATATTACAAATTTGAGCTCACTCCTATCATTTTTTAAAAATATTATATTATTAGGAAATTTCATGTTTATACAAGGTATTTTCATCCTATTCATCCACCACTACCTCACTTCAAATGCCCTAGGACTTCTGCCTCCTTCAACTCCCTCTCAACTTCATTACCATTTTTTGGTTGTTTTTGTTTGTTATTAATTATCCTCTGATTCAAATTATTGCTCAATCAAACATAGTAAATCTATCAGAAACTACATTTCCAAAGGAGGGAATCTACATCCCTCAGCATCCATCATCTCCAACAGTTTTTCTTCCAAGGAAGGGGATACTGGGTACACTCTTCCTGGGCTTGCTTTTTTTAAAAATCTTTTTACACAGAAAACTTGTCGATCATTTAACATCACAATTCATTTATGTATTAGTTACTTTTCTGTTGCTGTGACAAAACACTTTGATAAATAGAAAGTTATGGAAGAAAAGGTTTTATTTTGGTTTGTAATTCCAGTGAAAGTTTCAAAATGTTTGGGAAGGTTTGGGAAGGCATAGCATGGCAGGAAGCAGAGAGAACATGTTTTATCTGCACATGTGAAGCAAAGAAAAAAAAAACAGAAAGCAAGAACAGGCTTTATCCTCATAGACCTTCTCCAATGACTTGCTTACTCCTGCAAATCTCCACCACCTAGTTTCCATGTCCTCCATGAAGAGCACCACTCATTGGGTACCATGTGTTCAAATGAATATGCCTATGGGGATGTTTTTCATTTAAATCTCAAGTGAAAGAGGGGAAAAAAGATATACCAGAAAATATATCCTGAAAGAGACAGTTCAAAATCTATATAGTTATTTCTATAAAACTACGAACAATCATAGTTAATCACAGCTAGCAAATATGTTGCTTCCATTAACTCATACTTCATATTGCCTTAGGCATCTAACTTGCATTTAAGCTGTTATTATTTTCATTTATTCTTAAGTCATTTTTGTTTAATGTTTACCTTCTTATAATTATGCAAAAGACACCAGTAAGATGCACAGCTCTGTTGGTCAATGTTTATGAAGTAAGCAGATCCTACAGCAAGAGCTATTGATTCAGTTCCAGGTTGTAACATTGTAAAATGAGAGACATATAAAATAACGCATATTAATAAAACCGCAGCTTGCTGAGAGAAAGTCAGGCTTTTTAAATCACAGGTGCTAATGAGAGCACACCTGCTGGGAACCAGGGAAGCTGCAGATTTTATGTAAATATATGGGTATAACAGACAGTACACTTTCTCGAGTGTCAACTAGCCCTATCAATGAAGATTCAAAAATCATACAGAAAAAAAAAACATTGCATTTTAACACTCTTATTTATACATGTCTTTTAAAATGTTCTTTATGTTTCTGACACCCATATTTTGATAAATCTGCCTAAGAAGGAAGCTGAGATTTTTGACTTGCAAATTATTTGTCCAATAATTTGTTAGGCAAAATATAGACTATGGATAATAAGGCATTGCCTAGGTGAAAGAAAATTTGTTCTTCAGTTACAAATTAGACCTATTGAAACAGAATCTACATTTTCAATAGATGGACCTTGTCTTGGTTAATTTTAATAGCTAGTTTTTTTTACAGTCTATTGTCTCCTGAGAGGAGAGCCTAGAGCCTCATATGAGAAATCCCTAGATCAAACTGACCTTGTTTGTTAATTATTGTAGGAGGAACTCAACCCACTATTGTTAATTATTGTAGGAAGAATTCAAACCACTATAAGTGGCACCAGTCCTTGGGTAGGTGGTTATGAAATGTATAAAAAAGCTAGCTTGGCATGAGCCTGCAAGAAGCCAGCAAGCAGTGTTCCTCTACAATTTCTGCTTCCCATTCCTTCACTGACTTTCTTTGGTAATGAACTATTACCTGGACGATGAAACAAATAATTTGTTCCTCTGAGTTGCCTTTGGATATAGTGTTTTTTTTATAGCAACAGAAAGAAACTAGAATCTACAAATAAAATGTATCTCCTTCTTAAAGTTTGTAAAGCACTATGGGAATAAGATCTCAATGTTATCTTTGTAGTTAATGTTTCTTGTAGAATCAAACAAACAAGCATATATATATATATATATATATATATATATATATATATAACTTTTAACTGAGTGTGATTTATATTATATTATTCATGTCTATTTTCTATTAATATAAAATTGCAAGAAACTATTAACACTTATGTAGTACAATAAACACTTTTAAAGAATCCTTCTAGTAAGACTGTATGTATGCATTGTACTATTGTATTTATTTTACTACTTCAAATGCAGAATAAGGATCAGATTTTATTTGACTTCTAGTCTTTATTTCAACAAGGTATATATCTGTGTTTTTAATTTTCCTTACAGGGACTACTTCATATAACTTTAGGAAAAGAAATTTTCCAATAAGTCATCTGGCATATATCACTTAATAGAAATATATTGTTTCAAATTCATTAGTATCTAAATTTTTGACACATCAGAGACACTTGCAACATTAAAATCATATGGATAAAAGTTTCAATAATTAAAAGTCAGTACAGAGGGACTGTAAATATGGCTCAGCCATAAACACTACATACTGCACTGGCATAGAAAAGCAGTGTGATTCCTGCACCCACATCAGTGGCTCATGACTGCGTTTAACTCCAGATCAGAGATTCTGGTACCCTCTTCAGTCCTACTCCAGGTACCTACAATCACACAGAGACACAATGTACATATCTATCTAAAATATAAAGCAATCTTTAAACAAAATGAGCCAGTACAAAAATGTTAGTCAATAATGTGTTAGAAATCATGAGTTATTTAAAACATTCTACCAAGACAGAGTTGTTCTAGAGGAGCTTAATACTGAGACCCTTATCTGCTCACAGAAGTAGTTTGAGAGTCCATAAACATTTTATCCAGGTCTTAAGTTACTTCAGATGAAATCTAAAAAAAAAAGAATGGCAAATACCTTGAAGCCAAATTCAAACAAGTGTATACATTACAAGGCTAAAACTGTAAGAATGGCACCATGACAGGAAGCACTAGCTATTGGAAATAACGATCAGGCAAACAGTTTCCTGAATCTATTCTGTGCTTAGATGATTTAGAGCCAGGTTCTTGAGGCATGTTGTGATCTCTGCAACTTTTGGCACATACTCATGCCCTCTGAATTAGACATCGTTCTGCTTTCTGCCTATTCACTTCAGGCTATATTTCACAATGTTCGTTACAATGCCATTTGCAACAGGAAAAATGTTAAATAACATGGATCTGCAAATACTTAGGATACGAAAATCAAACATGATAAACTGTGGATATATATGTGTCACAGTCTGTGGTGATATTTTAATTGTGCTGAAATGTGATTTTTTTTGTATGTTAATAAATAAAGATTTCCTGGAGATCAGAGGTCATTAGCGAGCCAGGAACAGAAGTCAGGTGGTGGTAGCCTATGCCCTTTATCTGATCACATGACAGGCAGAGTCTCTGTGTGGTCCAGAACACAGCCAAGCATGGTGACATTAATCTTTAATCCCATTACCAACCATAGAGACCTGGAGGTCTGTATTGACAGGTAGTGATGAAGAAGTCATGTGGTTGGGTTTAGAGCCAATGATAAGGCAGGACAGAAAGGCAATAAAAAGACAAGTCAGACAGGAAGAAGCTTTCTCTCGGGGAAGCAACAGCTGAGAGTGGTAAGCTAAAGGTAGTCTTGGCTCTTCGCTAGTGCTCTGATCTCTTAGGCTTTTAACTCTGTATTTGGCTCTGTGGGTTTTTTGTTTGTTTGTTTGTTTGTTTGTTTGTTTGTTTGTTTGTTTGTTTTGAGACAGGGTTTCACTGTGTAGCTTTGCTCCTTTCCTGGAACTTGCTCTGTAGACCAGGTTGGCCTTGAACTCACAGAGATCTGCCTGGCTCTGCCTCCTGAGTGCTGGGATTAAAGGCGTGCACCACCACCACCCAGCTGTGTTTCTTATTTAATAAGACTCTTTAAAAATTTGTCTACAACAGTCAGCTTAAATTGTCAACGACACACGTAGGAAGAGGAAACCTCAACTGAGGTCCTGACTCTACCTATTGGCCTGTTGGTACAATTGTGGGGCATTTTCTTGATTAATGACAGTGTGTTAAAACCCATCCCATTGTGTTTTATCATGGCCGCTAAAAGTAACTAAAACCACATCTATCCATCTATCTATCCATCCATCTATCTATCTATCTATCTATCTATCTATCTATCTATCTATCCACATATATATATATATATACACATATTCATACACCCATATAATCATCCATATATACATACATATATATTAAATATATAGTGGCATAATGGCATATTTGTGATAATTTAATATATTGTTTACTGGAGAAACACAAACCAAAATTCTGTAAATTTTGAGTAAAGGAGTTTTTGAACTTTGATTATTGTTTTCCCAATGAATAATTTTAAATTTCTGTATTGTATTATGGATCATTTGGAAGTTTATTTTTAAAATAAGCCTTAAATTCTAGCTTATGATTCATTTCAGATATAAAATATCATAAGAAAAATAATGCTTAAGTATCTTATCTGTGCTAAGCATACGATGATTTTTCTCCTACAGAGTAGGAGAAGGTGGTGTATGTTCATCCTTCAAAAGATTACAAACTGTTTAGTACTCCATTTCTCTATGAGCCCAAAATGAAGACCACCAAAATTTCAAAATGAAAAATAACATACAATCTCTTAGTGGGAGAGAAAAAGTGGCCCTGATCATTTTGTTGGAGTTTATCTTTTTTCAATTTCAATAACACAGATATGCTTGGCAACAGAAAAATAATGAAACAATAAATCAAGGTAAAACCAGACATGACAGAAAAGTGAGTTTCATTCCTCTTGAAAGATGGTCATCTTCCCAAATCTAATACTTTATAAATTAATAGTTTGTAAAATTAAATACTGAAAAATTAAAGAATTGTATATTTATCATTAAGTATTACTTATTTATCTCCTGTCTTGTTTCAACATTGAGAGAATATGCAGCCCTGATTTGATGTTACTGCTCTGCTTTGAAGAGAGTCTAAAAGAGAATTTGTGAGTCTCCGAGCTAACAGAACAATGATTCATTGGAATGTCTTGGAATAATAGAAACCTTTTCAAATGAATTCTACAGGAAAAACTCCATTACTTGGCTAGAAATATTGAACAATCAGAAATGCATTTGAAAAAAATCATCTAAGTTTCATTCATGTTAGCTCTACAAAATCAAGTAGATTAAGATCCATTCTTATTTATTGATATGTAATTTTCAAGTTTTTACAAGATCAACCAGCAATTTGTTTTTGTAGATCTTAAAGTCAGAGATAATCTTTTCTGTATCTTGTGCCCTTTTGTACATAATAACTTCTTTTACTTCTCTTAATATTCTTCCCATGACATCAACATTATTCCAGCATCACCTAACATGTAATGGCATAATGAGATATTTTAATGAATGGATTGCCTATGAGAGTCCTATAGCCCATTCAAAGCAGGTGGGTGGGCACAACTACAATTCTTGGTAAGCTTTTCTTTGTAGCATGGCTTGATTGCTGGTTCCTAAATCTTAGCTTTCTTATGTCCACCATTAAAGCATTTCTATTTAGTCATTACAATATCACTAAGTTGTATGATTAATTGTAAATTCTCATTGCAAAGAGAACTGCAATGTAGTTTTCTCAAACATGAAACATGCACTTATCAGGAGAAAAAACTGTCAGAGCCCAAGGTTAAGGCTGAAGCAAACATTCCATGGGGTAGGTCAACTGGGTTAATTGTCACAATTGTGAGGGACTGAAAATAGAGTCAATGCCAGAACTCGCAATGGCTTAAATGAAACAGTAAACCAAATATATATAATAGGAAATTTAAGAGATTGAAACATTAGTAGTACATCTTAGATGTATATATTTTACTTTTTAAATTGATATAATAATGTATGGCATAAAAATGTCAGTTTAAATGAAATGTTTGATGTGGCCATTTCACATAACAGGTAGAGTCAGTATACTAATTATAAAGCTTCATATCACTTTCTGAAGGTATTTCAGACATACTCCTTATGGACTTGCCTGTTCCAGAGATTATTTTAACACTCTTAATCTAATTTCACATTAGAAATGCAATGGTGGAGATCTTTAAGGACTGAAGGATTGAAAAGATTCTGTTGATAAAATACTTGCCATGGAAACATGAGGACACAAGCTCTTCATTGATACAAAAGATGCAAGTGGTGGTAATCATTAATAACCAGAGTTTTGAGCACTGAGATCCAGTGAAAGGAGTAACTCTGTGGCTAGCAAAATAACTAATTGGTGAGCTTTAATTTGACTGAATATCTCTCTCTCTCTCTCTCTCTCTCTCTCTCTCTCTCTCTCTCTCTCTCTCTCTCTCACACACACACACACACACACACACACACACACACACACTCACACACACACACACACACACATGCATGCAGAGTAGAGATCAATGAAGGAGTAGATGCACATCAGTCTCTGTCCTCACATGCATCTGAGTGCAAATATGCATAAACATGCAAAACAAACACAGACATACACTACATACCAACAAAGGCAAAAACACTTAAAGAGATTTATCTGTGCTAATATTTCCATCAATAAAATACTAATTATTTTATGAAGTACTACATGTGTGTATTATATTTATTTGTGTTTTATAAAATTGTTAGGGGGAGGGCAACTGAATGGTCATAATGAAATAAAATGATATTAAAAGACTTATTTTGGGTTAGCAGTTAAGAGAACTCAAAAATTTTCCCAGCCATCATGAGTGGCTCAAAACTACCTGTAAATCAAGTGCTAGCGGATCTGATGCCTCTGGCTGCTGCAGACAGCCTCATGTACTTGGTAGTGAACTTTAAATTTTTTCTACCATTTAATATTTTATTAATATAAAATGATAATATCAACTTTTCTCTGTCATACCTGTTGCAAATATTAGTAAACTTCTCTTGTATTTTAGTGCTATTTTTTATGTTTTGAACTGGCCCTTAACTATCTGCACTCAGAGTTATAGATAGATAGTTCTTTACCAATAAATCCTCTATCTATTCATACAGTAGTTTTAAAATTATGATAAATCCTCACATCACACATGTCTGTATTTAGTAAAAAATGGCTTTCATTAAATGTAGGATATATTATATTTTAAATTTGTGATAAGTATTTAGAAATGTTAAGCCATTCACTTTTATAATTGGTTACAATTTTTCTAGTTGGATAATTTAGATATCTTTAAATCATTTACCCAAAACTTATGTTTTAGTTTTTGATAAAAATTCTGCTCAATCAATACTTTAGTGACATTCCTTCCAATAAAACAAAGCCAAGATAAAGATAATTCATATTCTTTATTTGCCCTCATGTTTTTATAGATGTGCTGAGGTAAATATTACTGAATTTTTAATTGTTATTAAAGCAATCATTGAAATTTTTGTGTTATTCATGGAATGAAATTCATTACTATTTCTATAAATTTAAATGTCAATAAAATAAAACCATATTAATAAATCTTAATCAAGTATTGGAGAGATAATTCAATTTACTGATAAAGTTTGTAAGCCTCCCAAGAATTTCTAACTTGTTTTGGTTATATTTTGTTCTCTTTGATATTGTGGTTGCTATTTTCTATGTTCTCTCAAATTTTTAAATAATAAATAATTCAAATAGCATAAGACACTTTCTATGATCTAAATTCTTTGAAATAGCATAACTTGACAAATAATTAAGATAAATTAGTAATTAAGTTAAAACACTTTTGTTTTTTTGGCTGAGATCTGTGTCCTTGAACAACTGCCTACCTCTTCCCAGTTGTGTTCCAGCTGTTTGGTTTGCAGTGAAAGACTTTGACAGGCATCTCAGTTGGATGCTCCAGATTTCTCACATCTTTGTGGTTGGGCTTTCTCTTTGCATTGTCAGTAAATGTCAACTTCTTAGTCTCTTTCTCTTGTGTCATATTTTAGAACCTCTGGATGCAAAGACCATCTTTTCCCTCCCCAGGGAAGAGCCAGTAGTGTGGGAAAAGGATATCCTGCTTATTCCACACAGAGTTATGGGAGAATAATGGTCAGAGACATCCAGAAGTTGTGCTGGATTAGTGATACTGGTACTGTCCTTAGCAGTGTCGTAGAATCCTTGTCCCCACACAAATGAAGGTTGGCTTCATGCATTTGTTGAACCTGTGTCTGCACATATTGAGATCAGGTCTGGCATTTCCCATGCTGCCATTTTCTGCTCTTATTAATAGATCATTATGCTTTTAAAGTGTTTTTCTAAAAGATTTATTTTAGTTTTAATCATGTAAATAAAGAGGAAGTTATCATGTATACAGTGCCTGTGAAAACCAGAAAAGAGTAACAGATGTCCGATAGCTGGAGTTACAGGTGACTGAGAGCTGCCCCAGTGGTGAGAACCAAACTGATGGCCTCTTCAGGAGTAGAACATTTTCTTAATTGATGAATCTTCTCTCTGGTCCCACATAATCATATTTTAAACATCTGCTTGCCAACATGTAGAAAGGCAAAGATTTCTTTTCATATCATCTATAACCAGATACTCTCAAGTGAAAAAGAAAATTTGGAAGTAACTGTCATACTTTATCTCTATGAAGTTTCCTTTACCATATGCTCTAAATATGCTCATTAGTTCTAGGAGATTTGGGGAGTTATTTTTTCAGAACTTCTATATAGGTTATGATAATATTTATTAATGAAGTACTGCTTCCTTTTTATCCTTTGTGTTTCAATATTGCCTTTGTACTTTGGTGTTGTTTAAGATTGTTATTATATTTAATAGATGTATTAAGAGAAGATACCTTGATATTTTTAAGTTCTTTCTACTCAAAAGTGATCTTTTTAAGTTTTCATAATTTCATTCTTTTAATACCATGAACATCAATCTAGCAGAGGCCACAGTGATGGGAATATAAAGTATCATGTGCCATGTTAGTCATTCAAAGAGACAGACATTCTGAATGGGCACAGGTATTTCTTCTGAGTTTTAATGTTCTCAGCCTTTTTATAAAGCTTTTGAAATTCATAAATAAATAAAAATTAAATTATCCAAAAATTAACTCACCTAAAAAGACTTGATATTTTTCCATCTTCAGAGTAATGCAATAAAAATAGGGAGAATTCTGTAGGTTTCCCTAGTGGGAACTCATGAAATTTAGGCCAACACCTGTGGAGCATCCATAGGACTGGTCTCATCCCTCTGCATAAGCAAGACAGTTGTGGAGCTTGATCTGATTAAGGGCCCCCTGGTAGTAGGATCAGGATCCATCCCTGTTGCATGAGCTGGCTATTTGGAGCTCACTACCTATGGTGGGACAGCTCACATAGCCTTGAGGCAGGGGAAGGGACTTGGACCTACCTCTACTGAATGTATTAGGCTCTGTTGACCCCCCATGGGAGGCCTTACCTTCTTGTAGGAGGGAATGGCGGTATAGTGGGGGAGGGGTGCTGGAGGTGTGGGAGGAGGGAAGAGGAAGATTTGTGATTGCTATGTAAAATGAATAATAAAATTTCCTAATAAATAAAAAATATAGAGGATTATAAGGATTTTCAATTTACTTTTTACTTTAAAAGTATTAGAATGTTTTTGTTGACTTCTGTAATTTTCTGTGTCAGCAGACTACTTTAAAAAAGCTCAGTTGTCCATAGTCAAGCACTTCCCAAAACTACAGAAAACAGAGATGTGTAATGGCCATTCAACCAGAGTTCCAGGGGCTAATGCGAAAGGTTAAAAATGCAAGAAATTCCTCCATAAAATCTAGAAGAAGGCATCCAAAATTTCAAGGCAGCAGGAATTCTACATTTGATTTAATCAAGGGTCATTGCATGAATCCAATTATGCCACAGAAAAGAGCCTGTAGCATAATGCATTTACCGAAGCTTTATGAAACATTTTTGCGTGGGAAGTACAGTTATTCATGTGATGAATATTTAGTTTTGGAGAATGTAACTGCAGCTTGTTAACAGACTAACTGAAGTCACTGTGAGGTGATCGGCAACAACAAGGCCTTTTATAGTCAACCTTCTTAGCTTCCTCTTTTCACTGATGCAGTACTAAAGAGATGTTCTGAATCTCCTAAGAATAAAGTTGACATATTGCTACTGTATAATGATCTTCTAAAGATTTGGAGATTTTATTTCCCTAAAAGCCTAGTTTCCTTGTAAATAAGCTCTGTTCAATTTGAGACATGCTGGGAATATTTAGAGTACACAGTAAAGGGGTTATTGCATGGAGGTCTCACATTACTGTCAATTGCTTTCTTCATTTGAGAGGATGGAAGCCTATGAAATGAATCAGTTGTACAAGTAAATAAAGGGATGTGGATACATACATACCTTTCTACTCAGATTAAGCATCTCTTGGCAGACCAGTTTTGTTGCTGTCCTTACAAGGGTGTGTGTGTGTGTGTGTGTGTGTGTGTGTGTGTGTGTGTGTGTGTGTGTGTATGTTTAGAGGCCCAAACCTTGATAGGTCCCGGAACCTTAGCACAACTGACACCACTATCGATGTTCCATTCAGGCCTTGGAACCTAGCATATAGGCCACAACACCTGCCAAAATGAGAATGAAGACCTAGTTCTGGGGAAAGTCAGTAGTTCTGGGAAAGTCCTTTAATGTATTAACCTTGCTTTTTGGCTTCTGTAGTTCTGCTTTCTATCGAGGGTGTGTCAACCCAGATGTGGTTTTGTGCTTAAAAGCTCAGCCTGAGCAAGTTTAGAGACTGCACTGGGGTCCCATACACACAGCATAGTGGCCAGTTGGGTAATGAAGACTTTCTACTGGCTTAAATCTGTGCCTAAGTAGTCATCACTGAGTAACTGGTGGTTGATATAAGAGATATGATTGGAAAAGATTGTCTTTGTCTTAGTTTTATAAGGCTTTATTTTTATTTATTTGTGTGTGTGTGTGTGTGTGTGTGTGTGTGTGTGTGTTTGTGTGTGTACTTATGTACATATGAGTTCAGGTGATCCCACAGTGTTAGATTCCATGGAGCTGAGTTTCCCAGCATCGATAACTTCCATCCTCTGCAAAAACAGCAAGAACTCTTCATTAATGGGTCATCTTTCTAGTCCTTGTTTCTATTTATAAGTTGTTTCTAAGATAGAAATATAAAGAATAGCTAGTAACCAGAAGAGACTCTTTGGTCCATAGGGCCAACTACATTGTGTGGAATTTCCATTGCTCTTCATTTCTGAAACTCTAGGTTGCCCTTCCTGAACAAAAGGTGCTACAGTTTCTAGTTACCCAACCTCTTCCTTCCCTTTGACATGATAAATTGCCTCCACTACAATTTGCTGTCACGGGTTTTCACAAATAGATTGCATTCTATATTTTTCCTGAGACATTAAGATCAATCTCTTCAGTGTAGATAGGATGCTGACAGAACAAATAACAATTGTATCCTTGTGAACAGATAGGTTTGCTAGGTTCACTCAATGAATGAATATGGTCTAACCTAAAGGAATATAGGTATTTCCAAAGTGGCTGCACTACTAATAAAGCTTCACCACAGCATGAGTGATGACCTCACCAAAGAAGCATCACTGAAGGGTGCCTCACCCTCCGTTAGCTTTCCACATTCTCCTGTATACTCTAGTAACTCCTAAAACTGAAAGTAGCCAGGAAGAGGAGAGACTGATAGCTGAAACAGATGAGGGTGGTCTTCTCCTAAGAGAAAAAGTTAGCAGCTCCATTGCCATAAATCTAACTAACACACTTGTGTTAAATCTAGTTTTGGTTTCATTCACTATTTTATTGTCACTGGTGAGAATTGGAGGTAGAAAATAAAAGGGAGAAAGGGGCGGGGAAGAAGAGGAAGAAGAAGAAGAAAGAAGGAAAGAAAAGAAAGAAAGAAAGAAAGAAAGAAAGAAAGAAAGAAAGAAAGAAAGAAAGAAAGAAAGAAAGAAAGAAAGGAAGAAAGGAAGGAAGAAAGAGAAAGAAAGAAAGAAAGAAAGAAAGAAAGAAAGAAAGAAAGAAAGAAAGAAAGAAAGAAAGAAAGAAAGAAAGAAAGAAGGAAGGAAGGAAAAGGCCTCCCAAAATATGAGGGAGTTCTTCTCGACTATAATTTGGAAATGTCCTTGGCCTGTTCTCAGCCTCCTCCATGCTGTAGGTCAGAGATGCTGGAGTGCCTAAGTCAAGAATGCCTTTTATTCTGCTGTAGCCAGAAGCTGGATATGCTATGAATGGGGTCTTCTTTTTTCTTAATTATTTTCCCCTAAAGAATTACCCTTTCCTGGAATCAATATCAATGACTTTTTCTGAAACTGCAGAGCACCTTGGAATGGACACTGGAATGACCAGCTTGTTGCCGCCTCATTTTTTTTCTACCCAGCATGCATTGTCAGATTAAAAGAAGTGAGGTTTCATGGTCTTCCAATCCAGAGGACCCCTTCTGCTGAATGGGACACAGACTTGTTTATTTCTCCTAAAGTTCCCTATAGTAAAATATTTCTTTCTAAAACTCACCTTCTGAGGCCCATGAATTTCATTCTTCAAATTCAGAAGACAAAAACCTGAAAGCCACTGACTTAGGCATCCTTGGCTGCCATCAAATCTCTGGGACCCCAGCTCCCTAAGCCCAGTATAGGAAGAGTCAACAGAGGTGCCACTGCTTTGAAAGACACGTCATTTCCCCATATTAGCATGAGTATGTAGCCAGGGCAGTTTCTTTGTGACTGTGACAGCTGTGTGAAGCACATAAGAAATGACTTCACCATGTCTTATTTCACTTATGTCTTTCTTTATAAGGTTCCTTTTGATGTGCCTAGCTGGTGCATACAAAGAATAAATTAATCCAGTTTTCCTTAATATTCTGGATTCTTTCCAGGTTTTTGTCATGCTGTTGACTACTGAGTCTGGATTGTACTTTTCCAATCCTGCAATGACAGCACTTGAACCACAGCTCCCACTTCAAAAGAAATAAGAAATGATGAATTCTAGAGCTAAATACAAGTGATCATCACCCTGGAACAAGGATTTACATTACTCCAAATATGTTCTGATATGGTAATGGTTTTAAGAAGTTTCAATAGTAACATAACAAAGAACATAACTGAGACACTACTTAAATACATTGATGGAAACCTCAGACTGGTGTTTTACAGCAGAGGGAGGAAATTTCTGCTCTAGCTCTCAGATGCTATCAGAAATCAGATTTTATGTTTGTGGAAACTAGAGAGCATAAATGATCTACTTAATAGTCATAAGGAAGTTAGGTCATAAACAGAGGTGAGTAAGTATGGCTATTCAGGGAGCTTACATAGACCAAGATAATTTTGATATAAACATAAAAGTTCCCAACTTTCCACAATCATTTAAGTTCTGATGAGCTAACGATCCGTGCAGATGTGCATTTGGCTTATATTTCTAGGAATTTCATTTAGTGGCAAGAAACCAGATGAACCTAACTTTTGATCTGGACAATGGATTCCCCTGCACCCCTTCCCCAACCTACTTACTTTCACTTTCCTTCTCTTCTCCTTTAGATAATAGTATCCCGTTGGCATATTTGATCTGGTCCAAAACTTTATCTATCTTTACCATTGCATCTTTAAACCCAATTTTGTTGACATTTTCTAATGGATTTTTAATGAAATTTGAGCAGTTAATATTATAAAACTATATCCTCTATCACTAGGCAGGTTGTAGATTCTCAGCCATCCTCAAGGAACACCTACACTTTTATGTGGCCAATCTCAAAAGGCTTCAAGTTTATCATTCCTATTCAATGCTTTTAGACTCTAACTCATTCTCTATGGACTGCTTTCATTCCCGTGCCCTCTGAAGAGAACAGAGGGGAAGAGAAGGAAGGGAGGGGGAGGGAGGAGAAGGGAAAGAATGGCTATGAAATCTGTTTGTACTCCAGTCATTAATGGGGCATTCTATTATATATTCACTTATTTGATTCTTGAAATATAACTATTTTATTCCTCAGTATTTGTATGCCCCATTTCTACTGTCTTGGCAACAATAGGAAATTCACTGCAAGTATTTGACATAGATAGTTATATAATAATATTGAAGGCTGTTGAACATGGCTACCCCCTTCATAAAAATTCTCAGAGCTCACTCTTGTTTCCCTGATAATTATAAGGAAGGGAAGAATTTTGTGAACAGGAATTCTTAGAAAGAAGTTGGGGCTAAAAGGCTAATGATTAAAACTTCAGTGATGCGGCAATGTTGAAATGCTGCAATTCCTAAGCCAAATTATCTTGGGATACTTTATTCCCCTTCACAGCCATGTGTTTACCCCTCTGTACATGAGTTAACATCTTTTGTGACCACTGGATAACTTATATCTTATGTATAAACAGACTGCTAGTTTCTGTAAACCAAAAGACTAAGAATGCTGCTAGGTAAAACATAAGGCCTATAGCAGAATTGTCCCCATTTTTTTTGGTGAGAGATAAATACCTGAGATACTCATGAATGATTTTAAATGTGCCTTGGAGTATAACGTTTTGGTTCCTGTTCCATAGAAACTTCATCAAATACTTTCATGTTGGAAAATGAAATGTATGGTAAACTTATTCTGTGCCATGGTCACTCATATTTTGCTTCAGCATAAATTTCCTCATCCCCATGAAGTGGAGCTTGTATTTTTCTGCATTGGCCTCATCACAGTTGGCCTGACTTAGACTTTGTAGAAGGAGGTAGCAAAAATCACGGTCTGCTTTCAGACAGAAAATGTTTCCTGAAAGGGCAGCAGCAGATGAAACAGGAAGAACAAAGCGGGGATAGTGCACATTTGAACAGCCCCTTTAAGGCAAAGGTAATTTCTGTCTGTCACTTGGACAGTTAAACAACACTCTGAAAAGCTGCCTTTTCCAAAATACTTTGGGAATTAGTGTATTGTCTATCTGAAACTGGGTGGGGAATGGGTCAGCACATGTCCCTTTGGACATTGTCAGATCGCAATCATTTAGTGTTCTCTCCACTACATCTTCTCTGCCCATGAGCCACTCTAACCCTATGAGAGCCTTTACCTTGACAATGTCAGCTTTGTTCATTGTCCACACTCACATCCTTCAGAGTAACAGGTGAACCTCTATAACACTCTCAGGGTACCTTCTACACTGTGCTCTATGAGTTGACTGAATTCATTTGAAAAGGAATATCAGCATCAAGGAACAAAGGGGAGGCCAGAACATGGTCCAATGACAGGACATTGAAGGCAATATGATGAATGATTCTTTTCTCTCAGATAGTAAAGCTAAGTGAACCAACCACAATGAATAGATGTTTAGTGTTTCAAAATCTCAGTACTTTAAGATTCTTCATAAGCAAATAATATTCTTTGGTAACTTCAAACATGTACACAATTTATTTTTGATGATAGTCTGCTCCGTCAGCTCAATTTTAACTCCTTCTAGTTTTTTTCTTCAAGCTTTCTTTCTTTTTCTTACAATCTAGTGAGTCCTCTTGTTGTTGTCCATATGCACATGTTGGCATGTGGTATGGGAGCATCTACTGGGGCAAGAACATTATACCATAGGCCAAATTCCTGAAAATCAAAACTGACTTTCCATCTCCAATAGCCTTCAACTGGTTGTAGCTAAAATTTGTGTTTCATGAGAAACTGTTTTACCCATGGTAAAATTTTGACTGGTTGGCTATTATGCCAGTCTTGATATATTGAAAGATGCTGTAAATTCCTGAGTCCAGTGGCACTGTCATGTCCTCGAGATACTATTTTACAGCAGTCCTCTCCAATTTCTTATTTTTACAACCTTGAAAGAAATCTGTGGTGGTTTGGATGAAATGGTCCCAACAGGCTCATATGCTTGAATATTTGGTCCCCAGTTTAGTGCAACTGTTGGGGAAAGATGAGCATGTGTAGCCTTGTAGAAGGATATATAACATAGAGTACAGTTTTTGAGATTTCAAAAAACTGTTCCCAGTGTTTTCTTTGTCCATCTCCTACTTGAGGATCAAGGTATGAGGTCTCAGCTGTCTCTGCCACCATGTGATTATTCTACCGTTATGTACTATAACACTGTGAGAAAACAAGCAAATTAAAATTCTTTCATCTATAAGATGCCTTGGTCCTGGTGTTTTGTCACAGCAATAGAAAAGTAATTAATACAGAATTTTTATTTTATTACTTATACACTCTATAACATGAAATAGAAAAATTTAGATTTATTCACAAAGGTTTGCTGACTGTAACCATTTTAATTTGTTGAGTAATTTCAATATCTAGATCAGAGTGAAGAAGTAAAAAAAAACAGTATTATTGTTTTAAAATTGAATCTAATGAATAAAATAATAATCTAATTAGATTTAAAAAAATCTTTAGAAGATGTTTGCACAGACAAATTACAATAATTACTGTCAGATTAACATTGATGAGGGGTGTTATCAATAGCCACCCCTGTAGAACTGGAGACAAAAAAAATCACCATTTTGAGGCTTTTAATTTTTTTTAGCTTACTACTAACTTAAAATGGCATATAATGTAGTTTAATTATATACATTCCCTTTCAACAACTACTCTAAACCTAGTGTCTCAGTACCCTACTCATCTAACTTTGCATCCAATTTATTAAAAAAAAAAAAAAAGCACCATCAAGAATAATTTGTTCTGCTTGTATACTGCTGTATGTGTGGTGTTTTACTAGACCACGGCCTACTTTCTGGTAGTATCATCCTTTAAAAAAGAGGAATCTGTTCTAGCACCTATCAATTACTGATAGCTTCTTAACAATGTATGGGACCTCCCTTTTCCATACTGGTATTTTGTCTGGATTAAGCTTTTGCAGGTCTGTGCTTATTGTCACGACTGTTGTTGAGTACATATATGTTCATAGATGTCCTGTTATACCTGGAAAATATTTTTTCCTTGTAGTCTTCGACCACCTCTGGCTTTTATGAATATTTTTACCCATTCTTTCACAATGATCCCTGAGACTTGGCAGGAGGTGTTGTGATGCAGATATCTCCTTTAGGGCTGAGCATTTGGAAGTCTCTTATTATCTTCCCAGTTGCAGGTGTCTGTGTTAATGATCGTGTACTGCACAAAGAAGTTTCTCTGATGAGGATTAAGAAACACACTAATTTATATATAGGAGGTTCCACAGACACACAAATATTACAGGCCATTGTCAATGCTTTTGATTGATATACAGCTCCCCACTCTTTGCTGGGATATTGTCTGCCGTGAGATAGCACAGGTCTTGTGAATCCCATCTCAAATTGTGAGTTCATAGGTGCAGCTGCCCTACTGTGTCTAGAAAACATTTTTTCTTTATATTCTCCCATGGCTTCTGCCTCTTACACTCTTTCTGTACCTTCTTCATCAATGATTCCTGAACATTGAGAGGAACTGGTATGGTATATGTATTCCATTTAGGGCTAAGCATCTGAAGTCTCTCATAATATGTGCCTTGGTCACCTGTGGGTCTCAGTATTAATCACCATCTACTCAAAATAGAAGCTCCTCTTATAATTGTTGAGAAATGCACTAATCCATGGATATAACAATAAAATATTAGAAGTCAGTTTAATACTCTACCCATCTAGCACCATAATAGCAGTATGTTTTCCCCAGTAATAGTGTCAGGTATGGAGTTCATCTTGTGGAGAGGGACTTTGTACAGCAGGCATGTCTTTCCAAGGTAGTGTTACACCTCTCCCATTATGCTCCATGAGAAAGGGGAGAGACAACACTTACGGGTTCCAACAATTTTATTAAATTACCACATATGCAGATCACTGATCAATCAGGGCTATAGGACAAGGACTCAGGACCCTTGTTTCTCCTGGCAGTCCGAGTAGAGGCAGAAGAGGGGTTTGTAAGCATAAAAATCACAAAGGGTTGTTGCCAAGTTATAGCTACAATTTTCACCAATCAGGATTTTGAGATTAGGGGCTTCCTTGAATGTTTCAACATTGTGAACCCATATACAGTGCGGTATTTTCAGTCCAACCAAACAGATTCATTTGTTCTTTCTGGTGTTAGGAACAGCCATGTTTCTAAAGATGATGTGTAGTAACTACTTCTATGATTTAGGGAGGAGGTTGGCCAACCATTGGAAAGTTCTCAGCTCCCCTATGGTTTGGAAACATGAACATTATTTCACCTTACAGGTAAAATTGAGTCTAAAATAAAATGGCAGTGCCCAGGCCAAGGTGCTTTGGCCTGCTCTCTTCACTAAAGATTACTCTAGCTCTGAAGATTCATAGCTGGATGTGACTGATTTATTACCTTTTCTCCTCCAGTAGCATGTATTGTACCTTCCAGTATGATGAAAACTAGCCAGTAGGGATTAAGCTTTCAGGTGAGTACCAGTTTCAATTTTCCATATTCTATGACTCATGGTGTTCTATCTTCAACAAGAAGATGTTGCCGTCAAGTTCTTGTAGGCTACCAAGACAGTTACCTATAATTTTGATACTTTTTGAGGCTCCATTGGCCAACAAATCCAAAATAGCTATACAATTCCCACCTCTGGGCATTTTATTTGTTAGAATGTTGTTATGTCTAGTTATGATACTGTCACCCTGTTACAAAATAACATTTTAACTCCTTATGTATGACTAGACATATATTTTATGAAGCTTATTTAGTTTCCATGTGACTTCTTAAAATAATGTCTTTAATATTAGGTTAAATAAAAAATGAAGTGAAAAAGGTTAAATTGGGGTAGGGTATAGGGTGACAAGGAAGATACAGGAATACTGAGAAAGACAACACACACACACACACACACACACACGCATGCACGCACGCACGCACGCATGCACGCACGCACACACACGCACACACCACTTTAACTATGACCCAAATATCTGGAATCTGAATCTGTTCTCAATATAAGTGGATAGTGAGCCAGGAAGCAAGTGTGTCTGTAATTTTAACACCTGTTGATTTTCAATGGCTCCTCAACTGTGCTGAGGGAAACAGCAGAAGCAGAGAAGAAGGAGTATGCTTGGGCCAGAGAGATGGCTGTTCATCAAGCAAAGGCACTTATTGTCAAATCTGACAGTGTTTGCTGCATCCCAGAACTCTAAATGGTGGATGAAAACACTGATTCCCAGAAAGAAGTTGTACCTGTGCTGGGTATTTCTAAGTGGACACACTGTTTTATGATTTTTTTTCCATGCAACTTGTATCTCTAAGTGTGATCTTTGACCAGCTCAAGAAATTCTCTGTCACTGTTGTTTGTATTGTTTTCCTTCTATTATCTTTGAATTTTTTTTCAAAAAACGTTGTTTAATATGAATTTATTTTTATTTTCTCTCTCTCTCTCTCTCTCTCTCTCTCTCTCTCTCTCTCTCTCTCTCTGTGTGTGTGTGTGTGTGTGTGTGTGTGTGTGTGTGTGTGTGTGTGTGTGTGTAACACCTGCATGCAGTACCCATGGAAGGCAGTAGAGAGTGTCAGATCTTCTGAGACTGGAGTTATAGGTAGTTGTGAACTTTCATGTTGGGCCTGGAAACTGAACTTGGGATGTCAGCCAAAGCATCCAGTGCTTGTAACCAGTAATCTAACCCTCAAGTGCCCTAAAAACAATCTTTAACTGTGTCTTAAAATGACTATTCCAGTCAATTTCTTCACATGTTTGACTGCCAGTAAATAATTATTGAATCAAGAACACTTGCAGACATCCACTCTCACTCACATATGTGAGTCAAGCCTCATAGAAGCACTTGAACATTTGGAAAGATATTAATGATAATAGGAAAGTCTGTAAAATTTATTTGATAATTACCAGAAATATCTCTAAGTCAGTGGCAACAAACTACAATCACATACATCCTATAAGCCACAGTGAGTATTCTGAAAGAAATAACTCATATTTCCAATTTTGTTTCAGAAGAGGCAGACAGGAAAGAATTCCATTGAGGCACTGGCAAGGTAATTAATTGTGCAATTTGAGGAAAACATTAACTTCTGCATCTAGAAGTTGATGACGTTTGACCCAGATTAAATGCAGAAATTTCTTCTCATTTTATAATGAGTGTAAACAATTGGAAAATGCCCCTGTTGTCTGTATCAATGAGGTAGAACTTGCAGGTGGCTTTACCTTCATTAATAGTCAGGCTTCCTCTGCAGACACGTGCAACGCTGTTTGTCAGAATAGCTCATTAGTGTCAAATCTGGAAATAGAACTTGGAAGATAACTCAATCATTAAAGTGCTCAGTGCACAAGCAAGGGGACCTGGGTTTGATTCCAACTTTAAATTCCAGTACTGAGGAGATGGCAATGGGCAGAATGCTGGAGCTCACTGGCTTGCCAGACAAGCCTCGTCTGTGACTTAGAGGCCTAATGAAAGATTATGTCTCACCATAAAGAGGTGGGCAGCCCCAAGGAATGATATCAGAAGGTTACCATGGCTTCCACATGCAAGGGAACACGCATGTACATGCACTGCAACTTCAAAGCTAGAAATATCAATTGATCTATCAACAGAAAATGACTAAAAATAACTATTTATAAACATAAAAGGAAATTATGTCACAATAAAAATAACACTATTACATGGATTCATGTGGTTAGGAATTGAAAACATAATAGAGTATTTGACATGACATACATATGACACTGTGTACTATAGGAGTGATCTATAATAAATCAAATATCAAATCTAAGTGATTATCTTCGTATATTTCAGCATACACAAAGAAAGAAAAATGATAAGACAGCAATACATTGGTTTCAGTGAAGAACAATGAATGCCTGAGAGGGGATCACAAAGAAGGGTGTTTGGAACTATCTATAAATTTTATGGAACTAGATAGTGACTACATCAATGTTCTTATTGTACTGACTCCTTGGATTGAAACATTGGTATACATAGTTTTTTGTTATGACTCTCCTATTTTGTGATTAGCAAAAAGTCCACTATATCAATAGTATCACCAGCTTCAAGTTAAATAGAAGCTAGTCATCATTAACTTAATATCAAAAGAGATAAAATACATTAAAAAACAAATTTAAAAAACCAAGATATTCTGTATGTCTGTTTATTTTAAACATAAGGAAAAGTGAATATATGTGTTTTATGTGGGGACTATAGAGAGTGATTGAGGTTTGAATATGGAGATAGAGATGAACACACACACACAGGCTTCTTTCAAATAGGTCCTTGAAAGTCAGCATACAGGATGAACAAAGAGACAGTAAAAAATAGTTACTGCACTAATCATATGACGCATTTGAGGTCTCAAGAAATGGTTCAATACAACCAACAAAAATTATGAAACATAAATTGAAGGTCCAACAATCCATTAAATGTTGTCACTATCCAATGATTCCCTACTAGAAAACACAGAGAGATTGAAATCAAAATTCTTGTACAGAGATGAAAGCATTGTTGAAGAAAAATACACCAAAAGTCACTTAGAAAATCATGGAAAACAAAAAGCATGTTCAAGCTTAATATTTATTTAAAGTTAACAAGGAGCGAGAATTGTTGAAGCCAAGGTTGGATAAAGCACCGGGACAAATAACCAAATGAATGGAAGCACAGGATCTATGAACCAAAGGCTGAGGGGCCCCCAACTGGATCAGGCCCCCTGAACGGGTGAGACAGTCATTTGGCTTGATCTGTTTGGGAGGCAGCTGTGCATTGGTGCCAGGTCCTGGGCTCGTTGCATGAGTTGGCTGTTTGAATCCTGGGACTTATGCAGGGACACTTGGCTCGGTCTGGGAGGGGGGAATGGACCTGCCTGGACTGAGTCTACCAGGTCAACCCCGGTCCTCGGGGGAGACCTTGATCTGGAGGAGGTGGGAATGGGGGGTGGGCTGGGGGGGGTGGGCGAGAGGGGGAGAACAGGGGAATCTGTGGCTATTATGTTGAACTGAATGGTGTTGTAAAATAATAATAATAAAAAAAAAGAAAAAAAAAAGAATACTCAAGTTCACCCAAGAGACACCATCTCTATGTCACCATGTTCAAGCATTTCATTAAAGATGCAATAGTGAAGAACTTAAAGTTAACAAGGGCTAAAGAGATGGCTCAGTTGCTAAAAGCACATGCTTTTCTTGCCGCGAACCAGGGTTTGTTTCCAAGAGTCCACTTTATGCACTTTGGGCAGCTCATTATTGCCTGTAACTCCAAATCCAGGGATCCCACACCCTTTTCTGTCCTGTTCAGGCAACTATGCTCTCTTTACACACACACACACACACACACACACACACACACACACACACACACACAGAGAGAAAGGCATGCACACACACCTACGTGCCCACACACACACATAGTTTAAAAATTTTAAAAAATTGCAATGAACGGTTTATTAAGTACTAAAATATGAAATTTCAGAGATAAATATGAAGTACCCAGTTTTCACCAAATAGAATGGGAGGAGAAATTTTTAATCATACAGATAATGTCACAGTTGTTTCTCTGTCATTTATCTGAAACATACTCTTCTGAAAACAGCAACTTGCGATGTGGTTATATTGTGTTCCTCAAAATATTGTGCACCCTAATAAACTTATCTGGGGTCAGAGAACAGAACAGCCACTAGATATAGAGGCCAGAAAATGGTGGCACACACACTTTTAATCCTATCACTTGGGAGGCAGAGATCCATCCGGATCTCTGTGAGTTTAAAGCCACACTGGAAATAGCCAGGCAAGGTGACTCATGCCTTTAACCCCAGGAAGTGAGCCTTTAATCCCAGGAAGTGATGGCAGCAAGTAAAAAGGTATATAAGGCGTGAGGACCAGGAACTAGGCAGGTTATGCTTTTAGACTTTTGAACAGCAGTTCAGCTGAGACCCATTCAGATGTAGAAACAGAGGCTTCCGGTCTGAGGAAATAGGATCAGCTAAGGAACTGGTGAGATGAGGTAGCTGTGGCTTGTTCTGCTTCTCTCATCTTCCAGCATTCACCCTGATACCTTGCTTCAGGTTTGTTTTTATTAATAAGAACTTTTAAGATTCATGCTACACTTGCAGTCTTTATATTTGAAGAGTAATTGCCATAGATTCACATCCCATAGCTGATAAAATATTCAATTAAATTTCAAAAGTAATTCATATTTGTCAGGAATGATACTTTGTATGAGGACCACCAGAGGACAAGGGAAACTTAAACATGTAATCAAGTTTCCATAACTGTAGAGGACCCTGTTGAGAAACTTAAAGCAACTGTGAAGAATTCCAAAAGTAGAAAATAGCAATGTTTAAAACAAAACAAAACAAAAAAAAAACCCCGAAATTTCTTTTTCCCCCATAACACATTCAAACAGAATAAACAAAAAAATGACCAAAAGAATTTCAATAAATGAGGTGATCAAAAACATTTACACTATTTCTAACATCAACAAAAGCAGAATATACAACATTAAAACAAAAAAAAATAAGTGAACTACTATTATACTGAAATGATAATGCTGTTTCAGTGAGATCTACAATCCAATCCAATAAGACTAAGAACAAAAATATCTATGCACTCCTAATGGAAACAAAATCAAAACAATACATCTCTTAGATCGAGTAGGACAACAGATAATCACAGTGGGAATATGTTGCATTCCTTTGTGGAAACAGGAAGATGGAGACAATAAAATTATATCAGAACATCTATAGAAACTAATAAGACTGTAAGCATATGTGACATATTTATAGCTATTTAAAGTTTTATGGTCAAATTTACAAATGAAGTAAAACAGTGTCTTTATCATATGCTACAGGACTCTACATTGTCATGTCCTTGGAGACCGCACAGCAGAGAAAGGTGCTTTCCTCCAATCCCGTCAGTCAGATCCCGGGGACTGGCAAGTGGAAGGGAAAGACAGACTCTTGCAAGTTGCCTTCTGAGCTCTTCAGAACTGTTCTGGGAATTCTCAGCATATGTCTCTGCCTGCTGAGCATCTCACCTGATCAGGTAAGGCAGGCTGGCCTTGTGGTACTCTTTATGGGTTGAGAATGACTTTGAATTCTGGAGGTTAGCACTCTCATGGAGGTACAACCTCAGCCCTTGTACCATTAGTTTCTGTTTTTCAATTTCCATCACAATGGATCCATCTCTGGACCTCAAGACCATTACTCTCAGATTTTCCTTCAACAGGAGTTCACTTTATGTCAGCTAGGTCAATCATTCTGTCAATACACCTTTAAGGTTTGAGGTTTCACATATGCCAAGATTGGGGAGGTGTTTTTGGACAAGTGTGATTGCTAGAGAAGTGAACTAGCAAGCTACTTCAGGGTAGCAAGTGTGAAAGAGGGTGACAACACATCTGCATTTCTGAAAAGTTTGCTCTGGCTGCAGACTGAAGGGAGGAGTGCACGTCGGGAGAGTGGAAACGATTTACTAGCAACAAAAAAGTCATTGAAGGAACCTGGAGAAGGGATGGGACTAAGGTGGACTATGATGGGGACGCTTTGCAGTGAGGTAACAAGGTGAGAAAAGCACATGGAGAGAGCTGGAGATGGATTCTAACAAATTGTAGTGTGTGGAGGCTGGAGAGATGGCTCAGAGGTTAAGAGCACTGGCTGCTCTTCCAGAGGTCCTGAGTTCAATTCCCATCACCCTACATGGTAGCTCACAGCCATCTATAGTGGAATCTGATGCCCCCTTCTGGCATGAAGGTATGCATGCAGAACACTCATACATAAAATATAAATAAAATATATTTTTTTAAGATGTAGTGCATGTTTACCAGGTAGGTAGTGGGTGCAGGTAGAAATGGTGACTCAAAGGCACAATATTACCTAAGTAACAAAAACATGAGTGGCCACTCTTGAGTGCACACTACGTTTTTAAAAATATATATGTGGTATCATTGTGTTGGCTGCACATAAACATGAGGACCTGTGTTAATTGTCTCATTGATGTTTCAAAATACCTGGCAAATGCGACTTAATGAAGGAAAGGTTTATTTAAACTCTGGGTTAAAAGGATGGGAGTGTGTGATGATGAGTGAGAGCCACTCCAGCTGTGACCGCTAGAATGTGAGGCAGCTGGTCACACTGTGTCTAGAGTAAGGAAGCAAGGACAGATGAATACTGGTGCTCCACACATGTTCTCCTTTTCATTCTGTTCAAGACCTCAGCCCATAAAATGGTGTCACTCAAATTTTGGGGGTGGGTCTTTCCTCCTCAATCAATCCTCTCCCAAAGCACCCTTACATACTCACCCATAAGTCCATACCTTAGGTGACCCTAACTTACTGAAGATGAATACCAAGATTAATCATTACAAGGAAGGTTTTTCAAACAAGCTTCTAAAAGAGAAGACATGTCTATCAGAGTGGCCAGGGTCTTTCTGACCTTAAACCAGTAACACAGTTTTTGTGCTAGAGCTACCAAGAGGTTCCTTTGAGCTGAGGTTTCTTTAGAAACCATTTTTCAAAAGCTGAAGCAAATGCAATGATAAACAAAATAACATATATCAAGTGTTCCTCTGAGCTTTTCTGTGGATCATTTTTCATTTTTAAGTGTATTACCTTATTTTAAAATGAGCTATTTTAGTCAAGTGAGATGTTAATTTTGCAATTATGAAATTAGCTAATTAACCAGATTTTTCAATGTCAGTGAGAATATGGGTTTGTTTTCGCAACCCCATAAGCACAAACTAATTAAATAGAACTTATTAGTACAGATGATGACCTGGGTAAAGCCACACCATCCACTCATAAAATCTCAGAAATGACTGATATTTTTCTCCCTTTTTTGACAGTATATTTTATAATTCCGTGTATGGGGAAAGCTATTTGTGTTTCTAAAGAAAATGAATTACTGTCTGAACAGAGTCACCCATTCGAATATAACTTTTTATAACCTTGTGTTAGCTCTTTGTAAACTGACTCTGTCTTATGTTTTCTAGAGAAAGCTATAAGCAATGGGAAAATTGAAGAGGTAAAATAGAGGCTATTAAAGAACATGAACTGCCACAAACAGTATATGTGCTTTGAGTTTAAAACTAAACATACATTTTGATTATAAGATTTAAATATAATCATTGTTCTTATGATGGCTCCAAATATTTCTGTGACACAATGACAAGGTTTTCTTTTTTAATGATTACACTAATACATTCTTCATTTACATTGATTTAAATATTGAAACATAAACTTGGTACAAAATGTTTCTGCATGTTGAAATTAATGATAAGTTTATATCAATATATGAGTTAATTTTCTAATTTCTGTGACTAAATAACTTATCACAGCAATTTAAGGAGAAGAGGGTACATGCCATCATGGCAGTGAAGGAGTGATAGCAGGAGCTGGAGGCAGATGCAACACTGCATCCAGAGTCAAGAAGAAAGATGCCTTAGTTTCTTTTCTTTTTTCATTCTGGTACCCAATCCAATAGGATGATGCTGTGCATATTTATAGTGGGTTTTCCCACTTCAAATAAACTAATCTTGATAATTCAACACAGTCATGCCCAGAAATTTGCTTTCATGGTGATTCGTTATGTGGTAAAGATGAGCCATCACAGCTACAAATGCATTAAAATATATTTAGCTTCCAGATAAGGCTGGGGAGACAGCTTAGAAGTTTAGAAAACATACAACTCTCGAAGCTCAGTTCTCAGTACCCATGTAGGGGTTCCTGTAAGAGCTTGTAACTCAAGCTCCAATGGACACAAATGCCCTCTGGTGGACTATTCAGGCATTACACTCATGTGCACAAACCTACGCATAGACACACAAACACGCATGATTAAAAATAAAAGTAAAATTTTGAATATTTAAATGTAATTTGGATTTATTCAGTTTTATTTTCTGAGTAAGATTTTCTTCTTTGGTTATTCTGATGTTTGCATTTCTGATGTTTGTGTTTTGACAAATATGAACACATTTAATAATAAACTAAATGATATTAATGAAATAAGTTATATTACTAAATAATTTAAATTAATATTAAATAAGTATATAACTAATATTAGAATAATGAGTTCCAAAATATCATATATTCATGATATAGACTCTTAAATCTTTAGACAATATTTTGTTAGTTTAAAAAATTAGACATATACTTCATCTTCTAATTTTCATATTTGTTGATAGATATCAACTTTAAGTACATGTCAAATTTAGTTCTATGACAATTAAACTGATAGAGCTATGATATTTCAGAGAATAATATTATGCCATACATTTCTGTTACTTCTGTATCAACAAATCTACAAAACTACTGTTACTATACAGTTACAACAACTATTCATCATTTAAATAGGCATCCTTATCAGATTGAAAAAAAATCTCTTATGCTGTGATTTTATTCATTTCTCAATCAACAGACTGTACATAACTGTTAATACACTACCTTGATGCAATCATGCTTTATTCTCATTTCAGAATTCTTCTCTATTTATGAGGACAATGTGAAATGGTGCAGCCTCCCTTGGGCTTCCAACTTCTTCCTAGAAATAGCCTTAGAATTATGATGAGACTCATCAATTTCATTAAGTAGATACCTTAAAAATGAATACATTTGTTTACAAAAATATTTACACGAATGTTATAGTATATATTTTATGGTAGTAATACATGTGCAAACAACCCTGTATTATAGTTCTCAAAAGAAAAAGAAATAATAGAATAAACTATATGTATTATATCATCTGCCTATCTATCTATCTTATTTATCTATCTACACGTATATGTATATATATACACATATATATGTATATATATATATAGCTAGAGAGATAGATAGATGATAGATAGATAAATAGATAGATAGATAGATAATTAGATAGATAGATAGATAGATAGATAGATAGATAGATAGATAGATAGATAGATAGATAGATAGATAGATATGGGGGGATTTAATAGATTGGCTTATAGGATATGATAAGTCCAGTAATGACTAGTGACTATCTTACATTTGAGAGGCAAGAATTCCAAAGCTGATGAGCCCAGGAGCATGGTTGCTTTTGTTTTTTTGTTTTTGTTTTTTAGTTTTTTCGAGACAGGGTTTCTCTGTGTAGCATTGTGCCTTTCCTGGAACTCACTTGGTAGCCCAGGCTGGCCTCGAACTCACAGAGATCCGCCTGCCTCTGCCTCCCGAGTGCTGGGATTAAAGGCGTGCGCCACTACCGCCCGGCGCATGGTTGTTTTAATAGTCACAACCTGACACTGAAGGCATGTTGTCTCACTACAGAGTAGAGCAATAGTTATAAAAGACCATCAATAGTAACATATACTTGAATGGAAATAAAGTGTGAATATATTAACCTAATGTGATGAATTAAGGCATGAAATCTCACCAGCAGTGATTCCATATTCTTGGAATATGAAGACGAATAAAAACATAACCACAGAAGGAGCAGTCCAATACAGAAGCTGACAACTAATCAGAGTGCTGAGAAAAGAGACCAAGAGTGGTTTTCCTTAAATGAGAAATGTATAGCAATATCTACCACACCCTGATAAGGCTTAGAGAGCATTCAGGGAGAGAATAAAGAATAAATATAAGAATGCTAGAGGATGGGGCAGAATGCAGTGAATTTCTGGACATGGACATTTCATCCATGATTTCTTTTAAAAACAATACAGGTCCGGCCCCTAGCTTACTCCCAGGATCTGTGGGAAAAAAATCTAACAATCAGCTGGAAATATAATTTGAGGGATGTTAAATGAATCTAAGCACACCAAGCTCTTTAGTCCATTCATTTTATATTTCTAAATCAATTCCATCTACACAGCTTCTTTTCAGTTTTCACACATAACTCCTCTCAGTCCCTTCTGTTGTTCCTTCATCATTTATCTAGTTCTTTCCATGATCTCCTCATTGTTGCACACACATACACACACACACACACACACACACACACACACACACACACACACATTCATTAACAACTTGTTAGTAAAAACTACAAAGTAAACTCTCAGGGACAACTATTCTAATAAGAGTCACACTTGGCAAAGACTTGGTCTGCTTAATTGGTAACTGACAACAGCTGTAGTTTGTAAAAGGTTCTGGCTACCTCTTAAAGGGATAGCCACAAGGGTTACAAGGGAAGAAATTAAACCAATGAGAGATTTAAGGAAAAATCAAATAATACATGTACTATTTTATGTGATTAATAATATCCAGACATGGTTAGTCAGTTAACATCCTTTTTTCTGTTAATCTGAATCTCAGAACCTATACATAATTAGTCTACTGAGCCTAAAATCTTGCATTAAAAACTGGTATAGAATGCACTCTCTCTCTCTCTCTCTCTCTCTCTCTCTCTCTCTCTCTCTCTCTCTCTCTCTCTCTCTCTCTCACACACACACACACACACACACACACACAGTATTTCAACCTTATTTTAATTCTTTTAATACTACAAGTGTGGATTTTATGATGATTACTATGTGTAGAAAATTCAATGTTTTGTTTAAAGCATTTTTGGTTGAATGTATGTATATTTATGTTCATGTCTTAATATTAAAAATAATTTATATTTTTAATAAAAATACAAAGTGTTGTTACTTGAATCAGAGTGGGGAGATTCTGGTGGAGGAAGCTTAGGGCAACATAGGTGCTATTAATCTCTTGAAAGACTAAGAGATACCAAGGCCAGACACCTGCACTATCACTTCTAATTCACTATAATTCTTCTGAAGGATTTTGATCCAACAAGGCCAGGCACCTGCAATTCTGTTCTATGAAAGTTCTATGAGGACACTTTTTCTGGCCCATTTTGTCTTGTCAGTGGCTAAGTTTGGAGAACAAGACATCTAAGTGTCTGCAGTCCATATGGAAAAATAGACTCAGTTATGAAGCATATTTTATAATGTTTCTAATCATAAAAATTTTAAAGTTAAATAAGCAACCATCTTCTAGACTATCCAAAATTATGTGTGTGTATAAGATTGAGATGCAATCATGAGATTACATGTACATATTACATGGAAATGCATGGTAAATGAGGAGATATCATAGTTGTTATTGCACAAGAAGTTTACAGGAAACAGCCAATTCATTCCAAAGGCTGTAATTCCATAGCGCCTTGCATGGTGGTTTCCTCTAAAGGAACCCTTATTTCTGATAGGTTGACCTTCTGAACACTAATTTTCACTTGCTGTATACTCCCATGGTCTTTTGCTGCCAGAAGCTCTCAATAGATGTCACAGCAGCTGTAGTTACCTGCATAAGATTAGCAAAATATCAAGCCAAAAATAATTATGAAATAGTTGAAGAATGTGCATACTAGGCACCACCCCTTATAAGGGGTTATTATCAGTGAATAGCTGTTGGGAAAAATCATTCTTATTTTTGGGTGTGGCCACTGAACTCCAATGGATGTCCCCACCCCTATCCCTTAAGTGCAGTACAGCATTAATTGGCTTAGACGGCTGCTATAAAAAGAACAGGAGGAAAAGGAGTAGGAGACATGAAGTTGGAAGGTAGACAAATTGAGGAGGATGCAAAATGAGTTGAGGGGGAATGTGTGTCTTCATAATCATATTTTATTGTTGACATGTATGAGATTTATAAATAGAATTATACATATTTATATATACATAATTATATATGAATATAGATATAATTATACATGTTTTGAAAGCAGAAAATAGAATTGTGTCAAGGACTGTGACACAATTGATACAATAATGTGGAAATCCATGTAAAATTACTTAATGGAAATTGTGACATATATTAATGAAGAAGCTAAAACTATGGAATTGAACACTTTAATAATAAACTAAAAAAAAAAAAAAACCTGAAACTCAACTTCATTTTTGTGAATTACCTTATTGTACATGCCACTTTATGGTGAGGTCATTTTTTTATTGGCTCATCAGTTTTTGATAGGAGATCTTCACAGATAAATTGAAACATCTGAAGATCCAATTGATTACATAATTAATCAGACAATGATCTACTCTATGCATGTTAAGTGCTCAGTGAATATTTGGAAAACTAAAGATAAAATGGAAGAAAGATAAGTGGTATGTCAGAAGACAGCCTGCTACTTGACTTGGTAGATTTTGGAAGCAATGAGTGATAATTTTAAGCTAGGGATAGGGATCAAAAATGCGAGGGCTTGATTGTGGAGGTTTATTTATTTTAATAGTATCAATTAACTAAAGAATTCTGTGTGTGTGTGTGTGTGTGTGTGTGTGTGTGTGTGTGTGTGTGTGTGTGTGATTTGTGTAAAAGTGCCCATAAATGCCAGAAGAGGGGATCCGATCTATTGGAGCTAGAGTTACAGGTGATTGTGAGTAATCAATGTTGGTGTTGGCAACCTAAATTTCATCCTGGTGTACTGGTCAGTTTCTGTTCCCTGGACACAAGATAGAGCCATTTGGGAAGAGGGAACCATAATTGAGAAAATTCCTCGATCAGATTGACATGTAGGCAAGTCTATGGATACATTTTCTTGATTAGAAGTTGATGTAGAAGGGCCCATCTCATTGGCATTGTGATACCTTTTGGCAGGTGGTCCTGCGGTGTAAATGAGCACAGGCAGAGCAAGCCATAGGGAGCAAGCCAGTAAGCAGCACTCTTCCATGGCCTCTGCATAGGCTTCTTTCTCCAGGTTCATGTCTTGACTTCCCTTTATGATGGATTGTAACCCGAGTCTTATAAGATGAAACAAACTCTTTCCTCCCCAAATTACTTTTGGTCATGATCTTTATAATAGCAATATAAATCTTGACTAAGAAATGGCATGTGATCTTAACCTTTCCAGCCCCTAGCAAATGAATATCAATATTTGATATTGGTATATTACTAAAGTCTCTCTTATTTCCTGATGATGCTACATGTCTTAGAATACATACATCAAGCTGAGGCAATGGTTCAGGAGATAGAGTCTTGTGCAAGCATTAGAGTACCTGAGTTGGAATCAACAGCACCCATCTAAAATCTGTATTTCCAGGCCTAGGAAGGTGTCCCAAAACAGGTAAATCCCTAGTGCCAGCTAGCCAGCTGGTCTACCCTTTGGTTAGCACGTCCTAGTGCAACCCCATTTCAAACATTCAGATGAAGAAAACACTGAGAGTCAACCTCTGGCTTCCACAGACACACACACACACACACACACACACACACACACACACACACACACACACACACACACATGAGAATTCTACATGGTACACACACAAAGTATAAAACATGTGCTAGCCAAATGAATATTGAAAGTCAGTTCTAACTAAGTAGCAATGTCCTTCCTGTTACTGAAATTAACATTGTGTTGAATATTGTCAGCCAGATGTCCACCTAGCTGCTGATTTGCCATTTCTATTAAAATACCTACATTTTAACCTGGCAAACAGTTCTGCCAACAAATATTTTCGAGAATCCCTGCTTACTGTCCCACACTCTGCCATTGGTGATAGCTCCCAGGTGCATGAAGATGCATGATTGTTGCTCAGCATCCTAGTGTATCATGTGTATCAGTGGCAACAGAGGGATGTATTCAATTTTCACAGTATTTGAGCAAGCTCTGAATATCAAAGAATGGATACAAAGAAAGAACACACTACCAGAACTGCTGATAGGGCTTCAGGTCCAGTTAATTGTTGTAAACAGAGCAGTCCCTAATGCTCCTTTTACTTGTATGCTGGCTGCTGCCAGCCACACTCAGTGAGGGTTTTACAAATTCCCTCTTTATCTCTGACTCCAGCTGATTGACAGGTGAGCCACAAGCTGGTGGTGTTTGAAGGACTTCTCTGGATTTCTATAAAGCTATGGATATTTTCTGAACCTTCTACAACCTGTTCTAACTTCTGCCATTTCAACAGAAAGTTCTTTAATGTCCAGAAGTCTCTGGGTTGAAAAATTAGTAGAATATCGTACTATTCAGCTTCCTCCTTTGCTTATTAAAATTCATTCAGTGAGTAAAAGTTGGATGACAGGGATTTCTCATTCAATGTTTAGTAATAATTTTAAAAGCCTGACAGCTTATTATTTTGATGTTTTAAAATATGACATAATGCTCCTCATTTATTTGTGCTCTAATTCTAGTTTCATAAAAAATGCACTTAATATGCTTTGTTTCTTCCTTTATTAAAAGTTATTAACTCTATAAATAAAACAGCTACTACTAATTTAAAGGAAACACTATAATTACAATTTTTCATAGAAAGGAGGTGTGACATTTTGGAATTGGTAAAATAGTGTAAATTAGAATGTCTGTCTCCTCCCACCTCCCTCCTTCCTTTCCTTTTTCTTTCATCTCCCCTCTCCCTCACTCTTATACCCTCTATGGGTATGGGTATGTACGAATATGGTGCATGTGTGCACAGGTACACATACACGCATGCACTCACGCATATAGGCACACACGCACACACACAAGGCCAGAAAAGATTGTCAGCTGCCTGATCTGTCACTCTTCACCCATTACTTTGAGACAGAGTCTCTTACTGAACCTGGAGTCTTGGAATCCATGTAGCCTAGTCTAGGATCAGCATATGACTACCTGTATTTTCCTTGGGGCAAGGCACCCATGGAAATGGCCTCTCACTTTGCAAGGATCAGTAGACCATGGGACATTACAAGAATTTGCAAAAATCATGCAGTCTGCAGGCTCTTTTCTCTCTCATTATATTGTTGATTCTTTGGGCAGTTTTAGTTTTACCTTGCCAGTCATACTTGTATTACCTGTAATTTTCCCTGGAAATTCTGTTCCTTCTTGGACATTTCCCCCTAAGATTCCGCAGGGGACTAATGCTTCTTGAAGCTCTAATCTGGAATTACTAACTATAACTCCTAATCCTGGGAACTTTTCTTACTGAATAGAGACAGTTAGATACATATGAGAAAACAATACTTGAAAAATTTCTGAAAAAAAAATTCACAGTTCTGAAAAAATAAAAGAGTAAGGCTTGCATACACAGAATAGGGGGAAAGCATCAGAAATACACATAGTGCCAACTGTTGGGAGTAAGTTCCCTGGACACCAAGCCTACACAATCAGTGATAAAAATCTACTACGAAAGAATGGGAAAAATTCAAAGAAAATATGGGATGGATAGATCTATCTTTACCATACACGGGAGCTAGGACTGGTGGAAGAAGTATGGCATAGTGGGAAGGGAGAAGAATGCCTGATCAAAGTCAGCCTTTTATACTGAGACTGATACATGGGACCCTCTTGTAGAAAATGGAACTGCATAAAACCGTATCTCACAGAGATGGAGGATTGTTTGGGTTTTGAATACTTTTGTCCTTAAAGCACTGTGCTCATGTCTATGACTTTTAAACTTTGTGAACGCAAATAGCTGTCAGCTGACGTAAGTCCTGAAAGAGCAGAATGGGTCTGGCTCGATAACTGGTTCAGCCAGAAAAAAAGCTGAACTCTATGTCTAGAATAAGGTTATGTAGGGGTTAGGAAAGTGTATTTGGGGAAGCCTATAGAGCAACAAGGGGGGCTTTTATAATGATTATGATGTATTTCTTAAAAGTAAAAAAAAATCAGAGCCAATAATGAAGCTGTTCATTTAAGCCTCATAGAAAACAACTCTGTGAAAGTATAAATAGAGATGACTCAGGCTATTTGGTGCCGCTTGAGTGCAGTCCACGTAGTGGTTAGATTTCTTTCTTGTGCCAACACCCTTTCCCTTCTCAGGACCTGAACCCAAGCCGAGTCTGGACCACGGCACCGGAGCAAGCCAAGCGACTCTTCTGTATATGTTCACTACAATGCTGTGCTAACGTACAGGAAACCATACCATGCTTTTTAATGGGAACTGGTGTCCAACTTTGGATTTTCATGCTTACACAGTGAGCTCAATTACCCACCAAGTCAGCTCTCTGATCTTGCATACTCTGTCCCTCTCCGTGTTCCTACCTCCTCTCTTTCCTTCTGTCCTTCTTTCTTTCTTTCTTTTCTTCCTTCCCTTCTTTCTTTCATTTTCTTCCTTTTTTGTCTCCCTTCTGTCTTTTTTCTCTTCCCTCCTTCTGTCTCTTTTCCCTCCCCTCGCTGCTCACTTACTTTCCATTCCTCAGATCTTACTTACCTTCCTAGAATGAAACTAACTTAAAGTGAAAAATATTATATTAGTAAAAGAGAGATTACATATCAGGGCATTTGTATCCTAATTGATACAAATATTATGTAGGGTTGTCCAGCTGCTAAAACAAGTCTGAGGTTCTTCTTAAATTCTAAAATAAAGGACTAGGGGCCATTAATCCCAGAGACTTTGTAATTTAAAATTGGATTTCCTAAAATTTTACTAAAGATGAAATATAGTGCCTCTCTAGCTGATTCAGTTATTTCATGTTTATTCATCAGTGTTAGATCTGAACACATATTGCACTCCCTCATTTTTCTAAGAAAACAACAAGAAAGTAATTTTACAGTTATTTTGTGAACTGCTAATCCACAAAGTGATGAGAAAACTGTGACAACTGGAGAACTCAGCATAGAGAGAGAGCCACAATTTTATGTTTCATAATGGGAAACATCTCTGGTGATGATAAGGAATCTGCAGCCCTTGACCAAGGACACCTGTAACAATTGAACTCTCTCCACCTAACCTGGAGGAAGCAGAATAAAGAACACAGGAAGTTCTTCAGGAGATTCCTCTCATTGTCACAGCATCCTCCTTCCTATTCTGGTGAGACAGATGAAAAATTCAAGATTCAGTGTTTGTGCACACATGCATATGTATACATGTGCATGTACTAGAAGCAAATATTAAAAATAATTAAAAACACACTCAAATGAGGAATATCAACTTGGGGATTTTGATAGATACCCGAGCAATTAAAAGCACTTGTTTCTCCTTTAGTAGACTAGATTCATTTTCCATCACCCTCAGAGAATGGTTCTACCCTACCAGTAACTCTAGCTCCTACTGATCCAATGGCCTCTTCTAGATTCCAGGAGTACCACATTCATATGTGCATACACACACATAGACACTTATATAAATAATTAAATAACTTTAAGAATAAAGGAATGTCAACTTGGGAAAGAGGTTTTTAAACTACTTTCTCAAATACAGAAATAAATATCAAATGAATGAAAAACTTCAACACAGTAGTACACACAGAAATGAGCATATTTTACCTGTGACACCAACATTTATAGATAGCTATTAAACATATACATAAGAAATGAAATAAATACATCAGAAATAGGAAAGACATTCATATAATGTTTACTTCTTTGAGAAAGAAGGAGACACACCACTCTAAAGAAAAAATATTGATAAGTGTGCTGCATGTAAATTAACATGTTGGTAAAGATTCATGGGCACATTCTCAAAATAAAATAAAAATAATTGGATGATTTATTTGTAACATATATTAACATCAAGCTGTTATAAGACAATCATGGAAGTTTATTTCTAGAAAACAAACAAATGGGTCAGCCCACAAAATAAGAGGTAGTTTATTAAATAAGAAACATGAGAAGAATACAGATGACCCATAATAAGCATAAGCCCAATGACATGATCAGTCAGTATCTCTATCTCTGAATGTCAAGTTAAAACATCTATAAAATAACCATGTAGATATGCCACTTTAAATACACTGATAATTGGGCCACTGAGATGGTCAGCCAGTGGGGGTACTTTCCATCAAGCCTGAATATGAGTTCAATTCTAAGGCTCCAAATGGAAGGAGGAACTGAATTCTATCACTCATCTCCTGACCTCCACATGCATAATGTGGAGACCACACACACAAATGCAAACATGCACACCCACATACACATATATGCACATACACACACACATGCACTTTCATGTGCACACATGTGTACATACACAGATGCACACAAACATAAATAGACTTTAAAGTATAATAAAAATATTGACAATTAACATGTTTATGGAGAAATCCATTCAGTATTTAGTGTTGGTCGATTATTTTAATTGGGTCAGTTCTTTTCAATGTTTTATTTTTCCAAACTTCAAATGTATACCAAGGAATTGACCAATTACACTTCTTAGATTCATGGCAAATAGCAGCACTAAAAGATACAAATGCATCCTGAAAGACAGTCATTATATTATTTTACACAACAGAAAAAAGCTGAAACAATGTCTTAGAAAAAAATTCTTGAGTATATTCTGGCATAGATAAAAGGGAAATAGGTTTATTATTTCCTAAAGGAAAATAGTTCCGAAGTGTAATTTCCTTAATGTAAAAATAAAAATCCAGGAACAACATATAAGTATGTGATGCATAGAGAATAGAGTAGGATGCTGCCAGCCTTTGGATTTTATTATGATATGGGTCTGGGAAAAGTTTTCTATTTGGAATTCCTAAACTTGGGAAATATTTGAATATTTTACCAATGATAATTGTAATTTTTTTCAATTAGATGCCTCCTTTTTTTAGTGTGTTATGCAGTTATTGGGCTGTGGTAGTCTATCTTGAAGTTTAATGCATAGGAACAGGGATTATAAACAGTATTTATTTAATCTGCTTCCATAAGTTACTCTAAAGCTTGAATTTGACATACAATCCCCTTAGCTGCCTGAAGCAGAGCCTTTATCTCTTCTTACCCATTACAATTGAGTAGGGTGTGATATGTGTATTCTAAGGGACTGGGATTTCCAAAGCATGAAAGATACCTTAGACCATAGAAACTATCACATGATTATTTTTCATGCAAAACAAACTACTGCAAGTATGACAAAAATCATAGGTAGACAATAACACAAATACAAGATGTTGAATGGGGGGCTGGTAAAATGGCTCAGTGGGTTTGAGAGTTCATAGCCTTGCCCCACTTCCAGTTTGAGACCTCGGCTTCCTGTATGCAACTAAGAGATGATCTCTCAGCTTTCTGTTCCTGTCTCTATGTCATTCCACCATTATAGACTTCTAACCCTCTAGAATCATAAGCCAAAATAAACTCTTCTTTAAAAATTGCTGTTGGTCTAAGTATTTTGTCATAGCACTAAAAATATAGATAATACACCTGAAAATGTCTAAATGTCACTCAAGGTTAGTGATACAAGCATAATAAACATATTTTTCAAGGGAATACCACTACTTTCTGTTTCATTTCTCAAGTGGAGGAATTTTCATGCATCTCCCCCTCTCCCCCAGTAGAAGTCAAAGCATCTTGGGATAATGTCAAATGCAGTATCTCCCAAAGTCTGCTCCTTTCAGTGTGTATCTCCTGGGTAATGCCTTCTTTCAATTCTAATGAATAATTTCTAAATGTTCTGTGGTATAATATTCCTTGTTTGTATGACAGCTGTAAAAATTTGTTTTGATTTATTCTGTGTTTTAATAATTATGTCAAGTATACATAAGTACAATTGTTTTTTAAAATATAAATGGCTATTTGCTGGTAAATAATGTAAAACTTCTCAAGTGAAATCAGATAGACAACTAAGATAAAAAACTTGTTATTTAAAAATCACATGTGCTAATAATTTGACAGTGAGAAAGTAAAGCAATCAATATTATGGTAAACATTGAATCTACTGAAAAATTCAGAGAGGAATAAAGCAATAGAAATATTTAATATTAAGCAGTACAGCTCAGGTCCACTCAGCTGAAAGCAAGGAGGATGGGACATTTTCCCAGTGTCTGCAATTAAAGGCATGCACCCCCAGGCCTGGCCGCTCAGCCTCTTTTCCAATTGCCCTTTCCTGAGACGGGTGACTGCGATGCTCGTGGCGGTATAGGTCTTGCCCAGGCCCCCATGTGCTCTTGCTGCTCGAGGTTCATAGGTCACCGGAGACACCAGTGCACTGACAAGGAAGCATCTTGAACATGCATGGGAAGAGGAGCCAGAAGGGCTGGGGCTGTTCAAGGTCATGCTTAGACCCTGAGGGAGGGAATTTTCACACCTGTTTGTAACAGCTTTGATCTGGATGGGAATAACCAAAAATTAAAAACTGTCTCGAGAAGCTTAAAAAAAAAATCACATGTGCATTTAAATAAAGGGATTTACCAAATCATATTTGTTGTGGAAAAGATGTTAAGGTCAGCTGAGAATGCAGGCAAGTTCCTTTAATCCCAGCACTTCGAAGGTAGAGGCAGACTGACCTTGGTGAGTTCCTGGCCAGCCAGGGAAGCGTAGTGAGGTTCTTTCAAACATAGAGAAATAAATCAAAGTCATTGCATGAGACCTTGCACGGCAGGTGACAGTAGCAGGGTGACCTTGATGGACCTTGGACTGCTAAGGGATGCATGAAAGACAGGGGGAGGGGAGGGAGATTTCTCATCTTCTGATGTCTCGCTGAAAACACATTTTCATTTACTTCATTCTCCTAAAGAACAACTTGGGTTTTTCTTCAGAAAAAAAAAAGTCAAGACTGAGTTATGAACATCATTGATTGAGCCTACTCAAACCAGATGCTATTTGCTAAGTGGTGTTAACTGCGGAGACTGTCTGCTTCTCCTCCTTGCCAGTCTCAGGCCTTTCTATTCAATGGAATCCTCTACTGTGGCAACAGCTGTGAAAACCTGCAAAAGAAAAAAGTTGTCTAAAGGTTTTTGCAAAGAACAGTGAACCTAGTATCATAGATGATAGAGGGGCTCAGAAGCCTCAACCTTCTATGAAGACTGTTGTGCAGTTAATGGTTAATCAAGGGAGCATGAATATTTTCTTCAGTGGTATAGCCATTGCTAAGATGCCCATGCTCTTGTAAAAACAAACAGACAAACAAACAAATATTTGAAGTAAAAATCTTCATCCATGTTTCTATAGCAACCTTAACGAAGCTAATTGAGACACCAATATCAAAAGTACATGAAAAGTAGAAAGATGTCAATTATGGAATATGTAACATGAATCTTAAAAGCACAATATATCACTACAGTATAAGACAGTTCAGAAGCAGTGGGAGGAGGTTAAAAAAGAAAGAAAGGGTAATGAGGATGTATATGATCAGAACACATTGTGTGTGTGTGTGTGTGTGTGTGTGTGTGTGTGTGTGTTTGAAAATATCATAATGAAACATATATAATCAATACATAATAATCAAAAGCATATAAACCTACTCAGATTTTATCTAATTTTAATGCTTGCCAGCAATTAACCAAAGAGAAATGAAGATGATCTTATATGACTTTCCCCAAAAGGAAAATTGTTTAGCATATTGCAAAGGTCTTGCTCTGTGAGAGTCAGCTACAATATACAAAATATCAAGTTCCAAAAGAGCTCATCAGTCAAAGCTGTGATGGTCACCCAACTGCCCCACCAGGGTCTCAGCAAGCTTACTCCTATTGATACTGGAGTTATGTATCAAACATGTGAAAAACCTCTTACAACCAGATTGAGGATTTGACATGTGACCTATCTTATCTGGAACTGGATTCTGGTCTACCTTGCCCTGACTGACAGCTCAATGAAGTACCTATCCAGGCATGAGTGGAGGGCTCTGATGAAACAATTGGGTAAACACAAGACTATTAGATTTACCCACTAGCTAAGCCTGCCTCAAAAGATCAACTTGTAGATACTGTATCTATCCGGGGTTCTACCAAGCTGTAGATGTAAATGGCCAGAAGCCTGTGCCAAGTTATTGTGCATCTCAGATTACATGTGCCTCTGTGAGCAAACACTTGTGGAAGCCAGAGGTCATCCATAAGTGTCATCCCTCAAGTGCTATCCACCCAACTTTTTGAAACAGTCTCTTAATAGGATCTGGGCTTGCCAGTTAAGTCTAACTGGATAGCTAGCAAGCCCCGGAGATCTTTCTGTCTCTCCCTCCCCAAAGCTTAGGTTCCAAACATGTACTATTCTATCTGGCTTTTTTATATAGGCCTTTCATATCAAACTCGGGTCCTTATATTCACTTGGCTACCATGCTACCAACTGAGCCACTTCCCTATCTCTCAAATAACTTTTAGCAAAAAAAATGAAGTGTGTTAATTAATGTAGTATCTTTCTAGATTTTTTTATTTTTAATGAATGCTGGGTGGGTTTTATAAGATAAAATCTCTTCTAACAAATGATAACCAATGCCACCAACTTTCTCCTAAAGTGTGGCAGGCTATGGTTAGCCATGATCTCTGAGTTTTCTGAAATGTTTCTTTCTTATTGTGGTAATCCTGAACCTCCTCTGATATTCTAAGTTCAACAACAGCAAAGAAATGAGAAATAATTGCATTCAAGAGTGTGCATCCCATTGCTGTATATCCAAATTCTGTGAGTTGCTAAGCTCAATAATTCTTAAAGTCCTCTATTAAGACTTAAGCACTAAGGTATATTTTCCTACTTGAACTCTGCAGTTTATTCCATGTCTTGAGGCAGAATTTTAAGTTGTCATTTGTCACTCTCTGTCTTTTATTGCTGGATCAAGAGATCTCCATAGAAATAATAGGAATATCATTACCAAATTTACCAACAAAAGCCAAAGCAGCAATGGCAGAACACGATAGATCTTTAATGTTCTCTTGAAGTTGCATCCAAATCTAAGGAGCCTGGGGCTGCTGAGTATTTCTCAATGTAACAGTGGCATCAAAGTCCAGGGATCCAGAGTACAGCTTTACCTCCTTTTGCCAAATTCATTTTTGAACCTGTGAAGGTTCAGCCATTTATTATAATATCATGACCTAGAGAATGTTATGAACACTCTTCTCACACCCAGCTAGTGGAGCACAGGTCAAGAACATGGCTACAGATAACTGCAGGAACTTGAAGTTGTGTGGCAGGTAACTAGGAACCTAAAGAAAAATCCATGCCTTGCTAATCAAGGGACGAAGAGGAAAATGAAAAGAAAGAAATAAAACAAACAAAAAAGGAACTTTGAGTTGATTTAATCCACTGTTCTCTGGCTTCATTTCCAGTGAGTCTGCATTTAGAAGCCTGGGTCTGGACTTGATATAATATTGGGTTCCAAAACATATTTGTATTCTGATACTACCTTGAAAATATTTACTTACATACATATATGTCTATGTTTTTATATATGTTTGTATATATGTGTAAGTATATGTTTCATATATATATTTGCTTAAAAACGTTTGGCTACCTTAGAGCCAATTCAAAAGGAGAAGAGAGCTCTCATCTAAAGTTCCAACTCAAAGATGAATTAGATTATTCTCTATATAATTATATATAATAATATATATGATATTAGCTAAAAAAAATCCTGCTATTCCCACCTCATGTGCAAAGTCTCATGGAGTGATCTTGATTTATTTCTCTTTTTCAGGAGATCATACATGTTTATTTGTTTAAAAAAGTTTGACTAGTTTAGAGCCAATCAAAGGGGAAGAGAGCTCTAGCTCAAAGCTCTAGTTCAAAGATGCTGTGACGACTTAGGCTTGACTTAACTCAGTGTTCTCTAGCTTCATCTCCAGTGACTCTGCATCTAGAAACCTGAGTCTATACTTGAGATAATATTCAGTTCCCCAACATATTTGTATTATTATACTTCTATGAAAACATGTGTGTGTATGTGTGTGCATGCTTGATATTCTCTGCTTTTGCAATAACTAGTTGTAAATTATTCTCTTTACAATTAGATTCTCTTGTTTGACCACATAGGGGCCTGTATTTGTATCCCTAACATCCACTTAAGATCTGGCATGGTGGCATGGGTTTATATTTCCAAAACTGAAAAGGCAGAGATAGGAGTATCATGAGGTTTGGAGAGCTCCAAATTCACTGAGAGACCCTGTCTCACTCACATACACCAAAGGTGGAGAATAATTGAGGAAGACACCCAACATCAACCTCTCATCTCTTACACATGCACACATACTAGCAGTCTCACCCCCACATACACATGCATACATATAAGCATATAGACATAGCTACACAGAAATGTACAAATATAAATTTCATTTATGTTTAAGTTCTATTGTATATTTAAACTATGACTTTGATGACAGGTACATCAATAGCTTAAACTAGTTTCCTTCCATCTTAAATTAACAAAAATTATTTTGTTTGCAATTTTTGCATTATCTCTTTTTCTTCTTTTTGCCTTTTATATAAAAATATAAATCCATTGAGATCATTTATTGAATTTTTATCTTATAAAAAGCTTGATTTAAATAAATAACTTATTTAGTAAATATAAGCACTAGTTAACTCACTTAAATGCATGAGTTTTAACTTTAATCAAATGCCAGATTTAAGGAAAGGAAGAAAATAACTTTATTAAATGCACATCTTTGGATCCATAAACCTCATGTGTCAACCACAGTTGATTGGTGATAACTTTGGAGAGTTTGACAGGGAGAGGCTTTCAGCTTTTCACTGAATGTGGCGCAGTGGGAAAGTTTTCCTTGATTAATTAAGGTGCAGGTGAAGTTATGACAACATGAGGGATGACTTAGATAGACCAGACAGCTCACATGGTCATGTGTGATTAGAAGCACTTGGGACTTGATGAAAGCAGATTATACTTCCTGAGCTCTAGGGTGGGACCGGAGATGATGACTTTTTAAAACCCTATGAAGCAATGCTGAGGTTGCTAGTGCACAGGCTGGATTTGAGTAAGGGTGTGATACTCACCCCTGGATAATTAGACTATCTCTTGCAGAGTACTTTGTTTTATGTACATAAAGATTCATACATGCATGTATGAAACTAATGTTTATTGACTCTTCACTATGTAGTGAGCAATTTTCTATGTGTAGAAGTCCAGCCATAAATAAAATAATTGAAAGCTATTTCTCTTGCCGATATTGTGTTCAGATGTGTGAGAAGAACAGGGAACAACAGAGATTGCACAAATAATCCAATGAGTGTCAAAAACCCTTAACAGCAGAAGGCCTGGAGAGGTGAGATCATCAGTTAAGAGCACTAGACACTCTTGCACAGATCCTGAGTTACATTCCTAGCAGCCACATCTCGTGGTTCCCAACCATTTGTAACTCCAGCCAGGGGGTCTGACACCCTCTCTGGTCTCTGCAACAAGCAGCAAACATGTATGGGGAGCTAAGTTAGCCAATTGTTTTTAAGCAAATAAAAGAAGTCTAATGCCATTCTCTCACAAATATAACAGGGCTAAGTGGAAAAAAAACCCACTAGGTATCTTTAGGATTTTTACACTAATTTATACCTAGTTGTTATTCTGTCTGATATATATATATATACATATGTATGTATGTATGTATACACACACACACACACACACACACACACACACACACACACATATATATATAATTGATTTTAATGGTGTTATCCGAGTTTTAGCCTAAATCCTAATAAACCAACTGCAAAAAAAGAAGAGCTAGCAAAAAAAAAAAAAAAAAAAAAAAAAAAAAAAAAAAAAACCACTCTAAACCTCATGGCCTCAAATGCAAGGCTGGATGTAAAGATGAGATCCAGCCCCAGCCCATTGTCACTATTTCTTATGTTAAGTGTCACAGGGATAACTCATGAGACATTCACCAAAAGCAACATAGGAGAACCTTTGCAAAGTGGATAACAAAGGGGATGAGATCTCCAGCCTAAGAAAAACAAAGATATTATGTGAAGGGAAAGACTGTAAAGCAGCTTAATATTTGTGCCAAAGTAAAACCAATTCATGTAGAAGAAATGAAATCATGCCATTAGCAAGTGTAACTGCTTGCCATGTGTGATGGAGTAGAGAATTTCTAGATGAGCACAGGAGTTAGAAAAGCTTGTAGAATTATTTTCACAGCTTACTGTAACCTGGGCAAATTACTTAGCATTTTATATTGCTAAACCAGTTTATTAGATTCTTGTAGTCAAGCCTTTTCTGATACTGGTACTTCACTGACCCTTCAAGCAACAATGATACATATATACACATATATGCATTCATACAATAGACAATGTGGGCATTAAGCTAACTAACCTGCCCTAAACATTTTTTTGGTCTGGTTTTTATTTTCTTTTCTTTTTCTTTCTTTCTTTCTTTCTTTCTTTCTTTCTTTCTTTCTTTCTTTCTTTCTTTCTTTCTTTCTTTCTTTCTTTCTTTTTATTTTTTTGATACAGGGTCTAGCCATGTATAAATGGCTGGTCTATAACTCATTGTGTACATCAGCGTGACCTTGAATTTACAGTAATCTTGCTGCTTCTGTCTTCCAAGTGCTAGAATTACAGGTGTGTACCTCCATGGCCAGCTTTCCTGGGATTTTTTAAAATCCTCACATCAAAGGTAAATTACCAGCACAAAATAATAACTTGCTTTTATTCCATTTGGTAGCCATAGGAGAAAAATGTTGTCAGAAAACACCGAAGTAGGACAAATGTTAAAGTTAGAAATGCATGCAGCATTTCTGCCTGAAATCTCTAGTCTGGATTCCAACACTATCTACAGTTTCAACTGTGTGAGGGTTGGTTATAAATCTCCATGACATAAACACTCTACCATATTGCCCTAGAAATACTCCAGTCTTCAAATTGAGAAGGACACACTCAAAACTGTTCAATTTTCCAGCTTAGATGAGAGGTCAATTCATTTCTTGCTGAGCATACTCCATTTTAGGGCCTAATTTACCCACAACCCTCCCTTGAGTGTTCTCCATCCCTCACTCCTCCCCCTTTCTCTCTCCCTCTCTTCTATTCTTCTTGTTTAAAAAATGAGATTAACTTTGCTACTTGATGTGACTTTTCCCTTCATTTCTGCATTAAAAGCTCTATTTTCTCACCATTTTGCACAAGTACTATTGTCTGAGAAAGTGCTGCATTTTTCATAGATGTTCTGTGTATAGAAATGAATAAAAGTAAGGCCTAATGTATAATTATTTGTCTTCTTGCTTTTTGTTCTTTTTTAGGTGTACATATTATTATAAAAATAATCATCTCAAAGGCCTCGCATTTAAATCAGATAAACTACTTGATGAGTGGATGATAGTGGATTACAGGAACATACACACTGGCCAACATGGGAAAGACACAGCCATCTAATCTTCCTGGTCCCTCTTCTGTGATCATTTATTCCTCCATGTGAAACAAACTATTCTTTCTATATCATTTATATTTTTATCAGGGGAAAGACAGAAGAGGCCCTTCCCCCAAGCTGTTAAGAATAAAGATGGTTATGGATCAACATTGTTCAAGATAATGTTGAATTCTTAAACGGTTTTAAAAAAAAGCACAGGAAAATATACGTTCTATTATTGATGTAAGAACAGATTTTTGTTCTATTTGGAAAATGAAAGAATTGGCCCTTAGAGTTTTAAGGAAATATTAAACTCAAAAATCATCAAATGAATGTTTCTTCTGATGTTTAAATAATATAATTATCAATTGTAAACACAATCATAAAGTTATTTATATTTTATAACCTATTATGTTTTACAAATGCTTTTCCATATGTTGTGATGCAATTTTGTCCTCATAAATACCCTTGTGAAGGAGGGCGTGGAGTTATTAATTTCCCTCTTATTCTCAGAGGCAGCCCCAAATCCTCACTGAGTAGATTAAATATGCATAACTTCATTTTTCATTCCCTGGCTGATTCCAGAGTCAATATCTTAATATTGCTAAAAGAAGTTGTCTTCCTTAAACTAAGGCTGCTGTAATACATAGAGAATATTTATAAGGTAATAAGCAAGCATTTTTATGAAGGTGAGTCCAAGTCTTATAAAATCTGCACACATAATCTTTATTACATAACCTTGATTATCAGAAAGGAAATGTTTCAACCAGGTACCTGAAATTTTTTTTCCACAAAATACACATATACTTTTATTAAACTATATTTTCATTTGTGTGTGTGTATGTGTGAATGTGTGTGTGTGTGTGTGTGTGTGTGTGTGTGTGTGTGACTCTGTGTTACCATTTACTGTTTGCTTGTGAAACTGGAGCATAGTGGACTCAAGAAGTGTTTGCCTCCCATGTGAAAAAAAAATTTCAAAGGTGAAAAGAAAGAGCTGGTAGCAGCAGAAGTTATATGACAGTTATGACCCAGAATGGCTTACAATGGAAGTCAGGTGTCAGGGGACCACCATGAAATTCACTAACAATATCAAACTTAGAATGAAGAAAGCAGTAAGCCCAGTGATGTTCAGGTCAAATGCTGACAAAAGAAACCACGAGAAACTTAAAAAGACACCAATCTTGCAAGGAGTGTGGTTATAGAGCTTCTATCTAGGAGGAACTTCTCACATAAAAATTATATATATATATATATATATATATGTAGAGAGAGAGAGAGAGAGAGAGAGAGAGAGAGAGGAAGAAAAGAAAGAAAGAAAGAAAGAAAGAAAGAAAGAAAGAAAGAAAGAAAGAAAGAAAGAAAGAAAGAAAGAAAGAAAGGACATAAGTCAAACAAAGATGTCTGCATGTGACATATCAAATACAGATTTTCTCTGGCTTTGTAATACTGTACCATCCCTCACCGACAGTGCTCATTTGGGACATAAATGCTACAGACATTTCTTTTCTATGTGAATGTATATTAAACCACATAGGCTAGACAGATATTTGGGATAACTTTTCCAGTTACTATATTAAAAGAGTAAGAGAAGCTGAGGACATTATTTTTACTAATCTCTTTATTCAGCCCATTATATTCACAACAATGTACATTGCTATACACAACCAAGTTCTAAATTACTGCATATACACATATTGTAATAAGCAGTCAACATAAACATATTATATTCTTTTTTTTTTTTTTGGTTTTTTGAGACAGGGTTTCTCTGTGTAGCTTTGCGCCTTTCCTGGAACTCACTTGGTAGCCCAGGCTGGCCTCGAACTCACAGAGATCCGCCTGGCTCTGCCTCCCAAGTGCTGGGATTAAAGGCGTGCGCCACCACCGCCCGGCAAACATATTATATTCTTAAGGACAATAGATGAGCAAATTGTCAATGTGTGGAGCTGTATCCTCATGACAAATCCTAATCAAAGGTGTGAACCTTTTAAATTTAAGAGTCACGATATCTTGGTTTCATTGGTTATACACATGTATTAGGAAAGAATGTAAAATGTAGCCACCCTCTAGCTTAATTCCTTTGCTTAGCTAATAACTGGGACACAAGTTATAATTGAAGATTTAGTTTAAGTTTCAATATAGAATTGCTTTGCAAAGTTGAATAAATTGGACTACTATTGCTATTCTTCATAGGCAGGCTGAGGAGTTTTGAAACATGATGGAAACATGCCTGTGGATTTGTCTAGGCTCCTGTTTCCAAAATGGTCTAACCATGATGGAAGACCCACCCAGAGCATGTACAGTACCTTCCAACAGACTGTGGTCCTGAACTGAGTACAAAGGAGAAAGTGAGCTGAACACTGGGGTTAATCTTTCTCTGCTTTCTGACTGCATTTGAAATGAAAATGTCTTCTGTAACTTGCCTGCTTCCCTGTAGTGTAACACTCCCTTCTCCAGCTACTTTTCTTGGGAATTTTTTCATATCAAGAAGAAAAGTAACACACTGGAGGAGATTATTTAACATTCTTTCATTTATCCATCACAAGAAATTTGCTAATAATCCATCCATATAAAATTTGATTATATACCCATATATATGGCCATTTCTCTCTCTCTCTCTCTCTCTCTCTCTCTCTCTCTCTCTCTCTCACACACACACACACACACACACACACACACACACATTTTCCCTGAAGGTATAAAATTGTAAAAAAGCAGGTCACGTAAAAAGAGTGATTGTGGCCAGGCAGCAGTGGAGCACGCCTTTAATCCCAGCACTCGGGAGGCAGAGCCAAGTGGATCTCTGTGAGTTCGAGGTCTACAGTGTAAAATCCAGGACAGACACCAAAACTACACAGAGAAACCCTGTCTTGAAAAAAAAGAGGGATTGTGTGTGTGTGGATTGTACATGTGGATGTGACCTATCTCTGCAGGAAATTTAGAGGTCGTGCAGTGAACACGTGGAGGTCAGAGGACAACCTCAAGTGTGGTTATTCACCTTGTTTAAGATAGGATCTCTTCATTGTTTGTTGCTGTAAACACCTGGCTAGCTTGCCCGTGTGCTTCCAGGAATTCTCCTGTCTTGCTTCCCATTTCATTGCAGGGAGTGCTGGGCCACACGCTACTTCATTTTGCTTTATGTAGGTTTTAGGATTTGAACTCAGTTCCTCAAGTTTTCCTGAAAAGTACATAACCCACTGAGACATCTCTCCAGTCCAAAAGAGGAACTTGTATTAGAAGTAAATTCAAGGATTAGAAGGATTAGGCTTATCCAAATGTCCATTTTCTTCAAGTATTTTATTTAAGGACATGTGTAGCAAATGTCAGTACATAGAGGAATAGAAGACAAGGAAACTTTGAAGATAACTCCCCCTGAATTTCTGTGAAGAGGAAAAAAATGTCAACACAGTATGTAAAGATAACTGATAAAACTCCAACTGCAGTACCCATTCTTTGTAGCCTGTAATAAGAAGTTGCACTTGTGCTAATATCCTGTCACTCCTGGTTATGAAGAATACTCTTCTCCAACCCTAGCATTCTGCCAAAATCCCTTTCCTGGTGTTATGGCTAGAATTGTTTGTCAATGAAACTGGATTTGGAATCAACTAAAAGGATATCCATTTGGGACTCGAGTGAAAGCCTTTCTTGATGACATTATTTGAAGCAGAAAGACCCACAGTAAATGTGTATGGCACCTTCTGGTAGCAGCATGGATGAGAGGACATGTAGGAAGGAAATTGCTTTTTGTTTGCTTATTTTCACTCCACTGGCAAATCCATCAATCTTGTTGTGGTCACTATTTACTCCTTCATTGATATTAGTTCCACCTTCTTTGATGCCAACATAAATGGAAGACCCACAGATTTCTAGGAACCCTCATATTTCCATGCCAGATTGGGAATGCTGAGATATCCAGTCTTGTGGACTGTGCAATTACTAGATTCTCAGTCTCTCCAGTGTGGTGGGCAGCCATTATTGAACTACCAAAACCATGTGATGTAAGCAAACCTAGTACATCCCATCTTAGTATATTCTTGTTTTCCTCTGGCTGATATGCCAGTCTCTAGAGAAAACAGATCATTGGCTTCATTGAATAGAGAAAGAAAACTACCAACACCAAAATACCCAGAACCTACACTGCATGAACTCTTGTCTTCAATAAAAATAATTAATGAATACTCTAAATGTTAATTGAAGCACAGTGTTCATAAAACTATGATCTTTGTTCCATAAGCCACTCTCTGAAATCAGAAAGCTTAATAGCACAAGTTATTTTCCTTCCTTTAATAGAAAATATGAAATAAATGCAGTAGCACTGTCACTCATATGAAGAGAAGCAAATCCAGATTTAAATCACTCACATATTTGGACCAAGCTGGGTTCATATTTGCTTTATCTTGTTCAGATCTGGAAGTTAGGAGGTAATGAATTATCATTTAAAGAGGTCATTAAATGTCTACCAAAAAAAAGAAAAGAAAACTTTAAATCCTTTGAAATAATTCATTTGAACTTAAAAAAGATGGTTCCAGAATACATCATGGGCACTCAACTGCATAAATGTGATTCAGAATGTCGTCATGGTGAAAGGCTGTAAGAGAAGGGAAGAAAGGTAAAGTATTATGACAAAAAGACAGTGCTCAAATGCAAAATGATGGGGAAGGTCTTCTTAGACATGAAAATGTTCAAAAAGGTTAGTTGTTGTTGTGTATTTACAGAATGTATGTTTCTAAAGTTTACTTTATTTCTACATATTTGCCCAAATCTATGATCTTTGTGTACAATAACTTTACCAGTGAGAAAATTTAATGGATTGGATGAAAAAAAATGAACAAGATGGAATGAATTGAAGGGAATTATACAGTCTTATATAATAAGACTCCAGAGGCCGGGCGTTGGTGGCGCACGCCTTTAATCCCAGCACTCGGGAGGCAGAGCCAGGCGGATCTCTGTGAGTTCGAGGCCAGCCTGGGCTACCAAGTGAGCTCCAGGAAAGGCGCAAAGCTACACAGAGAAACCCTGTCTCGAAAAAACCAAAAAAAAAAAAAAAAAAAAAAAAATACAGTCTTATATAATAAGACTCCAGAGGCCGGGCGTTGGTGGCGCACGCCTTTAATCCCAGCACTCGGGAGGCAGAGCCAGGCGGATCTCTGTGAGTTCGAGGCCAGCCTGGGCTACCAAGTGAGCTCCAGGAAAGGCGTAAAGCTGCACAGAGAAACCCTGTCTCGAAAAACCAAAAAAAAAAAAAAAAAAAAAAAAAAAAAAAAAAAAAGACTCCAAAGCTGGTAATTCAATTCATAAAATTTATTTTTCTTTATTTATATTTTATGTATATATGTATGTTGCATGAGTATGTATGTCTATGTACCACATACATGCAGTATCCACAGAGATCAGCAAAGATTGCCAGGTCCCTTGGAACTAGAATTACAGAGAGTTGTGGACTGCCATGATGGGGCCGGAAATTGAACCCAGATCCTCTACAAGAACAGCCAATACTTGTCACTGCTGAGCTGCCTCTCCAAGCAAGTGACATTTCAATTCTTTTCTTTTTTAAGATTAATTTTATCATTTAATCACATGTATGTCTATCTGTGTTAATGTAAGTACTGGTGATGGCCAGAAGAGGGCATTTCATTCCCAGGAACTGGTGTTATACACAGTTATAAAATGCCATGTGGGACCTGGGAATCAAACTCAGGTCCTCTGCAAGAGCAGCCAGTGCTCTTAACCACTGAACCATCTTACCAACTCTGAAAAGTCAAGTTTTAATTCATTCTTAACTCATGTTAGCTTTTAAGAGCTAGATTAGGACCGTGGAATATGACTCTGTGAGTAAGAATATTTCATTGTTTTTCAGAAGACCCAACTTCAGCTCTCAGCACCGACATCAGGAGCTCAGAACTGACTGTACTTCCAGCTCCAGGGAAGGAAATGCCCTCTTCTGGTCTCTGTGGGAACCTGCATGCATGTGCATATGCATACATACAGAGAAACACAATAAAATAATAAGATAGACCTTTTAATTAAAAAGCACAACAAATTTGACCAGAAGTATTTATACATATATATGTATAAATATATATATGTATATATATTATATATTTATGCCTGTATATATATATATATATATATATATATATATATATATCCCCTAAATTCTGCTCACAACAAAAGGTAAACACAATTGAAAGTAATTAATTGCAACATTTATTTATGTAGGCAAGTAGGCAAAACATTTTAGGTACATTTAAGTATAATTAAGTAATATTTCAGAACGTCAGTTGTGTAAGGCCATGCAGGATCTACCACTTTATATAAGATACAAGTTGTCTCAAAGTGATTGACCCCAGTAATTTAGGTGACTCTGGACATAAGGAAAATAATTACAAAGACAGGTCTGTAGCTTGATTTTTTCTGCCTTGGCCAGAGTCAGGACAAATCTCTGTCACCTGCCAGTCCCACAGCCGCTCAGACCCAACCAAGTAAACACAGACACTTATATTGCTTTCAAACCGTATGGCCGTGGCAGACTTCCTGCTAACTGTCCTTATCTTGCTAACTGTGCTTTTATCTTAAATTGATCCATTTCCATACATCTATACCTTGCCATGTGGCTGGTGGCTTAGCTGGTCATGGCGGCGGCTGCAGTGTCTCTAGTCATGGCGGCGGCTGCAGCCTCTCTGGTCATTGCGGCGGCTGCAGCCTCTCTGGCCATTGCGGCGGCTGCAGCGTCTCCTTCTGCCTTTCTGTCCTTTTATCCTGCCTAGCCACGGCCGATCAGGTTTTATTTATTAACCAATCAGAGCAACTTGACATACAGACCATCCCCCAGCACAGCCAAGTGCAGACCATCTCAAACACCTGCACTCAGGCCCATGGTCCTAATCATCCTCTATACGGACCTGCTGGGTAACGCCACAAAGAACCTGAGAATGGGCTCCCACAGGACATACAGAACATCCCACAGCACTTCCCCTTTCTTTTTTTTTTTAAAGGAAGGTTTTAACTTTTACAAATCTCCAAAGTCAGCTTGGTATATTTGGGAATTTGGGTGTAGCTTCTCTTAACTACTTCCTGCTGGAGGGGGGCGCTGTATCTTATGGGGATGCAAAGAAAATTTTAGGATCATGGAGTAGTCCGTGAGACCGTATCGTCTGAGCCAGTTGCCTTGAAACGATTCTGGATGTTGGATCATCTGGGCCATGGTGTCATCGGAGACCTTTCAGGTGGTCTTGGCTGGTCAAACCTGATGTATCTTAATCTGGAACAAATCCATAGCCTCTGGCTTTCTGTAGAGACAAAAACAGAGTCTCCTTTCCAAAGTAACACATCCTTATATCCAAATTTTAAAGTCAAGATATCTTTAATATATACATATTGGTTTAACTCAACATCTTTTACGATCAAATGTTTTTCTGTAGTTAAAAATCCCAAAGACAATATAATCCAAACTCTCTGTGTGATATCCATCTTTACATGGCTTATTTTTTATATTACTTTTAACGACTTTATTTTTTTAAACTTTCTATTTCTTTATATAACTGTTTATGTTCCTTTTCCTCTCTCTTCCAAGCCCCAGGAACCCGCCAGTAACTCAAACCGGCGGCTGCCGCTCATTTGAGAGAGAGAATTAGGAACTGTGGGGCGTTTACCGACGTCACCGTTCCTGGAGAACTTACCGACGTCACCGCTCCGTGTGTTGAGTTCTGAATCCTCTTTACCACCACGCGAGGATTCTTCTCAGATCACACTTTATTGGAGCGCCTCTTGGTTAAGGGACTTTGTCTTTAGTATTTATTTTTTCATAACACCGGCCTTTATCCCTGTTCATTTGTCCTTTTTCTTTAGTCCCTCTTTTTTTTTTTTTTTTTTTTTTTTTTTTCCTTTTTTTCTTTAGCCCTTTTTTTCTTTAGCCCCAAGTTCGGGCGCCAAATGTAGCTTGATTTTTTCTGCCTTGGCCAGAGTCAGGACAAATCTCTGTCACCTGCCAGTCCCACAGCCGCTCAGACCCAACCAAGTAAACACAGACACTTATATTGCTTTCAAACCGTATGGCCGTGGCAGACTTCCTGCTAACTGTCCTTATCTTGCTAACTGTGCTTTTATCTTAAATTGATCCATTTCCATACATCTATACCTTGCCATGTGGCTGGTGGCTTAGCTGGTCATGGCGGCGGCTGCAGTGTCTCTAGTCATGGCGGCGGCTGCAGCCTCTCTGGTCATTGCGGCAGCTGCAGCCTCTCTGGTCATTGCGGCGGCTGCAGCCTCTCTGGCCATTGCGGCGGCTGCAGCGTCTCCTTCTGCCTTTCTGTCCTTTTATCCTGCCTAGCCACGGCCGATCAGGTTTTATTTATTAACCAATCAGAGCAACTTGACATACAGACCATCCCCCAGCACAGCCAAGTGCAGACCATCTCAAACACCTGCACTCAGGCCCATGGTCCTAATCATCCTCTATACGGACCTGCTGGGTAACGCCACAAAGAACCTGAGAATGGGCTCCCACAGGACATACAGAACATCCCACAGCACAGGTCTTAAATAAATGTTTTGTTTCATTAACTTTTCTAAGAAGGCTCACAAGATGGCTTACCAGTGAATAGATTTACCACTCAAACCTGATGAGTGGAATTCCAACCCAAGCCCGTGGAAATGTATGAGATATCCAGTTTCCCAAACCTGTTCTGTGACCTCCACTAGCATGTCAAGGTACATATCCAAACCAATACCAAATACAATAAAATGTAAAAACTAATTTTGAAACACCCATAAGTAGGTATGACCTTCTAACTTTTGAGTTTCTTCCATCTGGCTGTCCTTGCTGGCATTTTGACCATGTGAGCCAACAGAGGGCAGCAGACTCTTCTAGCATTGTAGTTATAGATGCATCTGATAGGGGTTCTAGAAACTAAATGTGGGTCATCTGGAAGAGTACCAAGTGCTCTTAACCACTGAGTCATCACTTCAGCCAGCGAATGTCATGTTTTAAGCTCATAGGCCATGGTAATTTTGATATTTTGATATAAATATTATATATATATATATTTCATAAAAAGCAAGCAAACAATTTAAACCAATGCCAATTTCTTTGCTTTAATTTGAATCGAACTATACAGACTGCCACATCTTTCAAATGTGATTAATGGGACTTTCATACAATTGCATTGGTGTAATTTTGCAATGGTGTGTTTAAAGTCTCACGATTCAAATCACTCTTGTGTATGAACACCCTGCTATGACACAATCTAGACAGGGTAACTTTGAAAAATAATAACTTAATTCATTTTTCCTCACAGTTTACAACAGTGAAGGCAGGAAATAGAGTCATTGATCCTACTCTAATTGGTTGGCACCTTGCTTTTGATCACCACTCCTCAAGGTGACAGTGATGCCCTTTCATTTTTGCTGACCTGTCAATACACTTTTGGAGTGTTGCAAATTGCTCAAAGGCATTTGACATCACAGAAGATGATGAAAAATTATCTTACATCTAACTGCAATGTTCTCACAACTCTGAAGGACCCAGAATTTAAAAAGTGAAAAGCATATTAAATGGCTCAGACAGGAACTTGCATTGCAAGTCCTCTCAGAGTTGATGAATACTCTTGGTAAAAGATGCCCCAAATGAAGCCGACAACACATAACTTTTTCTTATGGGTATTGTTTGTCTCCTCCTCCCTTGCCCTCCTTCCCCTCCCATTTTCTATCCCCTCCCTCCCCCTCTCTTCCACTTTCCTTATGTTTACTTTATGTATGGCTCTCATCAAAGGCTTAGACTATGTTTACAATTTAAAATATTTCCTTACTTAGAAGAGCCTTACAAATATACCCCTGTTCTGATGAGCAGGGAATCCCTTTTGGTTATGCATTCTTTGTGCACTTCAGTGCCTCTTACTAGCACCTCTTACTTAGTATCTCACTTTGATACTTCCTTCATGGATGTCTTCCTTGCCTGAGTCGGGGCTCCTTTCACAATGGATTTTGTTTCATGCACTGTTTGTTCCCATGGTCTCCATCCCGTCATTGACCTTTGCCAGTCTCTGGTCTCATGACCCACCCTTAAAAGAGAAAGGTGTCAGGAAACAAAGGAGAGAAAATAGAACAAAACATAAAGATGTATCATTTCTTGCCACATTATTGTTAAAAAAAAAGTGGGGGACATAGTGTAATAGTCCTTGCTTGTTGAAATTTGTGCAACTAAAGTTTAGTGAACCTTTTGTGATGAGGTCAATAAAGTCTGAAGTGGTATTCTGCGAGTTTAATTTGACATAGGGATGTGGAATAAATGAAGAAAAGACATTATGAGAAAGGACTAAGGCCAGTGTGAAGTACGTGTAGCTGAGGGGTAGAGGCTTTAGGCTTTCTCTTCTTTTTGAGAAAATGCACTGTGTATGTGGAACCAAAATAAGACCAAAATGCTCTCACCCCAAAACTAAAGGCCTAAGACTGCTCCTATTAGCTACAGGCCATAAGTTACTGGAACAGGCCATAAGTTACTGAGACCAGTCAGTTCAGATTCCAGAAACCAGGAAGTGTAAAAGTACAGAGCCACAAGATAGTCACGAGGTAATGCCTGCCAGACTATGGAATGTCCTCTCCCTGGTTTCCAGGGTAACTGACCACAGAAATGCCCCCACCTGAGGGCAGCCAATGAGAAATGGTGGCGGGCAACCACTCCCTTAGAAGTAATTTCTAGAAGTCCCTAGAAGCGAGCCAATCAGAATTGTACCTGTACTAGCACCCCTAAATGATGTAACCTTGTGACTTTTCCCTTTAAAAGCTGAGCTTGCAGACAGGTGGGCGCTTCCTCCAGCCTCCACTGTGTTGGATGTATTGGACGAAGTCCCTGCCTAGGCTTGTATTGCTTTTGGATATCCAGAATTAAACCTTGCTTTTGCATTCCGGCATGCTCGTCTTTGGTGGTCTCTCTGGGGGTCACGATCTGGGCACAACATTTGGGGGCTCTCCGGGATCCCCAGAGACCCCCCGCCGGGACACCTAAGAGCTCCGGAGGTCCATCTGCACCGATCGGTAAGAGCGCTCCATTTTCTTGTCTGTGTTTTCCTGTTACTTTCATTCTCTTATCCGAAGCCGGCGGTTGAATCTGACAGGCTCACCTTGGCGGACGCGCCTGTAAGGTGACGCTGGAGGAGTTGGAAGACGTTCCAACCCCTCATCAGGACGCCCGAGAGGGGTCCGTCTGTTAGGATGCCCGTGAGGGGTCCGTCTGTTTGGATCCATCTGGGGATCGGGAGACTCTGTTGAATTCTCCCTGTCCCATCTGTAGGTCTTTGGCATTATTGAGGCTCCCTCTCCGGACTCTCGTCTGTCTGCCTGGACCATCTGTAGGGCCCTTGTTCTTCCTTTTTGTCTGCCTATCTTGTTCGTCAGTGTTATTTGTTATACCTTCATAAATGTATAAATGTGTGAGAACTGTGGCCACATGTGTGAGTGTTTTATGCCTGAGCTTGTGTGTGCATTGGGACTTGTGGGCCGATTGCCAGCCGAAGGGATGGAGACCCCTTCGGTGGTTGAACTGGCACAGACTAACCTAACATTGCTTCCTTGCTCTCTCTGACCAGAGCACAGGCAGCAGGCAGCAGAAAGCTTGCAATGACTCCGGCAGGCAGCGGCTGCACAGCTGCTACTTCGGGGACCCAGGGCGCCGCTGAGAGGGCTAGGCGGCCCGTGAGCATCACGGGGCCTAGATGCAGCGGGTTCGGGCCCCAGCTGGCTCAAAAAACTATGGAGTAGAGGCTTGGCTGCATGGGAACTAGGCATGGCTTTGTGCTAGAGCGGGCTGTGAGCACTGTGTGTATGGCTGGCAGGTTCTGGCTGGGCTCCTGTGTGGACATGGGGCAGAGCTGGTGGGAGCCAGCAGGAGCCTCAAGGAGCTCAGTGTGGGGCCTGGTGGAGAACTAACTGCCCCTCCAGGGTCACAGCTGAGGAGTGGCCTACAGGTCTGTGGGCCCAGCCAGGGCGTGGAGTCATCTTTTGTCTCCATGGTGCATGCTTTCCCCGCTTTCTGCTTTCCCCGTCCTCCTCTTCCATGCTGTTGGGTGGGGCTCCCAAGACCTGCCCTGGGGCTAAAACTTGATCAAGGTCTGGCTCCAAGAATGGAATGTCACCTACAGTTTCTTGTCTGCGGTACAGTGCTGATGCAAATTGAGAGTTATTCTTGTTATGGTATATGCATGTATTTCTGTTCTTGTTTAAAATACTGTAACTTTACAATATATTCTAGAGTACTGAGGGAAATCACAAGAAAGACTTTGGTAAGAGTTTCTGTTTTAAAGGAAAAGAAAAAGTGGAATTTGTCTGGAGTAAATGTCTGAGGGATCAAAGGAACGGACTGAGGGTACATGGAAGGTTGTAGAAGGTCAGAGGGGATGTGATGTAAACTGTTTGTTATGGTTTCTTATACCTGCAAATACTGAATTTGAAAGTTAATTCTTATTGGTTTTCATCTTAAAAATGGCTAATGATTTTGCAAACTGCTTATGTGTGTATGCATACAGGCATGTGACTTGAAAATGTAAGCAAGCTTTAACTATATGTATGTATGTGTGTAACTTGGATCCAACTGTGTGTATGTGTGCAAGTAATTATTGTTTAGAAAAATGAGCTTTGAACAGCAACCACGTGGCTCCCTCCATCTTGGCTGGTGACCTCATGGGCAGCCATGTGGCTGGCAGCCATCTTTTACTAAGGTTATAAAGATCTACTCGGGTTAACACCTAATACTTATGTCTTTACCAAGTGTTCAACAGTAAGTTTCTAGAGAATTTAAATAGATGGCAACATATGTTTAATAAATAATATTAAAGCTGCACATCAATGCTTTTATACACAGGAATATACCTTGCTCTGGCAGCTAAACTTTGCAACATAGGAATCATAGGAATCATAGGAAACAGCTGAGGTTTGCAAATGTATGGCAGGACTAGAGTTCCAAAAAGAGTCTAGTTGCAGTGGTGAAAGACATTTGAGAGATCTCAGTCTTTTAAGAACAGTTTTTTTTTTTTTTTTTTGGTTTTTCGAGACAGGGTTTCTCTGTGTAGCTTTGCGCCTTTCCTGGGACTCACTTGGTAGCCCAGGCTGGCCTCGAACTCACAGAGATCCGCCTGCCTCTGCCTCCCGAGTGCTGGGATTAAAGGCGTGCGCCACCACCGCCCGGCAAGAACAGTTTTTATAGTTAAAAAACAATGGCTTAAAAAAATGTTTCTTCTTACCCAAGGTACGTTCTGGCTTAAGAATGTTGTATAATGATATTTTGTTTTGGTTTCTTTACTGAACCTGTATTTGATGCTAGAAGAGCTTCAACTTAAAAGCATTGTTTTTAGGCTACTTTTGTAGACTGTTAGAGAACATAAATAGTCAGTCATAAGTAATCAAGTTTTTTAATTGTAGTCAGGGTAAGTAAGTACTGATGTAAGTTTACTCATTTACTCCGTCTCTTGCATATGTTTTTAGGGTTGAGCTTGAAACAAGTAATTAGAAACAAAGTTTGTCTATTCAGATATGCCTGGACAGCCCTCATACTTCAGAGATCTGCAGAATATGGCATTTAAATGTTGATCTAAAAGCTTACTATATCAGACAGGCTTCCAGATCCTAGCAGTGACCCAAGGTCTCCAAAGAAGATTACGTACGAGGCACCACAACATCTCTGCCTGAAATATGACAACGCTGACCACAGGGCAAGATGCCCCAGTGCAACGCCTGCCGCCAGGACCCAGCCCAGACTGTGGACAAGCAGTAGGACACTGGAATTGATTGCACCCTTTTGCCTGATCAAGGTCAGTCTTCCATGTCCCGATTCCACAGGAAAAATACTCTGCCTTATGGACCTGATGGTGGAAGAAGATTGCTGTTCTGACTGGTGCCTCCAACGCTGTGGAGACCTGGGTAGGGATTGGTCCCTGTAATTTATTGGATTGAAAGCTTCTTGGTCTGCACTCAGATATAGTTTATCCTTCTCAGATCTCTGACAGTACTGATGGCTAGGCTAGCTCTAACTTTGTCAGCATGGCAGCATCAACCAGATCCTTCTGCAAGGCTATAGCTAGCTCTTTAGCTCACTTTTAGGAAAATGTTCTAAGATATAAAAGTTTAAGTAAGTCATAAAGGTTCAGATATGAGTCTAAAATGAGATAAGTTTCAGATTACTCTCCTGTTCTATGGTTCAGACAGAGCTTAACATTTAGGAGTCCTGATGAGCTGGTAGAGCAATGACTACTTACTGTTCAGTCACAAGCTCAATATTTTGGATTTGTTTTAGATGTCATCTAAATATGTATAAATGTAAACCTAAAAGTGCCTCTCACCAGGCCAAAAATCTCTGTCCAATTTATACCTGGCTTTCTGGACAGAAGGAAAATGCACAAGCTTTTAACCCAACTCTGTAGTTCTTGTTGGAACTCAAAGGCATGAGTCCACTTCTGCTGTTTTACAGACAATATGGATTTCAGTATAGATTGATAATACTAATGTATCTAAAACTTTTATGTCATTTTGTAAGTAGGCCTCAAAGGATCAAAAGAGTCATAAAAACCTAGACCCACTTCGCAGAGGTCAAAAGGACCCCAGATAAGTATTCCTAAAGATGGTATTTTTCCTCTCTCCTGGTCTTGGGACTACTGCTTTTCCCATTACTAAGGGTACGGACCTAAGGGTTCCAAATAAGTTCATAAATTTTAACTTCTGTTCCTAGTTTAAATTTGTCTCAACAGATTTCCATTTGGCTGGCAGTCACCTCCAGGTTTCAGTTGCTGACTCCACTGCTCCAGACGACTGTGAGCTCCAGACTTGCTAAAAGCTGACGTGGACCAGCCCAGCTAACATGGTTCTTCCCTGTCCCTATGGGGTCAGGCAGCTACATGCTTCTGACAAATGCCCCTTTACCCAGTCTTTGACTAGCTTTTCAGCCTTTTGGGGCCCCCTGATATCGGCGCCCCAATGCCAGCTCGAAGCAGTTCCAGAAGAGAGAACGTCACCCATGTTCCCTGTTCAGAAAAGGCTGAAATGCTGGGTCAAAAGAAAACTCCCTGGCATAGAGACAAGATGGCTAACTATACATGGCCATTATTAGAGAGGGATACTTAGGAGCTAACTGTCCAAAACCCATGATTGGGTTCCATTAGGCACATGAGAAGGGGGAAATGTGGAACCAAAATAAGACCAAAATGCTCTCACCCCAAAACTAAAGGCCTAAGACTGCTCCTATTAGCTACAGGCCATAAGTTACTGGAACAGGCCATAAGTTACTGAGACCAGTCAGTTCAGATTCCAGAAACCAGGAAGTGTAAAAGTACAGAGCCACAAGATAGTCACGAGGTAATGCCTGCCAGACTATGGAATGTCCTCTCCCTGGTTTCCAGGGTAACTGACCACAGAAATGCCCCCACCTGAGGGCAGCCAATGAGAAATGGTGGCGGGCAACCACTCCCTTAGAAGTAATTTCTAGAAGTCCCTAGAAGCGAGCCAATCAGAATTGTACCTGTACTAGCACCCCTAAATGATGTAACCTTGTGACTTTTCCCTTTAAAAGCTGAGCTTGCAGACAGGTGGGCGCTTCCTCCAGCCTCCACTGTGTTGGATGTATTGGACGAAGTCCCTGCCTAGGCTTGTATTGCTTTTGGATATCCAGAATTAAACCTTGCTTTTGCATTCCGGCATGCTCGTCTTTGGTGGTCTCTCTGGGGGTCACGATCTGGGCACAACATGTATGCCATACCCACGGCATTAGCAAAATGTGCTTTGGATTTAGAAATAATGCCTGGATTTTCCTAAGGTGTGCTTGGCTTGACCCCCACTTCTGTATCATCAAGTAGTGATAGTTTCTTCAGAGCTGTTTCCAATGATTCAATTTGCACATGTATACCTACCTCCCATGAGTTTTCCAGATGTTCATTCCTGTGAATATGACTTAGTTTTCTGTTAATCTACATGCAAATGCTTTCTGTTCCTTACTTGAAGTTATTTGAGAAAGCTTAAATGATGAGAACATGGTATCTGTTTAAGCTTGTGGATATCTTCTTCACTTTGCTAGGAAATACATATCTTCCTACTTTTATGATTCAATTATTACTTGTCTGGGACTGGAATGATGGACGAGTAAACATTTTGTTTTTGTGGAGGAGCCAAGTCTGGTTCTAAGTATCAGCATAAGGTGGCTCATAATGGCCTGTTATACCAGTTTCAGGGGATCTGATGTTCTCTTCTGACAACTCACATGCACATAAGTACAGGGAGTTAAGGACACATGCACACAATTAAAAATAAAATATTTATAATAAGCTGGATGTCTTAGTGTATATATAAAATAGGATCAAGTGTTTGTGCTTCATCTTGCTCAGTATCTGTCTCTTGAAAAATTAAGGGCCAGTAGATAGCTCAGAGGATAGAAGCATTTGCTGTTTAAGTCTAGTGATCTAAATTCACTCTCCAGATCCCACTATTGAAGACAGAAGCCAACTCCTTTATCCTCTGACCTCCATACATGCATTGTGGTATGGCATGAACACATGTCTTCACTCTCTCACATATGTGCATGCACATAATACACAATAATAATAGATGACATTTTTTAATTTCAACATAAAAAGAAAGGCAGCTATTTTTGTTTGCTCTGGAGCTACAAATTCATTATGTTTCAGAAACCATGTTTTACAAATTAAAAATACACTTAGTTCACATATATGCTATGAGATGATTTGTTTTAGAATAACAATAGCTTTGTATGAAAATGATGCTGATTGGATTATTATCATATGGAAAAACAGATTTATACCTTGATAGCTCTCAGAATTATTTTATAATATAATGTGCACTTTAGAAACAGTGGTGTAGTGAAAAGGAAGCTTAGAGGCCATCATATCAACACTTTGTTTTGGAAGACAGAAAAGCAGGAATGAAGTAAGTTATGAGCCTCCTGTTGACTGAATTTATCATCAGTGTAACAGGAAGGAGACTAGGGATCTCAACTCATATTGCTTCAGATTCAGCTATGCTACTCAACTCTCGGTTTCCTGGAAGACACTCTGTAAATCTTTTCTGAAAATTAGAACAAAACATCAGAATTTAGTTGCATCTCAATGTTTAATCATGCCAACAGCATACTAGGTGTTGCGGTAACGCCAGCATTACCAATACCCGTTCACCATGTCCCAGCGAAGGGCTGCGGATTAAAAAATAGAGACAAGAGACAGCGGGTCATCCGTACGATTGGATGTCGAATGCTGTTTATTGAAAGAGGGAAGAAACCTTAAATACGTACAGGCTTACAGCACAAATGGAGGAACCCCCGGAGGGCAGAAGTTTGCTGTCAATGGTCTACATTCCAGACCCAATGTTCTACAATCTTGCATCTAAGTAGTTAACGCCCAAAATGCAGGATACACAAACAAGGAACTTCCCTTAAGCATTCAGAAGGGTGGATACCGGCAGGGAATCTGAATAGGGAGGACACAAGGAACTTCCCTTAAGCATTCAGAAGGGTGGATACCGGCAGGGAATCTGAATAGGGAGGACATCTGATCAAGGTCAAGCAAGCAAGGCCGCAGCCACTCCCATTCAGGGGCCAGGGCCCATGGCGCCCACAACTAGGTATTTTTGTTTGCATTGGTTTTGTTTCTCTTTTCTTTCATTGCTTGATGCATACATTTTAAAAGCAGTGAAAGAGAGGAGCTTAGATGTCCAAGAAAAAAAGATGCATAAAGAAGTAGTGATAATGTACACAGTGGAAGCTTTTAAATCACTCAGTAAAAAGAAATTATAATACTTGTTTTAAAAAGTGGATGGAACTGGAAATAATTGTATTAAGTAAAATAAGTCAGATTCAGGAAACACAACTCCAACCTTTTTTGTCAGAAGTGAAATCAAGATTTAATCATGTGTAGAGACTCTCTCACATACACACACACATACACACATATGCGTGTGTGTGCATGTATGCATGCGCACATGCGCGCATGTGTGTGTGTGTGTGTGTGTGTGTGTGTGTGTGTGTGTGTGTGTGTATAGAACATGAAACATAAAGCAGGCAATGAGAGAAGAAAGAAGGACCTTTAAGGGGACACATAGTGGGACTCACAGAGGCGGACAGCAGGTGGGATGACTGTTAGTGAGGAGAAAGATAATCAAGATGGGAAGAAGGGATGAGAGATGCAGTACATGAAAGAAATAATGTAAATTTTCCTATGTGGATGAAAATGATTTACTGAATCCTACAGCCCTGTGTACTGAGAAAAACTAATTAAGGCATGTTAAGATTTTACTATTTTTATTTTTAAGACACTATTTTTCACAAGTCCCCTTGCACAAACACGTTAAGCACTATTTGCCCTGCTAGGCTTCTGCCTTATAAAACATTATTACTGTATGTAAGCGTGTATACATCATATTTCCATATCTCAATTACTGAGTGTAAGATTGTGTAAGCATTTATATATTAACATCTAATTACTAAAACTGCATTCCATTTTTCAGAGCTGAAGCATAGAAATTAGAAAAAAGCTGAGATTTAACATAAACAAAGTAAAATAATGTTTAGCAACTTAATTAAGTCAGTTAGCTAATGTTTATAAACTTTCATGTTTTTAAATAGAATAACAGGCACAATTTGGGATTTCATGTGGAAATTATTATATACTCCAAAATACTAGCAATGCCTTTTGAAGCTAGAAAAAAATATCTGCATGAAATATGCCCTGTAGGGTTAGCAGGGGTAGGTATAGAGAAGCATATGTCAGCAAATGAACAATGACAAGGAATTGTTAGTAAAATAAAAAAAAAATCCAAGCACAAATTCAGATAATGTTTCTAACCAAGTAATGAAATATTTGTATAATATTCATTATTAATTTCTAGGAGATAAGTAATTTTGCCCAGTATTTCTTCTTAGTAAGTTAAGCACTAAATTTTATTGGTAAGACCCATGTATAAATCTATAAATATATACGTAGCTTCCTTTTTCAAAGGATTTCATTTCATGCCAAACCTGAAATGCAATTTTTACCTTCATAATTCCCCATCATTGTGTCTTATTGAGTCTATTTATTTTTTATTCAATTCTGAGCTTCTCACCCCCATATATATCTGTTATCTTGGGATTGACAGACATTTTCTATCAAGGATAAACAGTAATTCTTCCACACTTGGTGGGCAGCACAAAGTCTCTGCCATATAACCTTTGACAAAAGAAGGTAGTGTACTGACTTCATTTCATTCAGTTTTGTCTGTAAGAATTAAAAAGTGAAATTGATGGAAGCTTGGAAAGAGAGTCAGTTTTCTTTAGGCATGTATCCCTGGAAGTTTGACCATACTTCAGTGCATGCCCCCTCCCTCAACTCACCAGTATATGAACAGTAGCTATTAGATTCAGTAGTTTATAAGTTTTAACTATAGTTTAACTATAAAAATTAGGACATAAATTTAGCATACAAACGTTGCAAGGGAGGAGGGTATGGCAGGACTTGGGGTAACAAATAAGGGGATGACTATGTTTGAAATATATTATATGTATATATGAAATTCTTGAATAATTAAAATTTTAAAAAAGAAATTCTAATAAAATAAATAACAGGCATAATTTAAATTGAATTATTTAATGAATCCTGTTGATATGTTTATAGTGCAGCATTTAAATGTTAGTTTAAGTTTAGGCATGATAGTGCATGCCTTTAATCCGAGCACTTGGGAGGCAGAGGCAGGCAGATATCCATGGGTTGGGGCCCAGTCTGACCAACATAGTGAGTTCTAGAACAGACAAGGCTATAAGGTAAGTACCTTTCTCAATAACTATTCACCAACTAACTAATTAACTAACTAAATGTTGTCATCTAATTGTTTTCTTTTTTCTTTGTTAAGAAATTTTCTACTCACTCTACATACCACCAACAAATCCCACCTCTTCCCTCCTCCCACTCCCTAGCCCTCCTTCCCAAGCCACCCCACATCCCCACATCCCCCAAATCAAGGTCTCCCATGGGGAGTCAGCAGAGCCAGGCACACTGAGCCTAGGCAGATCCAAGCCCCTTCCCACTGCACCAAGGCTGCATAATGCATCACACCACAGGCACCAAGCTCCCAAAAGCCTGCCCATGCACTAGGGACAGATCCCTATCTGCCAGCCTTGGTGCCCCCCAAATAGTTCAAGCCAAACAACTGTATTCTGTATCCAGAGAGCTTAGTCCAGTCCCATGGGGGTTCCACAGCTACTAGTCTACAGTTCATGGGCTTCCACTAGTGTGGCCGGTCATCTCTGCATGTCTTCCCATCAAGATCTCCATGTCTCCCACCTGTAGAATCACCCCTCTCTCTCATTGATTGGATTCTCGGAGCTCAGCCTGGTACCTGACCATGGATCTCTGTATCTGCTTCTATCAGTCACTGGACAAAGGCTCTATGATGATGGTTAGGGCACTCACTAGCAAAAAGAATCCTCCTCCACTGTTGGTGGGAATGCAAACATCTAGAGCCACTCTGGAAATCAGTATGATGGTTTCTCAGAAAATTGAGAATAAGTCTTCCTCAAGCTATACCACTCTTGGGCATATGCCTGAGGAATGCTCAATCTTACCACAAGGACACATGCTCAACTATGTTCATATCAGCATTATTCATAATAGCAAGAACCTGGAAACAACCTAGAAGCCCCTCAACTATAGAATGGATAAAGAAAATGTGGCACATACACACAATGGAGTACTACTTAGCAGTAAAAAGCAATGATATCATGAAATTTGCAGATAAATGGATGGAACTAGAAAATATCATCCTGAGTGAGGTAACCCAGCCGCAGAAGGACAAACATAGTATGTACTCACTCATACTCATAAATGGATACTAGATGTGAGGGAAGGGATGGCCAGACTGCAACCCACAACTCCAGAGAGGCTAGCTAACAGGGAAAGACCCTAGGAGGGACACATGGATGGCCCAGTGAAGGAGAAGTGGTTGAGATCTACATGAGTAGATTGGCAGTTGGGGGGTGGCAGAGGGCTAGGACTGGGGGATGAGAACATAGGAAAATGGTAGGGCTGACCTGGAACAGGGACAGAATGGGAGGGCAGGGAGAGAGATACTATGATAGATGAGGATATCATGGGAATAGAAAGAAGCAGGGTGCCAGGGAGGCTTTCAGGAATCCACAAGAATGACCCCACCTTGAACTTCTGGTTGTGGTCTAGAAGGTGCTTGGACTGGTCTACTCTGTCATCTGAATTTTAACAGACATAAAGCTATTGAGAGATGACTGATCATTTCCATTCTTTATTTATATTTTAGATTTTCAAAGTCCATTTTGTATTTTTTTTTCTTGCTGCCATCATTTCTATTTTGACTGTTCTCATTTTAAGGGCTGAGGAGTTACCTGTAGTCAGTAACTACTGTATTGCAGTTAACCACAGAAACTTTACCATGTCCTAAATGGAATTTTCAACCTTTCACAATAAATTTTATTCATTTATTCCTTGCCTGGACAGAATCTTGTTCTTTCGGTCACTGAGTGCCAGCACTTAGACTTAGCTGTTTTACTGGTCCTTCGCATTCTGATGGATGCCTCTGAATAGAAAGCCCGCACACTTTGCCCCTGTGCATTGCCCCTGTACATTGTCCCAACTCTACTGCAGGCCATGGCTAGCTCTTGCTTAGATTTTTCAGTGGTTGGGCTCCCAAGTGTTCTTCATTGTCTTCTTTCAATTTAAATCTGTGTCACACTGCGACACTCTCTGGCTTTGGAATTGAACATAATCCTAGCAGGCTATTGCATTGCATGTCAAGGGCTCTCTACACATATTACCAAGTCAGAAGCAAATACCGACCATTTTACTTTTCTCTTTAAAATGTCCCTCTTCTTTCTTATCTAATAATCCCATCATTACTTACAGTATCATGCTGAATAAAGATCGATAAAGAGGATGTCATTGCAGAACACTGGGTCTTAAAGAAAGACCTTCCAGTTCCCCACAATGACACAATGATTCTTTCATATACAGATCTTGACTTATTATTCCCATATGTTGATCTTAATATAGAGATTTCTTAGTTCTTTCAGTAACCGAAAAGGATAGGAAGTGTTGACAAAAATATAATGGGAAGATCATACAATGTTGGTTGAACTATGAATGTTTATATTCATTAAAAATAACAACATAGTTCCTGTCTGAGAGGCTCAGGGACCTTCATGGATTAGGAAGTGGATAGGTCATTACGAGCCACAGGACAGGAGGACTGGAGTAAGACAGTGTTCTGGACATGACTGGATCACCACACACATGAAGTCATAGTAGCAGTGGTCACATGAACAAAATCTGCACAAGACCCAGCCAGTCAGCATTCCAGCTTGGAATGGGAAGGAGTTCACCAGGCCTCATTCTTAACTATGAGATATTAAGAACTGTTCTCACCTGATGTAGAGTCAGGTTTCTTTAATGGGGTGGCTCCTGCTTGGGTGACTGTGCTTCAGTAGAAGGACCCACACTGAAACTGTGGGGATTATATGGGGAGCACAAATTAGACTCAAATAGACAGACTAATAAATAAAAGAAGACGACATGAGACTGGATAGAGGAGTATGGCGTAGATCTGAGAAGAGTTAGGGGAGTGAATATAACAAAATATATAGTGTGCATATATGAAATTCTCACAGATTTAATGTATTAAAAATGAATTAAACTAACATACAATCATATTTTATATGCTATATACAATGACTTCACTGTCATGGAATGATCAATGCATTTGGACATCATTCACAGCATCCATGATGAGGAAGTACACCCAAGGAACCCCAGAGTTATCATCAAATTACGTGATCTTGTTTCTGTAACAACATAGATTAGTCTGGAAGTGATTATTCTGGTTCAACAACAGACTCATGGGGGGTGGGGAGAGGCCATTAGTCTAAATATCTATATGATAGAAAGCAAACAAAAACATGGAATAACTGCTAATGGAGGAAATAACTGAAGAAGATTTTACCCATACTTTATTCAATCATGTAAACTTAGTAAATCAGTCAAAATCTCAAAGTTGTTGATAGGGAATATCTATCAACATAGATATGGAATATAGATAGGGAATATCTGAGTCTTTTGTAGTCTTCATGCAATTTCATTTGCAGAGAGAATTGAGAAGAACAAGGCACAACTGTGTTGTTTTCTTAAACTTTAGATGTTTGACATGGAATAACGAGTTGTGGGAATAAATGTAATATTTGCTATATTTTATGAATTTTGACAGTTTAAAAATAGTGATTCATTTTATTCCCCATGAAAGTGTTATGCATATAAAGATTTAAACATGCCTAATAAAAATTACATAAAAATAAAAGCTATGTAATAATGTCTGTGTGTCACTCAAGAAAATTTTAGAGGTTAAAAATATGGCTCATCAGATAACATGCTTGCCACCAAACCTAGGGTTTGGAGTTTAATCCCTAGGACCCACAAAGTGGAAAGAGAAGACCTACTCCTCTGACTTCCACAATGGAACTTTAGCATACACACACACACACACACACACACACACACACACACACACACACACGAAATTATTTTCATTTGAAAAACACACTTTAGTTTGTGCACTATATACTATCTGCAGAGAGAATTCAACGGGCACTCTGAGAGGCGTTTGGCAAAATAAACTTTAAAGAAAATATCAAGGAATATTTCTTCTTACTTCTTTGTTTAGTTATTTTTAAAATTAAAATACGTATATTTAAAATTAAAAATTGTTTACTTTCATTTATTGCTTTCAATTGAAGTTTCCCCAGTCCCAGTTCAAAGATTTTAAAGAATTTACCAGTAAGATTTGTGTTTAATATCTTTATTCTCAATTATAAAGAACACAATGCAAGTATGCTTGATCTCTAATCAACCATTTCTAAACTAGTGGAAACATTGGACAAACATTGTATTTACAAAAATATCTGAATATATTTCAAAGTTTATAATATCAAGCACTTTAAAGATAAAATCAGTTTTTAAGACATTATAGACTTGTGGTGATATATTGTGTACCCTAATAAACTTGCCTGAGAATCAGAGGACAGAGCCAGCCACTAGATTAGACATAGAGGTCAGGTAGTGCTGGCACACACCTTTAATCCTATCACTCAGAAGGCAGAAATCTCTCTGGATCTCTGTAAGTTCAAAACCACCCTGGGCTACATAAGATTGATTCAGTATAGTAGAGAAACAGAGCCAGGCCCTGGTGGCACACACCCTTAATCCCTGCACTTGAGATCTCATGTCTTTGTTTGGGAATCACACAAGCCTTAAATCCCAGGCAGTAATATGGTAGAGCAGAGAAAGATATGGAGGGCATGAGGAAATAGGAACTCTTTCTCTCTCTTCTTTTCTTTTTTCTTTTTCTTTCTTTTTTTTTTTTTTTTTTGTTTTGGTTTTTTGGTTTTTCAAGACAGGGCTTCCCTCTGTAGCTTTGCTGCTTTCCTGAAACTCACTGTGTAGCCCAGGTTGGCCTTGAACTCACAGAGATCTGCCTTCCTCTGCTGGGATTAAACGCATGGGCCACCACGGCCTGGCAGAACTCACTCTCTTTAGGCTGAGGATTTCATAGAGGTAAGATCTAGTGGCTGGCTGTTCTGCTTCTCTAATCTTTCAGTTTTCACCCTGATATATGGCTCTGTTTTTTTTTATTATTAAAAGACCATCTTAGATTTGAACAGCATAAGACTGTTTATCATCTATATTACTCCTATTCTGAAAAAAGAATAAAGTAATGGTGAAACAACTGTGTTCACTCAAATGCTTTAGTTGTGGTATTGTATAGCATTTCATTGGGATTAGCTCAGCCCACCAATGGTCAAATGGTCACAAAATTATCAATAAAGATTCTATTATCCTGCATAAGCTGTGTTAATTACCATAGGGTCCAATAATGCATTAGTCTTTCTTGATATCAATGACTCTTTCCCTGGTGGCTTTCTGACTGTTTAATAAGTACTCACAATTTATGAATAATAAGAATGAGATATTAATTATATACAAAAATATAAAACACACCAAAAAACAGATGGGTATAGAGCTCAAATAACAATAGTGATGGTAGTCATACATAGAAAAATAACTGAAACTTTAAGAAAGTTATTTTTTTGGGGGGGGACTTTGGGGCAGTTGGTAAAGTTCTTGCCTAGTATGAACATTCTTCCTAGGATTTTGTTCCCAATATCACATAACCCAGGAATAGCAAAGACCATTGAAAACCCAACACTGGGGGACATATTCAAGGATGACCAAAATTTCATCCTTGCTTACACAGTGAGATTGAGACTAGTTTTATCTACATGATGGCCTGTATCAAGACAGTAAACTAAAATAAGAAAATAAAGTGTAATAAATATAATCAGAATACAATGGAGTTTGCCACTGAAAGAACAGCATAAGTCAAATCCAGACATGTCATAAAGTAATAGAATATCAGTTATGTGCTTTTTCAACCACAAGAGAAAAGGGGCTTGTGTGGAATTTTGTTCTTCAGACTGCAACTGGCCTGACTAACCAAACACTTCAAGGATAAGTTGGCCCTGTGGTGAGAGGCAAAAATTTTCAGGTCAGTCAGTCATTTCCTGGTATGAATGCTTGCTAAAGGGAGCACATTATCTTAGAATTAACCTCTGTGGTGTACACTTAATGTACCTTTCCTATTCCTATAATGGTGATCATTTAAAACTTGTCATCTTCTCTACTGAGATAATTATTCACAGAAGCAGTTTAAACAGGACCAGTGTGGCCTTAAAAACCAAAACTTGCACCACAATCTACTCTCCTGACTATTTAGTATGTGTATGTGTATATGCCTCAATGTGCATGCACCACATGCCTGCAGTGCCCATGGAAGCCAGAAGTAGTCATCGGTCACCTTGGAACTGGAGTAAAGGGAGATTTTTGAGCTGCCTGATATGGGTTCTGGTAAATAAACGTGAATCTTCTAGAACAACAGGAAGCATTCTTAACCACTGTGCCACCTTTCCAGACTACACTTGTTTTTTTGTTTTTGTTTTTGTTTTTCGAGATAGGGTTTCTCTGTGTAGCTTTGTGCCTTTCCTGGAACTCACTTGGTAGCCCAGGCTGGCCTCAAACTCACAGAGATCTGCCTGCCTCTGCCTCCCGAGTGCTGGGATTAAAGGCGTGCACCACCACTGCCCGGCCAGACTGCACTTTTTAAGGTTTAATATTTAAATATAAAAAGCCTATTTTGACTCTAGAGAAATGACTCATCAATTAATACCATGCACTACTTCTTCAGAGGACATGAGTTGGGCTCCCAAGATCCACAGCACACTGCATACATCCAGCTCCAGAGAATCTGGCACCCTCTAGAGCAGTGGTTCTCAACCTTCCTAACATGGTGGCCCTTCAATACAGTTCCTCATGTTGTGGTGAGCCTCAACTATAAAATTATTTTTATTGCTACTTACTAACTGTAATGCTGGTACTGATACGGATTGTAATGTAAATATCTGTTCTTTCTGACAGTCTTAGACAACCCATGGAAGGGGTCATTCAATTCCCCAAGGGGTTGTGACACACAGGTGGGCAGTTGTACTCACATGTATATACCCACACAAAGATACACACACATGCATATGATTACAGTTTTTAAAATACAAGGCTGGGAACATGGCCTAGCAGTTAAGAGAACTGGTCCTTCTTCCAGAGGAGCAAAATTTCAATACCTGGAACCTGCATGGTGATTCATAAGTATCTGTAATCCCAGTTCCAAGATGCCCTCTTCTGGTCTCCTTGGGCACCAGTTACCCACATGTTGCATAGACATACATGCAGGCAAACTATCCATATACATTAAAATAAATAAATAAATTTTAAAATGTTTTTAATTTCAAAGCAAAGATTCTGTTAAGATGTTAATATGCTTAACAATATCCTAAAAGCATCAGAGAATACTTTGGGTTGTTAGGTCAATATATTATCATTGCTAAATTTATCACACACACACACACACACACACACACACACACACACACACAAATGCACAAATTGAAAATAAACATCTCACCTCTGATTAGTTTAAGTCACAAGCAGTCTTTTACCCTGAAACCCCAAGAGGTAGGTGTATGTAGAGGGTCTTGTTGACAGAATGAGGTGCAGGGTCAGCCTGAAGTAATAATGTTAGGGAAGAATAAAGGTGGGCATCTTCACAGGGATGCTTCTGTGCTCCTACAACTCATGGAGATCTTTTTTCAGCCTGGAGAGATGACTTGGAGATGAAAATATGCTCTTCTCTTGCAGAGAACTGGAGTTTGGTTCCCAGCTGTCAAGTTGGGCAGCCCAACCAGAAGGATTCTAACACACTCTTCTGGCTTCCATGAGCATCTGCCCTCATGTGTATATACTCATACACACAGACACACATATACACATAACTAAAAATAGAATATTTTTTAAGAATAATGTATTCCTTTATTTTCACCTAAAACATGATGGTGCAAACTGGGCATGTTAGGATGAAAGACAGTATCATCCCCTAAGTCCTTCCTGTATAGGCAGCCTAATAAATTCCCCAACATAGATCTAGTCTTTCTTCTATAATTTTGGATTAAAAATGACCACTATTTCTCCTTGTTTGTGGTAATAAATCTTTCTCCTCTCTTGATATCTTGGTTGCTTATGTTGACTTTGCACACACAGAGAAGCAAACCCCTAAATTAATTCAGTTACAGCACTTACCATAAATATGCTAAAGTGTAGATAATGAACACAGCAGCTGGAGAGATAGAATTCCAGGGACTCAGGTTTAGCAAAGCCTTCAAATTCCTCTGTTACCTGTCTCAACAGGTTCCAGATGAAAGAATAGAGGTGTTCCTATTACTGCAGGAGGAAGAGAAAATGGTGTTGGAATGTGTACATATCATGCAATGCTCATTAGCAAATACCTGGACTCAAGAAAACAATTTTACAAGAACCTAGCCAACATGGCATGTAAGAGCACCCTCTGGACTTTTTCTTACATGAGATTGAGAAACCTAAGCACATATAACAATCACAGACTAGGAATGCAGTCCCAGGAGAACACTACAATCTATTCAGGAATACAGGGATGCAAAATGATTCTTCTTTCCCTGCACTTTTGCATCACATTTCCACCTACTTCAGGAGATTACAACTAGAAAAAAAATGAAGCACTCAAACACTGTGTAATGAGGAATCTCCATGGAAACCCATAGCCAATGGATGATATAATAACAGAGACACCAGAAGAAATTTAGCCTCATAATCATTGCAACAGATAAACAAAGTCTAAATCCTATTATCAGAAGTTTTAGATTAGAGGCCTAGACTCTAACAACCCCTACAACTCCAACAAAAGAGGAAAGTAAGCATGCGAAGGAGAGAAAAGTGATTTAGTCAACAAGACTACACTGAGGAGAAGGACAAATGAAGAGGACTAGGGACCCCAAGTTCCTACAGATGTTCTGAGTTGAGCCTTATGCTTAAACAGAGAGCTGTAAAGGATTGTCCCCATTAAAACAGTCCTGGCCAAAGGGTGTTCCTGCTCATCACTGATCCACCATTGTCTCAGTTCTGCTGTTCTGTCAGATGGTCCAGTTAGTTGTCAGAACTCTGAGAAATCTCCTCCTAGCAGTTAAGCTCCTCTTCAGTCTTTCCCTTCCTCCAGCATGGGATTACTTGGGAAATTTTAAGTTTTTGAGGTACATGTTTTGAACAATCTCACAATAGTCAAATGAAAGGGTACAGGTTACAGGCGTCTTTCTCTCAAATGCATTCTCTCATAAAAGACTGGTGACAATCCTAGTTAGATAAGATTAAAGCCTAACATGGAAGGCCTACTTTAGCTGGTTCAATATCACTTTAAATTTTTATGAGTAAATTTTATGAGTAACTTCAAGAGATGATAAAATGTCAATAAAAACCAAAGAGCAAACTCAACTATCAAAAGTGTAAACTTCCAAATTGCACAAATGTTTGTATCCTGGTATCTATCATCAGACCACAAATTTGTGATGATCATGCTTAGAACATTAATGAATAACTGTACAACATGTAAGAACAGAGAGGGAACAGAGAGGGAACAGAGAGGTCAGTGTAACATGAATCTTAAAAGGTCTTATTAATTAAAAACAAACCAGGTATTGGGGTGAATGCTGAAAGATCACAGAAACAGAACAAGCCACATCCAGCCTCACCTTGCCAATTTCTCAACTGATCTCATTTCCTCAGACTGAAAGTCCTCATCAAAATGTGTCTCAGCTAAACTGCTGCTAAAAGATAAAAGCTTAAAAAGCCCCTAGTTCCTGGTCCTCACTCCTTATATAACTTTCTGATTCCTGCCATCACTTCCTGGGATTAAAGGCATGTGTCTTTTCCAAGCAAGACTTGAGATCTCAAGTCCTGGGATTAAAGGTGTGTGCCACTATGCCTGGTTTCAATGTCTATCTAGTGACTGTTCTGTTCTCTGACCTCAGAAGAATTTATTAGGGTGCACAATATATCAGGGGACAGAATATCACCACATTTCCCTTTTTTTGTCTAAGATAATAAAAGAAGCTTATAACTATATCCAATAAGTATATACAATATATACATTCAAAAATTATATTAACTATGTCTAGTTAACATTTGACAGATTGAGACAAAATTTTTCACTATTTATCCTATTTTGGTGAGTGCAATCCACAATTGTATATACTTTACAAATATCCAATCCCATATAAAATATTTATTTTTTATTTTTTTTTAAAATATTATTTTTTATTTTATTTTATTTTTTAAAAGTGGATTCAATAATCTACCTTTTATTTTACCATATCCATATTTTCTCTTTTGAGTAGATTCAAAAATCTACCTTTTATCTTGTCATTTCTATATCTTTTTAGAGTAGATTCAATAATCAACGCTTTTATCCTATTATTTCTATATCTCTTATTTTTTAGAGTAGTTTCAAATCTACTTCTAATCTATATCTGCTTTTTTTTTTAAAAACAAGAACCCTGAATCTAATCTCCTTTGTTTAGCTTTTTGTTGTTGTTGTTGTTGTTGACCATTACCAATTAACAACTTGTAACCAACCATGCTAAACAATGATAATATCCATAACTCATTAAATGACCAAAAACCACCCACCCCATCTCTTAGGAATGTTGGCATCATTTTCTTAAAATTACTTTTTGCTCTCTGGGGGTAAAGGTATCTTTAGGGGATACTGAAAAGAAATTTTTTTTGGTTAATTGTCAAGTCCTGAGAGAGTTAGCTATATGATTTGTTGTCTAGTCTCTGCATAATGCAAAAATGCAGGGCTTATCTCAAGTCCTTGGTCAAGTAGTCTGTGAGGCTGAAACATCTCAGCTAGGCATCTCGAAATTGTCCTGAGCAGTTTGTAGTCCAAAGCAGATCTTTTGGTGGTGTTAATCAGCTTAATTGCTTTATCATAGTCCATGTAGTATCATCTTCATCTTTGTGGGATCCTGTCATCCTTTTGAAGATTTCAAATTCACTGTTAGGCATGGTCATGGTTCCCTGAAGAAATTTTGATATATGTATTGCTTGTATATATTGTATATTGTTATTGTACTTATTGTATATAGTTTTTCTTATATTAGTTATAACTTTGTTTTTTTATTTAAATTAGACAAAAAGGGGGAATAATGTGGTGGCATTTTAATTATGCCAAAATATGCTGAAACTTATTTGCATGTTAATAAATAAAGTTTGCCTGGAGATCAGAAGAATTAGCCAGCCATTTAAGTAAACACAAACATCAGGCAGTGGTAGCACATGACCTTAATCTGATCACTTAGTAGGCAGGGTCTCTGTGTGTTCAAGGCCATAGGAGGGAACAGAGCCAAGCGTGGTGGCATATGCCTTTAATCTCAATACCAACCATAGAGACCTGGAGGTATGTACAGACTGGCAGTAACAAGGAAGTGAGGTAGCTGGGCTAAGACAGCCAATGAAAGGGCAGAACAACAAGGCAATAAAGGTGCGGGTAAGATAGGAAATAGCTTGCATTTGGAAGCTGCAGAGCTGGTGAGGTAAGGTTGGCTAGTAGCTATTTATATTTCCCTGATCTCTAAGACTTTCACCCCTATATTTGGCTCCCTATATTTAATAAGACCATTTAGAAATTTGTCTAGAGGTCCAGGCTGAAAAGTTGGCTTAGTAGTTAAGAGAGCCACTTTCTCCCACAAAGGACCAGAGTTCCATTCCCAGCACCTAGGTGGAATGCCTCACAAACATATGTAACTCTAGCTTCAGCATGTCAGATGTCCTAGTCTGGCTTCTGTGAGTACTGCACTCAATGCACATACTTAACACACATATGCATATAAGTAAAAGTAAAAATAATATGTGATTATATTTAAAATTTTATAAATAATAAAAACAAATAAATCATTTAAAAGTGAATAGTGATGTAAACCCAGAAACAGAATCTAAAGATAATTTTCAAAATAAACAATAGCATTCATTTTATAATGAATACCTCTGTGCGGTCATCAACAGGCTGGAAAGCATCAAGAACCAGTGCCTTGAAGAAATTCTATTGTACACTTTCCTAACTAAAAGAAAAAGAAAAAGAAAAGGAATAGGACAGTGAAGGTTGTAATAGACTTTTCCTAGGACATGTAACATACAACTCTACTCACGCAGACAGGGAGCCCACGAAAGACCAAAGTAAGGATATTGCTGTTAATCACACAGATGTGAAGAGAAAGGCCACTGACCTAAATTGTGTCCAAATTAAATCAGTCTTCATTCATGTACACATCAGAGCTTAATCAACTGCAGGATCCCTCTAAGGCTGGGTTCCTGAAAACAGCTCAGAGCCAATTTCTCAAGCCTTTTTTTTATAGTGGAAAATATAGGGTGGTAATTTTGCATGTAAGCATGGTTACAGACCAGGAAACTAAGGGAAGCATGCATGTCATGGAACAATGGGTAAGGAACATTTCTGAGAACAGGTGTTTGAGAGTAAGGGGGTTACAGTTCATGCTGTGGTTACTATGATGGGGTACACCCAGGTATGAGAAACAAAAACTCACGGTTTGGAGAGGACAGAAACTTAATTTGGCTACAGACTCAAAATGGCTCCTAGGAACAAAATGGAGACAGGCTGGTTTTTCAACCACCAAAGTCTAACTTTGTGAACCAATAAGTTCATAGGAGCACTATTGACTCAAAAGACAGCTTCATTACCAAAGCCCACCTCAGCACAGGTAACAGTTAACAAAAGCTGAAATTCTGGATCATGCTGCACCACCTACAGGCAGTCAATAGGTTGAAGAATATTCTTTCCTGATGACTGAGTTGGTCTTATCCTCTTCAGGCAGCTCCTCTGGTCTATGCCTTTATTCAGGCAGCTTGACTGTGTCTGACAGTCTTCCTTTCAGCTTGACTCATCTGATGGTGACTATTGTTCACTACTGGGAGGGAAGAGCCTTGGGAATCTGGTCAGTTTTAGGAACTTCCTGCAACTATTGTTAGTTGTTTACTTCCTTTCTTAAGGAGGAATGAACAGAATATTTCAATCTTGGAAGAAACAGCTGCATAATAGTATAGAAGAAATATGAGGCAATTGCAAAAAGCATAATTTATACATAATAAAAATGTCAGAAGAAAGATGAAAAGATAGAGAAGGATTATTTTAGGTATTAGTGGCTGGGAGTTTTTAATGACAGACATTAATTTTACATCCAGAAGTCTCAGATGAGAGAACATCACACTTGATAAAGACCTATAATATTACTATACCATATTTAAATTTAAAAAAAAAACAGAGAACAACAACATGTTAACAAGGTTACAATAAAAAAGTAACACAACTGATAGAAGAACACAAATATACTGTGTATTTTTATTATGAAACCATGGAATCTAGACTGAGTGGTTTTAATATCTCTGTAAGAGAAATAAAAAACAGGAGGATTAAAAAGGACCAGGAGGATTGACTATTGGAATACACAATGTCAGTCTTCAGATGTGCCTTCAACTACAGTGGTGTTACTTTCCCATAAACTCTTCAATTATGAGAAATGTAGCAAGCCAAGTAAACTTAACACCCTTAATTTGATGTGCTAAGCACCAGAGCTGAGCAAAAGCAGTATGTTTGACATCTGGTGGTTTGCCTGGTGATCCTGTGGCTTTCTGGGATCTTTGGTGTACCCTTCCTGGCAGTGAATGGGAGGACCAACTACCAGGAGTTGCCCATTTGTTTTCAGGTTTTGTTTGTTTTTATTTTAATTGTAAGTTTGTAAATAGTGTTTTATTTTATTAAGAGATAGTCGTTTTAATAAAGTGATCTATTGATTGCTACATCTCAGACCATAGAACAAATGGTTGAGATACCTATTCACATATGAAAGTGGACCTGGCCACCAGGATTTCCCAGCATCCCTCAGTCCCTACCTGTTACAAATTATGGCTGTCATATTCTGCCCCCTATCCTAAACTTCCCTATCCCATGGGCTGGGCTGCTTTCCCCCCAGTTCCCTTTGCTGCATAATTCAGCCATCTGGGCTATGCCACTCTCTTCCTCAGCCACTTGGCCCAGGTTGCCCTTCTTGATCATTTGCTCCTCTCCACTGTCCCTTCTCCCTCTCCTCACAAGGCTCTGGATCATGACTACTCTAGACTCTCTCAGAAGTCTCTGCCTCTGGCTATGCTCTCTCTTTGATCTACAATAAGCTTTCTCCCATACCATACCTAGGAATAGTCATGTCCTTTTTCTTTCTTTTTTTTATTTATTGATAAATATGAGCGGTTACTAGTTGAAAGCTATTAGGAGGAAAGGTGCTACAAAATGTTTAAATCAAATATTTTGTTTTGTTTCATTTAATTATTGTGGTTCTGAGAAGTTTATACAAGTATACAATGAAATATGATCATATCCACTCCTCATTCCCCCTTCCAATTCTCTACAAAACCACACCCCAACACATACAACAAAAAGGCACAAAATGAATAGTTTTGAAATGCAGATTTATAATAAGATTTCACTGTGAACCAAGGAACCATTCTTGCCCCTCCTCCACTTCTGCTGTCAGATAAACACATATTTCACTGGCAATATCAATGTGTTTAAAAGAAATTCAAGAAGGTAGAGATTGTAAAGATGGATGCTGGCCTTCATACAAATGACACAAAAAGTTACACTACCCTGCTTTCAAAGGACTGCAGTGACAGACAAGGGCAGTGTCCAGGCCTAAGAATACTGGTACTGAATTGTTTCCTCTGTATGTGAATGACATGCATGTGCTTGTACAATACCTAAAGTACAATAAGCAAGATACAAATAGTGAAAAAGAATTTGAAAAGATTAAATGACAAAGTGTCAAAATGAGTAGCAAAATGAAAATAATGCTTAGACTGGTTATAGTATTAGGTATATAGGATGATATATTTTAAATGAGTAACATGCCAGGTCCTGGACTGGGTAAGGGTGAAAAAAAACCAACTGAGCAGAAGCAATCAGGTGCATTTGCTTCTCTCTACCCTTGACTGTGGATATGATATGAACCTCTGTGACTGTCCTGTAATGATGAATTGTAACGTGGAACTGTAACCTAAATAAAGCTTTTTTCTCCTCTAAAATTAAAATAAGAAATCGACCCTACATCCATTAAAAGATAATTAGTCATATCAACTGTGTGTTCAAAGTCATATAATATCGCTGACATGACCATCTTCTTGAAAGTCACATTTGCAGGGCTCACACAAAGAACAAAGTATTTTCTGAATGCTCATAAGTGTGTTTAAAAGAGTCCACAATTTTGAAATAAAACAGCATGTGAAGCCTGTCAACAAATAAAGAAAGGATAGTGATTTTCCTAACATGATTATTTTGATATCCTAACTGGATAAAGATGTTATATGAAAGTGAAAATGCACATCACCCATGATGTGAAAAATCCCCAGCAAAGCACTAGCAATCTCAGTCACATAGTATATGAAGATCTGTGAGTAACAACTGTCTAGGATTTACACTGAACATAAAAGCATCAACATTATTTTCCATATCAAAAGGCTAAAAAGGGAAAGCAAATTATTATGCAAACATACATAGAAAAAATTTTAAAAATCCAGCAAGTATTCATGATTCAGAATAAAAGCAATGAAAATCTCCCTGCAACAAAGAAAGGCAGTTTCATCAATTTGGTAAAATAAAACAACTACAAACATGTAGGTTGATGGGGGTGATAAATTGATGATTTCTCCCCAATATCTGACTTAATTATGCAGAAAAACCCAAGGAATTGAAAAAAACTACACAAGTAAAATCATTAGTACATTTATATAATACAAGGTTTACATTCTAAAATTATTTGCTCATTGGGTGTGATGCTAACTGCCAAATCCCAATCTGAAGAATTGGCAGAAGACCAGAAGTTCAAGGCCAATCAGCTTACAGGAGAGCTTAACTCAAAAAACCCAAAACTACAGGAAATAAAATCAAGTTGATTGCATTCCTATAACAGAAGAAGCTGTTACAAGTTGAAATTTCAAAGACAACATGCAATACATTAACACCAAAAGAAGAAAGAGAAAATATATAATAAAATTCAGATGAAAGAAATCAAAGATTTCACTTATAAAAACAGAGAAATTCTATTTTCAAATAAAAATGAAGTCAATAACCCTCATGATACTGAAGAACAGACTGGTATTGTGGGACTTCAAGACAGTGAAAGAGAGGCTGGAAACTGACTATGTACACTGCGAATATCATCAGTTTGTCTGAGAGTGGAGTAGGCTAATTCTCTAGAGAACATTCATGAAAATTTTGCTGGGACAATTGGCAAATATACATCCCTGAAAACAAACCTTATACCCTTCAATATAGGTAAAAGTACTAGCAACACAAATAAATCAAGGCTACAGCGAGGAAACTCATGTAAAAAGACTTGGCAGCAAGTTTCTTTACCCACCAATCCATGCCACAGTCCCATTCTTTCTTAATCTTGACAGAGACTTTTCATGCCGTCCTGTTGTCAGGTATTTACCCAGATAAGCTTAGAATTTACACATACACAACATACATAATTTTCTCAGAAACTTCATTCCCAATTACTCGAACTGGAAATAACAGAAACAACCAAGATGTCCCTCAGTAAGAGAATGACCAAATACAGTATGTATAATGAAATACTGTGCAGTGGTAAAAATAAGTGAACTATCAAACCACTAATGGTACAAATGGATTTTATATGCTATTCATGAGATGAAACACCTATCTGAACAGGACAGAAAGTACATGACTCCAAATTAGACATTCTATGTAAGTCTAAAGACACTTAAATGTCTGTGGTTGGTAGGTGGACAAAAAGAGAAAAAAGGGGGAGTAACTGGAAATTTAAATTGGTAAAATTACTGTGACTCTATGTGTGTTTCTATCTGGATGTGTGTGTGTCCATGTTTATGTGTCCTGACTGTGTGTGTGTGTGTGTGTGTGTGTGTGTGACTATGAGTGTGTGTATGTGTCAGTTTTTGTGTGTCTGTGACTGTGTGTGTGTTTGTCTGTGACTCTGAGTGTGTGTGTCAGTTTTTGTGTGTCTGAGACTGTGTGCGTATGTCAGTGTCTTTGTGTCTCATTCTATATGTATTCTATATGTGTGTGTGTGTCAGTGTTTGTATGTTTCTGACTCCATAAGTGTGTGTCTGTGTCTCTGACTATATGTATGTGTGTGTCAGTGCCTGTGTGTCTGTGACCCTGTGTGTATCAATGTCTGTGTGTCTCTGACTCTATGTGTGTGTGTGTCAATGTCTGTGTGTGTAGAACAATGTGCATTCATGTGTCTGTGAAGACGGTATCTGATCCCCCTGAAGCCTATGTGACAGACAAATATGAGCCACACGGTATGGGTGCTGGTCCCACTGATCTTGACTCCCCTGAAAGAGCAAGCAGGAAGTGCTCAGAACTACTAAGACCTTTCTTCTGTTCCCTACTTACCAACTTGTAAAATTTACCTTTTAAAATTCAAAATTTCCTGAAAGCATGTAGGAAACATGATCACTCTAATTAAAATCACATCTGAATACAACAGCTTAGTACATTTCCACATAGTATTCAATTTCCTCACTATTTGCTGTGGTGGAAGATCCTACTACTGTAAAGATTCTCACAGACATATTTATGACTTCCATTCTACTTTAGTTTTTAAAAATTAATTCTCTCTCTATCTCTATCTCTGTCTCTGTCTCTCTGTCTCTCTCTCTCTCTCTCTCTCTCTCTCTCTCTCTCTCGTGTGTGTGTGTGTGTGTGTGTGTGTGTGTGTGTGTGTGTGTGTGTCGGTTGAGAAGAGGGCATCAGATCCCCTGCAACTGGTGTTAGAGGGCATTGTGAACCTCTGGATCTGGGCACTAGAAATTGACCTCAGGTATCCTGCAAGAGCAGAAAGCACTCATGACAGCTGAGCCACCTCTCCATCCCACACAACTGTCCTTATTGAGTAGAGGGAGAGTTCTAAGGAATAATATCTTGGATACTTATTTTGCTGCTTTTGTTATTTTGCAATCATATTTTCTAATAAAATCACCCATAGATACCCCACAAAATATTTACACACACTTGAATGTTTTGCTGGCAAAATAAGGGATGCAACTTAATATCTAACTTTTCAAAGGCCTGCTATGTTTTCATTTAAACAGAATCTTAATGTGTGCTTTGCTTTTATGCTTGTAAATTTTCAGAGCATAATGCTGTATATTCTCTTCTTAGTATCTAATAATCTGTCAGTTAAGGCTATGAACATTTCATTCAGATCCACGCTTTCCATGTAATTTGCATAGATTGTGGACAATTTTATTTCTCTTGAAGAAAAGTACTCTTAAGTAGAATTACTCTCCTTGTAAAAAATATGGTGTGCAAGCATTCAGCAGTTTAAATCTATCATATAGCAAGCTTTGACTCCCTTTAAGAAAAATAGTATAGATAAACTTATTGAAGTAATGAAATAAAAATGTCCATGAATTGATATCTATTTTTTGGAGAAGACATTATAAGGAATTCCTCCACCTCTGGCAAATTTGTTTGGTAATCATGAAAATGAATGCCTCTACTTAATACTCTCCCTGTTCACAGAATGATGGCTAGCTATAACTGCCAATCTTCCTGTTGCCAGCTACCACCAACATTACTTCTCCCATTCATATATAGTCTCTTCATGCTCATTTCCTAGTTTATTTAGGAGCCTTGCTGATAGTAATCCGTGAGTTGAAAGTGCCCTTTGTAAAGTCTATTTATGATTTTTTTCTGACATTCAATGTATCAGTATATAAAATAATAAGATTGCCTAATGGCACACCAACTATTCAGTCTCTCTGTTATGCTCCTAAACTAAATTATTAGAATAAGAATGTGATCACCCGTGACAATAGGAGGCTTTATTGGTAAAATGATGCTGGGTACCTTCTGCTTCACAAGAATAATTCTGACTTTGTCTTACAGTCACTGTGATTGAATCTTACTACCTGCAGTTTACTACCTATCTTTAAATTATGAAAGCCCATCACTAACTAACCCACCCAAAACATTTCCAATTTTATCTATGCCATATCCTTATTAAAACTCACAATTGTATACTCATCATATTATCTTCTTAAATGTTTATTAATGCAGTTGGCATAAAATCTGGGTCTGTAGCATGTCATATCCTGTTTACTAAGGGCAGCATACTGACACTCAATGTAAAACTTCCCATTGTGTATTTCCTACAGTGGTGAATTTTAATCTTGCATGTGAATACCTTAATCACATATTGATTCTGGATTTCTTCTTAAGTGAGTTTGCTGGACAAATTCTTGGTTTTAAAATAGGGAAAATCAAATCTATATAGATTAATTTTGTCTCTCTGAAAAGTTATATGAATGTTAAAACAAAATAAGAACCATTTCTGCAGAATCCAAATCTCTCTTTAAAGAAAGGGGATTCTGGATATAAAGAGATGGAATTAAATTATTCCAGAAGTATATATTTCCAGTAAAAGTTGCATTTTTAAATGATACCTTGAGTTAACTAATAAGAAAATTTCTTACAAGCTTTCTGGTTTCCAGCACTACTTTGAGTTTTAATTAATACCCTGCAAAGAATATGAATCCATCAGTAGCCACCATAATAGACTTTGAAAATATCTACACATTTCTAATTTCAAAAACATAGACATACAAGTTTGTCACACAAAGATTTCTCTCAACAGCCAACATGACAGGATTGCATTGTGACTCTGCTTTTTTCCACCTGAGTGGCCTGGAGAAGTGGCCTCAGTGTCCCTGGGTTCCAATATCATAGAGATTATCTGCCTTGGGACCACCAGAATGATCAGCAGGTAAAGTCACTTCTTGTCAATATTGACTACCTGAGGTGGATTTCCAGGTTCCACATTGTGTCAGGAGAGAATAGTGTACTGCAATGCAAGCTGTCTTCCTACATCCACAGCTATGCACACAAACTAAATATAAGAAATATAATAAATTTAAAAATAAAATAATGTACCAGCTGTGTCAGATGCAGAGGATACCCATGTTCACTTCCTACAGTGCAGTTATCAGTTGTGAGTGTATGACTGGACTCTTCAATATCTAATTGTTCACACTTGATCATTCTTATGAAGAGAGCCTTTACTTTTTTAGACAATGTATGTTGATAAAATTTTTGCAATTCATGCTTTCTAGCAAAGAGAAAATCAGTTTTCTGATAATAGTCTAGGTTGATTTGCTCTATAATACATAGACATTATGCCTGGTTCTAGTTTCTTCTTTTTTTCCACATTAAAAACTATTCCTTAGATCTACAGGCAAATACCAGAGAAGAAGGTGAGCAAAAGCTTTTAGTCTTTTGATCCAAAGTAGGATAGACATTTTGAGTAATTTCTTCTCCCCCAGAATGCCCTTTGAGAAGTTTGGTTAGACCTTTCATTTTGTAATTTTTTTTTAGAAATTATTTTACTTAATATGTATGGATTTTTCACCCAGTCATGTCTGTGTATCTTCTGTAAGCATAATGCCTACATTGGCCAGAATAAGGCATCAGGTCCTCTAGAACAGGAGTTGCAGATGGTTTAGAGCTGGTGGGCATTGATTTTTGGTCTTCTGCAAGAGCAGCCAGCGCTCTTAAATGCTGAACCTACTCTCTGACCACCAGTAAGAATTTCTGAACCCACATTCTGTGTAGTGGGGTTCCTTGTCTATCCTGTGCTGCTAGTGTCTTTACTGAATGTTCAGAGAGTGGTGTTCCTGTGCAGACATCTGTGGTGCACCTCTTCCCTGACCCCTTTTCTGTGGAACTCAACTCAAATGTATCAACTTAATGTTGAAACATCTAAATCCTGTCTGACACACTGACCGCAATAACATAATAAATTCTAGCTACTATTTTGATGATTGATAGAGTTTAGAGCAGCAAATTGTTCATCACTGAATAGGCTAACCTACCTGAATATGATAATAAATATAAAAAGTGTAAGCTGTGAACTCCAATGAAGTGATTAATGTGGAGTCATTATCATTTTATTAAACATGTAAATATTATTTGCATATAAAGTTAAACAAAGCTGCTTAAAAAAAAAAAAGAACCCAGAAGTTCATTGCCTGAGAAGTATCAAGACATTTAGGAAACAATTCTATTATAATGTGTTTGCACACGGTTATCTGTATGGCTTAGAAAGAAAACCATAGATCTGATTCATATTCCTTCTACCATCATGAAAATGTGGACATGACAGGGAGATGGTTCTGTAGATAGAGCCCTTGGTCTATAAACATGAAAACCGGAGTTCAAACCTTCAAAGTCCATGGCAAAATGTCAGTTGGAAAGAGTAACCTACCTGAAATCTCAGCTATCAGGAGGTGGAGACAAGATTCCTGGGACAAGCTGTCTGGTGAGACTACACTAGGTTACACTGTGTCTTCCAGGGAGAGATCCTGTCTGGATACAGAACATTGAGAGTGATGGTAGCCACATTAACCTTTGACCTCTACATGGGCACACATGTGCATGTACACCAAACATACATGTGAACACACATACTCACATGCACACTTGAGGAATCCCATAGACATATACACATGCAAGGTAGGTACACAACCCAAATGCAACAAATCTCTTTATACAAAAATATTTAGGGAAGCATGAAAACAAAAGAATGAATCATTCAATTTAGTGATTTTTGTGTTGGTTCATCATTTGATGACTTCATTCATGGATATGATGGGCAGCACTATTCAGACTCAGTGAGTTTTCTAAAAAGAAGAGGACATCAACTTGGGAAGGTAGTGTGGGAATGTTAGGGAGGAGCCAGAGAAGGTGGGTTCGGCAATATTGTTTTGACACTGCAAGGGACTAAATATGGAAGGCGTGGAACATGACAAATTAGCTACCAAGGCTTTAAGAAAATATATCAGAAGTTGCAGACATTATTAATAGAATGCTATCCATCAGAATAGCATTAACATTTTCCCAGTGTGCAGTGAGTTTCCTGTGCCAAAAAGGACTCAACGTGAAGCACAGCTTGGGAAAGGCCAGTTGAAAGTCTAAAATGAGTCTGTTTTAGTTCTGCCAAACTTCATAATTAAATAGATGCTTTTATTTTGCTTTCAGCTAAATAGCAAACTCATAGTCAGTGTGAAAATAATTAACTATTATTAAATCAATAGTCATATAAGTAATTCAAGTTTATGAGATTATGAAATTTTAAAGACATTAGTTTCTTTCATAGAATCTGTGAGAAAATGATAATTTCTCAACCGTTCGTTTATAATTGTTCATCATTTTTTAAAACTTGCCATGATGAAAAATAAAAAAACACTAACAACAACCTCCAAATACTATACTACTTAGAAATAAAGGATATGTACCATTCTATTAGAAACTTGGTATTCACATAATTTATCTATATGTATTTAAAAAGAACACTATTTGCATATGTATGGTTTCTTTTATTTTTAGTTAGGTTTATGTGTGTATTTGTGTGTGTGTGTGTGTGTGTGTGTGTGCGTGTGTGTGTGCCTGCCCAAATGAGTATAGGTAACAATGGAGGTCAGCAAAGTGAGTCATATCTTCCTGGAGCTAGCGTGATAGGCAGTTGTGAGCTTCCTGATTTGGTTACTGGCAACTGTATTCTGTTTCTCTGGAAAAGCTGCAATGGTTATTAACTCTTGAGCCATCTCTCTAGCCTTATTCATGACAAACACATTTGTTTATGTAAGTAGGATGAATGGCCCTTTGGATCATCACATATCAGTCTCTGACACTGAGCAGTAATTAGCTGAAATTTCATGTGGAATCTCAAGATCATTTACTAACTTTATAGAATTTATGGAGAATTTTAATACCCCTAATTATGAACATTTGGCAGAGCACATTATGAAAGCAGTATATTGTCATTTGCACAGAATTATTTCCTAAACATAAATTCCTGTTAAACTTTTCAACCATGTGTACTCATGTAGTTTTATTTTCATTTATTTCATATTATTTGTTCCCTGAATCATTCTAACAGCTGACACACTTCTTAAAAATTTTAATAATTCCTCTATGTATTTTATATGTTATTTTACAAATATATGTGTGAAAACATATATGTGAATATATATGTATAATTGCACATAGAATATATACACATAAAGTCATATTTATTCATATATTCATATATGTGTGTACACCTTTAAACCATGTGTAAGTAAACATATATATGAGAGTATGTTTGTATATATAAACATGAGTGTGTGTGTACATACATAAACACACATCCTTTACCTATCTCCTTCAAGGCTTGTATTTTTTTCCTGTCTTTTAATTTTCATGGTATCATCATTCATTGTGGTCACACATTGAGTCCCAATACTAAATCTCTTACTGAATTACTTCCTATGTTATGTCTTTGCAATGCCTACAATATTCATTCTCAAAGGCTTCAAAAGTAGTTTTTATGAAGCCAGTTAGAATATGGGGTAGAGCAAAGGTGGGGTGGAGAAAATGGCCATCTATACAGAGAAAGGTGCCTCTGGCCTGACTTGGATCTAGGAAAAAATCCACATTTTATACGTGGGAAGCAAAATCAGGAGAAGAGTTGCTTGTTGAACAACAATTATCTTTATTAGTGAAAATGTTGATCCACAAATTCATAGTGTCTTAGAGAGCAAGGGTTATTATTTAGTAGAGAGTATCTTTTGAGGATTTATTAGTATCAGTTAAGGGGAACCTGTGTGGATCACACTGAAACTTAATGGTTAGGGACAAATTCAAGTTCTTAATCTGTGATATTGTTGAAGAATGCCGAAGCCCAATTTTAAAGATAAAACTGTCCAATTTAGTTTTCTACCTCACAATGTAACTATTACACTATGCCTATCCTCCTGCTTATGGTTTCCTGCTGGCTGTTTTTCTGGTGTGTTATCTTATAAACCCTTCTGAGTTGGCACTTTTTAGCTTTGCATGACCAAAGCTGAGGCGTGTCTCTTTTCATCCCGACAGTTCACTGGTTTGCCTTTGATTTTGCCTGATTGTGCTACCAGCTCTTTTTTAACCTGTCTTTAGGAAATGTCAGAACTATTTTTGTGAATGGATAATTAATTATATGTGAGCATTGTCACACACAAATAAAAGAAGTTTGCAAAATATTTTTCTTTCAAGGCTGAAGAGCTTGCTTGTCTTATTGGTTAATGCACTGTTGTTTTAAAGGACCCACATTCAGTTCCTAGCACCTGCACCAAGCAGCTCAAGCCTGCCAGCTCCAAACAATGGGACACTCTCTTCAGGTATCCATGAACATCTTCGTTCACGTGAATGTACCCAGACCCAGACAAACACAACTACATACAACTGAAAATGAAAACAAGTCAATAAATATACCACACCTTTTGTTTTAGAAAACCTTAAGATATACACAAAGAGAAGGATCATAGAATTCCCACCATTAATTTTCCGACTATCATCTAACATTAATAATTTATAATTGGTGAATGACATCATATTATTGTATTAATATTTTATCTATAGTTCCTTATTCTTTTGATATCCCTCAGATTAATTCTCTACTGCTGGTAAAGTCTTTCCTGGACTCTGGGAGAATTCTTTCTAGGGCAGGTACCTGGAAAAAAATTGATAAAATTTGTGTGATATTTTATCCTGGTTTTAATTGTAGGAACATGTTTACTTTTACTTGAATCTTTTTTAGGATAATTTTTGAATTTCGTTTTGCTCTCTGTTTTTTGCTTTCTTTTGTTTTGTTTGTTTGTTTTCTCTGATTAGAAGCATATGTTTCTGAAACATTTAAACTTACATGGCTCTATTTACTAAAAATTGAAGATTTTAGGTTTCTCTTCCTTAGTTCATTTTAACAAAATATCATCATTTTGCTGACATATGAAGCATTCTAAAGTACTTGTTGAAAAATTGATGATTGATGACAGCTAAGCAGTTTTCTTTATTTTTGACAGTTTTCTACACTTATGGAAAGTATAATGATCATATTTACCCAATGTTGTTTCCTCTGTTCTTCCCTTCTGAACCTACCTGTCTTATTACCTAGTCTCTTAGTGTTGATATCATTACAGGAAATAACATCTCCTGGGCTAGCAACCATTATCAGTCATATGCTTCTCAAGAAGGGATGCCATCTCCTGGGCATCTCCTCTTTGCATTCTGGAAAACTAATGGGACCAATCTTGGGAAGGTATGCACAGCTGCTGTGTGTTCAGGGTTGCAAACTCAATATAGGAATTTCTCATGACATTCTTCTCTAACCTCTGGTTATTTCTAACCTTTCTTCTCTCACAGTCCTTGTGCCCTGGTTGAGTGGGCTGGGAGTGATACAGATGCCTTATGTAGTAAACATTCATCAATAATTCTCTCCACCTGGACAAACCTCTCTATAGTAACCATCATGCTTTTCAAGGAGTTCCTTTTCCCAGGTTAAGCACCTCTAAGACTATTCTATGGGTATAATCATAAGTATTTAGAAGATAATATTCCAGCATGTTAATTTAAGAAAGCTATAGTAAGGACTGTGGTCTCCTCCTGAGCTCATGTCTCTATTCATCCATAAACTTTGACCAAGTTTATAGTACTTGATGTGCATTTCCTCCCATAGAGATAGTTCCAAACACAATCACAAAATCCTAACATAGTCACCCCAAAGAGTAATTGATCATAAATAATAATAATAAGAAGAATAGTAATAAAAATCAGGAATATTACCTCTAAAAACTAAAACTTAATTCATATGTTTGTAGTGTTTTCTCCAACAATCCTCCACTCCCAACCATAAATGCAAAGAACTTGGTATCTGGATCAGAGACAAGTATCTGAGTTGGTATTTTGGGGGTAAGATAATGTACAGAATGTCATTTATTTTCTTGTTAAGTTGCTCTTTTAAAGTGTAACATTCAGTTTGTATTTATTTTTTATTTGCCTAGGGCTCCACTAATGGAGGAAATTATGGAATGAAGAGAGATTCAAGACATGCAAGTGGGAAATTGAAAGAGCCCCTCTGAGAGAAGAGCTCCAGTGCTGCTATCATGTTTAATAAAGTGTCATGATCATTTCAGCCATTTCCACTTGAGGCCAAGAGACATTTGCACCACTAATATTTTACAAATATGTTTCTTTAACAGATAATATTCCCCAGTCTCAAAACATACACCAGTGTTAGAATTCTCCAAGAACTCTTAATTGGACTCTTGAGTATAAAAATCCTATCTATTTTTAAAGGACATTTGTGTTTTAGCAGCAAATATTTCCACAACAAAATCATATTAATTATGAGGAAGACACCTATGCCAAAGCCCTAAATAATAACCTATAAATGGGCCCCCAATCCCTCCACAGTAGTAAGTCTAACAAGCTTACCTGATAAAAAGCTGATGCTTAAAAATGGTAATGATGAAATGCACGTGTGGAAGCACTGTAAAAATAAAATGCATTAAAATTCTTTGGCATAACTTAGCATATTAACTATGAAAAGTCATAAATATTCAATCAAAATATACCAAATGTGGTATACTCCATGAATATCAAAGCTGTATTTCAGCGAAGAGGAGACCTAGATCCATAATTTTATTGAATACTTCATAAAGCTTTATTTAACTAGATTTAATTCCCTGTGTGAGTCTATTACAAGCACACATGCACAATTTAAACATTTGTTCCTGAACACCATTTCTACTTTCAATGTAAATAACTTCTCACAATTTCATTTTTAGTTTTTATAATGTATTTTAGTACATTTTTTATTGGTGTTTGTGTTTGGGGAGGAGCATATGCTCATGTCATAGTGTGCATGTTGATGTCAGAGACAAACTTCCACTATGTGTGTTCTGAAGATTGAACTCAGATCCTCAGGTTTGGCAGCAATTGATTTTATCCAATGAGCCATCTCTCAGACCTCACCAACTTTTGCACTAACATCCATCTTGATAGTAACGTTCAATAAAGATACACAGCATAAAAGTATGTATGCTTTATTTATACCCATATTTAAGTTACATACTTACATTTTTCTTCTAATAATGTAAAGAAAATTAAGCTTTCATTGTGTACTCAATTTTTAAAAATTTATTATTTGATAATTTCATATACACATACATTTTAATGAAATCCACACCCACTATCTTTCAACTCTTTCTATACACCCTAAAACTTTTCTCTCACAATTTTGTGTATTCTTTTTTTTTGTGATATATATTTTTTATTTTACAATACCATTCAGTTCTACATATCAGCCATGGGTTCCCCTATTCTCCCCCCTCCCACGCCCTCCCCTTACCCCCAGCCCACCCTCCATTCCCACCTCCTCGAGGACAAGTCCTCCCCCGAGGACTGTGATCGACTTGGTAGACTCAGTCCAGGGAGGTCCAGTCCCTTCCTCCCAGACTGAGCCAAGTGTCCCTGCATAAGTTCCTGGTTTCAAACAACCAACTCATGGAATGAGCACAGGACTTGGTCCCACTGCCTAGATGCCTCCCAAACTGATCAAGCCAATCAACTGTCTCACCTATTCAGAGGGCCTGATCCAGCTGGGAGCCCCTCAGTCTTTGGTTCATAGTTCATGTGTTTCCATTCATTTGGCTATTTTTTTTCAATAATTGAGTAAAACTGAAATTTATTATATGCCACAGTCGTCCTAGGGACCTCCATGCTATATATATAGCCTCTATGGTTCTATGGGTTGTGGTCTGATTGTTCATTTTATATCTAGAATCCACCAATGAGTGAGTACATACCATAACTGTCTTTCTGGGTTTGGGTTACCTCACTCAGGATGATTTTTTCTAGTTCCATCCATTTGCCTGCAAATTTCATGCTTTCATTGTTTTTCTCTGCTGAGTAGTACTCCATTGTGTATATGTACCACATTTTTTTCATCCATTCTTCCGTTGATGGGCATCTAGGTTGTTTCCAGGTTCTGGCTATTACAAATAGTGCTGCTATGAACATAGCTGAGCATGTATCTTTATGGTATGTATCAGCATTCTTTGGGTATATGCCCAAGAGTGGGATGGCTGGGTCTTGAGGTAGTTCGATTCCTAGTTTTCTGAGAAACCGCCATACTGATTTCCATAGTGGTTGTACAAGTTTACATTCCCACCAACAGTGGAGGAGTGTTCCCTTTGCTCCACATCCTTTCCAACATTGGTTGTCATTGGTGTTTTTGATCTTAGCCATTCTAACAGGTGTAAGGTGGTATCTCAGAGTCGTTTTGATTTGCATTTCTCTGATGATTAAGGAAATCCACACCCACTATCTTTCAACTCTTTCTATACACCCTAAAACTTTTCTCTCACAATTTTGTGTATTCTTTTTTAAAGGCAATGAGTCCTGCACCATGGACTCGGGGATGTAGAGCCATTCAGTGGAACACGGGCAGTCTATTAGAAGACAACTCGGAAGTCAAAACTTTCCCTCCTCCAGCTGCCATCAATTGCAAATGTCTCCTCAGTTATGAGGTCTGTATTAGTCAGACTTCTCCAGAAAAAGAACAGAAAAGATAGAATGAATATTTGTGTTCATATATATATATATATATATATATATATATATATATATATATACACACACACATATATGTGAACTAACCATTATATATACATACATACATACTACACACACACACACACACACACACACACACACACACACACACACACACACGGCTTATATGGTTTATTAGAGTGGTATTGGTGAAATTATTAAGGCCACTCCACATAGTTAAAAGGATATTTATTTAATGGCATAACTTACAAATTAAGGGATAGGTAGGTCGCAGGGTCTGGGAAAGGTGTATCGCAGTCCAGTGGTGTTCTCTGGAGATCTGCTAGGTCCATCTCCACTGTTCAGGGTCCTGGAACAGAGATAGCGCTGCCCATCCAGATCTCTGGTCTCCAGGTGCCTCCCCTGGCCCCGCCTCATAGGCATGACAGTTTCCAGAGTCTCAATGGGGGTTGTAACTTCCAGATCAAAGCTGGAATGGCTACCCACTACAGATTGGTGTACAGGCTGTGGTCCAGCCGGTCCACCAATAATGTCTACCAATAGAAAGTTCATAAATCCAGTAGTTGTTCAGTCCATGAGGCTGGATGTCTCAGTTGGTCTTTAGTTACATTGGAATCCCCAAGAAATATGCTCTTCAACCAATAAAGGAATGGATATGCCATTCAGAATGAGGGTAAGCAGGAAAACAGCAAGTACTTCCTTTTCCATGTCTTTATTTATTTTTTTATTTTGATGATAACTATTGACTTTTTATTAATTATTTTTTCATTTATTTTACATAGCAATCATAATTTTTCTTCACTCCTCTCTCCCATTTTCCTCTCCCCCAACCTCCCATCTACTCCCCTCCTCATCTACTCTTCCTCTGTCTCTACTTAGAAAGGGGCAGGACTTCCATGGGTGTCAACAAAGCATGGCACATCAACTTGGGCAGGACCAAGCTCCTCCCATTGTATCAAAGCTGGACAAGGCAACCTAGCATGGTGAATAGGTTCCCAAAAGCCAGCTCAAGTGCCAAGGACAAGTCCTGATCCCACTGCTAGGAGCCCCCAAAACAGACCAAGCTACATAACTGTCACACAAATGCAGAGGGCCTAGGTTGGTCCCATGCAGGCTCCCTGGCTGTTAGTCTGGAGTCCAGGAGCTCATACTAGCTCAGGTCAGCTGTCTCTGTGGGTGCTCCAGTCATTACCTTAACTCCTATGGCTCATACAATCCCTCCTCTCTCTCTTCAACAGGGCTCCCACAGCTTGGCCCAGTGTTTGGCTATGGATCTCTGCATCTGCTTCCATCAGTTACTGGATGAAGGCTCTCAAATGATAGTTAGGATAGTCAACAATCTGATTACAGGAGATGGCCAGTACCGGCACCCTCTCCAATATTGTTATGAGTCTTAGCTGAGGTCTTCATGGATTCTTGAGAGTTTCCCTGGCACCAGATTTCTTCCTAACTCCAACTGCACACCCTATAAAGACATCTCTTTCATTACTCTCCCACTCTGTCACACCAACAACCCACCCAAAGTGATCCCTCCTGTTCCCATGACCCCATCATCCCCCTTCATCCTCAGTTTACCCAGGAGATATCTTTGATTTCTCCTTCCCAGGGAAATCCATGTGTCTCTCTTTGGGCCCTAATTATTACCTAGTCTCTCTGAGTCTGTGGATTGTAGCCTGGTTATCCTTCAGTTTACATCTAATATCCACTCACGAATGAGTACATACCATGTTTGTCTTTCTGAGTCTGGGTTACCTCACTCAGAATGATTTTTTTTCTAGTTCCATCCATTTGCCTGAAAATTTCATGATATAATTTTAACAGCTAAGTAATACTCCATTGTGTAAATGTACCACATTTTCTTTATCCATTCTTCAGTTCAGGGACATCTAGGTTGTTTCCAGGTTCTGGCTATTCTGAATAATGCTGCTATAAACTTAGTTGAGAAAATTTGCTGGTGGTATGATTGAACATCCTTTGGATATATGCCCAAGACTGATAAAGCTGGGTCTTGGGGTAGACTGATTCCCAATTTTCTGAGAAACTACCATATAGATTTCCAGTGTGTTTGCACTCCCACCAGCAATGGAGGAGTGTTCCCTTACTCCACATCCACTCTAACATGAGCTGTCATTAGTGTTTTTGATCTTAGTCATTCTGAAAGGTATAAGATTATATCTCAATATTGTTTTTATTTGCATTTCCCTGATGGCTAAAGTTGTTGAACAATTCTTTAAGTGTATGTTGGCCATTTGAGATCCTTCTGTTGAGAATTCTCTCTTTAAATCTGTAATCCATTTTTTAATTGGATTGTTTGGTATTTTGATGTCTAGTTTCTTGAGTTCTTTATACATTTTGGAGATCAGCCCTCTACCAGGTGTAGGGTTGGTGAATATCTTTTCCTATTTTGTAGGCTGCTCCTTTGTCCTATTGATAGTGTCCTTTGCCTTACAGAAGTTTTTCGGTTTCAGGATGTCCCATTTACTAATTGTCAATCTCAGTGTCTGTGCTACTGGTATTCTATTCAGAAAGTTGTCTCCTGTGCCAGTGCATTCAAGGCTACTTCCAACTTTCTCTTCTATCAGGTTCAGTGTAACTGGATTTATGTTGAAGTCATTTATCCACTTGGGAATAGATATGGATCTATTTGCATTCTTCTACATGCTAACATCCAATTATGCCAGCACAATTTGTCAAGGAGTCTTTTTTTCCCATTGTGTAATTTTGGCTTTTTTTTTTGTCAAAAATTAGCTGTTCATAGGCATGTGTATTTACATCAGTGTCTTCCATTTGATTCCATTGATTCACCTGTTTTTATGCCAATACCATGCTGTTTTTGTTACTATAGCTCTAGAGTAGAACTTGAAATCAGGGATGGTAATACCTCCAGAAGTTCCTTTATTGTACAGGATTGTTTTAGCTGTTCTGGGATTTTCTGTTTATCCATAATTTTTAGAGGTCTGTGAAGAACTGTGTTGGGATTTTGATGGGGATTGCATTGAATCTATAGATTGCTTTTGGTAAGATTGCCATTCTTATGTTAATCTTATCAATCCATGAGCATGGGAGTTATTTCCATTTTCTGATATCTTCTTCAATTTCTTTCTTCAAAGACTTAATTTTCTTGTGATACAGTTTTTTACTTGTTTGGATAGAACTACCATAGATATTTTATATTACTTGTGGCTACTCTAAGGTGTGTTTTTTCCCTGATTTCTTTCTCAGCCCATTTATCATTTGTATATAGGAGGTCTACTGATTTTTTTTTTTAAGTTAATCCTGTATCCAGCCACATCACTGAAGGTGTTTTTTTTTTTTTTTTTTTTTTTTTTTTTTTTTTTTGCGGTCACTTGTGAATATTCTCATATCATCTGTAAATAGTGAAAGTGTCACTTTTTCCTTTCCAAGCTGCCACCAGGTGGTGTGGCTCAGATTTAAGGTGGATCTTCCTACCTTCCAAGATATGGGTTCAAGGTAATCTTTCCTCTTCAAATAATTCAATCATTAAAAATCCCTGAAATTTGGAATCAGCCACTTGGATTTTAGTTAATTCCAGAAACTTGGATTTTAGTTAATTCCAGATGTAGTCAGGTTTACAAGCAAGAATAAGCAATGCAAGGTTCACCTTCATTTTTAATGTATCCCCTTGCTAAACTTTGTTGGATTTTTCTGCCCATTATCCTTGACTTTATAATGACTTTGCATACTTTATGGATTCTACATAAGCTATAAATTCTCTGAGAACTTTAATGAGTGGATCATTCAGTTTCATCAGCAGCAAAGCTCTAATCATCAGGATCATCTGATTTGTTTTCAAAGTCCATGTTCATTTCCACTTCTTTGTGCAAATGCATGGAGGGAAATGAGGTTTTCAAAGAAACGCCTCTCACGAGTTTCTTGAGAGACTATATATCTCCACCTCTTAATCTCACCTTTCATAACAATGATCAAAGTACTATAAAGTGGAAATGGATAATTGGTTCAGTATAAAATAAGTGGGAGAAAGTCCTTAGGGAGTGTCAGAGGAAAGTACTTAGGAAGTGTTGAAACAGGACAGCCAAGTTCTTTGATATGGTTCCTCCAGTTGGCAGTCAATTTGAAATCTGTTCAGAATTGTGACTATATTTTTCAACAATGAATTATGTCATGGCTCTCCATGGAGGCTAACAAGGAAATATGGCTGGTTTCCTATTCACTGTGCCACCGGTGGTGGGAGATTTGAGGTAACAACATGCCTACTTTTCAGATTGCTATGGCCAAAGAGCTGACAAGAACCAATATCAGGGAAGGGAGGTTTATTTTGGGTGAAAGTGGGAGGGATTATTGTCCAACATGCTAGGAAAGCCTGGTATTTATTAACATTGCATCCATAACCAGAAAGCAGAGAGCTAATGCTAGCTTTCTCCAGACCTCCAGCCATGGAATGGTGCCACTCACGTTTAGAGTGGGTCTTCCCATGTTAGTTAACCTAATCAAGAAAATTCTTTATGAGAATCCCCAGAGGCTTATCTCTTCAGCTGTTCTAGATCCTGTCAAGTCAGCAGTATTAGCCATCATACTACTAAGTAAAATGAGTGGGCCTGCCATGTTTCATGGGAGTAAAGCCACACAGAGAAGCAAGGCATAGTTCTAAAAAGCACAGGGTACAAACCAGGTAATACTATTTGCCAGACATTGTAGTGAATGGACTTTCAGAGTCATCCCCCACCTTTGGAGTGTATAGCTGAAATTCTTTACCCTGGTGAATAGGGGGACAAAAAAAATCTGCTCTTAACCTGTCTCAATGCCTATTTTCAGAATCAGTAATAACAATAAATGAGGTAGGTAGATTCACTAAATTTTGATTTATTTATTTCAAAGTAATAACATGCTTAGAAAATGCTATCCCTCTAGAGAGTACTCTGAAAGTTCTTCAAAACATGTAGCATGACATGATGTTTGAGAGAAGGGCAAGTAAACCTAGATTTCACTGAAGTCCTGTTCTGGGATGAAAAGAATAAATTACAATGAACTGCCGTAAGGCTCCTGCACATAGGAGGCACAAATGAGGAAGAGCTGTGGACAGTCTGTGTGAAGTGTAATCCTAGAGGTTGAGAGAACAAACTAATCTAACCAGCTATTCCTGAATGCCATTCAGGATGGAAACACAGGAAAGTGCTTTTTCCTTTCTGTTTTGTGTGCATCTTCTCTCTTGGTCATGATGCAACTCTGTGCAAGACTCAGACAAGTCAAGATATGTTCATCAGAGAGGCAAGCAATGGCCCTAACACACCCACATGTCTATATAATGAAGGCATACAGCTGTATGAGCAGACTGCTGTGATACAGTAAGCATATACAAGAATATACCTGTGCTGTACTCACCCCCAGAAGACCCTTGCCTGAAAAAAGCACTGAACATAAGCATAGCTTGTTTATTAATATTTGCAAAATAATCACTGCACTGCTTACTTAAGGATATACTTGGAAAAAAAAAAAAAACAAGCGCAAGACTTCAGGGTTTTTTTTTCCCCCAAAGTTCACATGAATGATGACAAGGTCTTACATAAGGAAGGTCACAGGAAGAGTTTAATTTTATCTTGAGAACAAAACTAAAATGGGTGATGGATTGGGTCTGTTCTGGTAGTAATGGGTCACTTTTTTGTTTTATTTCATTATTATTGTGAAAATTTGTGCATTTGCTGTTTCAGGATATGTTTCTATGGTATGCTAATTATGGTTTGTTTTCTTTCTGCTAGGTCTGCTATCTTATGAAGCAATATTGAAACCTTAATATGACCTTCATCTATCTCTTGGGATATGCTAAAATTTTTATTAAAATAATTTTGCAAAGAGGTCTATTCTTGCCAATCCACTTCTAATGTTGTCTGTGTTATTACTGGGCTCCATTCATTAGGTTTTATATTTTTGTTTAAGAGTTTTTGACTTTACAATCTGGACCACTCTAAATACGCATGAAGTTTTTAATCTAAAACTTTAGAAACAAAAAACAATATGGACTACATAAAATATGTCTTTAATATACCTATATGTTAGCACATTTTAAGTAAGTCAAGAGAAACTTATCTTTTTAAAAATAATTGATAAATTATCCTAAGCTTTACTAAAAATTTTTTTGATTTGTCATTTTTCCAAGAAATCTTTGTTCTAGCCTATGATTTAATTGCTCAGAAGCCTATACTCCAAATATTTTTGTTTTGTCTCATTTTTCACAAAACAAAACAAAAGTGCCAAGTCTAATTATCATGTGATAAGCCATGTCAGATTTCCTTTTTCTCTTATTTCATTCTCCGGACTGCTAAATGAATAAAGGAGTATGCAAGAGCTCTGGAGGTCCTCTTTCCTGTTCAGTTGTATTTGCTAGACATGAAAAGGTAAGAGGCAGTTCAGAAAAGACTATCTACCCAAACCTTAGTGCAACAAATGTGTCTGCTCTTGTAGAGGGGAAAAAACAATTCCCCTCATTTATTTGTCAATATATAAAAGGTTATAGTCTTCCTATGGGGAATTCTGTGACATATGATTTTGCTCTTGACCTCAGAACAGTGAAAAGTAACTACACAAAATGTCAATATATATATATATATATATATATATATATATATATATATATGCACTGATATACATATAGATACACAAATATGTTCATGAACAAACAGGAAAACTTATTAACAAAATAGTGAGAGGGAAAGTAGACTAAATATAAGAAGACTGTTTTTTGAAGATTTTATTTGTATGTGTGTATGCAAGTGCATGCCTTAATCACTTTCTTTTTTTCTTTTTATTGTAATGATAACACAGCATTATCAAGACAAGTGTGGTGGTTTGAAAGAGGATGACCTACATGGGGTCATATATTTGAATGGTTGATTCCTCAGTTGGTAGAGTGTTTTGTGAAGGATTAGGAACTATGAACATTTTGGAAGAGGTGTGTCACTGGGACAAGCTTTGAGTATTCAAAAGACCAGGAAATTCCCAGTTAGTGCTCTCTTGTGCGCTCTCTCTCTCTCTCTCTCTCTCTCTCTCTCTCTCTCTCTCTCTCTCTCTCTCTCTCTCTCTCTCCCTCCCTCCCTCCCTCCCTCCCTCCTTCCCTCTCTCCCTCCTTCACGCCCCCCCCTCTCTCTCTCTGATGTGTGTGTGGGGGGGAGGGGTGTGTGTGTGTGTGTGTGTCTTCTCATGCATGTTAATCAGATGCAAGCTCTCAACTACTGCTTCAGCATCATGCCTACTTGCCTGCTGTCAAGCTTCACATTATATTGGTTATGGACTCTCACCTTCTAGAACCATAAGCTCCAAAACTGAATGTGTTTGTTAAGGTGACTTCGTCATGATGTTTTGTCATAGCAATAGAAAAATAACTATGAGAGGGTCTCAACAGAGGGCTTTAAATATGCAGTAAACCAGGATATAAACAGATGCTCTGTCATATTCACTTTATTGAACTGTTCATAAAGCATCCACTTAGAATGGTATATTTTACATATTTGTTAAAGAACCTATAATAAAGGAATTAATGATGAAACACTGACTTCAACCCAAAATTGGGGGCTATATTAGCCAACAAGACAGTCTGTTTTGTGTTCAAAGCTCTGAATTTCTATATTGACTTTTCTCTCTAGCTACTAGCATATTTTAATACAAGGCTGTTTTATGAACATTGATAATCTACTGCCTTATCTGGACATGCTCCTCAATTAGCTCAGCTTGATTTTGTAGAAAAGTTCTTACATAATCTGCATTAGTAGTTGAAGCCAGAAACTAGCTGTTGTTTCAAATTTATCCTTCCCAGCTTCCTCACCTTCATGGAATTGACGAGTTCATGCCTGGCTCTGAATTTGGTTTTGTTTGAAATGAATTTTGTGCTTACTTGAATCTATCCAGACTTCCAATGGTTCATCCTTAAAGAGATTCGGAATTATTCCAGAGAATACGCGTCTGGGGTTTTCCAGATAGCTTTAATTAAGGAAGGATGGTCCACTCTAAAACAGACTTAATAAAATGAATAAATGACCATGAATTACTTGTGAGTACCAGCATTCATTTTTCTATCTCCTGACTGATGAATCAGTGTGATCAGCTGACTCATACTCTTGCTGCCATGATGGAGAACAGCTTCTAATAGTCAGACAAAGCAGATCTTCACACCATTATGTTGTTTTTGCCAGGTATGCTGTCACAGAAGTGAGAAAATTGATTAATATGGAGATTACCCAAATATTCCCCCCAAATAAGCAATAAGTAGGTGCTGTGGAAATAGTATACACTGGTGATCTGAAATGTGAACATCCTGGGAAACTGAGCAACACATAGAACTAACAAAAAAAATCATGTTCTTGAGATACCCCAAACATACTCATTCAGAACCTGAGGATGAAATCAAGCCATTGATCTGCATCTTAATAAGGCCTTCAGGTAATTCTGATGGACATACAATTTTGAGAAACTGAGAACTATAGTTGTTCATGGCATAACTTGCATTTGATTGGCATGTTATCCGATCTTTCCTTTGTCATGTTCAGTGTTTATATAGTTAAAGGTGCTTATTTTTTATCTCCTGTTAACATCTGGTCTGAACAGAAATTTATATGTCAGCTTCTTCTACAAAATGGTGGCAATTTAGAATACTAGTTTAATTATTATTATGTTCTGGGAAATATTTATTTCTTTATATACAAGGAAATCTGCAAGATAAAATCAATTTATACATTAATAAAGATATTAGGTGATGGAGAGATGGTTTGGAGTTTATGAGAGATTTCTGCTTTTGGAAAGAATCCAGGTTCAGTTCTCACCACTTACAAGGTGGCTCACAACTTCCTGCAACTTCAGCTCCAAGGAATTTGATGCCCTCTTCTGGCCTCTTTGGGCACCTATAACCATGTACACACAAATACAAATAAAATGAATCTTCAAAAATTGAAGATATTTCATTATATTTAATATAAATACATATTTAATTTTAACTTATAGATAATCGTGGAGTACTAAGTTAGAACAAATTATTTCCTATGATTGTGTATGTGTGTTTGTGTGTGTGTATGTGTGCATGCATGTATGGAAGGCAGCTTGTAAATGCATTAAATCATAGAATTAATATCTGAAATACAATTATAAAGTAGACAGGAAAATTATGTGCAAATGGAACCTTAATATCTTTCTAGATTAGATCAATTAAATAAAGGTTTGAAAATTTAATCAGAGTTCTAGGATGCTGAACAGGGTTTGTGTACATGTGATGCATTGGCATTTAAATTATTTTCTATCTTCTTCGATTATCTGGTGATGTTATTAAACTTTCTATTGCATTTGCTGTGAGATTTAAATGGGATCACATGTGTAAACTTAATTAAAGCATTTGCACACTGAGAAAATCCATGTATAAATGGTGGCTGATTTATAGGGAATACCATTGTTTCGAAAGTTATGTTGAAGAACATCACTAAGACATGTTTCTAAGGTAGGTTTGAAGACGCTATAAATCTCAAGAGCCAGTGAGATAGCTCCGTAGATAAAGGTTTTTGTTGCCAAGCCTGATGACCTGAATTCAATACCTAGAACTTATATAGTGTAAGTACAGATGGGCTTCATTTATTATATTTTTTATTAATTCTTGATAATGATGGGAAATGTGTTTTGATCGTATTCTTCCCAACTTTTCTTTTTCTTTTTTTTTCTTTTTATTCTATTTTACGGTACCATTCAGTTCTACATAATAGCCACGGATTCCCTTGTTCTCCCCCATCCTGTCCCCTCCCCTTCCTCCCAGCCCACCCCCCATTCCCACCTCCTCCAATGCAAAGCCTCCCTGAGGACTGAGATCGACCTGGTAGACTCAGTCCAGGCAGGTCCAGTCCCCTCCTCCCAGACTGAGCCAAGTGTCCCCGCAAAAGCCCCAGGTTTCAAAAACCAACTCATATGCAATGAGCACAGGACCCAGTACCACTGCCTAGATGCCTCCAAAACAGGTCAAGCCAATCAACTGTCTCACCTATTCAGAGGGCCTGATCCAGTTGGGGGCCCTTCAGCCTTTGGTTCATAGTTCATGTGTTTCCATTCGTTTGGCTATTTGTCCCTGTGCTTTATCCAACCTTGGTTTCAACAATTCTCGCTCATATAAACCCTCCTCTTTCTCGCTAGCTCTACCGGAGTTCTACTGGGGCCTAGCCGTGGATCTCTGCATCCAGATCCCTCAATCCTTGGATGGAGTTTCTTGCATGACAATTAGGGTGTTTGGCCATCCCATCACCAGCGTAGGTCAGTTCCAGCTGTCTCTCAACCATTGCCAACAGTCTATTGTGGGGGTATCTTTGTGGATTTCGGTGGCCTCTCTAGCACTTTGCTTCTTCCTATTCTCATGTGGTCTTCATTTACCATGGTCTCCTATTCCTTGTTCTCCCTCTCTGTTCTTGATCCAGCTGCGATCTCCCGCTCCCACAGGCTCTCTTTCTCTCGACCCTTGCCCTTCATTACTCCCACTCACGCCCAGGTTGTTCATGTAGATCTCAGCCATTTCTCCGTAATTGGGCGACATTTCATCTTAATTCCCCTTACCATGCCTTGCTACCACTCATATCCTGTCCTCTGTCTTACTGTTTTAAATGTAATTACATATCTCCAATTTGTGCTGCTCATACATGTATAGGTTAGGAACTAACCACTAGAGTGTAATCTATCTACCACGAGGCATGCCTTTAAAGACATATAACTTCCCTTAACCTCAGAATTCATCAACTTTCAGTAGCTTTCCAATTAGAGGTGGAGACTGATGACCTGCTTCCTACTCCAGGCAAGAATGTGGACTGGCTTGAACTTTTTAGGCAACAACCGAACTGACTTCTGCAAGTTTACCTGACATCTACATAACCTAACATAGCATGTTCACCCATGTACACACACAGACACACAAGTACACAAGAGTTGGAGAACAGGAAAGGGAAGGCTAAAAATGGGAGGGTTTATAAAATAGATAAAACAAAAACTATTAAATGAAGTGTAACTATTACACAAATTGTATATGTGTAAATGGGGATTATAGATATTGAAATTTGATGGCTACTGCACTAGCCTCATATATTAATATTAGATACCTTGAGATATAGTGGCCAAAGTTCTGAATGTTGGATGGGGTGTGAATATAGAATATAGTGTAATCACAGGCAAATAGTATAAATCCAATTTTATAGACAGGTTTCATTGAATCTCAGACTCACTTCTTTGAAGTGAAATTCTGAAAATAGCTCATTATTTGAATTCTCTTTCAAAGAACATCTGAGAAAATATTGGTTACCTATACAGAATTTGCAGCATAATGAAAAGGGACATGGAGATCTGAGTATCTGAGGGACAGAGATGGTTGCTGCAGGGACAGAGCTCACATACTAAATATTTTTGCTGTCACAGAGGCTGTGTTTGCACATAGCTCAAAACATCAAGAGTCCAAAGAATAATTCTCATTTTAAAGCTTTTGTGTTTATGTATGTATTTATTTGTTTGTTTGTTTGCTTGTTTTGTGTGTATGTATGTATGTATGTATGTATGTATGTATGTATGTGTGTGTGCGTGCCACACCATGATGTGAAGGTCAGAGGATAACTAACAACGTTCAGGTGTCAGGAGTCTGTTCTATACTTCCACCTTGTTGACTCTCAGTCTCTCCTTATTTCTTCCCCTTTCCATACTGTACTCCAGTCTGGTTAGACAGTGGACTTCTTGTCTATTCTCCTGTTTCTGTCTCCCAACTCCAGAGAAGGACATGTAATTACAGGTTTGTACACTACTGTATCTGGATTTATATGTTGATTCTGGGAATTCAAGTAATCAGATTTTCAAGGAAATCACTCTTAACAGTAGAGCCATCTCATTGGCACTATGTACACTTCTGAGGAGTGTAAGAACAAATGTAACTTATGCTCATATTATTTTGCTAAAGATTACATTGACTGTGCATGACCTACTCAATTCTTAGGTGGTTACTTCTTAATATCACACACTTGAAGAAGAAGTTGCAACATCTGAGTTCTGGGAAAAACACATTCAGACAGCAACAGTAAAGTCCAAGGTTATTCTTCACATATAGAGATAGTTTACCAAACACTACTGGTATCATTTTAGAAAATATTCTTTTCTCAGAGAATAGGGTTTTACCAAAAAATCACTGGACCCTTCATGTGATAGTTTGTTTCTGGATTCTCTTATTCCTTTTAAGCTATATGTCATAATTCCAATAGGTTGTGATGTCATGTCTTGACAAATTTGGGTAAGACTTTAAAAACCATAGAATCTATGTAATTTTTTCTCTTAACCAATTAATTCCCAGAAATAAACACATAGAAATACAAAAGATAAGTTGAAGAAATTGTATTTGTATTGTCAATTTCTTATTAACTTTCAAAATATTTTGATCACATCCCTCCCCTTCTTCAAGTTCTTCCAGGTCCTCTCCTTCTCCTTAGCCGTTCAAGTTTAAATTATTTCTCAAAAAAGAAAATCCAAAACAAAAATAAAATCTCCCCAAAACCAAAAAGCATACATAAATAAAACACCTCTCAAAATAAATCAAATCAAATCAAACAAGAACACACACACACAAAAGTCAACCTTAGGAGTCCATTAGTGGTTGGTCAACTACTGAACATGAGACCTGCCCTAGAGTAGTTGATATATCCAGTGTCATTCCTTTGGAGAAAACTGATTTTCCCTCTCCTAGCAGGTATAAATGACAGTACCTTTGTTAACCTTTATTCTAGGGGCTAAGTTTTCATTCATTCATTCATTTAAAAAAATAACAGAATAAGATATAATAAACACTAATAAACTAACACATTTGAATTGGACAAAAGAAACCAACAGAAGGAAAATAGCCCAAGAGAAGGGACAAGAATCAGAAACCTACTCATTGACACACTCAGGAATCCCACAAAAATACTAAACTGGAGGCCATAATATCAGTGCAGAGCACCTGGTTAAAAACTGTTCATACCATACGCATCTTGCTACAGATTGAATTCATAAGAGCTTTGCTCATAATAACTTAGAGGGTCCTGTTTTCTTGGTGTCCTCCATCCACTCTGGCTCTTACACTCTTTTTTAAATGGATTTTCCATCATTTTATTAAAAATAGATTCTCATACAATGTATCCTGATCACAATTTCCCCTCCCTTGACTCCTCCTACCTGGCTCCTCCTCAGCTCTCCTGGCATACGGGTCCATTCCATTTCTGTCTGTCATAGGAAAAACCAGAATTATAAGTGATAATAGCCAAACATGACAAAATAAAGTATAATATGATAAAGCAAAGCGATTATTTCAAAGCTGCACATGACAACCCAACAAAAGCAAAAGAGCCCAAGAGAAGGCACAAGAATCAGAGATCTACTTGTTTGCACACTTAGGAATCCCATAAAAACACTAAACTGGTAGCCATAAACACATATACAGGGGACCTGGTGCAGATCCACACAGGCCCTGTGCTTGCTGCTTCAGTCTCTGTGAATTTATGTGAGCCTTGTTTACTTTACTCAGAGGGCCTTGTTCTCCTGGTGTACTCTATCCTCTTTGGCTCTTACACTCTTTCTGCCTCCTCTTCTAAGGGGTTCATTGATATCTGAGGGAAGAGATATTATGGAGACATCCCATTTAGGGATTTGTATTCTAAGTTCTCTATCTCTAAATAAATTCTAGTTGTGAATTCCTGTATATGTTCCTATCTTCTGCAGGAGGAAGCCTTTCTGATAATGGCTGAACAAGTACTGCTCTATCTTATAAACACTGAATTCTACCTTAGTGAGTATGAAATAACCACTGCATATAGCAGAATATCATTAGGAATCATTTTATCAATACTTTTTTTTTAAGAACAGTAGTATTTGGTTTTACTTTTTTTAAAGAACACTTGTATTTGGTTTCACTTTCAAGTCCCTAGGCTATCTATTTTTTAGAACGTGGTCACCCAAGCAGTGTTGATTACAGGTTTCATCTCATAGAGTGGGCCTTAAGTCAAGTCAGACATTGGTTGTTTACTCCTACAAACTTTTTCTTTTTCTCCCACCATTGCCTTAATATATTTTGCAGACAAGGCAGCATAGTAAATCAAGGTTTTTGAGGCTGGGTTAGTGTATAAGTATTTCTTATGGCCCTCTGTAGATTATCTTCTTATACCAACGACACTAGAAAACAGGGAAAAAGTTTCTATGTAGACACCAGCTCAACTTCTCCATGTTCAACTAGTTGTGTGGGGCTTGTCTTCAGCAATAAAACTTTGCTGTCAGTTTGTGGAGAGCAAACTATTGTCTTAGCAACAACATAAGTTGTCTGGTAGAATACCATGTGATTCCTTTGACCAACAACTCAATTGGATGTAACTCAGACCTGGTACTTGCTGTGGGATGTCTTTCTGTACCTTATGAAAATGTGCTGCTCTGATTGGTAGACAAATAAAGCTGTTTGACCAATGGCAATGCAGAAAAAGTTTGGGCAGACATTCGCACTGAAGAGAGGAGAAAAGAAAGGAGAGTGGGGGAGACACTGTGAGACACCACCAGAAGAAAGGAGTGAAAGTACTGGTAAGCCATGAAGGCACATGGCAAGACATAGATAAATTGGTTGAGTTAAGTTATAAGAGTTCTCTAGAAAGAAACTTGAGCCATAAGCCATACAGTTTATAATTAATATTAAGCTTCTGAGTCATTATTTTGTAAGAGGTTGTAGGACTATGGATGGGAGATATCTGGATGGACCACAGGAACAGGCAGACCAGAGAAGTTTCTGCCTCTGTTTGGCACCCAACATGGGGCAAGGATTTCCACCTAAAACCTAAGAGAAATTACTAAAATGAAGCTAAGACCACCTTCCTAGTTCATGTGTCTTGTGGGGGCTGCAGTGTAGAGATGTCACTGTACAGAGATGCTCTAGCATTTGAACTTGAGAGCAGCATAGCAGATTCCCACTGTGGTACACTGAGGCATCTCTAAGCCATGCAGTATGCTTTGTGGTAGATTCAGCTTTTGCTAGTACAAAAAAAAAATTCTGAGCTACCCATTGCTTCCCAGAGTCAGAGGTGTTCATGGCTCCCAGAGCTAGAGGTAAATGAACCTCTGCCATGTTGGAAATCCTAATGGGGTGGAGTCAACAGCCAAAGTTGCTGCTCAGTTTAGCAGTTTAAAATCTCTCCTAGCCAGAAAAGGATTGTAGATACACAATAAGACAGATTCAGATGGAATAAAACTCTAAACAGTTTACAATATATGTAAAAATATACGGTTGGGGATTTAGCTCAGTGGCAAAGTGCTTGCCTGCAGGCTCAAGGCCCTTGGTTCTGTCCTCACTGAATATATATATATATATATATATATATATATATATATATATATATATGCCTGGAAGAGAGAGGAAAAGGAACATAGGCAATTATATAAAAAAATAGATACTTTTAAAAAATAAAGTCTTTAAAGACACAGTAAAAATAATATAAAAGTTAAGCTGCATAAAGATGAAAATTACACAAAGAGTCTGGATAATGCATATTATTGTATTGTATTTGGGATTTTTAACTGCAGAGAGACATTTGATTCTAGGGGCTACTAAGTTAAGCCAATATGTATATTTTGAAGGTATCTTGACTTCAAAATTTATGTCGAAGGACATGTTGCTTTGAAAAAGAGGTTTTGCTTTTGTTTCCACAGAAGATGAGTACCTGTGGATTGCTTCCAGACTAATATGGTTTGATCAATGAAGACCCCCTGAAAGGTCTCTGATGATAGCCATGGCCCAGATGATCTAGCATCCAAAGCAGCTTCAAGGTACCTGGCTGAGATAATACAGCCTCACAGACTGCTATAGCCAAAAATTAACTATAATTCTTAATTTTCTCACAGTCCCCAAAAGATTGCCATGTTCCCCAATTGGCAGGAAGTAGTATTTGAAGCTACTCCCAAATTTACAAAATATTATTTATGAGTGTTCATTTTTATTTAAAGCAGGTTGATTATAAATGCAATCTCTTTCTAAAGAAGAAAAGGGGATATAGATATGATACAATGAAAGGGTAGATTAATGAATCAACTTTTAAAGAGCAATAACTTATTTAAAAATGTTTTACATTCTTATGGATTTTAGTTTATTGATACAAATTTAAAGTTAATTTTGTTAAACTGTATATATATGTATATATGCATATATATATTTCTACTCTTGTTTAAGGTGTTTATGCAACTCATTTAAAATTGTAATGTATAATTAAGAAATACAGATTAATAATTAGTCATCTTTGATAATGAAACTTATAGTCGGGTTAATTAAGTTTTCTAGATATACATAGTTACATTTCCATTAGGAAGGTAATCTTCAAACACTTCAAAAACATACAGTATATGGCATCTAAAATGTTTTAAGAACTTACACTTTTCTGGAAAATGAGACATGTGTGCCCCTAGCAGCAACAATTACTTCAACGAGGATGATGGGCATCAAAGAAACTCATAATCGAGTTTGCTTCCTTTGGGCCAAAAGTTTTCCACTGGGAAAAAGTGTCCTTGTCTCAACTGCTTGGCAGGATGCTGCATAAACTTGTCATGCAGGACCCATAGGAAGATGACCACTGAACTTTGCAGCGAGAGACGGACTTTCACATTCCTGCTTTGAAGAAGAAACTCCAGGCATTCTACAGGACACAGGGAAAAACAACTGACAAACTTTGTCAGAATAGTCGGAGTGGTCCTTAAAATTTCCTACTTCACTAAAAGCTATGTCAGAGACTCTAGGCCTATAGGTTAAAGATAGATGCCCCAAAATTTCAGAGGAACTTTGGGTGATTGTTCAAGCAGTGAGATGTCTCTGTTATTTCTAGAATTATGCAAATTGCTTGCTTGTACTTCCTGTTTATTCAGATAATATTATATCCTTCTGGGGTCTTTAATGGAGTTGAAGACTAGATACTTATAATAATAGTTTTCCTTAGTCATAATAAAAGGAAAATTAGATATGACAATTTAAACTCTCAAAAATAGATGATAAAATATTTTCTTTAATTTTACCAAATACAAATAGACTAGATATTATAACTATAATTCTTCCTTGATAACTGTTTTATTATATGTAATTTTAGTATGTTAAGTTAAAAACCTTTTTTGATTAGACAGAAATGGAAGTGATTTGGGATATCTTCCTATATGTTGTGAATATGTGTTGCTCTGATTGGTTGATAAATAAAGCTGTTTGGTCAATGGTGAGGCAGAATATAGTTAGGCAGTACATTCAAACTGAAGAGAGGAGAGAAGAAAGGAGTATAGGGGAGATGCTGTGAATCACCACCAGGAGAAGCAACATGTAAAATTACTGGTAAGCCGCAAAGCCACATGGGGAGACAGATTAATAGAAATGGATTGAGTTAAGTTATAAGAGATAGCTAGCAAGAATCTTGAGCCATAGGCCACACAGTTTTTAATTAATATTAAGCCTCTGAGTGTTTATTTTATAAGCAGCTGTGGGACCATTGAAGGGAGAGATCTGTCTGGATCAAAGGACTAGATGTTACCTGAGAAATTTCCATGTACAGGTAGTGGAACTTTCATTTGGTGACAAGAGGTGGTCGGTTGGGACTCCATTTCTCCTATTATTATTATTTAGAGACTTCATTAGAACCACCTTCTTACATTTTAGGAGGTTTCCATTGCACTTGGTTTCCATTCCACCTTTCAAATGCCCCTCAATTCTAGCTGTCTTTCCCTTAATTCCTTCCTCCTCCCCACATGATTCTCCTGTTCCAGAGCTCCTCACCCTCTATGAACTCAAAAAATGTACTCTATTTCATATTCCTTGAGAGATCTATATGTTTTCCCTAGTTCCTCCCTAACCTATGCCTAACCTCTCAGGGTCTACAGATTGTAGCTTGGTTATTATTTATTTAACGGCTAATATTCTCATAGAAGTGAAAACATACCACATGTATCTTCTGAGTGGGTTACCCCACTCAGGATGATGTTTTTCCTTATCCCATCCGTATGTCTGCAAATTTCATATCTTTTATTTTTTAGCAGATGAATAATACTTCATCATGTAAATATACCATTTTTCTTCATTCTTTTGTTGAGGGATATCTAGGTTGTTTTCAGTTCAGAGCTATTATAAATTGAGTAGCAATGAAAATGTTTGAACAAGTCCCTCTGATAGGGTGAAGCTTCTTTTGGGTAATTATACAAGAGTGGTATAGGTAAATCTATTCCCATCTTTCTGAGGAACCATCATTCTTCTTTCCATAGTGGCTATATAAGTTTGCACTCCCACCAGCAGTGAATGACTGTTCTAATTTTACATCTTTGTCAGCATGAACTGTCACTTGTGTTATTGATCTTAGCTGTTGTAATGGCTGTAAGATGAAATCTTTGATTTGCATTTCCCTGTAGTTAAGGATGTTGAACATTTCTGTAAGTATTTCTCAGCCATTAGAAATTTCTCTCCTGAGAATATTTTGTTTAGATCTGTACACCATTTTTTTCTCTTTTTGGAAATTAAAGAATTTTATTTATTTATTTATTTAAACTTCCTTTTTATTTATTCTTGTATCTTTCACATCCTATCTCTGCATCATATTTCCTGATCTCAACTATCTTCCCCAAAAAAGAAAGAAGGGGAAAAGGAAGAAAGGGAGAATCCCATCATGGAAACTGCAGTGTGATACAGTAAACCCCTTTTCCCATACATTTTTACATGCAGGCATTTATCCCAAAGAATCATTGGTCTGGCTCAAAGCCCCTGGTGTCTGCCACACCATTGACACTGGGCACTCACTGGGACTCTTCTTCAACATCCCATTGCTGCTCTGTGTTGTGGAATAGCTATCTTGTAGCCCTAGGTCCACAGGACTGACCCTCACACTTCACTCCCCACCTGGTGCTCTAAAAGAAGCTCTCCTTTGTCTTCACCACCAGGGTGAGCTCTCCAGCATTGCCCTGGCTAGTTCACTCTTTACAGTGATGAGCAAGGGGCAGGGCCATTTCTCCCACTTTCATGCCCTCTGAGTTGATTCTCCCACACCTACACTTTCAGGGCCAGCTCTACTGTGTTGCCCAGGTGAGATATAGGGGCTGTTCTGCAGGGTGCCACAGGTAATGAGGGACAGGAACAGCTCTCCTGATCTTACAGTCTCAGGGCCAACTGTTCCACCTGCCTCAGGTATTGATGGGGTGGTATCTTTCCTCCACCCATGATGCCACATGGCAGATAAGTAATTTACCTCATTTTTAATAGAGTAATTAGATTTTATAACATCTAGATTCTTGAGTTATTTATATACTTTTGAATATTGGTCCTCTATTGGATGAGGAATTGATAAAAGTACTTCCCATTCTGTAAGTCGCCACTTTGTCCTATTGATGACATGCTTTGTTATACAGAAACTTTTCAGTTTCATGAGGCCCTATTTATTAATTTATTGATCTTAGTTATTGGGCTGATGTCATTCTTTTCAGAAAATCTTTTCCAATACCATTGAGTTAAAGGCCATTACCTGCTTTTTCTTCTATGATGTTCAGTGTTTCTGTTTTTATGTTTAGGTCTTTGATCCATTTGAAGTTGAGTTTTATGCAGAGTGGTAAGTATAGATATATTTGCATTCTTTGACATAAAGTCATTCAGTTTGACTGGTGCCATTTGTTGAAGATGCTGTCCTTCTCCCATTGTGTATTTCTGGCTTCTTTATCAAAAGTCAGGTGACTATATATGTGTGGTTTTATGTCTGGGTCTTCAACTCAATTCCATTGATCAACATCCTTCAATTCAATTCCATTAATCAACATGTCTGTTTTTATGTCAATACCATGTGGTTTTTATTACTATAGCTTTGTAGTACAAGTTGAAATACAGAATAATGATACCTTCAGGAATTCTTTTATTCTGGATTGTTGGAGTAGGTGTGATCTTATTGCAGGAAATATGTTACTGTCGGGGGCTTTGAAGACTCAAATATGCTCAAGATACACCCAACAGATAGTTCAGTTCCTGATTCCTGAGGATCAAGATGTAGGGCTCTCAGCTCCTTCTCCAGTATGTTTGTCTGCATGCTGTCATTTACAGGCAAGATAACAATGGGCTTGTATTCTCACCTGAAACTAGTGCCAACTCTTTCTGTCCACATATCCATATGGACATCTCAACTGTATCAAAATTAGATACCCAAAAAATAAAAATGGAAGTGCCTCTAATAGTATTTCTACCAACTCCCAACCTTTTATAACACATTTATTAAATACCATTTTAAGTTTAGATTTGTTAAAACTTGAAATATTGGGATAGCTTTTAGTATGTTTTCCTAAATAATGAATATAATTTAGAAATTATGCTGATCTTGTTTTTAGTGAAATTACAAATGAAGATTATGATATTATATTCTCTCTTTTATCATATTTTGTTGTGTTTTTATGCTTATCCAGACCTTCTCCTTTTTAAAAGACTATAATTCCTGACTGGCTTCATAAGGGTCTTATTTCATTATTCAGTGTAATTTCTCTCTCTCCAATCACTATCAATAATTCTTCAGTAATGGGTGTGGCCTAAAATCATTTTTTCTCATATATGTAGCAATTTTTGCTTGCTTGAACTTTGTGTGGGCCAACATGATGTCTATCATATTCTAAGAATGAGTGATGCTTGTCCAACAGGGAAACCTATGAACTAAAGTTAGCATGAAAATAAATATATGGAAGAGTCTCTAAAGCTTATTGGCAGATTAAATCACACCTCTAGAAGTGGAATATTGCATGTCTAGAACCAAAGTAATCTTGGACTATCATTAAACTCAGTAGTAACCATTCATTGCTAACTCTGTATCTGACATTACATCAGTATGACTAAGGGATAAAACCTTTACAATGTATTCTTAGCAAATCACCTGCTTCCAGCAGTCCTAAAAAATGTCATCAGCTATCATATAAAACCTACAGCAGAGGGTTCTTCATATTGCTCTAAACCTGCTTTCTGTTTCTAACACAATAATTGGTGGATGTGTTTACAGTTTTCTTTAATTCAGTAGCTGTAAAAAGTTCATGGGATCATTTATATGTTGGAATATGCCACATAGGACAACCTGAACCCTTCTTCCCTGTGATTATTCTGAACAAAATATCACCATACCCATTTGGCAGAGAATAAACTATACCATCTCTTCTGCAATGAGAGCTGTGTTTAGCATTCACAAAGGTGTGTCAGGGGGGCCATAGATACAACTTCTGTTCATATGTGTGGTGGTGCTGTGAACATGTTGAAAAAGACTCATGGTGTTGTAACACTCTATCATGTATGAGCAATTCTATTTGCTGAAATGAAATGTGTGTCTGAGGGAGAGCAGCATGAAACAAGTTTAGTAAATCTTGCCTTGGTTTATACTGCCTGAAGTTTCATTTTCTACCTAAATCATAAACACACATGATAAGGCAACAGGGAACTTCATAAAACTCAGATTCCTTCCTCTTAGTAAAAGAAAAAAGTAATGACTACATGGCCAGTTGAATTGTTTTCAAACTGACACAAATTACTCATTCTAAATTAATATTTGCCACATTTTAATTATGCATCTCCCTCCCTATCCCTTTCTCTCTCTCTCTCTCTCTCTCTCTCTCTCTCTCTCTCTCTCTCTCTCTCTCTCTCTCTCTCTCTCTCGTGTGTGTGTGTGTGTGTGTGTGTGTGTGTGTGTGTGTGTGTGCATAATGCATTCACACAGAGGCCGGCGGGGGGGGGGGGTTGCTGTGTGCCATGCTCTATCACTCTCAACCTTACTAATTTGAGACAGGGTCTCTCACTGAACTTGAGCTAAGTTGATAGTGAGAAACACTGGGATTCCTTCTGCTTCCATCTTCAGACTGTTGAGGTTGCAGAATAGGTATGGCTTGGCCTACTTCTTTTATTTCCTTTTATTAGAAATAGATTTTCTCATACGATATATCCTGATTATGGTTTTCTCTCCCTCTACTCCTCCCAGCTCTTCCCACCATCTGGAACCATTCCTTTTCTGTCTCTCATTAGAAAAAATAGACTTCTAAGGAAATATAATAATATAGTACGATAAAACAAAACTAAGACATTGGAATTGGACAAAATCAACAGAAGGAAGAGTCCAAGAACAGACACAAGAAACAGATACCCACTTGTTTGCACCCTCAAAAGTCCCATAAAAACACTAAACTGGAAGCCATAGGTATATTCAAAGGATGTGATGAAGACCTATGCAGACCCTGTGCATGCTGCCTCAGTTTCTGAGTTCATAGTGCTTTGATCATGGGGATTTAGAAGATTTTGTTTTCTTGGTGTCCTTTATTTTCTCTGGCTCCTACACTCTTTCTGCATCCTCTTCAGCAGGGTTCATCAAATTCCATTGAGTGCTGAGGGGAGAAATTTGAGAAATTTGGAGACATCTAGCTTAGGGCTGAGTCTTCCAAGCTGATTCCTTTTTCTATTGCTGCTGGGGATCTGAACTCAGGTCCTCATACTGACACAACGAGTCTATGTAAGACATGACTAAGTCTCGACTGATCATTGACACTAAAGATTGTTTTCACTGTAGAAGATAAGAATTACTCTTTGGTATGCCAATTCTTTCTTTACTGCCATTATTAGTTAAAGGTAATGTTTAAGAGTTGTAATAAACCATTATTAAGAATTGTAATGAACCATTTTTTTTCCTTTTGGATACAATTATTTTTGTGAGTTTCAAGAAATGACGCATTGTTTAGGCTTTTCTAGCAGCTAAAAATGTGTGCTCATATTTATGATATGATTCACATATTTTTTAGACAGTTGCTATTTCTTATTAAGTTATTTTACTTGTCAAGTAGCATTCAATTTTTTATTACTGGTAATAAGATGAGAAGTAAATCATTTTGAAATGCTCACTATTTTTGTAATAAAATGATGTTCATCTTCCACTGTAAAAATATTCTATTAGACTTTCAGGTGTTAATGTTTCAGGACCAAACGAAACTGCCAAGAGCCTGGGGACATGACTTACTTGTTAAAAGTACTTACGGCTCTTACAGAGGACCTGGTTTTGTTCCCTGAGAAACTGTCTGTAACTCCAGCTTCAGGCTGTCTGGCTTCCAGATACCCACAATCAAATGGCATACACTTACATGGACACATACACATAAATAAAAATAAAAATAAATCTTAAAAAAGCCCTGTAAACAGTGATTTTCATTATTATGTTTTTGTAGTTGGGAATTCACATAAGTTCAATTGTAAGGAGAGATGAATTATTTTCCTTTATACATCATACCTTTAAAAAATAGTGTATTATTAGCCATTTAGTATTATTTAATTTAGTCTAATAACAAACATTGGCTTCAACTCCCCAAAATATTTTACAATAAATATTGTTTGCCAAGCTTCATGAACATTCTAGAAAAAAATACTCAAGATTCTTATCTTGATTTGTGATTTTTATTTTTTTTATTGCTCCTTCTCTTATCAGGAAGGAATCAGTGTGAGCTGGACAAGTTGGTGTGAATTGGTGATTCCAGAATTTGGGAGGCAGTGTCAAGTGCATCACCTATGGGTGTGAGGCCTGAATTACATAATAATTTTGAGGCCAACTTGACCTACATATGGGAACTTGGTCCCTTGAATTTGCAACCTAGAGCCTAGTTTTCATACATTTGGAGTTTTCCTAACTGGTGAGGGAAGATGTCAGAAGTAACTACAGAGTAAAATCTAGCAATATCATTAAATACCTCACACTGTGAGGTTGGGGAATTCTACAATGCATAAAGCATTTGTAAGAAAACCATGAATGGAGTCTTGAACTCCAGCACTCACATGGAAACATTAGATATGTGTAGTGACCTAGCTGTAACCCAAGCACTTGGGAGCAGGAGACAGGGATCCTTGGGGCAAGCTGAGTAGAAGAGCTACATAAATCAATGAGATATAACTGCAACAAAAGCTTCTGCCTCAAAAAATAGAGAGTTATCATAGAAGACACCAGACACCAGCCTCTGGCCTTCACATACATGTGCAATCATATGCCTACATATGCATCCAACATTATTGTGAGTACTCACCAGAGAAGATTACTCAGACACTGGTTTAAGCAAATAGAAAGTCGTTATTAGCCTGCTGGTGACTACAGTGAGTGGGTGTGTGACCACATCTCCAATCCTTTCTTGGGATAAGTTTTAAGCACAAAAATCTGGTTGTCACATCTCAGTTAGCTAGAACAGTTAGCCAGAAACAGAATTACAGAAGCAAAAAAGCAGAGTTAATAGATTTATGGACTTTTCCACAGCTATGAAATTTTATGATTTAGTTCTTTGTATTTCATTTTAGGAAGTGGTGATGTCTTTTTGCTGGGTTTCAAGGCCTGAATAGTACTTCGAACATAGTGTCAGTTGTACTAAGGTCTGGGATTCTGCTAAGGTCTGGAGGCCTGTTACAACATATATATATATATATATATATATATATATATATATATATATATCACAAATACACATACAAACAGACACAATTATACAGGAATGTTCTTCAGTGTATGAGATGCCTTGTAGAAGAAATTATTTGATCTAACATGTTAATAGTGCCAAACTGAAGAAATTTGTATTAAGGTGTTGCTTTTCTGTGCACACACATACACACTTAGTCCAACATTTCTTTTGAAAGAACCCCTGGAAGATCAAACATTATTGATGAAATCTGTTTCAAGTAAAAGTGTTTAAGAGTTGCATTTAGTCAAACCACTTAACAAGTCATTCAACCATTGGTCACTGATCAATAGTATAATAAGCTCCATTAGCTAAAACACTTTCTCATAGGAATAATTTTTAAAATTCATACAAGCAGAAGTAATGCATTACATGTGTATTAGAAGGAAAATGCATAAGATATATATGATTATTATGCAATGGAAATATTTAAAAGAGTATTTATTTGGGTTTTTGGGAAACATCTGGGGGTAAAAGCATCTGTGGCTAATGCTGATGATCCAAGTTCAATTCCCAGTACCCACTCAGTAAGGGTAGGAAAGAACCAGCTCCTAAAGACAGTCCTCTTACCTCCACATTTGCATACAAGAAAGAAAGGGAGTGTTAAAATTTGTATTATTTATTTATTACAATTATTTTCTTAAATGTATCTGTGGGCTTTACATTTTCATTATGTCCATGAAAATTAGCTATAAAATCAAGAAACAAAAAATTACTTAATTTAGAAATATTTTAATTACTTTGGCATTTGAAAATTACATTAATCAACATTTTGGTTCATTTGAACAATGCCCAACTTCTTGCACCATTTTGACATGACATATTAGCACATGATAATCACAGTTACAAATGTGTGTGACTATGTTACATTACAAGCCAATCCCAGGCAATAACTTTCTAACACCTTAAAGTATAAGTTCACTTTGGCTACAAGTTTCTCAAAATAAAGCTCACATATATCCCCTATGCCTTGATTCAATCGGAGAAAATGACATAAGAGAGATTGAAATGTTTTGCTGCCTAAGACTCATTAAGGAGAGTTTTCTGACACTTCTGTTGACAGACAAATGATGTCCAGCCTTGTACATCTGTTCTCTGTCAAAAGCTACATTAGCCACATGGGCAATGAATCATGTTCATAGTCTACATTTTGAATTCTTTCTCTACAACACACCATATTGTGCATTGTAGATTTTCAGCTAGAGTCTTTTTTTTTCTATTTTTCTTTTACTGAAAATAGAGGTTTTGGTTTTATTTTGTCTTGTTTTATTATTATTCTTTAAATGTCTGCTTGTTTTTTGTTTAATATCTTTTTTATTTTTATTTTTTTTACATCATGACCTCTGTTTTACCTCCCACCTCTATTTCCAAGCCCTCCCCTGCACCTACCCTGTGCCCCCCTCAACTACTTCTCGTTTTCTCTCCAGAAAAGTGCAGACCTTCCAAGAATATCAACCACTGCATATCTTCAAGTTGCAGTAAGACTAAGTACCTCCACTCACATTAAGTCAACTCAATGTGATGAAAAGGGTCTCAAAGCCTGTTTGTTTTCCAATAAGACACAGAAAGCATGTGGATTTGGATGGAAGGGAAAAAACTATTTTCAATAAAATAAAATAAATTTATAAGAAATGAATAAATGTTTTATATACAATATATTCTGGTTCTGGTTTCCCCTTCCTCAACTCCTCTGATATTCTCCCCATCTTCCTTTCCACCCCATTCACACCCTTTCTTTCTCTCATTGGAAAACAAACACCTAACGAATAACAATAAAATAAAATGAAATAAGATAAACTAGGATCAAAATTTTATGATTTGAACATAAGCATCACATCATTTTCTTAAACCAGAGTGAGAACGTCTTGAAATGAATATTCATCTTATTTATTTATGTTCTCATTGTCATTCTAAGTAAATACTAGACCTTCTGTAAATGTGTGATGATGGTATAAGGTGCTCTTAATTTTTCTGGTCCATTTTGGAGTCAATGAATTATATTTGTGAAAATACACAATTTGAGACAAAATTGCCGCAACTCTAAACAAAAGAAGTCCCTCTTGAGTTTTATGATTTTTACTTTTAGGTCAGTTGCTTAGTTGAAAATAAAATCACTTACATAGGAAAAGGGTAGCACTCAACCATAGGCCTCCATTAAGTTCTCTTCTGTCCTTAGGCTTATAGATAAGTGCTACCTCCCTTCACTGTTACAGGAAATAAACAAAACATTTCAACATTTTTCTTTGACTCTTTGAAGGAGATCAGACTGGACTCAGCTCATACATATCTGTTGTTCAAGGGGTGATAGTTAGAAATTACAGCTACAGCTATCTTCCTGGCTTGGAGTGAGTTCACTGCCTTACATAGCTCTGTGGGTCAATCATTGTCCATCCAACTTCATGATAAACAAACCTTGCCATAGTTCATCTCCAGCTGAGGATGAAGAGTTTTTTTTTTTTTCTTGGCTGTGCTGACCCAAGTGATCACCCAGTGGTATGGCCCAGTCTGTGGGCCAGTCTAGACGTGTAGGCCACATTGCCTCACTGTCTGGATTTGCCATGTTAGTCACACCCCATATTGTCTAGGCAGTCTGAGCAAAGTATTTTAAAACCCGTGCCTGTTTCATCATTAGTAAAATGAAAATGATAATGATATTCACCATATAGCCTTGAAAAAAAACAATATTTAGAGTACTAACTGACCCGAAAGAAGGACTGAATGAATTTTGAATTTGGCATTTATTAGAATCAAATGAATTCTTATTGTGTACACAGCCTGTCAAATAGGCAAATGGTAGACTGGTCCCCACATTCATACTACAGTATGCAAATGGTAGTCAGAAGACAACTTAAAAAAATCAAATGTCTTGTTTCACCATGTGTGTCTGGGGATTCTATCAGGTCAACAGGCTTGCCAGCAAGTGCCTTTACCCACTAAACCATTTCAGGGTCCTGGACTGTACTTTTGTATGTTTCCCTTCACTGCCTGAAATTCAGCTGAGCTCCACTGCACCTATGAACAGGAACAACAAGACATCTTCAGACTCTAAGCATCTGTACTGAGGTACAGAGGATCTATCTCTAAAACCCAGCAGTCCTCTGAATCAAGTATTCAGGTCCCATTGCCAAAATGAGGCACCAACACCAGGAATTCTACTGGTCATTTGTTTATTTGCTCATTTTTTTCCCTTTATTTTTGCCTGTAGTTTTATTTTTACTTTTAGTGTGTGCATGTGTGTATATGTATGTACATACATACCTGCAAATGCCCCTGCCATAAACATATGTATAAAATAATATGCACAGGCAGGTGCAGAGGCCAGAGAAGGACTTTGGATGTTTTTCTTTATCATTTTCTGACTTACTACCCTGAGGCAGGGTCTCTCAGTAAACTGGAAAGCATGTGTGTTTCTGAGAGATTAGAGGCCATTGATCCACACTGAACTTCTTGCCATTGAGGCTCATTGATCTCTTTGCCTCTCCTTCTTTGTTTTCTCTGGGATGAGCTAGAAACCTAGAGCAATGGAAACTCCCAGCAATCTATGTGGGTGATCCTAGCTAAGACTCCTAGCAGTATTGATACTGAGCACGAACTGGCCATTGCCTCTAACCAGGCAATACTTACAGTGGAGAGACTGGGAGCCACACACCCTTCTATTTACAGTTTGTCCTGCCTACAAGATGTGCGGGGGAGATGGTGCAGAAATTGTGAGAGTGATAAAGACTGGCACTGCTGGAGACCCATACCTTGAGAGGGAGCACCAGGCTAAGGGACAGGACCCAGAGGTGGGATATCCCAGAGACCTAGGAGTACCAAACACGACTGGCAAAAACAAAACAAAGCAAAAAAATGTCAATGAAATGATTCCTAATAATATTCTCATACACTCATAAATTGGTGTGTAGCCCAACTGTCATCAGACAGGCTTCACCCAGCAACTGATGGAAACAGATGCAGAGACCCACAGCCAAACATTAGGCAGAGCTCTAGGAGTCCTGGGAACCAGGGTGAGGAAAGATTGTAAGACCCACTGGTGTCAAGGACACCACAAGAAAACCCACAGAACCAAGTAACTTGGGCTCATGGGGGCTCACAGAGACTGAACCAACAATTAGGGAGCCTGCATGAGACTGACATACGTCCTCTGCGTGTATGTTAGTTATGTAACTTGGTTTTTCTGTGATCGTCCTATAGTGAGAGCAGGGCATGTCTCTGACTCTGTTGTCTGGTTTGAGGACCCATTCTTCCTGCCAGATTGACTCATCCAGCCTTAAAAGAAGAGGAGGTGCCTAGTCTTGCAGCAGCTCGATATACAATGGCTGGCTGATATCCAACGGGATGCCTGTATCTGAAGTGAAGGAATGGATGGGGTGGGAGGGGTGGCAGGGGCAGGAGGAACTGAGAAGAAAGGAGGGAGGGAAAACTTTGGTTGGGATGTAAAAACAAAAACAAAAAAAATTAATTAATTAAAATAATTCTTTTCTGGCATTTTGCATTGGTGTGGGATGCAAATTGAGTCACCATGAAATGCAACATGACTTCTGGCCCACAGGCAGCCAGCCATCTCTGGTGTTTTTTTCAGTTTTGAGACAGTGCCCCCCCTGTTGTATCCAGACTCACCTTGAATCTGTGATTCCCCTGCTGTTCTGTTGCACTGCTGGAAGTGTACCAACTATGGAAGTCTGTTCTGCTTCCCCTGTGTGGGGAACATCCCTGCTTGAGCTGAACAATCTCCTCTGAATTTTCAGTGAAGCATATCATATCCAGCACTTCTTCCCAGCTCACAGATGTCTCTGGGTTCACAGGCTTTTCATTCTGCACTCGTACTTATCCATTACTTCCCATCATGTATGTTAAATAAATCACATTGCATTACATTTAGGATATATGCATTGCTAAAAACCAGATCCCTGAGTTGTGAGATAACTGAGAAAAAAGAGTATCCCTGTAACACAAGAACTCTGAACTTCCTACACACCACACCACAGCCTTAAAGTTTCCTCTGCAAATTTCAGTTGACATCACATTTCATTAGCATTTTTCTGTCATAGAAATGGCTAGTTGTAGATAAGTTAGATGTGAAAGCTGTTCAATGCAAATGAAGACTTTAGGTGCTAAAGAGCTTAGTCAGCAGTTGGGAACACTTGCTACTATTTCACAGAACTGAAGTTCAATTCCTAGCACTCAATGGACAGTTCCTAATGGACTGTAATTCAAGAATAGGGAGCTGACAACCTCTTTTGGCCTTCATGGACACTTACACAAACTTTATACACAGGGACACACTCTCTCTCTCTCTCTCTCTCTCTCTCTCTCTCTCTCTCTCTCTCTCTCTTTCGCTCACACACAAACACACAGATGCACATATACATATAAATTAAAATACAGAGACTTTTTTTTAAAGGAAACATTTTAACACTGTATTTTCATGGGATCATATTTGTGGTATTTCTAAACTGAATTAAACTAATGAAATATATTTACAGAATATAAGTGTGTGAGTGTGCATGTTCACACACGTATGTGAAAAATCAGTATTTCTAGTGCATATTTGTTCAGTGGGACAATTTTCAGGATAATATCTAGTGAATTCTGATTTCCATTTTAATAATATCTTAATCCTTAAAGCCAGAATGAATTGCTATGATCAATGTCCAAATTCAGGGTGTCCTGTTTTTGCTTCTGCAAAATGTAATAATCTCTCCTCTTTGCTGTTGAATTCTAGTCTTTATAGGTCTTTACTATTGTCACTATTAACACAATGTAATCTGCTTCATTTGACAGGGATTCCGGGTCAGATGGGGACCTGATAGCATTAGTGAACATGTCTTTCTTCCATGACTAACCACAAAATGATTCTAAAGTAGTGACAAGTTTTCATTTAAAATAAAAGCTGAGTGGCTGGAAAGATGGCTCATCAGTTAAGAGTGCATAGGCCTATTGCAGAGACCCTAAGTTAGTTCCTAGTTCCCACACCTGGCTACTCACAACCGTCTGTAATCCAGCCTCAGCAGGACACCTCTAGCTTCCATAGACTCCAGTACTCATGCGAACATACCCACACAGATAATTAAATTATATATATATAATTTAAAAATAACAAAAATATCTTTAAAAGTAAATTTAGATCATCATTTTTCATTTGTGTTTCACATAGTTGCACAAAAATACAGTTTATAGTCAGGTTAGTTTTAAGGTTGTTTACTTTTAGTTATTTTAAAATTTGTTCATTTGTTTATGCATGTGGACACACACACATGACCAGATGTACATGCTACAGCATATGTGTGGAGGTCAGAGGACAGCTTGTTAGAGCTGGGTTTCTCCTTCTACTACCATGTGGGTTCTGGGAACTGAACACAAGAAGTCAGACATGGCACCAATGGCCTTTATCTGCTAAGCTGTGTCACTGACCCAATTTTTATTATTATTATTTGGAAGTCTATTTGTTTTAAGTGAAAACTTTCATGATGTTATATAATTGACTTATAAAAATGCCTAATTTGATTAGGTAGAAGAATAATAAATTGTAGCTTATCAAAAATAATTTTATGAAATTATTTATTAATTTATATTGTATATTAAATGGAGAAATTTTATTTAAAATCATTGGAATAGCAAAATGGCCAAATTTTGAGAGTTTATAAGGATTGTAAAGAGCAAAAAGGAGACTTGTTTTTTCCTGATGCACTTACTACACTTTGCTTCTTTACTATAAATCAGCATATAGTTAGGGAATATTAAAGTTCAAAAACAGAGGCGACGAGAGAGAAATTAGAAACCTGGGTGTTTCTAAGGCATTTATCCATTGGAAGATGAGTTTAGATCATAAACATGAGTCATGACTTTATAGGCAATGAAACAAAATATGTTTACTTAAAGAATATGAGCAGGCCTGGAAATGTTCCAACAATGAGAATTATATAAAGGAAATAATGGGTAAATAGGAAGGCTGAAAGGGTAAAGGAGCTTTTCACCAAGCCTAATAACTAGATCTGGATCCTGGGACCCACATGGAAAGGGACAAGTACCTTCTTTAAGTTGTTCTCTGACTCCCAAACACAAACACTAGCAAGTGTATGTCCTCTAAAAGTAAATAAACATAAAAACACAGAAATCTTCCTTAAAGTATAAAATAGATAGTTAAATACAACAATATGCATAAACAGACTCCATTGGCCATTATATAATTTGTCTAAGGGGAAAAATTCTTATCATATAGTAATTAAATGCAAATATATTGAAATAAATATAGATGTTTATATTTACATATATGTATATGTATATATATATATATATATAATTAAGGTTAAATAACTTTGCTAATGATACAGTGGCTCAATCAAAACAACTTAATATACTCTTTATAAAGGTCTGTGTACACAGGGGTACTGTCACATGAGACTGATGCTTGTAACTACATGATTAAAATGATATAATATTTCATAGAAATATTGTTAACATATTTTCAATAAATACAAGTATACTGAAATACTATCAACATGGATGCCAGTATAAAGATATATACAAATATATGCATATAGACTACATGTATATATGCATATATGAATATATATATATATATACATATATATACTCTCTATACACACATCTGTATATACTCTTTCTATATAAACATATATATGATCTCTATGATCAAACAACATTAGGAAGTATATAATTTTATGCTGTTTCTATTGCTCATTTGATGAAACTAAGTTTCCTTTAGAGAGGTCAAAGCTAATTAAAAACAACAAAATGATGACAATTCCTATAACCTCATTTCTGGATATATGAGATAATGTAAAGAAAATAACTGAACTACAGTAATCTCTTTACAACATTGTAAAGATGACTCTAATCAGCAACATCATAATAATACTAAGAACTTTTTTTTTTTTTTTTTTTTTTCGAGACAGGGTTTCTCTGTGTAGCTTTGCGCCTTTACTGGGACTCACTTGGTAGCCCAGGCTGACCTCGAACTCACAGAGATCTGCCTGGCTCTGCCTCGCGAGTGCTGGGATTAAAGGCATGCATCACCACCGCCCGGCCTAAGTACTTTTTATATCTATATCTAAAATAGATATTTATTTCTATATTTTTATTTTTCATTTTTATTTTTTTGAAGCAAACTTTTTCTGTATAACAGCTCTGGCTGTCCTGGAACTCTCTCTGTAGATTAGGCTTGCCTCAAGCTCAAAGAGATTCTCTTCCCTCTGCCTCCCAAGTGCTAGGATTAAAGGGATACACCACCACTGCCTGGCTATACATGTGTAATATAAACAAAGTCCTCAAAATATTTCTTTATATAAGTTTCAACATCTTTTAACTTATAAAAATATAAGATATTTGGTTTTCTTAATATATACATACACACACACACACACATATATATATATATATATATAAAAATTATGAAAGATATTTAGTTTAAACAATTTGAAAATATTCTAGGATTTGGAGACATGGAACATCAGTGAAGAGCACATAGTGCTCTCTCAAAGGACCCAAGTTTGGTTCCCAGCATCCATCCATGTCTCTCAACTGCTTTTATCTCTAGATCCAAAAACCCTGTCTGGGCTTCTCTGGACAGCTGCAGTCATGTGCACATACACACCCATAGACACACATGCATACCCATGATTAAAAATAAAACCTTGAGAATTATTCTAGAACTCCTATGTAACAGAATCAAGGGTTTGGTATTAGCACTGTATCTTAATTAAACTTGTTAACAGTTCAGGGCAAAATTGCACTCTGTTGGGTAAAGGTCTTCCATCATTCTAGGGACTGCACAAAGAAAATTATACTTAGAAATTTTATTCAAATAGTTGCAAATTCATCAGATAATTATGTTCTATGTTACTTTACATTTTGTGTGAGTAGGATGTTTTTATTTGTTATTTAAGGATTCCATGCAATATATTTTGATCACATTCATTCCTCTCCCCAACTTCTACCAACCCCCTGATCTCTACCCACTCAACTTTGTATGCTTTCTCTTAAAAAAAAAAAGAAAAACAAAACAGCAATAGCAAAAATAAAAACATGGAGTATAGTTTTCTTGAGTGCCTACTCCTGCATGTTGGCCCTGACCTGGAGTGTATTCAGTATACCAAACATCACACATTTGAAGAAAAATTACTTTCCCTACACCGGCAGAAATCAAATGCCAAAATTTCCTTAGCTAGCTGTGGAACTTTCTTCTTGCTTGCCTCTTCCATGGTGGGATTTCACCTATCCTAAGCTTGTACAGATCTTGTGCAAGCTGTCGCCATCTCATGGCTTAGTATGTGCATCCAACCTGTTGTATCTGGAAATGCTGTCTTTGGCTTCATCCACCACCTCCAGCTCTTACAGTCCTTCCACCTCTTCTTCTACTGTTTGAGTACAAATTTGTACATGGCTGTAATAATTAAGATGAATGTCATTTTGATTCCCAGATTTTATTTAGATGTGATTTTATGTATTAGTTTATATTTTAGTGGGTGCACATTTATTTTAGTAATTGATCTAAAATATTTCAGTTGACTATTCTTCCTAATTTTCCAAGTTTATTTTTGTGATGCTGTTCTATTTATAGCAGTACCATAATGGAACTACTTGAATGAAGCATTAATGTAAAAATGAGAACAAGAGCTTCAATTGGGAAAGGTTTCTATGAGTCTTGTAACATTTTGCTTTTCATGATAGACAATAATTTCTCCAATTTACATTTCCATTGTATGTCAATATAGGTTTGGCAACAAATATTAAAAGCATGTTTGATAGCATGACCAAAGCTCACATGAACTTAAAGAGATTGAGACAGCATGCACAGGGCCTACACAGGTCATCAACAGGTCCTCTAGTTGTAGCTTCCAGTTAAATGTTTTATGGAATTCTTGAATGTGTGAGGAAGTGGATCTCTGTTTCTTGTGTCATCTCTTCCTTCTGCTTTTTTTTGCCTTTATCAACTCAGATATGTTATTTTTTGTGTTATCTTATATTTTATTATATAATATTTTATTATTATCCCTTAGAAGCCTGTTTGTTTTCTGAGAGACAGAAATGGAATGGCTCTTGATAGGAGGAGAGAAGGGGATGAACTTGAAGGAGTAGAGGGAAGGGAAGTCATGTCAGGACATACTTTGTGCAAAAAAAATATATTTTCAATAATAGAAATAAAAAAGCATGTTTAGTATAATTTCAAACACAATATCTTAGAGCTATTTTTTCTATGATAAAATGCTGTTACTAAAAGTAAATTGGGAAGGAAAGGCTTTATTTGGATTACATGTCTACATCAAAGTCAGTCACTGAAGGAAGTCAAGACAAGAACTGATTGATATGAGGCAGGAACCTGGAAGCAGAAATTGAAGCAGAAGCCAGGAAAGGATGCTGTTTACTGGCTAGCTCTCTGAGGCTTGCTCTAGGGCTAGAGGTATGGAAATTTCTCAAGATCAATTTGGGGAAGTTGATAATGGTGATATACAAAGACAATCTTTATATGATGATCACACCTGGTTTTATGGTGCATGACAGCCTTGAATGCTTGGGACATAATTAAAGAAGCAGAAAAGAAAATTGAGTCATTTACAAAATTTATATAGAACCCAAAAGAAACCTACAGGCATGCAGCTGTATCTTTCATTTCTTTCCTCTCCCAATGGGCTTTGACTTTCTCTAGGTCCCCTCCTTGGGCTTCTGCCACATCGTCATCTGAATCATTATTGTCAGCAGATTTGGTAAATAAATTAAGATTTCATAAAGGGAGGAATTAGTTATAAGAAAGTTTTTTAAACATACACCTTTAATCCCAGCACTCAGGAGGCAGAGACAGATGGATCTCTGTGAGTTCAAGGCCAGCCTGTTCTAGAGAGTGAGATCCAGGACATGCATCAAAACTACACAGAGAGAAACACTGTTTCAAAAAAATTTTTTTTTTCCTACATTAAAAATTGGGAAATATTTTTACAATGGAAGGCATTTGGTCTCTGTTTGACTACACATTAAATGGTCTGAAGATGGCGCAATTAAATGAGAGGATAATTAATATTGATGAGATATATGTAATGTCCATTATAAATATTATTTGTTTGATCATTTTTTGTATTATCATTAAAAAAGTTGGTTAATATGAGTGCCAAAATAAAAGTTTTAGAAAACCTTGTTAAAATAGATCATAGAGATATTCAGACCCAGGCAGAAGAATTTAAAGAAGAACCAATCTCAACATTACATTATAAGGTTACAGAGAAACAGACTAAGGCTTTCAAACAGTCAAGCTTAATCTAACCAGTAACCTTAAAGGAACTACCCAGTGATAGATATCCTCAAGGCTGTATAAGAGCTGACTGGACTCCTGTGCAAATGTTAGATTTGAGGAGACTTAAAGAAGCAATAGTGTCATATAGCATTGACTCATCTTTCATGAAGGAGATAATAAACTTGTGGTCACCTTGTAATAGAGTTATCCCTCAAGATTGGAAAGATTTTGTTACAACAGTTTTAGAGGCTGGTCCCCAATTACAATGGAAGAACTGGTGAAAAGTGAGGCTAAGACCATTAAAAAATAGAATAGGACTACAGGTATGGAAATTTCCCAAGATCAACTTCTTGAAGAAGGTGAATATGCTGATATACAAAGACAATACTTATATGATGACCACACCCTCACTTTATGTCACATGGCAGCCTTGAATGTGTGGGACAATATTGAAGAAGCAGGAAAGTAGTATAACTTTGAGACTGGATCATCTCAGCTAGCCTTCTCAAAATTACTCTGAGCACTTTGTAATTCAAAGCTGATCTGTAGGTGATGTTTGTCAGCTTAGTGATATTATTATTGTCCACGTGGAATTGTTGTTGTTGTTGGGCCCCATCTTCATTCTGGAGACTTCAGTTGATGTTAGGCCTGGCCGTGATTTCCTGCAGAAAACTGATAAGATACTCGAACACAAAGACATATATATGCAGCTAATTGAAGCCTTTTTTTCTAGAATTAGTTAGTATTCTATATGACCATTCATATCTTAACAAAGTTTAAAATGTATATATATATATATATATACATTTATATATATGTATATATATACATTATATATAGTAAATTTTGATATAAAATTCATACTTTAAGAAACATTTAAAGAATCTGAATAGAATCACAAAGAGTTGAGATTAGTAATAGAATAGTCCCTTAATTAATTTGGTTTTTCTCCTGTCCCATAGCAGAAGATGGCTCTTTTCTTCTGGTATGATACAGGGAGTTTGCATTTTCCTTTTAACAACATGCTTGAGTTTAAAGGAGGAGAGAGCCATTCTCCAACTCCAAAGTCAGTTTTAAATTTTAATTAAACTGGGACTATTAGAAGACCAATAGTGTTAAATTTCTTTAGAGAAGAGCAGAAACAAACATTTAGGAAGACTTATAAAATTTTTTAGATGATATACCCATATGCCATTTCACTCTGTTTCCTGGGATAGATGATTTGTCCCTTTTCTTCAGTTGTCTCATTTGTTCTGTGTTCTTCAGATTCCTTAACCTTCATTCTCCTAAGACAGAAACAAAAACCTTTCCCCAAGACTAATTTTGGGGATGTTCCGTTTTGGCAAGTTATTATCTGAATAAATGAAAAGGCATGTGTTACTGGTATAAGTTAGTTTAAATTGGATGTTCATGCTGGTTGATGAACTATCACCACCTCTAATTTAGAGGTCTCTCTTGTTCAAATTGAACCTTTATCAATTTTGATGGTACCCACAGCTTACCTTCTCCTGTAGAAACAAAAGCAAAACCTTGTCCCCAATGTAATACATACCCTGGTTTCCATTCTGAGGTCAGCACATCCTTAAAGTATATAGGCTGATTTAATTCTGTAGTTTTTTTTTTTTCTATTATCCAATGTCTCTCTGCAGCTATTGTTCCTTTCTCGTTGGCATTGAGAAAATTCAAAGTTAATAGAGCATTATGCAGTCTATTTCTGAGGGGTTTTGTTACCCATTTCTGTTTATTTAGCATATCCTTTAGAGTTCTGTTTGATCTTTCTATAACTGCTTGACCTGTAGGATTATGTGGTATGCCTGTAATAATATGCTTTATATTGTAATAAGCAAAAAAACTGTTTCATTTTAACAGAGACATATGATGGAGCATTGTCAGTTTTGATTTGTGCAGGTATACCCATGATGGTCATCACTTCTAGTAAATGAGTGATTACAGAATCAGCTTTTTTCAGAACTCAAAACAGTTGCCCATTGAAATCCTGAATAAGTATCGATGGTATGGTGTACATATTTCAGTTTTCCAAATTCTGCAAAGTGAAACACGTCCATCTGCCAGATTCCATTCCTCTGAGTACCCTTTGGGTTACATCCTGCTGGTAATGGCGTTTGATTGTAGAAGGAACAAGTAGGACATTTCTTTACTATTTCTTTGGCTTGTTGCCAGGTTATGGAAAAATCCTTTTTTAAACCTTTCCTATTGACATAATGTTTTTTTATGAAATTCTGAGGCCTCCAGCACATTTCCTATCAATAATTTATCACTCTCATCATTGCCTTGTGCTAGAGGGCCTGGCTAGTATGGGATCGAATGTGAGTTATATATAAAGGAGGACTCCTTTTCCTAATTGTATCTTGTAATTGAATAAATAGTGAAGTTAATTTTGAAGCAGCAGGAATAAATTCTGCAGTTTCAATATGTAATACCAGTCTTTCAGCATACTGAAAGTCAGTTACTATGTTGAGAGGTTCTGAAAAATCCATTAATACAACAGAATAGCATACAGTTCTGATTTTTGAACTGAATTATAAGGACTTTGAATGACTTTACTTAAATTTTCTGATTTGTAACCTGCCTTTCCTTGTTTGTTGGCATCTGTATAAAATGTACAAACTCCAGATATGAGTTTTTCCTGTACAATTTGAGGCAAGATCCAATCAGCTCTTTTTTATAAGATCAATTCTATTGCTTTGGGGATATTTGCTGTTAATTTCTCCAAAAAATTACTGCAAGCTCTTTGACAAGGTTCACTTACTGTCCAAAATTTTTCAATGTCCTCCTTAGTTAAAGGTACAACAATTTCTGCTGGGTTTACTCCTGCTAATTGATGAAGTCTCAATTTTACTTTCCAAATCAAATCAGAGATTTTTTCCACATAAGTTTTTAATTTTTTATTTGGTTTATTTGGTAAAAATATCCATTCCAATATAATATATTACTTCTGCATTAATATTCCTGTAGGATAATGCCTAGAAGGTAAAATAACCAGAATGCAATCCAGCTTTGGATCAATATGATCCATGTACCCTTCATGTACTTTCTTTTCTACCAAGGCCAATTCTTTCTCAGCTTCAGGTGATATTTCCCTTGGACTATTTATGTCCTTGTTACCTTCTGAGCTTTTGAACAAATTATTCAGTTCATGATTTTTTACCCCAACAACAGTTCATAGATGAGAAATGTCTCCAAATAATCTTTGAAAGTCATTAAGAGTCTGTAGTCTATCTCTCCTAATTTGCACCTTTTGGGGTCTAATTTTTTGTAGCTCTATTTTATATCCTAAATAATTAATAGAATCTCCTCTTTGTATCTTTTCAGGAGCAATTTGTAATCCCCAGCAAGGCAAAATTTTCTTTACTTCTTCAAACATTCTTTCTAAACTATCTGCATTTGAGTCAGCTAGTAAAATATAATCCATATAATGATAAATTATAGATTTAGGAAATTTCTGCGTATCACTTTCAATGGCTGTTGTACAAAATATTGGCACAGAGTTGGGCTATTCAACATTCCCTGTGGGAGGACGCTCCATTGAAATCTTTTAACCAGTTGAGAATTATAAGTAGGCACCGTGAAAGCAAATCTTTCTCTGTCTTTTTCTTGTAATGGTATTGAAAAGAAACAGTCTTTTAAATCAATAACTATGTGAGGGCATCCTTTTGGTAACAGAGTAGGCAAAGGAATTTCAGATTGTAGAGGGTCCATTGGCTGAATTACTTTGTTAATTGCTCTAAGGTCTGTTACCATTCTCCATTTACCAGATTTCTTTTTAATAACAAATACAGGAGAATTCCTAGGGCTGGTTATTCTTCAATATGCTGAGCATTTAACTGTTCTTCTACCAGTTCTTCTAAAGCCTGGAGTTTCTCTGTTGTTAAAGGCCATTGCTGGACCCATACAGGCTTGTCTGTTAACCATTTTAAAGGTAGAGCTGTTGGTGTATTTGGGAGATCATCAGTGGTTGTGCCCTGTTCTTGTATAATATGGATGGCTGGCGACCACTCAGAATAATACCTTCTAATATTTCTCTCAGAAACATGTGCTAGTTTATGATTTGTTTCTGAGATGGGAGGGAAGTTAATTCAACAATGTATTCCATTGTTGCAACAAGTCTCAACCCCACAGGTTCATAGCTTTGTTAGTCACATATGGTTTTAATTTTCCTCACTTTCCTTCCTGACCTATACATTCAAGCCATCTTGCACTCTGTTTCATAAGGTCCCAATTCCTAACAGTTGAACATTTACCTCTTGAAGAGGCCAAGTTGGATGCCAAAATTCTGGTGCAATTATTGTAATGTCCACACCTGTGTCTACCAGACCAGACAACAAAACGCCATTTATTTTTATCGTTAATTTTGGTCTTTGTTCATTAATAGAAGTTTGCCAAAATATTTTCTTTATGTTTTCTCCTGAATTTTCTATTCTCTCTGTTTCATCATCCTTACCAGCATGATTTATTCCAATAGGCATTTGGTTATTTAATTGCTTTTGAATAGGGGTTTCCTCTACAACTGCAGGAAAGGTTTGAACTGGACTTACTGTGGGGGCCTGCCTGAGGCCCCTCCAGGAGTTTCCAGAAGCCCGAGGCAAAGGATTACCTTGTCTGTCCCTTGTTGATCTACATTCATTTGTCCAGTGTTTTCCCTTACTTACCACACCTTCTGCATACTCCAGAAGGAATGTGCATTCTGTTACCAGTGTTCTTTGAAGAAACATTGTTTCTAGGAATGACCTGTCTACAGTCTTTTTTCAAATGTTTCCACATCCAAAACATCTAACATTCCTCAAACTTTTGAAATTGCTTCTCCTACCCACATATCATCATGGTCATGAGCCTCAACATTAACCATGTCCCTAATCCAATCTTCCAAGGGTGCAGATCTTGCCTTTAATGGCCTGATTATTCTTTTGCATGCTGCATTTGCGTTCTCAAAGGCCAAAAATTTGATTATTATCTGACTGGCTTCTGAATTCAGGACCATTCATTCTCATTACTGCTGAAGTCAATCTTTGTAAGAAATATGTGTAAGATTCTTTTGGGCCCTGTATAACCTTTGTAATTGACTCAGTTTTTTTCCTGATTCCTCAACTCTGTCCCATGCATTCAAGGCTGCAGTTCGACATAGAATTAAGGTTTGGACATCATATAAACATTGTGTTTGTACAGAAGGATATTTGCCTTCTCCAATAAGCTGATTCTGGTAGACTTGTGTTCCTTTATCCCTCCATTTTTTTCTATATTTTTAGCCTCATTCTTGAATCACATTTTCCACTGGAGATTTTTTCCAGGTTCAAGAACAGCCTGTACCAGCTCCTGCCAGTCCTATGGTAGAATCCTATTATAAGTTGACTAGGTGTTTAACATTTGCTTTACATATGGAGAATGCATGCCATAAGAGACTATTGCCTCCTTAAATCTTCATAAATCTAACAATTCAATTGGAATACAAGGTGTTTGTCTATTCTCTTCACCAGGTAGCTGCTCTACGGCTACCAGATAAATTAAGGGTGATTGTGTGAAAACAGGCTTTCTTTCTGTAATCTTATGATCCAATTTTGAAACAACTTCACTCTTAATTTCTTCTGTCTGAATTTGAATTTCTCTATAATTCATTTTTATAGGTTTAACAGGTTTTTCTAAAACTGTTATCCTGGCACTTAAATTAACTATGTTTTTAAATAGTAAAACGAGGATAAGAAAAGTAATAAACTGCATAATTCGATCAATATTAATCTTCTCATATAGTTGTTCCATTGTCAGACTGCCTAAAATTTCAAACAAAGCCAAATTTTCTTCCAATGTACACATAAAACCCATTTTTTTAATGTGGGAAAAATTCTCATTTAAATAGTTTCCTTTAAAATATTTGAGATCTTATTTGACTTACCAAGTCTGTGTAGAAAAGTAGAAATCTGAGGGAATTTCAAAACAGCCACCTAGTGTCTGAGGTGTGAATCCAAACACAGAGAGAGAGACAGAGAGAGAGAGAGGGGGGGGGAGAAAGAGCAAGAAAGTGTAGACACAAGTTCTGGCTAAGAGTTGAATCCAGCCACGTGTTCCCACTTGAGCAGAGTCAAGGCTTGGCTCTGGCTTCCTTAAGCTCCGACCACATGCGTTGGCTTAACAGGCAGGGGCCCTGTTCGTCAGGGCAGGCCTGAGATGTTTGTAGCACTAGCTTTAAACAAGTAGCTCCAGCTGTGTGCAACCCTTTGGGGCTATAGTCAGTCAGGCCTGAGGCCAAGCTGACCTGGGCCCCAGCTAGGGAACCGGGCCACTCAGATCAGAAACCAGACCTGCTGCCAAGCCAAGCCAAGTGGTTTTTAATGGATTCTTGTCACATTGGGGGACAAATGTACATGTAACCAACCATCTTATTAAATAAGAAACACAGAGCCAATGCAAAGAAGAAAGCCAAGAGACCAGAGCTAAGAGCCTTACCTGCCTGCTGCAGCTAGCCTCTTCAGTCGAGACCTCTCCGAAAGAGACCTACTTCCTGTCTGTTTGTCTTTATATAGACTTTCTCTTCTGCCTTTTCATTGGTTGTAAAACCAACCACATGACTGCCTCGTCACTGCCTGTCTGTATAGACCTCCAGGTCTTCTATGGTTGGTATTGAGATTAAAGGCCTGTGTCTCCAATGCTGGCTGTATCCTTAAATACACAGAGATCTACCTAGCTCTGCCTACCAAGTTCTGAGATTAAAGGCGCACACCACCAATGCCCAGCTTTTGCTATGGCTGTAATAGCTCTGACCCCCGGGCAACTTTATTTATTAACATACAATTAAAATCACATTTCAGTACAAATAAAATACCATCATAATTCCTAGTAGTAATGATTACAACTCCTTGGTATGAACATTCTTAGCAGGAATGATTGATTATACATTTGCCACATCTAGACTTTTAATGCCTTTTCTGGCCTGATTATCTGAATTTTTATTTATTTTTATTAAGGATGTTGATGGGGCACTCAGATGACACTACATGTGTATGAAGATCAAAGGACACTTCGTGGGAGTTCTCTCCTTCTACCATGTGATTTCTGAGGTTCAGACTGGAGATTGTTCCTCAGTTTTGCAGTTCATCAAGTTTTGTAGGAAATACTTTTACTGTCTGATCCATCTCCCTGGTTCAGAAAAGAAAAATATCTAACTGTCCTACTATGGCAGTGGTGTTTAAATAGGGCTTCAAGAAGCCCAGGTGAACTGTAAGCTGACTTAAGTTGAAATGATCTCAAATGCCCGTTTTTTCCAGCTGGGATGACAGTCCTGTGTTCCAGCACCCAGGCTTTTCTTAAGGATGAATCACAGGTCCTTTGCCATGTTTGGCTGCTGCTCTAATTACTGAGTTACAGCCCTTGTGTCCTGAGTTTCTTGCATATTACATCTGTTTATACTGTGCAAGAGCAGAGGGCTTCTATCACTGTTACAAGAAAGAAACATCGGATTGGTTGTTGGGTTAAATTTAACTCAAATTAACTGGTACAAACATCCCTTCCATTGCTCTTCAGGGAAGCTATTCAGCTTATCTCTTTGGTAGACACTCCCCTGTGCTGCCTTGCCTGTCCAAACAGATTTTCTTGAGTGTTGTTTTCTCCCAGCATTTAGTGATGTTGGGTGAGGAAAGACATCAGTGATACAGTCAGCAGAGCAACAACAATACCAACAGGGAACAGTAGGCAGCAGAGCTAAAAAAGCAGAAGGGTGACTAGGTGTATTGACAGCTGCAGATGAGATGGTGTCAGAGGCCAGAGATTGACAGCATCATCAGCTACAGCAAAGGTGGTGATATTTGCCTGTAAAATTGCTACAGTTTTCACAGTGGCAATAGCAACAAGAGTTAGCTGAACATTTCAAGAGGATAGGCAGCACAGAAACGAGAGAGGAATGAAAGTATAAGGAAATGAAGCCAGAGTGGAGAGCTAAGGATGTGTCTTAGTTAGGGTCTCTACTGCTGTTAAAACACTATGACCAAAAGCAAATTGTGGAAGAAAGGGTTTATTTAATCTTACAGCTTAAAGTCCATCATCTATTGAATTCAGGGCAGTAACTCAAGGCAGGAAACTGGAAGGAGAAACTGTTGCACAAAGCAGTGAAATGTTGCTTACTGGCTTGCTCCCCTACATTGGCTTGTTCAAACTACTTTCTTATACACTCCCAGATCACCTGTTCAGGGCTGGCACTATTCACAATGCTCTAGTTCTCCCACATAAATCACAAAGTAAGAAAATATACCGCAGGTTTGTCCACAGACCATTCTGGAAGGTGCACTCTCAGTTGAGTTTCCATCTTCCCAAATGACTCTACCTTTGTGTCAACTTGACACAAAATTAGCCAGCACATAATGTGGAGGGTAGAAGGCTGTAAAGAGCCAGAAAACACAAATCCCATGTTACAATCAATGGAAAGTTTTCAGAGTGCTGTCAAACCCACATACAGAAAGAACTGAGATACTGTCTCCGTTACTTTTCTTGTTGTCTTGAACAACCTGACAAGATTCGACTTAAGGAAGAAAGATTTTGTACTCGTTCACAGTTGGATAGGATGGGGAAGGCAAAGGGGGAGGAACAGAAGGCCAGCTGGTTACATTGCATCAAAAAGAAGGGAAAGAATAGGAAGTGGTAGTCAAACTATGAAACCTCAAGAACTTCCCCAATGCCCTATTTCTTCCAGTAAGGCTCTACCTCCAAAAGGTTCCACAACCTTCTCAAAGAATATCACCGCTGGATCAAATGTTCAAACATGAGGGCCTAGGGCAGAAATTTCACATTCAAACCACAGGAGGCACCCCAACTTCAGGAGCTATAACATTAGCTGAGGCCAAGTGCAGAGGAATCCTGATGTCTAGCACTCTCCAGAAGCTACACAGCCAGCCACTGTGAAATGCTGAGGAATGCCAACTTCCTAGGCCTGTACAAGAAGTATGACACTGGTAGAGCTAAGGGTACTAGCACCTTAAAACAGCACACACAGCATTCATGTTCACTTGCTTGTTTGCTTATGCTCAGCTCTACAATTCCACTCTTAGTTGGCTCAGGAAACCCTTCCTAGGGAATGGTGCCAACCAGAGTGGCTGATTCTTTCCATATCAATTAAGCGAATTAAGACAGTCCTTCACAGATTCACCTGCCAATGCAGTATAGAAAATGCCTCAGGAAGACTCTCTTCCCAGGTAATTCTTGATTGTTATAAGTTAACAATTAAAACTAAGCACCACATTCAAATCAGATGATTACTCTTGGGCTCAGAAAATATAAAACTTTTTTAAATTCAGTGTTTTTGCATTTATCTTACTATACTAATTTGGTGAGAAGTAACAGTGAGAGTTGGTGTTATATAGGTACAGTTCCATCACTACCCTCATTAGATGTCTAAGAAGCAGGGGCAATGGGAGATGTGGTCATCAGTGGTCCCATTGTCTGTGGCTAGTAAGACCTAGTACATGGAATTTGACACAGAGGATAAGTTTGAAAGCATAGAAACCAAGGTCATGGGATCACACAGCTTGAACTTCCATATCCTTTCCAGCATAAAACTCATAGTATATCAGCTTTTTTTTTCTTTCTCTAAGGCATTTGGAAATGCAACAGGAACCCCTGTAAGGCATTTACTTACCCAGCATGGACTGAGGGTGTCTGGAAGGATCATCTGCCTGTTTATTAATGTACTTCTGAAGATTGCTGGATTTTAGACTCACTAACTTTAGCCATATTAATATGTACACAGACAGAAAATATAAGAGCAAGTGTTATGTACTTAGTTCATGTACCATCAACATTCATCAAAACATGTTGCACACTCCTGGTGTGCAAACATCTCTGAAATGATTGTAACATAGTGGGAAATTGTTATGCTAACAGACCTGGTGAAAAGGGCAAGCCAGGGCTCAGCCTTTGCATTCCCATATTTAGTAGAAGAAGAGAGTTAAGCTAGAGCTCAGCTGGGAGCCAGTACCCACACCAAACCTGGAGATTCTGGTGTTAGAAGACAAGAATACAGTAATTCCAATTCAACTACAATTTCTTGGCAGAAGTTTTAGAAATTGATTTTTTCTTTTCTAATTATATGTCCTTACTATTTTTATCCTTTTTAGTTTAGTCTTTAATCAAAGTTTTTCTCTTGGTTCTTATCTTCCTTTAAAAATGTTTTTGTTGAATGTCATTTTCTCCCCTTTATTATTAATTTTTGTTGCTAATTAAAATTTTCCCCTTTAGGCCGGGCGGTGGTGGCGCACGCCTTTAATCCCAGCACTCGGGAGGCAGAGCCAGGCGGATCTCTGTGAGTTCGAGGCCAGCCTGGGCTACCAAGTGAGTTCCAGGAAAGGCACAAAGCTACACAGAGAAACCCTGTCTCGAAAAAACCAAAACAAAAACAAAAAAACAAAAAAACAAAAACAAACAAACAAAAAAAAATTTTCCCCTTTATACTATAATTTTGGCCAATTTATTTTCTATTATTACTAGGATTCAGTGTTCTTTACTGTATATTTGTCTTTCATTTGATTTTATGTGGTTGCTTTCTAGCATCTTCTGGTGTTTGAGTCCAGCAGCTTGATCTCTTTGAGTGGATGTCTTCATGATCAGTTAAACTCTCAGATGGAGTGAGGGAAATTACAGCCTACCCCTTGCATAATCCAGCTCACTCAACTCTTTCTGGGGAATTCAACATAGGGAAAGGAGGAGATCAAAGTTTATGGCATTGCACCAAGTGGACATAGTTAGGGGGTCAGAATTCCCACCACTCTTTGGCAATAGCAGACAAAAATACCATAACTTTTGTAAACACATAAGCCCTGAGGAATCTGAGCCTATGTTCCAATCCCAGCCTCTCAAATTGCACATTATTAACAAAGCTAGAATAGTAGGAACAGAGAATATCCACATACATACTCTGCTCTTCAAATATATCAACACAGAATTTCAAAGACCACCTTCTCTAGGAGATGCGCAAGTAATGTGGACCCCAGATACAGAAACTGCATGCACAGTATCAAAACTAGCTAGCCACAAGAAGCTACTGTGAAACTACACTATTAAATACACTTGTGTTTTGAGCTTGTTATTTTTGTTTCTGTGTTTTGTTGGCCTGTGACTTATTTGCTTTGTAAATATTTCTATGTATGCCACCCTCCATTGATAACTCTGTCTCTCTCTCTCATTTATAATGCTAATATAAACAATCCTAACACCAGGACATAGCTTTAAGGTCTTGAGCTTTAGTCAGAGGAAGATGAAATTGATCTTCTTTCTTAACCTCTTGGCCTGGGGTGATAGTCTTCTATTCTGCTCACTGTCTAGTGGTATGAGCCAAGTATTCCTTCTGTGGTCCCTAACTCTTTTCAGGGCAGATCCATTAAAATTATATATTATCATTTTGTAATTGCATACCTCTTTCCTCTTTCTTTTCCTCCCATTTTCAGTCTGTTTTTGGAAGTTACTGCCCTGTCCAATCAAAGCATAGAATCTGTATAAGTCAACCACCCACGAGATCTCATTTTTCTGATCTGAGGAAAAGAAAAGGTGTGGTGGAAGTCAGGGTGGGAATCAGACTCACTACATAAAGTGAGGGTTTTTACAGAGAAAGAGGGAGAGAGAGAGAGAGAGAGAGAGAGAGAGAGAGAGAGAGAGAGAGAGAGAGAGAGAGAGAGAGAGAGAGGAGACAGAGACAGAGGTTGAATAAAGCAGAAATCATTTTTCTGTTGTTTTTAGCTGTTTGGTTTCATGTTTCTGGTTCTCGCTGTGCAAGGCACAGTGCTTGAATTGGTGCCATCCTTTTTCCTAAGTTGCTTCAGTGCTAAGATTACAGGCTTGAGCCACCATGCTGGGTTTGTAACAAGAATTAGACTGAGAAAAAGACATTGGTAGTTAATTGTAAGAATTGGAGCCTAAGGAACTGGATAACAACTAGGACCACTCTATCTGACTATGGAATCTTCATTGAACCTATCTAAAATAATATTTTCTTTTCAAACAGTTTGAGTTGAGGTATCTTTTACATGTATCTTTAAGATTTTAGCAATATTGACCTTTAACAGGGAGAACAAGTAATATCTTAGGGAAGAAGGAAAGTTTTGAAGGTGACATTGACTATTTACAAATAGTAACTAACTTCTTGGTTTATTGACTTATTGATGGTTGCCAGAGCACTTGACCAACTGATTTACTAATTATTTAATCCACATTTAAAGCACTTTTTTCATTTATAATTAGACAGGTTCATGCTTGATACAAAACAGAAATGTACAAATAGACAAATGTCCCATGTCACTATCAAATGTTATTACAATTTTGAAAGTAATGAGCATTCCAATGCAGGCATATTTTAGGATTGTTGGAAACATTGGCACAGAAGTTGCAGAGTTGCAATGGAGTCTGTGCTGTACACATTAGTTTTCCAGTTGTCTTCCCCATACCTTGTAGTCCTTCACTACTTTTGAGATAGGAGGGAAGTGGATTTCTCAAAGGAGGCCAAAATTAGCAATTTTTTTTTTCTTAAAACAAGTTGCATGACCAGAGTACTGAACAAGATATATCTAAGTCCTATTCATGATGGGAAGGAAGTCACAATGGCGCTCCAAATGTAAGGCTATCAAAAGTAGTGTCTGAGTGTGTGCATGTTTATGTGTGAGTGTATACACATGCATGTGAGTGTGTGTAGAGAACACAGGTCAACCATGGGTGTTGCTCCTCGGGAAATGCCCACCTTATTGTCCTGAGATATATTTTGAGACTCCATGCGCTGATGAGGGTAGGGTGGCTTTCTGGCCAACTGTCACCTGTAATCTTCTGTCTCCATCTTTCCAGTTCTGGGATTACTAGGTTATGCCACCGTGATTCTACCTAGATGAGTACTGGGGATCTTACTTGATACCTCATGTTTGCGCAGCTGGCTTGCCTGACTGAGCCTCCTTCCTGGCCTTCAGCATCTGATTGTTTTCACATTAGGTAAACTTTGTTAAAAATGATGAACTTCATTGCTCCATCAGAATATGCTTTCCTCATACAAGAATACTGCTCATTTTTGCAGTGTTTATAATTGCATAGCTACAGATACAATACAACCTTAAGTTTATTCTCTTCTTGGTTTTTTTCACTGTCATTTTCTCAGGTCTAGACACACACACACACACACACACACACACACACACACACACACACACACACACAAAATCAGACATTGAATTACAGGCTTTGGTGATTTCTGTGTTGTGTATTTCTGTCAGAGAAAATTTCAAATTCCAAGTTGCAGGCACTAAAAGGTATTTGTGGTAACAACAAAAGATTCTTCCTTATTCCTCATGAAGTCCCATCAGTAGGCAAAAGTGTTAGGATGAATTTATGAGTTAAATCTCATATTTTATGTCCTATGTCCAAGGCTTCTAATCTTTTGGCTTTTTGAGCCATATTGGGATTGAGAACTGCCTTGGGCAACATACTATAAGGAAAGCGTGCTTTCCTCTCAAATTCTTCACTGAGCATCAATGGCAGACAGGCTTCTACCTGAGAACAACACAACAGGTCTTTAATTTTCTTATCTTGATTTCTTCCTCCACACTTATAGCTGTTGTTTTGACCTTCCCATGACTGAAATCACTTAAACTATTGTAAACATTTGTGATCTGTGAGCCTAGGAAACAGTGAAAAGTTTTTGTTCTTAAGTTTATTGGTAGTTCATCAATAGCCTCTCTGCCATTAATGAATACAAATGTGATCTCTCCTTTGTATTTTTCTGGTATGTATCCATACTTTGTTGACTTACATTTGTCTTTAATTTATTTGTTTGTTTGTCCATTGTTTTATCCAAGTAAACAGTGAGACTTATCCTCTTGCATCTCTTATCAGGGTTTCAGATGGACTCAAGCTGACTTCATACTTAGCCATCTTCTCTTTCATGGAAGCTTCATATTCATGATTTTATCCAGACAAATGCTGAACATGAAAGATGTGTCCAATACAACCTAACTTTCCTTAGTTCTAGGAAACCCATTAATCTTCTCTTGGTTTTCCTCAGCAAGAATCAGATACAATTTCCACAGGGGGTTCACTGTGGGACACTCAAAAAGGAGCCCACAGTGGTTATTTTCTCTGTGCTTAATGGTCTAAGGACGTGATAAATCAACATTTTCTCTTGAGTGAAGTGTGTGTGTGTGTGTGTGTGTGTGTGTGTGTGTGTGTGTGTGTGTGTAGTGCATGTGTGTGCACACATGTTCATTCTTGGGAGAAGGAAAACCTGGGCAGGCTTTTCTCAAACAAATCTTTCATACAATATCTTCCATCCCACTCAGTATCTCTTTACATCATCATAGTAGGTTTGTTGCATCTTTACATTTTGACTACATCTTTTACAAAATAAGAATAGAATATGGCACCAACTTTGCAATGCAGTATCTATTAGGTCTTAAGGGATTATTCACTTTGTTTTTAAGACAAACACCTTTTTGCTCATAGGCCAGGGTTGTCTGGACTCTTCTTTAGGCTCCTGAGTGTTGTGATGCCTCCAAGTGTGTATGTACCATGCCCTGCCAGTATTTATTAGATCTCAATACTTTTAAAACAAGAGATTTATCTTACTTTTAGCTATGTGTATTTGTGTGTAGAAGTGCACATAAGCATGAGTACCTATGGAGGGCAGAGGCTCTGCATTCCCCTGCAACTAAAATTCGCTGAGGGGGATGGAGTAGAGGCGTGGTGAGCTTCCTGATATTGGAGCCAGGAAAGGAACCCAGGCCTTCTCCGAGAACTGAAAGTGCTTTTAACTACTAAGCCATCTCTCCAGCCACAGATCTTCATACTCTCAGCAAATTATTACCCAATTACCACACAAAAAATGAGATTTTTTCTAATCAACTGTCAAAAGGGGTTCTCATATTGTAGATTCAAACAAAAGAAAACTTACACATATGTGGATAGATAAACATCATGACTAACTACATATTCATGAGATGAGAAACTAGAAAATATAGACAAAATATCACAGCAGATGAAATCAAATACACCCTATTCCCATCTTCTACCAGAAATCTGCTCTGAACATTTTATTTTTCCCCCACGCAAATGAAAATATTCCTGGAAATAAACCCACTGCTTCTCATTTTCTTCTAGTACTTAAGTTCTCTAATTCTACTTGCCCTACTTTATACATGATATCTAGTCAGCCAATCAAAAAGTTTCTTTTAATTTTACTGGTAGAGTGCCCTTTTTATTTTCCAAATCAATATTTTCCCCTTAGCCAGTATACTACTATTGAATATATGGGTGGGTTTTGTGTCTCCATGTGAACTACAATATTTTGAAGGCATTGTATGAGTATTACTTTCATTGATTGACTTATTTCTTTTCAGTACCCATAATAACATTGCCTCTTATGGTATGAATTTGCCTTTTAACAGGTATTAAGCTTTAAGCTAAAAGCACACATTTCTAAAATGGAAACTCAGGTATCAGTTAATGGGAGGGATGTATGTAGGGGACAGAAGATATCTTTTTTTGTTCTTGGAGAAATCTTAGTAATTAGATAACTGTTTTATACCTTTTGCTCATAAATCTGTGTCAAATTATGGGTGTTATTCATCTCTTTATTCTATTTTAATAAATAATATTTGATTATCTAATAAAAATCAAAGTATTTCTAAAACCATTCATTTGCCAGGATGGACACCAGTTGTAGATATTTATATAAAATCCCTTTGAAGTTCTCAAAGCTGCTAAATTAGATGTACAGTCCTACCTGGATGACTCTCTGTGCATTACACTGCATTTATTTTCTTGGGATATCCTAGATATTCTTGGATCATTGTCTGTCAATTAATTATGAAATAAGTAAAATTGAGGCACACAACAATGGACATATAGGGCCAGAGATGTGGCTCAGTGGTTAAGACAATGTACTCCTTTTGGAGAGGATCCAGGCTCCATTCCCAGCACCTACAAGGAGACTTGACTTTCCATAGTTCCAATTCCAGTTCATCTCATGCCCTCTTCTGGCTTCTGTAGACACCAAGCACACACATGATGCAGAGACATACATGCAGGCAAAATACCCATATACATAAAATAGTTCTTTAAGTGGAGGTAAAGTATTATTATCATTTTTAAGCATTCCATAGAAGCTTACAAAAAAAAGTGTATAGGTTTTTAAAAATTACTCACCTCTAATATCTTATGATTTTGTCAGTCCTAATTTTAGGATAGCCTGCAAATTTTAGAGAAGTGCCATGATCACATAGGACTGGAGCACTCCTTTCTTTCACGGTGGATTGTGCAACACAGTAGATAATTTGCATAAGAAAAAGTTCATCCCCAAATTGCCAGCAAAAAAGTTGAAAAGCCTTAATTCAGCTCTTGTCTGAAATTCAGGCTTGTGTACCCAGACACTTGGTAAAATAGTATATCTGACAAAGTATTAAGGCTAAATATATGAACTTTTACAAAATCATATTATAAATCACTTGATAAATGTACAAAATTGAAGACAGAATAGATGTTATTGACAAAGTCTGAGAATGGAGGGATTAGGCATAAAATTCACACAATTAAGTACTTTTTAAAAATCAACCGTATTGTGCCCTCTCCTGGGTAGGAGATCTTCCTTATGTCACTATCTTAAAAAATATAAATAAAGGCAAACCAACAACAATCATAAATACAAAAGGAACTACTCGTGTTATTGCAAATGAGACAGTATCATCTGTGACACACAGAAAACCATTTCAGGCCATAACAACTTTCAAAACCTACTAATCACAGACGTTGGAAGAGAGAGAGAGAGAGAGAGAGAGAGAGAGAGAGAGAGAGAGAGAGAGAGAGAGAGAGAGAGAGAGAGAGAGAGAGAGAGAGAGAGAGAGAGAGAGAGAGAGAGAGTTGCTAACATCTGCTGCAGCTGTGAAGCATAAACCCTGACAGGAACCTTTCACAATTTATATTATTGGAGAGAGAGAGGGGAAAAGTGATCCTGCGCCTTTAATTTCCCTTTCTGAGCAGAGAAGGCTGCACAGCCCTGACAAGCTCACTTGTTCCCGTCTTTAATGTGCAATCTGTTTTCTCCAGCGGAGGGCACTCAGTGTATCACAAACTCCAGCATTAGCACCAACCAGCTCTGAGCACCATCAGTCTCCGGAAAGCCTTCTGAATTAGACAAGGGCTGCCTCTCAGCACAGCTACAAAACACTTTCAACCTGACCAGCTAAATGGATAAACCTAGCCCGCATAGCTTTTAAACTGGGGTCTCACACAGCACAGGCGGCCTGCTTGCTTCAACAACTGAAAAATCCTGAGGATGAATTGCTTTATCTGGGAATGGCAAAAGCCAGCACAATAAGGAATGCCAGGTATTCTGAGGATTTTCTTTCTTTCTTTTTTTTTCTTTTCTTTTCTTTTTTCCCCCTTCTCCTGTGTCTTTCTTTCTCTCTTTCGCTCTCTCTCTTTTTCCACAGAGAAGTTGGTTACCTCCGAGATGGGCTGTAGCTCTTTTCACAGATTGCCAATTTACTGCTAATGTGTCCCTAGTGAATTATACAATGGTCCTCAGAGCCTAGAGGCCCTCCCCCCTCCGACCCCCGCACCCGAGCGGCTTCCTCTTTCCTGCCCCTTCATCCCACCCCTGCTGATTTTTTTTTAAGTATATGTATATCTATATTATTTTCGTGTGTGTGTCTGCCTGCCTGTCCTCTCCGGGGAAGTTTACATGGGGCTACTGGCTCACATGCGGGCTGAGAATGGTTTGAATGACAGCTGCACTGTGTCATGAAGGTGGTGGTGATTTCTACAGGAGAGACCAAATAAGAAGAAAGCAGAGAGAGGGGGGCAGACGTTTTTTGGATGACAAAGGATGGGTAAGCGAACTTTTGTTGTTTTCGTCTTAGCAAAGCTGATCCTAACCCCTCATCCTCAACTGGGAATTTGCTGCTAAAAGACCAGGAAACAGGCACAAAGCAGCAACCTCCACTTTACCAGTTGTCTCACTGGAGTTGCTATTATATTTTTAGATCCTTTTCTTTTGGCAGTTTTTTTTTTTAAATCCATAAATGCATAACGCGGACTTAAACACACTCTGGAGGGATAGCTTTAAGACTGTCTCTAGTGTCTGCGTACCCACAGCTTGGGAATGGAGCATGAAATAAATACCGTGTTTGCTTCTGTTCCCTGATCATATGAGCCACGCTTGTGTTCAGGTTGCTGTCAGGACGACTGTTAACACTTGGCTGTGTGTGTGTGTGTGTGTGCAGGGGTGGGGTCCCTACTTTGTAAGAGGTGGCCCCGGAGGCTTGTTTGATCTTGGAAGCTGCATCCTGAATACAGCTTCCAAATTTCCAGTAGTCATTTGCCAGTTTTATTTTTTGGAGTGTGACTGGCTTCTCTCCCCCCCCCCCCCCTTCTTCTGTCTGGGAGAGCTGGGTTGTATTTCAATGAGTCTGTAGCTGACTAGAAGACCGAGTGCAAGATGAAGTTAATTTTAAATAAATAAGTAAATAAATAAACGAAGAAGAGGAAAAAGAAAAAAAAAGACAGTTCTTCTAGAGAGGGAGAATTTTTAGACTAGGATATTGGCTGATTGACTCTTGGTTAAAAGATGACTACCAAAGAAGAAAAGAAATTGCAGCCTGCAGTAGCCCCCCCCCTCTCTGTCTGTCTGTCTGTCTCTTCCCCATTAAGAAATAATATACCTACTGTTGAAGGAGGAGAAGAGTCCCATCGCATGCAATGACTTGAAAATGCGGCATAAATGCTAATAGATTGCAACTTTGCAGGCTTTCTGAAGTTAATGGAGTCAGGGGAGAGATGAAAAAAACAGTCAGTGAGAGACTTGAGCAGGTCAGGATGCTTGGGGCGAAGATAGTGGTCTTCCTTATTTATTTCTCAAATTTGCAAGGGCAATTATATAGAGGAAAAAACCCATGCAATCTTCTAATAACACGATTAGTTTATATTCTGCACATTTTGAATGAGAATTTGACGTCTTAGCTAGAGCTGGGGGTGGCTGTGGTATGGGTAATCACGTATCTTAGCTCGTGTGTCTCTGGGCATGAGGCCAAGGTATGCAATAATGTATGTTTATTAACCAACTGAGGGGACCTTACACTGTTATGAAGCATGTTTTGTGGGCTGTCTGTGCATACTCCTATGCCATTTTTCAGGTCTCAGAGATTGCAACCCTTGTATGCAGTCAGTAGGTAATTCAGGCAGAGCAAACTTGGATTACTTTGACAGCATCCCGGAAGCTCTTTTGCTAAATCACAGCCTATTTGCTCAAATAGGAAAAAGGTATAAGAACCAGGTTTCCTAAGTCATGTTTCTGACCTTATTGAAAGATGCAGTGTAGTCCTATGGGTCAATACAGTGACAGCCAAACATTATTGTTATTCAAATGTTAGCATTCAGGAAAAAGAAATGCCCTGGGCTTTTCAGGGTTGGGATGGAGTAGAACTCTTGAAACTCAGAGAGGTTTTTCACAGTTCTACAGCTCTGTGATATTATGAAGATGAAGGAAGAAAGAATGAAATCTAAACAGCAAGCATGGAGCTTTCTCGAGGAAAGAAAATATTTAAGTGTTGAAATGTGTTCTTAAATGAACTATCTCATTCTTACACTAGACGGGACCCTCCTGATCCCGATGAGCCACTAGTGCTGTACTGTGACTCTTTGACAGTGTGCATCTGTGTTCTCTTTGCTATTGTAGGTTTCCGTCTAATCACGCAGCTGAAAGGCATGAGTGTGTTTCTGGTGCTATTTCCCACCCTGCTGCTGGTTATGCTGACGGGGGCTCAGAGAGCTTGCCCGAAGAATTGCAGATGCGATGGCAAGATTGTGTACTGTGAGTCTCACGCCTTTGCAGACATCCCTGAGAACATTTCTGGAGGGTCACAAGGTTTATCCTTAAGGTTCAACAGCATTCAGAAACTCAAATCCAATCAGTTTGCCGGCCTTAACCAGCTTATATGGCTTTATCTTGACCATAATTACATTAGCTCAGTGGATGAAGATGCCTTTCAAGGGATCCGCAGACTGAAAGAATTAATTCTAAGCTCCAACAAAATTACCTATCTGCACAATAAAACATTTCACCCAGTCCCCAATCTCCGCAACCTGGATCTCTCCTACAACAAACTTCAGACCTTGCAATCTGAGCAGTTTAAAGGCCTCCGGAAACTCATCATTTTGCACTTGCGATCTAATTCCCTAAAGACCGTGCCCATAAGGGTTTTTCAAGACTGCAGGAACCTTGACTTTCTGGATTTGGGTTACAATCGTCTCAGAAGCTTATCCCGAAATGCATTTGCTGGTCTTCTGAAGTTGAAGGAGCTCCATCTGGAGCACAATCAGTTTTCAAAGATCAACTTTGCGCATTTTCCTCGTCTCTTCAACCTGCGATCCATTTACCTGCAGTGGAACCGGATCCGCTCTGTCAGCCAAGGCCTAACATGGACCTGGAGTTCCTTGCACACCTTGGATCTATCAGGGAATGACATCCAAGCGATCGAGCCTGGGACATTTAAATGCCTCCCAAATTTGCAAAAATTGAATTTGGATTCCAACAAGCTCACCAACGTCTCCCAGGAGACCGTGAATGCATGGATATCCTTAATATCCATCACCTTGTCTGGAAACATGTGGGAATGCAGTCGGAGCATCTGTCCTCTGTTCTACTGGCTGAAGAATTTCAAAGGGAATAAAGAGAGTACCATGATATGCGCAGGGCCTAAGCACATACAGGGTGAGAAGGTCAGCGATGCTGTGGAGACTTACAACATCTGCTCTGAGGTCCAGGTGGTCAACACAGAAAGATCACACCTGGCGCCTCAAACTCCCCAGAAGCCCCCGTTCATCCCCAAACCTACCATCTTCAAACCTGATGCCATCCCAGCCACCCTGGAGTCAGCGAGTCCATCCCCGGGCTTTCAGATTCCAGGGACGGATCATGAGTACGAGCACGTGTCATTTCACAAAATCATCGCAGGGAGTGTGGCTCTGTTCCTCTCGGTAGCCATGATTCTCCTGGTGATCTATGTGTCTTGGAAAAGGTATCCAGCTAGTATGAAACAACTCCAACAGCACTCGCTTATGAAGAGGCGGCGGAAAAAGGCAAGGGAGTCAGAGAGACAAATGAATTCCCCTTTACAGGAATACTACGTGGACTACAAGCCGACGAACTCTGAGACCATGGATATATCGGTTAATGGATCTGGTCCCTGCACATATACCATCTCTGGCTCCAGGGAGTGTGAGGTATGAACCGTGATCCTCCTAAAACCATTTCTACTGCGGGGAAGGAGAGGTAAATGTTTGAGGCTCTAGCGGTGTGTCTAATCACTAGAAAGATTAATGACCCTTTTACTTTGGGGTTTTGCTCAGTGTGAAAGGTTACTTAATTAAATTGCAACCACCAGGAAACTGACTACTTTAAAAAAATGGTTGAAACTTGAAAGAAAATCATTCAAGGATGGGATTAAGTTGTAATAAAATACTATGTTAAAACACCTGTTTTTTTTTTTTTTCCTATCTTTTTTTCCCCCTAAAACAGTTTGTATAAAGGGGTTGGACTTGGAAACATGAATTCTTACAAACAAAACCATTCTGAAATTTATGTCTGGTTCTTGGTGATTGACTTTTATAATGGGGTGAAGATGAAAGGGCCAGCTTAATTTAAAATTCAAGAAGGAAACCAAAATGATAGGAGATAGTAAAGATTAAACCAAAGAGCATTTGACCCAAGGTTTGACTTTTTTTGCTATTAACTTTTAGTTTGAGTTAAAGCATGCAACTAGGAAGTCACAGCCATGCCACATGTGTGTCTTTCATTGTTAAGCCAGCATATAGAATAAATATCCAAGGCCTGCTGTAGAACTGCATAGAATGATATTAATCTTCTAAGGATGCTTTCTTTCTGTTGTCATTACTTTCCTTTTGTTTTTTATTACTGGGACATGGATTACTTTCCAAAGGATCCTTAAGTGCTGGCTATTTGTGTTTTATGGGAAAGAAACTGAATTTCCATATTTTGCCTGCTCCTCTGGTCACTAACAGAAGGCCAACGTCTAGTGGATGACTTGGCAGTAACATAATGATGGGCATCACAGAGTATGCTTGTCACTTTTGCTATCGTCCTCAAAAAAACAAAAAATGACATGAACTCTTGTCAATCTGACTCAAAACTAAGTGATGCAAATATTTATGACTAAAAGGTGTAACTTTTGCTAGAGTCTTCCTCATTTGCATAGAATCCTCAAAGGCGTGTCTGGATTTCATGTTGGATTCTGTTCATTTATATGAAAATAAGTTTGGTCCAGTTCCTGAGTATTTAATTTAAAAGATCACTTACCAGATCACTTTACATGAATAGAACAGTGATCTCCCACTTCCATTTTGTACTTGAATTATATTTTATGTATGTTGGTCTTTCCTTGGTAAAATCATACTGTATAACATCCAACTACCAGGTTTTGTTGCCAGAATATTTTAGAGAATTGACATTGGTTCTGGCAATTTTCTCTTTTAGTATATGATATTACCTAATTTCAAAAGTGAGTTTAAATGAGTGTTTAAAGATGGTGCTCTTTCTAATGCTCCTTATATCAGTTAGGAAACATAATTTGTTGTTTGGTAACACATACCAAGTTTTCCACAGACCCAAATGCAGACTTTAATGAGTGTTTTCAGATGGGGTGAATTTGAAATAATCTCAAACCTAGTACGGTTTGGACTCTTTTAATTGTTCTTTGCTGAGTTTGTTTTCTCTTTCTCTTTTTTTCTTGTTTGTGTACCACTGAAAATAAAAGACATAATCCCAAACAATAAATCCCCCAAAGAAACCTGTATAAGCAAATGCCCTTAAAGAGAATAAAAGCTTTCTATGAAAGTCTAACAAGGCTTGATGTTTTTTCTTGCAAGCCCACATTGGTGCATTAGAGGTGAATGTTCAGAATGCAATTTCATCTTATTTTATTTTAGGTATTTGTCATATCTCTGATTCCTTGAAAGGTTGGTACCATAAAAGCTAATTAAAAATCCATGTCTACTCATTTATTTTCTCTGGATTAGAATGGTGAGTCAAAATTCACCAAGAAGGAAGAAAGACTTTAAAGAAGGGCTAGAAAACAGGTGTCCTAAAATTTTTCCAGAGATGTGAAATTACAGATATTTTCTTTCAAAATTCCTGAACTCTACCATGATGTGAAATAAAAGATCTTTTATCTCAAAAAAATGTAATTGAAAACACAGAATACCATATTTGCTGAGCAGAGGACTGTCTAGCTATGAAAGTGAAATGGCAGATTTGATTACTGAAACATGGGTCAGCAAGTAGCATATAAAATATTGTAATGATACTGTTGAGTCAAGTAGCAGCTACTAGGGATGAAAACTCTTTGTCTTGGAACTTGGAAGATGGTTGGCTATATATCTTTCTCAACATTGCCTTCAATGGGCCAAGGAAAAAAACTTAAGAAAGTTAAACTTTAAAAAGCATCATTTTATTCAGAAACTTAGGTATATCCCAATAATGCAGATATCACTCCTATTTTGGATAGTATATTTAGATATTAGTAATAGACAGATATTTTTTAAATTAGGAAATGACAGAGAGGTTCTCAGCATCTTCTCTTTGTCACAAAACGTTCTGCTGTTAAGAGAATGTCCTTTAACGAAAGGTACTCTATGAAACAGAGCCAGGAAATGAGGCAACTATTTTCCCAAATTGATATTTTAGCAGTTACTGTATTCTGTCTTGAGTCTGGCATTGTTTACATAATTCATAATATCAGCAGTATAGACTCCGAACAATTATTTGTATGTTTATAATACCATTTGTGATTTAAAAAAAAACATAATAAGAAACTATCAAAGCAGTAAGGATTCCACTAGAACACATTGCCATGACTGTGAAATTTCTAAGACAATGCCTTGAAAAAGAAGGTATTCAATGGAAGAGTCATTCCACTAAACTGTGATACATTTAGTTGTCATAAACTATACATAGCTGAAATACCCACTTAGTCTGGTTAATAGCAACACGAAACTGTTATGCTCTCTTACTAAGATGGGAACTGTGAGCAGCCACTCAGAAAATATTATCTTAAATATATTTCCCTGTGTGTTTTGCAAGGGGCAGTTTTGAACAGTTCCTATGCAAATATCAGACTAATAAATTGGGAGACAATAATTTAATTGGATAGGCAGTAAAAATTTCTCACATCTATAAAAGAAGAATTCAGTAGATAGATGTGAGTGATTAATATGATTAATGGAATAAGTATGAGAAGCTTACACGTATCTGTCACCATCTTGAGCAAATCAGTGTGCTTGATTGAGCAGTCATCTAATTTGCCTGTCTTCTGAAGGACTAAACAAAATGAACTCAAAGCTGATGACACTTACCTAAAACTTAGGAAGATGTTATTAAACCAGAGGCACCTTCAGTCCTTACATTCCAAACTAGGTTGTGAAATATTACACTTCTTCTCAATCATATCACAGAGATGATGACTGCATATGCATCATTCTTTATAGCATTTCATCTCTAGGTATTGTAAAGAACAAACCTTCCAATATATGGTTCTTCTAAGGTTTGCTTTCTCAACTGATAGAAATAACCACATTTACAAAATTAGCCTATGTGAATGAAGGAAAATGGAAATAACTTCTAGTTTGTCTTTCACATTTTAAAGTAGTGCCATTGTTGAAGCATGAAAGACAATGAAGAAAGTCTCCAAGATTCATCATGCAAAGTGCTTAAAATGTGAAGTCCTAAAAGTTTATCTTGAAGCATCTATCCCATAATGCTAATGGTGCTACCATTAAGGAAAATGTCAGTATGTATGACAACTTAATTGTTTATTTTTCACATTTTTGTTATTTTAATTACACATTTTGAAATAAGTATATAACATAGACAGTTTATTCTTGTCTTTCATGACTGTGCAGCAAGATGGTATAGGCTGCAGCTAACAATTTGTACAGACATAATTGATGGTATTAGGTCAAGTGCAAACTATTGACTTAAGAAGTAATGCTATCTCCTTTTGGCACTTTAGAAGTTGGCTTTTTTAGGTTGCTAAATTGATTTCCAAGAACAGGAAGTTTTTAATACATATTGAAAGAGGGTTCTTAGGTGAACTGGGCCAATGTCATTGTCTCATTAACCACTTACTGAAACAGTTATAGAATATACAACTCCTATTTTGATGAATTACATTATGTCAGGGTGAACTATTATAATTGAAGGTATATATTTGTGTATATGTGTGTTTACATAAGAAGTATACATGTATGCATCAGTGTATTCATATGTCTTTTTATAGATATATACACACTTGTAGAAGACAGATGATATGGGAGAAAAATGGGAAATATATGTTACTTTAGGGTTAATGACTATTTTCAATATCAATAAAAATATGGTGTTAGAATTACTAAGGTTTGTTAGAAATATTGTTTTTTTTTTTTCTTTTTTGAGGCAGGATTTCTCTGTGTAGCTTTGCACCTTTCCTGGAACTCTCTTTGGAGACCAGGCTGGCCTCGAACTCACAAAGATCCGCCTGCCTCTGCCTCCCGAGTGCTGGGATTAAAGGCGTGCGCCACTATCGCCCGGCATTAGAAATATTGTTTTTAAGTAATCACATAATCTATTTTTATAAAAGCATTTAATGAATTCAAATTTGAATCTCTATGATATATTGGCATTTTATTATGATAGGGAATTAACTAATTCTTTTTCTTTGATCTATCACTCGTATTGTATTCCACTATCATAGGATTTCCCAAGTCAAAGCAATCTTCAATCCAGTAAATTCTGCAAAATCTCTGCAGTCATGTACAGAATTAAGTCCAGAAAGATGAGACATACAGGAGAAACTAAGCTATTTTTATTCCTTTGGCTATGAGAAAAGGAATAAGAAAGTGCACATTGAATTATTAAAAATTGGCTGCTCAGGTGAGTGGTCATACAATCCTCCCATTTGGGAGAAAATATATATGCCGCACATTGGCATGATGAGCATCCAAACATCGAGGTATATATACCCGTGCTTGTATCTTACATTCTGCCAAGAAGCTACTTATTTTGAAAGCACTTAAAAGTATGATGTCTTTTAAAAATATCGATTGTCTGACTTGATCCAATTAAAATCTCTTTGTGAATGGTGTTTTCATTAGAATTTGAAACTGGTACTTGTGAGGAGTGACAGCTGCCAACAAGATCTGACATGACAAATTCAGGAAAGATTTTTTTAACTAACTAAAATGGTTCAGTTCTTTTCTAGAATTCACTGTAAACAGCATCTGAAGACATGGTTAGAAGCATGTGCTCTGAGAATCCAAGCTGAGGAGTCTAAGGACTTAAGAATGTATAGATTTCATTTAATACACTAACTTACATAATTCCATTATTTTTCTTAGTTCTGATTTTTTTTCTATATTGAATGAAGCACATCATCTCTATCCTCAAATTTGCCTTCATAGACAACACTGTGCTTTAGAGGTTGTTTGGCAACATCAGCATTGATGACTCATCTGACTGCTCATGTCTCTGGAGTTCTGTGATTCAGTAAATCAAGGGTAGTGTGGCACCTTGTGTGTTACCAAGCATTGGGGATTATGGAACATTAGTATTTCTTTTTGGTAAGGGAAATATGTGAAGTGATGTTGAATACCTTTTAAAAATTAAAATTGCTTTCTACAGTACTAGAAGAGTCATAATTCATCCAGTCAGTTTAATAAAATCTCAATATTCTTAAAAGGGAGAGAAATTATGAGGCTATTTTTCTCATACTCTCCATAAGCCATTGAAATATTAAGGAGGAGTTGAGGAAGGTTGATAAAAATCACAGTATTTTCTATTGTATCAAAATCATTGGTTTTCAAATGGTAGTTCCTATACAGTACCCAATTCACTCTTTTTTTTTGTTGTTGTTTTTTTTGTTTTTTCGAGACAAGGTTTCTCTGTGTAGCTTTGCGCCTTTTCCTGGAACTCACTTGGTAGCCCAGGCTGGCCTCGAACTCACAGAGATCCGCCTGGCTCTGCCTCCCGAGTGCTGGGATTAAAAGCATGCGCCACCACCTCCCGGCTCCCAATTCTCTCTTAAAACACTGCTAAAAGTTTAAAATAATTTTTCACTACACAGAAATAAAATCTAAATAAATTCTACAGTTGAGAGATTACTCTTTTGAAGAAAGATGTTTGATTGCAATATATGCATTAGGATGTTTATTTTTAACAATACTTTTACTTACGTTTATATATGTAAATATATTGTATATGCATGCATGGAATGATACATATGTGGAGTCCAGATAATGATATTCAGGAGTTGGTAATTTTCTTCTATCATGTAGGACTGAGGAATCAGGTCAGGTCTTCAGGCTTGGCGTGAGTGCTTTTGCCCACTGAGGCATCTCATTGGCCCTGTTGTAGTATTTATCAACATAAAATTTGGAAGTGAAGTAACAGCAAAGCTGATAAAACATTTTAAAAGTCATGAAAATACTGTAAATTTAAAAACTATTTAGACATATATTATCCAAAAACTATAAATAAACATGACTAAAGGGAAAACATTGAATACAAACCCTAAATAATGAATTTTTCTACACATAATACAGTGATTTCATTTTATGGCATTATTTTATACATAGGAATATTTTAGTAGGATATAAATAATTTTCTTCAATATAAGCATCAAAATAATTCTGAAATACTCTCTTTAATGATCCATATATACTTAAACATTTATACTCTCTTATACTTGTTGCTGAAAAATAATAAATATACCTATATTAGAATAATGCTGATTTTTCTTTTGATTATGTATAACTAGTTCTTTACTAATTTGTTGAGTTTATGGGATTTGTCTTCACCTTAAGTATTACAGGAAAATATTGAATAGAATTCTAAGTCAGGGGAGTACTTCAGATGTCCTTTGGTTGTTCTTTTCTGTCCCACATTAGTCTGAAATTTGAATACTGCTCACTACCACCTTGTAAGAAGCAGCATTTCTTATGCTTTGACATAGTTTTCTTCCTTGCCTCCTTTTCCAGATGTCAGGGCAAGTGGCAAAGATATACTCATTAACCCTAGACATAAGGGCCATCTTATTAATTCTTACTTTGCTTTTCTTTAATTGTCTTGTCCTGATAATCATATGAAAAGAGAAAGTAGCTATAGCTTTAAAAGTTCCACATAAATTTATAATGCTCACTTCCACATAATATTCCAAAGTTTGGGGTCTTCAAATCTCACTGAATTAAAGGATGGACAAATGTTTTTATTCAAATCAGGTGAATATAAACTACTTGCTTAAGAGAGCTATTTCTTTAGATTCTCAGTAAAATACATATTGCATATTGAAGTATAAAGAGTTATACATTATTTCATTAGGAGGATTTTGGGGTTGAAAGCTCAACCATGTCAATATTACTTATGTAATACCAATAGTTATTAGAGGAATCAGATTGAAATAAAATAAAAAGAATCATATTTTAATGTCTTATTTTCTCATTCCACTCTTCTTTCTCAAATCAGCATTACTGCAACATGTTTGAGGTGTTGAAAACTGTTAAAAAGTTGATTTATTGCTTTCCTTACTGATTTAACAAATGTGTTAAATGTACTCATGTTCAATTAAAATTCTCAAATTCATCTTTTCATATCCTAAATTTGATTATGATGATGTCACTAATAAACAGTTTGATCTGTGCAGTTTTGGCACCAACAATTGACAAGAACTTACAAAAGACAGGAGGAAAAGGAAATTGAAATTAATAATTCCTACATCTTCTCTTTTGTTGTTGTGATAGAAGAAAAATTGATATTTCTTTCTGTGTTTATAGATCTGTAGAAGTAAGAGCAGAGAGGTCAGCCATGGACTGTTTTAAGTTGACAGCTACCTACTACACAGAACAGTCTTACATTGGTCCAGTGGTTAGATCAAAGGGTGAAAAGAGGTCACGTATTTGAAACTGACTCCCCTTGCTTTGCCAAGATTGGACAAGTAAATATGTAACTGACCTTTCCATGATATAATTTTTCTATCTATTGAACTGGGATAATAACTTTCCAAGTAACTGGCTGACATGATTAATGAGATACTGTTTGAAAACTCTGCACTCCTTCACTGTAAATATAAATGATTATTAAGTGGAAGCCTTGCTGTCTACTAAAAAATGCAATATCTAATCTGGATGCATTATTTTCCTGGTTATTATTAGTTATAATGATGCCAATAATGTACATGATTTAGAAGCAAGTATTCTGCTTATGTTTCTTCTAACCTGAATAATAAACCTGATCTTTCTGGCCCCTGTCTGAGCTGTAATTTAGTTTGCGTACAGGAACAGTAATACTTAATAATACCTTAAGATTTTTAAAATATCCCATTGGTTAAGACTTTTATTCACCTTCCTAAGAAAGCAATATTTATAATTCTTTTATTGGTACTAGCCATAAAAAAGAAATGTGTTAGAAAGACGACTCTAAATCCCAAGTCTCATCAACTATTGATGCTCAGTTCATTTTTTTTTTTAACCAAAAGTGCTTCTAGCTCCCCCATATGTTTGTATCTCCAATATGGGAGTTTTCAGCAAAATATAGGATACAGATTGTGGTTTAAATACTTACTAATTTAAAGAAGATGTGATACTGCTGTACTGTGTATTTACATAATTTCAGTAAGATTTCAGTTAACATGACCTCTTACACAGACAAGAAAGAATTTAATGTAGTGTCCACATGATGCATAAGGAGCAAGAAATGGAGTGCTGAGAACTGTTTCCTAATGAAAATCTGGATCATGGTATAAATATGACAGTGCATGTGAAGACAAACTAGGGTAGCTTCATTTTCAGAAATAAATTTAATGCTGTAGAGTATTCCTTATATAAATAGTCCTTTGGTAACTGAAATACTGATATGTGGAACATGGCTATCTATGTATCTATGTTATCTATCTACCCTGTACCCATCTCTATAAATGATACACAAGTATGTCAGATTTCATACTTGTGGATATTTATATTTATTGTCTATAACCAAAGTTCTTTTATAGAAACATCCATTACCTCATTTTTATTTTTGTCCCATAAATCTTATGTAGTGTAAAGTAACACATTTAGCTTTTCTCAAGGAATATGTAACAATGAATGTTATTAACTAAGGGGCAAAGTATTAAGGACCAGCAGTCAGGATCCTTAACAAATATAAACAAAACACAGACATAGTACACAAATAAAATAACTTTATGGGCTGAGAAAGGAGCTCCATTTGTATAGTGCTCACCTAGTATGCACAAAGCCCTCTAATCAATCAGCTCCAGAAGCAGGCAGGTTTAGCACAGTACACCAGAGGTAGAAGCAGGGAATCGGAAGTTCAAAATCATCTGTAGCTGTTTATGAATTTGAGGTCAGTCTGTGATCATGAGATACTTGTTAGGAAAGAAGAAAAAAGGAATAATGGAAGATAGGAAGGAGGAGGGAGGGAAAGAAGAAGGGAGGATAAGAAAAAGTATGTTAATTTTAGTAGGTTTAACAACTGTTTTGCTGTAAGATTGAACATGCTGAATCACACCAATATGGAGATGTCCACATGATATTTTAATCTGGTGTTCTTTAACTAGGGTCATAATCATGTAATGTGATAAGGGACCCACTGTTAGAAGGACATGAGCTCCTGATTCCTCACTCTGGAAGTCATATTGATCCTGCATCCTAGATTTCCAGCAATTACCATCAGAGATCATATTCAAGAATAACCAATGGTCTGATAACTTATCATTTCTCAACACAGTCACCTTGATAAGTTGTGGCAGATCCTTTTACAAATGTCTTGAGAAAAAACAGGCAGTTAAATAATATGAATTTTTGGGGACGGTAGCAGTTTTCTTCCTCAATTGGCTCTGATGTTCATTCTATGTAGCTTTTAGGTCAGTAAACTGGCTCAGACCTGGAAAATGATGGTCCAAATGTAATTCTCTTTAAGAAGTTTCAGCTAAACTTCATTTAACTTATTCTATCACACCTATGCTTATACAAACTATTTAACAGGCTGCCTATTATTATTTTCTCCTAGAGACACTCTGACCCTCTAGCTGGCCTTCCTTTACTCAGGCTCTCTGAGTCCTTTGTTTCCCTATCTTTATGGTAACTCTGCCACCATGTGTACAGTGATGGAGTGATGGGCCCAGGCCAGTGCCTCCCTTGATGCCTTTGATCCTAATGTACTCACAGGTAGCAATTAAATGACAGCTATTCCTACTGAAAATTCTAAACCACAGAGGACACCCTCTTGCACTTTTTGCCACAACCTTAATATCCTGGCCTCATTTTTTCCTGTCCATCTTTTGACACAGACTTTAGTACTAAATTCTAAATTTATTTTCCTTTTAATTGTTATTTTTTTTAAAAAAATGAAAACAATATTAGATCCCAAATTAGAACTTGAAAGGCAAAGGAATATAAAATTTGCACATTTGCAATTCAAAATCAAAATTAAATATCCCTGGTCACAAGTGTTGTGTCTCTTTTCAAATGACATGTGGTAAGCATCACTTTAAATCAGTATTCCATTATATTTCCCTTCATCTGGAGCATAACATTTTCCTCAGGAATGTGTGTATGATCAGCCACTGGAAACAAAGACGGACTAGGATTATTATAATATCTGTTTATATTCTCATTGAATTTTCTTCTTAAACTCGACTGAAACACAATGACTAATTACATGCAAAAAATATTTCCATTGTATTATATGATGTTGTTAGAATATATATGTGTGACTCCTACTAAACAATGGGTGGATGAATATTAGTACTTCTATATCTGATATAACTATTTAAACATATAAACAAATTATGTAGCTTAACTTCAAAGTTTTATTTATTTCCTGTTATAACTTTAATAAATTAATTTTATAACTATTTTTAAGTCTTGAAAGACAAAATTATTAAAATATTAAGCAAAACTATTAAAATGCTAGTGCAGAGGAAAATCCTTGGGAAATTCACATATTTACTTCTAACACATCATAATATAGGTGGATGAGTATAGGTGTGGATCATAAATAATATAAACCTGATACTGTAATACTGCAATCTAGATATTTAAAAAAAATAAACAAATTCTTTAAAATCCTCATTTTATGATAAAAAAGAAATACTTACTAAATATGTTTTATTTCATGATATTGATAGGATATTTCATATTTTCCTTAAACTTTTCCTTTTGTCAAACAGTTATGAAGGTCCCCACTTCATAACCAGTTCTGTTTCATAATTAAAACTCTACTGTAGAGAACTTGCAAATTAAAACCTAAGGAAGATGGGCCTAATGGCACAACCTGTTTGAGTTGGGGCAGGGAGAGAAAGGTCTCTGTGAGTTCACTGTGCAAAAACAAAAACAAACAAACAAAAACCCCAAACAGTAGGATTTCACAGTTAGATTTTTCACTTTCACTATCAAATAGTTACCCACCAACAAAAAAGAAAAAAAAGATTCCATAACAGATTTAGAACTAGAAAAACCATTAACTTTATATCCTCCTTTGTGACTTGTATCCATTATCTGCATTCCATCCTTCTATATCACCTTCTATATCCTTTCCTTATTTTCTTTTTCACATGTTATCTTGTACCCACACGTACATATTTACATATGTACATATTGGATGCTACTAACAACTATTTCTTCAACAACATCCTCATGCAAATACATGATCCCAAAAAAAACAAAGTAAAATAACCTTTGTCTCATTTTTTTCCAAGTTACTTTAAACTATACATGGCTTTTTATATGTGTCCATGTGATTCAGAAGCATTTCTACTTTTCTGCATGCACACCAACTTTATTGTCTATTGTAACAATCTGAGAGCCTTGTTTTGCTTGCTCCTCAATGTTTGGGGTTTTGTTTTTATTCTGTCCTTTGATACAGGATCTGTAGCTCAAACTGGTCTCAAACCCCTTATATGGCCTTGAACTGCTGATTCTCTTGCCTTTACCTTCCAAATACTGGAATTGCACATGGGCATCAACATCCCTGGTTTGAGTCACTGCATTTAATGTAATAGGTTTTATTCTTACATGTTTTGCTATTGGTTATTTGTAATATAATATCTGAACAGCCATCAAGTCTAACCATGGCAGCAGTTTTTTTCTCTTTTAATAGCAATTCCTATTGTGGATATAGCAGGCATTCATTATGTTTTGATCATTTTGTCTACATGTTCAGTTTTATATTTCAGCTTTAATCTCTTCAGACCTTATTTTAGCACAGGATGGAAAATAGACACTAACTTATTTTTCTCATTAAAGAGTTATATTTTCCCCCGGAATCTTTAACTTAGAGGTGGACATGGAAGCGTTCATGCATTTCAGACACTTTTGTACTTTTGCCAGTTGTCCATAGTCCTTCTGAAGTGTATCAGAAGCGTATTTCTAAACTCAAATATAAATTTACTGTTTATGAATGAAAGTGTGTGTCCTTTCTGTAATAGTTATATTCAACATAAATTTCATAAAGACTATCTTACTTCTATTTTGATATGTACAATTGAAATAAAAATGTTCATATTTCTGTATGTTTCTCTTGAAAATACACACACATACATGCACACACACTCAATTTAGGTACAAGTATGTGAGCCAATGAAATCCTTTTAAAGTAATAGAAATCTGTAATTGTGTAAAGGAATCATTGTGGATGACAGGACAGTGGTCCAAGGCTCCATTGCGATCAGCCTCTTCTAACCTAAACAGCAGCTGCCTGGCATCACTCTAAAATGCCAATATAGTTATTATAATATCAATTCATGTTGTTAGTTTTATTAAGTGATTTTAAAATTTCTAGTTCAAAAATTTAAATAGAAGATATGAAAATAAAAACTGTATTTCTTACTTTTTACATATTCTAACACCTAAATCTTCTAGAATACTATTAAATTATGATACACATTGAAACATTTTGTTCTTGATTTTGATAAATTATTTTTATTTGCCCATATTTAAATTTTGTATTTATTGTTTGAAGATTTCATACATGTATTGATTAAATTCACCTCTTGCTCTATCCTTTTTAACTCCTCCAATCCCCTTCCCCTTTTTTCCCTTTCCAAATTCATGTACTCGTCTAACTTACTAAGTTGATTTACTGCTGTACAGCCTACTTTGGTTCAACAAAGAATATATTTTTATCCCCATTAGTGTGTAGTCATATCGAATGACATGTTATTTTGCAGTAACAGACAAAGCGCTCTTTCAGCCAAATTCTTCTTATGGCAAATATAGAAACATTTTTATAAAACAAATTTATAAATATTGACACCAAATGCAACAGATATTTTCAGCATTGTAGTTTTTGTTTTTGAGAGGCATATTTTATACATATTTAGGTGTATATTTTAAAAATTATACATTTAATTTCTCATGCAAATATTTGAATTCCTATAATGAAGTTAGTCTTTTATGTAATTCCTTTCCAGATAAACACTCTTTGAGATTTGTTGGAAGTTTTTACTTCTCTCTTTGTGTGTGTGTGTATGTGTGTGTATGTGTGTGTGTGTATGTGTGTATCTGTGTTTCACAGCAGATGTGTCGAGGTCAGAGGACAACTTGCAAGAACAGGTTCTCTCCTACCATGTGGGTCCCTGGGATTGAACTCAGGTCACCAGACTTAGCAGCAAGTACTACACCTCACTGAGCCACCTCATTACCAGTCTCCATTTCTTTCTTTCTTTATTATTTGTTTGGTTTTTTGTTGTTGTTTTTTGTTTGTTTGTTTGTTTGTTTTGAAACAGGGCTTCTCTGTATAGCTTTCCAGCCTATTCTGGAACTTGCTGTGTAGACCAGGCTGGCCTCAAACTCACGGAGATCCGCCTGCCTCTGCCTCCCGAGGGCTCAGATTAAAGGCATGCGTTACCAGTGCTGTTTCGTTTTTTTTTAATAAAGGGCTTCATATGACTTTCCCTATCAGTGACTTATATTTAATAATTTATCATTTGATAAAGTGGTTAAAATAGTACAGAAACTAATTTTCCTTGAATGTATATAATTTCCATAAAAATTTGTAAATATAGACACCTTTTGTATTATTTTGAGAAAATATTTCCTTTTTTTAGTATTGATATAACTTTTTTGATCTTCCTTGAATCAGAATTTTGTATTATATTTTCCTAGGAAATTCCTCATGACTTTGAAAATGCAGAATATACAACGATGCATGTTTGCTCTTAGATGTCTGTAATCATGTCATGTGCTCTTTAAGGTTGACCATGCTACAAAATATAAGGAGGATTGTTAACTCCTTAAATCTTTTCATTTATGACTCAGAATAAAGTTGTTGGACCATTAGATATATTTTTGTCTTTAAGATGATATATTCCTGCAAACATAGTTTTGTATAGTTTCATGAATTGATTTTTACCATATTTTCTAATGGTTTCATATTTTTAGATTTATAAATTTATAGATTTGTAAAATAAATTTGAGGGCATTTATATCCTATTTAAAGTGAATTGTTTATATATCCTACTTCCCTAAGTTTAACAGTAACAGAGTCTGCAGGAATTCTTCTGTCTTTCTGCTTTGGTATACAAAGTAGTATTTTATTATTTGTATTAGTTACTATTGTCTTTTGTATAGAGTCATGGGATTTCATCTGTATTGGGACAGTCTACTTCTATTAGAACAATGCAGCTACTTCATCATTAATGTAGCATGAAAAAAAATGTAGACACTCCGTAAAGAACGGAGACATACATTGACCAGCAAAGCATATTTACAGACCGGATTTGACTCATGACCTATCATTTGATAACACAAAGCTGTATCATTTCTGTGTATTTTTAAACATAATTTGGTTTTATTGCTAAAAATCAATAGCAAACGTTTTTCCTAACCTGAAATCCTCTTCTATTCCATTTTTATCCCACCCCACCCTTTGTTAGAGAACTATCCAACTTCAGCCCGAGACAATCTGTGAACACAACCTGCCAACCATAGAAGCCCTTTTTGCTAAGTTTGCCATTGTCTTCATTACCACTACATTAATGACATTTGATTCGGTGCCTTACTTTAATAATTCAGCAATATTAAACTCTAGGACCTTTCCCAATGCTCCTTTCTTTGTACTTTTCAAGACATGACAGTTTCTTCCCACTTCTTTTTTGTAAGCTCAAATATTTTCTACCCGAGTATAATAGAATATCTTCTTTATGAAATAATCATCATCCTCTTCTCTCTCTCTCTCTCTCTCTCTCTCTCTCTTCTTCTTCTTCTTCTTCTTCTTCTTCTTCTTCTTCTCCTTCTCCTTCTCCTTCTCCTTCTCCTTCTCCTTCTCCTTCTCCTTCTCCTTCTCCTTCTCCTTCTCCTTCTCCTTCTCCTCCTCCTCCTCCTCCTCCTCCTCCTCCTCCTCCTCCTCCTCCTCCTCCTCCTTCTCCTCATCCTCCTTCTTCTTCTTTTTCTCCCACATTCCCACATCTCTATCCTCTTTTCTTCCACAGAATATTGAATAATGGTCACGCTCTCACACCTCTTCTTCTTCTCTCAGGACTTCACCAAAGAAGCCCTGGGTTTGTCTTTCATTATCTCCACCTCATTTGTTTTCTTCCTTTTCCCACACCTTTTTCAATCCTAGTTGTAGAATGCTACTCAACTCTTCCTAATTAATTTCCATCTCCAAACCACACTTAAAATCCATGGGTGGCCAAGATAATGCACAGTCAGGGCAAGGTAACGAGTTCTTTAATATTTACCATTCCTACTTGAGTCCATGCAAAATTAGTACGGGATTTCTGACTCCAGTAACTCATGCCCTGTCTTGACTCAGTGGGAGCTTAAAATCCTAACAGAGAGAAATATGATTATACTTTTCAATTTTTTTCCTCTTTTGTTACTGCTTTTTAAATATAAACACTCTTTTAACAATAGTTTTGTAAAATTTGTCTTGAAAGATTGTAGTATTTAGTTCATTAAGGGTTAAAGTAAGCAATTGCCCTAGGTTTCTATGACTTTTGTTGTGGCCATTTTTAATACACACACACACACACACACACACACACACACACACACACACACACACACCTTCTTACAACTTGTATTAGGATTTTCTATTTGGTTAATATGTAACACATAACAAATGTAAAAAAAATTGAAATAGTACATTTCATTGACTATATTGAATGAATTTTTGTATACCAGTGAGCACTCACATAAGCAGGATGTTATTGTATAATACTATTTCAGTTTACTGAGGTTGCAAATTATTTTGTTAATAACTTGGAATAAACAAATTTGGGATAATCTTTGAACATATGTTTATGTTAATATATTTAATTATTTACATTGTATAGTTATATTTTATCTCATTTCATAATTCTAAGGTTTTTATTTGAGGGTATCTGTTTCAGTTATAATCAAATCTATCTCCTGTTCTTTTGCCATTTACCACTGTGCTCACTAATGACATACATAATTTCTCCTATTTGTATGTGCTCTGTAGTTTCTAATTACTTTATTATATATTGCTTTTCTTTGCTTGTTCATAATTTTACTGACTCTCATAGACTGTACAATATTTCACTAATCTTTTAACTTTTATAAACAACTGAATTGTTTCTTCAGAGAATAACATTTGTTTTTTATTATTATAAATGTATTTGATTGTATAATCACAAATTTACTTTCTTATAAATTATTCTAAAATTTATTTTACTTATGTCTTTTTTGTATTATATGGAGGTTCTCTCTAGAAAATCTTAAATAAATATTTATTTTACTTTTACTTAATAGATTCATGGTTGATTTCTTTAAAGCATTCTTTTGCCATGCAAATCATTAGCTCAGCTCAGTTCACACTGTCAAGCATTTTCTGTAGTTTTTCAAAATCCTCTTCCATTTAATCACAGTTCTAAAGTTTTATTAATAACTTTAAACATTTTAAGTAGCTACTCATATGCATATATTAACTTTTATTCATATATATTTGACATACTATGTTTATGGGTTATGTACCCATTTATTAATATGTATATAGCCTGTTCGCAAATACTTACAGCAAAGGAGTTAATTTTTTATTAAACTTTTTACGTTGCTCTTATTTTTTCATGCTGATAGTCAGTATAGTGGATACAATTACTTTCATTTTTCTTATCTGAAAATTCTGACTATTTTAATATAATCTCTCTATTGAATTATAAAATGATGAACTATGCAACACATTGACATGAGATTTAGTTCCACAATGGTGTTTCTCCAATCATCTAGAGACACTCTGGAAAAACAAATACTAGCAACAAATAATTGAGCATATTCCATTGTGTACTAACCTGGATAATTTCTGTGAATATTAGAATAAATTTTTTTCTTTACAAATAACATTTTTCTTGCTATACTAATCTCAACCCTGCTTATCTATAGGAATTTAGTTTCAGTTCATATAGTATGCCTTACATATTCCCACAACAGTAAAGAAAGATGTAGCCTTTTTCTAATGTATGAAAATGATTTTCTAGCAGGATGCAAGGGAGGATTTGGAGTTACTCAGATGTGTGACCTGTAGAAATACAAAGTCAATAATAAGTCATCTTTGATATTATTTATTGGAATTGTTTTCTTTAGAACAATGTAGAGTGAAATAACACATTTCTAATTCTATCTTCTAAGATATGATAAAATTTCTGCTTATGTGAATCATTGTTCATGAGTAAAATATACTCATCTAAAACATATTTGTAAATATTCTATTTCTATATTTAATACAACCTAATGTTTTTTCTTTTTCAATATTATCTGTATTTTTATGCTTTATAATCTATATTCTATATGTTTGTACAGTTGTATTTTATGATGTGCCCATTGTAGCCATAACAATAATATGCCAAATATTAATTCCAATTGTCCTTCAAATTATGCTATTTGGCTTAATAAAAATGGATTACTTATTTTGTTTATTAATCACCAACCCATCCCCATCACTAAATTCACATCCAGTTTTTAAAATTTCATTGATCAAAGTGTTAAAGCTATGTTGATTAATTATGAGTCCTAAGGTGCTCAGCAACATCCCCTCAAATTTTTGTGGTAGTTCTGAGGAGGAAAAACATTATGTGGATAATTGGGCTAAATTGAGCTAAGAACATAGAATATTTACAATGATGAAAGTGCTTAAATGTAATAGCAAGCCTCTTCTGTAGGAAGAGAAAACAATTAGAAGATCTGGTGACAGTTCCCAATTGAAGGTATTCTTAAGTGTCTTGAACTACAGAAGAAAATTATCTTTATTCTTTTTCTTTGTTCTTTACTAACTTCTGTTTGTATTCAAATCTGAGGTGGTATGAAGAAAAACATTCAAATATCTTGTGAGTTTAATATAAATGATTAGGGAGTACTCTGTTTAAATTTGACCACCGTTTTTCATCTGGTGTAGGCCACAACACCCATGCATTGATGTGCAAGAATGGTGCGTATCGCAAATGGTGCATGCCACAGTAATCGTCATTCAATTAGAATAGTTAGTCACTTTATCTCTGAAAACCAAGGGCTTGCAGAGTGTTTATGAAAACATTATTTTTCTTTGCATTGCACAGGACAAAGATAATAGCTTTTGCTAGAAAGCTTCACTTGTCATTTGGAAGTATTAACTGATTTAGGATTACACTGGAGAATGCAGCTTTGGTCACTCGCATGCTGCCCACTCTAGTTTACCAAATACAGTGCACTGATCAAAAGTAGTGACAGAACCAGGCAGTGGTTGAACGTTCATTTAGATTCTTTGTTGCTATGTCAATTTTTTCTGTGCATTCCAGAGAAAAGAGTAGCATCTGCCACAGCTGGGCAGGTTCAGGTAAGTGTGTAGAAAATGAGGACCAGGAAGATGTTCTTTCAGGAATAATACATATGTTCTTTCTGGAGCAGTCAGCCTTCCTTCTACAAGCAACAAAAATGTAAAGGTTTCTTAGCCTCAACACTTTTGAAAGTTCAGTTCAGATAACTGATGATACTGGGTGGTATCTGAGCATTTTATGAAACACATCCCTGGCCTACATCCACAGTACCCTCATGAATCCCGACCCTACCCTTTGTTAATGATAATCAACAGTGCTCACACCTCTTGCAGGATGTCTCTCATGGAAACTCTCAAATGAGCACCGTTGTACTACCCATAATTTGTTTTCACAGAAACTAAATAGACTGTCTGTAGTTAAGGAGGAATCACTAGCAAGCTTAGAACCCTGGATTAGATAATATATCTAAAATTGGAGGTATAATCCATACACAGATTGGCTGCTACTTCTTTTTTTTTTAATTTAATTTTATTTTATTCTACAATACCATTCAGTTCTACATAACAGCCACAGATTTCCTTGTTCTCCCCCTTCCTAGCCCCCTCCCCTTCCACCCAGCCCATCCCCCATTCCCATCTCCTCCAGGGCAAAGCCTCCCCAGAGGACTGAGATCGACCTGGTAGACTCAGTCAAGGCAGGTCCAGTCCCCTCCTCCCAGATTGAGCCAAGCGTCCCTGCATAAGTCCCAGGTTTCTAACAGCTAACTCATGCAATGAGCCCAGGATCTGCTACTTCTTAAGTGGACTTAGACTCTCTCAAAAATGAGGGATATTTGCATGCATGTATTTTTTTAAATTGCCACCAATATTTTAATTGCAGGGGCTGGAAACACTACACAACAGAACACGCTACTCTTGCAAAGGACCTTGGTTTGGTTCCCAGCACCAATACAGAGTGCCTCTTCTTCCTTCAGCGTCAGGAGATTTCCTGCCCACTTCTGGCCTCCATGGGCACTGAATTCACATTGAAAATCCCATGCATATTTCCATAATTAAAAATTGAAAGAAAAATTAAGAGAGACTTTGAATATATAGTTGATATGCTCAATAGTAGTACCATAAGGTTTCTATGAATTTATAACTGACATTTATGTTAGAAGGAAATGAAAAAAGAAGGGTTTATTTACACAGTCATGGTATTGCAGACATAGTGCTGTGTGAGATGTGATGTGCATAGACAAACATAGTAAGGACAACACAACTTCCTTTCAGATTTTTAATAATTTTAGGAAACCTGAAAGACACCAACCAGCCCTAGGGGGTTGCAATGCTCAGGTGTCTTAGAGTTTAGGGCTCTGCCTTTACTCATGTGCCTGATCTAGTATAGAAAGAGGTGGGAAGCTACAAATATACCTGCATTCAGTGCTGGATAGTTGCAAAAGACAGCAAGTAGGGAACCGTAAAGCAATAAATGGTTTCGAACACCCTGGACGAAACCGTGCAGGAGGAAACTAGCCTCCAGTAAAAAAAAAAATGTGAAATCTGGCACAGACACTCCTATAATTTTCTGCACTCTCTAAGAAGACAGTTTTTCCGAGGATATGCTCTATTGGAGGAAGCAATTTTCACGGATGGTAGAATTTTCTCCTATTATATGGGAAAGATACGGTTAAAGTCTTGATGAAAGATTTCTCCCAATTGAGTTTGAGGTTCACAGGTAATGAAATCTGAACATATTTGAACAAATGCCATAGAGTGACATGGAGAGGCTGAAATTAAAAAGAGAAATCATATTTTTCTTTTTTCTTTAGAAATACATTGAAGTCTAAAGCACCTAAGATCAAACAATTGCCTTCCCACATTTAGCTGTAGAATCATAGACAGACTGTGTAGCCTATGCCAACTTTATCTATTAAAAATAGTCTCCTATTTATAAAATAATGCTTTTCTTTGTACTCCACAGGGTGATACCAAGATGCCAGGTGGTACCAAACATTATGCAATTTCTGTGTGTAGTGAATGTCTTTAGCAAGTAGTAGCTATTTCTGTCACACTATTCTGTTTGCAAAGTTCTCCCCCAGACATCACCTCTTTTTGGTGATGTTTGGCTACTGTAACTCATCAATAATCTTAGTTTAGGTTATGTCATGTGATTTTTTAAAATATGGTAATTATGTAAGATCATATGTGCAAATCATTACATACATATCTACCTAATTACATGTAAGCTATGCATGTATGTAAGTGTGGGTGTCTATGTGTGCAATATTCATATACACTTTATATACATATCTATATATGTCTGTGTAAATGGTATATTGTAATTTATTTTATATTATATATTATGAGTGATAAGGCACATATGGATATGTAGGATACAAATGTGTATGTATGTTATATAAAACTAATACATTATATATATGCATATATATAATATACACCTCATACACTATATATATTTATTTATTTATATACATACATAACACATATACATATTTGGACATATGTGGCTGTAGATGGTTGTTCTTTTGAATTCTTCAAGGTAGTGAAAAGTGTAATATAGGAAGATACGGAAGAAGAGCCTGACTGGAGACTCCAGGACAATGAAGTCACATCTGGTTCTCCGAGGAAAATGCACAACAGAAGATGCATCTGTTAGAAAAGACCCAAGTCAGTAGGTTAACTTCCCCAATAGGAAGCTGGGGTAGAAAAGACGGAGAAAACTATTAATGGGGAGCAAAGTTGGAATGCCTCAGGTTAAAAGCAGAAACATAAACAGAGCTGAAAAATCAGAAGTTGACTCTGAGAAATCAACACGATTGAAAAAATGTCATTCAGATCTATCTTCTGCTAAATCAAGTCCATAAATTAGATCTACCACAAGAGGCGTGTCACTGCGGATATTAAGCACACGCAGAGCCCAAGAACGCACAAGTTTATTTTCCAGTGGACTTAGGAATTTGGATATAATTTGTAACTTCCTTAAAGGCCCAAACTACCAAAACTACTAGAGAGTTCCCCATATACTGAATATCCCTGTATTTCTCAGAGAAATTATATATTTATAATTCTTTCCACAGATAAAAATATAAGAGCAGATAGAATCACTGGTAAATTCTAGCGAACATTAGAAAAAATCTATATTTTTCATAAAATAAAGAAAATTGTAGAGAAAACTAAATAGGAAGAAACATATCGCAACCTATTCATAAAGGACATCACTGTACTCAAGAGGAGACAAATTCAAGGAAAGAAAATCAGAGGCAAATATACCCTATGTATATTAATGTAAAAGTTCTATACATATTTTATCAAACTTTACTCCAAAATATGTAATCATGATGAAGAGAGAGTTATCTGTGGAGTAGCTGGTTGGGATATCATCATCAACTCAATGCATCAAACTCATCATGTAATTGGCATCTAATCACCTCAACATATGCAAATTAAGCAGTTGACAAAATCCAACATATATCTCCTATTAAAAAAGAAAAACTATCATGAAACTAGGATAGAAGGAAACTTCCTTAAACTGACAGAAAAATCTGTAATAAAAATGATTATTGATGATGTATCAGGGTCTAATGAGCAGTTTCTGTGTAAGATCAGGGGTAGCTATAGATGCCTAGGCTCACCACTCCATTCACTTTAAATAGACTGTTTGGCTAATTGAAGTAGATGAAGAAAGAGATAAATAAATCTGGAATAGATGAGAAATTTCAAATTACTTTTATGTTCTAATTGCAATGTAAAAACTTTAGAGAATGTAAGGTAATATGTTAAGGTTCCCACTAATATGAGTGAGCAAGCTTATAGCAAACAATTTTTTATATAACAAAATAATTTTTTGAACTAAGACCAACCAAAAAACATTCAAAACTATCTTGTATGACATCACTGAAAGCAGGAAACACAGGATAAATCTGACAAATGTACCTAAGACTTCTCAAAACCACAAAATACAGCCAAGATAAATGCACAGAGTGTAAATTGGTTTAGAAGACTTCAAGATGTCAGCTTTCCCAGCCTGATCTATGTATCCAATAAGATCAAAACTAAAACCCTATTTTGGAAAATCCTATCAGACATATTTTAAAATTCTGAATTTCTTACCAAAATACAAAGGACTAAGAATAATCAAAGGGGAATTGCAAAGACAGATGATATATTTCCTTGCTTCAAGTATTACAAAAATTATTGTACAATGTGTTTTGAACTTATGAACATGTGAATGTCATAAGAACCAATGAAATACAGTCTCAATATAAACCCACACAGAAGAACAACTGATCTCAGGCGATACTTAACAGTTAGTTCAAAAGAAAAAGCATAGAGGTTTTATCAAAAGATAATTATTGTCCGTACATCAAAGGAACAAGAGTGATGTCATACATTCACACTGCTTTGACTCTATGTCTTATAAGATTAAATAGGAAGCACAGTACAAGATCACACACTGCTACATTTGTTCATCTCAAAGTATTTATGCTAAATTGGGAGGGAAAGTCAAAAAAGGAACATCTTGAGTGACTATGCATCTTAAAACAAATCTGCAGTAATTTCATACTAACCCACAACAATCTAGTGTTGGTGGGAATGAAAGGATATATGGAAATATCCAAAGAGGGTGAGGACATTCAGTCTTGTTCACATGGTTTTCTTTTCTTTCTTTTTTTTTTTTGTTTGTTTGTATCAACACAAAGGCATTCTAAAACATATAATTCTTACTTTAAATAATGCAGCAGCATATCTCTACCTATTATGGTCCCCCAAAACTGCCAAAAATACATACAGAGTTTTAAAGAAACCCTCTGGCTGGGCCAGACAGAATAAAAAGGAGACAAGAAAAACAAAACTAGAATAATGGGAAGAGACTGAGTCCATTGCTAAACTTCCTTTATGATTTTTTGATCTAGTGTCCCAAATCTACAGAAAGAATTTGAGTCATGTCTCAATGGTAAAGATCTGTGGGCTGAGGGATCGCTAGCATGACTGACAGATAATCATGAATCAATGTAAATAATGAGATATATCAGCAATGATAAAGATCAAGGTTAAGTTTGTTGCTAAAAACTGGGCAGTAGATTGCCAAGCAAATTTAAGGAAGAAACACAAACCAAAAGTCTTTTAAAGCTATGTCTTTATCTTATATACTTTTTAAAAATGTAGTATTACTTTTTTCTCATATAGATTTTTGTCTCCTTGAGCAGAAGTGCAGACGATGTCTGTGATCCCCATTATACAGAAAAAGTCACAGACATTTGCTGAAAATGTTTTTTTCTTTTTTACATTATTAAGAGAATTTTCCCCTATTTTCATGAGGATGTTATCAGAAGCAAATAATAAAGTTTACTGCATAGTTATGTCCCATCAGTAGAGGTGATTTGTACAAACCAATTAATAAGGCAGAGCTATGAAGATTCTTAACTTTCAGTCAACATTAATTGACTATTAAATCTATTTACAAGATACAGAAATGTCTATTTCAAAGAATATCTTGATTCTGTGTGGCTAAAGTGAATTGCTAGAAAAGTGATTTTAACAATATCTGCAATTAAATCTGGTAAGCACTAGTTTGTTTGACTTCTTTATTAACACAATTAATTATAAAACAATTAATTGTAAAACTTGACATTATTGCTATGTCCTTATAAGAAAAGCTGACATTGACCACCCCTACAACTTTTGCTACTCATTAGCTTTGAGAGAGAGTATTTAATAAACTGAAAAATTTAAATAAAATAAAATTTATAGTTTTTCTATTCATGGTCTTATAAAACATTTCCTTCTCTTTGATATCACATTTTCCTTAAATACTGATGCCTAGTATATTTCTTACATGGACAACAACAGCAACAAATCCTTATTTATTCATTTTTGTTTCCACAAGAAATATTTATCATTTCAGAAATGAATTGAAGATATATTTGATGGTTATAGTTTCTGATTTTTTACTAATTTATTGCCTGATTAATTTTTTTGAACCTGTATCTTTTATTAAACCATATTTTCCAGAGATTGTTACATAATAAATGGAAATTTTCATTTTAAAAATTTCCTGTTCTGTTGTATGATGAAAACATATAAGACCCTAATACTGTTTCTGATTACAGTTCTGGTTTTATCTTCAACACATAAATTTTGGTGGGTATATTTCTTACTAGAAATAGTTTTCATATAAATTTCATTTGGTGTTTTGTTTTCTTTTTTGCAATTAGATTTATGAAGGAGAATGATCATTTTGCTTGTAGCTGCAGATATATAGGTCTTTAACAATAATTGCAGTTAATTTACAGCTTTATTACATAATTTGCTTTAATTGAAACAAATGAAATCTGTCTTTGTTTACTAAAGCAAAACAAATTCTAGTATCCTTGGATTTGAGCATAAATGTATTATTTGCTTCAATGACACAATTTTTAATTAATTGCCCCTCCAAATACTTAAATTTCATAATTTTGGCTTGCCCATTGTTTGTTGATCTATCCTAACTGAGGATTATATTTTCTCTTTCCTTTCAGAGCATGGCTGCACCTGTGTATATACATTGTTACTTTATAATCTCTAAATTCTAACATTATAAATATTCTTATGTGGATTTGAGCGCTGGATCAGTTATTATGAGTGCTTTCTGCTCTTGTAAAGGACCAGAGCTTGGTTACAGCCCCTACATCTGTGCCTCACACCTGCCTGTAATTCCAGCTCTAAGCTTTCTGATGCCACATTCTGACCTCTGTGGGTCATCTGAACACAGATTCGCACCCCCATACACATTAATAAAACTATATAATAAAGAAAAACTCATAAGAATGTGTTCTTCCTCCTTCCAAGAAATACAAAAAAGAAAGATATAGATGTATCTTATCTAGGAAAATTACTGTTACCAAAGTTTTATGCAATTGCATATTAATTTTGATTTTTACTTTCAAAAACATTTTAAAATGATATATAATATTTAAAATGGTTTAGTTCTACCATTTTTTGTGAATATCCTTGTAAATAAAGTTATATATGATTAATTTGTATTGTAACTCCTAATCATTTGAATTGAATCTTTTATGTTTGACAATTTTTCATGTTTTATAATATAATCACATGATTTATGCTTACATTTCCCCCTTTCTTTTCTTTACTGAGCAATTTTATATATTACTTGAGTAAATACTCAAATTATTTCAGAAAGCATGTCTTATTTTGTGTTCTTAAAACATTGCCTTTATATTGATAAAGGAACTTATTAGAAACTTAATTATATGAGTGAAAAGTGAATAAAGTAAAATTTTCTCTTTATTATATAAACAAAGAATTTGATATTTTTTACTTCTCTCATGACCAAGTTATTACCATGACATTTATGTTTTTATACATACTCCTCCTATTCATTTTATTATTTCTTCATTTTATTTTCCCTTAGAATTCTTTGGTTCTATCAGTAATGTTTTCTTTCTACCCCTTGTATTGAATTTTTTCTGTGGAGTTCTGTATCACTAAACCATAGGAAGTATTTCACTACATGACATGGAATTTCACTTTCATCATCATTAAATTCAGGCACAATTCAAATTTTTAGGAATGGGAGTATTTGCAAGACATTGTATAGTTTTACAATTCACATATCTAATTTCCATTTAATTATTAATTTGATTTTTTACTTTCTCTTTCTGTCTGTAATGGGGCTTCATTCTCCTTTTGTTTCATTGGGATTGCCCTTCACTGTTGCCTTCATTTCCTCTTTTTTGTGATTGCTCCTCAACATTTCTTTCCTCATTTCTTTCTTGCTTTTTCATTCAGATAATTTTTTTTTAAATTCTCCAGTGTCACTTCGATTTTCAACAATTTGCTTTTCTCTGTAACTCCTCATATTTAGAGCATGTATCTTCTTGGATGATCATCACATAATTATGTTTTTTTTTTTTTGAAAATTTGATGTAATGGCCTAACTGACTGGGATTTTATTTGAACTTATGCATACCTCACAGATGGTTCTATTAAATTCTTTAGAGTAACTTTGACTTAAAATACAAGGACATTTTGGGCAAGAACGAATATATCCATTTCCTTAGCAGTTGGCACGTGACAATAATCATGAGGACAGTTTAGCTTTCATTTACACCACACATTAGTATCTGTTAACATGCTCATGATTTGCACATACAGGTTTTGCAAAGACACAGAGCATCAGGGCTGACCACTGCATCTTGCTGTTATGTTGGGTTGTCTGTCTGCAGCAGCTGTGCAAGTTGATTAGAAACAGGTGCAGGCTGTTCAAATTACCAGCAAACTTTCTTACTGGGCGCCCTTTACTGTAATCAGGAGCATACTCCCAGGTCTTCTTATAGCTCCCCCATATCTTCTTACACTTGCGGTGATATTCTTATTTTGTACAGCAAGACATAAAGAAACATGAATAACTTATAATTTGAGCTACCATCAGCACATTCTCACAACAACAAAAATGTGATATGACATGGGTTTCTTCCTGTGGTCTGAATGTTCAACACCCCAGCATTTTGTTCTTGTGGCTGTGCATGCCCACTAATTAGCAGAATTGAGGTCTATATAGAGATGTGTTTCTTTACTGTGCTATATATTTTAACATTTTCAATTATTTTCTTTTTTACTTTGAGTTCTGTGTAAACACTATACTCAAATATATAATGTATTATCAGTGTGCCTTTACATTCTTTAATCTCACAATTCCTCACTTTTCACCTCATAACGTTGTCTCTCATCTAGTCAGGCACTCCATCTTTAATTAAATATTGAAACAACACTGGCTTAACTGATGCCAATTCTGGATACTTCCAGGCATGGAACTTGCTCTTTGCTCCCTTCATGCTCACAAATTAGAAAGGCCCAGTCCCAAATTCTTCTTAGACACATTTGTTTTACATTTCTGATATGTGACTTTGTAGACATGTATTGTGGGCAAATCACAAGCTGAAGATCTGAGCGTTTTACTTGTGTTATGATGCCTACATTCTGCTGGAAATTGTGGACAATAAGCAGGGGTATTACATGCTTACTTGTCTGCTTTTAGGGATCATTCTTTCACAATGCAGACTGTACTTATTTAAGATAAACCTTTGGAACTAGCATAGGCTGCCTGTGTTGCCTAATGGTTTCAGAAAGACATTTACTATCTATAAACGGATTGTTTTCCCATTCATTACTATTCAAAATCCTTCATACATATTTGTTTTTGGTAAAAATTTTGAGGAGAACATAGCAGTTTATAATGGTTATTTGTCATTGTAGATTTTCAGAATCAGTGTGTTTTAAATTTGGGTAGATTAGAAAAATGAAAATCATAACATCTGACTAAGATATTTTAAAACACACTGATCAAGATACTGTGTTATAATAGACATGACATATTTTATAATATAGTGTGTTTATATACCAGTTGAATAAATTCAGGTTTGTAGTACCTAAATATATCTAAAATTCAGATGATACCATGTGTTCTTCACAGGAGAGAGATCATGTCCTTTGAACAAATCTTATCTATTCTATCAGCTTTTAACTTTCCTTTCAGTACCAAGAATCCCAGGACAGAAGAAGAGTGGGAGGAATACATGAAAATAGAGCTTAGAAATTGAGGACTTCACATTTATCATATCAATAGGATTGTCTACAATGCTTTCCAGTTGTTCTCTTTGAAATACTAAATTATTAAAGCCTGTTTTGAGGCCATGATAATTATTTCACAAGCAGTATAGTCTGCGTTTTCAAAATCAAGAAAATTCTGAGAGGTGCAAGCATTTTGAAAATGCAAATTGTGTTTCTTTCAGTTATTTGTTAAAATGAAGTATTATACTTCTGGTCCTTAGTTTAGAGACAGGAGAGTTACTTGAACACAGGAACCAGAGGCTAGTCTGAGCAACATGGTATTTGTAGTAAAAAAAAATGAAATAAGTTTACTTGATTTTTATTTTTAAACAAGCTATTCTTAGTTATGGCCCTGTTAATTGTGAAGTTACAAGGAAGTCTATAATAGAAAAGTTTTTTTTAATATCTTAATATCAAAGTACTGTTCCACCATCACCATAAAGCTGACTACTAAGATCAAGCTATAAATATTGTGGTACAGTTGTCTTTAACTGAAAATTTGAAGGACTACCTAAGGAAATAACACATGAGCTATCTGCTCCCAAATAGTAATGTTTCCACGTGCTCAGGGAGAATGTAGCATCCTAGACAAAAGGCAATTTTGAAGATAAGTATCACAGACTACTACTGTAAAATCAAGATAGCAGGAGACCATTTGACCCATCCTTGATGTATTGCTTATTCATAACCCTGTTAGAGTAGTAGGGTCTGTGTAACATCCTTTTTATTGAATATTGTAGAGATACAAGTTGATAAGGTTATTAAAGTCCTTCATCTCATACCAAATTGTTCAGTACTTGATATAAGATCCTTCCTAGAACAAGGCTCATACAATGGCAAAGACTTTAAGTGAATAAATAGAAATAGAAGTTTCATCTCAGTTCTTTTCACTACTGGAATTGATCAGGCTCTAGTATTAGGAATTAGTCCATTTTGTCTGCCTTTCTCCTAAGTACCAAGTTGACATATTGCTAGTTTATGTACAATTATCTGACTTTAAAACTTCATTAAAGTTTCAACATGCTCCTTTTTTCCCCCTTTCCTTCTATTTCATTTTATTTTATATTTTATATCTTAAGGTAGGATGAGGTTGACTTTTGGCCTGGAGATTCCAGCCATGCTCCTGGACTGAGGTGATACCTCACTGTGGGTGCCACATGTGATTCTTTGATGATCAGTGATGTTAACACAACTTTCATCTGCTTGATGCTCATCTGTGTACCTTCCTTAGGGTTGGTGCAATTTTTTTGTGTAGTAATGGTACTTGAAATTATGATATTGCTTACACATTCTGCATATTAATCATTTGTCAGAGATGGTATATCCTTTTCTGGTGCTGCCTCTGGCTTGCCCTGTACTTTATCAAACTTGTGTACTTTAGATGACCCTGTCTGTCTCATCCTCTATTGTGTCTTGTGCAATACCAGCTTCACTGACTTTGTTGTCTACAAAATTTTTTTCTTTTCTTCCAGTTGATGAATAAAGGTGCCTTTCATGATTGATCTCCCTCCCTGCCTCTCTGTGTATTTGTATCTTTTCCAATTTATTTAATTAGTATTTTGTAATTTTTTTATCTTTAGATGATTTTCATATCTTTAGTTAATTTATTATTAGGTGTTACTTTTTGTACATATTCTAAATGAAATTTATATTCAACTTCCTATTATAGCTCACTTGCTGTTGACATATTCTAGTGCATCTGGTGTTTATAGGTTCTTGACAATGAGCTGAATTTCTTTATTAGGTCTAGTATATTTTTTATGTCATATTTGTGATGACTTTTCAATTTTATTTTTTTAAAAGATTTATTTTAGTTTTATTTATTTGAATGTTTCTGCATATGTATGTGTATGTGAATTGTCTTACATTAAGTGCTGAGAGATGAACTTGGGTCCTCTGCAAGAGTAGCATGTGCTCTTAACCACTAAGCTGAATCTCCAGCCCTCACTGGAATCATTTGATATATAAGATTATGTCATTCTTCAGCAGTGGTAATTAGACATCTTTCAGTTTGGATTCTTGTTATTTATGGTTTTATCTGTCTGTATTTTTTAGGAGTTCCAGCATTATTTAGAATTGCAGTGCTTAAAGTGAGCATCCTCGATTTTTCTAGTTTTACAGAGAGTACTTTCACCTCTTCTCCACTCAGTATAACACTTGCTGCTTTCTTACTTTTTTTTTTTTTTTTGGTGTTTTTCGAGACAGGGTTTCTCTATGTAGCTTTGGAGCTCACTCTTTAGACCAGGCTGGCATCAAACTCACAGAGATCTGCCTACCTCTGCCTCCTGAGTGCTAGGATTAAAGGTATGCTCCACCACTGCCTGGCTTTCTTACTTTTTATATACAAATGAACTTTATTAGGGCTGAGGAGATGATTCATTGTGTAATAGTGCTTGCTCTACAAGTGTGAAGACCCAGTTTAGAATCTCTAGCATCCATAAAAAGCCAGGCAGATATGCATGTGCCTGTAACCACAGCCATGGGTGCCACAGACAGGTGGATCCAGAGAGCTTGCTGGCCAACCAGAGTGGCCAAACAGGCAAGCTTATAGTTCAGTGAGCAACCCTATCTCAAATTTTGGTGAGCCATTGAGAAAGAGAGCCTAGCTCCTTGCTCTGGCTTCTGCATAGGTGTATGTGCACATATATACTCACACATTCATATGCATGCATGTTCCCCAGGGGGAAAAACTATTAATTGCATTATATTATTTTACACCAAATTTCTTTAGTACTTTTACTATGAAATGTTGTTGCATTTCACCAGATGCTTTTTCTGCACATATTGTAAACCTATGGTATTGGTCCTTTGCACAGTTTACATGATGAATGGCATTATTGATTTGAAACCATCATGTATAGCACTTGGTTGTGTTGAATAATATTTTCATGTCTGTAAAGTTGACTCATTACCACTATGCTGAGGATTTAGACATTAATATTAATTAAGAACATTGGTGTCTCATTATTATCATCTGGACTTGGTACCAACATTACACTAACATTGCATAATGAAACTGGAACACCCTTACTATTCTGTTTTACATTTAAGGAAAATTGGTGATAGTTCTTTAAATGTTTAGTTGAAGTTAATATGAATCATTCTGTCCTGAGTCTGATTTTTTTTCTTTGCTGAGAGACATTTTATTACTTATTCAATCTCATTACATGCTATTGGGCTGTTAAGCTTCTCTGTGTCTTCATAATTCAGTATTAGTGAGGTAAATATGTCCGGGAAATGGTTCATGTCTTCTTGTTGATCAAATTTTGTTGTATACCACTGTGTGGATTAATCTCTGATAATCTTTGTTTTTCTGGGATATCAGTTCTAATGTCTTCTTTGTTTTGATCTTTGATTTTACTTAGTTAAGTCTCCCCCCACCTTTTCTTAGTCAAGCTGAGGGTTTGTTTTTTTATTTTGTTCATCTAGAAGAATCAGTTCTTCATATTACTAATAATTTAAATTGTTCCTTCATGTTTCTTTCAATAATGTTCACAATCTCTTTTCTTTTAGTAATTTTTCTTCTTTTTTCTTTCCTTGATCCTCTGCATTTGACCTAGGTTGTTTATCTGAGATCTTACTGCCTTTTTGATATATGCTCATTATTGAAAAGTAATATTTATTTTAATGTAATTAAATAGATTCCAAATAGTTCTTGTTGTGGGTTCCCCAAAAAGATAATTATCTTAAGTTCAGTTTTACAAGAATCCTCTTGAGTCTTGCTTTATGATCAATCATATCAATCTGAGAAGATTCTATGGACAGGCTTTCTATGGAGTACCATGAAAATACTCTCACAGGTTTGGAGTGCAATTTAATTTTGTGTCTTTTGAAAGTCTGCTTGAATGATCCATCCATTGACAAAATCAGGGTGCTAATCTGGCATTATTCTTACTGAGTCTGGCTCTCACTGTGGGTTTCCTAAGTTTGTGTTGTGTGATTTTGTGTCTCAACATGAAGCACATGAGCAGCTGTTCCTGCTTTTTTTTCCCTCTGGATTCTATTGCCATAAAATATCTTATCCCATCTTTCACTCTTCTGTGTAAATACTTAGTGAAGAAGTGAGCATTTTTCAGGGTATGTAAAATTAGGCTTCGTTGTAGTTAGCATCCATTGAGTCTGTATGAATGAACTTGAGAACTTAATTTATAAGTATTTAAGATAGTTATTGGCAAGGACATAACTACAGACTTCTAAATATATGCGCAGTGTATCTGTTTGTGTGTATGTGCAGGTATGGGAAGGTGCCCACAAGGGCCAGGAAGGGCACCAGATCCCTGGAACTAGAGTTACATGTAGGTGATTGTGAGCTGCCTGAAGTAGGTACTAGTAATATAGTTCACGTCCTGTGGAAGAATAGCAAGCACACTTATCTACTGAACCATCTCTCCAACCCCTAACTACAGACATTTCTGACTTGACATCTAGTGGTGTTCTAATTGCTAATTCCTTCTCTTTCTCAGTATCCTCCTGTGATTAAGGCATTTTTTCCAGTAATGCAAGTGTTTGATAACTTGTTTTTTTCCTTTTTTGGTGTGCTTATTGCTTGTTTATTATAGATAGTTGATTTGTAGTCACCATGAGGTTTAAAATATATTTTAATTATAACAGGCTACTGTGGTGATATATTGTGTACCCCAATAAACTTATCTGGGAATCAGAGGACAGAGCCAGCCACTAGATTAGACATAGAGGCCAGACAGTGGTGGCATACACTCTTAATCCTATCACTTGGATCTCTGTGAGTTGAAGGCCACACTGGGAACAGAGTCAGGCAGTGGTTGCATACAACCTTAATCTCTGCACTTGAGATCTCATGCCTTTTGCTTGGCAAACACACATGCCTTTAATCCCAGGAAGTGACATGGCTGGGTAGAAAATGGTATATAAGGCGTGAGGAGACAGGAACTGAGCAGCAATTTAACTGAGACCCTCACGGATGAGGACTCAGAGGCTTTCAGTCTGAGGAATCATGGATCAGCAGAGGAGTTGGTGAGTTGAGGTTGGCTGTGGATTGTTCTCGTTTCTTTGATCTTTCAGCTTTCACCTCAATATCTTGCTCTGAGTTTTTTCTATTAACAAGACCTTTTAAGATTTGTGTTACAGGCTCCGTGAAGTCCCAGTGACTGAATGTGATGAAACTATTCCACTTGAACCCTAATAAGCTTGATGCTTGCTTTGTTAACACTGACATGGTGCTTCCCCAAAGCTTTCCTCCATTCTGCTTAAGTCATCTTTTTGTTCTCTAACTACATATTGTCAACACAACATGTCTTAGACTATAGATTCTCTTCTGTGGTTGGCTGATACAACTATCAATATCCACTGCTACATTTTAATATCACTGTGTGTTCTTAACTCAAGGACTTGGGGCTCTTTTTAAATCAATTCTACTTTTTCATTAAATTTATTTTTCAGAGTATTTGAACTCATTTCACTCTTTTTCATGAAACTTTTCCCCATCAAGTTTCTTTAAAATTGCTGTTTCAAATTCTATACCCGATTTCTCTATTATATTGATGACCATCTGGCCAATTTCTGGCACCTTATTTTGGGGATTAAGTGAATACACCATGAAAGCTTTTGATGCTTGTTACTTTGAAAAGTGCAGTCTGGATTTAAGGATCGGGTATCTCACTTTTCATAACCAGCTTGTGCCTGGGCTTATCTGTTTCAAAAATGTCCTTATATGACCTCTTTTGCATTAACTATTACTGTTGTATTCCCCTCTCTCTCCCCATACCCACCCTCTCCCTCTCCTCCTCTCTATCCTCCTCACTTTCCCCATCTCTCTCCATATTTATATCCACAGTCCATGTCCACACTCAGGGAGAGAGACAGAGATATGTTTGTATATTTAAATATAACTTGCTGAGTTCATTTAGTGTTGCTAATATGTAGATTAGTTTAGGACCAATCACTTGAGATCAGAGGCTTGTCCCAGCAGAACATTGATTCTCTCTCTTGTTTTTAAAAATTAGTCATTACATGCCTATAGCTCTTCAGTAGTACCTTGTGAGATTTCTCCCATCAATACTGGGATGCAACCTGGTGTTACCATTGTGCAGGTCTTGCTTATGATCATTGTGCAGGTCTTGGTTATGATCATGCTGTTAGTGTTTTTTTTTTTTTCTCCGCATCAAAGAAATTTCATTTTGAAGAAGATTGGAATCATTACAGAAATTCACTACTGGTCAAAATTTGGATAAAAACTGACTATGGGGTGCCCAACCCCAACAGATACAGCTATAACTTAACTGCACTTAAAGATCAGGGAAAAATCACAGAAGGGGTTGGAAAGTTTGTAACAGCCAATGGAACAGTATGTCTGCTAAAAGACTGTGTCTATATATGACAGGAAGGCTGCACCCATGAAATCTTTTTGAAGATTTAAACAAACTGTTCTCTTTGCTTCTAAAGACACTTGCATTTGTTTCAACAATAGTCGATTCCTTAATCCATATTTAACACAAATCACTGTTGATGTGTTGTAGCTTTCTAAGTTCTAGAGGGTTACTCCGGAGAATCCTGACAAATGTACAGCAGGTGTATTTAGTAGAGATGAATAAGGAGAAAGACCTCATCTTTAGACTATGAGACCCCAGAGATCATTTACATAGACATTAGCATATTGCCATATACTGGGATTCTCCTACACATACAGACCTTCTTCCCCTGCTCTTATGCCAAATGTTCCTCATACTCTGAGACTACAGCTTACTAAGAAAAGGCTCAAAATGTGACAGGACCAAGAAGTACACTTCTATAATCTGTTTACCATTGAAGGGGACTCATGTCCATGAACACTGTAAGTGACCACTGATGATATATTCCTGTGGTATATTTATATCATCCAGGTGAAAGATTGGTCCTACATAGTTTCTTTCCACACTTGAAATGTTTTGGAAGCTCAGTTAATGAGCATGCTTATCAATTGGCACTGTTGGGATCTTCCCAATATTAGCTGTCATAAACCTGGTATTGCATTCAAAGGAAAGGTCCTATATTTAATGCCATGTCTAACTCAGCAAATGGGTTTATTCCATGCTGTACTTCCTTAAGTTTAGTGGCACTGATCAAATTCATCACTTTTTCTCTTTATATAAATGGTTTTTATTTTTCATTAAAATATAATAACATCATTTCCCCCTATTCTCTATCCTCCCTTGAGCCCTTTCCATGAACCCATCTCATGTCCTCTCAGATTCACAGTCTCTTTTTCCTGTTATTGCTACTATATGTCTAAATGAATATATATGAATATTCATATATATATAATATCTCCTTCTGAGTCATAAGTGTTTTTGACTACTCAGACTGATGCTGAAGTGATTCACAGCTAAACCACACAATTTCAGATGTATACACACACCAAGGACTTCATAGTTGGCACTGATGCAGTCTGAACCCTATATCAGTTCTGCCACCATCTAAAGTTTATCCTGGTGTCATGACAGATCCCAATTTTCCACACTGAGCACAGGACTAGCTACTTCTGTGATTTCTGAGATTAAGGCATTGATGGTAAAGGGGCACCAAAGCTGTCATTAATCTGAATCCTACCTGAGCCTCAGCCACCGGAATCAGCACTCTCCTAGAGACCATATACCCCAGACACATTCCACAGCTGGCAACAGTGTTTGTCAAAACCAAAGTCTGTCTCTGAGGTTTGCAAGTCTCCCACATAGTGGGAGAGGAGGCCAAGAGGCTCTGTCTCCCATCTCTAGCCTCAAACATGTCCATTTATGCTTTGGTGATATTGAGTACTGAATCCAAGGCTAAGTCCTTTGCTAGTTTTTCTGCCCCATCCCATAAAATTATACAATCTTGCTCTAAGATCTGCCAGTTGAGTTTGAAAGAGGAGGTAAAGCTGGTTTCCATGTTTGGCTAGTGTAGGCACTGTAGCTTACCTTAGATGTATAGGCGTTGGAACAGAGACATAGACTCTGTCACCTGCTAGATTTCATTGTGATAGACCTGGTATTTGGCTTCAAGTTCAAGGCCTCTTCCATATGGAAGGCATCTCCAGATCATGCTTATTGGCGTTAGAAGACAGGTGATGAAGATAGCTCTTTCCTACCTTATATCTTCAGTACATATTCTAGAAATATAATTAAATTATTTGTTCTCTTCCCCACTCCTCCTTCCATATCCTCCTCATGTCTTAAAGGCAACCCTCCTACCTGATCTGTAGCTCTTGTGAAAGAAATTGTATATATGGAAAGCTGTTGAAATTGCTATGTCTGTTGGTAGACCATCTCTAGAAGATTTTGTCTTTTCGTTCCATTTCCCAAAATTTAAACTTGGTTAATAATACAGTCTCTCTTTCTCAGAAGAAATATGTGATTATCCTGGATCCACCCTTATAATTCATGATTCATAATTATACCATCTTTTTCTTTAATGTCGTTATACCATGAGTACATTGTGGTTTCTTACTTAAAATTCTACTTTAATGAATGCCAGAAAGTATTGTTTTCTTTTCTTAAATGGGAGATATATCAAAATGGAATGTAATATTCCCTTTCCCTCTGTGATTAGAGAGGAGATAGCATGCATGAATTTTTAATTTATTCCTAAAATCTATTCACAACATGCTGTTAAAGTTTTATTAGACCCAAATTCCCCCATCTTTGCTTCTGACAAAGTCACTTTATTGTGTGGAAGGCAGTGGACATTTTAAACAATGTGAGGCAATAACTGATTAAAATAGTCTTTAAGATGCAACCAAGGAAGAAGTATAGATGGGGAATAATTATTATTTATTGGGTATATCAATTTGAAGTATTTATTTTTATAAATGTAATCTCAGCTGGATATAGGATATAGGATAATGCAGAATTGAAACCCTAACACGTCAGAGGGAGATATGGGAAATTCAGGAATTCAAGATCATTCTTAGCTCGAGGTCATCCTAGGCTACATGAGATAATGTCTCAATAAAATATCATAAAAATAAAGAAAAGTAGTACATATTAAAATGGTTGTGGTCCTGCTTTAAGGAACTGTGCGCAAGAAGGTGAAAATTTTCATACTGCTTGGTAAATTAAGGTTGACTTCTTTACGACCAAATATTAGAGGCTGAGTATATGGCTCAGTCAGTAAAGTGCTTGTTGTACAAGCATGAGGAGCTGAGTTTAGGTCTCCAGAACTCTCTTGAAAACCTGGGCATGTTGGTATAATCTGGGGAGGCAGTAGTTGGAGAACTCTGAAGCTCAGTTGTCCAGCCATCTTTGTCACAAAAAAACAAATAAAAAATGGAAAGTGAGACTTGATCTCCACCTCTGGTTTCCAAATGCACACAAATGCATATGTACTAGTATATGTGATGTCCACACCCATACTTACACCACACATTACAATAACAATAACACACACACACACACACACACACACACACACAGAGAGAGACACACACAGACACACACAACTTAGATTGTTCATTACTTGACCCTTGACTAGCTTAATATTCTAAGTAATACTAGTCCTTTGAAAATGAAATGTCTCCCATTGTTTTAGAAGGTTGTAGGCTGTATATGAGGGACCTACCTGGAGGAAGTAGGTTACTGTATCCTTAGGGTTTTATTGCTTGACCCTGGTAATAGTTAGATGACAGACATATGAACAAACAACTTCATATTTCTGTTACCACAGCTGAGAGCTATCCCTGCCATTCTGCCTTCCTTGGTGTGATGAACTGTATTCTAAAGTAGAGGCCCAAAGAAACTCATAAATCTTTAAGTTGTTTTTGTGCTTGGTATTTGGTCACAGTAATGAAAAAAGCAACCAACTCAGCATCCAGGCTATTAAGTCTTTTATGTACCAGGTTTGCTGAGTCCCCGTGGTAGGCCTTAACTTTTCAGAGAAGGGAATCAGGGGTGCATTGGGGGTGAAGACTGGGGGGGGGGGTCCAGAGGAGGGAAGAGAGGGGATCTTTGATTGGTGTGTAAAATGAATAAAACATTTCTTAATTTAAAAAAAGGAAAACTTTCTCAAGAATAAAAAAAAAGACTTCAAAGCTGGTCCTTAGATTAAAAAAAAATAAAAGTGGTAAGATTCATTATATCTTTTTGGATCTCATTGGTCCATGGTGATATGAGTATCATATTTAAGAGAAAGTTCAATTTTACCTCTGATTTCCTAAGTAACAGTGTTGACTTCTTATGTTTGCCCAAAACTTGCACTCTGTCTTTGTCCCTCGCCTTCACCACATCTTAGGACCTGAATTTGACCATCAGGACCACATCTTCTAGAGATGTGTGGGGACGAACTCAAGTCGTCAGACATGCACAGCCGCATGTTAGCATCTGAGCCATTTCTCCACACATGGATCTACCATAATGGAAATTTTCTTTACACAATTTCTACAGCTGAATTTGAATTTCTTACATATATGTTCTATTTATACTTTACATTAAATAGTTCAGTAAATTTTATGATTTATGGAGAACTGTAAAAAATTTGAAAAAAAATCATTTGACAAAATGGTAAATAACTCCACAAAACAAAACTAGCAGAGAAACTTTCAACTGCTCTTGAAGTCTTGATTGCTTGAGTAATTTTTTTAATCTCTGAGATTTTTTTTCTGTGTGTGTTAAGTGTCTTTGGGAAGATTCTGCACTTCAATATTCCTTGGTGTGCTTTATTGACAAACATGCCATTAGCCACTATTTGTGCTTGGATAAAGTCAGGTTACAGTCATTAAGTGCACTGATTGCAAGATTGTTCTTTATTGACTGCTAAAAAGAGTAAAGGGGATGTGACTTCATCAGTGCAATAAAAAGAAAAAACTCTGAAAATAATGTTTAACTTCCATTTTTCATGATTGGAAGTATTTTTGATACATTTTAATTAAAAAAGAATCCCATCACTGTCTTTCTTCCACTCCTTTCCAGGCACCTTCCCTCCAACTAGGCAAATGCTCCCCTACTCACACACACACACACACACACACACACACACACACACACACACACACACACACAAAACCTGTTGGGTCCATTTTTATTCTGTGTGTGTATATATGACTTCAGGCCTGACCACTTTGTATTGTATAATCAATAAAGAGCCTCATCCCTGGGAGGGGCCACTTCTCCATTTCCTGCCAGACATGCACTAGGCGACTGTAGTTCTCTGTCTAGGTGTGTTGCCCCTCAGTGTTTTTCCCTTTCTGCTTTACCATATTTCTTGATCCGCCCATTGTGGAAGTCTTGTTTATGCCTCCGTTTCTAGGAAAAACTATTTCCCAGCAGTCTTCTTGGTATTCTAGCTCTTACTATCTTTCTGCTCCTCTTCTTCTTTGTTCCCTGGGCCATAGATTCCAAAGCTGAGATGTTCAATGTATCCACTTCCCTAGATAAGCATATAATACATTCTAAATCTTAGCCTTTAAAACTACTAATAAGTGGAATTTCCACAGCTCATCTAAGAAGTGCCCCCTTACAGCAGATGAAGACTCCCACTGAAAACTACAACTGGTAATCTGAAATCATTCTTGGATAGCTAAAATTTGAACCCAATTACATCTACTAGTAATAAATTTAAGCAATTTTGTTATAATCATTGGTGTCATGACTCTTGGCATTACCTTTAGCTTGGGCCACTTCAACATATAAAAGAGGGGGCTGGAGAGATGGCTCAGCAGTTACAACAGCGTTTCTGCTTTCACAGAGGACCTGGGTTGGATCCCAGTACCTACATTGAGTACCTTAAAATAGCCTGAAAGTCTAGCTCCCAGTAGTTCTAGGTCCTCTTCTGGTATCTGCAAGACTCTGCACACTTTTTAAGCATACGTGCATACACACACACACACACACACACACACACACACACACACACACACACTACACAATAATTTTAAAAACCTGGAAATTTATAAAATAAACTTTTTTAATAAAAGGAAATTTGTCCTCACTTAAAATCACCCCGAATCCATGGACACACTTGTTATACTTGTTTCAAAATTGTGGTTATATACCAAAATACAGACAGATGAAATCCCACACTTTGTATAGTCTGATCAACATTGACAAGAATTAGAGTATATGAGAACTTAAAAAGAAAATACTGAAGAGATGAACCATTAGTGTTTGACTGGAAAACAATCTGGTTACTGGGGAACTCACCGATGTCTAGCTTCAGTGCTTGTGTGTCAAATGAAAGAGCCCAGGATTTAGCCTCAAACATCCATGTTACCCACTTATTGGTGGCCTTATTCTTCTTTACATAGGTGTTTCCAAAAACCCTGTAACTCAGACTCCAACCAGCAATCAATGTAGCCTAATTCATTATATGATGCTATAGGATTCAGACCTTCTAAGACTGAGTTATCAGGAATAGAAAATCAAGCTAAAGTACTGTCTCAGTGTTTCTATGTATCTGGCCTGCAATAGTTGGTCAATATATGTAGATTATTATAGCTATAGATTATTTTCATTGCAGATACAAGATGATTTAACTGCCTAGGTAATCTGGGATAATACTATTGAAATTTGTTGGATAGAAGATTGATGTTTTATGTATTAATTTACAAAATATTTTTTAAAAAAATATTTGCTTGTTTATGTATTGCATTACATGCATGCCAGAGTCTCATATTTAGACAGTCCTAACATCATATAAGAATTTAAGACCACTTTTTAAATTTATCATGTAATTACTTAAGTATTCTTTTCTTAATCAAGACTTCTTTGGAATGTGTGACTTCTTTTACTTCCTGGTGCTTTAAAGTGTGATAGAAATTTAAACATAGGTGAGTCTGAATGTGTGTGTGTGTGTGTGTGTGTGTGTGTGTGTGAGAGAGAGAGAGAGAGAGAGAGAGAGAGAGAGAGAGAGAGAGAGAGAGAGAGAGAGAGGAGCCCATGGTTAATGGGATGTTTTTGTTTTTGAAATTGCCATTACTTTTATAGTAATTTGGATTTTTTTCTTTTTCTATCTTTTCTGTTATTTCCTGGAGACTCCAACATCTCACATAGGGTATCTGATTTATAAGTCAATGCCTTGCAGGGAATAAAATGGGAAATAAATGTGCCTCTCATTCTCTCTCAGTTGGAACAAATATCAGTTGAGTCATATTGAGAAAAAAGCAGCAGCAATTTTAAATTAGTGAGAATCATCTATGAATGTACACCCTGAGAATCCTCCATCCTTTACTGTCTACTTTAGCAAAAGACACACACTCAGGAAAAGTGCATTCATTCATTGACCTGAAACATGGAAGATTTGATTTGAAATTGTAGAATAGTAAGGCTTACACAGTGAAACCCTGTGTCCAAACACAAAACCTTTTTGAAATGAAGATTTTGCTTCCTAACTTCATTAACCACAAACAAACAAACAAACAAACAAATAAATAAATCAGAGTCAAGGGTAGACTTCATGTCTAGTAGTAGATGATCAACACAAAATAAACTTAATGTAGTATTCTAAAAGGAAAAAAAGAAGAAAAGAAATTGTAGAAAGTTCTTCACTGTTATGTTCTTGTTACTGTTTCAAAAATATTGGTTCACAAAAGTTAGAGTAATGTGTGCATTCTGGAAGATGCTATACCGGTGAGGGTCAGTATCAGGTCACAAACAAAAGCCACCTCATCATCAAACAGCCTCCAGCCTGGGCTTATGTTTGTTGTGGGAACTAAATTACAATGAAATAAATCTAGCGTTAATTTCTTTTATGAATTTTTTGAAATACAATTACATCATTTCTCCCCTTCCTTTCCTTCCTCCAATTTCTTTCCCTACTGTGGAATATTTGTTTATTTAGGCAAAGATGTGTTACATTTGTTTAGTAAGGATGTGTTGCATGTGTGTTAATTAAGCAAAATTTACCTGGGCTCAAAAAGGTGGGGTTAGTAACTACTTGACAGGAAGTAGTAGGGAGGAACATAGCACGGGGTTTTCAGTTGGGAAAGTTTGGAAGGAGAGAGGCTTATGGGGATGCCAGCTAAGAGAGAATGTTAGTCAGTTACTGCTCTAACTCTATGAGCTTGCATATTTTCACCCTACTTTTGAAACTCAAGTTTTATTAGAACAATAGAAATTTAAAGCTACCTTTATTGGCAGCAACAGAGACATTGTCTGTGGTACCAGAATTCCATCGGGCTACAATAGCTGGTCTGCTGGTAGTTTAAAGAGCAGACACTGTGATGAAGTTAAAAGAGCATTTTGGTGCCCCATGCAGCGGACTTTCTTTAGGGCCATCAACCAGCTCCCAAATCAGGACACAAAGACTTATTAAGTATTAATGCTGGAACTTACCTTATGCTTATCCAAACTAGCTTTTATAACTTATTTTAGCATGTTTCTCTTCATCTGCATTTTGCCTCAGGGCTTTTTACCTTTCTTTTATTCTTTATGTCTTACCCTATGTCTGTCTGTCTGGTGGCTGCCTGGCTGGCTTCAGGCATCTCTCTCTTTCTCCCTCCTTCTCTCCTCTCTTCTTTCTTGATCCTAGATTCCTTCTCCTGCTTATTCTTTCTGCCAACCAGCCCTGCCTATCCCTCTTCTGCCTAGCTATTGATGCTCCAGCTTTTTATTAGATCAATCAGGTACCTTAGATAAGCAGAGCAACACGTATTTACACAGCTGAACAAAATCAGCATAAACAAATGTAACACATCTTAGACTAGTAAAAGTAATATTCCACAACACTTCCCTTTAAAATTAATGTCCTCTTTTTCTTTGACTATTATTGTTACATATATATGTACAAATATATAAGTACAACCTGCTGAGTCAGTTTAGAGTTGCATATATATTTATGTATGTATACATGTATACACACACACACATATATATATAAATTTTTTATTCAATGCTGGCCAATGGCAAATTAAAGAACTTCTTCCCGAGGAAGATAAATTCTTCCTCTCTCAGCTATTAACTCTTCACTCTTTGGTTAATCATGCTATCATTAGAAAGGAGACTTTTCAGATTTCTTTTGTGCCCACAGGAGGGAAAATAACTAACCAGGGAAGGATGCATGTGACAAATACCATCCATATCCAAACTTGTCTTCTCAAATTAAGAAGAAAAGAACATGGAAGGGGGAAGAAGGCATAGGGATCAAGAAGATGAACAAATAACAAAACTGTTATTTTCAAATTATTATTTTGTGTGTGTGTGTCTGTGTGTGTGTGTGTGTGTGTGTGTGTGTGTGTGTGTGTGTGTGTGTATTTCCTGTGTGGGTGAAGGGGTTTGTTATAGCCATATTATGGAGGTCAGTAGACAAACTCAGATGTTGGTCTCATTTCCCACCTTGTTTGAGACAGCATGTCTTCTTTGCTATTGAGTTTGTCAAGTTAACTGGCCCACAAGCTTTCAGGAATTCTCCTGTCTGCAACTCCCTGTCTGATTTTGTGTAGGGTTTGGGGCTTCCAACTCAATTCTTCACACTCAGTCATCTACCCAGCCCTGTTTCTAAATTATCTTCATTTTACAAGGATTTTATGTTTTCATATTTAAGTTCTTGGGTAAAGGCAGAGCACAACGTTTGTGCCCTAGTTAGCTATTCTGCCATGTGCTAAAGGAAAGGGAAAGGAACAGATTACCTTGCTAACACCAATCCATCTATTTCTCCACCTTGATATTGGTCATAAATATCAAAGCAAGTTCTCAAGTGCAGCTGCTGCATTCAAAGTTCAGTGACCCCATACTTTTGGTCTATAATCCTGGGAAAGCCTGTTTGTTTCTTTGAGAATCAGAACTCTTCTCTGAGAAACAATGGTAGTAATTGATTATAACTCACAGATTTCTACAAAGAGTTCAATAAGAGAGAATAAGTGCAACTGTTTTGCAGAGCACTTTGTGTAGCAAACATGTCCAAAATGGTTGGCTTATATTCCTGAGTGATGTCATCAATGTTGAGCAATGGTAGTGGTGATTTCTCTCTGCATCTCCTTTCTTCTGTGGCTCCTTAAGCATGACAATTACCCCATGAATGGAGAAATCTAGATATCAGCTTTACTGGATTAGCCAGGTGTGATGGTTAGTTCTAATTGCATTTGACACAATCTAATTTTACACAATATAAAATCACTAAGAATAGAGGGATTAGCTAGATCAGTGGTTTTCAACCTGTGGTTCATAACCCCTTTGACAATTCTCTATCTACAAAAATATTTAAATTGTGATTCATAACAGTAGCACAATTACAGTTATAAAATAACAATGGAAATAATTTTATGGTTGGGGATCAACACAATGTGAGGAAATGAATTAAATGGTCATAGCATTAGAAAGGTTGAGAACCACTGGCCTAGGTCATGTTGACCTGTGGGCATGACTGTGGGTTTGATTTTGTTTACTGAGGTAGGGAGACCCAAGCCACCCTTGGTAGCCCCATTCCCTATGCAAGTGATCTTGGGCTGTGCCTGAATGTAGAAAGCAGTTTGAACACTAAAACATACATTAATATTTATCTGCCCTTTACTGTGGCTCTGCCATGGCCAGCTGTCTCAAGCTCCTGATGGTGTGTCTTGATTGTGATGGTAGACTGTCATTGGACTATCTGAGGATAAACGAGCCCTTCCTCTTTTAAGTTGCTTGTTTTCAGTGTGCTTTATCACAGCAATAGGAAAGAAACTAGAAGATCGTGATTGGCTAAAGAAGATAATAAAATGTCAAGCAGTGTAATGGGTGCAGATCATACAAGTTAGACATATCTCTCTCCCTTATACCAATTTCCCAATCCTGACAACATTGATGGAATGCTTCAAACCTGTGAAGCTTGCTTCAACTAATTGTATTTTTGTGGTATCTTTACCATGTGTCAATTTAGACTAAGAGTACAGACGACCTTAGATCTTAATAGAAAATGAGATCAGTTTTAAAGTACAGCCTGAAATGGAAGCATGCAATTCTTTTCCTTTAGACATCAGTCTTGGCCAATTTCTAGATTATTGGAAAATCAGATATTTGGAGGCTTTGTGAGAACATCAAATGTACGGTTGTTCTGGGGAGGTCTGAAGAGCTAGGGACATGAGAGAACAGGAAACAACATGAAGCATTGGTAGGGCTCTTCTCTAACCCCAAACACCACAGTGGCTCCTGTGGACTCACAGGTTGGCCACTCGTTTTGTGCTTAATGCAGGTCACACAGCTTTTCAGGTCAAGGTCTCCTGACTGTTAGTCATCTTTGTTTAGGAGTCTGGACAGATTAACATCCTGCTAAGGTTCACTGTCCAGGAAACCCCAAGGATTTGTGTTTTGAAACTTCTAATGCTTTTGCAAAATGGACTGTCTATTTCATCTTTTTTTGTCAGTTGTACTTTGTTAACAGAAAAAAAAATTCATTTCTAGAGTGTCAGACTTCCTGTATGTATTACGATGAGTGTTACAAAAAATGTTAAGAGATTCTCCCATTTCCTCTCATAAAAATATTCATTAGCATGGATGTTACGGTTGTGTAGCTTGGTCATCTTGTGGAGCAGAGGTTACCTCTGACTCTGTTACCTGTTTGGGGAACCCTTTCATTCCACTGGGCTGTCTCCTCCAGCCTTAATAGGAGAGGAGGTGGGCTTACTGCTACTTTATATGCCATAGCTGGCTGATATACATGCAAGTTCACACTTTTCTGAAGAAAAAGAAGGAGGAGTGAATGGGGGATAGAGTGGGGGCTACTGGGAGAAAAGGAGGGAGGGATGGGAAGAGAGAAGAAAAATAAATCAAATTGAACATGTCAACAAGGAAACTAAGTGACTTAGCAGGCAGAAAAGTTCACATATAAAAATGTATACTGTATTACATAAAGATTCTTAACCACAGAGAATGGATCAAGATCATCACAATTGGTTTTTACTTTCCAAAATGATAAAAATCATAAATCCTATGTGACAATTAGAATATACACCATAGTTCACATCAGACACTTACAGCTCTGCAGAAGTAATTTTCTCTGAAGGGATGAAGGAAAAAAAAGAGTGCTTCAATTTTATGTAATTGAAAATCTTGAAAATGTAGATCATTTTCCAAGAGGCTCCTTCACATATGTCAGTGTATGCAAACTTTCCATACCAGTTCCAGTATCAGTGACTTTAACTCCATGTAATCAGAGGAATCTGTGGCAGCAACACATTTGTGATCCATTTGAATATTGTAGTCACATATACATAACTTTAAAAAATAAGTAAAAAAAGTGTGTGAAATTTAAAAATATTCTGTGGCTGGGAAAAATGGATCAGTCAGTACAGGATTTTATTTGCAAACACAAGGACTTGAGCTTGAACTCTAGTTTCCATGAACTCCAGATTCCATGTTTTCCATGTTAAAGCTTAGCACAATGGCATGTATACATCTACTCACTGATGGTATAAAAATCTGGGTCTGGTGGAGTGTGTACATCTATGCACTACTGATATGAAAATCTGAGTGTGGCAGTTTTACTCACTGGTGGTATGAAAAGCTGGGGATGTTGGCATGAGTATAGATACACATACTCTTGCTGTTAGGAAGAGACAGAGATAGTCAAGTTCCTGAAAGTTTGCTGGTCAGATTCCCTGACCTGTGGGGTCAAGTTCCAGGTAATAAGGCACCTAGTCTCAAACAACCTGGAACCTACAGAACAGTAACCAAAGTTTTCCTCTTACATCCATCTATACACATTTACACATTCAGATGTGCACACACATACATAAATGTACCCTGGATATCCACTCTTTCATGTACAAATAACATCCTTATTTCAGACCTAGTTTGTATTAATACTTCTAAAGGACTATTCTTTATGAATAGTTTGAGATGTTTTCTAATGTGATAATAAGTGAGATAGAAACAAGGGATGAAAAAAGTTGAAGAGACACCAAGTATATTACTAGGAGCACTGGTTTGTGAGAAACAAGGCTGAACTCTAAGTGATCACGTAGTTCTGAAGCTACACCACATTGAAAGGGGGAACAATTTTCAATGAGATTGCCTGCATCCATAAGAGAATGTTAGCAGTTCTTGCCTCATAATATCTAGAAAGGGTATAGAAGGCATTGTTTCAAATGATGTATGATGCTGATGTCCTATTTAGCTTTAACTGTGAATGTGACACAGCTTAGAGTCACCTGAAAAGGGAATCTTGATTTTGGGATTCTGCAGATCAGGTTGCCCTGTGGACATTTTTTGTGAGGAATTTTCTTGATTGTTCATTTATGTAGCAGGGCCCAGCCCATCATGGCCATCACTAATCTCTGGGAAAGTTGTACCAGGCAGTGTATGAAAGCCAGATAAACATAATATGGATGTGAGATGACTGGCAAGCAGCATTTTTTTTTGCATGGTTTATTCTTTAGATCCCTGCATCTGCATTCCTGCCTTGACTTTCCTCTGTAATGTACTGAGACGTGGAAGTATAAGCCAAATTAAACCCATTCCTCTCTAGAGATGTGCTTTGTCAGGCGGTGTTAGCACAGAAGCAGAAAGGAAACTGGAGGGTTAGCAAGACAGTTCAGAACTTAAGAGCACTTACTGCTTTTGCAGAGCCCTCCAGTTAAGTTTCTCCATTCCATACAAGGTAGCTTATGACGACCTAATATTCCACATCCAAGGAATCACACTCTCTCTTCTGGCCTCCACAGGTTTCTGCATTCACAACCACCTACATATAGATATACCCACATATACACAATTATAAATGAAACAAATCACAAAAATATATAACTAAAACATACTGGTAAATACACATTTCAAAATAAGTACTCTTTTGAAAAGAAAAGGGAAGGGAGCAAAATTTGAACTAATGAACTCATTCATAAAAGAGTTTGAAATAAAGACTCAAGTTTACAGGGTGGAGCCAATGATGAAACAAACCTGAATTTGGGATTTGCTATATTCAGGATGGGTGATATGTATAGAAACACATGGGTAGAGTCCTGGAATATACTTTCCCTATTTCATTCAAAAATTTCAGAAGCACTTCATTTTGTGTTTTTGTTTCCTATTAGTTTCTTAAATTTATTTCCACTAATCCTCAATTGGACCTCTACTAGAATCTCCTAGAATATCACAACAGGCCAGTAAAAGCATTATGTGGTCTACACTCTGGTTCTCTTTACATCTCCTGCTATTGACACCATTACTCATTCCCTGTGTTAGCAGAGCTCTGGAATGCCTAATAACCTACCCTGCAAAGCTTAGCATTTATTATCTATTTGATCATATGCATATATACAATAAAACCTACATCACTAATTGGGGAAAGAAGAAGAAGAAAGAGAAATGCACTTAAATACTCATTTTACTATATATTTAACACTTACTTTTACATCCCTAAGGGACAGTATTTTTTTTTTTTTGAACTCACAACACAAATCTTTCAATAAATTGCTCATCCTGCAAGCACAGGTAACTGAGATTGATCCCCAGAACCCTTGTAAAATGGACAAGGGTGGTGGTAGGCACTTGAAATCCCAGTGCTGAGGAAGCAGAAGAAGGAGGATCCCTGGAGTTTAATTGACAGCTAGCCTTGCCTGCTTTGTGAGCTCCAGGCCACTAAGAGAACTTGCCTCCCAGAGACAATGGTAGAAGGCACCCAAAGAATGATACCCAAGACTGTCCTCTGTCTGCTACAATGGACACATGTCCGCATGTACTTCCTGAGGGGAATAGAACAAATTAACTATGAACTCACCAGTTAAAACAAATCATCATTTCATTGTTTCCTGGGGGGGAAAATCAACTTGCATTAAAATATTCAATTAGACTATAAATTTTTATGAATTCTATTGATAATATAAATAATGTTTAAATAACAGATTTATCGTGACAATTGGAGAGTTATGAAAGGTTCTGTTGAAACATTTGGAGAGAGTCGGTACAACAATGTAACAACAATCCAAAATAAACTTAAATTAGAATTTTAACTGTAAATAGTAGTTTCCAGTCTTTCCCTAATATTTTTAAAATTTTCTCAGTGGTGCTTTTTGCATTTTACTTTTGTTTTTTAAAGAACTATTAAAAATAATGTTCATTTTAAATGCACTTGTGTGTTTTTGTTTTCCTATTAAACTCAATGTATGGCTCATGATGCAGATAATTACACTTACATATTTATGTGTTTTATTTTGTGTATTTATTTCCTCTTCTTTATTTCTTTAATGTATGTGTTCATGTGTGTGATGTGTGTACACATGTTTGCAAGATACATATGCTTGTAGAGACCAGAAGCAGATGTTGGGTGTCTCTGTTGGGTGCCTTATTCCAAGACAGTGTCTCTCACTGCACCATCAAATGACCATTCTTAGGTAGGATTACTGTGCATCAAGCTATCAGAATCCACCATTCTCTGTTTTCTAGGTTTGTATCTATCAGCCAACCAGGCCTGGCTTTAATATTTGTGTTTGTAATTTAGACTCAGGTCTTCATGGCTCAGCAGCAATTCTATTACCAGCTCAGTCATCTCCCCAGCCTCCATTGCTCCATTACCACAGGCTCTATATATTTATATTCATGTTAATAATTTTTTCGTACATTTCAGGAGGATATAAAAAAAATGACCTCAGTTAGTTAGTGATAAAGAGACCCTCAATGAAGCTAGTACACTATTATCCACTCCTACAAATTCTTAGTGGCTTGTTATCAATAACAATAATTTACTTACTCAACGAATATGTGGAATCAGTGAACTCATTTAGAATTAGAAAATATGTAGATAGTATTATCTGGAAAAGGTACCAGAGGCTAAACAATGCTGGGACAACTACCATATCAGTTAAACCTCCTGTCACTATGACCCAACACCTGACAAAGACAGCGTCCCAGAGGAAAAAAAAAAAAACTTTTTGTCTCATGGCATCAGAAATATCAGTTCTTGGCCACTTGGTTCTGTTTTAGAGCCAGAAGTGAAGAAGAGTACCATGGTTCTGGGAGAGTGTAGCAGAAGCTGTCCATCTTATGGTAGACAGGAAGCATAGAAAGCCCACAAGTAGCCAAGGAAAAGTCCTGCTCCTGGTCACCCACTTCCTTCAGCAGATAGTTTTCCAACCTTCAAAAGCAGACTTATGTATTGGAAAACATACAACCTAGCATAAAAAGTGAGATGAAGGTCTTCATCTGCTTTAGGAGTCCATTCATGAGCTTTGGTAGTCTATGAGTCTTTTCCACTTGTACAAAATTCCCTGGACACCTTTTTACCATTTAAGTAAAGACTCCATTACTTTTATTAAAACTTTCACTATGTTTATAGTAAAAAAGGTCACTCTTGCTCTGTAAGGCAATAAAATAGACTAATAAAATAAATGGTATTTTCTTTGCATATTAAAATCTTAAGAAAAATTTTGATAATAATAAAAAGGCAGAAAAAATCTGTGTTTTATTAAAAAGAAAAAGTAAACCTACAGATAGATTAACACATTATTATGTACAAACACATATATAAATACACATACTCTACACACACAAATCAAATAAAATGAACAGATTTGGAATAAGTAAGTAAAAACTGAGAATATTTTAATACATTAAGAGTTACCTATATTTATTCTTGTTTTAGGGGGTGGGGGTACAGCCCTGTGACTCTACAAAGTTGAGCTGCCATCTATTACACACAGTTCTACTTGCATTTAAGTGCTGGGTTAAAAAAGAACAACTCCATTTTCAGCACCCCAAACTTCTTACTTAAATGGACACATTTGGAAATTGCAGAACAAATACACTAAAATTACTTATTTTTTTGGTTAGAAGAGTGAATATTTAAAAAAATTAAATTTGCGCCGAGCGGTGGTGGCGCATGCATTTAATCCCAGCACTCGGGAGGCAGAGCCAGGCGGATCTCTGTGAGTTTGAGGCCAGCCTGGACTACCAAGTGAGCTCCAGGAAAGGTGCAAAGCTACACAGAGAAACCCTGTCTCGAAAAACAAAACAAAAAAATTAAATTTGAGTGTTATAGGAATATATCATAATGTGTGTTCTCAAAAAATAGATCTTTTTATGAGACAATTTTGAAACATGAACATGACTTAACTTAAAACTACATATATGTCTTTCTGAGTCTGGGTTGCCTCACTCAGGATGAATTTTTCTAGATCTATCCATTTGCCTGCAAACCTCATGATATCATTGTTTTTCTTTGCTGAGTAGTATTCCATTCTGTATATGTACCAATTTATTTATCTATTCTTCAGTTGAAGGGCATCTAGGTTGTTTCTAGGTTTTGGCTATTACAAACAATGCTGTTATGAACATAGCTGAGCAAGTGCTCTTGTGGTACAATTGAGCATTTCTTGGGTATATACCCAAGAGTGGTATAGCTGGATCTTGGGGCAGATTGATTCCCAATTTTCTAAGAAAGCGCCATATTGATTTCCAAAGTGGTTGTACAAGCTTGCATTCCCACCAGCAGTGGAGGAGAGTTCCCCTAGCTCCACATCCTCTCCAGCACAAGGTGTCTTCAGTGTTTTTGATCTTAGCCATTCTGACAGGCATAAGGTGGTATCTCAGAGTTGTTTTGATTTGTATTTCCCTGATGATTAGGGATGTTGAGCAATTCCTTAAATGTCTTTCAGCCATTTGAGTTTCCTCTGTTGAGAATTCTCTATTTAGTTCTATAGCCCATTTCTTAATTGGACTGTTGGTCATTTTGATGTCTAATTTCTAGAGTTCCTTATATATTCTGGATATCAGTCCTCTGTCAGATGTGGGGTTGGTGAACACCTTTTCCCATAAGGTCCCATTGCCTTGCTGACCGTATCCTTTGCTCTACAAAAGCTTCTCAGTTTCAAGAGGTCCCATTGATATACTCACTCATAGGAGGATACTAGATGTGGAACAAGGATGACTGGACTGCTACTCACATCACCAGGGAGGTTACCTGGAAAACAGGACCCCAAGAAAGACATGGGGATCAACCAATGACAGAGAAATGGATGAGATCTACATGAACAACCTGGATATGAATGGGGGTAATGAAGGGCGAGGGTCGAGGGAAAGAGAACTTGGGGGAGCAGGAGATCCCAGTTGGATCAAGAACAGAGAGGGAGAACAAGGAATAGGAGAACATGGTAAATGAAGACCACATGAAAATAGGAAGAAGCAAAGTGCTAGAGAGGCCCACAGAAATCCACAGAGATACCCCCACAATAGACTGCTGGCAATGGTCGAGAGACAGCCCTAACTTACCTACTTTGGTGATGGGATGGCCAAACACCCTAATTGTCGTGCTAGAAACCCCATCCAACGACTGAGGGATCTGGATGCAGAGATCCATGGCTAGGCCCCAGGTGGAGCTCTGGGAGTCTAATTAGTGAGAAAGAGGAGGGTTTATATGAGCGAGAATTGTTGAAACCAAGGTTGGATAAAGCACAGGGACAAATAGCCAAACGAATGGAAACACATGAACTATGAACCAAAGGCTGAGGGGGCCCCAACTGGATCAGGCCCTCTGAATGGGTGAGACAGTTGATTGGCTTGATCTGTTTGGGAGGCATCCAGGCAGTGGTACCAGGTCCTGTGCTCATTGCATGAGTTGGCTGTTTGAAACCTGGGGCTTATGCAGGGACGCTTGGCTCAGCCTGGGAGGAGGGGACTGGACTTGCCTGGACTGAGTCTACCAGGTTGATCTCAGTCCTCGGGGGAGGCTTTGCCCTGGAGGAGGTGGGAATGCGGGGTGGGCTAGGGGGAAGGGGAGGGGGACGGGAGGGGAGAGAACAAGGGAATCTGTGGCTGATATGTAGAACTGAATTGTATTGTAAAATTGAAAAAAAAAACTACATATATGATGCATTGGTCCACAGGAATAGTAGACACTCATCATTAACTTATCTGTAGGTAAATCTGATGAAGACCATTTAATCTATTTTCCTGTACATTCTAGTAAAGTGCTTATATCCACTTAACACACCTGGTACATTTGTATAAATAATCTAATTGTAGTCTAAACAGCTTTTTGATAGAAGTGTGTTACACAAATTAAACCATCATTTTGTAGGTGTGAAGGTATTCCCTCCATTATGAAGGATATTCTCTCAAATTAAAGTTAAATCAATCAGCAATGAATGCCATGAGTTGCAAAATCAAAGCTTTGTGCTTCTGAATAGTCGGTTAATGGGTTGCTTTTCCCACAGAGGACATTAGCTCTGCTGTAGGAGGAACTGCTCTGTGTCTTCCATGTTTGGAAGGAAAACTGATTGGAGTTTTTTATTTATGTTTTCCTCCAAGCATTAATCGTGTCGATTACACACGCTGCCTCATTTTCTCACTTTACACTTGTTTTTAAAAGTAGAATATAGGGGCAGGAGAGATGGCTAAGGTGTTAAGAAGTTGTATTGATCTTGTAGAGGACCTGAGTTCAGTTCCACATAATTACTTTAGGAGGATAACAGTGGCTTGTAATTCTGGCTGCAAGAAACCTGATACCACTCGTTGACCTCCCTGGGTAACTGCAGACATGAGCACACATACCTATGTATATGTGTATGATGCAAAGATTTTAACATTTTCTGTATAAGCAAAATTCTATGAATCATGCTAGGGGCCACTTAGTAGTCAATGGCTAGCTGCAAAAACCTTGAACTCATTTATATAATAAAGTAATTGAAGCATTAATCTAGTTAATCTTATCAATAAAAAAATTGGGAGTCAGTAAAAACCTAAACTATCAGAGAAGCAGGGGAGCAGCCACAGTCGCTTCCTATCTCTACCTTTCCTTCCCCCTAAAGGGCCAAGATCCTCTCTCAGCCCTGCATTACTACTTCCTGTCTCCTGTTTTCTATAGTCCTCCATAACTCTATGATCAGCTAGTTGTTAGTTCTGCCCTCTGACCCCAAACAGGCTTTATTTGTCTGACCACAATCAAAACATCACACAACATTTTCCTCTTTTTGTCTAAATAAAAAGGGAAGGTTTTAACTAACATAGTAAAGCTATATACAATAAGTACAATAACTATATACAAGGCATATATATAAGGCAACCATTACATTAACAATGCCCAGTCCATTTGCATTTAACAAATTCAGAAAAAATATCTATCCTACCTTAGTGAGTCCTAAGTGTTGTACCTAATTCACTTCTATCCTAACTTGTATTACCAACCCAAAACTATCCTTCTATGTCTCTCAAACTTATATACTTTACACATCTTTTGTGAGTTCCTTTTCTGAATTAGGTAAGAAGGAAAACTATAACTATATAGTCTTCAACTCATCACAGACCTGAGCAGATAAAATTACCTGAGTAAACAGTATGCACAGAGCAAACAACTTCCTAAGAAATGACAGAAACAACTGCCTGCCTGGACAGTCACCAAAGGTTCCTCTGTAATGTTGGGACATCCATCTTTGGGCAGACATGTCTCATTGTCATAAAAAAAGAACCTCATGTTATTAAAATATCTTAAATGCCATATTCTGTATATCTCTGAAGTGTTTGAAGAACACTATCTAAAATATACCTGTTTGACCTTGAAAACATACCTAACATGACTACAAGTTTGATTGTAATAGATGACTACCTACTCACCTGCATTTCTTTATTATCTTAAATAGTTTGTAATAATAACTTCAAAGGACTAGAAAATTACATTACATTGGTAAATGAGCTGTATAGATAAAATACCTTAAACAAGAGTAAAAACAAATGTACAGTATATTCTAACAAAAATAAGCTTAAATTTGTATCAATATATAAAAATATCTTAAATAAGAGTAGAAGCATATATATATATATATCGTATAATAAAAATAACTTCAATTATGTATCAACATACAAAAATCCATACCAATGTAAAATATTTAGATTAGTGTTTATTTGCTTTTTTGGTTTAAATGTAGATTCAATAATTTACCCTTTTATTCCATCATTTCCATATTCCCCCTTTTTCTTTTAAGAACAAAATCCCTTAATCTAATCTCCTTTGTTCAGTTTTTTTTTTCCCTGACCATTAGCAATAACAACTTGTAACCACCCCAGTCAAATGATGACAGATATCCATGGCCCACTGAACAACCAAAAACAGCACACCCCAACTCTTAGGACACTGTGTTCTTAAAATTATTTCCTGATGTCTGGGCAAGATTGCATCATTTGGGGACCCTGAAAAACATGGGATAACTGTCATGTCCTGGGAGAGCTAGTTGTATCATTTGTTGTCCAATCCCTGTGTAATGGGAAAGTGCAGGACTTATCTCAAGTTGTGGCTACAGGAGTCTGTGAGGCTGGACCATCTCAACTAGCTATCTCAAAATTGTCCTGAGCCATTTGTATTCCAAAGACAATATTTGGGTGGTGTTTGTCAGCTTAGTGGCATTACCACAATCCAGGTAGAATTGTCACTGTGGAGCCCCATCATCCTTTTGGAGATTTTCAAGGTTGCTGTTAGATGTGGTCATGGTTCACTGCAAAAAAGTTAAACATTTTAAATGTCATATGCAACAGATCTCCAATAGGTTAAAAGACCATAATTTGACATATACATCCAGAGTACATAAACCTAATTCCTAGTTACCTGATAGAGACTCAAACCCAAAATCATATACAAGAAGCTAGATGAAGCCTTTTTCTAAAATTTGTAAGTAAACTATATGTCTATTAATATCATGACAAAAACTTTAATACATATATATTAATCTTATAATTTTTGAGATATGTTTATACCTTAAGAAAAATATTTAAAGAGTCAAAATAAAACCACAGAATTATGAGATCAGTGGCAATAGAATAGTCCCTTAATTTTGGTTTTTCTTCTATCCCATATCAGGTGGCTCTTCTGATATGAGAGAGAGATTTTTTATTTTCTTTTAACAAGTATGTTTTTAGGTTTAGAGAAGGAGAGTGCCACACTATAACTGTAAAGTCCATTTTAATATTTAATTGAACCGTGACTACAAAAACCCATTTGCATTGTATGTCTGTAGAGAACAGCAAAAAAACAACATTTAAGAAGATTTATGACATTTTATCCTGTTGGATATGTGGTATACCAATAGGTCAATTTACTCTTTTTCTTGGGAAATTTTTCTTTGGATTGTTTGTCCTTTTTCTTCAGATGTCTCATTTGTCCAGTGATCCTCAGATTCCTTATCTGGATGCCTTCATTCTCCTGGAAAGACAAAAACAAAGCCCTGCCCCAACCCTAAAATTGGAGAGTTTACCTTTTGGTAAGTTATATCAGATCAAATGAGAAGCATTTGTTAATCTTCTAAGTTAGATTAGATTGAATGGTCACACTAGTTGATGAACTACCACATTTTCTAAGCAAGAAGTCTCTCTTGTTCAAATCTAATCTTTAATGGTACCATAGCTTTTCTTCTCTATGGAAAAAATAAAGCAAAACCTCTTCCCCAATATAACACATATCCTGGTTTCCATCTGGAGGTCAATGCCTCTTTAAAGTACACAGGCTGATTAAACTCAGCAGTTTTTTTTTGTTGTTGTTGTTTGTTTGTTTGGTTTCTTTTTTTTTTTTCCTTATCCAATGCCTCTCTGAAGCTGTTGCTTCTTTTTCATTAGCATTTAGAAAATTCAACATCAATAAAGCATTGTGCAATCTCTCTCTGAGGGCCTTTATTACCCCTTTTTGTTTATTAAGCATATCTTTTAGGTTCAGTTAGAGCTATCTATAACTACTTGCCCTGTAGGATTGTGTGGTATACTTGTAATATGATTTTTGTTGTAATATGCAAAAAAACTGTTTCATTTTACTAGAAACATATGCTGAAGCCTTGTCAGTCTTTTCTTTTTCTTCTTTTTGATTGTTTTATTGAGGAATTTTTATTCATTTTATACACCAACCACACATCCCTCTCTCTGCCCTCTTCCCGCCCCATCAAACTTTATCCCCCAACCCACCCCAAACTCCCTCCTCCAACAAGGTATGGCCTCCCATGGGGAGTCAGAAGAGCCTGGTACATTCAGTAGAGGCTGATTCAAGCCACTCCCACCACATCAATGACATCATGAAATTTGCAGATAATGGATGGAACTAGAAAATATCATCCTGAGTGAGGTAATCCAGACTCAGAATGACAAATATGGTATGTACTCACTAATAAGTGGATACAAAATGTAAAGCAAAGGATATCCAGATTCACTGCTCCAGAGAAGCTAGCTAACAAGGAGGACCCTAAGAAGGATGCATGGATCACCTTGGGAAGGGGAAATAGATGAGATCTCCATGAGTAAACTAGGGATGAAGGGGGCTACAGGGGGTAGGGGTTGGGGGATGAGAACATAAGAGAATGGGATGTTCAAGCTGGAACAGGGACAGAGTGGGACATCAATGAAAGAGATACCATGATAGAGGGAGACATCATGGTGATAAGGAGAAACCTAGTGCTAGGGAAGTTCCTAGGAATCCACAAGAATGACCTCAAATTTGACTACTAGCAATAGTGGAGAGAGTTCCTGAACTGACTTGCCCCAGTAGTCAGTCTTAATTTGTACAGGTATCCTATGACAGCCATAACTTCTAACAACTGTGTGATTACAAAATCAGCCTTTTTCATAACACAGAGCAGTTGCTCATTGAGATATGTATCTATAGTACAGTGTACACATTTTAATTTTCCAAACTGTTCAAAATGAAGCACATCCATTTGCTAAATTTTGTTGCTTTGAGTACCCTTTAGGTTACTTTCTGCAGGTAGTGGAGTTTGGTTATACAAATAATAAGTAGGACATTTTTCTTTATAATTACCTTGGCTTGTTGCCAAGTGGCAGAAAAATCTTTTTTCAAACCCTTGCTATCAACATGATATTTCTTATAAAATTCTGATGCTTCAAACACATTTTCTACCAATAGCTGATCAATTTCATCATTACCTTTTGCTACAGGGCCTGATAGACCCGTATGGGATCTGATATGTGTGATAAGTAAGGGATGATTTCTATTCCTGGCTATTTCTTTTAACTTAATAAATAACAAAGTCAATTCTGACTTATCTGGAATAAATTCAGCAGTTTCAGTATATAAAACAATTCTTTATGTATATTGAGAATCGGTAACTATATTAAGAGGTTCTGAAAAATCCAATAATACCATGAAAATAACATATAATTCTGACTTTTTAACAGAATCATAAGGACTTTGAACCACTTTATTCGAATTTCCTGATTTATAACCTGCCTTTCCTGAATTGTTTGCATTAGTATAGAATATAGGGACTTCAGAAATGGGTGTTTCCCATATAGTGTGAAGAAGGATCCAGTTAGTTCTTTATATAAACTGAATTATCTTGATTTTGGGATATTTGTTGCTAATCTTGCCCTCCCCAAATTACTGCAAGATCTTTGCCAATGTTTATTTTCTGCCCATAAATAGGAAATTTTAGTAACAGGTACTACAATTTCTGCTGGGTCTGTTCCTGCCAGTTGACTGTCTTAATTTTCCTTTGAGAATAAACTCAGAAAACTTTTCTACCTAGATTTTAATGATTTACTCTCTTTGTGTGGTAAAAATACCCATTCTAAGATATTATCTTCCCTCTGTATTAAAATTTCTGAAGGGGAATGCATAGAACATTAAATACCCAGAATACAATCAAGCTCTAGATCCAAATAATCCACACATGTGTTCACAATTGATCTCACCTAATTTGTATCTTTTGGGGTTGAATTTTTTGTAAACACATTTTATACCCTAGATAATTAATATAATCTTCTCTTTGTATTTTTTCAAGAGCTATTTGTAATCCCCTATAAGGCAAAATTTTCTGTATTTCAATCATTTTCTCTAAGGTGTCAATATTTGAAACAGCTAGTTAGATGGTAAATTTTAGATTGAGGAAACTGATTATGAATTATTTCCAATAGCTGTTCTACAAAATATTGGCACGGGATGGGACTGTTTAACATCCCTTGTAATAGTTATTATTTTTAATTTATTTTATAATTTAATTTAATTTTACATATCAGCCACAGATTCCCCTGTCCTCCCTCCTCCAGCTCCCCCCCAGTACCCCCCCAGTACACCCCCCATTCCCATCTCCTCCAGGGCAAGGATTCCCCTGGGGATTCAGCTCAGCCTGGTAGATTCAATCTTATTTAAGCCTTTCTTCAGAGCAAGTACTTACTATTTTCTGAATTCAATGAGAAAGAATTGCTAATCTCACAAATAAGAGTGAGTCAAATGTTTCCATTGTCCAATCTAGAAAACAATTAATTGGAACCTTAATCCTTAACACCTTAGATTTAAAGATGTCACATATCTGTTCATTATAAAGTAAAATGAAGAACAATAACAATGAAGTGTTTATGGTATCTGATCAGCATTTAGTAATGTGATTCTTATAAGAGTGATTGTAAGTTTGACCATTCTATTACCTTGACTTAATTTTGACTTTTTTTCTGTGTTAAATCAGACTAATATATTGATTCTGGGGAAACCTTAGTCTAGAAATTTCTGTAGCTGTTTTATTGAATTTTCCCAGAAATGGGTTTCTATGACTATTTAACTTATAATAAATTGTTTAAGAAAAATAGTTTGACTTAGTCAGAAAGCTATATGTGTATATATGTCAACAAACCCAAAATTAGGTATAACCATTTTTATATACAAAAAATCTTGCATAAATATCTGAAGTGTCAAATATCTCAAGAAAAAAAAAAAACCTCCTTAAATGTCTTGATTTCTTCCATTTTTCTTGTCGGCTTTTGGCCCATCTCTCTCTCTCTCTCTCTCTCTCTCTCTCTCTCTCTCTCTCTCTCTCTCCTTACTTTTAGTAGAAAACCCCTTTAATATGTTATTTTTTATGTAATTTTATTCAGTTAAAACAAACAAAACATAAATAGTATGGTTGATTCTTATTTATAATGGACCTAGAAATAAAACCAACAAAACACTCACTGTTTCAATACATATCATGTCAAGGAACATATAATTGAGTAAATGGTTTTATTGTCATTGTAGTTGTTGTTTTGTATTGTGTGTGAATTGTGCACAGCCCACTTGGCAAGGCTGGCACACAGATCAGATATCCATTCACCAAAGAAAGAGAGGACTGTCTATCAGAGGAAACTGTACTTTCCTCTTTATTACTGTCACATACTCTGGTGCCAATAAAGCTGTCAGGCAGATATTTTTGGCTTAAATACCCCTGGCAGTAACTTTATTGAAAATCAACACAAATCATGGGCCACTATCAGCTCTTACTCCCTAAAGAAACAATTAAGTCAAAGTGGCAGCTTAGCTGCCCTCATGAGGGGAAACCAGATCTCAAGGTTGAAGTACAAGGCGCTCTGTCACAGTGGTCCAGCTGCCATCAGGTCAATGTCCTTTCTTTACTTAATTTCACTCGTATACTAGTCCTACTCATTTTCTAAAAAGAGGAAAGAAGCAACAACAAAAGGCTAATAGAGCTGTCAGGTGAGCACTGTGCATAAAATCAATCCCATTACTTCAAGGAGAATGCAATGCTAATGTCCAAGAAATGCTCATCTCTTTGTGGGTCTTGGATTTTACATGGCTTCTCATTATAACAATCAGCCAAAGCTTCCACAACATGCCTCCTTACAAGTTCCTTAATAAACAATTATTTCAAACATTAGAGGAATGATCAACAGTCCATCATGGTTACTCATTATTTTAACGTGACACAATATTTAGCAACTGTCAAATTGCTGTTAGATTCATAGGATTCCCTGACTGCTTTGATAATCTGGAAAAGGGGGGTGAAAGATGTGTTTAAAACAGTATCCTCTAAAGTGCAGACAAATGTGTCCTGAGACAGAATTAAATTCTATATTCTGTGATTCTATATCCTTAATCTACGATCTATATATTCAGGATCCTTTTGGCATAGCTTAATAACTGCATGAATATACTTTGTATTTTAGTTCAATAACAGCAACAAAATAATAATAATATCCTAACGAGGCCAGCAAGTTTCCTCAATGAGTAAAGACACTGGCCACATAAACCTGATGACAAGAGTTCCAAAGTAGAAGGAGAGAACTGACTCCATACAATTGTTCTCTGACCTCCATATATGTTCATTCTGTGTATATACTTGCACATACATCACACATGCACAATAATAAAAGAAATAAATAGAAAGGATTTGTTTTATTGCTTTTTAGTTATGTATTTGAGTGTGCATGAGGTGTTATATGTGCCCTTGAATTCAACTGCCCACAACATCCAGAAGTATAGTATCCCCTGGAGCTGGAGTTAAAGGTGTGAGCCAACCAAATTAGGCACTTTAAAACAAAATCCCTCAGGTTTTTGTCAAGTACAGAGGCAGTTCTCAGTCTTAGTCACCAATCTGGTCCCTAAAAGTGAAATTTAAAAATTATATCTTGGGATAAATAATTAATAATAATACTAATAATAATAATAATAATAATAATAAACCTTTGTGTTCCAAGTTGGTCCACAACAAGTTTCACAGGCTTATGTGTGACCAATGAAGATGAATTCAGGTTAGTATTTGATATTCTGGAAGTTGACTTGCTACTTTATTCATTCATTCATTCATTCATTCATTCATCCCTTTAGTCATTTCAGCTGTCATAAAGCTATCCAGTAGCTTTAGGGTGAATACTATGGAGATAGGTAGGAACCCTAAATCTGTTTCCCATCATAGCAATTGGTATTTTTGGACCTCAGCATCAGCTTATATCCAGTGTCTTCAGTGTCCAACAGATATTTAATTAATAGGCAAAATGAAATACATGATTATGTGTTTGCAGTGCAGAATGACTGCTCTTAGCAAGGCTCACACTTAAATATTGAGGAAATTAAATAAGGAACCAAGTATGAGGAAGCCAGTGGTTCATAGCAATTGTCTTCCCCCATAAGTCTCCATCTTTCTTTAAAAGATGACGTCATGTGTAAACTGGGAGTCACCCATCACCTCGGAGAGAAGGACTGGATAGTGAAATCCCCAAGATCCTCCTTGTGTGTTTCTCTTCCCCGTGGTTACAGGGTGTGCTGCTGTGCTCTGCTTTGAAAGTTGGCGCTGGGGATCTAAATTCAGGTCCTAATGCTTGTACAGTGAGCTGTTTACCAGCTGAGCCATCTTTCTATGCAAGAAGCAGTTTTTATAGATGATGCTTTGTTCTATGTTATGAAAAATACATAACAAAGATAGATGGAAGACAAACACAAAGAGTTGAGTCTCATTATTCACTGAGGTCTGTGCTATGGACTTGTGATGAGTATAGAATTAGCATACTATAAACCATTGGCTCTATGATAAAAATACAGAGTTGTTCCTGAAAGCCTCAGCTCATTCAACTTTTGTCAGTCAGTGTGTGTTTATCACTGTGATTCACATGTTCATCTGTGCAAAGTCTATTGTTGTTCTAACACTGAACTCATAGCTCACTGTTCGGAAATTCAGGCCTGAGAAAAATTCATTTAGTACACATATTTTCTTTATAAGACATGACAGTGCTTTCTTTAAGTTACTACACTTGTGAGCCATTACAAACACCAAAATGCAAAATAATAATAATAATAATGACAGTAATAATATTACAAAATAGACCATGAAAAGGACACCTCTTCATTAGAGGACTGCTAAGATATGCAGACAGAGAGAATCATCTAGCAATATTCCCAGTGGAGAACTGCTTCTTGGTTGCTTTAGATTTTTCAAAGTTCTAAGTAAACCACGTGAGTAACAGGAAGAATCAAGGGTACCAAATGTGTCCGGCAGTGGTGGCACACATTAATCCCACCACTCAGGAGGCAGAGCCCGGCTGATCTCTGTGAGTTTGAGGCCAGCCTGGTCTACAGAGTGAGTTCCAGGAAAGGTGCAAAGCTACACAGAGAAACTCTGTCTTGAAAAAACAAACAAACAAACAAACAAATAAAACCAAAACAAGAGCAACAAAAAAGTGTAGCAAATGTAAAATTAAAGAAATCTGTGAGTGAGAAAAACTTGAATTTCCTAATAATTGTGACATAGTGTGCATATGTCTATGTCTGTGTGTGTCTAATATACCTTACATGGCAATAATAACTATGGATGAAACCTAATCAAACAAGGGGCAGAGATGGTGATTCTGTGACAAGTGTGTTTGATAGTAACTAATTGTGTCTCCATAGTACAACAGCTCAAAAGAACTGACAAAAGTGCCAAGCAGATGTTTACCAGAAAGGATACCAGATAGGAGACAAGATGTTCAGATGCCTCAAGACTGTGTTATAGGGGGCTCATGTGAGGATCGGCAGGCTGAAGTGGGTGAGTAGATTGTGAAGAAGGTGGGTGCAGAGAGCTGGCAAAGGAGCAGGCCCTGCAGCATTAGAGAAGGCAATGGCTGATCAACCACTACACCTTGTAGAAGATGAATGGTACAAGGCCTGATGAAAATGCAGCATTTGCAAAGAATATACGGAAGGTTGCTGAAAGTCAAATTATCCATTCAAGAAACCACCAAACCCCGCATTTTAGAGTGATTGTTTCACTGACAAATAATGGTGCTTTTCAACAGCTTTGTCAGGAGTGCTCATGTTTGGGCTATGTTGATAGACTTCATAGGATTAGTTGATAGTAAACAATCTATAGAAATCATTAAATTGATGGTAACTTTGTGAGTTCTTTGTGAGAGATGGGAAAATGGAATCACATTCAAATAGAGGGAGACAACTGTGTAAGGTATTTGGAGGAAAAGTCTGGAAACTACATAAATTATATAAACTTATATCAGAAGTCAGCATCATATGGAAGACAAAGTAGTAGAAGGAGAAGCTGATCATATGTGTTCAGAAGAAAGAGGTCTAGAAATTGAATCCCACATGTGAATTAGTACACAAACTTGGATCTTAGTACTTGTTAATATCTACATTATCAACATGGAGTCTTACCACATGCTGCTTGAGTCCATAGGTTTCTTTGAGTCAGTTCCTGCGTTACTATTATATGGTCCTCCTTAAAATCTAAATGGAGAGGTGAAGATATCATAGAGATAAAAGAAATCACATTCTGTATTAAAGGCCACAGCATGTGATTTCGCAATCTGTAGCAACAAAGGCAAAATCTTACAACAAACATGATTTAGTAATTAGATGAGGTGGATCTGGTAGTGGGCATCATTATTTCCAGGAACAAGGGATGGTAAGACAGGAGAACGGCCATGTCCAAGGCCAGTCTGGCAAACTTAACTAGACCTTATCTTAAAATAATAAGTAATATATGAATAAACAAATGAGATTAGAAATGTAGCTCAGATAGAAAGCATTTGGCCAGCATTCACAAAGTTCTTCTGGGTTCTTTCTCAGCACCATTTAAATATAGGCTAAAAAAGAAAAGGGAGAAAAAGAATCTTACTTGGTTGGTTCTCATGGAACTCACTTGTGGTGGCAGGATGCTGCTTCATTGGTTGTCAACAGTAGATAGTGTGAAGAGGATCTTAGCATCTTTAGGTTACTTGATATCAGACTCCTTTGGCTCAAATCTGTCCTCTGACCAGAGTCTCTGTTTAGCTCAGCAAGTGGCTTTATTTTGTAACACACCACATACCATTTTAGAAGCTATTGTTTTAGTTATTCTAAAAATACATTCTTAGTCCTTCCTTTTTCCAAAGTATCTTCTGTTTTTAAACACTTGCTTTGTGCAATTTTGTCTGTGTTTTGTGTGATTTTCAACGTATTTGGCATCCACTTGGTTTGCCTTCCAAAATTCTTACCACCCACCCATCTGTTTGTCCTTATGCCAAAAGTCAGAAAACATGGCTCTCAATTCTTAGCTCTAAAGTAAAAAGTTAGATAAACTGGAGGAAAATGGAATATTCTACCATCAAAGGGCATACAAGAAGTGGTCATGAGTTCTGTATGAAACTCACGTGCCCAGTGCTTTATATTATGCACTTAAAAGTGCTTTGGCCTTCAGCCTCCACATGTTTCTCCATATCTGTAGCTTTCTATCATTTTTGAGAAACAAAGCTTTTAATTAATGTAAACCCTGAGTTCACCACTTGCCCAACTATGTTTGTCAAAGCAATAAATCACCTTTTGTTTCCAAAATCATGAATTTAATGTGATTAGCTGCACCATATTTTTGAAGATTTTTTTAGTGTGTGTGTGTGTGTGTGTGTGTGTGTGTGTGTGTGTGTGTGTGTGTGTGCCACCTCTGTGCAAGTGCCCGAGGAGGGCAGAAGAGGGTCCTGGAGCTATATTGTGAAGCCTATGCAAGAGCAAGGTGTGCTCTTTACTGAGCCATCTCTCCATCCCATGCTTCACAATTTTTTACATAGAAATTCTTGATTTAACCAAGCAAATCACTAAGCAACTCAAAACTGAACTAATGCTCTGAATATTATCTACCTCGAGGTGTGCAAAAAATGTTATGAAGAGTACAATGTGTTTTAAAAGTGAAGATTGCATTTTAAATACATAAATTATAATTTAGAATATATTTATAGCAGCATATGTATTCATATACATGTTTTAAATACATATATTATATCCATGTATAAAATTTAATCATCTTCCTTTCTCAGAAGAAGATTGATATCTCCAGTTTGCTGCAATTCATCATCTCACTTTCTTAATATCATTTCATATATTCATCAAAATTAGGGCCTTTATTCTGGAATCAGACGGAAATGAAATAAAGTCTTTGCTTTTCTCATTTGCATAATTGCAAAATTTTGATTTATGTATTAACCTGGCACTAATTCCCTCTCCTTCTTGGCTGTGTCTTTACAGTTAGCAGTAAGCTTATTTTTTTCAGTATATTAGCTCTCTATTACTAAATTTCAGTTTGAATTCTTTGTAAATTTTTTTCTTCTCCCGACACATTCTCTCTGTCTCTTTCCATCAAATAGGCTTCTGTTGTGGGAGTTTATTAGTTGCTTTCTGTGAAATAAAGGCGCTTCTGTGTTGTGCCATGGGGTGCTTGCTGCCCTGGCTTTCAATGGCAAACCCTCGCGGCTTCTTCTTGGGCACAGTGTGCAGATATGAGAGATCATCGCTGTAGCCTAATTACATTAGTCCAATAAAGTTTTTCCCCTTGCACAGTCCTCCTCACTCTGTCTCTATCCTTCTTTCTAAATAATAAATAAATAAAAGGAGCCAAGGACCTGAGAAAGCATTCGGTGTGTCAACCCCTTGCTGGGCAAGCATGAGGACATGATTTCTGATCTCCAGGATCCATGTGAAAGCATGATCAGCACCTGATGCTATTTCCCCAGTGCTGTGGAGTAAAGACAGGAGGGAGCCCCAAGCAGATAGTGAGCTCACTGTGAGGCCCCATTTCAAAAACAAAGTGCAGAAAGAGAGAAGAAAGTGATTTTGATATCAAACTATGTCATCTACAGGTGCCAGCACAAACTAACATACCTGCAAACACACACACACACACACACACACACACACGAATGAATGAATAAATAAATAAATAAGTAAATAAATAAATAAAATGTAAAGTGAATTTTAAAAGCACTTGAAGCACAACAATTAGCTTGTTTGGCCATCTCATCACCAGAGTAGGTCAGTTTGGGCTGTCTCTCGACCATTGCCAGCAGTCTATTGTGGGGTTATCTTTGTGGATTTCTGTGGGACTCTCTAGCACTTTGCTTCTTCCTATTCTCATGTGGTCTTCATTTACCATGGTCTTCTTTTCCTTGTTCTCCCTCTCTGTTCTTTCAGTCCTCGGCGGAGGCTTTTACCTGAAGGATGTGGGAATGGGGGGGTGGCTGGGGGAAAGGGGAGGGTTGTGGGAGGGGGGAGAACAAGGGAATCCGTGGCTGATATGTAGAACTGAATTGTATTGTAAAATAAAATTTTTTAAAAAAAGCAGTTGAAGCTGCAGTACATTCTCTGCCCTGACCTGAGGAACTACAGACATGCTTCCTAATGAAAGACCAAAGCTTCTTTTACATTTCAGAACAAATAAGGAAGACAGGCACAATGCATGCATTTCTATGGCATGGAAGAATCAGGTGGGCCCCTCGCACAGATATTTCCCCTCATATCTTCTTTGATGCTCACATTAAAAAAAATATTCTTTTGGACCCTAAAGACAGGACCAAAACAGGGTGGATATCAAGTGGTAAGTCAAAAGGCTGGAAGGGAGAAGTAGGAAGAAACTGAGCATTATATCAAGCCATCCAGACTCCTCCAGTCAAAATGGTTATTCCACAAGGCTGGTTTAAGAGCTTTTAAAATGGACTTGGAACCCTTTGTACCAAGTATTTGTCCTTTCCCAATGAGAACTTAAAGATGAAAAATCCCAGTATTAAAAAAAATGATGATTATTCTGAGAGACTTCAGGCTAAATATATTTTGAAGCATACCAGAACCCCTAGTTTACTGGACCTTGTACACCCAGTGGACAAGATATGCATAAGATGCATTTTGTAGTTTCTATTAATAAAGATTCTTAGTGTGTATACTTCCTAAGAGCATTGCAGAGCACTGGGTTCATGGTGAATATTAAATATTTGTCACACAAGCATACAAACAGAACAATAAGAAAACTACCAGTGATAATGAAATATAGGGATCATTAATGTAGCCTTAATGAAGGCCTTGCTTCCTGCTGTTATCAAGCCATTCAGTTGTTATGCTTGAGAGAATAGCTAACAGAAGGGGTGTGTTCAACAGCTAACACAGCTACTTGGAGAACCTCTCATGGTGGATGTTGACAATACCATAGACATTTTGGAGGGAAATAAAGGAAAAAATAAAATTAAAAATACAACAATAAAATAGAATTGTCTGGTTTTTATCCTTCTGGCTAACAATGTGAACCAAGCAAATGATTTTGAAAGCAACTTAAAAGTATGCAGGAATGGTCAGAAAAAGACAAATCAATAAATAATTTCTGACATTTAGTCAAAACATTATTTCAGAGTTGACATATTGATTTTATAGCACTTGAAGTGACTTTTCCCCAAAAGATTATTTTCAATCATTTTTAGTATTAAAACTTAGTTTCTTTTTGTCACATTTTCCCACATTTGATGAATTTTAGTACAACATGCCTTTTAAAATTATGTCAAAGTCTATTGTCATCATGTTAGTTATACTCAGACTAATCTTAGCTCATGACCAAATGCCTAATTTATTTCACATGAATCATATATTTCAAAGATACCTCTTACTGTCCTGCTGGTTTAAAATGGAAGGGACTGTAGCAGGAATCTTAGAAGGTCTTATTAATAAAATTAAACCTGAGGCCAGTTATTGGGGTGAACATTGGAAGATCAGAGAGACAGAACAAACCACAGCTAACCTCAGCTGACCAACTTCTCAGCTGATATTGATTCCTCAGACTGGAAGCCTCTGTGTCCACATATCCGAATGGCTTTCAGCTGAATTGCTGCTCCAAACCCTGAAAGCTTAACCAGCCAAATACTTCTAGTTTTTGGTCCTCACGCCTTATATATCTTTCTGCTTTCCACCATCACTCCCTGGGATTAAAGGCTCGCTTTTTGGGATTAAAGGCATGTGCCGCCATGCCTGTCTGTATCCTTGAACACATGGATTTCTGCCTCTGGAATGCTAGGATTAAAGTCGTGTGCTACCACTTTCTAGCCTTTATGTTTAATATTGTGGCTGGTCTGTCTCTGACCCCAGATAAGTTTAATAGGGTGCACAATATTTTGGGGAACACGATACCACCATGCCTCTACACACTCAATTAAGTGCTAATAAATGTATCTGCTTTCCTGGGGTGTTTACAGTAGCTATTCAGCCAAGAAACCACAGACCTTAAATGGATATTAAAATGCATAGAGACCATGAGTCATGCCTGATAGTTCCTGATGGTTAAGGACCCACAGCAGCAGTCTCATGGTTTTTGTCCTTTCTGAATTCTACACAGTAGCAATGACATAGTTGGGATTGTGTCTTGTGAAGACCGAGGCTTCTTGTCATTGATCAGGCTGCTCAGTCCAAACTAAGTTTTCTTTTTGTTGAACAGAGTGTCATGTATCCCAGATTAGCTTCAAACTAGCTTATGTGGCTGAGGATGGCCTTGAACTCCTGATTGTTTTGTTGTTCCCTCCCAAGTGCTGATATTATAGGCCTGAAAACCTTCAGCGTTAAACTGCTGATTCTTGAGTAAAGCATATACAGTCAGCATACTGAGCAGAAACAATGGAAAGGCCAAGAGCCAAAAGCACGAAAAACAAACAGCTTTGGTCTCCACTCCTCTCCTCAACCATACAGTCAGTCAATTAAAAAAGTGGAGGGGAAATAATCCTGCTTAACTTAAAATATCAGTATGTAAATTTTGATGTTCAATGTCTGTAACAAGAATATCTATAACAAAATATCTGTAGATATCCATTATAATAGCAACATGTACTTTATTAGAGACCGATCCTTCCAAAAATATAGAATAGTGAAAGGAAAATTATGTTTGAACTTACATACCTAAATTCTTCATTCTTACTTAGAAAAATCAATAATCACAAAACAGGATGCTTTCTTTTAAATGTTAATGACAGTATACAATAAATAAACATTTTAAAAATGAACAGTGGTGGTTCTTGAGAGATGCTTCACCAATTAAGGGCAATTATGACTGTTCTGGAGGACCCAGGTTTGGTACCCAGTACTCTTAAGGTGGTTTTCATCCATCCATAAGTCCAGCTTCAGAGAATCTGACTCCTTCTTTTACTTCCAAAGTGACTAAGAATGCATACATGCACATGATACATATACATACAGATAAACAAAACATACACACACACATACATCTAATGTTGTTGTTTTTTCAATGAACAGCATGTTAGGGAGATCACTCCATTTCTAAAGTGCATGCATTGTAAACCTGAGGACTTGTGTTTGATCTCTAAAGCCTACAGGACAAGCCAGGCATGATGGCACCAATTGAAATTGTAGTGCTCAGGAGGAAAAGACAGTGTGATACTTGCCTTCATTAACCAGACAGCTTAACCTGCTTGGCAAGTTCCAGGTTATAATGAGAAACCCTCTCTCTCTCAAAAAAAAAAAAAAAGAGAGAGAGAAAGAAAGAAAAAAGAAAAAGAAAGAAAGAAAAAAGAAAAGAAATAGGAGAACAGCTCTTGAAAAATGACACTCAAAATTGTCTTCTGCCCTACACACACACACACACACACACACACACACACACACACACACACACACATCATAATAGCAAAATAAATGAAGAGTAAACAGAAAAGTTTGATTATTTTGTATGAGCCACTTCCATTGATTATATTGTTTTTTTTTTTCAGACCACTAATTTCATCTCTGAGGTTATAAAATTCAAAGTATGGATACTTAGCTGCTGGGTATTCTCATGATTTAATTTTTCTTTCTAACTTGTAACAAAGGCCCTGTTAGCTCAGACTCCCCTGAGTTAATTAATTTGGGGTCTTTTAAAAATCAGAAGACTGTACAAGCCGAGTTCTATTTTACTTCCATCCAATTAAATTTCACAGCCTGTACTGTCCCCATCTGCCCCTTTCTGATAAGCTTTATTCAGAATTGAAACTCTGAGGAGAGCTGATCTGAATTTAATGCTATTGTTTCTAAGAAATGTATCCCATAGTTAAAATCTTGTTGTTTTTCTCTAAAACAAAGATCTTCTCTCTACATAAAAGGAGTCATGGTTGCTTAGGGCCAGAGTTAGACAAGTTTTATGCTCTGTGAATGGATTATAGTTACTAAGCATAAGAGAAGTGCAGAGGAAAGATAGCCCACAGTGTGCTCAGGAAGCCTGCAGTTTTCAACACTACCTTTGGTGCCAGCTGCCTCTCTGCATTGTGCTGGAATACCATTCTAATCAGTGCAGAGACCAGACACACAATGTACATAAAAAAAATGCTTCAATCCATAAATCCAAAAATGAACACCCTTGGATTTGAAACTATTGTTTTCTGAAAGAAAATATTTTACAGGATCACAGATGGGTGAAATTTGTGGAAAGAGAAATGTGTGAATGGATTGAACCAGATTTAAGGAGATGAGGGAATTATTGGTGCCTCTCTCTGTAATAATATTACTGGAAGTTCTCCTCATTCCCATCACCATAATACAATCACAACAGTGAGAGAAACCTCCAGTGTTAACGAGGGTCTCTTTGGGTATTTATTTCAATGTGGTTTTTGCATGAGTGAGCAGATGTGTTTGCCCATGTGGGTAACACAAAATGGTCGTATTTTTGGCAGAATGTCTTTTACTGATTCTTTGACGATTTCAAACATGTAAATGATTCCTCTTGATCATATGCACAACAACTCCTCCCTCTCAATTTGCAACAGGTATCCTAAACACATCTCTTTCCTCTCTTAATATCCTCCCATTTTTCTGTAGTAACACACTTATTGGTCTTGCCTAATTGATCTTGTTGACTTGAACTTGTTCAGTAACTACAGCTGTGGTGAGTTCATGGGGGAACTAGCCAAGCCATGTCCAGAACACAGAATTTCCCAGCACCCCTTACCCTTATCCAGCTTTTATAATTTTCTGCCCCACTTGTGATATTCCCCAAGTCTATGGTAGGAGGATTGTGCAGATGTCCTATTTAGGACTGAGAACTTTACAGACACAGATAGGAGGTCAGTTTTAAATAAAAAACGATTCTCTTACTGAACCTGGATGCTTGCCTTTTCATTCAGGCCAGTTGGCCAGTGAATTCCTAAGGGCTCCCTTGTTGCTATTTACTCAACACTGGGATGAGAGGTACCTGCCCTCACACTGGACTTTTACCTTTACATGGGCCCTAGACATTTAAACACAGGTTCTTGCATGCCAATGGCAGTTTCCCCTGAGCCATCTCCCCAGCTCCAGTATTTGCTTCTAGGATGTGAATGTTTTGGTGAGAGTAAACATAGTGCTCACAACTGTGAATTTTTAAAATTCACTTTTCTCCCACACAGGAAAAACATACAAGCAGTAGGGGCAAGTTGTATGAAAGGAAGTCTAAGTGGATATAATCTGTTCTCATTTCACACATTCTCTCAAGATGCACATTTTGTTCAATTTGTGGCCAAATGACTCACACTTATGTAGTAAAAAGAAGGTTCCCTTCACTCGTGAATCAAACATTTCCTGAGCACCTGCCATTTTGCAAGGCATGGTTTTAATAGATATACTGTATGTTATATGGATGCTGCAATTAATCTCAGTCTTTATAAAGATTATGTATCTCTGACAGCTGAACAACTATCAGCACATTATATTGCTTTGCGGAGCTACAGTGAGGAATGAAGAATATGGTTTCTGAGACTATGACAGTGATGTATTCCATATTTTCCCCACTGTGTTCACTCTCATGAGAAGCAGAGATGAGAATTGGTTTGACTCTAAGATATTAATGATTTCATGAGCTATCTCATTGTACAACATCTGTGTATTGGGAGGAAATATTTTTAAAGAGCTGGCTTTTCCATCATTAGTCTACAGAAGAAACACCTGGTTAGCTTGCTAAACAGCACATTTATATTGCTCTGTTCAGAGTTTCTGATTTAGTGCCCCTTAATAGAAGGTTTCCATTAAGGTTGATAAGTATCTACCCATACACTGACAAAGGTGATCAATGACACGTGATTCCAGAAGCAGTCACCCCAAGGAATGGCCAGATATTTAACATCGGTCACCTGTTGTCATAGTTAGCTTTAACTGTCAACTTGGCACAAGCTAGAGTCACTTGAGAAGGGACTCTTACCTGGGCCTGTCAGTGGAGGACCCTTACTTCATGCAAGAAGGTTCAGCCTACCGCATACTGTATGATCCCTATACAGGAGGTTCTGGTATGGGTAAGAAAACTAGCTAAGCATGAGCAAGTGATACAGCAAGCACTGTTCTTCCATGGTTTCTGCTTCAAGTTCCTACTTGATTTCCTGCTGTGATTTCCCATGGGGAAGGACTCTATAAGCTCCTTCCTCCTATGATTTGCTTCTGGGAAGAGTGTTTTTTTGGAGTAAAAGAAAGAAAGGAAGGAAGGAAGGAAGGAAGGAAGGAAGGAAGGAAGGAAGGAAGGAAGGAAGGAAGGAAGGAAGAAAGAAAGAAAGAAAGAAAGAAAGAAAGAAAGAAAGAAAGAAAGAAAGAAAGAAAGAAATAAATCTAGAGATTATCTTGTTGTGAATAACAAATGTGCCAAAGATGAGTTCATGTGTGAGAGGAGCCCCTTCAACACTGAGAGTGAATCTGGAGCTCTTGAATTGTACACATGCTCTGGAACTGGAAAATAATCATCTGTTTTTAAAAACCATGAGAAGACCAGCTTCTCATACTTATAATTTTTTAATTGAATACTTGAAACAGTGACAATAGTTAAATATTTTGAGTTAAATAACATATATCACTGAGTTATTTCATCTTTCTGTAAATAAGTATCTGTTCATTATATTATATTTATTGTCATATATTTTATACTATATTATATTATCATATGTATAACTCTTTAGTCTCATTAGCTAATTAATTTGCTCAAAAGTTATAATCAACCATTATATCCTAGCAAGAATGAAAAAAGCTATTTCATAATGGTGCAATGTTAATATGTTTTATCATTGTATACCCTACACCACCACAGAGCATGCACATGGTGACCCGTACCAGTAGTAGTACATTACACCTTACAGTATTCCTGCAGGACAAGTGTAAGAAAATATATTCTCTGTATTCCTCATTATTCTACTTGTTATAAAAGGCTAGAAATGGGATTAATGTACCAATGCTTGTGGATGAACACAACTTTAGACTTTGAAAGGAGCCATCATACTGAGCTTATTGTGGGCTACAGGATTATGCAGTGAGAAATTCAGCTACCACCAAAAGACCAACTCACCAGAGTCAAAGATTCTGATGGAAAGTTAAACCAAAACAAAGGGAATTTTGGAATTATTGCCTTTTGAATGAATTGGCTGGTTCTTGGAGATTTATTGTGTATTTACAGCTATGATATCTCCCCATTACCACATATCTTCACATAATATGTATATGTAATGTAACTTACACCTCAATCTTATGGGCATACATATATCCATGGATGGTCAGGATGATGACTTCTCATTAACTGTACAGTTTTGATGTATAGAAAATATACTAGGATATGCTTCATAACTAGATCTATTGTTCCATGAGACTGTAGACACTTAAAGTCTGACTTGTTCCCTTTGCTTAGACTAAGGAAATAACACTCTTGCCTCAGTCTCACACAAACTGCCCACATTTAGCTCATTTTTACTTCAGAGCAAGTTCAAACTAGACTAAAGGCCTTTGTAAATAGATCATAAATTTAAAACTTTACAGTGATGCACAAGGGCAGAGTTGCAGGTGTCTTACCAAAGATACAAACACAAACTACCCTAAGAAATGCCTGTCGATTCTTGGCTTGCCAAGTCTGCTGATAAAAAGCTTTGTCTCAGGGTTTGTTGCACTGGACACTGTGCCCCAGCCCTCTGGTCCTAAGTTCTTGGAACCTTTCGTTACAATGGTAAATTGTTCTGCTCCTTATTGCTTACCCTAGGTGTGTGCTATGACCTTGGGGGTTTTCAAACTTTTCTCAGGATTACAAGGCATCTCCTGTTAGAAATTTATAGGTAGTCAGGCAAGAGAGGAGCTAAGATTGACAGCTGAAAAGAAGCTATAGATTTAGAGAAGCAGGAGACTAAAGAGACATGCAATGAAGTCTGATATGAACAGATTAATTACTTCACCCTCAGATTATTAGATATCCCTCATTTGCTGAAGTGTCTTTATGGGTCCCTGAAAGAGGTTTGAGGGCTGGACCCAAAAAACATTGATAACACTTGGTTCCAGAATCATCACTATGTAATGATCTATTATTTAGACAAATAACAGCTTTCTTTAGTAGGTTATTGTAGTAGTTTAAATGTAATTTGCTCCCATAATTTCATAGGGAGTGACACTATTAAGAGGTGTGGCTTTGTCGGAATGTCTATGGCCTTTGTGGAGGAAGTGTGTCTCTGTGAGGGCAGACTTTGGAGTTTCATTTGCTCAAGCTTCCCTCAGCATGACTGACAGTCACCTTCCTGTTTCCTGCAAGATGTAGCACTCTCAGCTTCAGCACCATATCTACATGCATACTGTCATGCTCTGTCATGATGATAATGGGCTGAAACTCTGAAACTGTAAGTGAGCCACCTAAATAAATGTTTCCTTTATATGAGTTGCCATGGTCATGGTGTCTCTTTATAGCAATAAAAACCCTAACTAAGACAGCTGTCCTGGGGGATTATATACATCTTATGCATTTAGTAGCCATAAGAAATTCTCACACTGTACTGTGGCAATATCAGCATGTCTTTACCTCTGTAAATTCATTAGTATGATTGTGTAGGAGATCTTGACTTATTGCATAACAAGAACATTTGTTATATACTTAACATATACATTTTTATGTGAATCATATACATTTTTTATGGAATCATCTTGCCACATGAAGAATTTCCTGTTTATTTACTAGAATGGCATACTAAGCTAACAATGGGTCTGTCATACATAATGAAAACAATTATATTTGTTTGGGTACTTAGTCTTTTCTATTCTGACCCATTCTAGTTTCTGCCTAGTCTTTCTCTCTTAATTCTGATTGCCCTGATCATTAATACTTGCATATAGACACAGGCATAGACATCTCAGGGAGACAGAGAGACAGAGAAAGCCCTTTGAAAATATTCTTTTAAAGCAAAACCTGTTGCCCTAAGCTCAAAAATCTTAAACAAGTGACACTCTTTGGTTTTACTTTTCCTGAAGGGGATTGTTACTCAGAGCAGAGGCAAGAACTTTTTTTTGTTTGTTTGTTTCCATTTGGAAGAGCTGAATTTGTGAGTAGCACATCATCTGTTATGGCAGCAGTCTTAAGAACAAGGAGGAAGCTCTTCAGAGATCTTCCATCACATCTATCTATCTATCTATCTGTCTGTCTGTCTGTCTGTCTGTCTGTCTGTCTGTCTATCATCTATCTATCTATCTCTTCCTCCTGATCCAGTCTTGAATTTTATCATGCTATAGCATTTTCTTTGCTTCATCCCAGGAAGATTGTTATTTAACTAGTTCTGGCTCTGGACAAAGGCATGCTCCACCAGGAAGTGTAAAGACAAGCATGGACTCTCAGAGATTCTTGATTCTGTTTGCTACTGAGCTACAGTGGCAGGATGTTAAGTCCTAGCAATTCCTTGGTGATGGAAGAATTTGCCAGTGTCTGGATCAACTCCTGACTTAGACAAAATAATGATCCTCTTTTGGGAGACTTGGTTGGTTGACTTTGATAGAGATGCCTCTCTTATGGTTTGTGTTACAGATGTAATGGTCTGAACTTGAGAGTCAAATTGTAGTTTTCCTAAAGTCTAGGGGAAGACAGCAACCTTCCCAACAACCCCACCTTACCACAGGACATAGAAGGTACTTTGGTGGAATTTTCCATGTATTGGAATGGTAACAGAGTTATCTGGAACATTTTTCTGACTCGTAAAAAGATGTCTGCTAAGCTGCTGAATTTAAAAAAAAAAAATCGATGGCAAAATGACTCAGAATGTATGGGGACTTGCTGCCAGGAGCCTGTTGCCATGTCTGATCACCTGACTCAGACCCATATCATAGAGGAAATAACTGACACTCCCCATGACACCCCCACACACACCATGGCACATGTGTTCACATATACAAATACACACAACAAATGAATGAAGTTTCAGAATTTGAAAGAAATGGATATGTTATTAGGAAAGATAAGATAATCTCAGTTTTTCAGAGTTTGCTCTTAAAGTAGTGTAAATTCAAAATTCTATTGTACTGAAATGTTCAAGAGTTACTGTGTGACCAATATTAATATGCTCTGAAAGATGGGATAACCAATGCATTCTTTGTCTTAAGGAAGCTGACAAATAAGACATATGACCACAGTGAGGAATAATTCCTCCATGAACTGGTTGATTGGAACATTATTCTATTGGTTGCTATGTATAATTCATTGGCCCCATGTGGAATATTTCAAATAAGCCAGAGTAGGGGAAGTTCATTTTGAAAGCTGTGATGTGTTATAACTTCAAAACAAGTTGATTATTGATAAAAAAAAGTTGATCAAACTACAACAAATGAAAATCAAGTGTGTACTTTTCCTTTTTGAAAAATGCTTCTTTCATGCTTTTTGAAAACAAAACAACATTGTTAGGATAATATTTTCTGTATGTGGTTTTTATGGTTTCTTGTGTGTGTGTGTGTGTGTGTGTGTGTGTGTGTGTGTGTGTGTGTGTGTGTATACTGGCAAGAGGTCAATGCAGGGTTTCTTCCTTTAAATCTCTCTATCTTAGTTTGTGGGGGGAAAGTCTTTCACTGAAATTGGAGTTCACCAAATGGCTGAATGGTCTGAGTCTAGGGATCTGCCTGCCTGTTTCTAATGCTGAAATGCCCAATGCCCACCGCTATGTCTGACTTTAACATAGGTTTTAGATCAAACTTAGGACCTTATGTTTATATGGCAAACACTTTGCCCACAAAGCCATCTCCTTGGCTCCAGGGGGAAGAAAAGGATACTTTCCTGGAGCTAAATTTACTTTTCTTTGAATAATATTAATGAAAATCCTAGATGGAGTGTTCTGATATTCCAGTCTGTATGACTCCAAACCTTCTTAAACTTGAAGTGACAGGGATGTGTGTTTTCAAATATTATAACTGTCAATAAGTACTAAAACTGAATAAATATCTTACATATGAAGATACAGTAACCAGAAATTTAAGTCCATGTAATTGTGTATATTTCTGGGTGATTAATAATTTGTCCTTACTTGTTTCTCTTTTGTGTAGTATACATTTAGGAGGTGGGAAGATGGCTTGTAGCTAGAGTTTTCCTGCCTTGCCCACAGTCAGCACAAATCTTTGTCACCCGCCAGTCCCACAGCCGCTCAGACCCAACCAAGTAAACACAGAGACTTATATTGCATACAAACTGTATGGCCGTGGCAGGCTTCTTGCTAACTGTTCTTATAGCTTAAATTAATCCATTTCCATAAATCTATACCTTGCCACGTGGCTGGTGGCTTACCAGCATCTTCACATGCTGCGGGTCATGGCGGTGGCTGCAGTGTCTCTCTGCCTCAGCCTTCTGCTTCCCACCATTCTCCTCTCTCCTTGTCCCACCTACTTCCTGCCTGGCCACTGGCCAATCAGTGTTTTATTTATTGACCAATCAGAGCAATTTGACATACAGACCGTCCCACAGCAATGGCTCATTTGTTAAGAGCATCTGCTGATCTTCCATAGAACCCAGGTTTGATTCCAAGCACCCATGTCAGGCAGATCAGAGACACCTATAAGAACTGCAGTTGAACAGTACATGGCACCCTGTTCTGGCCTCTTAAAGCATTACATGCATGTGGTGCATATACATACATTCACAAGCACACATACACATAAAATGAAATACAATCTTTTGAATCGTATATTTTAAATCATAAATGATGGATTCAATATTAATACATGCAAACCTATTTTCACACATATAATAATTAATACAGATATATAGAGGAATTCTATTATTAAAGAAATTCAAAACACATGTTTCATCAATGATGAATAAAACTGTAAGTGTCTCTGGGGTGAGATACAGATTATGAGGCAGAATTCTCTCTCTCTTTTTTCACTGAAAATAGTTAAAATTTAGCTGTTTTTTTTTCAGTTACTTCTACAAGTAGGGTAAAGGCAACAAAGTTATGTTCACGATGATTTCATAGTATTTCCTGCTTTTGACTTACAACATGGTCATCTTTGAGCTAACTGCAGCAGAGACAGCAGTGACATCATTTTAAAATCCGAAATGTCCTGATCAGTTAAAACAATGCTTGTTAATAATTATGTTGCACTATGACGCAAGCAAGTTTCTCTTTTAAACTATTTTTTTGTGGTCATAAGGACCAACTAAAATGGCCTCAAGAGAGAAACCACCTGCGGTGAACTTTGTCTTCCCTCTTTTCTGAGATAAATAAGTAAAATGAGATTTGTCACAAACTTCAACTAACAGTTCCACTGAATTATTTTTTTACTGGTAACAGAGAGCTCAAAGAACTTACATGATTTAACTTGTTACATAGAAAACAACTGCCACCATCAGCTTGGCCATAAGCCAGGAGCCATTTTGGTTCCTATATATGGAGTTATATGCAGTTTCTGATATGTTTTCATTTTAAAAGATAAAATGAACTGAGATATGTGACTCACTTGGGAAACTTTTGCTTAGGGGAGAAAGACGGATCATGGATAACAGACTAGAGTAATGTGGATATGCTGGGCAGGTTCATACTGTCAGTATACTACTTACAAACAACTATATGCTGATCATTAACTCTGCAAATAGTTTGGCATTCAGTCCATTCCCTCAGTGTTTTCTTGTATTCCTCTGGGCATTCACAGAGAATGCAAAAGTAGAATCCATTTAATTAGTTTACTCAAGTGGAGAGAAAAATGTAGCAATTTGAAGATTATCATTTCCCATCATGATCTGAAGATAGATTGGAACATAATATAATAGTTACTGAAATAAGAATTGTGTGTCTGAGGATAATGCAAGGCAGGAGCCCACTGCAGTCTGGTGAGATGAGTTTACGAGCACTCAACAATTACCAAAACTCGTTAGCACAGATGATTACTCAAAAGCCACACCATTCGGTGGTAAAATGTTACAGTTGCACTTGTTGCTGCTTGTTTAGAGGGTGGTTTGAGTGAGTGTATATGAATTCCTCCACTAAGCATGCAATGCTTTGAAAATGAGCCTTAGCAAAATAATTCATTTCTGCAACTCTTTTATGAAAATATATTCCATAGGGTTTCACCTGAATTTGATGCTAAATGTGTTTAATAAGACTTTTTAGATGAATGTCATGGCTTATAATACATGATTTTTTTTACAAGTGGCCAGTGTTTTATGGGGACATGCTACTTCAGAGACTTAGAACAGATATGTTCAAGTCCAAGATCTAAACATTTTTAATACTTATTTTTGTTATTTGTATTGTTGTGTATGTCTGTGTATATGTGCACACAAATGCAGTGAACATGGGGTCCAGAAGAGGGATCAGATTCCCTGGGGCTGGAGTTTCAGGCCGTTACAAGCCAACTTGTGTGGATTCTAGGAATAGAACACAAGCCCTCTGCAAGAACAGAACCAACAACTCTTAACCACTGAGCCAACGCTCCAAACCCCAGTTTAAAATTATCCAAAGTTGCATCTTATAAAAATTGTCTTTTAATCAGGTTCATGGGATAACTCACACATTTAGTCATTATGTAAGTTATGCTTAATCTCTTGATTTAAACATAGAAAATATAACTACCCACAAATACTCTTTTAAGCACAGTAAGTAATCATTTTGTGTGACCTGAAAGAATCAAAAGTCCATTCTTGCTTCTCAAGTGATCCATACATAGCAATATATAGAGTAACAAAGGGTAAATAACAACCTAGCACACATCTCTCAGGAATGAGCTGAAGGAAAAGCCGGTACTTTGTGATGAATATTTATAACTTCAAGCATTTTGTGGACTGAAGCTTTTGAAGTTTGTGATATTATTTAGTGCTATTTTTCACATTCATTTCTCCTATGTTTATCTCTGTCTGTGTATGTCTGTCTGTTTCTGTGTGTGTGTGTGTGTGTGTGTGTGTGTGTGTGTGTGTGTGTGTGTCTGTGTCTGTGTGTCTGTGTGTCTGTGTCTGTGTTACCATGGGCATGCTCGTACTTGCAGAAGTCAGAAGAGGGTATAAGTTCTCCTGAAGCTAGAGTTACTGTCAGTTATGAACCATGATATGAGAGTGCTTACAACCAAATTCCTGAGCAATTTGAAAGAGCAAAAGGTGCTCTGGACTACTGAACCATCTCTCCCGCCCACCCATGGTCAACTTGAACAAGGAATGCATGTCTGAACTTTTGAAACAGACACAAACAGCTGATTTTGGGACACTACAGAGTTCCTCAAGAAATAATTCCCATAAGGTATTTTAATTAAAAATTCAAGCTGGAAGACAAAACAGTATCTTGAGGCTATGAAAGGCAAAACCAAAGAGCACGGTTACATGTGTTCATAGAAATGACACTCTGGGTTTTTTGACATCACTTCAGTCAATGGTCTGGATGCACAATAGACTTGAAAGCTCTTGTGGTGGGTGCTAGATGATGTCATCATTGACATTGGTCCCATCCTGAAAGCTTAAATCTTAGTGCACAAATTCACTGATAAATTTATAAACAAGGGGACTATCACATAGTGGGTCTAGGCAGATAAAGTAGGTTCCTGGTTGTGTGCACTGAGGGATGCATTTGGTTCCTAGTCCCAGTCCTGTGTTTTGCCAATCCCTCTTCTTCCTTTGTGCCCTGAAGTAGAAGCTCTGATTTTTGCTGTTCTCTGTGCTAAGATGTTCATGCTAACATGGGCCAGCAGGGACAACACAAAGTGAATATTATTGCAACTCCTGGAGCCATGAGTCAAAACTCTTTCAAGTGGTTTCTGTCAGACCTTTTGTCACCACCAGTAAAAACCTGAGTAGTGTCATATTGAAATGGCACCCAGAATTTACTTATTTGTGTTTATGTATGTGCAGGTGCATTGTGTATGGGTGTATGCTCATTTGTGCAGAGCTCATGTGTCAATTTCAGGTATCATACCTCAAAAGTCATCCATCTTGTCTTTGTTATTTATTTATTTTTTTTATCTGAGACAAGGTGTCTTAATTGGCCTTCTCAGCCAAGCTGCCTAGCCAGAGAATCCCACAGATCTGCCTGCCCCTACTTCCCCACCACTGGGATTTCAAGTGCACAATGCCTGCCTTTTGGGGGGATTCTAGAGATTGAATGTAAGTCCTCAACTAATACATCTTCTCAGCCAGAAGGTTCACATATTTTATCTCATTTTTACTTCCCATTGCAATCACCACAACAAATAAAAGTGAAATTTATAGCAACACCACATTCAGAATGCCACTTCAGTGTGGAAATATTTTAAGGTGTTTACAAAATAAATGGTTGTGCCAAGAATGTTACAAAAGAACCATCCACAACACCAATATTCTCTGCAAGGAAAGAAAAGTCTGACTAGATGTACAGAACAGGCTCTCCAGTAGCAATGTCTCTAGTAGTCTCTTGTTTTCACCACCAGAAGCCTGAGCCAATGGCAATACTTGGCTGAGCATCCATTCAGCTCATCATTCTCCCTATATTCATATCAAACACAAGACCATTGCATGGGAAAGCCCTGCCGTGATGTTTTTTCCCAGCTCCCATAGCCATGTTTAAATATGTGAGAGCATTGCCATTACAGCTGGCTCCAAATGGAAGAAATAGTGCCAGCTGCAGAGAGCTCCAGTGACCCAGCTAATGCCTGCTGCCCTGAGAAATGTACAAGTAAATGGTTTGGCAGACAGGTGAGGCACTGCCTTGGCTCTTTCTGTCTATAGCTCCCTTGCTACCCTCGCCTGGCAGGCAAAAAGAGAGCAACTTTGAAATGTGTCCTTTATCCTTTTGTCTGGTCCTGAGATATTTGAACAAGGATCAAAGTAATCTCTGGTAGATCCCATTTCAAATCCCACAGCTGGAAAAGAATTATTGACTGTTTGTACTCTATAGAGGTGGGAAAATATTGGACAAATGCGAGGACTAGGCTTTAGAGGGAGAGAAAGTTAATCTAATGTGTCAAGCCACTGCTGCCTATGAAACAGCTGCCATTCCTCTTACCTGCTTAATTTTAATTGTAATCAAACCGGATGCCCAAAGTGTAGTGTGTGTGTGTGAGTGTGTGTGTGTTGCATACAGATTTAGAGATGTAAATATAGTCTAAGAAAATTGGGTGGTATGTCTCAGGTATGTATCTGGGAGTATGTGGTATGTATCTGGGAGTATGTGGCTGTTATATCTCATTCATATGGTAGAGTACAGGGAAGAAACCTAACTTCAGAAACCAGAAGCAATATAATACACAAATCAGCATCCCTCCAATCCTATTTCTGACAGTTAGGATTTATCTTCTGAAAGTTCTAGAGCCTCCCTAAATAGCATCACCAACTGGGCACCAGCGGCTCAAATAAGAGCATGGGTAAGGACATTTCAGAAGCATCTTGTGATACTCAGAAAAGGGACTTTTAAACTGAGACATGATGTGAAGAAAGTCTAGCTCATGGTATGTCAGATGATCATTCTTGATAGAGGTACTGAAAAGGTCAAGATATGCAGGAGTGAAGTGAACATAATTGAGAGACAAAGAAAGTGAAATGGCTTCAATGTACTACATTAGAGGGAGGCCAAAAGTGAGCTCAGGGAATCAGGGGGGAACAGTGGGAAGATGACATAAGGCTGTATAGCATGTGATACAGCACTGCGGAGTATTTAAGGGCAATGGAAAGCTGTATGAGTGTTCATAAGTAGGAAGCGTATGATGAGATTCACATTTTAAAATATCTTGGCTTCTCTGTGGAAAGTGAAAAAAGGTATGGAGAAAGGTTGGTGTGGAAGAATCAGGTGCCATGAGCCCGCCGATCCGCAAATGGGATTGGGTTGGAACTGAAGCAATGGAGATGGATTATGCGCTGTTATATCAGGGAACTCAAAGAGTTTTTGAATGTGTGCGAAGAGATGCAGGTGGAAGGGAAAAACGAAATCAGGATGACTTTTAGCCTAGCCAACTCCCATTTGCTGAGAAATGGAAATGAAGGAGCAACAGATTTTGTGACAAGAGGGGAAAACTGGGTGTAACGAAGCGGCTTTGTTAATTTTAAGACGACATTTGAGACTCTCACAAGCGATCAAGATTGGAAATGGAGTTTAAAATTAATCACCATATAGATAGTATTTTAGAAACCAATGAACAAAATCAAGCCACCAAGTGAGGGGAACACTTGCCAAAGAGCTCCTGGTGGGGAATAAATAGACCTTCACAGAGAGCTGGAGAACTGAAGGGTCAGAAAAGAATAGTGAGATGAGAGAGAGAGAGAGAGAGAGAGAGAGAGAGAGAGAGAGAGAGAGAGAGAGAGAGAGAGAGAGAATCAGGAAAGTAGTTAGAGGATATGTGTGATAGGAGGCATCTAATAGCTTTAATGGATATATACTGGGCTGCAAAAAGTAAAGTCAGGATTTGTGCCACCTTTCTTACAAGGTGAGATCACCAGTGACCTGAAAATCACTTGTATAAACAAGACTGGAACAATGGCAACGTCAATGGACATTGTAATGCAGACAGGGGAAATTTTCATGAGGTCTCACCCCTAGACAAATAACTACAGGCAAATAACATGACTGCTGGGAGTAGGCTAATTAGCCTCTCCCAGCAATGAGCCCCCTTATTGACTGTCCAATACAGAGTAGTCAGCCCTGAAACCATATACATAAGCAACAAAATGGACTTGGTATGTTTTATTTATACATATTTGTGCACATGCATACACACACACAGACACACACACACACACACACACACACACACAGAGAGAGAGAGAGAGAGAGAGAGAGAGAGAGAGAGAGAGAGAGAGAGAGAACAATAATAACCAAAGAAATAATGTTACCAACTTGAAAAAAAGAAGAGGAATGAGGGGCTGGAGGGAGGAATGGAGGAGGAAGGTGATATAATTCTATTTCAAGAAAATATCTATCAAAGAAAACAAACAAAATGAAAGTATTTTTAAATGACAGTATAAAATTTGGCCATCGAACAGGATGGGCACAAGGTCAAGGGGGAATTTTATTATTATGAATATTAAAATACACTTGTGGGAGTTTATGAGCGCAGATGTGTGTGTGTAGATAGAACTAATCCAATTGGTTGCGGAGGGGAGAAAGAGAGACAGAGACACACAGAGAGACAAAGAAACAGAGACAGAGACTGAGCATTGGAAGAAAAGGAAGATATTCTCCATTGGTGAATAAGAAGAAATGGAGATTTGCCATCAGTTATGAGGCTGCACAACTAACCTGTGTTTGCTCAAGAGTATAGAATACTTATAGAAAGAAGAAAGTAAGTAAATGTGATATGCTGGGAAGAAAGTAGATTCATAGTTTAACTATTTCTCTATAGAGTATTAGAAAACCCCAGCAGCTAAGAATGTGTTCCATCAACTAACCTGGCTCATAGGAATTCACAGAGTCTGAACCGACAACCAGGGAGCCTGCATGGGACTACATCAGCCATGTACATACATGTGGCAGTTGTGTAGCTTGGTCTGTTTGTGAGACTCCTAAAATGGGAGCAGAGACTGTCTTGGATTCTTTTTCTAACTTTTGGAACCCTATTTATTATATTGAGCTGCCTTGCCCAGACTTACTAATACAAGGGGAGGTACTTATTAGTATTATTGCAACTAATGATTTGGCTGGCTCCTGTGTACCTATTCCTCATACTGGATCACCTTGACAGACCTGAATAAAAGGGGAGAAGCTTAGTCTGACAGCAACTTGATATGCCATGCTTGATACCCCCAGGAGGCCTGCCCCTTTCTGAACAGAAATGGTGGATTGGTTTGGGGGGGTGTGAAAGACAGTTGGGAAGAGGGAAGAGGAGGAGGGGAGAATGCGGGAACTGCAGACAGGATGTAAAATTAAAAAATAAATAAATAAAAGTAAAAAATAATGTGTTTCAGTTTCAGGAGGACATTAGAGCCTCCCAATAAATCCCAAGTTGGTGCAGTAAATAAGAAATAAGGAAAAGAATACAATTGAACTTTCTGGAAAATTTAAGGGCATGCTTGAAATTAATAATTATAAGGTTGAAGTGAATACTATCAATAAGAGGTTGTGATTTTCTATAGTGAAATTCAGCTAATTCTGGATATTGACTATAGTGTTTAATGTGAGAGAGGAAGAAATATTTAAGTATCTTTTTTATGTTGTATTTTTTATTTTATAATTTAATTTAATTTTACATATCAGCCACGGATTCCTTTGTCCTTCAACCCTCCTGCATCCCCCCTCCCCCCAGCCCACCCCACATTCCCATCTCCTCCAGGGCAAAGACTCCCCTGGGGATTGAGTTCAACCTGGTAGATTCAGTTCAGGCAGGTCCAGTCCCCTCCTCCCAGGCTGAGCTAAGTGTCCCTGCATAAACCCCAGGTTCCAAACAGCCAGCTCATGCACTGAGAACAGGACCCGGTCCCACTGCCTGGATGCCTCCCAAACAATTCAAGCTAATCAACTGTCTCACTTATCCAGAGGGCCTGATACAGTTGGGGGCTCCTCAGCTATTGATTCATAGTTCATGGGTTTCCATTTTGGCTATTTGTTCCTGTGCTTTTTCCAAAGACAAAGCCAGATTTAAACAATATTTAAGTATCTTATAAGCAGTGTATACTAGGTCTATAAACAATATGTTAAACAAACCAGTGTAAAATGAGGTCTGCTTATAGCCACTGATAGAAGACAAAAAGATTGAAAAAGGGTATGGGGGTGATCTTGGTGAGCAACCTTCAAAGGTGGGCTGTATCAATTAGCAGTTTCCTGGATTTACAAAGCCAATTAAAAAAATGAATAACTGACTCTGTAATTGGGAGGCTCACATGAAGTGGTTAAAATTCAAAGGCAATTGGGGTGTAGAGAGTCAAGAGATACTAGTCAAGTATTGAGCAGATCAACTCGAGAGCACCTGGAGTCCAGTAGTAAATAAAAGAGGGCAGGGCAGGAGAGCAGAGATAACAGGGAAGAGGGGAAAACGGGAAGAAGGGAAGAAAGAAGTTTGGGAAGAGTAAGTTAAAACGAGGAAGAGAAGTTCAGAGAGAAAGGAATAGTTATCCTACATTAAAATTACATGTGGTGTATGAGAGGCAAGCCTTTGTGGAAGAAGCTTGCCATGGAAACAATAGCATTTGGGTCCAATCAAGTTTCAGGGGAAACCCTGCAAAATCACATGGGAGTAGTTGACTGATGGCTGCCCATGAGTACCATTTCTTCATATGTGTAAGAAAGCATTCAAGATACTTATACAAATTATTAAGGGCACACACACACACACACACACACACACACACACACACACACAACCTGACCTATCATCATTTGGAAAACAATTATCTCTATAATCTTTATAGCTCAGGATTATCACAATGTACAGTTCATTCATGATAATAAATGCATGGAGCTGTTTGTTTTCTTTTGGGTTTCCTTGTTTGAGACAATGTCTTACTATGTAGCTGGCTGGGAAATCATAATCACCTTTTAAGTACTGGGTTACAAGCGTGCATAAAAACCTGGCTTGCATGGGAATTTTTATTGAAATTTATAATAGAATATGTCACACTTACTTATTCAAAATGAATGTTTACTTTGGATGATTACTGATGTGTCTAATGCTAACCTATGAGCTGATGATTTATTGTTGAGCAAAACAAACATGGCTCCTAATTTCATCCCAAAGTTATCTGGTCCTACTTAACTTTCTTAGATGCCAGCAAGATATCAAAACAACAGACGTGCATAGACTTTTCTCCATGGCTTCTCTCTGGATGAGAATGGCAACTGCTTCCCAGCACATATCACACATTTCTGGTGCTAGTAGGAGAACTTAATGTTGAAGTAATGTATGTTGAGCTTATTTAAAATCTGATTGTAGTATTTTCTTTATAGTCATACAATTTAATTAAGCATTGCATAAATTTTTAGAGTCATTTATTCAAAATAACTGACTTGAGCACTAAGAAATGTTAAAGTAAAGCCCTGAAATCATTTTTTTTATGAAAAAGAGATACCTCCTAATGATTGAGGGAGGGCTTCATATAAGACCAGATGCTTGTTTCAGATTGCCTATGAATAAGTTCCCCATTATTTTAAGATTGTGAGAACTGATATAGTCACTGCACACTTATAATCCCAGATATGGAAAAATGGTGGTGGGTTTGCAGCCAGAGTGAGACTCTGGCCTAAAATTAAACAAATAAATAAATGGAATATGTACATAACCCAACAAGACCATATTTATAAGTTTTAAGGTTAATGAAAATAAACTTATATCACTGTATCTCTTATCTAACAGGTCTTATAGAATAATTTCACAATTGCAGTTTTATGAACTAATAATAAACAAATACATAATACTTAATGATAACATAGGCTTTAAAAATATATGAAATGTTCGTTAAACGATTAACAAATAAGTGACCTAATTTTTCTATTTGATGGAATGTTAAAGAAACTTTGAGTTAAGTTTTGAAAATTAAGCAGGTACTGATGAAAAGAACAGGATGGAAATTCCTAGAAAGTAGAAATACTTAGAACACTCAATTAGAATGGCAGAGAATGCTAGTGAAATCAGAAGGAAAACAAAAGGAAGATCATGAAGGAAGAGGCACCCAAAAAACTGGGGATAAATTAAATGATATATAGAATAAGACAATTCAACATCACATTCTTTGTAAAAGATGCTTTACAAGATAAAATGTCAGGGGCCACAAGAAAAAGGACAATGTCTGTGGACAAAAGCATGTAAAAGATAATATAACTTTGGATAGAAATGCTAATATTGAGAAAAGCAGAATTCAAGGTTAAAAACTGCCATCAAGTACTATGATAAGTATTTTACTGATATGATATGTCATTACAGCTATGACAGACTAAAAATGTATCTTTAAAAGCCAGAGCCTTAAAATCAACAATTGCTTTGCAGTTGCCAGAGAGAAGTCTCAGTGATTAAGAGTGCTTGCTACCCTTCAGAAGACCTTATAGTACAGTGAGTGGTTTACATCCTCTTGTAATTCCAGATCTAAGGTACTTGATGCCCTCTGGCCTCTGAAGGCCACATGTAACTGAGGCAGACACAGACACACACAGAAGTAAGCATCAAAATCTTTTATAATAAAATCAGCATTTTATAAAATTTATTTTACATTCTGACCACAGTTTCCCCTCCCTCCTCTCCTCCCAGTCCCTCCTCCCCACCTTCCCTTTACCCACATCCCATCATCCACTCCTCCTTTTCTATTCAGAAAAGCCTAGGCCTCCCGTGGATATTGACAAAACAAGGCATATCAAGTTGTAGTAAGACTAAGCACCTCACCCTGCATTTAGGCTGCAAAGGAAATTCCCAGGAATCTACAAAGACAGCCACTTGTAGCATTTTCAGATATGTAACTTGAACTAATCATCTCCTGTGACAAGGCAGTACTTCCAGTGGAGGGATTGGGACACCACAGCCACAAAACTTTCGACCTTTGGCCTGTCCTGCCTATACAATGTGCTGGGATAAAGATGGCATGGAGATTGTGGGAGTGGCCAACCAATTAGAGAGCTCCAGCCTGACACTCATGCAACAGGGAGCAGTTGTTCTTATGAAAAACAATACTGAATGCATACAGAGAAGCTGAAAATGCAAGTCTTAGCTCTTCTAGTGACCCTAGACATACTGCTCCTGAGTTATCAATGTTAGATGAGAAGTCTATTACTTCTCCTGTTGCTAACTCACTTTATGACTCTTTGGACTAGAATCTCCAGCAAAAGCTGTGTTTGAATATGTGTTGCTCAAATAGTGCCTGCTTCAGAACCTTGTGACAACTCTGGGCCATGGAGCAATCACAGTAGAAGTGAGTAGTTGGGGGCAGTCTTGAAAATAATATTTGCCTCTGCTTCCTGATCTGCCTATAGTCTTTTGTTACCACTGAGGGAGCTGACCCAACCTCCATGTATTCCTGGTCATGATAGATTGTGTCCTTGAAGTGTGAGCCAAAATAAACATCTACCTGGAGTTGATTCTGTATTTTGTCAAAGGTATGAGAAAGCTAATTATCATAGTACTCTTGAGTATGACTCTAGTAGCATAGACAAATCCTGGATTTGAAGAACTCTGTGCCAAAAAAAAAGTGCAGTGAGGATAATGTGGTTCATTGGTAGAGTGCTGGTCTAGTATGCATGAACTTTAGTTTTGAACTTCAGTACTGCATAACATGCCTATAATCCAAGCAGCAGGGAGATAGAAGTAGGGAGATCATAAATTCATGGTCATCCTAGGAAACAATGCAAGCTCAAGACCAACCTGGGCTGTGTGAAGCCCTGCCTCAAAGATTAACAACAACAATAAAAATACAAGACTAGTGGTTAAAGAAATAGTAAGCCTTCCAAAACAGTGACATCAGAGCATTAAACCAAGTACAAAGAAGGTTTTTCTCTACTCAGGTTTTTTGACACATAACAGTAGGTGTACACTGGTCACTTCTGACAGTGTCTTTCTGTGCCTGCTAATTATCAATTAAAACAATTCCCACCTCCTCCAGGGGGTGGGATGGGAGGAAGGGGAGGAGGGTGGGAGGGGGGAGAACAAGGGAATCCGTGGCTGATATGTAGAACTGAATTGTATTGTAAAATAAAAAACAACAAAACAACAACAACAACAAAAAATTCAGTATTGTTGCACTGCTGTGTTTTATCAAGGTAGACTTCCACTGTCCCTCTTACAGAAACTCTTCATTTGTGGGAAATGTCATTAAAGTGAGCACATCCACTCTCCAAAAATCTCATAATTTCTTGTTTGATGGAGCAGAATCTAAAGCGCTTATAGGGAGTGAGTTGGTTTTGATTCCAGTGACCCCATGCTTCCCATATGGAGCAGATCAGCAATTCCTGTTCATTATAACACCATACAGTTGGATTTTTGTCAATTTCTCCCCAACTCCAGTCTTATCCTCCTATTCCATGCTACACAGATCACAGTAGTAAATTAATAAATAGTATATTATGCATCTCATTGTGTCTTTTGTGAGATATTCTGCACATAATTGAAAAATAAATGTGTATATACTGTGCCTATATGTGTGAGAGAGACAAGAGAAAGAGAAAGAGATAGAGAGGGAGAGAGCCAGGGAAGAAGTGAGGAGAGAGAGAGAGAGAGAGAGAGAGAGAGAGAGAGAGAGAGAGAGAGAGAGAGAGAGAGAGAGAGAGAAGAGCCCAATGGACAATCTCAGATGTCCCTCAAGATCCATTCACCTTGATTATTGAGACAGAGAATGCCACTGGTCTGTAATTCAGCAATTAGGCTAGGTTTTCTGGCTAGGGAGCCCTAGAGGTCTTCACTTCCCATGTACTGAGATTACAAACCTATTCTGGCGTTTGTTTTCATGTGGGTCCTAGAGATCAGATACAAATCTTCCGGCTTGCATTACACACACTTTACCAGCTGATATTTTTTTCTCCAGGCCCCAATCCCAATATGCCAGCTTTTTAATCCATAGTTCAGATCATAAAATTCCTTTAATCTGAGCCTTTGTGGATTTCTAGAGCATGGAATATAAAAATGAACTGTCACGGCCGGGCGGTGGTGGCGCACGCCTTTAATCCCAGCACTCGGGAGGCAGAGCCAGGCGGATCTCTGTGAGTTTGAGGGCAGCCTGGGCTACCAAGTGAGCTCCAGGAAAGGCGCAAAGCTACACAGAGAAACCCTGTCTCGAAAAACCAAAAAAAAAAAAAAAAAAAAAAAAATGAACTGTCACATGGATTTCTAGAACTCTGTATCTCTCTCCCTTTTGCCTGCATCCAGCCCTACAGCACTCCCAATGCTAGGTCCCTCCAATACTCTGTGGATTAGAGGCTGAACAAAAAATAGGAATTTTACTTTTAAGCACTCCAGACTCACTGATGACGCAATTACTTTTAACTAAAGGATTCCCCAGCTCATTCTCAGTTCTTCTCACTGAAGGTATAGCTCACCCATTCTTCCTGCAGTTGCCTCTCCATCATTACTTTCTGGTCCACAGTGCTGTGGATTATATCTAATGGTATTCTGCTATCTAAAATCTATCCATCTATTTGTTTAATTAGTTGTTGTTTAAGCTTTTTTTTCTGTTGCTGTGATAAAATAGTCTGACCCTAACAATCAAAAGGAGAAAGAATTTATTTGATAAAACTTTCCAGAGTGATAATGTTCGTCATGATGAGAAAAACATGGCAGTGAAATCATGAAGCAGATCATCACATTGCATCAGCATTCTAGCAGCAGAGAAAGAGAACTGTAAGTGAAGCAGGCCTATAAAACCTCAAAGCCTACCCAGAGTGATGTAATTCCTGAAGTAAGGCTTCACCTTCTAAAGTTCCATAACGTCCCCTCCAGCACCACTAGCTAGAGACTAAGCTCAAACATATGAGCCTATGAGGGACATTTCTCACTCAACTACAATAGTTCCTAAGTTCTTTAGTTATTTGTTTTTAATATACCAAAGCAAGACCTATTAGATAGAAGAGTATATTGTACATTCTTATATCAAAACTATGGTAATATCATGAACTTAGCAAAAGCATGTAGAAAAATATGAAAGCTTCTTTACTAACTTCTTTGAGATAATTAAGAAATAACATTAATGAATGATTAAGCATGGCTGGAGAGATTACTCAGTGGTTAAGAGCATATGCTTCTCTTCAAGAGGATCAAATTTCAGATCCTAGCTCCCCAGGTCCAGTGCTTTGAAATCACCTATAACTTTAGCTCCAAGGGATTTGATGCCTTCTTCCAGCCTCTGAGGGCACCCACACACAAGTGGTATACACATAAATAGACATACTTATGTAAACATGAATAAAAATAAATAATCTTTAAAAAAGTATAAGTGGGTCTGGAGAGATGGCTCAGCCGTTAAAGCCTAGGCTCACAACCAAAAATATAAAAAAGATTAAGTGAAGTCATACATTCTTCCACATGCAAGGCCAGAAGACAGAAGTATATAGCACAGTGAATTTTGTCTTCTACTGTAAAATCTAATCCGGTTCACTCAGTTCCACTTTTCATTCTCTAGCTCATGAGGAAGAGCTCAGATCTTCTGTAGAGATCAACCAGCAGATACTTATTGATTGCCTCTTCAGACACTGAATGGGACTAAATGATGTGGGTAATTAAAATGTGGAAGCATCAGAAGAAGCTAGATGCTGTCTAACAACACCACTGTGAAAGAGAGAACTAAGGAAGTTGAAGAACAAGGGGGGAATCGAGTCCCCACAAATGTCTTAAGGAAGACCTCAACTTCAGATGAGGTTCTCCAAGACATACTGGACCAGGTTGCAAAACTAAGATTTGCAAATGCTAATGTAATGTACTCCAGAGGAGCTTTGTCAAGTGGTGTGTGTGTGTGTGTGTGTGTGTGTGTGTGTGTGTGTGTGTGTGTGTGTGTCTTTCCATACTGCAAATGTTTTAAGAACGGAAAATAACTTAGAGTTTTGTTTAGTGGGATTGCTAAGATGCTAAGTACTAAACCCATTTTAAAGTTGAAATTGCAGACAATGAAGATGAATAAGTCCTTTCCAGCAGAGAAGTATCTGTAGTAGGGAAAGGGGCATGTTAGGATTAAATCTCGAGGAATTTATAAAACAGTTTGGGCTGGTAAGAATAAACCCTAGAATACTATAACTGTCTAGCTATAACATGATATGTAAGTTAGCTAGTAATTTTGCATTGAACTCTAGAAGTAAAAATAGCAAGCCTTGGGTACGTGACTAGATACATTTTCTTTTGGAAAATCAGCCATCAGATTCTTGGGTGTTGTTTCAATTCTACATTCTGGAAATAAAAAGAAGCAAGAACAGTGGGTATATACTCCTTATAAATTTGATTTCTGTTTTCCTAAACAGATTTGTTTTATGTGTCCCAGCTTCTGAGATTCCAATCCAAAGTCAGTGTTTATTATGGCAGTTAGGTGAAGAATAGAAATACTGTTGACCTTCCTTATCTAATTTTATTGATAAAGTCTTTACCTAAATATAGAATTGGAAACTTAATAAAGCTGTTCTCCTTTTACACTATTAAAATGTATGTCTGACTTCAATGCCAACTACTGGGAAATGTTGTTCTTTGCTACCATAATATACCATAAAAATTTAATAATAGCTAGATATTGGCACACAGCTATAAGATCAGCAGTTGGAGGATGAGGTAGGAACATCAGGATTTTAAGACCAGTTTCAGCTCTATAGTGAATTTGAGGCCAAACCAGGTCAAATAAGATTCTATCTCAAATAAAAAATAATAATAATCTTTTGTTACATCAGTGACCCCTTTTATAACTAATTTTTTGAGACTGCTACTTCTGAAATACAAATGGCAAGCATTTATTAAGGCATGCCTTGTTCTGTTCATGCTACACTGTGCTGACCTAGCTGTTAGGAATAGAAAACCAACAAGGCATTTGTGGTTCGTGCATTCTGGAAATAAGACATACCATTATTGCAGACTGGGAACTGCTTAAGTATCTAACATACTTTACCAGTCAAGAGTTTAGTGCTGAAAGCAGGAGAAAAATGACTCAGAAGAGTTAAATAGAATTTATTGACAGTGAAGTGGGAAAACAGGATTGATTGTAGGTGATATCTCCAGTAGCCTTATCCAGATTTATGCCCCAAACAATCTGATTTGGCAGAACATCATTGTGGTCTCATGGAGCACCAGAAACTACAGCTGGCTGGGCCAGCCCTGCCAACACCATACCACTGTAGCTTCTGGGAAGCAGACAGACTCAGGGTTAGTCTCCCTTTTTCTGTGATGGCTTATTTAAAACCAAGTTCTGCTACCCACTGAGATATCTCTCCAACCTCCATTAGATTTCAAATATTTCTATTGTAAAATAAAATACTCAAAATTACCCTACAGTTAATTTGTATTGCTTTAATTAGAGGCCGTGATGTTCTGTATGTCTATTACAGGCAAAGTAAACAAACAACAATCAAAAATGTGTATAAATATTAAAAAATAGTCTTAGACTCAATCAACTGCTATTCCATATATTAATACAATGTAAGTCACATAGATACAGAAGGGCTTGTAAGGGTTTCCATAATTCAGTTGATAATCAAGATCATAAAATTTCAAATATGCCAATATCTGCTGCACATGCATTAAAATGACTTAAATCTGCCATTTTCCATAGATCATGGAAAGTTCATTGCCTTTTTATATGCTTAAATTTGAATAAATATTCTATTAAAAATCTGAAAGTGCATTCATAGATTCATTAGGCATAATCAGAAATAACAGAATGCTTTGATTCCTGACAGAAAGTATATATCACAGACGTGATCTTCGGAAACCTGGTGTTTCTGCACAGAGAATTGTATGCCCAGATAGTCTTGAACACACTCACACAGATATTTGTAATAACAATGCTGATAATAGGCAAAGCCACTAACAACATGAATCTCTGTGAGCACGTGAAAAGTGTCTTAACTGACACAACAGAACATGAGAGAGCAGTGGAAATGAACAAAGTTTACTTCCTGACATCACTGTGGAAGAATACCAACTATAAAAGTTAGGTTAAAAGAGAAAATCCCTGATACTTCTGTGTGTGGCATGTGAAATATGTGTAAAGTTTAAAATGAGAACATCTTGGTGTGTGTATATGTGTGATTTATTAGTAAGGGAGAGTATGGGCATGGTGATACCTGCCAGCTATAAAGATGATAAAGCAGGAGGGTCACAGTTTTTAGTACAGCCTGGGATCAGTGCAAAGGTCAAGACCTACCTAGACTATGTAACAAAGCTTTGTTTCCAACACCAAAGGCATACATTATAGTAAGATAAACATTTATTTAAAATAGGAGTTGTAATAGCTAAAGATATAATCACATCTGAAGTTGTTACCCAGGTATATGAGGTATGAGTAATAGATATTCAGAACTGTAATGTAGAGTAGGAAAGATGGAAATGATAGGAATAAAGTACACATGCATGAAATTCTCAAAAAGAAAAATAAAATGTAACTTTAAAAAATTAAGTGGATTTCTGGAGACCTCTCTACCACTCTGCTTCTTCCTATTCCCCTGGGGTCTTCATTCATCTTGGTATCTCCCTCTCCATTCGCCCACACTGCTCTTGATCCAGCTGGGACCTCCCTCTCCCCTAAGCTCTCTTTCTCCCGACCCTTGTCCTCCATTTCCTCCCAAGTTTGTTCATGTAGATCTCATCATCTCTCTCTCTCTCTCTCTCTCTCTCTCTCTCTCTCTCTCTCTCTCTCTCTCTCTCTCTCTCGGAATCCCTGTGTCTTTCTTAGGGTCCTCTTTACTAGGTAGCCTCCCTGGATTTGGGAGGCCCCCAGACAGTGGAGCCAGGACCTGTTCCTTGGTGCATGGGCTGACTTTTTGGAGCCTGGGGCCTATGCTGAGACACTTTGCTCAGCCTTGGTGTAGGGAGGAGGGACTGGACCTGCCTTGGCTGAGTCTGCCAGGCTGGGCTGACTCCCCAGGGGAGACCTAGCCTTGGAGGAGGAGGTGGGAGTGGAGGATGGATTAGGGGAAATGGCTGGGGGGTGGGAAGAGGGAGAAGAGGGGTGGATCCATGGCTGCTATGTGAAATTAAGTTAATCATAAAATAAAAATAATATATAAGAAGAAAAATAAACAAACAAAACAAAAACAAAAAAAAATTAAGTGCAAATCAAATAGCAAAAAATGGAAGGAATTTAGGAATGAAGCAATAACTATATAGTAACATTGTTGTGTTGACAAGATTTCAAAAGACTAGAGTGACAGCCAAATACACACATACACAGACACAAATAAAATGCACTATGAAAGAGAGCACTGAGAAACAGGGGCAGAAGGAGAAAGCAAGAGAACACACAATTCTTTTCTTATTGAAAATAGTTTTTTTTCCCCATACAGTATATTCTAATCATGGTTTCCTCTTCCCACCCCCCCCCCAGCCCCCACCCAGGCTCTTACCTCTTCAACCTCCACATCTTTTTCTCTCTATCTTTATAAAACAGACAAAAACAAAACAATAAAAACAAGAAATCTCACAAACCACACACACACACACATGTAGATGTAACCAATCGTCTTATTAAAATAAGAAACACAGAGCCAAGGTAAAAGAGAAAAGCCGAGAGGTCAGAGCTCAGAGATAAAATCTTACCTCCTGCAGTGCTCCTAGCTTCCCCGAGAGAGGGAGGTACTTCCTGTGTCCCTGTTTAAATAATCTTTCTGTTCTGCCTTCTCATTGGTTGTAAACCCAACCACATGACTGCCTCATCACTGCCTGTAAGTACCGCCCTCCAGGTCTTAAAGGCGTATGTCTCCAATACTGGCTGTATCTCTGAACACACAGAAATCTACCTAGCTCTTCTAACCACCACGCTCTTACTATGGCTCTAATAGCTCTGACCCCAGGGCAACTTTATTTATTAACATAAAATTAAAATAACATTTCAGTACAAATAAAATATCACCACATTTCCCCTTTTCTATTTTAATAAAAAGAAAAAAGGCAAAAGGTTATAACTAACAAAAGAAAAACTATATACAAAAGTACAATAACTATATACAATATATACAAGTAACAAATACCTAAACGATGTCTAGTCCATTTGTATTTGACAAATCAGAGAAAATAATTCCCTTATCTATCCTATTTTAGTAAGTCCAAAATGTATCTAATTCCCTTTCTATCCTAATTAATCTTCAACTATAACTAACTAATCTTCAACTCCCTCAGAGACCCAAGAAGGAAATAATATTAGCTAACAAAAATAAAAACAGGAAGTGCACAAAAGCAACTTCCAAAAATTTTGTGAGTTGACAGAAACAGCCAGCTGCCTGGACAGTCACCTGAGGTATCTCCACAGTGTTGGGGCATCATCTTCAGCCTATAGGCTTATGGTATCTGACAGACTCATTTGTGAAGTAGGTTGTACACAAGGTCAACAGTTCAACCTCCATTTGGGTGAGAGCAGTCCATGTACCAGAAACACCTGAATTCCACTAGTGTCATGTCATGATTCAGGATTTTAAATTCTGGAAATTGTTGATGGTTTTTGAATTCAGCTGTCCATTCTTCTTGGCTGTGTATATATGGCTTCATCTAAGCATGCCCTTCTCCACATCCCTCTATTAAATGCCAGTCTACTATTGAGAGGCGTGAGCTTTCAGTTGCTGTTCCATTGCACAACAGAAGCCATCGGCCCACTGCCTGTTCCGCTGCCTTCGAAGAAAAGGACACTGTACCTTTTCCGGATTGTGAAGTCCACTTCAGGGATGGTGCCATATTGTCCTGGCCTCAGAAGATGCCTTTTGATAAAGCCATAACCACACTTGTTTTGGCAAGAATCAGTAGTCCTTTGTTTCGTGTTCTGTCTGTCCATTTTGTCCTGTTGATTTGAGGATACTTTGTTGTCCAGTGGCTAACTTTTGCCACAATGAAAATTAACTCCATATGCAGTTTCTTCAATGCCCATATTTTCTCTGAAGTAGATTGGTACTGCCAGGAGCCGACATGTCTCAAAAAAGAAAAATTTCTAAGTTATTAAAACATTTTAAATGCCATATTCGGTAGATTTCTGAAGGGTTTGAAGATGACCTGTCTAAAATATATCTGCTCAATTTTTAAAACATATCTAATATGACTACAATTTCTATTGTAATGTCTAATTACTAACTTTCATTTCTTTATATCCTAATAGTTGGTAATAATGTAAAGTATTTAAAACTAGTAACTATCTTTTTCTTTTCTTTTCTTTCTTTCTTTTTTTTTTTAAACAAGAACCTTAAATCTAATCTCCTTTGCTTAGCCTTTTTCCTAACCCTTGACAACAACTTGTAACCAACCCCCCTAAACAATGAAAATTATCCCAGACCCAAAACCCATTAAAAGAACCAAAAAACCACCCGCCCCACACTTCTTTGGCAATGTGGGTGTCATATTCTTAAAATTGCTTCCTGCTGGGTATGGGCGAAGTTATCTTTATCCTGAAAGAAAAATTTAGGTTAATTGTCAAATTCTAGGAAAGGTAACTATATCCTTCATTATTATCCAGTCTGTGTATAAAGCCAAAGTTCAGGGTTTATCTCAAGTCCTTATTCAAGTAGTCTTTGAGACTGGATCATCTCAGCTAGTCATCTCAAAATTGCTCTGAGCACCTTGTAGTTCAAAGCTGATCTGTAGATGATGTTTGTCAGTTTAGTGATATTATTATTGTCCACGTGGAATTGTTGTTGTTGTTATTGTTGTGGGGCCCCATCTTCTTTCCGGAGACTTCAGTTGATGTTAAGCCTGGCCGTGATTTCCTGCAGAATACTGATAAGAGACTCGAACACAAAGACATATATATGCAGCTAACTGAAGCCTTTTTTCTAGAATTAGTTAGTACTCTATATGACCATTCACATCTTAACAAAGTTTAAAATGTATATATATATTAATCTTGTAAATTTTGATATAAAATTTATACTTTAAGAAAAGTTTAAAGAATCAGAATAGAATCAAAGAGTTGAGATTAGTAATAGAATAGTCCCTTAATTAATTTGGCTTTTGTCCTGTCCCATAGCAGAAAATGGCTCTTTCTGGCATGATACAGGGAGTTTGCATTTTCCTTTTAACAACATGCTTGAGTTTGAAGAAGGAGAGAGCCATTCTCCAACTCCAAAGTCAGCTTTAAATTTTAATTGAACTGGGACTATTAGAAAACCAATAGTGTTAAATCTTTAGAGAAAAGCAGAAACAAACATTTAAGAAGACATAAAATTTTTTAGATAATATATACCCATATGCCATATACTCCCATATACTCTGTTTCCTGGGATAGATGATTTGTCCCTTTTCTTCAGTTGTCTCATTTGTCTTGTGTCCTTCAGATTCCTTAACCTTCATTCTCCTAAAAGACAAAAACAAAAACCTTCCCCCAAGATTAATTTTGGGGATGTTCCTTTTTGGCAAGTTATTATCTGATTAAATGAAAAGACATGTGTTACAGGTACAAGTTAGTTTAAATTGGATGTTCATGCTGGTTGATGAACTATCACCTCCTCTAATTAAGAGGTTTCTCTTGTTCAAATCGAACCTTTATCAATTTTGATGGTACCCACAGCTTATCTTCTCCTGTAGAAACAAAAGCAAAACCTCGTCCCCAACGTAATACATACCCTGGCTTCCATTCTGAGGTCAGCACATCCTTAAAGTATATAGGTTGATTTAATTCTATAGTTTTTTCTATTACCCAATGTCTCTCTGCAGCTGTTGTTCCTTTCTCATTGGCATTCAGAAAATTCAAAGTTAATAGAGCATTATGCAGTCTATTTCTGGGGGTTTTTGTTACTCCTTTCTGTTTATTTAGCATATCCTTTAGAGTTCTGTTTGACCTTTCTATAACTGCTTGACCTGTAGGATTATGTGGTATACCTGTAATATGCTTTATATTGTAATAATCAAAAAACTGTTTCATTTTAACAGAGACATATGACGGAGCATTGTCAGTTTTGATTTGTGCAGGTATACCCATGATGGCCATAACTTCTAGCAAATGAGTGATTACAGAATCAGCTTTTTCAGAACTCAGAGCAGTTGCCCATTGAAATCCTGAATAAGTATCGATAGTGTGGTGTACATATTTCAGTTTTCCAAATTCTGCAAAGTGAAACACGTCCATCTGCCAGATTTCATTCCTCTGAGTACCCTTTGGGTTACATCCCGCTGGTAATGGTGTTTGATTATAGAAGGAACAAGTAGGACATTTCTTTACTATTTCTTTGGCTTGTTGCCAGGTTATGGGAAAATCTTTTTTTAAACCTTTACTATTGACATGATGTTTTTTATGAAATTCTGAGGCCTCCAGCACATTTCCTATCAATAATTTATCAATCTCATCATTGCCTTGTGCTAGAGGGCCTGGCAGACCAGTATGAGATCGGATGTGAGTTATATATAAAGGATGACTCCTTTTCCTGATTGTATCTTGTAATTGAATAAATAGTGAAGTTAATTCTGAAGCATCAGGGATAAATTCTGCAGTCTCAATATGTAATACCACTCTTTCAGCATACTGAGAGTCAGTTACTATGTTGAGAGGTTCTGAAAAATCCATTAATACCAACAGAATAGCATACAATTCTGATTTTTGCACTGAATTATAAGGACTTTGTACCACTTTACTTAAATTTTCTGATTTGTAACCTGCCTTTCCTTGTTTGTTGGCATCTGTATAAAATGTACGAACTCCAGATATGGGTTTTTGCCGTACAATTCGAGGCAAGATCCAATCAGCTCTCTTTATAAAATCAATTCTGTTGCTTTTGGGATATTTGCTGTTAATTTCTCCCAAAAAATTACTGCAAGCTCTTTGCCAAGGTTCACTTTCTGTCCATAATTTTTCAATGTCCTCCTTAGTTAAAGGTACGACAATTTCTGCTGGGTCTATTCCTGCTAACTGACGAAGTCTCAATTTTCCTTTCCAAATCAAGTCAGAGATTTTTTCCCCATAAGTTTTTAATTTTTTATTTGGTTTATTTGGTAAAAATATCCATTCCAATATAATATCTTCCCTCTGCATTAATATTCCAGTAGGGGAATGCCTAGAAGGTAAAATAACCAAAATGCAATCCAGCTTTGGATCAATACGATCCACGTGCCCTTCATGTACTTTCTTTTCTACCAAGGCCAATTCTTTCTCAGCTTCAGGTGATAATTCTCTTGGACTATTTAAGTCCTTGTCACCTTCTAAGGTTTTGAACAAATTAGTCAGTTCATCATTTTTTACCCCAACAATAGTTCGTAGATGAGAAATATCTCCAAATAATCTTTGAAAGTCATTAAGAGTCTGTAGTCTATCTCTCCTAATTTGCACCTTTTGGGGTCTAATTTTTTGTAGCTCTATTTTATATCCTAAATAATTAATAGAATCCCCTCTTTGTATTTTTTCAGGAGCAATTTGTAATCCCCAGCAAGGCAAAATTTTCTTTACTTCTTCAAACATTCTTTCTAAAGTTTCTGCATTTGAGTCAGCTAGTAAAATATCATCCATATAATGATAAATTATAGATTTAGGAAATTTTTTACGTATCACTTCCAATGGCTGTTGTACAAAATATTGGCACAGAGTTGGGCTATTCAACATTCCCTGTGGGAGGACCCTCCATTGAAATCTTTTAACCGGTTGAGAATTATTATAAGTAGGCACTGTGAAAGCAAATCTTTCTTTGTCTTTTTCTTGTAAGGGTATTGAAAAGAAACAGTCTTTTAAATCAATAACTATGAGAGGCCATCCTTTTGGTAACAGAGTAGGCAAAGGAATTCCAGATTGTAGAGAGCCCATCGGCTGAATTACTTTGTTAATTGCTCTAAGGTCTGTTACCATTCTCCATTTACCAGATTTCTTTTTAATAACAAATACAGGAGAATTCCAAGGGCTGGTTGACTGTTCAATATGCTGAGCATTTAACTGTTCTTCTACCAGCTCTTCTAAAGCCTGGAGTTTCTCTGTTGTTAAAGGCCATTGCTGAACCCATACAGGCTTGTCTGTTAACCATTTTAAAGGTAGAGCTGTTGGTATTTTTGGAAGATTATCAGTTGTTGTGCCCTGTTCTTGTATAATATGGATGGCTGGTGACCACTCAAAATAATGCCTTCTAATATTTCTCTCAGAAACATGTGCTAGTTTATGATTTGTTTCTGAGATTGGAGGGATTTTAATCTGAGTATTCCATTGTTGCAACAAGTCTCGACCCCACAGGTTCATAGCTATGTTAGCGACATATGGTTTTAATTTTCCTCTCTGTCCTTCTGGACCTATACATTCCAGCCATCTTGCACTCTGTTTCACTCCAGATAATGTCCCAATTCCTAACAGTTGAACGTTTACCTCCTGAAGAGGCCATGCTGGATGCCAAAATTCTGGTGCAATTATGGTAATGTCCGCACCTGTGTCTACCAGACCAGACAACAAAACACCATTTATTTTTATCGTTAATTTTGGTCTCTGTTCATTAATAGAAGTTTGAAAAAAATTTTCTTTATGTTTTCTCCTGAATTTTCTATTCTCTCTGTTTCATCATCCTGACCAGCATGATTTATTCCAATAGTCATTTGGTTATTTAATCGCTCAGAGCAGGGATTTCCTCTACAGCTGCAGGAAAGGTTTGAACTGGTTTTGCTATGGGGGCCTGCATGAGGCCCCTCCGGGAGTTTCCCGAAAACTGAGGCAAAGGATTACCCTGTCTGTCCTTTGTTGATCTACATTCGTTGGTCCAGTGTTTTCCCTTACCACACCTTCTGCATACTCCAGAAGGAAGGGGCCTTCTGTTGCCATTGTTCCTTGAAGAAACATTGCTTCTAGGAATGACCTGTTTACAGTCCCTTTTAAAATGTCCTTGCTTTCCACACCCAAAACATCTAACACTCCTCAAACCTTTTGAAATTACTTCTCCTACCCACGTATCATGCTCATCAACCTCAACATTAATTGTTTCTCTAATCCAATCTTCCAAAGGTGCAGATCTTGCCCTTAACGGCCTGATTATTCTTTTGCATGCTGCATTCGCATTCTCAAATGCCAAAGCTTCAATTATTGCCTTACTAGCTTCTGATCCTGAGACCATTCTGTTTACTGCTGAAGCCAGTCTTTCTAAAAAATCTGTGAAAGATTCTTTTGGGCCTTGCATAACCTTTGTGAATGACTCAGGTTTTTTTCCTGGTTCATCAACTCTGTCCCATGCATTCAAGGCTGCCATTCGACATAAAATTACGGTTTGAACATCATATAAACATTGTGTTTGTATTGAAGCATATTGGCCTTCTCCAATAAGCTGATCCTGACAAACTTGTATTCCTTTATCCCTCCATTGTGTTTCTACGTTTCTAGCTTCCTCCTTAAACCACGTTAGAAATTGAATTCTCTGGCTGGGTTCCAGAACAGCTTGTGCAAGGTCCCGCCAGTCCTGTGGTATAATCCTATTATATGTTGACCAAGAGTTTAACATTTGCTTTACATATGGGGAATGCATGCCATAAGATACTATTGCCTCCTTAAACCTTTTAAAATCCATCAGTTCAATTGGAGCCCAGATATTTTGTGTAGCCATTTGATCAGGCATCTGCTGTACGGTTACAGGATAAATTAAGGATGACTGTGTGAAAACAGGCTTTCTTTCTGTAACCTTATGATCCAAACTTGAACCAACTTCACTGTTAAAATTAACAGGTTTTTCTAAAGCTGTTATCCTGGCACTTAAATCGACTATCTTTTTAAATAGTAAAATGAGAATAAGCATGGTGATTAACTGCATAATTCCCATAATACTAATCTTTTCATATAGTTGTTCCATTGTCAGACTGCCTAAAATTTCAAACAAAACCCAATTTTCTTCCAATGTACACAGGAAACCCATTTTTTTAAATGTGGAAAAAATTTGTCTTTTAAATAGTTTCCTTTATGACTTACCAAATCTGCGTAGAACAGTAGAAATCCGAGCGAATTTCAAAACAGCCACCTAGAGTCCTAGGTGTAAATCCAGAGAGAGAGAGAGAGAGAGACAGACAGACAGACAGAAACAGAGAGACAGAGAGAAAGCAAGAGAGAAAGCGAAAGCGAAAGCGAAAGTGAAAGTGAAAGCGAAGGGGTAGCCGGCTAAAGCTTAAAGCCAGCCACTTGTTCCCTCTTGAGCCGAGTCAAGGCTTGGCTTTACAGCCAGGGGCCCTGTTTAGCAGGGCAGGCCTGAGCTGTTTGTAGCACTGGCTTTAAGCAAGCAGCTCACAGTCCAGCCTGAGCCCAAGCAGACCTGGGCCGGGGCTAGGGAGCCAGCTGCTCCGGCTAGGGAGCCGGCCCCAAGCAGTTTTTAATGGATTCTTGTCACGTTGGGCGCCAGATGTAGATGTAACCAATCGTCTTATTAAAATAAGAAACACAGAGCCAAGGTAAAAGAGAAAAGCCGAGAGGTCAGAGCTCAGAGATAAAATCTTACCTCCTGCAGTGCTCCTAGCTTCCCTGAGAGAGGGAGGTACTTCCTGTGTCCCTGTTTAAATAATCTTTCTGTTCTGCCTTCTCATTGGTTGTAAACCCAACCACATGACTGCCTCATCACTGCCTGTAAGTACCGCCCTCCAGGTCTTAAAGGCGTATGTCTCCAATACTGGCTGTATCTCTGAACACACAGAAATCTACCTAGCTCTTCTAACCACCACGCTCTTACTATGGCTCTAATAGCTCTGACCCCAGGGCAACTTTATTTATTAACATAAAATTAAAATAACATTTCAGTACAAATAAAATATCACCACACACACACACACACACACACACACACACACACACACACCATACATAAAAACAGAAAATCAGAAACCACAAGCAAAAGAACAAAAAATATGTAACAAACTCCATAAAAATATCATTGAGTTTGTTTTGTGTTGACCATCTACTGCTGGCCATGTGGACTACCCTTATGTGTGGTTTATACTCCCAGTGAGAATCCATTGGAGAAAAATTACTTTTTCTTTTGTGAGCTGTTGACACTGGAGATAACTTTTGAGTTAAGTTTGGGGGCTTGTGTCCTCTTCCCCTCTCAGCACTGGGACTCCATCTGTCTGAACCTGTGCAGGACTTGGGCAAGCTTATAGTCTCACTGAGTTGTTGTCATTTTAGTCCTGCTGTGCCTGATAAACACTGTTTTCTTGCTATCATCCATCTGCCCCAGTTCTCACAATTTTTTCTGCCTTCCCTTCTGAATAGCTTGTTGGGCTCTGAGAGGAGGATTTTGATGAAGACATCCTATTTAAGACTAAGGGTTACAAAGTCTCTCTTTCTGCACATTGTCCTGGTTCAGGTCTGTGTTAGTTCCCATTTACTGCAAGGGGAAGCATCTCTTGACTTTTGATCCTGTTGAATTTGTGGTCTGGCCATACCAATAAAGTGCTGTCTGAATTTCAGTACAGTCTTTCATTTGTCTCATCCTAAATCTGATGCTCAACATGGACAACCTTCAGACATGACAAAAATAAAAGTTCAGACCAAAACATGAAACATTTCATCCTAAATTGTCAAAATAAGATGTAGATTACACAGACATAAATATTTGTATGCTAACTTTTACCAAAATGTTAGGATTAGTTGTAAGGTAATAATAAAGGATAGTGTTGTGCCAGAACAGTATAATTAGCTGAAGAATTTCAAAGGTTTCCTTTCTTCACATAGGGGCTGCTTTTCCTTCAATTGCAGCTAAAAGACAGAAATATGGATCAACTGTGAGACAAAGACATTTTGAGCTGGTGGGTTATAATATGTTAAAATGTTTCAAATTAATTGATAATATTTAAATGTTGGGGAGCTCAAATAACAGGATATTCAGTGTCCTAGGCATCTCTCTGTTGTGGGATATTTGTACACTGTGTGGAAATGTGTTGCTGTGATTGTTGAAATAAAGAGCTGAGCAGCCAGTAGCTAGGCAGGAGATAGAGTTGGAGTTTCTTGGGGATAGAAAGGAAAAGGAGGGGGAATCTAGGTGTGTGGAAGATGGTAGGAGACACAGAGAAGAAATAGGAGGTGCAAAATGCAAGAGAGATAACACTACATGATAGAATGTAGATAAATATAAATGGGTTAATTTAAGTTATAAGAGCTAATTAGGAACAAGCCTAAGCTATAGGCTGAGCTGTCATAATTAATAAGAAGTCTCCATGTAATTATTTGGGATCCGGCTGGCAGGACAGAAAAAGACTCTCTATCATTTCAACCTGGGCTTTCCATAATCCTACATGTATATCCCATGCAGCTTTCATAATTCATCATTTACCAGATACCCTTCAGATTATTTTCCAACTCTATTTTTCATCTCTGTTCCCTAATCATCATCTCCTGGTGTGGACATTAATATTAATTCTGCCTGCCTGATATTACTTCTATTTATATAATGAGAGTCTCCCCCAAACAAAAGTCATGCTATTCCTAAACAACATCTGAAATAGTGCTTCATTTTATATAAAACAAACCTTTGATAATCATTTCACTGAGGTAGGGAGGTTTACAATATTGATTTTTTTTTAATTTTAGCAGAAAGTCCTTTCTGTCTATTAATTTTCATACTTCCATTTCTCTCTCAGATTTAGAAAATAACTGCAACTTCCATTCTTGATAAAGACTCTTCTGGTGTAGGAAAGACTCCTCTCTTTTCCCCTCCCTTTTCTCTCCATGTCTTCCTCTTTCCCTCCTTTCTAGCCTTTCTCCTCCCTCCCTCTCTCTTTTTCTCCATCCTTCCTGTCTCATGCTTATTCCTCCCATCTATACCACTGTGCTTGCCTAGGTAATCTTAGCATTCACTGTTCCATTACTCTGTCTCTAACCCTAACTCCTAAGAAGAGTAGCTTACCCTTTTCAACCACATGAAACTTGTGGATTGGCTTACTATTTTGTTTTAAAAGCCTTTTTCCATGTGTGAAATAAATGCAATGCTAATTTTCTTGCCATCACCCTAGTCTTTGATAAAATTAGAGAAAACTAAATACTAAAGCACTAGTTTACCCCAAAGACCTTGTGAGCAGAGTGCACCAACATGACTGAACATTTGGGATTGGTGTGGGAGTACTCAATAGAGACATCTCCAGAAAGGAGTCTGAGTTCTTTAGATTATTCTTTAAAAAATCTTAAGTAATCTATGTCTCCAGTGAAGCTGGAGGTTATCTGTCCTGAATGACTGCACAAGGGTGTGTATGGAAGTTTCCATTCAGCCTGTGTAGACAGACATTCTCACTAAATTCTAAGTGGTCACCATTTCATCTAACACTGTGTCTCCTATTTCTCCTTCTTTCTCCAGTCTTCATCTGTTCTTGATATTGTGGGTTTATTGGTTAAAACTGAAAGGCAGAGAATAAAGGTTCCTCCATCCTTTATTAATAAGGGGAGCAGAGACAGGAGGGATTTTTTTTGGCTACCTTTCATGTGAGAACTACAAGTCAAATACATACTATAGTTTCTTTCCAAGGTTCTAGTACTTTCAATTATCAAGGAGATATTAAAAACCACACAAGATTCTCCCCTTGCACTGACCTTATACTCTGTCCTTCTTGTGATATTCAGAAGAACACCATCATTCCAATACATGTAACTCAGAACAGTAACGTGGAAAATTAGGAGGATTGTGAGCTCTGATAAGTTATTAGACCTCATTGTGTTCCCCTTCTCCTATAAAATAAAGATAACACACACACCACATAGAATATGTAAATGGTGACCCACATGAGAATCTCAGATAGGGAATTTGCATGGGAGGTTTACCAGTTACCAGTTAGCCTCAAATAGTTTAATTACCAAACATTGCTTTCTGTCCTTGTTTTTGATATGAAGGAGAAAGAACAAAGTGAACCCAATACTGCAAAGTTGGGAAAGTGTTTATTCTTCACAGCTGTGATGTCATTGATGCCAAGCCCCATGATTTTTTATTGTTAATACAAATGGGGCATAATTAGAAATAAAAGTTCCAACTTATCTCTTCACATTCACACACACATACACATACATACTTATTATGTATGCTTATTTATGTATGTGCATTAGGTAAACATACTTCCATCTTTTATACCAAAAACAAATGCAGTTAAAAAAGGAGTGGTGAGAAGAAGAAATAATTACTTTGCCCCCCACCAAGTTTCTTCTATTATAACCCACCTGCTAATGGCAAATTAACAATTCAGGCTGAAGAGATGAGTATGAATATATGAGACATATTTTGATTTTTTTTGTAATATGAAAAGAATGATAGAGATATGAACCTGTAAATTATTTTCTGCTAGAATTTTAGTTGCTGTTGCTGTAGGCAAAAGGATAATTTAATGATGAGTCTGGAGATGTACTGTGTCTATTACAAGTCATAATTTTATCATCTCTATCAGAACTCAATGTCGGCAGCCTTGTCCATCATCTATTGGAGGCTGACGTTAAATCATGGGCGCTGCAGGAGGTCAGAGAGTGTACAGCCATCCACATCCCAACAGCTGATTTCTATGCAAAGCTGGCCTGACAGTGACAGAAGCGCTAATGCCACCTTCTGTGTGACATGGCACATGGCCTACTTTATAGTCCCCTGAGAGTTGGTAAGAAATTAATTATAGAATGATTAAGGAAAAGGAACATTTTCATAATTTGTTTTCTCTCTGTGCACCTTTCTCTTGATTTCCCCCATGGCTCTTACATCTAATCTGCTATTTAAATAAACAATTCCATCTCTTCCTCTGTATGGAAAGGGAAATGGTTTAGAAATAGCTGTACAAGGGCAATGCTAAAGTTCCCATATTCAACAGTCATCGTGAAAACATTTGTGTAGCAACAGCAAGCTAATCCAACAATAGCTGTACTGTTTACCAACCTCCTTAAACTACATTTAGGGTAGGCTGTAACTGAACATATGTGCTCCCAAAACCACTGAGCTATGTAACAGTGTGCAATAAACTGCATAGGGCTTATGAGAAAATGAAGTTGAGTTCATAACACTCACAAAACTGTCAATCATACATGAGAAACAAACACATGACCCATAAGAGAGCAGTTCTATTCATGTTCCCTGGCTACAATGACAGAGACATTGCAATAACAAGACACATAGCCTTGCTGATTGGGGGTAAAAATCAGAATGATTGACTTCTGGGGGTGTAGCTCAAGTTTTCCTGCCTGGCCCACAATCAGGACAAATCTTTGTCACCTGCCAGTCCCACAGCCACTCAGACCCAACCAAGTAAACACAGAGACTTATTTTGCTTACAAACTGTAAGGTCGTGGCAGGCTTCTTGCTAACTGTTCTTATAGCTTAAATTAGTCTATTCCATAAATCTATACCTTGCTACGTAGCTCGTGGCTTACCAGTACTTTACATCTTTCTTGTCCTGGCGGCGGCTTGGGCAGTGACTCCTGCCTTCCTGTTCTTTTATTTCTCCTCTCTGTTAGTCCTGCCTATACTTCCTGCCTAGCCGCGGCCAATCAGGTTTTATTAATTGATCAATCATGGCAACTTGACATACAGACCATCCCCCAGCACAGCCAAGTGCAGATCATCTCAGAAACCTGCACTTAGACCCTTGGTCCTAATCATCCTCTATACAGACCTGCTGTGTAAAGCCATGAGGAACCCAAAATTGGCTCCCACAGGACATACAGAACATCTCACAGCACTCCCCCCCCCTTTTTTTTTCCAAAAAGGAAGGTTTTAACCTTAACAAAGTAAAATTACATTTAATTTGAGAATTTGGGCATAGCTTCTCTTACTACTTCCTACTGGAGGGGGATGCTGTATCTTATGGGGGATACAAAGAAAATTTTAGGATTATGGAATAGTCCATGAGGCTGTATTGTCTGAGCCAGTTGCCTTCAAACCATTCTGGATGTTGGATCATCTGGGTCATGGTTTCATCGGAGACCTTTCGGGGGTCTTGCCTGGTCAAACCTGATGTATCTTAATCTGGAACAAATCCATAGCCTCTTGCTTTCTGTGGGAACAAAAGCAGAGTCTCCTTTCCAAAGTAACACATCCTTATACCCAAATTTTAAAGTCAAGGTATCTTTAATATATACATATTGGTTTAACTCAACATCTTTTACCATCAAATGTTTTTCTGCAGTTAAAAACCCCAAAGACAACACAATCCAGATTCCCTGTGTGATATTCATCTTTACATGGCTTATTTTTTATATTAATTTTACTGTCTCTTTAAAGACTTTATTTTTTAAAACTTTTTATTTCTTTATATAACTCTCTATGTTCCTTTTCCTCTCTCCTCCAAGCCTACATACATTTTTACACACATTGTAAAGTCTTGTTCCATCCGAATCTGTCTTATTGTGAATCTATTGCTTTAAACTGCAGCATTTCTAAGACTGAAAAGGTGCTATGGCTGCTGGCTCTGCCCACCTCAGCTTCCCAACATGGCAGTGTTATATTTTCCACCAGCTCTGGGAGCTATCATGGGTCTATGCTTTTATCCAAGCAGTGTTTAGCCCAGAAACCTTTTTTGTTTTGTACTAGCAAAGGTTAAATCCACCATGCAGCTTAATGTGCCACTTGCAGAGGCCTCATTCCCACCATAGGGCAGGTCGAGTGCACATGCTAGGAACGCACCAGTAGCTCAAACCAGCAAGCTGCCACTCATTTGAGAGAGATAATTAGGAAGCTGTTTTTAGCTCCTTTTTAGAATCTTTTCTCAGGTTTTAGGTAGAAACTCTTGCCCCACGTTGGACGCCATTTGTAGCTTAAGTTTTCCTGCCTGGCCCACAGTCAGGACAAATCTTTGTCATGGGGGTTCTTATAAACTAGCTGGGTGAAGAAAATTACATAAGCTGTGCATGGGTGTGGCTAAAGAAATTGATATAAATTTTCTATTCAATGGCTTTCTGTGTGGCTCTAGTCAGCTAGGTATCTGTTTGGTTTCTGTATTTCTTTAGGGTTTTAATTGGCACAGTTTTACATAAGAAAATATAGTTATTTCTCTGTGACATCAATGCATGTATAGATAAACCCACAAATTATTTGCCTTAGAATAAGTTTTTTTTTTGAAAACCTATAATGCTGAACTACATATAGAGTTTTATATAAATATTAACAACCTGATGATAGGTATGAGTCTTCTCCCACAAATATTCCAATATTTCTAATTATTTACTTATTATCTTCTAGTGTTGACCTAGATATAAATATGTGCACCATGTGCAGGTCTGAAACCAGGGAGGCCAGAAGATGGAATTGGATCCCCTGAAATGATAGTTACAGGCAGTTATGAGCCTCGGAGTAGGTTCCAGCAAACAAACACAAGTTCTCTGCAAGGACTTCAGTGCTCTTGACTGATGAGCCATCCCTCCAACTCCAGCATGTAATAATTTTCATGTCAGCATTTATTGCTATGGATGTGGTTCATTCAGTAACAAGAATGTCTCCTTGGATTTAACCCCCAGCACCAGATAAACAAGCTGTGTTAAGCAGCACAAGCCTATAATCCCAGAAATTGGGAAGGAGAGAGAAGATGATGAAAAGTGCAAGATCCTTGGCTATATAGTCAAGACCAGTTTGAGGCACAAATGATCCTATCTCAAAAAAGGAAAAAAAAGGTGTATTTACTGTGCATGTTTTAAGGTATAATGTATTTACAGTAAAGTAACCCTTTGTATTAATCCTGCTCCATTGACACATTTAAAATGTATTTTTATCACTGGATTAGTTTCCCCTTACCTTCCCTTTGTTCTAATCATGACTCAGTTCATCAGTTGTCTATCTGACACTTATTTTACGAAACAGTGAAGTCTCAAGTGTGTTCTCAAACACGATTTCAAAATACTGATTATATTTGTGTCTTTTCAAACCTTATCTATTATCTAGATTGTCTATTCTAGTAGAGAGAGGGGGCACCTTTCACCAAAAATGTTACAAAAAAGATTATAGAATATTGCTTAAGAAGGGAAATCCCATGTGCTAAGGGAAACATAATGAATGAAGAAAATCATACTATACAGGATCTTTTGGAAAGTGTTTTCTTCTCATGACCAAAGCCCAATTCCTGAATCTCTTTTGTGTGAATAAAAACAAAGAGGAGAAACAACATTGTTTAATGTCGTCACTGAGGCACAAAAGGTGTTAGTTTACACTATAACTTAACCTATTTCTATACTCCAAAAAGGGCTCAGAGTTGCAGACCAATGATGAGTGAGGTTAAAAGCAGCCTAGACTATTCTTGGCCTCTTAATACACAGTGCTAGCAATGCCTTCTTGCTTAATACTGGCAACTACTATCAGCTGCAGATAAAGCCAGGATTTTAACCTGGACTCATTTTTGTCATTCAGAGGCTGTTTGGAAATTGTCTTTACAATTGCATGGAGCAGAATATAACTGAAGAGGAAAAATAATGCAAGGTATCCATAATTTCAAAAGACGACTCCCCATATACATTTTTTGTGTGAGCTAGAATGACTGCAGTATCCATGTTGACAAACACAAAAACTGAATGATTATATATATATATATATATATATATATATATATATATATATATATTCAGTAAAAATTGTCTTTATTTAGGTTTTCTGATTCAGCATATGTATTAAGGACAGATCAACTTAAAGTAAATAAGACATTAACTGGAAGTCTAACCTCTATTCAATGAATATCATCAAGGATTTTATCTTAAAGGATGGGTTAATAGCCCTATGGTAATGCATCTTCCCAGGATGTGTAAGATACAGAATTAAACATTCAACACCACACATACATATAAACACATAAATACCCACACACATACTTGCATGCACACTAGCACACACAGATAGATAGATAGAAGATAGATAGATAGATAGATAGATAGATAGATAGATAGATAGATAGATAGATAGATTGATAGACAGACAGATAGATAGATAGATAGATAGATAGATAGATAGATAGATAGATAGATAGATAAAATGCTGTGCCCAAAGAAATTTATACAATATGTGAATTCTGCATGTGTTTGCAAAAGCTGAACAATGTTTCAGGAACACATATGGACTCCAAAACGATCTAAAGACACAGAAGAAATTATTTTTAAAGAATGAAAATTGCAGAAGGAAATATTTTCCAGAGGCCAATAAAATAAAAAAGAATATCTACTAGATATCAGGTATTCCTTGAGTGTATTTCTTGGGTTGATTCATGTAATTCTCATAATACTCTACTACAATAACATGACTATGACACTCAATTTAAAAATAAAAAATCTGAGGCACAAACAAATTGTAGTAGCCTGTTCTCATTGCATAGATATTCAGCAAGCAAGACAGCATTCAGACCTGCTGGAAAAAAGGTGGCTTTCAGGTTCTTAAGCATAGTTAATTTCACCTTATTAAAAATGATCAAGATGCTATCACTAGAGTAAGAACAGAGGATATGCCAATAGTTAGGATATGTAAGTCTTCTATCAAACATATTTACCAACCACAAATTAATACTTCCATTTCTGTGGAAGTATTAATGTGAAATAAAGGAATAAAAAAAGGGAGAAGAGAGAAAAAGAGAAGGTATAGAGATGTGCTCACTGCCTCCTTTCATCTCCTTTTCAGTAAGATTCCAGCAAAAATGAAGGTATTGGAGATGATCTTTTTACAGCAGTTTTCAATAGATAACTATTGCTCATGGCAGAAGTAACCCACTGAAGAAAAATTTCACTGGTCTATAAATGCAACACACTTGTTATAATTTTACTGATTATTAGGCTGGCTGAAGTTGATATTAAAATAGTCTTTCAGTTCTAAAATATGCATTTCTTATTTTACGTTTTAACAACTAGGATGTCTGTTTATTGTGGGTAATACAGGAAATACAGGGCCATTTATGTGTGGGACAACTTCATCACATGTCTGTAATGTCATCTGTTACTAATGCTCAGCCAAGAAAATGATCACTTTTGTCAGCAAAAACACCAAGCAGTCTTAAGAATAAGTAATCATGTCACCATGGTGTGAAGCCTCACCTCAGAAAATATGTATTTTTGCTGAAAATCAAAGGTTATATTTTTTGAAGAAATGGCCCCCTGGCGACCTTGAGTTCTGTGGCTTGCTTGGTGGGCACCCAGGTGGTATACCTGTCATACAGCTGGCCAATGTGCATAACACTTACAAACATGTACCTAATGCCATGAGAACTGAAAATGCTGGACATTAGTTTAAAGAGACATGACTGTAGCTATTATGGACTGCCTTTAGAACAGTCTCTGAATTTTGCTATGCTAATTATAGTTAATATCAAATGAGATATTTAATAAAGCTGGTCTGCTGCCTCGAACAATACTGTCATACGGACTGGGTTTGTAGCACTGTGGCAGAACAAGTGATTGCCCAGATTATAATCTCTGGCTGTATTGGTTACTGTAAGACTTTTCCACTTTCTGATAAACTGTTATATATTGCCCCTCAGCTTGCTTTTCACTGACTTTCTTTGAATCCCCCTTGGTAGCCACAATTTTTCAACACACAGACCATTTGAACTTGCTGTTATTCATAGTTATACAATTAACTCTTACTTCTCACATCTCTCCTCAAAGAGTTTAAGTACTTTCAAAAAATCTCTCATGGTGTATTTAAGATGGGCTCTTAATTCTGTCTTCCCTCAATCTTTGCTTTCTCTTTGTCATGTTTTTGTCGTTGTCTTTGTTTTTTGTTTTGTTTTGTTTTGTTTTTTCATTTAGGCTTTACCTAAGAACCTTATTAACATTGATGGGCGAGTTTTTGATTTGTTGACAATCAGATTTCATTTAGACTGGACACATTGATGCATTCCTAAAATATACCTATATTAGGAATGCTACCAATTTTTTATAAAGTCCTGTGAGACAATTTTGTATCTTTTAAATGTTTATATCATACCATATGTGGCATCAGAAGTCTTCACGAACTATATGTTTTATAATCCCAGTCCTTCATTGAGCTAAGACTATGTACACATAATTGCAATAGGCTATTAATGTTTATTGAGTGTCAGATATTCTAAGACTAAAATTTTATTTCTAATACCCACTTTAAGGGAAACATATACTATATACCTATTTGTTAGTATTGTCCAGGTATATTAAAATAACTTAAGTGTTCTAGCCCCTCCCACATAACACTCTTCTTTCCTTTGAATATATACAACCAGGAGATCTAATTGATGCATCTACATCTGGTCTCTCCACATTCCAATCCCTAGGACTCATTGCTGGAAAACAAATACTTGTATAAGATCAGAGTTGATAAATGAATCCTCAACCTCCCTCTGTGATTTCTCTCTTAGAATAAAAGAACAGCACAGACTACACACCCTGGCTGGACTAGTCCCTAACAAGTTTATCTATCTACTTTACAAAATTTCTATTTTCTCCCCCCATGAGCTAAGTTGTTTTTCTCTGAAACCCTCTTAGTAGCTGCAAGCTCTCTTGACACAGATCATCAGCATGATGTTCATTCAGCTAATAGTAATAATCACATAATTAGATTGCATGTGCCCAGTGAGCCTGTACTATACTCTAGATAACTACAGAAGTATTCCATGTGGATTATATCATTTGTGTTAAAAAATACTTATTTTACTTTTTGTTATTAAGAGATTTTTTTCTATTCCATTTTATGTATCAACCATGGATTCCCTTGTCCTCCCTCCTCCCACCCCAGCCTTCCCCTCCAATCCAACCCCCCCCCCCATTCTCACCTCCTCCAAGGCAAGGTCTCCCCTGGAAAGTCAGCCCAGCATGGTATATTCAGTTGAGGCAAGTCAAGTCCCCTCCTCCCTGAACCAAGGCTGAGTAAAGTGTCTCAGCATAGGCCCTAGATTCCAAAAAGCCTGCTCATGCATCAAGGACAGGTCCAGGTCCCACTGCCTTGGCGGGGGGTGGGAGGGGTGGGGGGGTCCTAAACAGTTCAAGCTAATCAACCTTCACACTTATCCAGAGGGCCTGATCCATTTGGGGACTCCTCAGCTGTTGGTTCACAGTTCATGTGTTTCCACTAGTTTGTTTAATTGTCCCTGTGCTTTTTCCAATGAAGATCTCATTATCTCTTGCTCATAGAATCCCTCCTCTCTCTCGCTGATTGGACTCCTGGAGCTCTGCCTGGGACTTGGCTGTGGATCTCTGGATCTGCTTCCATCAGTCACTGGATGAGGGTTCTATCATGACAGTTAGGGTGGCGGCCATCCGATCTCTAGCATAGGTCAGTTCAGGCACCCTCTTGACCATCACCAGTAGTCTATAGTGGAGTCATCTTTAGCACCCTGTGGACCTCTCTAGCACTCTGCTTCTTATTCCCATGGCATCTTCATTTATCATGGTATCTCTTTCCTTGTTCTCCCACTCTATTCCTGATCCATCTAGGACCACCTGCTCCCCTAAGCTCTCTTTCCTCTGACCCTTGCCTCCATTACTTCCCCTCACCCCCAGTTTGCTAATGTAGATTTCATCTATTTCTCTATCCCTGGGCGAGCCTGTGTATTTCCTAGAGTCTTCTTTTTTTTTTTTTTTATTATTATTTTACAACACCATTCAGTTCAACATAATAGCCACAGAATCCCCTGTTCTCCCCCTCTCGCCCACCCCTCCCCCCAGCCCACCCCCCATTCCCACCTCCTCCAGATCAAGGTCTCCCCCGAGGACCGGGGTTGACCTGGTAGACTCAGTCCAGGCAGGTCCATTCCCCCCTCCCAGACCGAGCCAAGTGGCCCTGCATAAGTCCCAGGATTCAAACAGCCAACTCATGCAACGAGCCCAGGACCTGGCACCAATGCACAGCTGCCTCCCAAACAGATCAAGCCAAATGACTGTCTCACCCGTTCAGGTGGCCTGATCCAGTTGTGGGCCCCTCAGCCTTTGGTTCATAGATCCTGTGCTTCCATTCATTTGGTTATTTGTCCCGGTGCTTTATCCAACCTTAGCTTCAACAATTCTCGCTCATATAAATCCTCTTCTTTCTCACTAATTAGACTCCCAGTGCTCCACCAGGGGCCCAGCCGTGGATGTCTGCATCCAGATTCCTCAGTCCTTGGATGGGGTTTATGGCACAACTATCAGGGTGTCTGGCCATCCCATCACCAGAGTAGGTCAGTTCCTGCCGTCTCGCGACCATTGCCAGCAGTCTTCTTTACTAGCTAGCCTGCCTGGAGCTGTGAGTTGTAGTCTGGTTATCCTTTGCTTTACATCTGGTATCCACTTATGAGTGACTACATACCATGTTTGTCTTTCTGAGTCTGGGTTACCTCACTCAGGGTGATATTTTCTAGTTCCATCCATTTGCCTGCAAACCTCATGATGTCATTGTTTTTCTCTGCTGAGTAGTACTCCATCATGTATATGTACCACATTTTCTTTATCCATTCTTCAGTTGAAGGGCATCTAGGTTGTTTCAAGGTTCTGGATATTACAAATAATGCTGCAATGAACATAGTTGAGCATGTGTCCTTGTGGTATGATTGAGCATTTCTTGGGTATATGCCCAAGAGTAGTATAGATGGATCTTGAGATAGATTGATTCCCAATTTTCTAAGAAACTGCCATACTGAGGCTGGAGTGATGACTCAGAGGTTAAGAGCACTGGATGCTCTTCCAGAGGATCTGAGTTCAATTCCCAGCAACTACATGGTGGCTCACAATCATCTGTAATGAGATCTGGTGCCCTTATTTTACTTTTAATTATATGGCTGTGTTTGGTTTATGAGCACATGAGTCAGTGTGCTCTTGGATGCAAGAAGAGGCCGTCATATCCCTTGGACCTAGAGTAAGGGACAGTTGTAAGCCACTTGAAATTGGTGCTGAGAATGAAACTCAGGTCCTATAAAAGAGAATATGTGGTCTCAAACTCTGACCCAACTCTCCAGCACAGATACTTCAATTGGTCTGCTCATCTTAGGAAACCTGAAGTGCAATCAATAGGAAGACACAACGCTGTTTTGTAAACTTAGAAAGGAATTGAACTACTGACAAGAACAGATCATGATTTTTCTCTAGAGGTTCCTACTCAGGTAATATATCTGGATTAATTGTTTAATGACATTGACAAAAGGAAATTTTAAGTTAAATTAATTAGTCAAAGTATTTCTGAAATTTCTTTGCATTTAGAACGATCAGGTTTTCCACGTTATTCTATGTGATATCATGAACACTTATGGTATAGGGAATATGTTTGTGTATTAGATATTATTTCATTATATATTATATATAATGTTACATTTTTATGTGTAATATATAAATGCTTATTAAACATGGTCTCATGTGTCAAGACTGGGCTCGAACTCACTATGTAGTCAAAGAAAATCTTGAACCTCTAGGCCCCCTGCCTTCAGTTGCTGAGCACTGGGATTATTGGCACGTGCTAACATACCTGGTTTCCACATTGCTGGATATGGAATCCAGAACCGTGCCAAGCAAGCTCTCTGCCAACTGAGACACATCAGTGGTCCAAGAACTTCTGCAGAGTATTATTCTCTACTGCTTTTCCTGATTCTTTCCTTCTATCATTTTGTTTAAGACTGTGAGTACTGTTCTGCACATGTCATTGTCATCACTTTATTGTGCTTGTGAGGAGATACAAAGGAAGATTTGGAGATAACAGTCATCACCCGCTGCTCCTGATGGCCCTCCTATGGGTTATGGGCAAAAGTAATGTGCATCCAAGCTACCAGGAAACAAAGTTATAATTGCTCAAGCAACAGAAACTGCCCATTGTCCATTTTGTTGACCATGAATATAGAGTGAAAAAAGTATATTTTAAAGATATACTGAGAGAAATATAAACAATGACTGTATATAGTAACAGGGCACTTGTTACTGAGAAAAAAAAATTTCTTTTGGTCATTCTCATTGTCCAAACCTAAAAGTTTTAATGTCTCTGTAAGGAGAGACAGATGAGAAACATGTGTGAAATAGCTGAGTAAAGGGATTTAGACAAGTCAACTTATTTCCTTGAATATGAACAGAAGTCCAAATGGGGATTGTGAACATCTGAAGAGCTAACCCACTCAGAACACAGCACTATTTGTGGAAACTAGTAAGCTTACAATAAGTATTATACTACTTCCATTATTATTTGTTCAATAACTGCTTTGTGAGATGAAATGAAGGAACACGTGCAATTTTATGCATTAGGTATAGATCATAAAATTATTTAATTGTTTTAAACAAGGAACGAAGAAACACCTCAAACATTCCTTATTGTCCCATTTATTCTAGCTTGGTGTTCATTAATGTGTATATATAGATTTTAATTCTAAGGATTTAAATAAATTTTACCAAGTTTTCTTTGAGTTGATATGGAGATATAGAAATAATTAGATTCCCCATAAATATATCCAAGTATACAAATGTATTATCAGAATCAGGGTTAGTTGTGTTATGTGCGTGTGTGCATGTGTGTGCGTGTGTGTGTGTGTGTGTGTGTGTGTGTGTGTGTGTGTGTGTGTGTGTGTAGCTAGAGTTTTCCTGCCTTGCCCACAGTCAGGACAAATCTCTATAACCTGCCAGTCCCACAGCATCTCAGATCAGCTAAGACCCCCTGAAAGGTCACCAATGACACCAAGGCTCAGATGACCCAACATCCAGAACCGTTTCAAGGCAACTGGTTCAGACGATAAACCCTCATGGACTACTCCATAATCCTAAAATTTTCTTTGTGTTCCCATAAGATACAGCACCGCCCCCTCCAGCAGGAAGTTGTAAGAGAAGCTACACCCAAATTCCCAAACATACTGGCTTTGAGATGTGTAAAAGTTAAAATCTTCCTCTTTAAAAAGAAAGAAAGAAAGAAAGAAAGAAAGAAAGAAAGAAAGAAAGAAAGAAAGAAAGAAAGAAAGAAAGAAAGAAAGAAAGAAAGAAAGAAAGGAAGAAAGAAAGGAAGAAAGAAAAAGGGGGAAGTGCTTTGGGATGGTCTGTATGTCAAATTGCTCTGATTGGTCAATAAATAAACCACTGATTGGCCAGTGGTTAGGCAGGAAGTATAGGTGGGACTAACAGAGAGGAGAAAAGAAAGAACAGGAAGGCAGAAGAAGTCATTGCCAGCCACCACCATGACAAACAGCATGTGAAGATGCTGGTAAGCCATGAGCCACGTGGCAAGGTATAGATTTATAGAAATGGATTAATTTAAAATATAAGAACAGTTAGCAAGAAGCCTGCCACGGCCATACAGTTTGTAAGCAATATAAGTCTCTGTGTGTTTACTTGGTTGGGTCTGAGCTGCTGCGGGATTAGTGGGTTAGAGAGAGTTGGCCTGACTGTGGGCAAGGCAGGAAAACTCTAGCTACATGTGTGTGTTGTTCTTTTCTGATTTGATTTGATTTTACTTTATTTTATGTATATGTGTGTTTCCTCTTAATGTCTCTGCACCATGTGCATGGGTGCAGTGGCTGCAGGAGCCCAGAGGCAAGTGTTGGATTCTCTTGGATTTGAACTACAGAGTTGAAGGCCGGGCAGTGGTGGCACACGCGTTTAATCCTAGCACTCTGGAGCCAGAGGCAGGTGGATCTCTGTGAGTTCGAGGCCAGCCTGGTCTAAAAAGTGAGTTCCAGGAAAGGAGCAAAGCTACACAGATCTTGAAATACAAAAAAAAAAAAAAAAAAAAAAAAAAAAAAAAGGCATCTGTTGAACTACAGAGTTGTGAGACACCATGTAGGTGCCAGGAATTAAACCCAGGCCCTGCAGAATGGGAGCAATGCTAGTAATCACTAATTTTTTCTCCAACCCTGCCTCCAAAAATCAGTTTTTATTCATCCAGTTCTGATTTAGTTGTGATAAGAATGATTTCATAATATTAAATAATATAAATGATTTTAAAGTGAACAACCATAATACTTCTCCTTTGAAACTGTGAGAACATTTTTAATTTATACACAAAATGAACAATCAGATAGTTGCATTAAAACATCACTCACATCCTTTCAGCATGAAATCCATTTGGCTGAAGAAGTAAAATTATGAATTTTTCGAGGACATCAACAGTTTTTCTGGTCATTCTCATCTATAGTAATTTTGGGAGCATCATGCAGTGTTTTTAAAGTTATATGCAGTATTAGACACCACAATGATAAAATATAAATCTTATTTTCATTGGCTTTGTGAGATTCAGTTCTGTATCAACTAATTAATTCATAAACACTGAATTACTTCTGATTTGAAAACTAAAAGGAAGGAAGCTACTGAATTTCTCTTATTTGGCATTCACATCTGAAAACAAACATCAATGGTCATAATAAAATTATTTTCAAAGCAAACATGCACTTTCATGTTTTACTATAGAGGTGAAATATATTCACTTTTTACATTTTCATATATTTATTTTTGTGTGTGGGAGGCATGAACACTCCACAGCAGGCATGTGCCATGAAATGCATTTGGCAGTCAGGACAAAATTTGGAGTCAATCCTCTCCTGAGGACTGAGGCCCTTAGGCTTGGTCATACATGTTATCAAAGCTGATCAGCTGTATTTATAGATATTGTTCCCAGTTGACTGTACCCTCAAATCTTATTATCTTTCATACAAGCTTTGGATCTTCTTTACCTTATTTAATGAATATTCCATTTTGCACATAGTATAGTCTGTTTGAAATATATTTAATTTCATCCACTATTTCTTCATGAATCCATCATTATTGAATAGCCACAACACTAAATAGAATTTATATTCCTAGAAAGTATATATCTATTTCAACATTTAGCTGTGCAGTATAAATTTAAGGACAAAATCTTTGTGACTGCTAACTTGGAACATTTTGATTTTTATTTTTGTCAGTTAAAACAGGACTTGATGAATTGGGATAAGTGACCAATTCTGTAATCCCAGATGCTTAGGATGCTAAGGATGATCACAATTTTGAGGACTGTCTGAGCCATAGAGTGAGCCCAAGGCCACCCTGGATAGCTCATATTTATTTTTAATATAAAAGGGGGAGAGAATATACATATAAACCAATGGTAAAATGATTTTCCAATGTGCTCTAAGCCTTAGTATAATGTCTTTCATTCAATCAAAAAGTCAATCAATATAATTTAAGTTGTCCCTACATAAACTATTTTACATACAAAATAATAGTACATTGCCTTATAGTTTCTGCTCAGTGGATTAAATAAATAACGCACATAAAAGAAAATATAAGTGACTTAGATTTCTAATCGTGTATTAGTGCTAGTTATAATATTTTATCACTAATTCAAGAAAATACATATTTTCTTAATGCACAAATTTTGACTTCTACATTATAGCCTTGTATAGATTGCATATTATGGCACTTCATTTGAAGATTAATTAAGGGAACATTGCACTGATATTTTGCTCAAATTTGGTTGTTGATTTCCTAAGCTGCCATAATACCTTCAATGTTACTTATTAAAATAAAAACACACTTTAGATTCATGCCCATGATCATTTTTGACTTGAGTTAATCACATTCAAGTTTTTCTAGAACATGAAAGTAGAAAAAAAAGTGAAGAAGGAAATGGAAAAGAAGAATGTTACATACTTTGTCTTAGAAACACCTCAATATAGGTTTGCTAAGAGCTCTAAGTGGGAAATTATCTCATATTAACATTTACAGAATTCTGAATTTGCTCTGTTTTGTTCTACTTTTATAGTCACATAATCTTACCTTCAAAGATGTTTTTTTTAACACAACATTACTTAAGGTTGCATTATAAAGTGGGACCCAAACATCACTCTCTCAAGTTCCATATTTGCTGCAGAGGCTGTGGGGCAGTTATGCATTTCTCCCGTCTGGAATAATTTACAGAATACGTTTTTATTCCTGAATGATGCCTTGGCACGGTTTACCTCTGCTGCTAACTCTAGCTCTATTGTCATGTGTACAACCCTTCTGTCATTTCCAACTTCAGAGATTTTTAGGTCTCTATCAACAGCAATCACTTGAGTATGAGTTCTCTGCTTCCTGGTTCAGGGAAAAGGATCAGTGGGGAAATTGCTTACTGGGCATGAGGACCTGAGTTTAAATCCCCAAAGACCACATAAAGCAAACAATATAGTGATCACCTGTAATCCATGGGGTCTTAAAGTGAGATGGGAAACAGAGACAGGAAAATCCTTGGAAGCTCCAGGGCTAGCAAGGCTGGGCATACACAGGGTGGTGTGACAGTCTCAAAACAAGACAAAAGAAGACAAGGCCCAAAACTGAGGGTATTACCTGACTTACAAATTTGCATACCCTTACACACACACACATACACACACACACACACACACACACACACATTATTTGATTATCAGAATGTATTTTTTACTCAAAAGCTTCACGGGTGATTTAACTGGAATTGCACCTGTACTAATAACCATTTTATTTTCTCAATACTTCCGTGATTTCTGTTTTTCTATTATTATTAAAAGTGAAAAAGTCATTTTTACATGGCCACCAACTTGAAACCCCCTGTTACAGCTAAAAGAACAAAATCTTTCAAAAGCCTTCTATTACTCTATCAATTTCTGTAGTCTGTAATCAGTATCAAGGTTTTTGTTCATAGTTCTACTTAGCTTTATAATCTGATTTACCACTCCCCAAATACAAAATTTTTATTCCTCTCTTTGAATAGCAATATAATTTGTACATATTTTGCATACTTCATGAATTATATTTTATAGACTCTGAAATATAATTATGTGACCTGTCATTAATTTAAAGAAATTTGGCTATTTTGTATTTTATCCTGAAAATCTTACTTTTTCTTCCACTTAAAACACTAAAGTAATCTATTGTAGTGTGTTTTAGTATGTAAAATCATTGTTGCATGTCCAATAAACTTGGGTTTTAAAATGTTTTTAAAAGAAATTAAGAGCAGAATTTATTATATTCTATATATATGCAATATTGGAGACAAATAAAAGGACAAAATATTGCAACTAATCTTTCTGTAAGTAGAGAAAATCTACATTGAGGTATATTCTGCAAATGTAAACACCCCTACCAATTTCTTTCCTCTCAGTTGTGGATAAAACTAAGCTATAAAATGAATGTTGGATATCACAGGCCATAATGTAAATACCACAGTAACAATTACTAATTCTGGATAAATAAGAGTTTATTTTACTGTTTATTCAGGAAAAATACTAAACAGCAACTGATACCATTTTAAATGGTACAGAGAAAACAAAATAATCTAATATATACTCTAAGTACTCCTCCTTAAGTTTCCTATATAAAGTATCTGCAATGTACTTTTAGAAAAGATTTTTTTTTATTTTTGTTCATGCCTGAGAGTGCGTTTATACACACCATGTGTATATAGAGGACAGAAGGCACCAAATCCTCTCAAACTGGAGTTATAGGGTGTTGTGAGACACCCTGTAGATGCTGGGAACCAGATCTGTGGCCTCTGCAAGAACAGTAAGTGCTCTTTATTGATGAGCCATCTCTCCATTTTCCTGCAATGCACTTTTTATGTTCTCTTTGATCACTTTGTTGACTTTTACAAGAGCAATGATAATGTTTTACATTTATCTAGGGAGCTCTATGTCACTTACAGAGGTATAATTTTTTTTCCAATTCAGTGGGTTTCCATTCTTTTATATGTAAAGGTTATGCCCCAATTTCTTCCAAACAACCTGGCTATAGTTTTTAATATATTTTATCTCGAATGTGGAGTCTAATCACTCTAATGCTATGGCTTAAAGAGTCAGTGGGCTTGAGATAATGTAATTGCCTTGTTTCCATGCATGAGTCAACAAATAGAGTTTGTTAGACAGTTGAATGTCTGTACAACACAAAGGTCTTATGAAATGCAAAGCACATTTACAGTTTCTTGTGCTTGCTGCTCAGAGTGGTTTGTTTAATGACCTTAATGTTTATGTTGAAATACCACTGCTGATATTTTAAAATACACTAGATGATTTTACCTTGTGTATGTGATACATGAACATCTGTGTCTGTGCTTGTTCATGTGTGTGAGCAATGCTATAACACCTACAGTATTGATGCTTACCTCGAGACTTGGTTGATTCACAGGACCTCTAGTTGTTCGCAGATGTGTATGCCTAGCTCACTGACCCATACACTTTGAGGGATTGTATTGGCTCCATCTTTCATCAGGCACTTTGGGTAACAGGCACATGCCAGCCACTGTGGATTTACATGGGATCTAGAGATACCAACTGGATCCTTACTCTTTCATTACATGCACTTTTCTCACTGAACCATCTCCCTAGAGAGACCCAACATTTTGCTTGATCAAAAATTTGTAAAAATCATACATTCAGCCAACTAGGAGTATAACAGGCCTGTGTTATTGAAAGGTCATCTTAATTAAAAGGGACTCTTTTAGTAAATTTATTATACTTTGGGCTCTTTATAATCAGATCAGTGTCAAGGAATATAATCATATTTTTTCCTTCAGCATACAAACCAGGCATGTGAAAGTCATTATTATAGAACAGTTAAGCAGATTAATATTTAACTTTGCGAGCCGGGCGGTGGTGGCGCACGCCTTTAATCCCAGCACTCTGGAGGCAGAGCCAGGTGGATCTCTGTGAGTTCGAGGCCAGCCTGGGCTACCAAGTGAGTTCCAGGAAAGGCGCAAAGCTAAAATATTTAACTTTGCAATTTTCAACTGTTTTTCAGGTGTTTTGAGAGAAAGCCTCATGTATTTCAGGCTGGTCTTGGTATTGGTTTGCAGTCAAGCATAACATTAATGTCTTATCTTCTTCCTTCCAACTCCCAAGGGTTGGGATAATAGGCATGTGCCAACACACCCACCTTAACTTGACGTGCATGGTATGAATTTTTATTAAAATATTAAAAAATTCTCTTTGCTATATGTGTAGTTCAAAGAGAGTAAGTTACACTTAGTTTAGCTCCCTAACACCTGTTAAGAGTTTAGAGTTAACAGAAGGACTTTTTTGATATACATAAAACATTACTTTTATTACATATAATAAATTAGAGAGTATTATTATGACATGCCACTATAAAATTCGTAACAGACAAGAAACTGTGATAAAGTTGAAAGCTAAGATCTTTACTTCTTTTTGTAAAGACTGTCACTGATAGTCTGTGTATCATGACCTTTCAGTTGTTTAAATCTTCTAGTTTTCTCATAATCTTCTATCTTGTTTCTATGTGTATCATACCCAGAAGCAATCCATCATAAAATAAATAAATCCTTCTTCCAGGTCTCATAAATTTATTTCTCATTGTATTGAAGCGTGTCTTTTAGTTTTTTTTGTGGCATAAATTAATTATATTAAGTATATGTGGCCATAAGTAATATTTTATACATAGGCAATTACTGTGGCTGCAACTGCATGTTTATGTAATAACTTTAGCATTGATATTCAAACAGATAATTTACTGTGGTAGGACTCTAGCCATAATTTAATGTGGTATTGCCAGGATTCAGCACATGTTTGCTAGTCAGTGATTTAACTCTATCATACTGCAGCATGCTTGATTTTATCCATAAGTTTTTAATTACTGACAGGTAGTTTTTTCTTACAGTGGCTTATGAAAATATGCACTACATTTTCTTACAAAGATAATTAAATAATTTCAGTGCTGTTTGTGCTTCTCATTTGAAATTGTTGATGTATCTCATAGTTACATATTTCCAAGTGAATGGAAAAATGAAAAATATCCAGTGGCAGGTGCACATACAAAGGAATCAAGAGAAGGAAGCAGAAAAAAGGCACGAATCAGGTACCTGTCCTCTTAGGTTGTTGATCTCTGATGATTTTCCATCAGTCGTGTGGTCATGCTGCACACATCCTTGATCTCCCAGCTTTGCAGTTACAGAAGTTTTATATTTATTGTTTAATTTTATTATTGCAATTATATTACACATAATTATCTTTGTAATTAAATCATATGTAATTTACATTACTATATCACATAAAACAGACATAATGATCTTTTTTTTAGGTATACAGGTAAGGTAGTTCAACTAATAATTTTCTGCAACAAAGCAATTCTATTCGAGAATCACTGAGAAAAAAAAGCTTGAAGACATGTTTTCTGGCATAATTTATTTCCACAAATTGTAATCATTGTGTCTCTTCCAATCTTTAAATTACTGGGATTCTATTCTTTAAGCTCAATTATGCTATCAACAGATATCTCAAAAAATAAAAAATAAAAAGAGAAAAAGCAAGTTGGTAAAGGAAAAGAGTATGCAAATGGTCTTTCAGCTATATTCAATGTAGCACAGTGGTCCTTAAGCACTCTAGCCATTTTTTTTGTCCTGAGTGGACATTAGATTTCTGCTATGCTCTGGCTGGTAAAGACAAGGGATGCTAGTAGACAGACGATAAAGCACAGGATACCCCACCATAACAAGAAGTAATTCCATGTGTATTGATGCTGTCTTCATCATCCTAGTCCTGGATACAGGCTATAGTTCTTCAAGATTAATTATGCTGGTATGCATACATTTGGATTTGATTTCCCAAGGCTTCCACCTATTCCTGTTATACTTGGGCAAGTCACTGCACCTTACATTTAGAGGATGAATTCTATGCTAATTATCTCTAAGCTATAAAACTACTTTCAGTGAAAATGTTTGCAGAATTCTGAACCTCTAAGCCAGAGGACAAGTATCTAATAAATTATAGCAGTTGGAATTATTTTGTATATGAATATCTATGAAGATTGTAACTTGTAGAATGGGTTTTCCAGAGCCCTAACTAATCTCTGTCTGTGGTCCCTTTTTCAGAACTGAAAAAAAGAGCTATTTGTTGACAGACTATTTATATTAATAATTATTTCACTGATCTATTGGGGTCCCATTCGTCTTTCTTTGTTGTTAATTTTTGCATACATCTTTTTGAAATTGTTAAAAAAAATGAAAATCCTCAGTTCTCAGTGGTCATCAGCTCATTTTAGATCTTTTGTTAACTTTTTATTTCTCTGCTTCCCATTATCAATACTTGTGACATGGAGGCATTTGGCAGATATTATTTTTCAATTTAAGCTCTGACCAAAGTTATCTCAATCTTTGTCTACCTGTGCAGGCATATGACATTCTTAATATGTGATATGCAATTAAGAATTTCTGGCTAGAACTTCAAGTACTATATTGAATAAGTTTGGGGAGACTGGACAGCTTTGCTTGTTCCTGATTTTAGTGGAATCACTTTGAGTATCTCTCCATATCTACCAGGCTGAGCTGAATCCCCAGGGGAGAACTTGCCTTGGAGGCGGAAGGAATGGGGGCTGCATTGGGGGGAAGGTGAGGGTGGGTGGGAGGAGGGAGGCCAGGGGAATCCGTGGCTGATATGTACAATTAATTTTTTATAAAATAAAATAAAAATAAATAAAAAATTTTTGAGAGGGAGAGAATCAGTTTTCTTTAATGTGATGGACATTGGTAAATGGGCCATAATGCAGGAAAAGTTCAAACATCGAAGAGAAAAGTAAGTAGCAGAAATTATACTTGGTGGGTTAAGAAAAGGGGACACAAAGTTGAATTGATAGAAAAGAGGGAGTGGATCTTAGATGAGTGGGGAGAGAGAGGCAAATATGATCAAAACATATTGTACAAACTTTTCAATGAATTAACACAAAACAAGATAAAATATCAAAGTTGTCCATGAAATGAATTAGTGCTCAGAAATTGAAAACCGTTTGACACTTTGTTGAGCTTATTCCTCTGTACTTTTATGGAGATGAATGGGCAGTTCTGCTGATTCTACAAGACAGCAGTCCAAGTAGCTGAATGTTTTCCTGGTGGTAGGAGGACAAGGCTCAGAGGCAGTGATGGCAAGCTCAGATGTTACGGGATTGAAATAAGCCTCTAGATTCATGTTTGTGTTTCTTAACTTCATTCTGAATGTCTAAAGATGGTGAAGTTTTTTTAAACTCTCCCTACCTCTCTTCCCACCAATTTTGCAAAAGGAAGCCAACATACACTGAGTTGTTCTCATTGTTCTACTGGTACAAATTAGAATAGCTTCCAGGGATACAAATATTTTGGCTTGGAAGAATAGTCCTCAGACCAAAGCAATGAGGAAAGAAGGATGGAAAAGTGCAGGCTTACTTGACCCTTCTCTTTCTCATATTTACTGCTTTTATCTGGGAAGAAATGGCACTTCAGTAGTTTAAAAACTTCCTGTCAGCATTTTCCTAAATGTATTTCATATGTTTGCATTTACATATTCATGTATATACACACATATATATGTTTATATTTATATATTTATGTACATATACTTATACGTGTATATATCTTTCACACATGTATGTGTCTATCTACTATCTTTATATTATACACATATCTATTAATCTCTGAATATTTCTATTTTTACTATGTGTACATTAAAATTTAGTAATGAAGCGATCATCATGAGAACTTATGGTGGAGACTGGTTTTCATTTATACAACAAGTCATACTTTTTCAGAGAAGAAGAACTCTAATCTGGATTAATGATGACAGTGACACCATTTGCCAATACAGAAATTTTCTCTACTTGAATGAGATCAATCTACCCTTCCAGAGCTTAATGGATGTTATATTTTTGAAGGATATACCATATACAAATTGCCTCTTTCACAATTGAAATACTATTAAGAAGTATTATTACTTGCAATTTTCTGTCCTTTAAAGTATGCATGTTGAAATTGAAATACAATATGATTTTATGATGTGATGGAGCCTGGGGGAAAACAATGAAATTCAAACAAGAGAGTGAATATCTGGGTTGTGTCCAGTAAAGACACAGGTTCCCTTTCTTTTATTGTAATATTGATCCTGGGCTTGCCACACCACTATATTTTCAAAGCACATTTTTCTTCTCATAATGTTGCAATTAAAGAGAAATTTACCTCAGATGTATCATAACTTGAGTCTCATCTATGGATTATATATATTATTTTTAGGTGACAGGGTACTTAAGAGTGGATGCTAGAATGAGTGAAGACTGAGGTGTGTTAGAGTCGTTAATATATTTTACATATAAGATGTACATTAATTTTGAGAAGCCAGGTACAGAATTTATTTATGAATGATGGTACTTTCTCAATATCCACATTTTGAAATCAAATACCCAGTGTGCTACTATTATGTGCTTGGGCCTTGAGAGTTGCTTAGATTAGTCCCTAAAAGAGAAACCATTGTAAATGTATGAGAGCCATATAGAAAGGATCTGAGATAATAGTTTACCCTTTATGCCATGTAAAATCATATAAGTTGTTGTCTTTGAAGTGCAAAGTGAAACTTTATAAGATTCTGGATCAGCTAGTTTCTTATCTTGAACTTCTAAGATTTTGAATGTAAGCAATAAGTTTATATTGTCTACAAATTAAACAGAAATATTTCCCCAGTGAGAATCAATAAGAGAAATGAATAAATGATGCACAAATACATAAATAATAGGTAGATTATAGATGAGTACATAATAGAGATAGATAGGACACAGGTATGTAGAAATATAGGAATAGTAGATACAGATAAGTAACAGATATGTGACATATAGATAGATATATAGATGGATATAGATAGATAGATAGAGAGATAGAGAGACATATAGACAGATAGAGATAGATAGGTAGATATAGGTAGGTAGACAGAATATATATATATATATATATATACATACATACATACATACACAGATATAAAAATTATGCAGATAGTCAGGTAGATATGGACAAACTAAAGGTAGGTAGGCAAGATAACAATAAGTAACACACAATGCATTAATATATAAAAGTGAGGAAATGTATCCAAGAGGAATCAATGACTATAGTGGCAGAAAAGTACCACAATAGGGTGCTTCCTAACTGGCACCTTAGATAAGACAATACAGCAGCTCTCAGTTTAAATGTTGAGCCTTGTGAAAGTTCCAGAGTTTATCTAGAATATATATATATATCAAGAGAATGAAGATATCCAAGCTGTAAAGTAGAATGTGAATATGTCTTTCCTCTGGATTTTTATCCCACAGAATTCCTATTCAGTTGGATGATGACCATGTCAAGTGTAAATATCTTTACTCAGCCCATAGATTCACATGCCATTTCCCATGTAAATATCCATACCAACAAACCATAAAATATGATTTACTAGATATTCAGTTATCCTAATCTCATTGTTGGTACACATGAAATTAACTGTTATATCTCTTCTAAAGCATTTTTTCATAGCTGCCTCAGTGGATATAGAAAGATGCTACAATGAAAGGATTATACTGTAGCATTTTCAAATACCTGTATTGGAGTTTTGGTTTCGAAACAAACTTACTTTGATCCAGGATAATTTTGTGGCCTAAATTGACATTCAGTGCTTGATTCTCCTGCCTCAGTCTCCTGAGTTCTGGGATTACAAGTGTGTGCCACCATGGCTTGCTTTAGTTTTAGGACTTAAAGCTGAAAATATTGATATTACTGGTCAGATAATGTTGTCTGTGTTTGCTATATACAGCAAGATACATTAAGAATAGATTTATTGAGGATTAGCCAAATTTTGCTAATTAATGTATCTTGTCACTACTTTGTCACAGTGTCTTCTGCTTTTTAAAGCATATAATGTGGAATATATAGTGAGAAATGCATAATTGCCTTAGGCAAATATGTTAGAGTGGACCTACATAAATGAGAGTCACTATATCATCACTGGGCAACCTAGACTTACAGGACCATAGTCACTCATACGGTCTGTGAAAACTATATATTACTATGTAATATATAACTGTGTGTTCTTATTAAAGTGAAACATTTTGTTGTACAATATACTTCAACTCAATTTTCCTGTTTAAATAAATATATTTTATTAATGTCTTCCTCATCAAACTGCCCTTATCTATGATAAGCATTCTTTTGTTGTTGTTGTTGTCTTGGTTTGGTTTGGTTTTTCAAGGCAGGTTTCTCTGTGTAGTTTTGGTGCCTGTCCTGGATCTTGCGCTGCAGACCAGGCTGGGTTTGAACTCACAGAGATCTGCCTGGCTTTGCCTCCTGAGCACTGGGATTAAAGTCATGCGCCACCACCACCTAGCAATAAACATTCTTATGTTCTTCTTCTTATATTAATTCAATATTTTAGGTCCCAGAAATGAGATTATTTATTATGTGCATTTCTATTTTCAGACTTACTTTCCTCACATATTGCTCAACAGACCACACATTACATGTTTTTCTCCTTTATATAGATGGGTACTAACCTATTGCAAGTAAATATATCACCTTTTCTTTATTATTCATTTTAGTTGATTCTATATCTTGGCTACTTGAAAAAAATGATACAATATCATGGAAGAGAAGATATATTTTTGTAAGGACTAATTTATTTTTATACAGAGAGAGAGAGAGAGAGAGAGAGAGAGAGAGAGAGAGAGAGAGAGAGAGAGAGAGAGAAATTTACAACAGTGTGTTTGCATTTTGAATGAAAGGGCATACGGTAATCATCATCTTGGATCTAAATGGCACTGCGTAGTCTATTAATGCTGCACCTAGAATAATTCTTTAATGCCTCTCTTTACACTAGCCCACATTCTCTCTCGGTTGCCATTTCTCACCCCGCAGCACTCCACTCCCACTGACTCAGCATTCCTGAGCTTAGAAGAATGTGGATAGTTCACTGTGTACTCCCACCTTTAGGTTATTTATAAAAGCCTTTAAATAAAATTACTGTCAAACCTGAGAATGACATCGCTAAACTTTCCCTACCACTGCACAATTAATGTTGCTCTGTTCTTTTTTTTCCCCCCTAATTGTCGTGATAGTCAACATGCACTTGCTAAGCATCATCACAGAGGAATATCCACAAATATTGCTGAATTCTAAGGTAGGAAAGGCACTTAACTTAATCACAAAATAATTAAAATTTATTTGCATTGTTAACAGAGTCTCAATAATGACACCCTATTGGAATTCGTGGTTAGTACATCCACCATTCACTACTCTAATTCTGCCACTAGTGGCCTTGCCTGTGAATCTTAATGAGAACAGAAGACAAACTTGACTGTCTCCTCAGTTTTCAACACCTGTTCAATTGATCTTGAACTTATTTGGAGCCTATTTCTAAAACACACAGATAATTCCTTAGAAATCTGACCAAAATTGGGGAAAACATATTTTACTGAGATAAAAGCCCTTATGATATTGTAATGTGACTTCCACTTGTTAAATTATAGGCCAAAACAGTTTCCAGATCACAATTTTGACAGGCCAAGGTGCATTGATAAGTATATGGACACTCACCAGACTTTCCAAGTTACATTTATTTAATCAAAAAGAGCTATGTTTGTGTCCCCTGATTGGGAGCATGAGCTGACACAGACATACTCCACACTGCCATCTTCATGAACTTGAGCATATCATGTGTCCTAAATTTTGAAGGCTCTTGACTCAGATGAAACTGAGATTTGTGGATCTTCTCAGAAAGGAATTTCATGACTAGCTACTATGGCAAATCAGAGATAGACATTTTAATAAGAACATTTTATTATAAGCTTAACCATGAGAGTTAAAGAGGCAATCAGAATAAACGAAGGCACACACAAGTGAAAGTGTGTGCTTTCAAACAGAGACTGGGGAAACATCCTCAGAGAGAGTAAGCAATTGATTGTCTTAGCATTGGCCATAAATGACTTTAGGAAACTCTCAAGTTATACCTCCAAATCTTGCATTAACATTGGTGATATATTATTGGTATAACTTCTGATATTACTAGGACATAAAATCTGACAGTGAAGTTCCTGATCCTCTGACTCATACAATCTTTTTGCCCTATTTTCCTTAATGTTCTCTGTGCCATAGGAGTTGTGGTGTTTGCAGTTATATCGATCCATTGGGACTAGGCTCTACGTTATATTTTGATTGGTTGTGGTTTTCAATAATGGTCTATATCTGTTGCAAAGAGAAGTTTTTTTTGATGAGAAGTAAAGGCTACATTTATCTGTGGCTATAATGACAAATGTTTATAATAATCCCTAATAAGGGATTTATTATAATCCCTAATAAGGGATTATGTTAGTTTAGCAAATCAGTGGTTGTAGATCCTCCTCCAATAGCCATGTTTATACTAGCACAGAGTCATTAGCTATGTTTTTATTACCAGACATGATATCCTTCTTATAGAGTGGATCTTAAGCTAAATTAGAGAGTGGTAGGTTATTGTCAAAGTATGTGTACCATTACTGCACATGTAGGGTTATTGTACTATGCTGGTCATTGATATGGTTCATAGGCATCATTGCTGAGTGGGGCTGTAAATTGTCTCTCTCCTTTGGAAGATTGCATGGCACCTTATGCCACTGTGTAAGGCAGTTCTCAGGGAGGGAACATTTCAGGCTAATTCTAGCTCAGGAATCTCTGGGCACCAACAAACTTGCCAAATTGAGTGAGAAAAGATCACAAGGCCTCAACCCTACAATAGGAACTATAAGCAACTGAGAAAAAATGGGAGTGGGAAAAGCGGTCCTCCTCAGGGAACAGCACACTACTTGGTTGCCCAGTGCCAAACATTCAGCCTTGAAATCATACACACAAGGAACTTTATGTATGTTCAACTAGTTTTCTTTAGGAACATGCATCATAAGTACGTATATGCAGGCAATAACAAATGAGGGGCATTAATTTGAAGGGAAGTGGGAGGGAGTGTATGGAAGAGTTTGAAGGGAGAAAGGGGAAGGGAGAAACATAATTTATAATTAAAAAATTAAAACAAAAAAGTTACTAAGGAACTTAGTTTTCTCTCTCTGCTCCTCTCCCTTTCTTCCTCCTTCTTTCTCTCCCCGCACCCTCTTCTCTCAGTGGGAGAGATAAGTGAAGTGACTCCAGAGTTCCAGTGATAAAAGTATCATCTAATAAACTAAAACCAGGAGCCACTAGGGTGGCCTGAGTGCTTTCATACATGTTCTTTCCCTGTTAAGGGGTTAGAGTCCCCAAAAGTGGCAGGCTTTATTTCTGAAAAAAGGACCTTGCACAGTTGCTAACAGTACTTGACTTGTGGTAAGAGGCTTCACTTGGGTACCTGAGTGAGGGACTTCTTTTCCTTTTCTGTAAGTGATGGTGCAGTGAAGCCGCCAAACTAGACCACTCCAGCAATGGAGAGAAAGGTTTATTTGGGGAAATTCAGAGCCATCATAGCTATCTCTGGGTGGTAGAGGGAGAAGAGCAAAAGGCAAAGAAAGCCTTGCCAGTTTTAAAAAAAGTGGTAGCAGCAGAGGAGGGAGATATATCAACCAGAACAGCCTAGAACCTAAGGCAGAAGGGAGGAAGATTTTTGGGCTAGACGAGCTCCTTGGCTTTTATATATGTTACAGATATGTGCTGATAGCAAACTAGATGCCCCATAGTTGAAGGGGGACATAAAGGAAGTAGTGGCTTGTTTTCAAGCAATGCTGAGTTAAGGTTTTTTTTTTTTTTTTTTAACCCTGCTGGCACAATCTATTTGTTTACTCAAGAGTACTGCCTGAGTTGAGGCCAGAATGACTGTGTCATTTTAGGGGTTGGGCACGTACTTTGGACCTAAGACTTTTTGTCCCCCAAGTTCACCTGCCTTTCTATCCTACTTCATAATGATTGTGCACTGATTTTTTCCCAATGAAGTTACTGAATGAGCAGCACAGGCATTTTAGCTTTGATGTATAAATAATGTAGCTAAGTGACAGAGCGGGCAAATTCATAACTGTCTTCCCCATTTCTCTAAAGTGTTATAATACATGAACACCTAAACATTAGTAACACCAATTTATATGTCACTGAACAAAGACTTTCTTCTACCCAAATGAACTTTGAAGATCAATTCAGTGGTCACACATGAACAAAACACAATATTTTTCTTCATATTCTCTTCCCATGACAGACAGTTAACCATAGATCTCAATGTGAAAATACATGTTATTTCAAGTCAACTGTATCATTGCATCACACATAATAATTGTCCTCAAAAATAGCCTCATAACTTCATACCATTCTATTAATATTAACTTCAAATTACCAGTGAAGTAGATTTTCTTTGTATTGCATATGGAAAGATCATTGTTACCATGCTTATGAATGAATGCAAAGTGGTGCTTCTTTTTACAACAGCACCTATGCTCACAGGGTGGGGATACTTGACTCACAACTGCTTTCTGTATTTAACAAGTCTCTCTCAAGTTTTAAGCAACTTGCTGAATGATAAGTAAAGACAAACAAACAAGCAAACAACAACAAAAATGGAACTGATCTCTTACTTAATAAAATGGAAACTCAATGTAGGCACACAAAAGGTCCTGAGGTTGCAAGGCAACAGATTACCACAATGGGTTAAAAAGAAGAAAAATGAAAAGTATGTAAGTGAAAGTTAAACCTTTCTGGAAAAAGAGGGAAACAGGCCAATGTTTATCAAAGGAATGCCGTTAACAGGTTAATGCAACAGAAGCTAAGTTCTACATGAATGCTGACAATTGGCTGTTTGGCAGCCAAGGAGGGGAGTGTAGGGAGATGTAAGGTTTCTACTACAGATGTCAACAGAGAGGCAATTGCAGCTGAAACAAAGAAAGTGGCATGAGTGATCAAGGTGCCCGTATGCAAATGACCATGAACAAAGTGTAGTATACTTCAGAAAAGTTTAAAAAGGAATGACTGGATAGTGACATGAGGGTGATGGGTGTCAGGGCTGACTAATGACTATTGATTTCAGAACTCGGATGTAGACATTTGAGACATGCAAAAGAAGTTGAGGAGGCCATGAGTGTAAATGTCTTTATTTATAAATGAGATCTATAGGGCAGGAGAGCAAGTTTAGCAGTTAAGAGTATGGACTGAGTCTACCAGGTCGATCTCAGTCCTCAGGGGAGGCTTTGCCCTGGAGGAGGTGGAAATGGGGGATGGGCTGTGGGGAAGGGGAAGGGGCAGGAAGGGGGAGGACAAGGGAATCTGTGGCTGTTATGTAGAACTGAATGGTATTGTAAAATAAAAAAAGTGTGTTCTGTATAGCCTTTGCTATCCTAGATCTCACTACGTAGACTAGCAGGCTGATCTTAAACTCTAGAGGTCTGTCTCTGCCTCTCAAGTGCTGGGATTAAAGGTGTGTGTTACCACTGCCTATGGGAGGCCTTGCCTTGGAGAAGGTGGGAATGTGATGTGGGTTGGGAGGGAAGAATGTGGGGGAAGGGAGGAAAGGGAGATCTGTGGTTGGTATGTAAATTGAATAAAAATTTCTTAATAATAATAATAAAAGTATGTACTGCCCTTGTGGAGGACAAGCGTTCAGTTCCAGCACCAAGTCAGGCAGCACATAATTGCCTGTAACTCTAGTTGAAGGAAATCTGATGTCTTGGTCTGGCTCCAGTAGGCATCTGCATCCATGTACACACACACACACACACACACACACACACACACACACACACACACACACACACATTAAAATAAATAATAAATACCTCTTTAATAGAATAAGATCTTTTAACATGATTGTTCCATGATATGATTAAACGGTAGTTTTTTTATTGTGGACAAGAGAAAGAAAACATCCAAATGCATCTGTAAGAGTCCAGAACAGAGAAAGAAAAAAGCAAACTGAACCTATCCAGCATGCTGTACATAGCTAGGGATATCTGTTAGAGAGGGGACAATAGCAAGAGATAGATAATAGAGCAATCATAGTGAGAATAGCTGGATTATAAGAAGAATGAGTAGCTGGGAAGGAAGAAAGGGCCAGGAGACTGGTGTGGGGGCTTTGAAATGTATAACAAGTACTCCTGAGTGGCATTGAGGGAACCTGGAGGCTAGTATAGACTTTGATATGCTGATAGGCACCACAGGTATATGTTAACGGGAGAGCCATATGCCCTTTTACCAGAGGTAACTGAGATGACTCATTTGGCAGATGGGAACTGGCTTCACAAGTTCCTGAGGAATACTGACTTTTATCTAAGCACCAGAAATTGTTCTATAGTCTAGGTTGAGCTCATTTCTGTATATTTGAACTGCCTTTTAGAGTTTGGGGAATTGGAGTTTCCTTTGGACTTGACAATAGAACTGTCAACTGTTATGCTATGTGACACCTAGGGAAATGGTACACAGTGAAGCAGATTTTATGCTGAACATTGAAGGATTCTGGCCATAAGAAAATGGGGGCATTCAAAGGGGGCAAAGAGAGAATGTATCTGACATAAGGCAAGAAATTCAAAAAAAAGTGTCATAAAAATCAAGACAAATTTGGGTCCAGGATAATAAAAGAAAATGCTGCTTAGAAGGTTAGGTAATATACCATCGAATAATATCCAACCTACTTAGAAAACTGAGGCTGACTGTGAGTCATTACCAGAGGTAGGGAAGCAAAGTGATGGGCTGGACCACTGACTTAGACTAAAATATATAGAGAAGGCCAAAAAAGTGGGGACTTTGAGAAGCATTTACAAGAAATGCATCTATGAAACTGGGAACACTCTAACTTAGTCCCTGCTTTTCATAGGCTGTGATATTTTGGAGAAATCAAAACAGGAAGGAACGCTGAAGAAATTAACTAAAAAATGTTGAAAATTACTCAATGCTGAGTTCTAACTGTAGGAGCGTGTTTTTATTTAGCATGTTTTTTTAGTAATTGGAATACATTTTTTAATAGATGCTGTGCTTAATCATCTTCTGGAATCTGCTACTGTGATTCAAAGATGTTTCATATTCAACTTAAAATACCAAGTATCTAGAATAAAAAGAATATATTAGTCCACCTCCTGGCACTTTGAAGTTTTTATTTTTAAAGCTAGACTAATAATGGGCTCTTTAACACGTGTCTATGCCATCTATTGGCATCTTTGAGTCACTGACAAAATGCAGCATGACTTCTTACAGAAGTGGTGATGTGATTAAGAATGGCATTTACTCCCATTTAAAGCAAGTGTGTACATTTGTTTGCTGAAAAATCTCAAGAAATTCATATCAACAAGAAGGATAATGTATACAGTAATCACATGGTTGTTAGTTGATGGGTTCTGGAAATTTTCTGTGCCTGAAATATTTCAGCTATGAGAAAACTGCTAAGAGATACATGTTGCAAAATACGTGTTCCATATAATCAAGGAAGTTTAGCTGAGATTAAAATATTCCACAAAAGAATAATGAATTACTTCATGATCATTATTGCTTTAGTAATAAAGACTATACTTGATATTTTTCAGAATGGCAGTAAGCTGGTACCAGCACATTGTATAGTGAAACATTGGGGACGTTTGAATGTAAAAAAGTCTCTGGGCAGTGATGGTATACCCTTTAATCCCAGCACTCAGGAGACAGAGGCAGGCGTAGATCTGTGAGTTCAAGACCAGCATGGTCTACATAGTGAGATCCAGGACAGGCACCAAAGCTACACAGAGAAACCTTGTCTTAAACAAGCAGGAAAAAAATCTTCTGCAGACTAGGTGTTGAGTGATTAATCCTGAGCCGTTACTACTAAGGTAACGACTCTGGAAATGTGAGGAGATGGGAACCAGTTGGGAAACTGTGTCAGTGGATGTGCACCTTTTACGGTTACATCTGATCCTTGGCTCTCTTGATTATGTGCTTCCTGTCTTACATGAGGCAAATAACTTCATGCCCTTTGATCTCCAGCCACAAAAATGCATTGCCCAAGCACATGTGCCAAATATCCATTGACTGCACCTTCTGAACGAGGGCTAAATAATGTTTCCCTTCTCTAACTTGTGCTCTCAGGTTTGACCATTGATGAGCAAAAATGAATAACTAAGACATATTATAGAGATGTTTTAAAGATCAAGAAGTTGAGTACGTTGTACCACAGTATCCATTGAGAATGTGGTATGATATGTCATTCCAAAAACCTTTCCTTTCAAATCTTGTATTCTACTGACTAGTTTAGCAGTAATTGCTGCAACAAAGTAAAAAGTCTAGAATTCTTGCCATCTATCCAGAAGAAAACCAAGTTTATACAAGTGTTATTATACCACACATGTTGCAGAAAACCAGGCAGCTCGACTTCAGATTATGAACGTTATTTCTTCAGTCTCTTGTGGCATCACCAGCATCAATGGCTACAAAATATCTACACACTGATTGTGCTAACAGCAAAACACACAAAGAGACAAAGAACATGAAACAAATATATATAGCCTACTGGCAGCTCAATAGATCCAACTAAACAAAATAGAAGCCTACATAAAGTTGTTAAATAGAATATGGAGGATTGTTTTATAGACTGAAAGCCTTTGAGTGTTCTGGGACATTTGAATGAAGTCTCTGGTACTGTAAAGTGGATAACTCCACATTCATTCCCAACTAACTGATTTGTCACATAGGCTAGAAAATGAAATATCATGTTTTTGTCTACAACTTCTGGTTGGACATCACTTTGCAGCAGGATTTTACTGAAAGGTTCAAAAGGTCCTGTAGGTTCATTTTAATGCCAAAATATAGCTTCAGATCCCTTCCATGTCTGGTCCTTATATTATTTCAGCAAACAAATGAGACCATAACAAAGCTGATAAGATGGTTTCCTTCTATCCTCTAATTCAGGAGCACAGAAGACACATCACTGGTTATGCCACAGCTCCAGTATACTCAACACTACCATCTTAATATCGGTGACTAACCAAACACATCTTATTTGGATAATTTTCAGTAAATGTGCAGTTTTGTAGCCAGTTGCTTTCCAAATTTCTGAAGAGTGATTTATCTTTATGTCTCAATAATGTTTAGAAGGACAAGACTTTATATTCTGTTATTTAAATTCTGGGAATTATTCCAAAGAGAGGAATTTATACCTGACCTATACACCCTAAAATGAATGAGTCTGGATGAGAAATTATGTAGTATACAGAAAGCATTTATTTCAGTATTATTTATAATGCTGAAAAATGTGGGGAGGGAATGAAATGGTAAGTAGGAGATGAAAAATAAATTTAAAAAGTGATGTTTATTTAATGGGTCATTATCTAGTAGTAAAATGAGTCTTGTAAGTGGATCATGCTAAAAGATAACATATTTTAATATAAATAGAATGTAGAAATTAATATTTAACATTCTATCTTCCAAAATGGAAATGACATATTAAAGAAATCATGTTAAGATTTGTGTTGAGTTGATATACACTAGATATATTTTGTTGTTATATCATTTGTTTTTTTTTCAAACACAGCTAACAATATTTAAGAAAACTATAGATATTTTTATGTTTAGTCAGTTTTATTATGGATGAGACTACTCACCCTTGAGTGACATAATGCACTGCACAGCTCAAAGCATGGTCAAAGAAATGTTCATAAAAGGTTGACCTTCACTCAGGTAAGTTTTGGCAATTTTTTGTCTCAATAGTGTTGTTGCTCTTTTTTTTTCCAATAAAATATAGTAAGATAAAACTAAAACCATCACATTGAAAATGGACAAGACGAACCAACAGATGGAAAAGAGCCCCAAATGGAATGCACAAGAATCAGATATCCACTCATTACACATTCAGGAATCCCATAAAAGCACTAAACTGAAAACTGTGATATATTGACAGGGGACTTGGTGCAGACCTGTGAAGGCCCCGTGCTTGCCGCTTCAGTCTCTGTGAGTTCATATGAGCCTTTATCACTTGACTTAGAGGGTTTTGTTCTGCTTTGCTCTATCCCCTGGGGCTCTTGAGCTTCGTGTTTCTCCTCTTCCATAGGGTTAATTGAGCTCTGAAGGGAGAGAGTTAATGGAGACATCCAATTTAGAGCTGTGTGTTCCAAGGTCCCTTTCTCTGTGTAATGTCTAGCTGTGGGTTTCTGTATTTGTTTTCATCTGCTGAAGAATAAGGACTGACTAAAGCACAGATCTGTGAGTATAGTAGAATGTCATTAGGGTATAATTTACTGCTAATTTCTTTTAGACCAGTAGTATTTGGTTTAACCTTAGGTCTTGTCTCTGGTTCTTGGTCACCTATGCAGTCTTGGGTATGGCTTCCATCTCATGGAGTAGGCCTTAAGTCAAATCAGACATTGGATGGTTACTCCCAAAAGCTTTGTGCCATCATTGCCCTAACATTTTTTTTTTATAATTTAATTTAATTTTACATATCAGCCACAGATTCCCTGTCCTTCTTCTTAATGCCCTCCCCACCCCCGAACTTCCCCCCAGCCCATCCCTCTTTCCCATTTCCTCAAGGGCAAGGACTCCCCTGGGGATTCAGCTCAGCCTGGTAGATTCAGTCTAAGCAAGTCCAGTCCCCTCCTCCCTTAACCCAGGCTGAGCAAAGTGTCCCTGCATAGGCCCCAGGTTCCAAACAGCCAGCTCATGCACTAAGGACAGGCCCCGACCCCACTGCATGGGGGCCTCCCAAACAGTTCAAGCTAATCAACTGTCTCACTTATCCAGAGAGCCTGATCCAATTAGGGGCTCCTCAGCTATTGGTTCATAGTTCATGTATTTCCATTAGTTTGGCTATTTGTCCCTGTGCTTTTTCCAATCATGGTCTCAATAATTCTCTCTCATACAAACCCTCCTCTTTCTTGCTGATTGGACTCCTGGAGCTTCACCTGGGGCCTGGCCATGGACCTCTGCATCCTCTTCCATCAGTTATTGGATGAGAGTTCTCGCATGACAGGGTGTTTGGCCATCCAATCACCAGAGTAGGTCAGTTCAGGTTTTCTCTCGACCATTGCCAGTAGTCTATTGTGGAGATATCTTTGTGGATTTCTGCGGACCTCTCTAGCACTTTGCTTCTTCCTATTCCCATGGGGTCTTCATTTATCATGGTGTCTTTTTCCTTGTTCTCTCTGTTCTTGATCCCGCTGGGATCTCCCACTCCCCTAAGCTCTTTTTCCCTCAACACTTGCCCATCATTACCCCCCTTAAATCCTGTTTGCTCATGTAGATCTCATGCATTTCTCTGTCATTGGGTGATCCCTGTGTCTTTCTTAGGGTACTCTTTACTAGGTAGTCTCCCTGGAGTTGTGAGTAGCAGTCTAGTCATCTTTGTTTTACATCTAGTATCCTCCTATGAGTGAGTACATACCATGTTTGTCTTTCTGAGTCTGGGTTACCTCACTCAGGATGATTATTTTCTCTCTCCATTCATTTACCTGCAAACCTCATGATGTCATTGTTTTTCTCTGCTGAGTAGTACTCCATTGTGTATATGTACCACATTTTCTTAATCCATTCTTCAGTTGTAAGGCATCTAGGTTGTTTCCAGGTTCGGACTATTACAAATAATGCTGCTATGAACCTTTCAGCTCTGACTGGACCAAGATCACTGATAAGACCAAGGATGAATGGGCAGACATAAAGGCAGAAGTACTTACAACAAAATAAAGAGCAATACAGTATCACCAGAACCTAGCCCTCCTCCAACAGCAAGACTTAAACATCACAAAGTGGAAGAATCAGAAGAAAGAAACTTTAAGAATAACATCATTAAGATGCTAGAGTCTTTTAAAGAAGAAGTCAAAAATGAAATTGAGGAACAGATAAACAAAAAAATGGAGGAAATCAATAAAGAAAATGAAAAGTCAAACAAAAAAATGGGAAGAACGCTATAAAAAACGAGAGGAAAAGACAAATAAAGCAGAAGAAAACAATAAGTCCCTGAAAGCAAACCATGAAAAAGCAATGAAACAGATGAGGGAAACAGTTCAAGACCTGAAAAGGGAAATAGAAACAATGAAGAAGACACAAACAGAGGGAATGCTGGAAATAGAAAATCTGAGTAAATAAACAGGAAACATAGATGCAAGCATAACCAACAGAATACAAAAGATGGAAGAGAGGATCTCTGGTGTAGAGGATACAATAGAGGAAATGGATTTGTCAGTCAAAGAAAATACCAATGCCAAAAAAATTATAACACAAAATGTCCAAAAAATCTGGGACACCATGAAAAGACCACACCTACAAATAATAGGGATAGAGGAAGGAGAATAATACCAACTCAAAGACACAGAAAATATATTCAACAAGGTCATAGAAGAAAACTTGCCTTAACATATTTTACAGGCAGGGGAGATTACTGATCAATAGGTTTGTGGCTGGGCTAGTGTTTACATTTCACTTTTGATTCCTTGAATTCTAACAGTTGAAAGAAATTTGATATATCTCCTTTAGAATTTTGCATTGGTAGGCTTGCTTCCCTTTCTTCTTTCATTAAGTCTAATAGTTAGGGTGTGTCTTCACACCTCAATTAACCTAAATTTATCTCTCTCTATCTCTATTTCTCTCACACATACACCCTGAGATATGTCTCCATAGTGACCCTAGATCCAGTCAAGCTGATATCATCACTCTTCTTTCTACTTATGATATCAGGATCTACAACATCTATTACAGCTAAAATTGCATCCATACAATGGAAAGAACTGCTATGGGAAAAAAATACCCTAGTAGGGGACTACTGGGTTACTCTAAGACACACACACACACACACACACACACACACACACACACACACACACACAACTACTAGTGAGTATAAACTTGCATTATTTTCTCTTATCAGCTTTCAAAATGCTGAGTTAGCATACAAGTTTTCCTTAGATGAGGTAGGTGATATTATTCTTTTCATAGATATACTTATGAACTCATGGCTGTGAATATATGTGTCTTCAAATTTACTGTAGCTACTATTTCTATTTATACTTGTGTTTCCTTATTTGTGCTGTGTGCTGGAATTTCTGTTTATTTCCTTAAACATTTGATACTTGCAGTGACCTCCATGACCCATTTTTCTTTTGCATTTTCTGCTCAGCTTGAATTTTTTCAAAACCCTACTTTTTGTTTTGTTTTACTTTTGGTAAAAAAACACATTTCCAAATTTCTGTTTGTTTGTTTCTTTGTTTGTTTTACTTTTTGGTAAATAACAGGCTAATACACTCATTAACTCACAGTATCTATGGCTACCTATGAAGGAAATGGAGCCAGTCAATGTTCCAGCAGGGATGGAGGAGAGACTCACCAAGATCCACCCCCACAGGGTGAATAGTTGATGGCTAATGGGGAGGGGCAGTAAGTTGTCCTCAGAATTATGGCTTGTGGTATGTTACCTATGCTGTAGATGATGGTCTCATACCCATGCACACATATATGGTCAACATTATTGTGTTCCAGTTCCATGGATTCCAAGAAGATAACATGAAGTTAGAAGAGGAAAGAGGTTGGAGTACCTACAAGAAGTTAGCAAGGAGTGAAAGATGAAAATGATAAACATACATAATATATATGTGTGATATTCTCTAAGTATATATAAATAGTATATACATAGATTTACACAAGTACACACACATACATGGGCATATGCTCACACACACACACACACACACACGCACACACAATTGAATTAATGGTTAAATCTCAGTTTAGAACCATAAGACATTTAATCTTTAGTCATCTATTTATATCTCTTTTTCACTCTGCTGTAATTTTAATAGCTAATGATGTCAACATAGTAATCACTGATTTGTTTAACTCTTTTCTAAGTAAAGATTAAGTTGTCCTTTGTTGTTCAAATGTTAAATGGTCTTTAAATTAAAAAAAAAAACAAAAAACAAAAAAACAAACCCAGAGCTTGATATTGGGGAAGCTGAAAGATCAGAGAAGCAGAGCAAGCCACAGCCACCACCTCTTACCTCATCAACTCCTCAGCCTGAAAGAGCCCCAGAGGAAAGGACTTCAGCTGAAAGAGCTTCTAGCTGAAAGGGATGCTTCTGTCGAAAAGCCTCAGTTGATAGGCCTCTAGCCAAATGAGCTTCCTCAGCTGAAATGTTCCTGTCTCCTCACACCTTATGTACCTTTCTCTTCTTACCATATCACTTCCATTTTAGTGCTAGGATTAAAGGCACGTGACTTCCCAAGCAAAGGCATGAGAAGTCAAGTGCTGGGATTAAAGGTGTGTGACTCCCAAGTACTGGGTTTAAAGGTGTGTGCCACCTCTGCCTGGCTCTCTTTCTCTCTTAGACGGAGTCAATCTCATGTGGTCCAGGAAGGCTTTGAACTCACAGAGATCCAGAGGGAATCTCTGCTTCCCGAGTGCTAGGATTAAAGGTCTGTTCCACCACTGTTTGGCCTCTATGTTTAATCTAGTGGCTTATTCTATCCTCTGAACTTCAGGCAAAGTTTATTAGGACACACAATATATCACCACAGGCCTTCAATTTCTTCTCTTGGCAGTCAAGCCCTAGTTCAATCCTACCCTCTTAAGGAGGATTTGGAGACAGTGTTTCACTTATAATTAGCAGAATTTTGCAAAAAGGGAAGGATGGCACTTTGTAGGTTATGTTTAAAATGATCAAAATGAACCTGTTTTCTGTCCTTCTTGTTTATCTAGCTTTTTCATTATTTGCTCTGCACTGTGAATGTTCTGATTTCAGTTGATCAACACTGAGTAAGAAACACAGCAGGAAAATGAAGATCTTTCAGTCAGAAAGGTGTTGAACCCTTCATTCCAGCAACCCCCCAAAAAATTGAGTCATCTCAGGCTGGATGTGTAGTTCAGCTGGAGAAGTGCTTGCCTAACATATGAGAAATACTGAGTTTACTTCCCAGAACTGCATGAACATGACTTCAGTGGTACACACATGTCATCCCAGCACCACAGAGGTGGACCCTGCCTACAGAATAAGTTCATCGTCAGTCTGGGTTCCATAACAGCCTATTTCAAACAAACAAACAAACAAACAAACAAACAAACAGAAATAAGTAAGGAAAGGGAGTGCTCTCAGCAACTGAGCAAGCTAAGAAAAGGATATTTCCACAGCTGGCCCTGTCAGGAAGTAGAGAGAAATAAAGTTTACTGCATAGCTCACTGTCTGCATATTCAGACTAGAACCCCAGCACAGAGTGGTTCAGCCTGCCTTAACGAAACATTTCTGGAAATGCTCTCATAGATACACCCCAAGATGTGTTTCTGTGGGGATTATAAATTGTGTCAAGTTAACAATCAAGATTCACCAGCAAAGATGGTAAACACCTTCTTTTCGACTAAAGTAAATGACAGTGTGTTAGTTATTCTGCTGTTGCTGTGATAAAATACTGTTGCCAAAAGCAACTTAAGGGAGGAGAGTTTGTTCGTGTCTGCTTATGTTTTCCAAAGGATATAGTCAATCTTAGCAGGAAATAGACAGAGGGAACAGGAAATGACATAAGGCTGAAAACCCTCAAACTCTGTTTCTGGGAGTGATTTCTCACACCAAAGTCAATCTGGTGAAGTTTTCATAAATATCTCCAACAGTGTCCCCTAATGGTGACCAACTGTTGAAATACATGAGCCTATGGGGGACAATTCTCATCCAAGTCATGACATCTTGTTTGTTTGAGATAGTTCAGATTGAGGTTTCTCCAGTTCAACTATTAACATGTGAGCCTGGTAGTTCTGCTGTAAGGGGCTATTTGACACTGTAGGGTGTTTAACAATGCTACTCATACTCAGTAGATGTCAGGATCATCCCTACCACAAGGAGTAACAGCCAAATGTGTCCCCAACATTACTAGAAGTCCTTCAGCGGAGAAACGTTTTACTGTTCAAAAACCACTGTCTTGGATTTCAAGCATATGCCATTCTTATCTAATAGTCTTGTCACACCCATATTCTTATGCCATGGTTTCTTTAACCGATCTCCTTTTTATATGTGATTTAGTGCTTTCCAGGTCTAATAAATGTTGTTATACATTCACCCATGGTGGGCTTTTAGCTTTACATATCTTTTTTTTATTTTATTAATCAATCATTTGGAAAGATATTTAATATGGGATTGTTAAATGAAAACAAAAACCTCTTTTTTCAATACATAAGAAAGATCCACCTCCACCAAGTAGGGAATAAACTAGTTTAGTTTTCTACTAAGAATACATGAGTGTGTTTCCCTCTGTTCTCAGAGTCCTTGGTCAGTCTTGAGTATTATTACCAGTCTGACAGAAGACTTCAGTACAGTTTCACTTACTTTTCAGTTATTAGCAAGATGGGTTACTTTCCATATTTGTTAGCTATATTCATTTTATGTCAGTTATGTGGACATGCTTGCTTCCCTTTCGATTGCTATTTTTCTTTTCCAGATGAGACTTTTTAACATACTGGTTCTGAAGCTTTGTTGTGGGGCCTGTAGAGATTGCACAGAGGGTAAAAGTTTTGCTGTGTAAGCAGGAGGACCTGAGTCTAGATTTCTAAGGACCTATGTTTTCTTGAAGTCATCCACCACCTCTGACTCTTTAAACCTTTCAGCCCCTCTTCAGCATAGATCGTTGAGTTGTGAGGGGAGGGTGATGATATAGGCATCACATTAGAGCCAAGCTTTTCACAGTCTCTATTCTCTGAATATTGACCAGTTGTCAGTACCTTTGTTAATTGTCATCTATTGCAAGAAGAAGCTTCTCTGATGAAGGTTAAACAATGAACTCATGTACAGGTATAGCAATATGTAATTAAAGATTTCTTTCTTTTTTTGCTATGTTCATTTACCAGAATCATGCTAGTCGGTTTCCCCTGGGGATATGATCTCAATATATTAGCTTCATTCACAGTGTCGGGTATGGGTTCCATCTCATGCAGCACATCTTTCAAAGGGGTATTAGTTACTCCCATGATATACATAGGCTATAGCATTAGTTTGATGAAAACCACTCATCATTTACTCCCTTCCATCCATTTCCTCCTCTATTTATGCTTTATAGTTTTCCCTACAAATTCCTGTGCTCTTTTTTCTTCCTTCCTTCTTTCCTTCCTTCTTTCCTTCCTTCCTCCCTCCCTCCCTCCCTCCCTCCCTCCCTCCCTCCCTCCCTCCCTCCCTCCCTCCCTTCTCTCTCTCTCTCTCTCTCTCTCTCTCTCTCTCTCTCTCTCTCTCTTTCTTTCTTTCTTTCCTGTTTAACACTAAGTCCACGTAAGGTCCTTCAATTGTGGTGGATGTAGGGCCATCCACTGGAGCATGGGTAATCTCTCAGGAGCTGCATCCCTGAAGAGAAGGAACTCTCCATCCCTCAGAATCCATCAGGTGCTAATGGCTTCTCAACTGGGAGTGGGATTTGAAGAGGTTGTTTCCAAACCTTGCTAGAATTTTGGCCCAATCTTGTGCTTTGTGTCACAGTTACTTTTTCAAATGTATTTTTCTTGTCCTTCCTTATCAAAATATATCAGTATATTCTTTATTCTATCTCAATGTTGAATTATTTTATGTGAAATTTTAATTATTGTCAGTGAAATCAAACTACATACAAACTAGAAAAGAATTTATCTGTGTTTTTTTTTCTTGGCAATTCCCAAATCATTTTATATTATTCTGTTGTATAGAATTACTAAATATTTTATTTTTTTTTCAATACAGTGCTTTACCTCTGTTTCAAAAACTTCATGTTTCAAACTCACTGGAGAGATTTTTTATCCTATATATTTCGAAATGCCTTAGGTCTTTCTGTATTGTAACTTCTACATATTTATCCATTTTCTATTTATTAGCTTACTTGTTATGGAGACAAGGTTTTACTATGTCACATAGGCTTAGCTAGAACATTCTATGTACTCCAAGCTGGGTTGACACCTTGAAATCTGCTGCCTCATTCTCCTGAATGCTAGATTACATAATAAGTATAATGTACATACATGTGAGTCTCAATTCTATTAAAAATAAATTTTCTTGAGTTATAACTAATTTATATGAAATAAAATTTATATATTTTAAGTATAAAATTAAATAATTGTTCCCAACCTTGTAGAAGTTTCCATCCAACATGAAATGTGAAATTTAGATCATTTTCTTGACTTCAGCAATGACTCTTGCTTCCATCAGATGTCACTAAGCATTCCTAAACATGGCCACAGTAGGCCAACAATCTATGATACATTTTTACAGATGATTTATTTCTAGATACACTTTGACAGCATATAACTGGCCATTTTCACTTAACTTATGGGACTATGCTTTAGTTGATGAATTTTTTTATTTATATCTGGGCTTAATTTCCTATTTCCAAATATTATGATTGGTAAATATATGACATATTATGATCAATTATTATTTATGAATATTTGAGTGCTTTATTTTTTATTTTACTTTTGTCAATAATGTTACTAGGAACATTTATAAACAAGCCCTGAGAGATTTGTGTTTCCCTTAGATTAATACATAGAAGTATATAAGTGAATCATGTGGTAAATTTACATTTAACATAAAGACATTGAAAACTTTTCCTTTTGATTTTCTGTTATTTGACTTTGGCTTGTATTTGTGCCAAAAGGTCACTAATCAGTTATATAAAGCATGTTTTTGTTTTGAAATATATGTATATGTATATAATTTTATTGAATATGTCCTTTGACAATTTCAGACACATATAAAGTACATTATTCATAACTGTACATCCCATGCTCTCTAATCTGCCTCCCAACCCACTTACTCATTTGCCTATTTCTTTATTTTTTTATTAATAATTTTAATTTTTAGAGAACTTCATACATGAGCATGGCATATATATCATTTCTTCTCTTCCCTATGCCCCATTTGGGTTTAGACAACTCACATGGGAGCTCATCTCTGGTGGAAACTGAATTTTCTCTCAACAGCCATTGACCACCTATAGTTCTTTATATAGTTTTGGGGGCCCTATGAGATTTTCTGCATTCACATTTGCACACATACTTGTGTTGGCTTAAGTACAGCAAAGGGAACATTCAACCAAATGAAGAGGAAGCTCAGAGCAGTAGAGAATCTTTGCCAGCCATACATGATAGAGGAGTAATATCCATGATAGTTAAAGAACTCAAAAATAGTCAAGTAAGCAATTAAAAAAAAATTTAAAAATGAGATTTAGGTCTGAGTACAGAACTCTCAAAAGAAGAAGTAAAAATACAGTGGCTTGCTGATATCCATGAAAGACCACCTTTATCAGAAAAGAAACAGTGGATGAGAAGTGGATTAAGCAGAAGTGTGTGTGTGTGTGTGTGTGTGTGTGTGTGAGATCTGGGAAGAAGGGAGGTAGGGGTAGCTTTGATTGGGATTCAAAAACAAAAATAAATAAACACACATACAAAAGCCCCCAATAGCTAAGAAAGAGCTCAAAAAGTGTTCAATGTCCTTAGCAATAAGGAAAGAACCAATTAAATATTAAAAAATTAAATATTAAAAAAGATTTGAGATTTCAACTAAGATCAACAAAACAGACAGCAAATGCTGGGGAAGATGTGGAGAAAGGGGAACTGTCCTTTACTATAAGTTGGATCTCAAACTAATGCAGCTACCTCGGATATCTGTGTGAGGAATTATAAACAAACTAAAACTAAATTTGCCATATGACTCAGCCACATGACACCATGGATTATGCCCAAAATTTATAATTCTCTTTCAGAAAAATATTTTTGAGAGCCATTGAATTTCCTAGGGATCATGTGTATGACCTCATGTTTGGAAATATTCATTAAAGCCAAGCAGAACATCAGTGAAAACAACAGCTTCCTCTCTGACAGAACTTTTTACTACCCAATAGACAATCAGGAAGGGATATAGCCCCATCCATGACTGGTGATCTACTGTTTACCAGTCCAGTCCTATAGAGAGTGAATTCTGCCTTGTACCAAATGTAGCTTATAATTTCTGACATCTAGACTCCATATCCATTGAGTAATTACTTTCCACTATTAGTCATTTTTTTTACAGATTGAGATTTTTAATCAAAAAAGTAAATAAACAAATAAAAGACATACTTAATTTTCTGGTCTCATGTAGTATAAGCTGACCTTGAACTCCTGTATTTTTTTATTCTTTACTTCAGAAACTTTCTAATTTAATATTTACCTTAAATATTTACAAAGAATGAGCAGTCCTTATGCTGATATTACATTGTTTCCAGAAATGACAAACACATTTCCCTTTCTTCAAATTTGTTTCCATGCTTTTGAAGAGAGTATATTTTGGGCTCTACTTGTGAAGTGTTTGCATAGATTTCTTTTCCTAGGAAGTCTTTTATCATCGCTTTCCCTCAAATTTCATCTTGTAAAAGTTATTTTTTATGATGAAAGCCAATGATTTGTGTGCATGTTGATTTTATAATTTTCTACTTCCTCAATTATTTTGTATATAATACATTTCCCATTAATTTTCAAGCTCTCCATATAACTAAATAGCATCATGTAGAAATCAGAATAGATTTTTTCCTATATTTCTTTCCAATTCTTAAGCCTCTTTCTGTGTTTTTTTAATTTGATTAATGCTACCAATAAAATCTAAAGAATAGTAGGAACAATGTTTATCTCATTTTATTGCAAAGTTTTCATGAAAATCTCTGTAATTTCAAATTTGAATAGATGTAGCTTAGAGGCTGAAGTGTTCCTCAATTTTTATGTTATAAAGAAAATTCTTTTAAGTTTCTGATGGATTTGGAAAACATATGTATATATTTGGTGCTGGGCAAACAGCATTATTTCTTTCATGGTAATAGCTTTTTTAGACTTTTCTTTTTATTGGGAACAATTTTGTTAACTTGAATTTTTGGACAAATTGTTTAGAGAAATTGTTTCTCATCTAGATTTTTTAAGTAATTTTTTAAATATACTTAGCTGGCTCAATAGTTATTTTACATCAAACTTTCCACTACCTCTTCTCAGTATCTCAACTTCTATCCATGAAATTATAATACATGCATGGTATCCTTGCAGAGAGAGGCATCCTTCACCTCCTTATATGCATTCCATCAAATATTTGCAGCTATAAATCAACCACATTATAGTATCTGAATAGAGAAAAAGAGTTCCTATGTTTGAAGCTCAACTAGAACCAGGAGCCCAAAATTAACTCTGTAGCTTATAGCCTTAGTCTGTTTCTGGTGTCATAGTCTACCTTGATTTCTAAAATTTAGTTTCAGGTCACTTATGCTCCTGTTTACTTTTTTTAATTTTTGAGGTTATTATAAATAATGATATCATTTCACCCTTCCCTTCTTCTCCTTCCAAAACTTCGGACATATCACTCCTTTCATTTTCAAATTCATGACCTCCTTTTTTATTGTTATTGTAGATATATATGTATATGTATATGTATAAGTATATACTTATATATTCCTAAGTTTAACAAGCTCAATACATGTAATAGTTATTAATTGTATCCTTTCAGGGATTACTATTGGTACTGTATAATGAGTTTGTGTGTTCTTTGCTGAGGAATTCTATTTCTTTTGCTCTCATCATTTCTTAGCCACCTGTAGTTCTTTGTATAGGAGTGAGCCCTCATGGTCTTCACCTGTCCACTTTGGGATATCTGTTGTTCCTGTCATTGTTCAGCTCATGTCTTGGCAGTCTTTTTGATGAGACCCTTATGGTTGTGGCTTCTGTGGTTCTCCTAAGAGACATAATCTCATACTAAATTTCCTGTATTATGACTAATTGTGATCTTTTGTAATGGTCTCCCTCTGTTCCAAAGAGAGGAACAGAGAGGAACAGTTCCTTGATGTTGAATGATGACTACATTTATATGTAGGTATAAAGACAAATGTTTATAGGTTGTTTTTAGGGATTATACTGGTTTAGTAAATTGCTGGTTGTAGGTTCTCCTCCAACAACCATGACATCTCTTTCACTGATCAGTTAACTAGTTTTCCAGTACCAGGCATGGCATCCCTCTTCTTCAGTGTGTCTTAGAAAGCTGTTGGTTACTGCCAAGATATCCATGCCACTACTGATTCCATGTGTTTATTGTGCCATGCATATTTTCATTGTGGCTCATAACTGTACTAATATCTAGGTAGGACTTTATTTGCTTTTCCTCCTTTGGAAGTTTGCATCACACCTTCTGACACTATGAAAGTTTAGTTCTCAGGGAGGATATTTTCAGGTTAGACCTAGGTCAGGTCCTCTGGGCCCTGTTTCTAAAGTTCATGGTATCTTCATCAATAGGTTCTTATTTTCTACCCCTCATGGGTAACCAAGAACAACTTTAATAGCCTAAAATGTTTTGGGAGTCTTTTGAAGAACCCAGACCAACATCTAAAAAGAGACTTCTCATACCCTGTGTGGACTTTTTGTTAGATGGACTTTGGATTAACAATCTAATAAATGCTCATTTTATATCCTTCTCTGATTTGGTGTTTATACAGTTCTGTAATTCATATAAATGAATAAATAATGGGATTGAAAAGTACTTCTAGAAATTTGTAAGTTTATTATGGAGTTAGAAGATCAAGCATGATTGAATAAATAAGGATAATTGAACTAAGCCTGGGGTAGCATCCTTACTGACTTTTATATAAAGTCCTATAGAAGTACAAAACAGTGGTAGTCCAGATGGATTGAGATTTCACAAGAATTATCATAGATTTCTTAAGTAGATTTTTTTAAGGAAATTATGATTGTGAGTCACCAGAAAAAGTCATCTGGTCCATGTGAAAATAAATAAATAGATAGATAAATAGATAAATAAATAAATAAATAAATAAATAAATAAATAAATAAATGCAAACTTGAAAATTAATAAAAATTTAAGGGTGATGAGAGTACTCTCTTAAGCTATCCATGTTCAGAGACAGGTAAGTTGGCAAGCTTTTGAGGAGGAATTAGATTTGTTTTAGTATATATCTGTATATATATATATATATATCTGTATATATATATATATATATATAATTTAGAAATATAATTTGCATTTAGTGCCTTGCATTTTGACTTTAACTCATGAGCTTTAAACAATCAAGTTTCACTTATTATTATAAAATTTCGCAATGAAGTTAGTTGTGGAGTAAGCCAGTGGTTCTAAAATTCTGACTTAACAATTTGTCAGTATGAGGATGACATAGATTTAAAATACAGTATCCATGCCGCTTCCTCTTGTGCATCCTTAGATACAGTTCATGGACTAAATGATTGGTGCATGAAGATTTGTAGCAACATAATCATATGTCTACAGAAGAAATAATCTGAAACAGGAAGCTGGGCCAGAAAGAATCTTCAGTGGATAGAAGTGTTTGCTGCAAAATCCTGAGCTAACTTTAATCTCTTCAATCTAGCATGGAAGGCGAGAACAAATTCCTAAAAGTTGATCTCTGACTAACACACATGAGACACAATATATATGTGCACTCCCATACCAAGGACAGTTTGAAAAACTGTTGGCAAACAAATGCTTTCAAATAAAGTTTGCCAATGCATAGTAAATTTTGGAACTTTTGATGAAATAAGTTTTGTCTATTAGAAGTAAGTTTTGTCTATTAGAAGTTCGTGGAAGCCTTTGTCTGGTGAAATAACAGTACTGAAAATCAATAGAGAAATAGCTGTCTTATGACCTTTCTGTCTACTTAGACACCCCTGAATTCTTAGCATTTCTAGTCCAGATATAATTTTGAAACTGTGAAAATGGGTTAAGTGAGAGAAACCCAACTTCCACACCAGATTCTGCAAATGACTCTCTTTGCAGTTAAGAAGACTTATCTACTTATATTATCTAACTTTGTAAAGATAGGAGCTACAGGAAAGGCATGCTATGTGATTAGTGAAGGCATTTGGGATTTTAAAAAAAAGCTGTCAATCATCTGATTGAATGGAAACAGATGATTAGATCTTCTCATTAAAATGCTAATTCATTAACAAATCATATGTGATTATGTGTATTTACTGCACATAGCATGGTGTTTGGAAAAGACTCTAAAACAATTACATCTTGCTAGCTGGTATAGCATTGTGTCAAGCAAATGTTTTCATTGTGAGAATATTTAACAGCCTTACCCTCAACATTTTTTAAGAACATGATGTGTCTTCATTAGCAGAAGAAATAAAATCAGATATTCAATCAATGTCTGCCTCCATTTAATATAAGAGCTCTGCCTCCATGTAATGGAAGAGCACCCAGCAACACTGAGGTATGGAATCAACCTGTGCCCAATCAGTTAATAATGAATACAGAAGATACCCACACACTGGAATATTGTTCAGCCATAAAATAAAACAGCATGGCATCATCTATAAAGTTCATTTTACTAAGGAAACAAGTAATGAGATGAGTCCACATGCTTAAAGTGAGGGGCCAGCATTTCTCTAATTTGACTTTGGACATAAGGAAAACAAAAATTTATATTGCAACCCTTCTTTGAAAATTAAGATACTAGTATTTGATTTCTTAATTTTTCTTTACTATTTTTAATTATATAAAATTGTGTATGTGTGTGTGTTTGTGTTTGTGTGTGTGTGTGTGTGTGTGTGTGTGTGTGTGTGTATGTGTGTGAGCTCATATGTGTAGAATGTATGTAGGCATCTGTATATGAGTGCAGTGCTGGTGGAGACCAGAACAGGGTGCCTGATTCCTTGGTGCTTGAATTGCAGGTGGTTGTGAGCCTCTGAAGTGGATGATGAATCAGGGTTATCCCCAAGATCATTGTGCTCATAATCATACTTTTTTATTCTGTTTCTTTTAATTTTGCCATTTGTTGATTTATTCATCAAGACTGACAGAAATATCCTTTTCTCATTCTTCTCCTATACATCACATCCTGACCCAAGTTTACCCTCCTTTCATTTCTACCAGTCTCCCCAAACTACCCTCTCCCCCGATCCACTGTTTTTTTCATTTCTTCTCAAAAAAGAGAAGGCCCCCCAAGGATTTCAACCAAACATGGCATAACATGTTACAATAAGACTAGGCACAAACCCTCATATCAAGTCTAGATGAAGCAACCCAGAAGAAGCAAAAATGGTCCCAAGAGCAGGCAAAAGAGTCAGAGACACCTCCTACTCCAACTGTTAGGAAGCCCACGGAACACCAAGTGTACATAGTCATAACTTATAAGCAATGTTCCCTGATTGTCAATTCAATCACTATGAGCTCCTATAAGCTCTGCTTATTTGTTTCTGTGGACAGTATTCTCCTGGTGTCCTTGACCTCTCTGGCTCTTAAAATCCTTCCTCACCCTCTTCTGTGGGATTCCCTGAGGTCCTCCTAGTGTTTAGCTATGGGCCTCTGTATCTGTTCCCATCAGTTGCTGAATGACACCTCTATAGTGAAAATTATACTAGGCACATATCTATGAGTACAGCATAATATCATTAAGAATCATTTCACTGACTTAATTGACTTTCTTATTTTTTTTTCCTAGTTATAGTTGGCTCTATTCTAGGTCTCTGGGCTATCCAGTTTTGAATTCTTGGCCATCCAGGAAATGTCAGGCATGGGCTACCCACCTCACATAGTATGGGCCTCATATTGGACCAGCAATTTGTTGGCCACTCCCACAGGTTATGTGCTATCATTACCCCAGCACATCTCTCAGGCAGGACAGATTGTCAGTCAAAGGGCTTGTGATTGAGTTAATGTCTCAGTCCCATTGTTGGAAGCCTTGCTTGGTTACAGAATACTGTCTGTTCAGGCTCTGTATCCCCCATTACTGTAGGATGTTCTATATGATCTGAATGTGTTGCTCTGATTGGTTAATAAATAAAGTGCTGATTGGCCAGTAGCCAGGCAGGAAGTATAGGAGGGAAAAAGAGGGAGGAGAATTGTGGGAACTGGAAGGCTGAGGCAGAGAGGAGACACTCCCAGCCACCAGGAGGAGAAGTATGATGTAAGATACTGGTAAGCCACAAGCCACGGGGCAAGGTGTAGATTTATAGAAGTGGGTTAATTTAAGATATAAGAACAGATAGCAAGAAACCTGCTACGGCCATACAGTTTATAAGTAATATAAATTTCTGTGTGTTTATTTGGGAGACATGAGTGGGAGAGATTTGTCCCATCTGCTGGCAGGCCAGGACACAGGAAAACTTTAGCTATACCACATTTCTAGAAGTCTTCATCATGGTCACTCTCATAGATTCCAGGAAGTACACACTACACTGGATTTTCACATCACCCCCAAATACCCCCCGCAACTCCAGGCAATTTTCTCAATATCCTCTTCCTCCACCCTGACACCCCACACCACCCTATCTAATCCTTCCTATTCCCATCCTCACTCATCCCCAGTCTGTGCAAAAAAAAAAAAAAAAAAAAAAAAAAAAAAAAAAAAAAAAATCCATTCTAATCTATTCTATTTCCCCTTCCCGGAGAGATCCTTGAGTTCTCCTTGAATACTCCTTGTTACTTAGCCTCCCTGGGTCTGTGGATTGCAGCATGATTATACTTTATATATCAGCTAATATCTAGCTATATGTGAGTGCATACCATGTTTTGTCTTTTTGAGTCGGGATTATCTCAACCAGGAAGACTTTTTTTTTTTTAATTTCCACCCAAGTGCCTACAAATTTCATAATGTTATTGTTTTGAATAGCTGAGTAATAATCCATTGTGTAAACATACCACATTTTGGTACTTGATGTTTTAAATGGTTATATTCTTTTTTTTTTTTTAAATTTTAAAAATGTACATCCTTTTATTCTCTTAATTCCTCCAAACAGTGACTGTCTGCATGCATTAGTATAATGTTTAATTTGTTAAAGGCAATATCCACCCTTTGTCTGAAAATATAAATTATCAAACTAGCCCTTTACTAACATATCATGAATAAATTGTGAGCCACAAGAAGAAATCAGATGAGAATTTTTTTAAAGTGCACTTCTAAATGCATTGTACTAAAGCCATGCATCTGTAAACATGGCTATTCCTTTAATAGCAAATTTCCAATTATTTGAATTGGAATTTTTTTTTTGGTTTTTTATTATTATTATTATTATTATTATTATTTTATTTTATAACACCATTCAGTTCAACATAATAGCCACAGAATCCCCTGTTCTCCCCCTCTCGCCCACCCCTCCCCCCAGCCCACCCCCCATTCCCACCTCCTCCAGATCAAGGTCTCCCCCGAAGACCGGGGTTGACCTGGTAGACTCAGTCCAGGCAGGTCCATTCCCCCCTCCCAGACCGAGCCAAGTGTCCCTGCATAAGTCCCAGGATTCAAACAGCCAACTCATGCAACGAGCCCAGGACCTGGCACCAATGCACAGCTGCCTCCCAAACAGATCAAGCCAAATGACTGTCTCACCCGTTCAGGTGGCCTGATCCAGTTGGGGGCCCCTCAGCCTTTGGTTCATAGATCCTGTGCTTCCATTCATTTGGTTATTTGTCCCGGTGCTTTATCCAACCTTGGCTTCAACAATTCTCGCTCATATAAATCCTCTTCTTACTCACTAATTAGACTCCCAGTGCTCCACCAGGGGACCAGCCGTGGATGTCTGCCTTCAGATTCCTTATGGAAAAACAAAAAACCCAGGATAGCTAAAAGAAACCTGTACAATAAAACAACTTCTGGAGGCATCACAATCCCCGACTTCAAGCTCTACTATAGAGCTACAGTAATAAAAACAGCCTGGTATTGGCATAAAAACCGACATGTGGACCAATGGAATCGAATTGAAGACCCTGACATTAACCCACACACCTATGGACATATAATTTTTGACAAAGAAGCCAAAAGTGTACAATGGAAAAAAGAAAGCATCTTCAACAAATGGTGCTGGCATAACTGGATATCAGCGTGTAGAAGGCTGCAAATAGATCCATATCTGTCACCGTGCACAAAACTTAAGTCCAAGTGGATCAAAGACCTCAACATAAATCCAGCTACTCTGAACCTGCTAGAAGAAAAAGTAGGAAATAGTCTTGAACGCCTTGGCATAGGAGATCACTTCCTAAATATAACACCAGTAGCGCAGACACTGAGACAAACAATCAATCAATGGGACCTCTTGAAACTGAGAAGCTTTTGTAGAGCAAAGGATACGGTCAACAAGGCAAAGCGACAGCTTACAGAATGGGAAAAGATCTTCACCAACCCCACATCTGACAGAGGACTGATATCCAGAATATATAAGGAACTCAAGAAATTAGACATCAGAAGGACCAACAGTCCAATTGAGAAATGGGCTTTAGAACTAAACAGAGAATTCTCAACAGAGGAATTCCAAATGGCTGAAAGACATTTAAGGAATTGCTCAACTTCCCTAATCATCAGGGAAATGCAAATCAAGACAACTCTGAGATACCACCTTACGCCTGTCAGAGTGGCTAAGATCAAAAACACTGAAGACACTTTATGCTGGAGAGGATGTGGAACTAGGGGAACTCTCCTCCACTGCTGGTGGGAATGCAAGCTTGTACAACCACTTTGGAAATCAATATGGCGCTTTCTTAGAAAATTGGGAATCAATCTCCCCCAAGATCCAGCTATACCACTCCTGGGCATATACCCAAGAAATGCTCAATCATACCACAAGAGCACTTGCTCAGCTATGTTCATATCAGCATTGTTTGTAATAGCCAAAACCTGGAAACAACCTAGATGCCCTTCAACTGAAGAATGGATAAATAAATTGTGGCACATATACACAATGGAATACTACTCAGCAGAGAAAAACAACGACATCACACGGTTTGCAGGCAAATGGATGGATCTAGAAAAAATCATCCTGAGTGAGGTAACCCAGACTCAGAAAGACAAATATGGTATGTACTCACTCATAGGAAGATGCTAGATGTGGAACAAGGATGACTAGACTGCTACTCACATCACCAGTGAGGCTACCTGGAAAACGGGACCCCAAAAAAAGACACGGAGAAATGGACAAGATCTACATGAATAGCCTGGTCATGAGTGGGAACAATGAAGGGCGACAGTCGAGGGAAAGAGTGGGAGATCCTAGCTGGATCAAGAAAAGAGAGGGAGAACAAGGAATAGGAGACCATGGTAAATGAAGACCACATGAGAAGGTGAGAAGGGGAGGAAGCAGAGAGCTAGGGAGGCCCACGAAGATCCACAAAGATACCCCCTCAAAAGACTGCTGGCAATGGTCGCGAGACGGCAGGAACTGACCTACTCTGGTGATGGGATGGCCAGACACCCAAATAGTGGTGCCATAAACCCATCCAAGGACTAAATGGTTATATTCTAATCAGGCTTTCAAATCCTAGGCCAATTCCTTTGTAGATATTTGCTCTTAGAGAATCTTTGTAAATTCAAGTATATGTAATAGAATATTAACAAGTAAAATTTAATGAGTACTTTTCTAGTTTTAATTGAACTTCTCAACTTCTGAAATAAAAAAACACATACAAAAATAAAAATAAAATAAAAGTCTTTTAAAGGTTATTGATCATTAATTTTGGAGAGTTTGAAACATGCCTTTTATCAATAGTATAAACTTTTTGTTTGTTTGAGAGAAAAAAACTTTATATTTGTTGCTAAAAACAGTTTCTTTTTTTTTTTTTTTTTTTTTTTTGGTTTTTTGAGACAGGGTTTCTCTGTGTAGCTTTGCGCCTTTCCTGGAACTCACTTGGTAGCCCAGGCTGGCCTCGAACTCACAGAGATCCGCCTGGCTCTGCCTCCCGAGTGCTGGGATTAAAGGTGTGCACCACCACCGCCCGGCTAAAAACAGTTTCTTAGTGCATAACAAAAATAGCTAATGCTTTTTACTGTCCTGCATCTGAGAAAGTTCTGTGTCAGGAAGTAAAGATGACAGATGAATATTCATGCAGTGTGCAATGACACAGTTTATGCTACAAGATGTTTTAAATAACAAAGAATACATTGCTGTTGCATTTAAATGATATTAAATATTCTACAATAACTATTAGGAAGCTCTCCATTTAAAAATCCTTAATATAAATAAAAATTGTAAAGTCAAAGAAATTGATACACACAAAATATGTTGTTCTCTGCTTCATAAGCACCTAAGTGATGTGGGGTGATAATTTTGTAAGTTTTTCTCTCTGATCTATCTCTAGCACTCACAGGCATGTTTCCTCCAGAGGAGCTTCTCAAAGTCTTTGTTGAGTGAATCAGTGATGGAATATATAACAACTATAGTTATCTATGGTTGGTTGTTTGGGAATGAGCATATGATGGCTCATAAACTCGTAATTTAGATAGTATTTTGAGATACACTTTTACGTTTTAGGATAAAAAGCACAATAGTTTAATGATGCCTCTTTATTTCAGGGATCTGTTGATACTGGTACAATAGTTTAGTTCTTTTAGTCTCACTTTTCCTTCACTTTCACCCCATCCCTTCTGTTTTCTTTAGAGGACACTTTTTTGCTTGGTGAGATAAATGTATCTAAACTTCCTTTGTGCTGGAAGTGGGTGTAGTTACTAGGATGCTGTTACTGGGCATAACAATGAGACCTGCCTTGACAATGGTAACTTTGTTAGTGATATTTAGATTGGATCAGAAGAGGCAGATTTCTACTCTAGAAAATGAGTTCGTACTATTTTGTGATCCTGTAATTATGATGCTTTCTAGGAGTTTGGGATGCCTTTAAATATAAACTCAAAGCATTAATAAGAATAGTGACACAGAGGAGAGGAAATGGCTAAGTGGACAAGAGCTTTTGCTATGATTAAATGAGGTCCTGAGTTCAAACACCCAGTACCTACTTTAAAATGCTTAGTGTAACTGACTAGGCAGCCACCTATAACCTAGTATCATGAAGTATGGTGTCTAGAGAATTGCTGAAACATACTAGCCAAGCTCTAAATTCAGTGAGGGATAGAGAGCACTACAGCAGGACACCCAGTATCCTCTCTGGAACACACAAGTACAACCACACATAGGTGCATATACAACACAGACATGCATGCAAACACACACACACACACACACACACACACACACACACACACACACACACAGAGAGAGAGAGAGAGAGAGAGAGAATTCTGACAGATACTTTATTTATATACATACAGAATATGTATAATACATGCATAATTTCATAAAATATGAGCTGACTAATGCATGTTACATTTATAACTAAAATCAAAATTGTATTTTCATTGGGTTTGTACATTTGTGGGTCCCTCATTCACTAGTAAAATCACTTCAAAGTTGTGAGTAATTTCAGTTGTTATTAATTTTGTAGTCATGATTTTAAAGCCCACAGGATTTAAAAGACAAAATCAAAAAAATATTATTCTGCAAAATAATAAAGCAGGTTGGAATAAAAAAGCCATTCAACTACAAAAAAGCTCTAAATTTTGTTTTATTTTATGCAAAAAATGAATGTCATATAGACTAAGAAAGATAAATTGATGCTCCCATTATAGAAATGATTAGATACTTTACATGAATGCGTAAACATATACAGTTATAACCTAATAATCAAACCATGTTTGCCATTAGTTAACAGACATAATCAATGATATTAATTAATGATTTTTGTATTTATTTATTCATATTACAGATGTCTTTGAAGAACTTAATACAAAACATTGTGCTAATATATGTGTTGTAAAAATTAGATTTGATTTGCTGTCACAGAGTTAAGGTCAGAGGTTCACACAGACATGAACAGGAGCTCAAAGGGCCTGGAGAGATGGCCCAGCAGTTAGGAGCACATACTGCTCTCACAGAGGACCAGGTTAGTTTGGTTTTCAGGAACTTGGTTGGATGGCTCACAAATGCCTATTTCCCCAGCTCCAAAGAATGGACGTTAGCTTCTAGTCTCAGGGGACACCAGCACATATATGTACTAAATATACATATATATTTAATATATATATATATTAAAAACAAAATAAACTTTAAAAGTAAAAAGAAATCACAATGAAAAATTGTAAGAGAGGAACAAGGCTCTAATAATTTATTTTAATTGAACCCTCAAATAGGGATGGGAAAGGACCTTGTGGGCAAACTGACAGCTGGGATGAAGCTATAGTCTGCAAAATGATTAAACACACAGTGAGAAGGTAAAATCTTTTTTGTGGCTTTAAGAGAATGTGTAAAATTTCCTACAGGAAGTCAATAGAACATGTGTTTTACAAGAAAAAAGATGGATGCCAGATTTCAAAAAGGTCATGGAGATAAATGTCCATGTCACTGAAAAGCCTTAGCAGCTGCAAAGGTGAAATCAAAGAAAATTAGGAATTAATATGCTCATGTTCTTTGAAGATGGAAGGCAACTTGGACATTGTGTAGTGTCATTAACAATACAATGAGTGAAGTGCATCAAGATATGTGTTTCCCTGAGAAAATATTGTTACTTGTAGTTATGACATGATCTCTGCTTCATGTAATTAGAAGAATTACATAGAGCAATATGATTTCCCCCAAAACAATCATCATAGTGTGAAGTGTGGGGGTAAAATGAACACACTCATCTGTCATTTTCCAATGAAACTGAATTGTCATGCTCTGGAATGGACATATAGGATTAAAATTTAAAACCTTAATCCTTGTTCACTCCATCCTGCATCACAACCATCAAATGTCTCTAATTTTTTTCAGAAATAATTGGATTTCAGTAGGCTATGAAAGAATTTTGTCTGACTTCATCGTACTCTATGGGGAGTTACAAACAAGAGATCAGAACACTGTGAAATGTCAAAGACTGGCTCTCCTTTGGTATTTGGTCCTTGAGATTTATCTTCCAAACAGGTACCTTAGGTGTTACAAATGGCTATCTACTTCTGTTTGTGTTTGTTTTCCTGGTGTGACATGAATGACTCCCTCACCACCCCAGATAGGGCATGGATGACAGAGCAAAACAATGATTCCACCCAGATCTAGCTCTAATGGGGTCACTTATAGGATCATGGAAAAGGGGTTACTAATAAGACTAGGAATGACCCAAAGACATTTGTATCACCAAAAAGCTTAACTCAGCCTGGGTTATGACTCTCCAGTCTACCTCCCTGAAACTTTCTGCACAACTTCTTTGCAGGTCAAGTGGTCCGGGTATTTCTTCTTTCCAGTAATTATTTCTGATTATAAGACCACTGTGAAGGAACCTTATGAATACTGTATATTTGGCAACTTCCCAGGGCTTGTATCTTTTGTTTACTTCTCAAAACTGAAGGGAGTGTTCCAATAAGGAGAAAATGGCTACAGGACACTGTAGTGTGTGTGTGTGTGTGTGTGTGTGTGTGTGTGTGTGTGTGTGTGTGTGTGTTGAAAAGGTCATGTGGGGAAGACAAGAACATTTGTTCATAAGACATGGACATGATTGATATTAATGGGATACTGAATATATGAATACATGGTTAATGCTTCTCAATACTTGTTTTTCTGAGAAAGTGTGTTTGAGTCAGAATAACCCAAGACCAGTATCAGAAACAGAGAAACAGAGAAAAGGGGCATCTTTTACTGATGGCAAATTATAATTACAATCATGGCCTTACAGAACCCATGGTCTTTAATTGGTTTTGTTGCTGTTAGTGCCTGTGGTTGGCAATGGATTCGAGACAATTAGAAGAGTGTGAGATAAATAGAAACATAACAGGCTTTTGGGTGGCACAAGAGGTCACTCACTCAGACAGTTTGGCAAAAGTGCAGCAAAGTCTTCCCTAGGCAATTAAAACTAGCAGATAAGTGATCATCACAGGCTTCAGTAGTTCACTCTCATAGTATTAATCACAATAAATTCTAAATAACTATATGATAGTATACATTACCTCATGAGCAAGAATTAGCTTTTTTTTTTTATTTCAAGTAGGAGTATATTCTCCTAACCCATAATCACGTTGACAAAAGATGAGTGCATCAAAGACTTTCTGAATTTCCTGGTTTAATAAAACACAATTGTGATAACCCTGCTTAGGAAAAAGCTCATTGACTCTTAGTGAACAATTGGTTGTCTGGTTAGAGTATAGAAACCTAACTTTTCCACAGTCCAAATCTTATCCAAAGGGATTAACATAGTTCTGCATATAAGTAGATAAAAATGTTGTTTATGGTAGCCAGTCCCATCCATTTATAAAAATCCTGTATCTGTTTCCATGGTTTCACCCTGTGAGGCTACAGAATGCATTTATGGGGAACTCGGGGAGAAGACTCTAGAGTCTCAAGACCAATTCTCTTCTCTGCTGGACATAGTTTGCCACATTCACCAGGGGCTCTCACTCTCTGATTCTCATATAAGAGAAGAACATTCTCCAATACTGATTACATTATCTTAAATCCATTGAAAAAGTCACCTGACAAGTAATGCTGTCTGGTTCAGAGGTTAGGAAGTACATTTACTCCTGGTGTTTAGATCATAAGTATCTTCCCTGTCTTGGAGATTGAGTTTAGGAGACCAGGGAATTGCAGCTTTTCCATGAAAATAGCTTCCCTAGGAAAAAAAAATCTATATCTCAGAAACTAGATTGTGGCACATTTGCGTTCTTTTCAAGTTAACAAATGAGGAAATATATTTTAGGTTTGAATAACACCTTTTCAACAAGAAGTGAAAAGATTTCTAATGATCATGCAACAACGATTATAACACTAGTATCTGCTTCATGGTCTTCTGTAATTGACCTTGACTGTGGTTGTACTAGAGTGGAAATCCCTTCTACAGTTGAGAAAAATGAGTCAAAAGGATTTCCTGTGTACTTCCAAATCTGTATACAAGGGTCAGTGAGCTTGAGTACTGGATACAGGCACGTGTCACAAGCAGACATCTGAGTTTGATTCTCAAGACCAACATAGTAGAAAGTGAAATCTGATTTCCAAAAATTGTCATCTGACCTATACACTTGTTACATTGCACCTATGTATATGCACACAGACACATACAATAATAAATAAAAAAATAAATGAAGTCAAATTGTAAAGTACTTCTTTCAAAATATTAGTAAAAATGACAGATCTGAAAATGCATTTTAGAAGTAAATTGAGAAGCATCTATGAGTGGGTATTGTCAATACCTCACAGGCATAAGTTAAAATGATAATTATTTTGTTCTTTCTTTGATAGTTGATAAAGATGATCAAATTGACATATTTGCAATCACCTAGGAGACAAAACTTCTGGGCATGTCTTTGAGGGAGTTCCTACATAAAATTAATGGGGAAGATTAATATTGAATGTGAAGGACAATATTCCATGGTCTGGGGTGTCAGAGTGAACAAAAGGAAGGGAATTAAATACTGCTTCCAGCTGTCTCTTCTTTAAAGTCAATTCAGTGGGATCAGCTGCCTCCAGCTCTTGCTACAGGCTTCCGCCACCATGATGGACAGTACCTTCAATCTGTGAGCTAAAAGGAAAATCTTTTTTCTATTAAGTTGTTTTTCTCAGGGGTTTTGTTGAAAAGCTATAAAAGTAAAAAAATGCCTTCCAATCAAGATTTTGTGCCAACTCTACGTTGCTGAAAGTTCAACTAAGCCATTTCTACACAAATCTTTGTCTTCCTTCCTATGTTTATTATTTTGTTACACATTATGAATAATGGCTTGCAATCTTAAAAATCTGGAATAATTTTTCAAACCATACTTCATTAGGGACTATAATTTCTGTTAATTTAATTATTATTTTCAAATATTTTGTTTTCAATTCTATGTATGTGTATATATGTCTTTTTATAGGTATGCACACATGAATGCAGATGCCCACAGAAGGCAGAGACATTGGATCCCCTGTAGCTAGATGTAACAGACTATTGTGAGGTTATTGGCATGAGTTCAAGTGCTGGGAACAACCTTGGGTCTTTACCTACTGAAGTATCTCTCCAACCCCAATTTCTGTCAATTTTGCATTCTCCTATTCTTAATGCTTGTGTGGCCAAGTGGACACTCATTGTTCCTGATGGCACAGACATAGCATTGTGTTTCAACTAATCAAATCCTCGCTGACACGACTCATGACTTGAAGCAACCAATTTTCCTATTTACAACAACTACCACCAAGATCCCCATGACAGCTGTTTAAAATCCTCCAGGGGTTTGTACATAAAGAAGGCATTATCCCAAAATTAAACACTAGTAGCTGCTTCCAAATTGCTTGCAAATACAGAATATTTGCAAGGTAGCTGAGCAGATGTCACTATAGTGTGCTCTAAAGATTTAGGGAACCTTTAGGACTGCAGCATATTTAGAGAATGTTGGTCTTCAACTGTCTGCTAGTCTTTGTTCTGAGACAAATTTATTTCCTATGTTGCTACAATTCTGGCTTCATCAAAAACTGAAATGTTTCTCCCAACTTAGCTATGAGAGGAAGCCTTGTCCATTCCACACACTGCCTTCTGTTCCCACTGATATGTTTCTATTCAAGGTACTCTGAGGTTTGCATTAAAAATATCTGAAAAATGCATAGTTCAGCCTGTGGAATTTAGGCAAGGAGGTCAGCCACTAGAGGACCATCTTGAAAACAATAGCTTGTTCGTGGAAAATTAAGGTAACATGGCCTTGGAATCTAAAACTAAAACCTTATTTTCAGTAGCTTGTGTAATTCTCAAAGACAGAGATGAGATTTTAATTAGCTATTTATTTATTTATTTATTTATTTATTTATTTATTTATTTATTTATTTATTTATCTCTCTTTCTTTCTTTTGTATTTTGTTGGTTGGTTTCCAAGAGACAGGGTTTCTCTGTGTACTGGCTGTCTTGGAACTCACTCTGCAGACCAGACAAGTCTCAAACTCACAGAGATCTGCCTGTCTCTGCCTCTGAGTGCTGTGATTGAAGACATGTACCAACATTCCTGGATTAGCCATATCGTTCAATGTCAAGAAAATTACTCTACCTAGAAGCTATCCTTCTGTAAACTAGCTAAGTAAACACACCACAATACTGGTGAATGAATGCTGTACTAGAAACTTAGGGGCTTTTTATCAAATAACACACACACACACACACACACACACACACACACACACGGTTGATATATTATGCACCCCAATAAACTTATCTGGGAGTCAGAGAACAGAACAGAACAGTGACTATACTAAACATAGAGATTAGGCAGTGGTAGCACATGCCTTTAATCCTAGCACTCCAGAGGCAGAGATCCATCTGGATGTTTGTGAGTTTAAGGGCACACTAGAAACAGCCAGGCATGGTGGCACACACCTTTAATCTGAGGACTTACGATCTCATGTCTTGCTTGGGAAAGACACATGCCTTTAATCCCAGGAAGTGATGTCAGGAATCAGAAAGGTATATAAGGCATGAAAACCAGGAACTAGAAAACTAGGCTTTTTTAAGCATTTAGGCTTTTAGCAGCAGGGCAGCTGAGATCCATTCGATGAGGAATCAGAGTCTTTCAGTTTGAAGAAAAAAATGATTGGCTGAGAAGTTTGTGAAGTGAGGTTAGCTGTGGCTTGTTCTGCTTCTCTGATTTTTCAGAATTCACCCCAATACCTGGCTCCCCTGAATTTTTTATTTAATAAGACCATTTGGAAATTTGTGCTACACACATGCGCGCGCGCGCGCGCACACACACACACACACACACAGAGTATGTGTGCCTGTGTGTGCGTGCATGTGCGTGTGCGTGTGTATGTGTGTATGTGTAGGTCAGAAGAAGAGGATGTCAGATTCCCTGGAACTGGACTTACAGGTGGTTAGCCATCTAATGTGGGCACTGGAAACTGAAATCAGCTACTATGAATAAACCATATGTGTTCCTAACTGTTGGACCATCTTTCTGTCTCTCTGTCGTCTCTCTCTCTCTCCAGGTAGCCTCTTTGAGGCTTGGTCTAAGAATAAATGACCCTATTCTTACTACCCTCCTCATGTTTTGCTGATCACGTCTTACTTAATGTCTCAAGTATCGCTTGGAGACACAAAGCAGTTGAAGACAGAGATAATGGACTCCTTTGGGACAGATCTGCAGAGAAGTTAAAGGAACGAGGAAGGGGCTTTCAGACCAAACAGTGAACCTTTTCTGGGAACTTTCTCCCTGAGTAATAACTCTGCCACATTTATTTAATTTGTACCTATTGGCAAAATTATTAAGGCCACTCCACGTAGTTAAAAGGGAGGTTTATTTTGTGGGGTAACTTACAAGTGAAGTGATAGGTTACAGGGTCTGGGAAAGGTGTAGCGCAGTCCAGCGGTGTTCTCTGGAGAACTCTGCTTGGTCTACCTCTAGTGTCCATGGTCCAGGAACCAAGAGAGCCCATACATCCTCATCAGGGTCCTCTCGGCCCCACATTGTAGGTGTGTAAGTTACTGAAGCCTCAGTGTGGGTTGGAACTTCTGGATCAAAGCTGGAATGGCTACCCACTACATGTACCATTTTATAATATTTTGTAGATCATGCTGTGCAATCTAATGTCTGTCATTTATTATACTGGTTTTAGTAATCTTGATACCAAGACCTGTGTCTAGTCCATCTGTTGTATGTGTTACCTGAACACCAAGCCTTCTTTGGAGTAAGTCTTCACTGGATGTTAACAGAATTCACTTGAACGCACTATGCTGATGGGCTGTCTTAAGTTCCATGGTGTCCATGCATAAAAACAAATCAGTTGGAAAGGAACTGTGTTGCCTTAAAACTCAGTATCCTTACCAGAGACTGTGATAGATTTGTTTAAATTTGTTGTCCAGCAGATGGTTTACCTCCCTACACCCCCAAGGCTTCCAACTTAGTTCTTGCTGAAGGGTCAGTCTTCAGTGACAGCCAATTTCCAATTCATGCAACTCTAGGATAAACTTCAGTCTGACCAAGCTTTCTTTAGTACCTTGCATTCTCAGTTGGGGTTCCTCTCCACCAATATGCACCCCATTCCGAATGGACTTTCCCACAGGACTGATCCCACTTAATTAGCTGTCTTACACATTGGGAAGCAGTCCCTGATCAGGTGTTAGCTGGTGCTTCCTATGGTGTTACATCCTGTAAAGCAATTGCAATTTAATAGGGAAATGGAAGGACTAGAATCTTTAGGGCTTAAGAAATCTAATAGAGGTTTCAAGCACCAGTGTGGGAGTTATTTCAGGGAAGGGAAGTCTTTAAAATAGACTAAAAATCACAATAGATCTGGCTCCCTACTCATGTGTCTGGCCCCATTTCTCTAATATCAATCCCAGATTGTATCTGGCTTGAAAATGTTTCTACTGATTATGCTCCCATTGCATTCTCAAGTTCTCATAGTAAAAACATAGGTATAGATTGTGCTGTTGCATTTTAAGTTAAAAACTGTGAGTTTTATTTACTCTTGTTTTTCCTATGATGGACTGATGATATATTAAGTAGCTGTAGATAAATGGAAAGATGGAAGTTGGGTAGATATATGACAAATAGATAGATACATGATGAACAGAATATAGGTGATAGATGACAAATACATTAAGGGATAGATTCTAGATAGATAGATGACAAATGGATAGATACTAGATAGATGATGGATATAAGATATATGTGTATATTAATAAATACATAATAGTTATACAATAGCTGGAGAGACAATAGGTAGATAAATTAGAGGTTATACATGACTGAGTAGATATTTAGATGATAGATGATAAGTCCATAGGTTATAGATAAATGATAGAAGAAGATAAATAGTTTATAGGTACATGACAGCCAGAAGATAAATAAACAGGTGATAGGTAGCTAGACAGGAATATATATGTAATAGATATACAGTTAAGTAACTGGTAAATAAATGATAAATTATAAATAGATGATAGATATATGGTAATACATGCTTAAATATATATGTATGTATGTATTAGGTATATTTTCTGTGGACTCTTTCAAAATCTTCTAAAAAGCATCTTATAGAATACATTTTGTGTAGTTTGTCAGGTTAATTGTTTGATTCATACTGTTGCAAATTTATAAAGTAGGCCAAGGTTTCTTGTTGAAGTTATCTCTACTTATGAGTTCATATGAGATAGGAAGGATGCTGTGAATCTAGAAGAAAATTACTGCACTAGAAGTTGGCCACTACATCCATCCCCCTGACTCAGGATAAGCACATTCATAGTTATCCCCATGGATACCAACATGCAAATGCTGATTTGCTTTTACTAATAGGTACAGTATTTGTACATAATCCATGCACATATATCCATATGTTATTGAAATTTTCCTCCAAGTTATTTACAAGGCCTAATTTGGTCTAAGTGATCTACCAATTCTTGTGGCAGTGCATTTCTTAGGCTATGAAAACACAACAGAAAAGCTTGTCTATACTTATAGCTACAATTTACCTTTTTGAATGATTCTATCTGTAATTAGCTGAATCCATAGGTATGGAACCTATAAGGCAAGGGTCATGAAGCATGTATTTTTCTATTCTTAGTTTAATTATCACTGTTCTTTAAACTTGGTGGCTGAATGTTCTGGTATATTTTCTAAAACAATAGAGTCAAGTAAATGGCATTTGTTTTTATTTTTAATGTAAGTGCCTGTGTGCATATGAATGTATGCTTTCTTTGTTCAGGAGCCCTAGGAAACTAGAAAAAGGGGGCCCAACACTCCGAAGCTGTAAGCACAAACAGTTATAAACTAAGTTGTGTTGGTAACTGAACTTGAGTCCTGTGCAGGATGAGAAAGCACTCTTAACTACTGAGCTATCTCCCCAGCTCAAATATTTATTAAATAAAATCATTCAATAATTTCTGCTTAAAATAATCAAGCAAACAAAAGTGAAAACCTCTATAGGATAGGATACACACACACACACTCACACCTGTACATCATACACATACATCTCACATATACATAATACACATAGTGACACACTACATACATCATTCACACACACACACACACACACACACACACACACACACACACACACACACACATATATATACTACATCATGTGCATAACACACACACAGGCAAAGAATGTTGTTTGTAAGTTGGAAGAAATGCTTTCGTTGTAATGCTTAGGTCATTAATTATCTCTCCTCATTAAGAGCATAGTGTCAGCAGAAGTAGATAATAGAACACACACAAGTGAGTTCTTACACATTTTCTTAATTGACTATTTAATTGATATTCACTTTTTTATAGAAATATATTTATTAAACATATTCTTCCTCCATGATTGGGCACTGGGGATTCACTATGGTACAGATTTCTTCCTTTGAAGAGCTTTAGTCTGGTGGGACCAGAGAGAAGTGAGAAGGCAATTACAACACAAAATGACAAAGCCCCATTGGGAAGCAAATTTCACAGACACAGAGGGCTGCTGTGATAGGAAGTTTCACAAACTGCCGGAAACACACAGAGGTCACGAGTAATTTGTAAGAACACATCATTCAGGGGTTAAATAACTCTTTATTTATTTTTTTTGTGAGCAAACACACAATCATGATTATTTGTGGACAGTATTTCAGCAAATTAAGAATTGATTTTATATAACAGTTTGAAGGGATTTAAATTCTGAACTCAGCAGACAGATGCAAAGTTCTAATTAGAGGCAGCCTTTTTTAATGACTTTTTTCAAATTGGGATTTAAGACCTAATTCAAAATTCACTTTTGTCTATAAAATATTATGCCTGGATAAATATTTCAAGCGGTGATAAATTCTGAGCTCTTAGGATTTTGAATGTTTTCTCTATAAAGACATGATAAATGTTTAAGGTGACAGATACATTTACCCCGGTTTAAACAATAACTACATGTAACAAAACATTGCATGGTGTCCCATAAATATGTACAATTTTTATGTTTTTAAGATATCGATTTGGATTTAAAAGTCTTAAGCTATTAAAATCTCCCTAAATTAGGAGGCACATTCAATCCCTGTTATGAAGGAGACAAGAAGAATGGCTGTAATTGGCTCGATAAATACTTATTCTCACATCAGTAGATGAGTTCAGCTTCCATCTCTCTTCAGAGAAGCTCTTTTTTGAAGTGAATGGAGCTTAACACAAAGCACCACAGATGACCTAAGGGCAGGACCAAGTTTCTGTGGAGTGATCATTCTCACATGTACATTTACATCACAGCCCTGCTTAAAGGCTGAGGGAGCTTCAAAGAAGAGCAGCAGAAGGATTGTGAAAGGCAAAGGTTCAGGAGAGCCAGGGCAAAACAGTGCCTTCTGACCTTAACATGCAGTTACACTTATGAAATCCCAGCAGCTGAGTTTGCTACACAAGATCCACACAATTCAACCTAGTCAATATTCCAACATGGCCCTACTATTAGTTGATAAGCTATAGGAAGCAGATGCTGAATATGGAGGAAAGAGAGTCAGTTTTTCCTGGGTTGGGGCTCCTTCTTGGTTCAACATGCTGCAATGGACAACCTTATACTTGCACACATGCAGACAAGACTAATTGCCCTGAGTATTTGTGTGTGTGTGTGTGTGTGTGTGTGTGTGTGTGTGTGTGTGTGTGTTCAAAAAGAAGACATGAAGAAGAGATGTAGGTGTGGGAGAAAGGACTTAGGAAGAAGAATTGTAAGGGATAAGGAGTAGATTAGACCAAATAAAATATATTCATGTATGAAAAAAAATTTAAAAAAGGAAGCCAGGAAAATACCATATTAAACAGAAGGAAGATTTAAAAGTATCCAAACTCAAAATATAGTTTAAATATTGAACATATTGAGGGGAGAATATTTTCCCTTAAGTGGTTGGTAATTTTCTGAATGTCACAGTAGAGAAGCCTGTGTGTGTTTCTACAGACTTCATCTTCATTTTCCAATGAATGTTACTGTCTACATTTGAGATTTCCAATATGATACCAGAAAATACAAATATTAAAATTGTTACAGTAGTGAAACACACCAGCATATATGTATCTCACATAGGGACCAAATAAAAATGTATTGATTTAACAAAACTGACAAACTGACAGATCTAATGTCTTTACCTATTAGCCTCAGGCTGCATTTTATAGATCTAGAGTTGTCCCGTTTTTTAAATCCTGAAAATATACTCGTATTTCCTTTTACCTACTTCTTTCTGTTATCAATATTTTCCTTCATCAACAGTAACAACTACTTCTCTCTCTCTCTCTCTCTTTCTCTCTCTCTCTCTCTCTCTCTCTCTCTCTCTCTCTCTCTCTCTCTCTCCCCCCCCCTCCCTCTCTCCCTCCCTTCCTCCCTCCCTCTCTCTCTCTCTCTGAATGATTTTGGGATTATCTTTCCTGCTGTTAACTCATCATGTAATAGTAGGCAACCAACCCTCTTCTTCTCTTTCTAATGGCATTTATCTTCAAGTCCAGCCATTGCAGACAAGTGGTAAGATATGGTTCTATTTTAAAGTTAAATAACATTCTCTAATGAGTGGGTATATCACAATCTCTCATTTTACAGTTGTCCCTTGAGATGCACATGTTGTTTTTATGTATTGTGAATCAACATCCTGGTTTATAAACTTTCCTCTGACCTTTATCAACAGTAAAAAACAAAACAAACAAACAGAAACAAAAAACACATTTGATGGGATTGGACCAACGGAACAAGTTCTTGGGCACTGATTGTACTTCATTTTGTCTGGATATTTGATGATATCTATTTCTCCCAAAGGGAAGTTCCCACATTCTTGTATAAAGCCTATGGAAAGTATCTAAGGCCAGTTTTAGAAACACTGAAACAGCCTGAAGAATGGCAGGCAGAGCTATCAGAAGTCAATTTAATGCTCATAATGAAATTTGCCAAGTTTCTTGCTGCCAAGACTTACTGAAAACCCTTAACTACAAAAATCACATAAAACAGTCTGGTAATAAACACAATGCTAAACCTAAAACAACCATATAGTCAAAAAGTGTGTTCTTATGCATATCTATATTTTCACACACTAGAATGTTGATTCAGCAATAGAAATTTGAAGGTGTTGTTGCAAAGATGGTTTACACAATAAAATGACTGTCATGCTATCTCTGAGACACAGACAAACTAAAATATAAGTAAAGTACTTGTTTAGTTAGCCTATCTCCATCACCTGTTTTCTTATTGTTGATAAAAATTCAGAAGAAAGTTTAATACTTCAAACTCCCATAAACAAGGTGATTAGAGTGGCACATGTGTGAAATACCAGCACTGAGGTGGAAGAGATGAATGGATCCCAGGAGTTCTCTCGCCAATTAGCCTTGCCTGCTTCCTAAACTCCAGGCCAGTAAAGCGATCTTGTCTCAATGAACAAAGTGGGAAGCACCTAATGAATTACTTATACTCAAAGATGTTTCTGACCTCTGCATACACACACACACACACACACACACACACACACACACACACATACACACACAATCCCATAAAGGCACACATGCACAGGCCCCAAACAATTAATAAAAAAAAGAGACTTCGTTCAAAAATAACATTTCAATTTCATATAACAAATATGTTTCAGAGTACATTCCAAATCTTGCATAGAGGTGAATTTGTGATATATATATATATATATTCTTTTGGCCAAACTATTATTTTTCATGTTCCATTTTCAAATTGTTCTTCAATGAAGATATAGAAAAAGAAGACCCAAGTAAACCCATCCCCCTGTTGAGCAATAGAATGCAAGTAGCCGGGTATCAATTTTGTGCAGTTTTCTTGTTAAGATTTACTTTTAATTACAAGTGAGCTCAATAATCTAAACCCAAGGAATAAATTATTTTCCTAGAATTAGAAATTCTCCATTTAGAAGATGGGGTTTATTGACCAGTTACACAGTTGTTAACTTAGAAGGGTGTGCTCCAGTAGGCAGCTGAGGGAGAATTTATCTAACAGTGAGCACTAGGCAGTATATTTCTTCTTGCTATTTCTTCCTAGAATGAGAAGGTGTATTTTTTAGTTGTCATGTTTGTCTAAGGTACAAAAATGGTATAATCTAATATTTCCTTGGGTTTTTTTTTCTGTGACTTTAGAGAAATTTTTTTTTCCCTATTCAATGCCCTTATATAAAATGAGACTAATCTTTTAGCACACAGAATATATTGGAGCTCCATTGGCACTGAATGCTACATGGTTTGAGAATCATCAGAGATCATCATAAAATTCTGTTGTCAAAACTCTCAAGTACTCCTATAATTTCAACCCTAGGGAGGCTGAGGCAGGAAGATTAGGAATTCAAGACATTCTTATGCATTATGAGTTTAGTTTCAACCAGAGTTACATGAGATTATGTCTCAAAAAGCAGCCCTTCCCAACTCTATTGTTGTTTTGACACAAAATATTTCCTTCTATTTATTTAATATTAGCAAGAGAAATACTGCATGTAGGGGTTCTTATTGCATGGATTAGGTGAGAAAATAATTAATAAGTTGCCTTTAGTTGATTTTTAAATCAAGACTCCTTAACAGATTTTAGAGTTTTCCTTCCTCTCTTTTATTTCCCTGCTTCATTCTCTGTCCAGTTTTCTATACCACAAAAAAAAAATGAAAAAGCACTATGTAAAATATTTGGCATATTAAAATATGAGTGATAATATTTGTTGATTATAGTTTTAGCAGTAATTCCTTCATTTCCTTTCCAGTATTTACCAGAAATATTCATTGTCAAGCTTTGATACAGTGATGAAGAAAATAATGACACAGTTCTACAAAGAAGGCTTTTGGTAGAGTGTGGATTGCTCAATTCTGAGACATCTATATCAATCATACCTTCCTCCCCTTTCTCAGGGACTACTGAGGAAGAGATGGCAGAGAGAATGTAAAAGCCAATGGCAATAAGTGTCTTCAGTGAAATAGTATTCACATGACATGGCAGTTGCATACAACAGTTGTGCAAGCAGGCATAATACCTTCACAAGTTCAAGTCAGCAAAAAAAATTCAGCATGGATTGGGAGGCACACATGAAAACTTCCCCTAGCTGAAGAGCTATTGGCAACTAATAAATTATGGGGAGGGCAGACATGAGAGGCTACCTGTGTTCTAATGGTTATTCCAGCATCCATGAACATACAGACAGAACCAAGTATGCTCTGGGTTATAACCCCAAAGAACGGAGGACATGCAACTGGTTGGGAAAAGTGCTGTGAGAGGGGAAGAACTGGAAGGAAGATAATGGGTTTGATTAAAAAAAATACATGCGTGAATGGAACTTTCAAACAATATTTAAATGTTCAGAGGCCTTCATGTAGTGGATGTGCTAGACATTCGAATGGGCCAAAATGATCAAGAGAAATAGAAATCATTCTAACAAAGAGAGGAAGGAAGACCTGACTAACTGAGAAGAGTAGAGGGAAACCACTGATGGATACACAGCAAGACTATTCTAAGTAGACTGAAGATGGTTCAACACTAATAGTTGATTATCATTCCTCCAATTCGACTTTGAGCCAATTTTCCATTACAGTAGTAAACCCTTTCCATTGTTCTAGAGCAGCAATTTTTCTAAATTTATTGTGGATAATCAGAAGACAATTTTGAAGTTATATGTTTGGTTTAAATATTGCACATAAATAGTTCTTAGTTAGGTGATTTTTGAAAAGAAGAAAGAAGAGGAATGGTGTGAAAGAGAAGGAACACACCCTATCTCATGCTCACATGAAGCTATAGTCAAAGGCTGATTTAAAAAAATCACATTGCACGGTATTCATATTATTCCATAGAAGAGGCACTAGAATTTAAGGTCAAGAGATAGGAAATGGGCCAAGCAGTGGTGGCATATGCCTTTAATACCAGAACTAGGAAGATAGACACAGGCTGATCTCTGTGAGTTCAAGGCCAGCCTGGTCTATAGAGTGAGATCCAGGACAGGCACCAAAAGTACACAGAGAAACCTTGTCTCAAAAAACAAACAAAGAAACAATCAAGAGAGAGAGAGAGAGAGAGAGAGAGAGAGAGAGAGAGAGAGAGAGAGAGAGAGAGAGAGAGGAAATGGGCCATGTCACATGTCTTTGTTGTGTTCAGGAGGCTTCCTCCGCTCCACTGCTATTTGGATAGGCTAAGAATTTAATAGTACTATTGGGTTTTAGATAATTCCCCAAAGGGTCTCAAGTCAAATTTAGCCTATTGCCCATAAATCAAAGTAAACAGTATTAATTTGGTTGCAATTGGAGTGAGACTGATAAGTGGAAGCTTTCAACTCAAACATCTGTGGAAGCTGAGGTATTTTTTTATATTAGAATTTAAAAACTACATTATAAGTGTAATTTAAATCATAGCTTACACCTGCTATTTAGTAACGCTGATTGCAGAGTGCTTAATAAGTTTATAAATCTACCTTTAAAAGTGACATTATCACATTTACCAATCATGTGGAAATTCAATGGTCTAGAACATAGACTGAGGAGGGGTTCATTAAAAACAGAAACATCAAATGCCAGATGCCCAATAATTCCTGGTGCTCCACTAAATGCTTTTCTTTTCCACTTTTACTTTTACTGCATGCTGCTGATGCCTATTAACAAGTTCCCCGTGGCCGTTTTAATTAGCTTTCCACCTCTCCTGTGAGATACACTGATTGCATAATGGTTTGAGCTAACTGAGTCTAAGCATGGCTCTACTATTTTTCATAAAAATTTAGGAGGTGAAAGAAAACCTTCCATCTCTCGAGTTTACATGATACTTCATTAAGCAGAGTCAATGAGACATCACAATAGAATTATGACACATGAGTGGGGTATCCAGCCATTGTGTGGGCCCAGCGTTTCTTCTGAAGAAACCTTTCACTAGTCTAAGTTTTCTTAGAGGTAAGTGTTTTGGATTGGCCCTTAAATGATTTAAATTTGTCATTTTCTGAAGTGGGATACAAAATGCCCAACAGAGAATGTCTAATACTTGTTAGAATTTAATAGATTTTGCAATTACCATGGTGAAATACAGGTGTACCAAATTGCATAAAGCTCTGCAAATATTAAGTATCAGCCAGCTGAAAAAGGATGATGGGAAAATTAGAGAGCACAATCAGTAAAGGAGTGTGCTTTTCCCCCAGCACACAATTATAACAATTTCAAATTTGCTTTTCATTTCTACAAATTAGTTCTGTGGCCATATTGTAAAGGAGATTGGCTTGCTGAATCACAAGCCAGAATATTAGTCTGCAGTTGTGGCACAATAAAAAATGTTTTAAGGGCTTTTCTCCTTGTAAAACAATAAACAACAATAGAAACAGCAAAATCTTATTTCTCTAGGAAAGGCACCTTATTGTTTTAGCAGACTCATGTGGAATAAAAAGGCAGATCCTTTAAATGATAATAATGAAGCACATTGAGCCCTACTTAACTACAAGCCAGTTCCTAAAACAATACAAACAAAAAATGTCATAAATATTTTTTTAAACAATGGCCACCAAATTTCCGTTCATAAAATTTGTGTCTCCTCATCTAAATGGTGAGAAATAGACATATCACTTCCTAAACCAAATCTCAGGACAACAATTAGTCATGTTGAATGATAATTATTGCAGAGTAAAGTCAAAGTTTAGTCTGAATTAGGTATCAACCCAATGGTAGTTAAATATATTGTATAAGATATAGAGCTACTAGGGGATAAAACCTGAACTCATGGCAGGAACAATCTATGCTCAGTCCAATTTTATGACCTGCAAATTTCCTAGTAACATTAAAAGTCATTTGCTGAGGGCTGTAGAGATAGCTCAGTGAACACTAAGCTTACTGTGCAAGCACAAGGATGAAGACCTGAGTGTGAATCCCAGCATCTATGTAAGTGTGTGTGCTGTAGCATGCATCTATAATCCCAGGATTGCAAAAGTGGACATACTGGGGCTTTATACATCAGCCAGTCCATCACAAGTTAGAGAGACTCAATCTATTTTTTTCTTATGTGTGTGTGTGTTCCCGTCCATCTGTCTGTCTGTCTATCTGTGTCTGTGTGGTGTATAATACACACACACACACACACACACACACACACACACACACACACACACACACACACACGGAGGGGTGTTATAAGTAAGGAACATTTGAAAACTAATCATTATTTCAAACACAGAGACAAAATTAATGGAATCCTCCAGAGAATCTCAAACTAAGTTCTTTGTTTACATCATCAGATTTCAAATTCCTGACCTCCCAGTCTAATTGTATATGGGATAAATCATAGAGTTTTATAAGTAGTTAAACCTATATACCTAAATGATAGCCACATTAAAATGGCATTCACATGGTGAATGTTAGAATGCTATGATACATCATCTTCCTTCTGAGGTCTGAGAAAGTGCAAGCCTCTTGGTCTTGCACCAGGTTCTGTGATTAACCAATATTGGTGAGGTATGAACATTTGCAGTGTTAACAGGTGTCCAGGTATTCTGATGGCAAGATCCATCTCTGAGAATGAGCCAACATTTTCTATTAATGTCAGAATAGTAATAATAAATATTTATATTGTGAGCCATGTTTTCCCTTTTGAAACCAGACATCTAAGTACATGAAGTGCAAAACAGCCATAAAAAGCACTTAAGCAAAGAAAAATCTATTTATGAACATTCACATTTTAATTTTGTATAATTTCTATACTCCAGGAAGTAGTGGCCTTCATTTTCCATTTTTAAACATTTAGATAACATTGTTATCTCAAGTTCCTTGTTTTATATATATATATATATATATATATATATATATATATATATATGTGTGTGTGTGTGTGTGTGTGTGTGTGTGTGTATGTTTATATATATGTTTATTTATTTTATATATATATATGTGTGTGTGTGTGTGTGTGTGTGTGTGTGTGTGTGTGTGTATGTGTATAGTATATATTACTTGGGAAGCCAGATGACCACTTCCAAGAAGCTAGAATGAAAATGAAAACTTCTGAGGCAGAAGTATATTTGGTATGTGCTAGGAGCAGAGAGGAAAATACTGTGTCAACAGAAGGGAAGCAGAGAAAAGGAGGCTGTTGAATTGGGACATTTATAAGAAGCACAAGGTCATAGGCCCTTCACAGACTGTATTCTGGTAAGAAAATGACTTACAGCACAGAGATGGTGCCATCTGTTCCTCTCTAGCTGCCCCGTGTTATAATGATATGAAAATTGTGGAGAAATAATGAAAATAAGAAGCAGGAGAAATCAGGTACTTCATTAGATTTCCAGGTAAGTAGTCTGGGATTCAAATCAGACAATGTGATAGCAGTGGTAGCAGAAATGTGTGTGTGTGTGTGTGTGTGTGTGTGTGTGTGTGTGTGTGTGTGTGTGTGTGGCTGTGTGTGTATGTTAAAAGCCACCTACACTCTTGCTGATAGATGCTCTCTCAGATGAAAGAAAAATGCAGCCAAAGACAGTTCTGAGTCTTTCCATCTTGGAAGCTGAGTGAATTGTAGGACCAATTACTCAGCAGTAGTCATTAGAGCAAATTGTGGATCCAATTACTCAGCTGTAGGCAACAGAGAAAGAAACATGAACTGTGAGAAAGAGGAACAGTCATTTCAAATGGGAGATAAAAACAAAACAAAAAGTACACAGTGGCAGTCACAAAGTAAAGAACTCAATGAAGGAAGGATATGACCCATGGGAAGACACAGTGTTGAGGAGAACATGCAGACTTAGCCATAGCTGTAACACTGAAGGTTTATGTACAGCTAACTTGTGAAGTGTTGAGTAACATTCAAGAGAAAATGAAATAAAAATACTGGGGAAAATGTACAGATTGTTCTGAAAGAATTTTGCTAGTAACTAGAACAAGAATGGGAAAGGGGGTGCCTACCAACTACACATACATCTGTTGGTAAAAAATGGAAATATGGCGTGTTTGCATTGCAATGTGTGTTATATAGCCACGAGGAACAACTGGGTGACATATGGTAGCTATGGGAACTAGGTAATTTAGATTTTGGGGTTTGTTAGAAGAGATTTCTTCCTGTTGACCTCTGGAGGGGCTTTCCAACACAATAGCTATCATAGAGAAACAGAATAGAGGTGGCAGTAACTCATGAAAACTTTATATTTACAGATCATGTAGATTATATCTATTTATAGATGCATTCATATGTGTGTATCGAATTTTTATTCTATCAGATTCCACGATCAGAGTTTTTCCAGTCCCTAGATTACCTTGATTGGGTTGGATGTGTGAAGACACTGGTAGCTTCTAAGCTCTGAAACCTGGAAGTCTCAGAACAAGTGTGACCAATGCTGAGACTGAAATCCTGGAACCTCAGTGAAGAGTCATAGGAAGTTTGCATTCATAACTGAAGTGGTCGTGGGTATGAGCAGCAACAGAAAATATAATAGAGCAATTAACAAATCTGCACAGGAAGAGTCCAGTGAACAAACACAGGCATCTTTTTTCCTATCTCCCCCTGCTCTCCAAGCCTGTTGGGTGCTGTCATCCATATTCAGAGTAGGGTTTCCCTTCATTTAGTTTGCTGAAAAACACAATACCCCTTCAGAAGAATTACTTATCTGTTTCCTAGACCTTTTTTTTTTTTCAAGCCAGAAAACTGAGAGTAACCATCACATCAGGCAAGCAGGTGCACAGATTTTTAGATTAAGTCTGCTTCTTGGTGGCATGGAGACAGCAAAGATGGTCCCTATATATGTCCACACCATGTGTGAGTTGGCCTGAGGGCAAAAAAAGTGAAGGACAGCTGCTTTATGAAAGGATTGCTGATGGATCCATTCATTCAAAGATAGCATGATTGCAAGATGTTCAGAGAATAATCTCTTGAAAGATATATTTGAAATACCAAGGTCTTGGATTCAGACACAGCTTCAAGTAGGTTGTGCCTAACTAATCAAGTGATAGATGTCCTAAGTACACCAGATATTGACCTCTGGCCTCCACATCCACATGCACATAAGTAAACCCAAACCAACCTACACATATACAAAGTGAAAAAGAGAGATACATGCCTATATTAGTCAGAGCTCTCTAGCACAACAACTTTTAGAATATATATATATATATATATATATATATATATATATGTCATTAGCATGACATATTAGTTGTGGTCTAGCTAATTCAACAAAGACTGCCTATTAAGAATTCAGTAGTTGTTCACCCCATGAGGCTAGATGTCTCAGCTGGTCTTCAAGATATGCTGGAATCCCCAAAAAGGTATCTATGCACTATTCTGATGCCAAGGGATGGACCTATTAGCAAACACAAGAGATAGCAAGCAAATAGAGAGAGCATCCTTCTTCCATGTCCCTTACATAAGTTGCCAGCAGAAGGTGTTGCCCAGATTAAAAGGTCTAAATTAAAGGTGTATCTTCCCATCAGAGATCCAGATTAGAATTTGGTCCTCCCACTTCAAAAATTTAATAAAAAATAAAAGTCCCTCACAGGTGTGTCAAACCATTTCAGTTTTAGTTAATTCCATATGTAGTCAAGATGACAACCAAGAATAGCCATCACAATGTCCCAGGTCAAATTACTTTTGCATTTACTTGATAGTGGGAGATGGCATGGGTGGTGATTAGAAAATTCTGGTGAAGAAGTGTTTGGGGCTCTGAGAACAGCCTTAAGAGAATGAATAATGCATGGATGAGAGAGGAGGATCATATACTGGCATGATGATTCAATTGGAAAACATGATTCTCTTTGAGAATCTCTTTGAGAACCTAGGAGAAATTATGCAGATGGAGAGTCGAGAGAGTTAGAAGTTGAAACTATATCACCATCAGATGTGCAATGCTCCTGAATCATGATGGTTGACTGACTCCTTAATAGAATAATATCTGACTTTTTAGTAGATTGACCTGTGGGGATTCGCTTCATTCCTGCGTCCTGTGTTAAGCCTTGCAGCCTGTGAAATCTCTTCTAGAATACACGTGTGACTTGAAGTTTGAGTCACCTCAATGAAACCATAAGGCCAACTGATAACTTTGAGTGAAAACAATTCCTGTCAGGGAGTTCTTGATGGGAGTATCCCTGTAGGGAAGAAGTATAGAAAGCCATCTTATGCAACAATATTCAGCTTAAAGTCATACCAGTAAGGGAAAAACTTTTCTTTTTTATCCATCATGTGGGAGAAACCTTTTCTTAGTGGTTTTGTTTTTAAATTTAGCAAAATATTAGGATTATATGTATGAGTTTCTATATGAATGGAGGAAGTTGGTGGTGAGCTGGAGATTTTTTCAAAAAATTGTGTCAGAGATCCAGGAAAGAAACCAGCATTTTCAACCAGGAGCCTCACAGCCTTGCATTTTCTGGAAGGAGAATCACAGACTTGTTTCAACTACAGTTCTTTTGTGTTCTTTTTCATGAGAACTGCTACAACTCTGATCAACAGGCTTGGGTTAATAGAACATTTTTGAGATGACAAATCAATCAGGTGATGATCACAACCCATTGTATCATGAATCATCAAATTGCTTGAGAATACATTTTCTTTGCCTTCATTGTTATTTGCTGATGTCTGTGCTTTACTAATAGGAATAACTCATACAGGTTTTTCTTCCTGTGCCTCTTTACAAGCTACTTCATTTAACACAAAATGGTGAGGAAAGATTTAAAATATATATGATGGCCATGATATAAGGAATCAAAGAATCTCAGGCTTAAGTTCAGGTTTATAACATACTCTGAGATGTATGCTAAGCCTGTATCTGTAAAACATTAGCTATATAAGTGGAAATATTATAATTATTGTGATACATAATTGTTATAATAATAGACTTGACAATGCACACACATTAAAGAAAAACTAAGGGAAATTCTAAGTTGCATTTATTATTATTATTATTATTGTTATTATTATTATTATTATTATTATTATTGACTCCTTGCATGAATTTCACACTCTCTCGACTCTATATACATTTTCTCAAACAAGCAAATAAATAACCAGGGATCACTCATCAATTATTGTATTTATATGTGCTTAAAGCCACAGTTTAAAGGTTCTTGTTATACATGACCTTCCTGTATGTAAAGTGGAGAATCATAATAAGACAGCAGGAATTATTGAGCTCCCTTGTACAAACAATCTTCTGTAAGAAACATGTCTTCAGACGATTCCAGTTGATCTTCTTGCTCAATTCTCTTGTAGCAAAATCACTTTACTATTGTCTATTGTTTACATAAATAACTGTCTTGCAGATTACCTGATATCACTAATCAATGGCCTCCACTCCTGCCAGCATTGTCATTGTAATTTAAAGCTCCAACACTGTTATTGTTTTTCTTCAACTCTCATAATCTCCTATGTATTGCTTACATTGACAAACAAGACAAAAACCACTTTTAACTTTTTATGTAGTTTGAAATTGTTCCTTATCACATGAGAATGGCTACTCTGTGGATATGCCCACTATGGGATTTATTCAAAATGACTTTCAAGATGTATATGTTAAGAGTCTAGCAATAGGTTAAGTGGGTAATGGAGCTTGCCTAGTTGTCTGAGTTTGAACCCTGAAACCCATATATAGGTAGAAAGGGGGAACACACACACACACATACACACACACACACACACACACACACACACACACACACGCACGCACGCACACACACACACACATCATTTTTGCATTGTTATTTATTTTCATTATTTCATTTTTTAGTTTGTAGCACTTGAACAAAATGAATTCAGAGTTTTGTTTAAGATGGTGTTGGCAAGGACTTTTGTTTTGACATTCCGTGCTGAATTGTTGATCCATGGCCAGTTGGAAAGGAAAGTGCACAGACACAAATGTGATTCTCTGCACACTACAGCTAACCACAGGGTTCCATAGATGACAGCAAAGAGTTGGTGGTGGTCCTGGTATCGCACCATATCTGGAATAATGTTGTAAATATTTCATGAACTTCCCTGTGTGTTTTCACACAAATGAATAGTGAGTAAGTGAACTCTATAAAGAATGATCAGGCATCGTCTAACAAAGGGGTACCCATGCTGGGAATGAACTGTCAGAGAATCTGATCCTTCTATGAGCATCATAGCATGTACTTATATGACATGATGACTAACATTCATGTAAAAAGTGCCATCTTCTGAGACTACTGTCATACATACAGTTTCACATTAATCACATTATTGCCCAAACTATATGACTGTGTTAGATTTTTGTATTCAGTTGAATGGGGTGAACACAGCATTAGGTGCTCAAGATAGAATTAATACTGATACAGATAAATATAAAGTTATCATTTGTAGATGTAACCAATCATCTTATTAAAATAAGAAACACAGAGCCAATGTAAAAGAGAAAGCCGAGAGGTCAGAGCTCAGAGATAAAATATTACCTCCTGCAGTGCTCCTAACTTCCCCACGAGAGAGCTACTTCCTGTTTGTCTGTGTTTAAATAGTCTTTCTGTTCTGCCTTCTCATTGGTTCTAAACCCAACCACATGACTGCCTCATCACTGCCTGTAAGTACCGTCCTCCCTCCAGGTCTTAAAGGTGTATGTCTCCAATACTGGCTGTATCCCTGAACACACAGAAATCTACCTAGCTCTTCTAACCACCTAGCTGAGATGATCCAGTCTCAAAGACTACTTGAATAAGGACTTGAGATAAACCCTGAACTTTGGCTTTATACACAGACTGGATAATAATGAAGGATATAGTTACCTTTCCTAGAATTTGACAATTAACCTAAATTTTTCTTTCAGGATAAAGATAACTTCGCTCATACCCAGCAGGAAGCAATTTTAAGAATATGACACCCACATTACCAAAGAAGTGGTGTGGGGCAGGTGGTTTTTTGGTTCTTTTAATGGGTTTTGGGTCTGGGATAATTTTCATTGTTTAGGGGGGTTGGTTACAAGTTGTTGTCAAGGGTTAGGAAAAAGGCTAAGCAAAGGAGATTAGATTTAAGGTTCTTGTTTTAAAAAAAAAGAAAGAAAGAAAAGAAAAGAAAAAGATAATTACTAGTTTTAAATACTTTACATTATTACCAACTATTAGGATATAAAGAAATGAAAGTTAGTAGTTATAGACATTACAATAGAAATTGTAATCATATTAGATACGTTTTAAAAATTGAGCAGATATGTTTTAGACAGGTCATCTTCAAACCCTTCAGAGATCTACTGAATATGGCATTTAAAATGTTTTAATAACTTAGAAATTTTTCTTTTTTGAGACATGTCGGCTCCTGGCAGTACCAATCTACTTCCGAGAAAATATGAGCATTGAAGAAACTGCATATGGAGTTAATTTTCATTGTGGCAAAAGTTAGCCACTGGACAACAAAGTATCCTCAAATCAACAGGACAAAATGGACAGACAGAACACGAAACAAAGGACTACCGATTCCTGCCAAAACAAGTGTGGTCATGGCTTTATCAGAAGGCATCTTCTGAGGCCAGGTCAATATGGCACCATCCCTGAAGTGGCCTTCACAATCTGGAAAAGGTACAGTACCCTTTTCTTAGAAAGCAGCTGAACAGGCAGTGGACCGATGGCTTCTGTTGTGCAATGGAACAGCAACTGAAAGCTCACGCCTCTCAATAGTAGACTGGCATTTAATAGAGGGATGTGGAGAAGAAGGGGATGCTGAGATGAAGCCATATATACACAGCCAAGAAGAATGGACAGCTGAATTCAAAAACCATCAACAATTTCCAGAATTTAAAATCCTGAATCATGACATGACATTAGTGGAATTCAGGTGTTTCTGGTACATGGACTGCTCTCACCCAATGTGAGGTTGAACTGTTGACCTTGTGTACAACCTACTTCACAAATGAGTCTGTCAGATACGCTAAGCCTATAGGCTGAAGATGATGCCCCAACACTGCAGAGAAACCTCAGGTGACTGTCCAGGCAGCTGGCTGTTTCTGTCAACTCACAAAATTTTTGGAAGTTGCTTTTGTGCACTTCCTATTTTTATTTTTGTTAGCTAATATTATTTCCTTCTTGGGTCTCTGAGGGAGTTGAAGATTAGTTAGTTATAGTTGAAGATTAATTAGGATAGAAAGTGAATTAGATACATTTTGGACTTAGTAAAATAGGATAGATAAGGGAATTATTTTCTCTGATTTGTCAATCATTTACTAATAATATATATGTGGAGACTTCCTTTTGTATTGTGTGTGTGTGTGTGTGTGTGTGTGTGTGTGTGTGTTATGTATGTGTCCATATTTTCAGGTATGCACATGTGGTTTTTTTTTGTGTGTGTGCATGTACATCTGGAGGTTACAGGTGAGATATTGAGGAGTGTCTTCCTCATTCAATTGCAATTTGTGTATTGAGACTGCGTCTCTCATCAAACCTGGAGCACATCAGTTCAACCATGATGGCTGACCAGGGAACAATGAGGATCCCCCACCCCCAGCCCACTCTATCAGGAGTTACAAAGGCTTGCTGCTGTAACTGGCTTTTATGTGGAAGCTGGGAACCCAAACTCAGGTCCTCATGCTTCGTGGCAAGGACTTTACTCACCAAGTCATCTCCTCATCCTTAAGACTTCCACATCTAAATGTTTCAATTAATGTTATTTATTTCCTTACTTGTGTTGGCTCACAAACTATTTCATGCAATTTATAAATTGATAAGTCACATATATTCAAATATAGAAAAAACTGAGTATAGGTATTTTTCATTTCCATATGAAGAGATAATTTCAGTGTAAGATAATAATCATCGATGAAACCGACAAATCTAACTTATATTACATAATATTCAGAATAAATGTATAAAGTGTAAATAACCCCATTTTACAGATGAAAACATTGACACACTGTTATATAGTGTGTTCAGCATCTCATGATGAGACAGACTCAGAGAACTGATAGTCACTCTGCTCTGTTTGACTGACATCAAGAACAATGTGGAAGCTTTTTTTTTTTTTTTTTTTTTTTTGGTTTTTCGAGACAGGGTTTCTCTGTGTAGCTTTGCGCCTATTCCTGGAACTCACTTGGTAGCCCAGGCTGGCCTCGAACTCACAGAGATCCGCCTGGCTCTGCCTACCGAGTGCTGGGATTAAAGGTGTGCGCCACCACTGCCCAGCTAATGTGGAAGCTTTTAATTGGCTCCTTACATATCAGTAATTTTCTATCTGTTCAAAAATGTGCTACTGAAAACCTGATATTTCCAGGTGCAAAACACTGAATGCATGTCTTAATACTCAGGGGTCACTTTTAGCAGCAATCTACAAATTATGTTTTTCTTGCAGAAAGAAGAAAACCCACATATTTTATCTATATAGGACTGAGTTTCCATTTCTCTGTCTACTCTCGTTGAACAATTGGCAAGTTAGTTACCAGGAGACATCCAGGAACAGTGCAGGTTTGACAATAACAGTTTCAGCAGAAGACAGTTTAAACTGGGATTTTAATTTTCTTACACAAATACTAAAACAAGATGTGGGGTACCTCTGTTTCTGTAAATGAATGTGGTTTGCAGGATGACACCCATCTGGGCAGTAACTGGCTATTTATCATACCAGCACAGAGTCAAACTTTAAAAATACATCAACTTTAAATACATAAATAATATGAGAGCTTTGAGAAGTTTCAAAAACATGGAGTTCATCTCCTAGATAAACAAACAGAAAATGTTACTGTCTTTTAACAGTCAACAGCATTCAGGACTTCTGAATTCTGAAGCAGAGAGCTGCCTTGTCACTGTTCACCAAGAGCTTGTCTCTGCTGTATGCTTGGTTTCAAACGTACTGATTTTGAATCTGTATACAAGGACATGTCTGTACAGGAAACCACCATGGCTCCTCCCTGACAGACAGGGCACACCATGGCCAAACAATTGAGAGTACCCAGGTACTAAAAAGCCATTTTGATCATGCATGATCCCAACCTTCTAGTCCTTTGATCCTATTTCTTGAGACTTCTATGAGTAACTGCAACACTGTCTTGGAAAAAGAAAGTGCCAGACCATGATTTCCATGTTTGGTGGCAATTGTGATACAGAAACATTTTGCCCTAGATTATTAATACAAGATAAGAAATCAATTAAATGATTATGTGGGCTTTTTGCTCCTTGTTTCAGAGCAGAACATTTTTTCCACTTTTCATTTCCTGATATGTTTTTGAAAAACTATCCTTAGGATCAAGCTGACTAAATAGTCAATATTTTGTCTATTTCATTATTTATGTGTGTACATAAGTGTTTGTGCAAGCGTTCATGTGCGAAGGCTTCATGATGTGTCTTCTTCAATTTCTCTTCACTCTATTTTTTATTTCCTTTTGTTCCCTTTTTAATCTTAGAGAGAATTCCATACTTGAATACAATGGATTATAATCATTTACACTTTTTTATTTCCTTTTCAACTATCCCCATATTCCCTTCACCTTATTGTTTGTGACAGGTCTCTGATTGTATCTGGAACTTGTTGATTCTGCTAGCCTAGCTGGTCATCAAGCCCCAACGATCTATGTGCCTCCACAACCCCAGCAAAGGGGTGACATGTGCTTACAGCTGCACCAGACTTTTTAATGTGAATGATAAAGGGTTAATCTCAAGTCCCCAAGCTTATATAGCAGTCACTCTACCAACTAAGTTATGACCCAAGCCCCTTGACAGTCTTAATGAATCAGTACTGCCACAAATAACTCTGTGTCTCTAGTATATTTTATAATGCATGCCCCTTTTATACTCTCTTCGTTTTCTTTTTCTGTTGAGGAAATAAAGAGATTTATTTGTTTTATTTATTAGTAGGGAGAGAAGATGGTCTCATTGGGTTTGTTTTTATCCTCAAATATTGTGAGAAAATTATGTTGTTCTTGTCCCTGTCAGCAAAACTATTGCACAGTCTTTCCTTTGGAGGCCTTGGTGTGGCAAGGTGACTGATGCAGCTTCATTTAGTTAGGTCAATGACCTAGAATCCTGAGTCAGGACTGCCATGGGCAATTCCAGTAGGAACGCTTTGAAACTGAACTGATTCTTCTCTGTGTTATAAGAACCTCCCCTTCTGGAGTCCTGACACAAGACATTGCCCTGCTCTGCCTTCTTTTTTGTGTCACTGAGAGTAACATCAAGAGAGCTAGGCAGCCTCCAGGGGCACCCTGACCTAGCGACACAAATGAGTCCGGCTTAGTTGTAGTCACATGCTGCTTGCTCCCGAAGCAACAGATTTAAAAGTTTCTTGAGATTGTGTTGGTATGTTTTGTTCATTTGTGTGTGGAGCTGTTTTATTATAATAAATCCAGAAAGAAAAAAAAAACTTTGTGCATCCACATATGATCAAAACTGTTCTACTGATGTAAACATTCATATTTCTTTGAACAAAGAAATTAAACTGTATGTTCATCCCAAGCTACTAATGCAGTTATATTGGGTCACGTCTGTTTTTGTAATGTGTGATGGGCAAAGGTATTGAGGGGAAAGATGGTGCACTTTCTCCCTGCTTCCCAGTGTTCCCCTTTCTGGGTTTCTTTTTCTTCTTTGTCATCCAATTGTCACCTAACTGCTGCTTTTCCAAGTTGTAGATGGCTGGCCTTCAATTAGGTTCCATTTCACTTCAATTAAGCAGGTGACCTTTGAAGATTTCAAAGCCTGAGTGTCTTCCCTATTCAAAATGTGATTTGTATTTTTCAACTTCTATGAAGAGAATGGCAGCATTAGTTGCCTATTCAGTGGCCATGTCAAGTCTTGGAACCCCCGCCCATACACACACATAATGAGCTTTTGAACTTTCCAATTCTTAGACTGCTGGCTGATGTATTAGAAACTGATTGAGCCATGATACTTCAGTGGTCCATGCAGAATCTTACAATCAGAAAGCAGGACAATAAACTTCAATTATTTTCCCTATCAATTTTAAATCATTTTAAACCTACAGTTGTAGCTTAAAATACATACATACATACATACAAATAATAGTTTCATATTTGAGAAATAAAATATATAAATAAGGAATAAAATGATTTGGAGGGTAATAAGTTATCTCAGCAGGTTAAGGAACGTGCCACTAAGCTTGATGATCAGAATCAATATTCCTGTATCCATGGGGTGGATGCAGAGAACAGAATCCTGCAAATCATCCTCCAACTCCATATGTGCACTTTGACAATTACATGCATTCTTGCGTGTGTAGTGCATACACAGTAGCACAACAGGGGAGGGGGGGAGACTGAAAATATCTCTAATGTAGAGTATGCAAGGAGCTTTTATGAAGATTATTTACTGCATTTGCATTAAAAATATTTCTAGACTGAGGATTCAAATAAGCAAAATTTACTTTTCTGTCATTCATTTAACAACATTTAACAAGCGCTCACAGTATGCAAAGCTGTGTTTAGCCATCGTGGGACATATAAAGATGAATTAAACACAGTTGCTACCTGAAAAAGCCTTAGGTGAGAAAATTATGCATAAATATCTAGAATATAAGCTGAGAAAATTATGAATTCCTTGGATGAGCATCTCCTGAGCTGAGCAGTTTATAAGATTAAAGTCATGCAGAAATAAAACTTAGAATACACATAATAGATGTATGCATGTATATGTGAACACACATATGAAGGGTCTGTGTCATGATAGTTCCTAATTTAAATGCTATATCATTCTTTAAATGATGCATCCTTTAGTGGTTTTAATAAAGCAACACACCAACAAAGCACATTGTAAGGATAGCATCTCAATGATTCAAAACATGCTCCAGTTTTTCATGTTCAAAGAGATGTTTCAGTACAAATATCAATTACAAGACAGGAAACATATGAAATGACTCCTAATGAGCAATATTAACTCCTTGGCAAATGTTACAGAATCACAACCATTTATATCTAATTATTTAAAGCTGGCAAAAATTGATGTGGAAGACTGGATCATTTAAGGGAAAAAAATCTAAACAGAATTGCTGATGTGAGCTTAAATGAGTGTCCATGTGTAAGGATGCATCACAGCATTTACAGTAATTTGAAACAAGGCTTCCATCCAATGAACCCAAAGCATAGAGATTTCAAAAATAGTACCAGGCATCCAGGCTTGTCAGTCTCTGTGCATAGACAGGCAGCAAACATATTTTAATTGTAGAAAACCAAACTCAAGTCAGGTTATATAAAATTCTACAAAGAGGGTATATTTATAATCAATGAACCACCAGAGCAACTTGCTATATAGTTTCAACTTATAAATCTTCAATTATTTATCAAAGATCTGGAGAGACAAAGGAAAGGTCCTTTTCAAGCAGTTTGGTGGCCTGTCCCCACACTGTGTAAGCCTATCATGTCTTGGCTACTTCAGAGCCTGAAGCTGTTATTTCTGATGAGATCATGAATCTTTCTGTGCCACCTTTACAAAGCAGGTATTTTAAAGCTCAAATACCATTACTGTTTACTGCTGTAGCTGTTAAAATTTAAAGGATCATATGCCTGTGGTGCCTAAGAACAATGTTACCCCAGACAAGACTTTCAGTGCCTCCTTTTCATGACTTGAAAATAGGTCCTGAACATGGCAGGAAGAACGAAACTACTGACCTAAGAAACTCAGAAATTCATAGTCTACAAAATTGTGATATTGCTTTACTTTCCTATATAAAAGACAAACATGGAAGCCAGAGGCTTCCCACACAAGAAAAATAAGCACATTTAGTTTCATTAGTGCGAATTTATTCTATTTTAGATTGTGTTTATACTAAGAAATTACTTATAATTTACCTTGAATTTAAATTTTATGAGTATATGTATTTCATATAAGAGAGAAACCCTGGGGTATGGGAATTCTTTATTCTGGCAGCATGAGACCTAAACTTGATCAACACACATCTACCTCTATCTCTACATCTCTGTCCCCTTTGCCAACTCCTTCCTTCTGACCATTAATCATCATTTCCCAAGTAATTCTAATTGTCTAGTAACTGTTTTCTTTTCTTCTCTTCCAATCTATCCTTTGCTTTGTAGGAGAGTGATTGTTCTATACCTCAAACCTAATAACAGCAGTCCACTAAAATCTTGCTGATGGCTCTCCAGAGCCCTCAAGATGAAGTCTAAACTAAATGTAAAATCTGCGTGGTCTGAATCTGCCTTTCTCCAGAACACTGGAAAATTAGGCTCCTGCCATAGTTAAGCTTCAACCTCTCTGGAACCTCTTGCCTGGAAAGAACACCACTTTCTCCCACAAAGCTCTCCTAAAGAAACCTTTACCCAGCAGACATGGCATATGTCTTCTCTTCAGTAAATTAGAAGTGTTCCAACTTTACCGGGTTCTAACAATTGTTATCCAACATTAAAATTGCCTTTTTTTGCTCCTTGGATTCCTCAGTAGACTCTCTGCCATGGGAGGGGAAAGGCTGCCTTTTTTAACCTTAATGCACACCGTTTAGCATATTTTAAGGGCATTGGATGAAGGAGAGACATTTTGTGTTATAATACATCCGCACAAGAGGCAAAATAAGATGAGTTGGTGTTTAAAAGATAAAGCAGAGAAAATAAAGCAAAATATTTAAGACAGCTCTTAGGATCTTTTATTTTTCCTTAGCTGTCAAATTGCTTTATATAATTGATGAACAGTGTACACATGGAAGAGGTGGGCTTATGTTTTTGCTTCATGGTGTATCTAGTGAAATACACAAGACTATTATTTAAATGTGACTTTTTTCACAAATTTTTCTTTCTTTCTTTGTGTTTATAGTTTTCTTTGGTGTTTATTGTTTTTTGTTTTCTTATTTGTTTGTTTTACATGTATAGTGATACCATTTTAAAAAAATCTAGTCTGAATTGGGCTGGAACACAGCCTAGCAGTTAAGAACATTTGCTGTTTTATCTTGAGGGCCTAAGTTCAGATCCTAGTGCCCATATAGAGCCCTTCATAACTGCATATAACTCCAGCTTCAAAGGATCTGTTGCATTCTTCTGGCTTCCTCAGGAACCAAGAACACACACACACACACACACACACACACACACACACACACACACACACACATGCACTGATAAATAAAAATAAAACAGAATACATTTAAAAAAAGATCTACTCTCCTTAATGTTCAAATACTTTATGTTCATAGGTATCGCAATGTATAGGAGTTCACTGTAACTTATTATTACTTTATAATTGAAATTTTGTGTTCTTTGACCTTCTCTAAAACCTCTCTCACCAGACCCTGGTAAACATTATACTCTCTGTTTTTGTAACTCCAGCTTTCTATATATAGTGAGAATGTGCTGTTTGTCTTTTTGTGCTTGGCTTATTTTATTTAGCTTTATTTCGCTGACTTCACCTGTGTCTCACTTGCTTCCATTTTTAAAAGCTGACTGAATAGTGTCACACTGTGTATACAAAATGTCCCTTCAACCCATTCTTCTGCCAGTGGATACTCATATCCGGCATATACTGACTCATGTAACCATGCCTGCACACTGTAGGGAAAACTCTTGACTTACTGTGTAAATCACTTACAAACATTTGTTTAGATATTATATAGAAATATAAGCTGTGATATCTCATTTTGTTATTATTGTTTTTTGAGAATTTCTTACAGGGATACTGTATACATCATTTCTACCTCTCCAACTCTTCTTATGTCCTCTCTACTCATCCTCCTCTTTCATTCTTGTTACACATATTTTCATTATCTGAGTTCACTCAGTGGTACTCCTATGAACATGTGCTTATAGCTGTCCATTTCAGATTGAATAACCTATCAGAAGTCTCTTCTCTGTAGAATACTGATCCCCTCTGTCTTAGCAACCATTAATTGCTCATAACTCTTCATTTAAGAGTGGGGCCTTATGAGATTCCCCCCATTTGTGTTGGCATGTCAACTGGTGTTGCAATTATGCAGGTCTCATCCACATGCTTCCTGTTCCAGAGGCAAAAGTCTTCAGCTTTCCTGTGGTGTACTTTCAAAGGCTGTTTATGAAGGTGGGAGCAAATATATATAAATAAAAGCATACACACATTTCTATTGTTTCTGTGGATAAGTAAATTTTTAACTGTTAAAGAAAATACAATTAGAAAGTTTCCATTTGACCCATTCAAGCAGTAGATTTCATAAGAATATTTTTGCTTGGTTTCACTGTTTTGATCAGTAATTAAGTAATTAAATATTCATTAATGAAGAATTTGTCATGTCCTGATTGCAAATTTTAAGCAGGTCATGCTCCGTAAACAGTAGGCTCCATTTCATTGTCTCTAAATTATAAAAAATTTAAACAGCCTATCTGAAGAAAACAAACATGCCCCATTCTCTTCCAGTATTTACTAGTCTTCTTTGCATTTTGTTAGTGTTCTATTTTTCTAATAATCCTTGTACTCAACCTTCAAAAGATTGAAAATTAAAATATAGTTCTTTAGAAAAATATACAAATTTATATACACTTCATCAAAATGTAAATGATTATAAAATGAATAACACTATTTTCTTCTGAAAATAACCCTTATTTTGTCTAAAACATTCAGTATTGTATTGTTAATGTGCTGTGGCCACTCAAATTTAATGAAAGAAATAAAAATTTTACCAGTTTGAAAATCAAATCAAACAGAACATGTTTATATAGAATAAATGTATTATAGTTGCAATTTGAATTTCCTAGTATGTGAAGAGCATCCTGATTGCTGCCACTAAGACCGGGAGTCATCCTTTGCAGGTGTTTCCCTCAGGCTTTCATTTCCACACATTTACTAGAGATTTGAATTGGTTTGTAGCACAAATTGCTTCTTTGGTGCCTCTGGAAAGTTAAAGAAACTTTAGGTGATGCGTGCCTCCAGAATCACAACATGGAATATGGAAAAACAGATACCATATAATTATGTGAAATTATATCTCACTCCATAGAAAGATATTGGCTTCGTGATAATGTCACAAGGAAATTCACATATGTTCCCATTTCTTTTCTCATCCAGACACTGCTCTGTTCTAGTGTTGGAGGCATTATTCATATTGCAACATAACATAAGTAATTTTTTTACCCCTCCTTTACAGCTGCCTTTGGGTTAACAGGGACAGAGCAGAAGTGTTTCCAGGGAATGAGAAGAGTAAATAGATGCTATCTTATGTTGAACACAAGTTTTAAGCTCCACAGGAGTTGACAAGTGTTGTCAGCTGTGTGTGTTGCTCATATGTGACACCCCAAGCTTCTCTGGACACACTTAGAAGTTCCTATGCCCAGATTGATTGTCTGTAGTCCCTACTAAAGTTTTCTATCAATGTTTTCTGTTAGATTCACTAAACAGAAAGTGACTGGCATGGAATGGAATGCTCTTGTGACAAAGAAAGAAGGGAGGATGGGTGGGAAGGAGGGAGGGGACAGGAAGAAAGGAAAGAAATAAAGAGAAATATGGGAAGGAAGGAAAGGGGGAAGGGAGGGAGAATCAAACAGATATCGAAAACATTGATAAAGACAGGTTTCAGGAAATAAATAGATCAGAAATATGTGCCAGAGTCACTTGCTTAGGTAATATCAGGAGTTTATACATAGTAACCATTTAAGTTCAAAATTTTAAACATAACCAACACCAAACTAATTCAGGACATTTTGTAGGGGAAGTTTTTTATGTTTTTTTCTGTGATTTGGTACATAAATAATCTTATTATCGCAGAATAGAAATTTTGTTAGTTATTCTAAGTAGGAGAAAGTACAATGTAAGTTTCAAAATTGCTTTATATTGTACTGAACTGTGAAAAAACTGCATGGGGAAAATAATGTAATGGCTATGCTAAATAACAAAGAGTGAAAAGGATAAAGTCAACTTGTTAAATGGCTCAGGCAAACCAGACTATCTGAGTCCTATCCCAGACCTACAAAGTAGAAGGAAAGAACCTACTCCTAAAATCTGTGCTGTTGTCTCCACCGGCTCCACTGTGCATGCGAAATAAGTACATATATCAATAAAACAAACAAAAAAAATAATGAAAAGAGACACTCTTCTGTATTTCATCTCCAATCTACACAACTGACCCAGCACACTGCCTTTTTCTGGATGTCACAATCTTAAATGAAGTAGAGAAATAACATGTTGGCCTTGTATGAGATCTGTGAGCCATCAGTTTCACGAAGTGACCTGGAAGAGTGGCCAGAGGCTTCTCTTTCTGACTAGATGATATTTACGGTCCATTTTACTGCTCTGCTCTAGCTCATCTAAGTCTTTCTCAGCAGATTCATTTCTTCTACCAACACCACGTAAGTACCTTTCACCAAGCCTTACTTTATCCCTGGATATTCATTTTTCTGCTATTGAGGTAATTAATCTGACCCTTCCTTCCCTCCTTCAGAGACCACCATCCTCTCTCACACTGTCTGGAAAAACAATTTACATTACAGGCATACAAAGACCTCATACCTTGCAAAGACCTCAAGTCATCAGTATTTTACACTCTACATCTATAAGTAACTTCAACAACATAGGGAGAATAGGGTTTTATCCTTGGAAGGACAAAAACATGAAGTAAAGAAGGAACTGAAATCATTAAAAGTTTCAGAACATTTGAATATTGTTTCTAGTCAGAACACAAAGCATGAGGACATTATCTCCTTCACTCTTAGCTTTATGCCTATGATCAATTATCATGCTCCCGGCTTACATGTATATCTTCATCAGATAGAGTAACTTTGCTTCAGATAAGCTGACTGTTTTTCCACCAAGTGTATAGACAGAATTTTCTTGAAGACTCCAGATAGATCAGGTAGAGTGAACTTCCCTTACACACCACCAATTACAGAGGTAGTGGTGGTGCACAGTGGTCCAGCACAGTGTTCACACACAGTCATTCATGTGGGCATAAGAAACCTCAAAAACCCCAGTAAATACAGAGATCTGACAGCCAGTCTGTGAAATTGTTGCCTCAGAAAGACACTGTCAAAAAATATCCCATCTGTCCTTTGCTTCAAAAACACATGCAGGCACATGCAACCCCATGGGAAACTCTCTTAAAAAATCAAAATCATTCACTTAGGAGACCCACTTTGTTATGTTAATCAGCATGTATATAATTCATTCCATCCCCTTTTCCCAAGGAGAGTCCAATACAACATGATCAAATAATGTAGCATCTATAACTGTTATCCTGTCCCAGAGAATTTTCATTAATCCATTTGCTCTAACACTTAGAGTCAGTCTGTCAGAAACGTTATGTAATATTCATAGGTAATGAAGCTAATAGCCCTGGAAGGACCATTGTCTGGCTTTTGGGGATAGAAATATTGTGCACTGGGGCATAAATATTGTTTGGAACATTAGAAAACAAGAGTTATAATTCTTTAAATAAGTGAAACAAATTTTGGTCACAATACTTCCAATTATTTTATTTATTTAGCAGATTTATGTAAACAATTTGTTAATGGCTTGCAAGATTAATTCTGGTAATTTGTTAGTAAACATGGAATCCATAAATTTATAGGTTTATGACAGCTGTGCATTCTTTGTCTTTTGTTATAGAAAAATTACTTACTTAAGATTTCACCAAAAGATTTTTTATATATTTTCTTTTCTCCCCATCCTTTCTTATTTGCTAATGTTTTATTCTTCAGATTCACTAATTTGAGGGCACAACTTGAGAAATTATGATCAATAATCTATCTTAAAAAGTTTATCTCGCAAATAATCTGTTTATCTTCTGCATCAATGTTCTAAGATTGCAGTATGTATCATATGTGTATTTTATAACTTTGCCTTTCTGTAAAAGAACAGGAAATGTAAAGAAATGTCAATTCTACTTAGGATATCGGGTTCTTTTGTTCAGAGAGTGGAGAAGATAGAGAAGAGAGAGAGAAAAAGGGGAGGGTGATTTCATGTTTTCCAAGACATGCTTTGATTAATTTGATGATTTTAGTGTCAGGAATCCCGTGTTTTGCATCCGAAGCCACTTGGTTAGTATTCACTTTAAGTCTCCTCATTGTGATTGCCCATATAGTTAAGAGAGAGTTAACTGATCGAGGAAGATTTTTTTTCCTTTGTAAATATTATCAAAGCCAACGATTGCTAAGAGGATTTGTTCTTACCTGTGAGTCTGCTTGAATTCTTTTTGGGCCTCCAGTCCACAAAGCCCTTTTCTCCTGCTCATTGTTAATAGAGCTCTTCCTTCACTGAGTTTTGGCTAAGCCCTGAGGATAAAATATTCTAAATTGTGTGGTTAGAATTAGTAATAGGATTTGTAAAATCAAAAGATTTGTTAGAGTGCATTTCACTGCAAATCCCTTTTGAAATTTTCCATTTTTCCATTACGGTTTGATCTGTTTTTCAGAATCAGGGTTGAGCCTGTGAGAACCTGCTGTGATTATTTACTCTAGGAATCATATTTCCTAAACAGTGTGTTCTTACCTGTGAAAGGTGTTTCCATTCTGTACCTCCTTTCCCTTCCCACCCACTTCTGACTATAAAAATTGTGTGGCAAAGGGTTGTAAACACCAACTCTCAAAGAGTTTCCATGCCCACATTTTCTGTGTGCAAAATTCCGCTTAGCAGAGAACCATTCTAGTTGATAGTAAGATGAAGTCCACAATTTAAATTTACCTCTGAGCTTTATTCACTTTCCTTCATAAATTTTGTGTCCAGTTGTGCTAGTCTATTCTCTTTGCCAAAAACATTCTGCCAATGTTTTTGAGACAGAAGGAGAGAAAGGTTGGCAACATCCAACCTGGATCCTGTTTTTCCTTTAATATTTCGCCTGGTCATCATTGAATTTTGAATTATTCAACTGTTTGATACTACTCTCTTAATACAAAAATATTTAATGTTTGTCACAGTATTAACACAAGCAGAGACAAGCAATCAACGTTTTTGGATTTTTTTATATGTTACATGTTATATAAAAATCTTACTTCAGTTTTCACATGTCTGAAATTCCACATAAATTTTTTGTTTCATTGTGATATCTTCACCATCTCCCACCACCCTCGCTTATTTACCTTCCCCCTCTTTCCCTTGTCCTCTTCATCTCTCCTAAGTTGTTTTTCTACTTTCATATCTTTTTTCTGTTGTAGATTCCACATATAAGGGACAAATGTGTGCTACTTGTATGTCTGAGTCTTACTTCCATTAACATGGTCCTCCTCATTCTGACCATTTACCTGCAAACAGCATGTTTTTTTTTCTTTTTGTCTGAACAGCACTCCGCATTTACATTGTACATTAGACTATGAATGGGCACCTAGACTTCTTTTAAGTTGTGGCTATCATGAACAGTCCTGAAATAAGCGTGGATGTGCAGATAATTCTAGCATACACTATCTCTGATTATTTCTCATTTAATTCCCCTAGCAACTAAATAAGTTCAGTACTTTAAGGAAGTACTTTGAAAGGCAGTGTATTTGGTAGGCACCTTTGATGATGTTTCACAGCAACTGCTGAAATTTTTGTTCAGACTTACCCTTCCCAAGGCAAGCTCTCTCATTCTAAACCTATGTGTTGGGTAGGGTTCTTTTTTGTTGTTGTTGTTATCTCTTTAAAGAAACCATCCTGTGTTTCCTAAGTTACAAAGTTTTTAATTAAAAAAGGCACATTCTTATATATGTCTGCCTCCCTCACACATCCTGGTGCATACCTTATTTATTCAAACATGTTTCCCCCTTTCCTTTATATCTAGGACTATGGTAATTAAACACAGAATCATTATACCTTATCATAAAGGCTCTTATGTGCAAGCTTGCATCTGAATTTCTTTAGACTTAGCAAAACATATTTGTCAGGAGTATTGCCACAAAGAAACTGTAATAGAATATCTAGAGTCTAAGCTGTAAAAGTTAAGAGCCTTTTGAGTTTAAATTGTTGACATATCTCTGGACCTTGTTTTATTTGTCCATAAGAAGAAAATATTAAAATCGTATGTCATTGAATAAGCTAAAACATGTACATTAAAAAAAAAGGTTGTCGTGGAGGGAATGAAACTCTGAAATGTACAAAATGTAATATGACCATTTCTAAACATAGCAAAAGTATCATTAGATAAATACAGGGCAGCTTAGTTCTCTGGACTATCTTATCTTAGTTTATGAAATATAAACTATGTATAATATTTAAAGCTCAGTTTGTTGCATAAATCATCTCTTTCATATGATCCTCTTCTATGGATTAAGAAAATCAGCAAGGAGGGAGGCTCTGCAGCAAGATTGTTACTTCTAGTGAACAAGGTAACCTTTTGAAGCTGCAGGTTTTCTCGGCAACTGAACACATTATTCCAGCATTTCATTCAAGCCAGGTGTAGTGAAATTCAGGTGGATGGGAAGTGTGCATTTTGCTCTAGATAATCATCTACATATTAGCTTAATCCCAGATTAGAAACTTTAATATAGTTTTAAAAAATTCTTTCCATTTTAAACAAGCTTGCTTCTTCTTAGACAACAAAGCACTGGTGTAAGTCCTATAAGCATTTGGATAAATGGCTACTCTATGGTTGTTGTTTCAATATTTCACTCATTAATGCTCCTCATACCTCCCCAAATGAATACTATGGGAATAAAATCACAATGAACTTCCCAAGATGTACAGAAGGAGCAGTTTCCACCAACTGCTGCTTCATTTCCACCAAATACATTCTGTGGGTGCCTATCCTGGAATCACAGAAGGTGGCTGGGAAAACTTTGAGTTTCTGGGAACATGAACACTAAGTTGCCATATATGGGGAAAAATCAAACAAACAAACAAGGCACCTGAATAAGTCTTTGGTTTATTTCCTGAACAAAGTACCATCAAGGGTTGTGTTGCTAACTGGTTTTCTCATGAACCATGCTTATGATTTTTGCATGAAATGAAAAGTCCCCAACATTAAAATGTATCAAGAAAAAGGAAATTATAGAAGTATTTGAAAACTGAATATATAATGTGTATTTAGTTATTATTAAAGATTTCCCTGCAGGACCAGCCTTTGTTGTGGTGTGGCATATTGTTTAATCAGTCATAAGTTAAGTGATGTGTATGTGACTGGAGATCATTGCTAAGAGTTATAGCTTCATAGACTACTGATTTAACAAGCATCACTTAATGAAATGTGAGTTATCAAACACTAAATGAAAGTTTTAAAGAGCCACATGCAGAAAATAGATCAATTACAATTAACATGTCCTAGCCAACTTCTCAAAATCAATAAAGATCATATAATGCTAAAATTATATTTTTTCTTTTGTTGGGAAAAATAATTGCCATTGTCAGTTCCTTGCTCAGATGAACTACCATAGAGCAAAATGATAAAACAGAAAGCAACATAGAAATTAGTCATAGAACTTATTCTGAAGGCCTATTACAGTAGCATGATTCAAGAAAGAAAGTAAACAAAATATAGAAAACCCAGGAGAAAAACAATTATAAGCAAGAAATTGATCTCCAGATAGAAAACACTACATAGAACTAAGGCTCAGATCAGCAAGCAGGGAAAGGAGATAAATAGGAACTGAAAGCGAAATAAATGGCAGAGACAGCGTGTGAGGACCACAGGAGCCTCTGTATCTCAACAGTGCAAATGCCAGATCATGCTGGAGAAAGCAGTCATGGAGTTCCTAAGTATATATTGTCATGTCAAATATTTGTATTAAATTTACACATAAATATTGAAATGATAGCAGTACAATGTCTCACTTCCACCCCAGTGAAAATACAAACATAGTTCAACATTAGTGAAGGGAATTCTAGGAACTTGGGAGACAGCTCAGCTGGGTTCCCAGCGGCTATGTAAAAGTCAAGCACAGCTGTGCACCTGACACCTCAGCACACAGGGAGTGTGGCAGGGAGGCAGGGGGATCCCAAATGTGCTGGCCAGGTGGTCTAGACTAATTCCTAAACCTAGGTTTGAGGAGAGACCCTACCTCAAAATGAGGTATGTGCTGTGGTGATATATTGTGTCCCCTAAAATATTGTGCACCCTAATAAAACTTATCTGAGGATCAGAGGAAAAAGCCAGCCACTACATTAAACATAGATGTCAGGCAGTAGCAGCACATGCCTTTTATCCTAGCATTCTGTAGGCAGGAGATCCATCTGGATCTCTGTGAGTTCAAGGCCACACTGGGAACAGAGCCAGGCATGGTGACAGCACTAGCCGTAGAGGTCTGAAGGTCTGTACAGACAGACGGGAAGTGATGTAGCTGTGTGGAAAGAGGAAATGAAAGGGCAGAACAAAAAGGCATATATGTGTGTGTGTGTGTGTGTGTATACAGGAAGTAGGTCTCTTTGGAGACTGAGGTATCTGTGAGGTGAGGTTAGCTGTTGCTTTTCCTATTCCTCTGATCTCTCAAACTTTTACCCCCAATATCTGGCTCTGGGTCTTTTATTAATAAGACTGTTTAGCAATTTGTATTACAATGTGCTATCAAAAAGGACACCTGATACTGACCTCTGGACTCTTCTTGCCTGTATACCAGCATGCACACACGTGGGCATATTCACAGAGCTACATACATACTCCACATGCATAAAAGAAAATTCCATATTGACAGTAAGTAGAGAACTGCAAGAAAAATTTCTTACAGAGAGTACTTAAAGTATAACACTCAGGATCTACAATTTATTAGTTAAAAACAAACAGGGCTAAACAAACAGGGGATGCATTCTTAATGTCCTTATTAGTTAACTTTAAGTAGAAATGGTTGTTTAAACCTTTGGAGAAAGAGGGTCTTAACACATATAATAACATATATACACATTCACAAACATAAATACTTTACATGTATCACATACACATATTCATACATATGCATAGATATACACACATATAAATTAACAGAGATCAATATACATGTATACATATATACATACATGGCACACATACTTTGTACATATACAAGCATACCTGCATACACATGCATAATCATATGTGTACACTTGGACACAATTTCTACATACACACACCAACATATAGTCATACACGTACACTGATAGACACACATGCATATGTACAACTAGAAAGGAACAGTTTTATAAAGGGTTTATTATTGAAATACATATTTCAACAGTGAAAATCAAATAGCTAAGGACTTAGAATGATTTTTGAACAATTTTCATTTTTTAAGTGTTTGTGTACATATGCATGAGTGTGTGTGTGTCTGTATACATGCCACATGTGTAGAGATACCAGCAGAGGGTGGAGGGCAAAGGGGTTCACTATCCCAGACCTGGGTTGCAGGTGGTTGATAGTTTTAAGCTATCTAACATAAGTGCTTGAAATTGAACCTGCGTTGAATATGTCTTCTCATCAGCTGAGCCATCTCTCCAGCACTGTGGAATGAATTTAAAGTAGCACTTAAGATAAAATCTTTAGTTCTAATTATAAAATTATTTCATTAGTTTTGTTTATCATATGGAAACAAGAAATGTACATGCCTCAATCAAGAAAGATTACCAAAACAAATGAATAAGGTAAAAAGCAAAAAGAATTGAAATAGGGAGAAAAGTAATTTCCAAAAATATATCAATGGAAAAGATTTAAATTAACAAATACAAGAGAAGATAACAAGACAAAATATTGAAAGTATAGAAAATTGATGTTTACTGAAAGTTAATGGAATTATGGTATTTACGGGATGTTTTAAAATGTATTTATTTAAACATTTGAGCTTATAATTATACCACTTCCCACCCCCTTTCCTAGCTTCAAACACCCCCACACCCCTCCTTGCTCTCTTTCAAATTCTTGACCTCTTCTTTTCATTAATTGTTTGTACAAATGTATGTGTATGTGCATGCATGTGTGTGTGCACATATATGTATATACACACAGATATATGTATCATAAATACATAAGCACAACCTCCTCAGTCTATAATTTTCAAATACTTTACAAGTGTGAGATGTGTGTGTACCTATATGGATGCACATACATCTTGTATATGCAATGCCAAAAGATCCCAGATTAAGGAGGCAGTTCTCATGAAGACAGAGTTATAGGTGGCTTTGAGCCCCCATGTATGTTCTGGGAACTGAACTCAGATTCCCTAGAGAGTCACAGATGCTTTTAACTCCTGAGCCACCTCTCCAGCCTTTATAGGATTTCTAAAGAATAAAGAGATGTTGCTAATAATTATAAACCAATAAGTCCAAAAACAATAAAAATATTCTCTTTAGTATAACCAAAGTTACTAACTTTAGGTTGAAAACCTAATAATTTTAAGGGTTTACACACTTGGTAAAATTTTATTAATACACTATATGTAAAACATTCAAAGCTTAAATTGACATTTTTAAAGAGAGGTGATGAATTTAATGGAAAGTGTAAAAGAATATATAAGAGGATTTAGGGGGAAAAGAGAGAAGGAAGGAAGATTGTAATAAATTATAATTTTAAAAACTAAAAAATGCAAAAATCCTAAATATTTCTGGAGAAAAATTTGCAAACAAACATGTTAACATGTAGAAATGAAAAGAATAAACACTTTCTCTTTGCCTCGGGTGACTTTGACTGAAGTACTTACTATTAATAAACAACTATCCATATAATTTTTCTTATAACTAAATGAAGGGATTAAAAATGCTCTGCTCTTCTCAGGGGAAAGCATTTCTCTGTAATAACCAAACTTTCAAAAGGGCAATTTGTGGATATATCAATTTTTTTAAGTAGAATTATAAATCAGTGTCCATAAATATCAAAATTAACAGGAAGCATAAAATTTGAAGTCAGATGAACAAACTGTACTACAGTTTTTCTTCCTGAGAACCTGTCCAAAATAAGAGGTTTACAAAACATGACAACTTTAAACAAAAAATATAATCGTGAAAGCTGATATCATTTTCTATAAAAGAGGAGGTGCTTAGACTTACTGTAACTTGATTTGCCATGTCTTGTTGATGTCTGAGGTGGGGGACTGCCCATTTCTGAACAGAAATGGAGTAGATGGGGGGTGAAGGGGTGTGGAGGAGGGACTTGGAATAGAGGAGGGAGGATGTCAGGATGTAAAGTAAATAAAAATTAAAAATAAAAAGGATATTCAACATTTTCCTATAAAATACCAGTGCATAACATTTTATATCATACAATTTTATTATAAAAACCAATAGCAATTTTTATATATTATGAACAAAAAGGAAAGTTTTTGTTTTTAAAAAATGGCTGTGCCCAGGCCATGATTTTCATTGTCTTGTCTAAGATGAAGAATTGCAGTTTATTAGAGAAATGATTGAACAGCTGAGGAAGGCAATGTCCATGATTTTGGAGTATCTTGAAGTTCCAGAAAGTGTGGTCAATAGAGACCTGGAGTCATCTCAGCGGACTCACACATGCAAACAGTAGCCAACCTGAAAGAATGGTCCAGATACGAGCAGTCCAGTACACAGCATAATATGCCTTCTGTCATCTCCCATTGTGACTTACAAGACAAGTGAGCCTGTTTCATCCAAGTATTAGTTAAATAACTAGGGAGAGAGAAAAGCAGAAGGTGAGGGAGAGAAAAGGAAGAGAGAGAGAGGGAGGGAGGGAGGAAGGGAAGGAGGGAGGGAGGGAGGGAGGGAGAGAGAGAGAGAGATCCCAAACAAAAGAATTTCTTACAGGTGATCTATGTCTAGAAAAAGGTGCTTGATTCTCCCTTTCTTGAGAAGTGGATATGTGTAATGATCTGCTTCCAGATTGTAGGTATTGGAAGAGGTCAAAAGTAGCTTTCCAATAGAGAGAACACACATCCCACATCAGTCTGGTGCACAAGGCTGTCATCATCAGTAATCAATCTTGTTGATAGCAAGCTTCCCGACAACAGTTGAGAAACCATAGAAACAGCACTTTATTGCTGCATTCTTCTTCCATAAAACTTATAACACCATGTAATCACAAGAAAAAAATATGGTAGCACTCAATTGAATACATTCTAAAAACCCCTTGCCAAACTCTTTCATCAGAATCAAAGACAATCTGAGAAACTGTCTAGAGCAGGAAAGGCTGAGGAGATTTCAGAGCCTTTTCAGTATCATTGGCAATACAGATCTTTTCACTGAATGAGGAAAACCCAGTAAGATCAGAATAAAGCAAGAGTGTGCTGATTGCACATTGCCGTAGCAATGGTTTCTGTTGGGACAATTGCATTCACTAAAGGAAATTTTATTAGAATTACACATACTTTCTCTTCGTTGTCTTAGTAAATTTTAATTATGAAGCTATTGCAATATCAAAAGTTTATTTAAATAATTTTATAAGAGGGGATTCCCATTAAAAGAAAAGTTCAAAATACCTTGTAAAAATATATATAACTGAATCTATGTTTTTCACATAAAATACCCTTGAAACCCAAAAACGCCTGTAAACCCTTAAGGACAACAGGACTAGTATGTATGAAGGGTCACAACAGATTATCTTACAGGCCAGATTCATTCTAGAGCTGATTTTGTACTATTAAATAAGTTCATAATGTGGTAATATCTTGTGTACCCTAATAAAGCTTGCCTAAAGATCAGAGGACAGAGCCAGCCACTATATTAGACATAGAGATCAGGCAGTGGTGGCATGTACCTTTAATCCTAGCACTTAAGAGGCAGAATCCTTCTGGATGTCTGGGAGTTCAAAGCCACCCTTGACTACATGAAATTGACTCCTTCTAGGAGAGAAACAGCCAAACATTTGTGACACACACCTTTAATCCCAGCACTTGAAATCTCTTGCCTTTGCTTGGGAAGCACACAGGCCTTTAATACCAGAAAGTAATATGGCAGGTATATTTAGGCATGAAGAAACAGGAACTAAAGGCTCATTTTGGCTGAGGCCTTTCAAGTGAGGATTCATGGAAATAGGATCGGTTGAGGAGTTGGCTAGGTGAGGTTGGCTGTGGCTTGCTCTGCTTTTCTGATCTTTCAGCTTTCACCCTAATATCAGGCTCTTTTTTTTTAAATTATAAGACTGTTTAGCAATTTATGTTACATCATAATATCTCTTTGGTTTGAATTTAAATGCATTGAATAACAGAGAAGTAGAAAAAGAGAAGAGACAGAGAGAAGGAGGGAAGGAAGAAAGAATTTGCAATGTGTGTTACAAGTTTCTAACAGTTTCTTTTTGACTCCACGCAGAAGGTCTGTAACAAAGTAAGGCTGGTGACAATATCCAGATTCTCTTATCACTCCCTTAGGGCTTGCGTGTTTCCAAGGATTTTCCTTGCTTTTCGATTTTGATTTCCTTAATACAATGATAGCCATGAGTTACCACACAGAGGGAAGGAAGCTAGGTGCAGTGTCAGATGTTCAAGGCCTCAGAGAGGATTGACACTGGGGCACAGATGGTAATTCAAGCTGTCTGCTCCAATGTTCCCATGCTTGGAAGCACTGCTGGTAATCTAGAACAGTGATTGCAACTGGGTGGGAATAAAAGGGATGGCAGAGAGCCTGCAAATTTCACTGAATAAGTGATGCACCCTTTAACATTTGCCATCCTTTGTGGGTTTGTTTCTTAGTTTAGTTGTGTCCCTTTTTTCCTAAAAAATTTATTACTCATTCAAAACATGTCAAGTTTCCACCTTAAGGGGAAAAGTAAAGTTTTTACTTAACATCTTTTGAGAGTTTTGTGCAATGTGGTTTGACCGTTTCCACCCCTCAAGTCTTTCCCAGTTCAACTCCATGTCCTTATTTGCATGTTTATTTTTATTTTTTATTCAACTCCATGTCCTTATTTACACGTTTATTTTTATTTTTTTATCTTTCAAGACCAATTTGTGCTGCCTAACTTCTTGTATGTGTGACCCTCCACTGATGAAAGGCCAGTCTATGAGGTGCCACAATATTAGAGAAAAGTGTCTCATCCTACAAGAAACTAACCATTGTCATTATATACAGGGGAGGAGTGGAATTTGTGCCCAAATCCCTGTAGGGGGATTTGGTTTGTGCATGTTGTCACAACCACCATGAGTTTATATGTACAGCTTCCCTGCTGTTTCTAGACAATATCTCCTTGCAGTCATCCCTTTTGTAGAGAAAGATGAAAATAACTGTAAACATGTTATTTATTTCTGTATTCTTTTTAAAGATTTATTTTATGTGTGCGGGTGTTTTGTCTGTGTGTATATCTGTGCACCACATGTGTGCAGTGCCTTCAGAGGTCAGAATATGGTATTGCATCCTCTGAAACTGGAGTTAAAGATGATTTGGACCACCCTGTGGGTGCTGGGATTTAGAAGGTCCTTCAGAAGCCCAGCAAGTATTCTTCACTGCTTAGCCAACTCTCCAGTCCCTTAATTCCATTTTCTAGTGAAAACTGTAACCTGTCACAAAAGAACAGTGTTCCTTTGTGTTCATCTATTAGAGCTATTTAAAAAAAAGTCAAACACATTGTAAACTGAATATTACTAGGGGCTTCAGAGGAAAGGGGAAAGAAAGTTGATCCCACAGGTGTAAATTTTCAGTCAGGCAAGCTTATTTTGCAGAGACCTGCTGTACAACAATGGGAATGTTGTTAATGATATTACTTTTATTGTCAAGAGGGTGTACCTCATGTTAAATGGTTCTATCACAAAATAAAACAAATGATGAAGAATTTACAGGAAACTGTTTACTTGTGTGTTATTTATTTTATATTTTCATATGTGTGTGTTTGTGTTTTATCCACAAGTTTACATGTGTGTAGGCACAAGAATATGGGGTATGAAAATGGAGTGATCTTCCTGGATCACTCTTCCACCTTATTCAATGAGGTAAGGTCTGTCAAAAATACCCAGAGAGACAGCAGATATGGCTAGTACTGTTTGCCAATGTCCTCTGGAAAACCCTGCCCAGTGTCTTCCAAGGCTGGCATTACTGTCACCCTTCCATGTACTCCTAACCTTTACTATGATGTTTAGGAATCTCAATTCTGGTCCTCAGATGTACACAAGTGTTTCAAACTTTAAGCTATCTCCCCAGTCCCTGGTGTAAATAAGTTTATGACCTTTTTTGAGGTAATAGTTTCATAGGTCTATATATCTTCCCAGCTAATCAATGTATTAAAGTAAACATGTACATATTTATATATCAAAAGTAGGAGGATTAGAGATGTAGCTTATATAATAAAGTACTTGCCTAGCATTCATAAGTTCCTGGGTTCCATTCCTAGTAACACTTAAAACTGGATAAAGTGATACAAGCACTAAACCCCAGCTCTTAGTAGTTGCAGACATGAAATCAGGAGTTAAAGGTTATCCTAAGTTACATAAGAAGTTCCAGGACATCTTGGCTCAGAAACTCTGTTTCAAATCAGTTAATTAATTAAATAAACAAAATAAGAGGGAACACATGTTATGATCTTAACACAAATAGTTTTTAATTAGTGTAAAATGTTTCCCAAAGTGATAATCTGAAATTTGCAATCTTTACTCTCTCAAAGATTGGTAAAGCTAACACAGAAAGAAAAACTAAGCAGTCAAAACCCAATCTTTACAGACTTGAAGATCGAATGGCCTGTAATGTATATTTAAATTAAAAGGCTGGGGCTTAAACCAGAACTGCAGTGGAAGAGAGTATGAGAAATTTAGGAATGTGGCAAGGAGATTTATGGTACATCTGTTAATCTCCCTCAGGAGGCTCTTTTACAAATTAGAGGTTCGATGATAAAAAGCAGAAATTACATTTTCTTCCATTCCTTCAAAGTATGGCAGGACATTTTCTATTCCAAGATGACTTTTGAAATTTAACATTTATAACAAAATAAAGTGATGATACAAGAGAACATTTAAGGTTATATCTGCAGTTTTGGTATAGACAAATATCAGATAGCCTCTAGCCAACAATTTTAAAGTCAATTAAGACTGACTTCAATAAATGCCAACAGCCCTTGGGACCAATCCCTCTACAGAGACCAATGGAGACTAGAGAGTATGTTGCCGACTTCATACACAAAGAAGTTCTTAGTCTAAATCTTCGAATTATTATTGGGTGAAAATATAGGAGTCTATTCAAAGATATCGAAATCACTCAGACTTAAACTCAGAATTAAAAATAATGTGTGTGTGTGTGTGTGTGTGTGTGTGTGTGAGAGAGAGAGAGAGAGAGAGAGAGAGAGAGAGAGAGAGAGAGAGAGAGAGAGAGAGAGAGAGAGAGAGAGATTCCATTAGTTCCTTGTTAAGTCAACAGGAGAGAGGTCACCCCCGTTAAGCCTTCTTCTGGTCAGTTCTGTTTTCTGCTCTCAGTGCACTGACTTCCACCTTCTATAGAATTGCTTTCTAATCTTCCATTTAACATTTTATTACAGACCCCAGACTTTTCATTTCTCTTTCTTTCTTCTGCTGTCTCTTCATATCTCACATCTTTCTGTGTCTCTTTGAAAAAAAATGATTACATTGATTTCATTTATTTTGTGTGCTGGTTCATGTGTGTTGGTGTGTGCAAACCAGAATATATATGTGGCAGTGTGAGGAAAACCTGAAGGGGTCTGTTATCTTCTTTCACTATCTGGGTTCTTGGTATGAAACTCCATGTTGTGGACCTGCTTGTATCCTGCTGAGACATCTTTTAAGTCCCCCTGTGTCTTTTTATTAGAACTCAACTTCTTTGAAAATTTTATCTTTATTCATCCATAGAAACTATGGATAGACTAAATATGAATATACACTTGCCCTCTAACTTCACGTCTCAGCCAATGGAAAGATGAATGCCAAATTCTTTCTGGCCAGTTTTATGAGTTTTAACAAGTGTTTTATATATTGTATCCTGTATTAACCAGGTTCCTGTCCATCTTTCCATGGCATGGCTTTCTAACACTGTCAAATATAAGACACATTTTTCCTACTCCAGTATTGCTTTCTGACTATTTTGTATAAGTTATTTTTCTCAACATAACTTAAAATGTGAAGGAAAACAGGGCTGGAGAGATGCCTCTGTGTTTAAAAGCACTTATTGCCCTTGTAGAAGACCTAGTTTTAGTTCCTAGCAGCCACACAACTGCTCACAGCCACTTGTAACTACAGTACATAGGATCTGATGCCCTCTTCTGGCTTCCCCAGGCACTGAATACACATGGGGCACATACATCACTGTATGCAAAACATTCATACAGATAAAAATAATTATTTATTTTAATCAAAGAAAGGGGAGGGAATGGTGATAGAACAAAAATATTTATAGTTTGCCTGTTTACTTACAATACTGAAATCAGATTTTTAAAAGGCTTTGGTATTCGGTTATATATTATATTGGGGCACATAATGAATACCAGATTCCTGGGGATACTCTTGCTATATTATGGCCTCTAATGAATCCAATACATAAAATAAAATAAATGCGTAGGGAGATGTCATAATATTTCAATATACCTCCAAATACAGCATCCAATTTATAGTAGAGTAACTTTATAATCTCAATGTGGAGGCCAGCAGCATTTAAACTGTTCTTTAATTATTTTTTCCCAAATGAGCTTTATTATAGGCAAAAGTTCTGGTTTTCTATCATGCAATTCAAACACATAACTTGTTACTTTTTTGAGGTTGCTTTATTTTGTTACATTTTAAAGGTTTATTTTTATTTATGTATGTGTGTGCGTGTGTCTGTGTGTCATGTAGTTTCAGTTGCCTGAAGAAGCCAAAAGAGGGAGTCAGCTCATCTGATGCTGAGTCACACTTAGTAGTGAGCTTCCTGGTTCTGGTACTGGAAATCAAAGCTGAGTCCTCTAAAAAATCCATACATGCTCTTAACTGCTGGGCTACCACTCCAGCCCTGTTTATTTCTCTTAGAATTGATGAAAAGTTCTCAAAGATCTTAGCTATAAGCTGTCAATGACCCAAAAAAATTCTTGTCAGTGAATCCGTATAATATTTATTTCTGTCTTTGTAGCTTTGACATGTATTGTTATGTATTTTTATTCATTTAAGTTTGTTGAAATGGTTTGTTTTCTGAATTGGAGAAGGTTGCAGCACAGTCTATAAGCCGATGCTCTTTTAAACCAAAAGTGTCTTAAATCTGGTTGATATTCTTTATGACCCTTTTTAGTAAACTCTTCTGTGCTTCCCCAGAAATCATTAAGCTCATTTCAGTGAGCGAGTAAATTGTGTTTGACCAGCTGTTCCATTGCACTCATTTCCAGAAGAATTGAATTTTCTCCTGAACTCTGAACTCACAATAGCTAAACTTGGCACAATGTGTTTTCTTATTCCTACCTCAGAAGACCCAGTATACAGAGTTACTTAATATAATGTGATTCCAACCATTGTCTCAAAATTAAATGGACACTCCCAGCAGCTGCTGTGATGGTTTGCCTCAGTGTCTATCTGTATGTCTTGCAGAGCAGAGAAAACATTGCTAATGCTCATATGTTATTCACAATTTATTCTTCTTTATTGGGTCAATACTAATATATGTAGAGATTTTTTCCAGACCTCAATGCTCAGAAACCTTGCAGCAGTTTATAATGAAATGACTAGGTATGATTTACGATTTGTAATTAAGAGCTTTAAAAAAAATCACCATTATTTCTGCAATGTGTTGCAAGATTCATTGTGTCTATTAAGAATTCAATTGGGTTCTTTGAGTCTGAGATTATGTTCATCACATAAAAAAAATGTCTAACATTCAGAGAACAAAGAGCATGCTTATTTGATGTGTGTGTGTGTGTGTGTGTGTGCACTTCAGTGTGAGTGTGCATGTGCTTTCATTCATGCATGTACATACATATGTAGAAGACAGAAGTCAACTTCTTGTGTCTTCCTCTGTGTCTCCCCACCTTGCGTTTTAGAATATCCCTCACTGATCCTACAGCTCACAGTGTCCTCTAGGGTGGCCAGCCTGTGAGCCACTGGAATCCACCTCTTTCTTCTCCACCACCATAATTTTGTGTGACAGGCATATACCACCACACCTGACTTTTTCCATGAGTGTTGGGAATCTAAATTCAAGTCTTCCTTGTTGTATAACAGGCATTTTGTCCACTTGGCTATTTCCCCATTGCTCAATATACTTAAAAAATTAATTTGCCTGGTTAGAAGGCTCAATCGGTTGAAAAAAAAAAAACAAAAAAGACCACATGTCTTCATTCCTGATTACCTGGGTTTGATACCCTGGATCAGTATGGCAGGAGAGAACTGACTTCTTAAAGTTGTCCTCTAAGTTCTCTAAGCTCAGTGAGCATGCAGTGGCAGGAGATGCTCATCCAAATAACTATCTAATTATGTGAAAATTTAAAAAAAAAAAATATATATATATATATATAATAAAATTAAAACAATATAATAAAAACATAAACAAAAGTCAATCTAGTGAAAACCAATTTTCTATGTTGTTTTTATCTTTCTTGGCAGCTTTTGTTCAAGCTCTTCAGTATATGTGTGTGAGAAAGTACCTTGGGAGATGCTAATCCCTTTAATGACAGAGGGCAGGCTGAAAGCTGATGGGAAAAACAAAGAGGGTGACTATATGGGACAAAGACTTTTGTCAACAGCCTATATTACTATCAGGGTTTCCCTGAGCTTGGGTGGTCCTTTGGCTATGATGCAAAGCCCCCGTGTCTTTTGGTCACTTATGTCACCAATTATAGACTGAGTGGTATGAGAACCAAATGAAAGCATTAAAGCTCATGCTTCATGTCCTGTGGTAATGACGCACACTCTCTCTCATTAATAAGTTGTGTATCTTCAGTCCACATTGCTATACTAGTTGAATAATAATCATAATTTTGTTGAGGTTCCTGATATAACCTTTTAGCATGAGGGTTGTATCATTACTTTGTCAGTAACTAGTGAGAACATTGCAAGAAGGAGTGATTACAATGTTAGAGGTAGGGCTGAGGAGGAAGAGCTAACAGTTAAGGAGAGGTCAAAGATTTGTAAACTAAACAAGGTTAATGCTATCAGACCTTAGAGCTCAAATCAGAGGAGAAACTCAAACAATACAAGAATAAAAGCTGCCTTGAAGCAAAAAGAAAGCCATTATCTCACTTGTAATGAGAAAAAGAGAGAAAGATTAGTTGAAGTAGTAGAAATTTAAATAAAGGGTTAGAAAGTTAAGAGAAAAAAAATCAAGTCTAGGAGGTCACAGTTTTCAAGTCAGTCATGCTATGGAGAGAGATAGTGGTGTGGAAACAGTGGGGAGCATCACAGGGAAATTGGTGGTTATCAGTTGTCAGTATGGGAGAAGTAGGGATATAAAGACATATTATGGGAAGGGTGTATATTGCTAAAGGCTCAGAGGAGTTCAAAGGGTATGGATCTGTAAATTTTTAAATATACCTGCTGACACTGCGGGCTGGCAGAATTGAGTTGCCCTGTAGTAGAATAAAAATCGCATTTCAGTCTTTTTTTTTGATACAAAACAAAAGTAATATTTATTAAGTAATGTCTTGAGGTAAGTTTAACTTTCCTATCCATCTAGGTTCACATAATTATAAATTCATATATACAGCTGATCATTGAGATGGTAGAGAGGAACTCACTTCTGATTCTACAGTGAAAATGCAGAACTCCATAAATCACACACATCTATCTCCTCTTGGATCATGTACAGAAAGGAGGGGCCTCATGCATTAATTAGTGTAGTTGTATATACCTCAGTTCTTTTTAAAAATATGTATTCACTTTTATTTATGCATATGTATATGTGTGTATGTGCATCATGTGTGTATAAGTCCCTGCGAGAGCCACCTAATGTGGGTGCTGGGAACTTAAATTGAGTCCTCTGAAAGTGCAATTGGTGCTCTTCGTCACTGGATCATCTCGCCAGTCCCTCGTTCTTTTGAAGTCTAAAAAGATCATGTTGCCAAGTAGCTGTGAGTGCTGAGGGTTTTAAGGTAGTTCTTGGAAAGGGCATGTCAGAGAATTCTTAATCATAATAAATCCTGGTTAGAATAGAGAACACAAGGCTGATAATGATTTTTTATTGTATATAAATAAAAATGATATGCTTTGCTCCAATTTTGAGGTCTGAATGGTTTTAATAATACAATTTAGCAGATCATACATCTATCCATCCATCTATCTCATCCTATCAAAATCTTGCCATGTTTGACTATTCATCTGGGCACGTATTTCTAAACTTCTTAAAAAATTCAAAATTATTTTATATTTTTGACTTTTTGTTCAGCAGTCATGAACATGCTTTTCATTTATTATTTGAGAAAAGTCACTGAGAAGGGAGACAATGTTCCTTTTCCCATAAATCAGAAGGACAAATTTACTGTCAAGTGAGACAATGGCTTATGTTTTTAAAGAATAGAATCCTTAGGAGGCAGATATCACAGACTTATCTCAGTATCTGTATTGTCTGTTCCTTTCCTTTAACTTGAATCACAATATATTGAAACGATAGCCAGTTACCATTCCTTCTTATCTCCTCACCCACAGCATCTATCACAACCTTGTCCCTTTCAAACATAGGGGAAAAATGGAAACATGGCAGGTTCAAATTCACATATAACTATATGTATTTTAATCTAGACTTTATGAGGTTAACTGAATGCAAGAAACTCAACATTTTTCATATGATTAAGTATGAACTAAATATAAAACATGACATTTGTAACACCCCTCTAAAGTTCAGAGAGTACTGTGGAAGATGGAATGGAATATTTGTAAATGCTGGAAAAGGGATTGAAGGACTATGCAAAGCCACTCTTGAAACTCCAGGCAGTCACTGACTAACTCAGACATTTTTTTAACCTGCACTGAACCCATGTAGTAACTATCCCTATCAATAGTCAGTTAATAGAGGAGGAGGGCTTAGGGGATCTGCCCTTTTCTTCTCATCTCCTGGCTATTGATAGTTCCTTGCAGAAGAGTAATCATTGTTTTCAGTGGTACACAGCACCCACCAGGTTCTAGTGGATAATTCTAAACCCAACAGTCATTAAATGACTGCTTAAATTCAGTAGGTCACAGAACAAAAGAAATAGACACAAATGTTTGTATGTGAGAGATTTGTAGGGAGGAGGGAGAGAGAAAGGGTTGGTAGGGATGTTTTTGAAATAATGTCTAAGAATAAATTAAATTAATAAAAGTATAATATATTGCTTTTATGAAGATAATACAACTAATTAAATGGGATATGTATCTGAAGGAAATAGTTTATGTTTAATGGTTCAGGAGAAGTCTATTTGCAGGATAGAGGTAGATAAGTCCCTCACTGCTTCTGTTTCCCTTCAGAAAAGATCAAGTCTCCCAGTGATATCAATTGAACAAGGCATAAAAAGATTCAATAAGACTAGGCACAAATCCACATATCAAGGCTGGATGAGGCAACACAGTAGAAGAAAAATTGTCCTAAGCACACGCAAAAGAGTCAGAGACATCTCTACTCCCTTTGTTAAGAATCCCACAAATACCCCAAGCTAAACAACCACGGTATGTATGCAGAGGACATAGTGTAGACCCAAGCACACTCAGTGATTGCCAATTCAGTCTCTATGGGGCCACAGGAACTCTACTGAGTTGATTCTGTGGGCTGTGCTCTCCCAAGGAGAGAGGTCAAAGTACACATAAGGATTCTACCCATGGAACTAAGAAGATACCACTCACTTATCTTCCTTTTGCAGATTACTGGTTCTTATATTGAATTAGCTTCTGACTTTTATCCCTACATAGAAAACTCAGTAGCTGAAAATCTGGCCACTGAAATTATTGATGGAATTCAGAAAAAAAATGGACTGCTCTGTGTTACAAGGGTCAACATTCATTTTAAAAGTTTGTTTTAAATGAATGTTTCCTATCTGCTAAGAGGTAGAATTATATGATTATCAGGGATTCATGCAGTGTTTTTTTTTCTTTTCTTTCTTTTTTTCTTTTTTTTTTTAGTCTGTACATACCTGCTCACCAAACCATCACAACAAGCATAATAAAAAATAATAAAGAGGGTTTGGGCTATGATGATGACTCTGACACCTAGACTCATTTGTTGCACTTGCCTGCTGTTAAGATAGCAATTTGTTGGGATAAATTTAGTTGGTGCTGTTTTCCTTTTGGATCCAGAGGCCTCCTTTGAGCCTATTGACTCCCAGAAGATGAAGCAAAGTGCCAGGAGATGGAGAAGCGAGAGGGGGATGAAAGGGCCTCATGGGACTCTCAGGAGACACAATAGGAAAGCAGCCAGCTCTCTAAGTTCAGGGAGAAGTATATCTGTTCTCATTATGGCTGCTAGGCTGCTAGGTTACTGTTCCTTGAAAATATGACCAGATAGAGATTTTTGCCTGTAAGTGAGCAGTTAGACCTCTACTGAAAACAGTCTTCCTTGTTTGGACTTGAATATACAATTTCCTATAATTCTCTAAGTCCCTGAAAATTGAATCTATTTTGTAACTTTCTCCAGATATATTCTTTCTACATAACAGTTAACTTGAAAATTCCATTTTTTCTTTTTAAAGGAATTTTAAACACGTGCATGCTGAAAAAAGAGGACAAGCAAAACATTCTTCTGCTCAGAAGCAGCCAATTAGCTAGTGGCAGGTGTGATGATATTGGATGCAAATATGCCCACAAACACAGTCGCATAAATAGTAAAGGAACACTTTCTTGTTCTGAGTCCTATCCTTGACATTCACTGCTTTTAAATGCTCATTTGAGGAGAAACTTGAACAACTAAAATTTTACTTTTGGGATTCAAATTTAGGTATGTTGAGAGGGAGCACACTGCAGCCCATTTATCTTTAGTAAGTCAGTAACTATGGCGAATGTGTCAATCATGTGTGTAGTTATGTACCACTTGTAAGTGAAGCTTTCCATTATACAAAAAATATTTCAGTTGCATTAGTTCTTTTCAGTTCCAAAAACAATATTACATAATATGCTGAAGTAAAAATCCCAAAGCAGTTTTTAACACCTCTGTGAAAAGATAAATATCCATATATGTGAACTGCTCAATGCGCTGTGAACGGGGAAAGAATAAAATTAATTATGGCAAATTGACTCCTTTTTATTAAAGACCTAATGTTTATGGCACAGTGCTGTGAAGAATACATCCATTAATCATTCATTATTTGTATCACAGTTCTGAGTCAGAATGGAATTTGAGGTTAGAGCCAAAACTTAGTAAACCATGTCAGGATGACAAGACATAGAATACCTGAAGCTATTCTTAACCCTGACCTCTTAAAGGACAAAAGGGAAATTATCACCATTTCTCCTACTCAGTGGCATGGTGGTAGTAATACTTTGGATTACATCACATTACTGACATCAGACTCAGGCTAGAGTCTGTGGTCTCACATGTTGTATTCTTGCCAGCACATTCTTCTCTTTCCTTCTGTTTTCCTAATTTTATAGCTTACTTTTCTTCCATGTCTCCTACTTTTATTCAGTTTTTAATATGCAGTTTCAAGGACTGAACATGTTTAACCAGCCAATCACAATGGCAGTAGATAAAATGTTCATTCAGATGAAATTTTTATCACACTCTATGATAAATGTTACCATGAGTTTCAACTATGGAAGTAATATAAGCTTTAAAGGGCAATACTGGCCTTGTGGTTAAGAAGGTAATTTTTAGCCAGGCAGTGGTGGCACATGCCTTTAATCCCAGCACTAGGGAGGCAGAGCCAGGCAGATCTCTGTGATTTAGAGGCCAGCCTGGGCTACCAAGTGAGTTCCAGGAAAATAAAAGAAGGTAATTTTTTAGCTGCTTTTTTTTTTAGATTAAAATGGAATTGCAACATTTTTTTTCTTTACCTTCTTCTGTCCAAGTCCTCGAATATGCCCCCTCCCGTTCTCCTACAAATTCAAGTCTTCTTCTTTTATTAATTTTCATTGCAAGCATATATCCATATACATATGTATTCCTAAATATAACCTGCTCAGTCCATATAATGCTACTTGTATGTATGTTTAAGGGCTGACCAATTGCCACTGAAGACTAGCTAATTTTAACTTTTTTCTTTGCCATTTACTATTTGACACTAGATGAGTAAGCAACATGAGAATGCCACAGTTTTCTCTTCTGTCAAATGGCAAGCAATAATAAAATGTGTGTGGATTCCTCTGAAGATTCAGGCTGAATTGCTAAAAATGTATAATAAAAATTAAACATTTCTCAATTTGAAGAAGCACACTAATATTTAGTCTAGGTCAACCTGAGTTGTGTACAGATTGAGTAATTGACTTCCTCTGCTATTATTAATACATGGGAAATCAGGACCCCATTTCGGTGTTCTTAGTCTCATAAATAAAGGCTTTAAGAATGTGAGCACAGAGAAAATTTCATTAACATTTAAGAAAGAATCCTGAGGCCTGGCCAGCAGTCAGTAAGGTTTTACTTAACTGCTGCCTAAAGAAGAGGGATGGAAAAGAAAACAGAAAAGCCATGCCATATGTCATGGAGGTCAGATACATAGTAGACAAGCAGGTACATGGCAGGGAAGGCAGCTTTAGAGAAAGAATAGGGAAGCCAAAGATGTTGAAGGGAAAGCCCAAAGTGTTGACTCAAGCATGCCAGGGAGAGAGCAAGGAGAAAAGGTTATGTTTTGCTTTTCTGAATTATACAGGAAAAGGCAGACTTGGGACACTATATGGTTGTAGTCCATCAGCAGCTCCTACACTAGGAGTGAGGTTCTAGGATGCAAAAGTTGAGTATCTCATTAAGGAATTAGCTATTTCCTGTCTCTTTCACAAGGTAGAAAGTAAGCCTACCTTTCTAAATATGTTCTATTACCCAAAGTGTCTGAACCATTCTAGACCAAAAGTTAGGTTTCTACCCAGTCTGGAGGGTCTCTTGACCAGATTATTTTGCTACTCTAACATTATTGACCCATTAACCTAAGACGTCTGTGATGAGAGACTTAGAAGCAATGTTCATCCATTATTGTGTTCTGAACAAAAAGTAAAAGGAAGGACTAATCAGCAGCTGCAGTCTTCTATCTCATAACCCTGATGTCAAAACCCAGACAGCACCATTGCCTTCTCTACCACTGACTTTGACTGTCTAGCAGATAGACGTCTCAAGGTGAAGGAATGAATTGGACCAGTCTCCAAGTAGCTGTTCATAGGGAACAGGGAGTAATCATTATGGTAAGAGCATGGCATCTGAACAGCTTAATGAGACATGGAGCCACATCGCCCACCATGCTGGTTAATTACTGTGGTACTACACTACTTTTAGTTTGCAAAACAATCTAATTATCTTCTTAATGATAATGCCATTGACAACGGTGTACTTCATAACGCCTAAGCATCCTCAGGGTATGAATGCTTCCACATTTTTCTCTAATTAAAAATGGCTCAGAGTTGAGAAGGGATTGAGTAGAAAACCATAGGGATTTGGGATAGTGATATTCCCAAATTTCAGTAGCTAAGCTAACATAATGTGGTACTTTTAAATAATAGACAATTAAAAACTCCCCAGTACTTAAGAATTTCTTAGATGATGTTTTATATGAGAGAAAAATGATGATGATGATGATGATGATGATGATGATAAATCTTACTTGGGGCTGGAGAGATGGATCAGTTGGTAAAGCGCTTGCCAAGGAACCATGGTGATCCTAGTTTGATTCCCAAAACCCACAAAAAGCCCTGCCCAAGAAGGTACTTCTGTAAGCCCAGTTTTCTTAGTAGGGGTATGATAGGCATGGGCAGGAAAATCTCTAATATTTATGTATTATGCATTGTTATTAATAAAGGGGTTTTTAAAAATAATTTGTCAAAATCTATAAAGTTATTTAAGTATTATCATATCTATAAGGTAATGGGAAAATTTAGATTTAGTGATAAATATATCTCAAGAAAGAAATTAGTGAGTGCATATCAACACTTCATTTTTAATTTTAAAATTGAACTCAGGCAATTATTTTATTGAAAAAGAATTTAATGACTTGGAACCCTTCTCTATGAAATGAAGACTTTAAAAATGAAACCAGAATACAATTTATTCTTTTTTTTTCTTTCTTTTTTCCCCCCGAAACAGGGTTTCTCTGTGTAACTTTGTACCTTTCCTAGATTTCACTTGGAAGCCCAGGGTGGCCTCGAACTCACAGAGATCCACCTGGCTTTGCCTCCCAAATGCTGGGATTGATATAAACCATCATATTTTATGGGAAAGGTTTAGAAAATTATTTTGATATTTTAAGTGAGTAAAAGACTAGCCTAAAACACATGTTAATTCAGATCTTCATGTTGCTTCCAGTTTAGTATTATTCAAAAAGATCCTGAAAAGAAGAACACAAGGGCAAGTGTGTTGAAACAATAAGAGTCACTCTACAAAACCTTTGTTCTTTTAGTCCCCATAATGCCCATTCATTATCTTTGAAGTGCTGTACATATGAGGTGAGCGAAAGTAATGACCATTTAAAGTGATGGTATTTTTAAATGCATAAAAACATTTAGGAATGAAAACCTCGTATCTTTTTTACATTAAACTTAAGTAACTTATAGTTTAGTTGCCCCATTTGTGTGGTAACTCCTGTCTTAAAAGATATTATTTAACACATAATATAGCTTCAAACAGAGATTCAACTGTGAATTATGGTTTTGCAGGTCAGTGATGTTCATGCATATCTGCAAAACTCTGGGGAAGAATTGAGTGAACATTTATCCTGACTAGATGTTTTGCACTTGATTAGTATCAGGAGAATCAGGAATTTTGGGGAAGAATTCTTCTAGGCAATGATTACAATTTAAAAGTAGACATGAACATGTGGCCCTGGCCCTCCATTTTTTGTAGACTCCTCCAGCTGTGCTAATCCATTGCTTTGTTGGGAAATTCTGAAAAAGGTTAGCATCACTCTTAACTCATTTTGTGATAGCATGATGACAATTTTGGTAATATGTTATTCAAATTTTCATTTTCCTTTTGTTTATCTTCTGCAAAGACTTTTGCAATTAGCCTGTACTTCCATTATCTAAACAAAAAATGAAATCAATTTAAATGTCTTGATGTTAGAGAAAATAAATGTAAATGGCAAGCATAGCAATAATAGAAGATCTGAGGCAAGGCCTAATTTAATCTTATTCTAGCTCATAAACATGAGATGCAAAATAATATAAAGTACAGGGTCTAAATAGAGCACCTTCCTCACTGACAACACAAGGGACTACTGCAGTCCTCAAAGACTGAAAGGCAGAATCAATTCCTGGCTATCAGTAATTTCGTATTCATGAGCAGCAGATGCACCACATACCCTAAACGCATTAATTAAATAGACTATAACTGTGATGCCTTTGATTAGCTCATATCCTCATTTCACAGGTTGAAAAACTAACAAATCAAAATATTAAATGATGAGACTGAATTTGGAAGTTGGAAAAATGGCTCATTGGTTAAGAGTACTTGCTGCTCTTGCAGAGGATCTGGATTCAATTCCAAGCATTCACAGTGGGCAGCTTCTGTAACTACAAATCAGTGAATCCAACAAACACTTTCTCTGGCCTCTGTGGGCATACACATGATACAGCTGAGTGCTGGAGAGATGGTTCAGCAGTGAAGAGCACTGGCTGCTCTTCCAGAGGACCCAGGTTCAATTCCCAGCACCCACATGGCAGCTCACAACTGTCATAACTCCAGTTCTGGGGGATCCGACCCTCACACCAATGCACATAAAATAAAATTTAAAAAAGGGGGAGGGATGTGGTGGTATTGTGTTTCCCAAAATATTGTGCACTCTAATAAACTTATCTGGTGTCAGAGAACAGAACAGCCACAATATTAAACATAGAGGTTAGACTGTGGTAGCACACGCCTTCAATCCTAGCATTCCAGAAGCAGAGATCCACCTGGATCTCTGTGAGTTCAAGGCCACAATGGAAACAGCCAAGCATGGTGACTCATGCTTTAATCCAAGGAAGTAATGGCAGGAGGCAGAAAGGTGTTTAAAGGCATGAGGACAAGGAATTATAGCCTGGTTAAGCTTTTAGGCTTTTGAGCAGCAGTTCATCTGAGACCCATTTGGAGGCTTCCAGTCTGAGGAAACAGGATCAACTGAGGAACTGGCGAGGTGAGGAAGCTGTGACTTGTTCTGCTTCTCTGATCATTCAGCATTCAACCCAATACCTGGCCCCAGGTTTGTTTTTATTAATAAGACCTTCAAAGATTTGTGCTACACACACACACACACACACACACACACACACACACACACACACACCACGCACACACATATAAAAATAAAAATAAAAAGTAAATAAATCTGACATTCTACAATCTAAACTAAGCCTGCTACTCTTTGGATAATATTCTTATTAAGTTGCTATTTTAGACATTTTTCTTAACTAGTCCAAGCTGACCTCAAAGTCACTATGCAACTAACATTGTCCTGGAATCCCTGCCCTTTATGTCTCCCCCTTTCTGGGTGCTGGCATCACAAGTATGTGCCACCATGCTTGTCCCCTAATTATTTAAGAGAACATTTACACTTAAGTTTAGCTTCTGGTGCTGTGATCACATAGACACCTAATGTCAATCCAGTAAGTAAAAATGACAATCCATCTACAGGAAGCAGGTGAATAAATCCTCCCATTGATTCCTTTCACTGAGCATGCTGCAAAGCAAATTGATCCATATTTTTAATTCTAACCAATTGAAAAACCTCTTTTATTCCCTGCAATTTTGATGCTGCAGTGGTTCTAAAAACTAATTTCTTCTATTGTCTGAGGACCTGTGTATCATAGCAATACCTAATACTCCTTCTCTTTGAGTTCTCCCCTTTTATATTGTCAATCATTGTTTTCTTAAGTTATCCATGCCTCTTTATGCAATGTTACTGTCATTCAGTCATTACTCAATACTTGTAATCTTCAATTTTTTGCATGTATTTATTTTACTTATTTGTTTATTTATGTGTGGTCATATGCATTCCACAGTGTGCAAGTGAAAATAAGCAATTTGTGGGAGTCATTTCTCTCCTTCTGACATGTGTCTCCCAATGATGGAACTCAGGTCCTCAGGATTGGCAGCAATCGTATTTAGCCATGTACCATTCTGATAGTCCCTAAGGCTTGCAATCTTGAGATTAAAATACTTCTACATTTTCTAAATGTTCTAATGTCCTTAAGGTAAAAAATTCATGTTATCTATTAAACAAACAAAAAAAAGTATCTCTAATATTAAAGTGCTTGAGAAATGCTTCTTTGGCTATGTAACTCTCCTGAGTGACACTGTGGATGTTCAATTCATCTATGATCTAGTTTTTACAAACAGTATTGTGAAATTCCTGCCTTGCCTTTATTTCCAACATAAACTTCAAGGAGATATGAATGACATGGTTTCCATATTCTTGCACCGAAACAATAGATTTCCCTTCTCTCAGCAGACATTTTATTATTGCCTATGTAGAAATTTTTTTTCCTAGTCAGTATGTTGTGATTTTTTTCCCAACTTTTCTTTTTAAATTATCTTTCATGGTTGATCACTCTTGTTCTAGGTTCAGGTTCTTGTTTTTCAAAATACATGCCTTAGTCTCTCAAGTGGCGAAGGCTTTATTAATCTGTCTATGCAAGTAAACAGGGATCTGGAGATTAATAGAATATTTTGACAACAGAAAGGGTATTTTCAACATAGAAACTTTGAGTGGGAATAGATTCTTCAGAGATCTTCTCAGGGCTTCTGGGTACAAAAACAGAGTATTCTGTATGAGTTCTTTACTGTCTTGTAGAAATTATAAGACAGGGATGGTTCTGGGCTGCATAATTCATCTTTATGTCAAAACCAACCTCTTTCCTATTGACAGATGAGCTGGCATCAGATGGAAAGACTAAAACATTTTTATCCAATATTATTTTCTTATAACTAAAGGTGGTGTAATAAATAGGACTTTCACTTTATTAATTGGATGATAGCATACAAGTTGTTAAATGTAGTAGTTAAAATGTGAAACACAACTAAATTACATTTTAAAAAATTCAAAATCTGTGCATGTATAAAAATTTTTATTTCAGTTTTACTTGAAATGAAGGAAAAGTTAAAGCTATCTGGATATGGAAGAATGCACTATAGACTCTTTCAAATATTTAAATTTTATTTTGAGTGTCGGTATTTTGTCTACATGGAGGGACATATGTTTTCCACCAACATGCAGTGCAGAGGTGGAACATAGAGGTGAGAAAATGACAATGAATCCCCTAGAAGTGTAGTTAGAGATTGTTGTGAGCTACCATGTGCTGGGAACTTAACCCTGGTTCTCTGTAAGAGCAGACAGTTCTCTTAACCACTGAATCATGTCTCTGTCTCCAGGTACTTTTAGTATTCTAATTTAGACTTACATAAAAATACATTTAATCTTCATGCATTCCATTGAAGAGTTTAGAATTATTAATATATGCCCAGAATATAAATAAGAAACAAACGTTATTCACATTTTTTGCAAAGAAAGCCTATTGAAATTATATAATGAAATTGTTATGGCTAGAGAGGTGTTTCAGTGAATAAAAGCATGTTCTCTGGAAAGCTTGTAGATTTGAATGCAAATCTTCAACACCTGCCACCCAAAATCATGCATGACCTCAGTCTTAGAGGGTGGTGACAAGTAGATCCTGTGAGTTGACTAGCCAAAAAATGATGAGCCTTCTAATTGCACTGAGAGACTCTATTCAAATGCAATAAAGCAGAGGGAAATGGAGAAGGACAGCAAAAGTCTGGCCTCTGGATGTACACACATGAGTGCATAACGTCTACATTTACATGAATGCTGCATGTGTGTATGTACACACACACACACACACACACACACACACGCACTATATGTTAACCTCTGTTAATGTAAGAGACAAAATTATAATGATTATATTTTTACACAAATATCTTTCCTCTGTCTTGCTCAGTTCTGAGGATTGATCCCAGGGTCTTGTAAATGGAAGGAAAACACTTCAACGTACTACATATCAAGCGTTTAATTTACATATTTTTAAGACAGGACCTTCCTGAGTTCCATGGACAGACCTTGAATCTGTGATCTGAGTTAGGGTCCCAAGTAGCTAGTACCATAGGCTTATAGGCTTGTTTCTTTAGGAATGGCTCCAAATTTACTTTTAAATCATAAAATGGTGTTTTTAAATAATATTTGAATTATGATCATTTTATTAAATATTTGGTCTTGTAAAGAAAAAGTCTTCATTTTATAATGTCTAGTTTATTCAAATTAATGAGATAAAATTAGTCATAGATTTTAATTATTTAAAAGTCCTGAGAAATGCAAACAAATAAGTTGAATTACAACAACTAATTTTGTGTGATGCTTCCAATTAGGCCTTTACTAAAACTCTTACAGTGGAGACCCCGGTCTTCAATTACTTTTTGTTTCTATATCAGACAACAGTCCCTCAAAAGTTTCTTATAATAGCTTGTGTTAATAAACAGACAAACAAGGCTGGAGAGATGCCCCAGTGGTTAAGATCACTTGCTATTGTTCCAGGAGACCCAAGTTCAGGTCCCAGCACCAGAAACAGGCAGTTCACAACTATCTCTAACTTCAGCTCCGGGGAATCTGATTCCTTCTTCTAGATTTTTGGCACCTACACATACTGGACACATACATGTGCCCAGACACACAAATGGACACATAAATAAAAATGAAACATATCTTCCCAAAAGAAAAAAAAACACAAGCATAATTATTTGTTCTAATTCCTCATAACATAGAATATCCACAAAAATTGCAAAGAAGAAAAAAAAGGATTGTTTTGGCCTAGGAAAATGGAATTGTATGTCTTAAGGCTTGCCTTAATTGTATATTTAGACCAATAGCTCCATGAAAATGAAGTAATGTAAGAAGAGACAAGCTGAGTCTATCCTCAAATTGAAGCACTTGGAATCATGAGAACTGATTATCCTTCCAAGAAATCCCTTGAGAGAGTATTTCAAACGAGAAGACACACACGTAAAATTAATTGCAGTTTCTGGAGTCCACAAAATGATCTGAGGGTGAGGCTGATCACTTCATAATTGTTGGAATAATCTGTCTTTGGTGTGTAAGGTCACTGACAGAGAGCTTTAATTTTTTTCTTCATTGCAATCAGATCTAGGAAATGAACAATTTTTCTTCTGGCCATCTGGTAGTGGGTTGTACATCAAATCAGTCAATGACTTCACTCTTAAAATCTAATTATTATTTCACCATCTAAAGAGCACTAAACAAATAGCTTCAAACTCTTATTCCATAAAATGAAAGATTAAGGCTCAGAGTCAAGAGGACATAGAGACATAGAACAGCTTCTTGCAGATGCAAAAAGTAAAGAAAAGAAGAAAAAAGAAGGTAAAGAAAAGAAGACAATGGGAACTGGAGAGATGACTCAGTTTTCAAGAGCATCCTCTGCTCTTATAGAGGAACAGGGTTTGATTCCCAGCACCCAAATGGTGGCTTGCAACCATTTGTAAGTCCCTTTTCTTTGCCCTCTGCCCTCTTCTTGTCTCTGTGGCTTCCTTGCACGCATGTAGTTCTATCCCAACTGCAGATTGGTGTTCAGGTGTTTGATGAGAACTAAGATATGCTCTTGTGCCTAAGGTGACTTTATGTATGCAGTGCCCTATGTGGTCAAGAGAATTGACAGATCCCCTGGAACTGGATTATAGATGGTTGTGAGCCTCTGTGTGGTCGCTGAGAATTGAATCTAGGTGCTCTGTGGAATAGCCACTGCTATTAACCACTGAGCCATCGTCCCAGCCCCTTCTAAATCCACTTATTGTAATTTTTCATTATTTCTGCATAAATGTTTACAGAGAGATTTGTATGCACAGTTTTTTTAAAGAGTTGTTTACATTTATTTATGTAAATGTATGTATGCTGCTTGTGTGTGTCTGTCCAAAGAAGGTCAGAAGAGGAGATTGGAGCCCTTGAATTAGAGTTATAGGCAGTTGTGAGATGTGTGACATGGAGGCTGGAAACTGAAGTAGATAGAATCCTTTGAAAGAGCAGCAAGTACTCTTTAAGTGCTGAGTCATCTCACCAGCCCTTTATATGTACATTTCAAAATTCCTATGTACTTTCACTCCCTGATACACAATGTAATACATAGTATAAACATGCAGTTCTGTTTGCATGACTTGGGGCTGGAGATGTAGCTCAGTGATAAAGGGCTTTCCCTTGCCCCACCCCCAAGCTACTGAAAAAGAAAAAATCCCCTTTGATGCTTGTCTCTTCCTTGAACACGTGAAGCACATGAAGCACCTGGTAATCTGATATGAGGACTACCTAGAAGTCCTTCTATATTTTAGCCCTAAGTATGTAGCATTATACAAAGTAAAATTGCATGTGTATATTCTCTTGAATAACCATGCATATATAGAGGACTCTCATTCTTTGATTTGCCCAAACTTGTATTATTTTTATGTTTCTCTTCCACCATTTAAAAACAGCATGTGGAAATGTTTCCATGTCACTTGGTTCATTTCTGTTTTTATTTTATTTTTATTTTTTTATTTTTAATCTTCCATGGTTCCTATTTTCCAACAGGTCATTAACCATCACACCACTGAAGGAAATTCAATTTCTTTCATGTCTTTTACATTATAATGTAGTAAATACTGCAATAAAAGCCATCAAGCTTACATCTTCAAACATAGTTGCTTTTTTTTCATGAAATTGAAAGTAACTGCAAATACCTTGAATAAAAATACATTTTTTTTAATTGTGGGGATCCCAACACTTGGTGTGAGGCTGGCTCAGGATAATTTACATTTTTACTGATAGAAATTTTGTTTGATTACATGTTTAGCTTTTTCACTGATATGACTGGTGTGACATTTCCCAGCAGCAGTATATTTTATCAGTCACTCCTTGAGTACTGCTGAGTCCAAACAATCTTGTACATGCTATTTAAATACTTACATGATCATCTGAGGTTAACAATGTATAGCATCAATGCTCTTATTTTTGTTCACTTGATTTGTTGTCCTGTTTTAATAATTTTAAAATTTTAAAAATTATGTCTTGCAGATATAGTCTATTTTCTTATATGGGTTTTAGAGTTGGATTCCTGATAACAGGGGTACTTATAATCATACACATAGCTGTGCAATCCTTGATGATAGGCTCTTTAGGGTCATTAGTGTTTATGTCAAGTTTATCAGTTTTCTTTATAATTTTCTAAATCCATTTTCTAACCCCTCAGAGTCATTGAAATCTTTGTAAGGAAAACTGTGAATGAGCAGAAAGTTCTTCTGAAGCTGAATACCCTTTGTTAGAGAGCTTGCAGTTGATATTGGGAATTAGATGCAGTTAGTTATACTAGAAAGGAGGAGGTTTGTTGACACACTCTTATTTTAAATATTGAACTGGGAAACTGATTTCCATGACATATCATTAAATAAACTGAAAATTTCTTTTGATGTCTTTGTTTCATTTATTTACATATTTTTTAAAATGTCTGTGCATGTTTATGCTACCTGTTTGTGCAACGTGTACACATGTTTAGAGTATATATGCCCTCATGGAGATCAGCAGAGGTGAATAGTTGTGCTCCATCACTCTTTCCCTCCTTTCTTGAGACAGGATCTCTCACTGAACCTGGATCTAGGCTAATGACATCAGGCCTCAGGGAGCCTTCAGTCTCCATCCCATTCACAGTACTAGTGTCATAAGTGCACAGATGTCTATATTCTGTTTCTTATGGAAGTGATAGGATTTGAACTAAGGTCCTCATGCTTTCACAGTTAAGTACACTTACCCACTGAGCCATGTCTTCAGTCCCTGACAATTATCTTGTTCTTGTCTTCTAATAAGTTATTCTTTCTTACAGTGTTTATAGACATCTGGCCACATGCTTGGCCAGTGGTTCACAATCTCCATAATGTGACCCTTTAATGCAGTTCCTATTGTCATAGTCACCCCCAACCATAAAATTATTGCATTACTGCTTCATAACTATAATTATGTTACTGTTATGAATCATAAATATCTGATATACAGTATGTCTGATATGTGACCTCTGTGAAAGGGTCATTCAATGCATACTCCCCAAGAGAGTCATGACCTACAAGTTGAGAACCACTGCTCTACATAGTATAACATAAAAAAAAAATCAGTCCTCTTTTTCCCCTGTTCTTAAGCAAAATTTGTCTTTGTTCTGGATGCATTCATTCCTGTGAACCTGAAGAATAACCAAGCATTTCCCCCTACAAACAAAAACAAACATCAAAAATAACAATAATATTCCCACAAGTGTTTGCTTTCCTAGCACAATGCTAAAATACTTAGTGTTAATTAAATTAGAATTAACTATATAAAAGTATGAAAATAAACTTTATGCCCAAGAGCAAAATTTCTCCTTACTCTAGAAGTATACCAGTGCTTGCATTTCTTCTGAACTACTTTTATACCAGTCATTTATATTTTTGGTTGTGAGCCTAGCCTTTAATGGCTAAGCCATCTCTACAGCCCTATACCAGTCATTTATAAGAACTTCTTACTCTTATTTTTCACTGAAATTATGAATAAATGATTTACTACTTCTCCCCCCATTTTTTTCAGAAGCAAGAGGGCAGACAGAGTTTCATCTGTGATGTATTTGTTTTGCTTGTGACCAGGGCACACATGTCAGTGGCTTTCGCTAATCTCTATTATCATCATTTAGCTGGGCATCATTTCTACTTTTCTGAATTGGTACATTTTCTCATTGGTCTCACCAAATCCTCCAGAACAATTTTGACTTAGGAAATGGGGCTAAACATCACCTTGCCCTCTTCCTGACATTACTAGGAATGCTTTCAGAGGCTTTTAAATCATATTTGCATGTATTTAATCATCTTTTATTATCATTTTAATATACTTTTTGTTGTACATGGCCATGATAATTATCAAATGCTTTTTGTGCAGCGCTGATATTTTTGCAAAGGCATTATTTGGTATTGGGAACAAATAACTGAATGAAAACGAGGTGATTAAGGACAGAGCTTAGCAAAGGTGAAGCTTACAGAGCTGGAGACACAGAGACAAAACATGCTGAAGACCCTGTGTTTATGCAGAGTGAAGTCTTCACACATCAGGGGTCCAAACAAAAGGTCAGGATAATTGGAAGTCCCAGGAAACTACAGCATCAGGGTTAACTTACCTGATAGGAGTTACAGCCTCTGGTCAGATCATATAACCATTATCAAATCACAGACAACGAGGGGCACGCTGAGAAATAAATACCTTCAATATCCTTCTACAGGTCAAGTCTGCTGGCATTCTGTCTTGGTTAAATCAAATGGAAGTCAGAGAGCAAGGATGCCCACTACTGAAGCAATACTTCAGGAAGGGCAGGTGACAAAGTGAGTCTAGACAGGAGAACAGAGGTTGTGTGTGTAGCAAATATAGTAGTTTCTACTCTCTGGGGTCCATGCAAAAATTAACATACGTGTATTATTGAAATATTCTGTTTCATATACATATGTTTGTGTGTGTCCTCTTTGTTCTTATAGTTGTAACTATTTAAAACGGTAAGTAATATATGCTATGAGACAAGTATGGCAGTAAATGTTTGACATCTTGGCACTCAGGAGATGGAGGCAGGAGGATCAGGAGTTCAAACCACCCTCAGCAATGCAGTGAGTTTAAGGCCAGCTTGGACTACTTTATGCTGTGTCTCAGAACTCAAATACAAACACATGAATATACATACATACATACATACATACATACATACGTACATATATATATAATTATTTATATGTGTGTGTATATATATATTTGTATTTTATATTTGTATATATATACATATATATATGTATTTTGTATTTTACACTAAGAACTTTACAAACTAGCCTTTTACTCTGTGATTGCACTTTTAAAATCCATTATGATTACTTCCATTTAGGTACCAACACAGTGTTCAGAATTTCTTCACCAAAATTACCACTAAATAATGAAGCTTTAATTATTGCTTATTTACATTTCACTGAGACAGGCGATATAGAGACGCTGCCTGCCAACACAAAAGGCATCCCTGTACTACTTACTGCTTTCATGATTGCGTCTTTTTCTGATTTACAGAAGTAGCATTCCTCAGGGAGTTTTGAAAAATGTTAAGGAATGTTGTACAGTTTGAAGGTTTAAACAGTATGTGAGGACACTACTTTTTCTATAACCTAATTGCCTATGTCTTTTTTTCTGTAGAAGGACCCACAAACATAAATATATGTACGGTTACATCTGAGCATTTTTTAAACATGGTTTATTTTAATTTTTACATGAGTTTTAAAAAGATATGAAATATTTGTTTGTTTGTTTTTGAGATAGGGTCTCACTGTATAGCTATGGCTGTCCTGGAACTCAATACACAGACCAGGCTGCCCTTTGACTCACAGAGGTCTGCCTGCCTCTCCAAGTGAAGATTAAAGATGTACGACACTAAGCTTAGCTGACATACATCTTTTTTTGAGTATCGTACCAACTGAATGTAACTCAATCAATGTTCTATATAATGCCTAAATATGTATTTACTTGTGTTTTATTTGAGTATAATTTTTAAGCAACAAATATACAAGAAATCTTCATGAACTAGTTATTAACCTTTAAGGACTAATGAATAGTATGGTATTTTCTCAACAGGATCTGTTTTTATTGATTAACATTTATTTATCATAAAAACATATTTTAGCATAATTTATGACTTATGTAATAAATGTAGTATTCTAAATAGCTTACTATTTTTCCAAATTCTTTAACTTTTATTTATTGTCTAAAATCACTTTTGTTCTTTTGCTAGAGGGCTAGAGGACACCTTAGATATTATTAGTGAGATGCCATCCACTTTGTCTGGATCTAGTGGTATAGGCTCTAGTGTCTGGCTAGTGTGTCCCATGGTTCCACCTGTCTCTATTCTCACCAAACACAATTATTATACCTGATTTCTAAGGACCAAACTCGATTTGTCATGATTACATGGAAATCATTTAACTGAATAAGCTGTCTCCCCAGTACCCCATGAGGCCATGCTCATGCAACAACCATGCCCATTGGAAATAGAGTGGTTCAATGACTTTGCCAAGCACTACTCTGTGTGAGACTCTCCCACTGTAAGTGAGGCAAAGGATGCACCTTGATTTCATTTTTATAGCTCACCATTTTTAGGTGCCCTAGGAAGAAATCGCACAGTAACACATGTGACACCTTGATAATATTTTTGAGATTTTGGATGTTGTGTAAATGTATTGTTCATTTCCCCTTTGTTTGGTAGATAATACTGTCTTGTCAAAAGCACCATGGTGTGTTTGAATGTTTTGTCAGGAATGATATTCAGAAGGTCTTCATTTATTTGTTTGATTGTTTATTTGTTTAGTGTTTGTGTTTGTGTGTGTATGTGTTATGATAAAAATAGCCACTGCACACATTTGATATGAATCTCTGTAAATGCAAGACTGCATTTATCTTAGGTAATTATCTAAGAGTAAAATCACAAATTCATTTGGCTAATATTTCTCATTAAAGGTAACTACCCAATTGTTTCCAGAGTAACTTTATCATTTTCCCTCATTCTCAGGGAATTATTAGTCCTCATCACTGCACATTCTTGTCTTAGAAGGTAGTCAGGGGTAGATCTTTGTGCTTTTACTTTTTATTGCCCCTGGGCTGCAGAGATTGGATATATTTTAATGTGCTTCTAGGCAACTCCATGTCCTGTCACATGAGTGTCATGAGGTTTCTGTGCAAATGTTCTGTCCACTCTTTTTTTCCAGTGTGTTGCTTGGTTCCCGCAGTTGAGTATTTCGATCCCTCTGTACACTCTGGTTTTCAGTCATCTTCACAATATACAGCTTGAAAATGTCTTCCCCAGACTTTGGCTGTCCTTTTCCTTCTCTTATTACTGTGATGCTCAGAGCATAACAGTCAACATTGATACATTCAACATTGATACATTCAACATTTACCTTGCAAATGCTGACAATATCTGTATTTTTTTCCCTTAGTGAGTATAACACATACATTTGCCATGGTTATTGACTTGTTTTATTTGCTATTGTACATCTTTTAATGTATTTTCTTTTGTTGTGTGTTTCTTTTGAAATATTTTTGTTCTCATAATTTAACTTAATCTTTTACAAGTGCCCTTCTACTTACTTGAATGGTGACTTTCCTGGTTACTCCAGTGTTTTCTGTTTCCCTCTTTGGAAAAATGTGTGGTGTATTTTGTACTGTGTTTTACATAATCATTCTTTTTAGGGCCTTGGAGCTTGATAAATATGTGAATTAATCACATTCAACAAACTTAAGAAGTTTAGGGGGTATGACTTAACTCTTTATTTCTGCATCTTACTTTTACTTCAATCATATGTCTCCACATTCATCTCTCCAAATCTTCTTTTATTCTTACCATTAGATAATTCCTATTGTTCTTTTTCAACTCTGCTGCCTGGTTCCTGTTTAATTCTTATCATCCCATTAAACCTGTTAATGTTTTTTTTTTTTTACACTAAACTTTCAGTTTATATACCTAATATGTATTTCTATGCTAAGACTTGTTATGATTTATTTATTCAAAAGGCACTTAACCTTATCTCCTGAGCACTGTCACCACGGGTATTTATAGCCTTTATCATAAATTCTAACATCTATGTCATCTCTGAATCAGCTGGTATTTGTTATGTTTTATGAACTATTTCTTGTCTTCTTTATAATTTTGTCTTTGGTCTTAGATACTGTTAATAGAATGTTATACAATGTAAACTCCTGTTTATATTGTATAATAATAGTAATTTGTTGCATGTTTATGTGTGCCTGATATACATGTGTACAAAATCATGTGAGTGATTGCTGGTGGATTTGCACATGTGTCCACATGCCTGCAGTGGTCAGATGTTGACATTTCATGTCTTCCTCACTTGCTATCAACCTTATACATTGAGGAATGATCTCCCATCTTAGCTCAGACATCACAAATTTGGCTAGTTTAGTTAACCATCCTTCTTTAAGGTGCTTTGGGATTGTGGACCCTTCCACATCTACCTTGCATTTACATGGACAGTTCAGATCTGAACTCTGGTCTTCAGATTCATGTGGCAAGCAGTTTATCCACTAAGCCATCTACAAGGCTCCATTTTTTTTTTTTTTTTTGTCCATTTTAGCAAACTTACCTGATCACCACTCACTGGCCAGAGCAAATGTGTGTGCATGCAGGCATGCGTGTGTGCATGTGTGTGTACTTGTGCGTGTGTGTGTGTGCGTGTGCGTGCGTGCGTGCGTGCATGTGTGTGTGTGTGTTTAATCTGAAATGCATAAGCCTCCTTTATTCCATTTTATCCCCTTTGTTGTGGTCTCTGCCACAGCCTAACTCCCTGGGGACTTTTACATCTGGTATTCCATGTTCCTGAATATTTTCCAAGCAATCCTGGTTGTTCAACTTCTACTTTTTGACAACACCTTAAATATTCCTGTGGAAAAGGAATCCCTGACTTGTTCCATAGTTATATGTGTACAACAGCTTCTTGTTCCTTGAGTTCAGAGCACAAGCTACACCCTCTTGATCATGCCTCTTATTTTTCTTCACAATTAGGATTAACCTATCAAACATTTTCCAATAATAACTGTCATGTAATATGTGCTCTATAAACAAGTATTTACCAAGAAAACATGTCTGTAGAGTATATCACAGTTCTCTGTCATATGACAATCACAGCCATGATATTTTTCAATTGGATTTCTTGATTATTTCTTTGACTCCCTGCCATGAGATGGTCTGTATGTCAAATGTGTACTCTGATTGGTCAATAAATAAAACACTGATTGGCCAGTGGCCAGGCAGAAACTATAGGTGGGACTAACAGAGAGGAGAAAAGAAAGAACAGGAAGGCAGAAGGAGTCACTGCCAGCCGCCACCATGACAAGCAGCATGTGAAGATGCCAGTAAGCCAAGAGCCACATGGCAAGGTATAGATTTATAGAAATGGATTAATTTAAGAACAGTTAGCAAGAAGCCTGCCATGGCCATACAGTTTGTAACCAATATAAGTCTCTGTGTTTACTTGGTTGGGTCTGAGTGTCTATGGGACTGGCAGGTGACAAAGATTTGTCCTGACTGTGGGCAAGGCAGGAAAACTCTAGCACAACTCCCTCTTCTTCTTTTTTTTTTGTTGTTGTTGTTTGTTTTTTGTTTTGTTTTGTTTTTTATTCTTTTTGAGAAATTCAGAAATTATCCAAATGCAGCTATGCAAGTTACATTGAAATTTCAATCTGAGATTTTAAAATAGATTAAAGAGTAAAATGCATTGATAGCTACTAGTTTGGGAGCATCTAGACTTGAAGAGTTAATACAGTCATTGGATGAAATGAAGGAAGGTGTGAGAAATGCTAATATTTTAGACACATGAGTTACATCATTGTCTGGGAAGCATTAAACTGGGTTTTATAAACTATTTTACAATGGGATAAACTACAGTAATGGGAACTCTATTATAATGCTCTTTAGGAAACATGAAGTCTTCATTTTGGCTGAAAATGAATAGCTATACTTATGTTAACCGGGACTACTTTGATTAAGGAAGACAAGAGCTAATGAAATTTCTAATGTACAGAGGATTCAGGTTCTCAATTTACCTCAAATTACAGCAGAGGCTGGTTTTAAAGGTATCACTAGATGTAGAACTGAAGTGTAGACTTCTTGACCTGTCTAGCATGGTGGAATCTTCTCCACAACATGGCCACACTTTCTTGTTGGAAAAAGTCTTTCCTATCAGCCAAGTCTATAGGGTCATAGTCTTGGAAAGAACTATTATTTCCTGTGAAGATTGAATTCCTTAGAAAGGCACTCCAAACATTCTTAGGACTCTACTTGCAACTGATGCTGTATGATTCTAAGGGTCAATCTGCCTGAGCAAATCTGATGGACGAATGATGGGCTGCCACATCTATCATAAGCATATGTTTTTCTACCAGAAACACAACAAAGAGGTCTCTTGTGAAAACACAAAAATAAAACAATCACAACAGAGATGAAAACACTCTTATTTTTATTTGTTTGTTTGTTTGCTTGTTTATTGCAGTATTGGGGTGGAACCCAAGGCTTTGCACATTTTAGGCAAGCCCTCTACTACTAAGCTGTATCTAAAACCCTACATTTTTTTTAAAGGAAAAGTTACCTTCCAAATTAAATGATTCCATTTTGTCAATAAAATAATCTGAGGTCTAGACATACTAAATAATTGTCCTACTTACTTGACAGAAAGATGGAAATGTTAGGTTCTCTCTGAATCCAATGCTCCCACTCTTTCATTGACCCAGAGCTTTTTAGTCTTGGCGTTGTTTAATATTTAAGATGAATAGTTAGAATTTACATGTGTTAAGAATATGACTGTTTTCCTTTCTGGAAATATAGCTCCAAGAGAGACTTTAAATGTGGAAATATCCAATTTGTTCATGGTTTCCTGTTCCTTGCCCTTGTTCTTTTAAAGGAAGTTTTAATAATTTTTATTTTATATGTATGAGTGTTTTGACTGAGTGTGTGTATGTGTACCATGTATGTGCCTGGATCCAGAAGAGGTCAACAGTTACCCAGGAATTTGAGCTATAGTTGTGAGCAACCATGTGGGTGTTGGGAACTGAACCTTGGTCTTCTGGAAGAACAATAGGTGCTCTTAACCACTGAGCCATCTCTCTACCTGCTTGTCTTTGTACTTGAGACAGTCTCCCTCTGTAGCCCACGCTCCTCCTGACTCAGCCTTCTGAATATTGGGACTATAGGGGCATGCCCCCATGCCCATGCAGCTATTTCTTTTTTATTTATTTTTTTTATTTTACAATACTTTTCAATTCTACATAACAGCCACAGATTCTCTTGTTCTCCCCCTTCCTGCCCCCCTCCACTTCCCCCCAGCCCACCCCCATTCCCACTTCCTCCAGGGCAAAGCCTCCCCCGAGGACTGAGATCAACCTGATAGACTCAGTCCAGGCAGGTCCAGTCCCCTCCTCTCAGATTGAGCCAAGCGTCCATGCATAAGTCCCAGGTTTCAAACAGCTAACTCATGCAATGAGCCCAGGACCTGGTACCACTTTCCCTTACATTGATAACAATTTCAAGTCAGCTATTAGGGACTCAGAGTCCTTTTGAGAATTAAAATAATTACAGTTCATTCATTCATAACTGTATACCTTTAAATCACTAGCCAAGCACTGTCAAAACTACATTCATGAACATTTGATCTATGACCCACTTTGTTGTTATAGTAATAAGTGTATGAATCATTACTCTGTTCTACCCAACAAGTTTGGAATAGGTGGGAAGAAACTGGTAGGAATACAGGGAGGGGAATCCATAATTAAGATATATTATGAGAGAAAAAAATATTTTTAATAAAAGGGAAAAAGACAAAAAAAAGAATTCACATGTGTTTACATGATGTTAACCTGTTGCAAACAAATAGCCTCTAACCTCTACCAATCAGAAATAAATATTAACTCTAGCCCTCCACAGTAATGAAAATCTAGTGTGTGTTCTGTATAATACTGACCCTGAATGAGACACGTTTTGGTCCAATGTTTCCACCAGTGTTCTGATTTGGGTCTCTTACCTCTCCAAGAATGCTTCATTGGAAAGAACTCTTTGTGATAATTAGAAAAGGCTACATATGCACTATAACCCTGTGTCCACTGGCATTGATACAGAACACAGACATCACAAGCATTTCTAAAATCCTGCAATAGACAAATCTATTCAAATTTTAGATCAATTCACTATTATTAATTTTAATCTCCCCTCAGCTGATCAACAACTCACAAATACTTAGATATATTTTCTCAATTCCAGTGCCTTTGTAGATTCTGTCAGGCCCTCTGTCTTTCAAAAACTATTGTTCCATAAAAAGGATTCTTCCAACCAATTCTTGCCAAGCTCTTTGTCTTTATAAATATGTCACTTCTACCCATAAGTGATGACTAGGAGATTCCTGTTCATGTCTACACTAGTCATATTAAAAAGTCATTGCTCAATGTCACCATTTTACTCTTGTAAAATATATACAACTTGTCCTTAAGGTCTTTTAGCATTTAGTTTATATTTCCAGTTACCTTTAATTTTCTTCTTTTTATGTAACAGATATTAATTGAATGTTCTGTGTTGTTCTCAAGAGCAGTTTACAAGCACTTTATCCTCAAAGGGTTAATATACTAATAAGTAAAATAACGTAATATTCATTACCAATGAGAATAAGATAAGCACTACTCTATAGGAAATAGGGACTGTTCTTCAGCAGCTGAAATATCCCAGGATAAGTTAATGTCTGACATGAAGGGATAACACGTAAGCAGACATCTCCAAGATAATCGGGGCCTACCTCAAAACAAAAACAACTTAGATGAAATGAGGAAGCAAGAATACAAAGAAGATAAAGGCTCAAATGTAAGTGAGAATATATGACCACTACAGAAAACCACAACCAATCAGAATGCAGAGTTGTGGAGTCCAGTCCCAATGGATACCTCTACAAAACTACTACCACACCTAAGGCTCAGGGAATACTGTAGAAAAGGGAACAAAAAGTTTGTAATATCCAGAGGATCAGGAAGTTTGCTCTGAGACTGTGTCTCCTAGTAGTGTCAGAGACTACACCCATAAAATATCACCAATGTGATTGCTGAGATAGAAGCTGAACAAGAACAATAGACATGCTAAAGTGAATGAGGAAAAGTCTGCAAGGCCACACTCTACACCAACAACTACAAACAACTGAATGCTATGATCAGGAACAACAGTCTTCCTCAGAGAAGGGGATAAAATGGTCAGTGTTGAAAACATGCATACAAGTAACACTTGCAGATTTTATATATATGGATATATGTATATATCGATGTAATAAAAATAATTAAAAAGTGGCCATAAATTTGAAAAAAAGAAGAGGTATATGAGACAATTTGAAAGGAAAGAAAGGAAGAGACTAATGGTAGACTATATTATAATTCTCAAAAATAAAGGATGTCACAATAGAGAACGTGTGTCTTTCATATAGCTGCAATAGCAAGTAGTCTACGAAGGTTTGATTAAAGATCCTGGATATGAGGCGTTTAATCTAAAAGATATAGGGACATGGTTTATGCACTTGGGTAAGTTCAGATAGACACTGAAGATGTGGACCTAATCTACATGATTTCCTAGATAAAGAGAAGACTGCCTGACTCATGTTCATTATTAAAACAGTATGCTTGAGTAAATAGATTCCTACATTCTCTGTAGCCTAACAAATAATTAGAGAACATTCAATATTATTTCATTGTATTCTTATAGTATGTCATTTTGCTGGTGGGTTATCTGAAGTGGGAATAACTTTATGTTAGGGACTTTGCTTGAATATCCTCTGACTCAGGTATAATTTATGACATTGTGAGATATATATATACTCTTAAAATTTCCACTCTACACTCCCACTTACTAATTTAAAAAATAATTCTTTGTCACTTTGAAATGTAGATCATGCTTTCTGCACAAGATATATATTTTTATACTATTAAGCAACTTGAGGTGTCAAATGCCTTCACAGAATATTGAAATTGTGAGCTATAGGGGACAAATTGCAATCATTTCTAATGGTCAATAGGTGATTCATCACGAGAGTACAAACACCGTGACAGTATAAATGACTTCATTTCTGTATTAACTTGAATTTCCAGCTCATAATTCCATCTCAGTTCTGACCCCCTCCTCTTTCTGTGCATGTAAAAATAAAAAAGTATTCAAAGGTCAACAATCTATGGATGAGTTTGTTGCAACTAATTTACTGTTATTTCAGTATTTAAATTTACAATCATAGCCTTGAATGTGAATGCCTAACAGTTAGCCAAGATTTACAATATGGCAACAGTAATTTATTTCTTCCATGTACTTAGCCATGCAGTCTTCAGAGAATTATTACATGACAGATTTCACGTTTATCCAAGTTTTTCCATTCAAGTTGTAAACATAGAATCTTTACCTGCTCACCCCCAAATTGTGAGCTTTTAAATTGTGGACTTAATACTTTTTGTTTACTAAACAACATTCCACTAGCAATTCAAATTTGAAGCTATAAACTTCACACACACACACACACACACACACACACACACACACACACACATCATGTTAAAGATTTGTTTTTGTGTATATGTATATGTGTGTATATATATGTGTGTGTGTGTGTGTGTGTGTGTGTGTGTGTGTGTGTGTGTGTGTGTGCATATATGCTGTGTGTGAGAGTACCCACAGAGGCCAGAGGAGAGCATCAAAGGTCATGAATCTCCTGGTGGTTTTGAGCTGCCCAGTGCAAGTGCTGAGAACTAAATTCAGGTCCTCTGGTAGAGCAGCAACTCCTCTTAAGTGCAGAGCCATTACTCCAGTGTCTCAAATACGTATGTAGTAAAGTCAGATGCATGCTAAATTTCTTGAGGAAAATAAATTTGACTTGATGAAAACGTTCTTTTTGAGAACTTCACCAACAACCTGTTTTCGGTTTCTAAAAAGTATGTGAGGATGTTGTCCCTCACATTCCCCATGGTATCTGTTTCATCTACATGTATATCATTCCAGACACAAAATATCCACTTAGGATTTTTACATGATTTCCCACATCACTGGTTACAAATTTTAGTCTACACAGTAATTGGGAAATAAAGCCGAGAAAGGAGTGGAGCATAAAGGCGAGGCAGAAGTAGATATGCCAGATAAAGTGGTAAGGGAAGACTTTTGCAGGAAGGTAACTTTGGAATGAGAACTAATGAAGTGGTAAAAACAGCCTATGTAAGTGAACTCATTTGGAAGTCTAGCACCCCAACTCATCTACATTCTCTCTGCAGATGAGACAGTGCTTCAACAGCAAAGGCAAAGGGTGAGACAGAGGCTGTGAGGGGTACACCCCTTACAGTTTCTCCTCCCTGCTCTCAACTAGCATATGGTGTCCAGGAGGTATTAAACATGATGGATTAACAAAGGACACTTTACAAGTAGCCCTAAAGCTTCTAAAACATGAAACATCCTGGCTGAGTTAAAGACATAAATGCAACCCAGAAGACTGTGCCCAGGAGAAGATATGGACCTGTAAACCACATCTAGGTCAGGCATGCCTTTGTGCCAGGAAAATGTTCAGAACTCCACTGTCAGCATCATACATAGGTTTCCATGGCAGTCCCTCATGCTGTTCATACTCACATGGGGATAGTAGAGTTTGGTTCCTATTTAAAGATTGAAAAACTAGAGCTTAAGGCATCTAAGACCAAATAACAAGAAAATGTCAGAATTTGTGTAAATACCCAGGTCTGCCAGACTGCAAAGATACTTCTTAATAGTATTTGTATTAAACAATGCTGTCTCCAGTGAGATCATTTTTGCAAATTATTTTGAAAATTTAAAGAATTAAATATATTAACATACTCATAAGTAAGTTCATCTTTAATTCGAAAGGATGCCTACTGGGAGATTGATTAGTTATTTAAGTCTGTTAGGGATGAAAAAGTACAAGAAAACATATTTCCATTGTTTAGAGTAGTATGTATTAAAAATGCAAGAGAAATTTCCATTTAACCTTCTTCTAAAGGCATGAAGAAATTTGTGAGGAAATGTGTAAAAGCATTTCATCCTTGTAACACAGATGCAACTAGCAACAAAATTACACTAAATTAAAATTGTGAAAATTAGAAAAATAAGATTAATGTTTTTTATTTTTTAAGAAACACATGCTTTTGTTCATCTGATAAAAGTAGGCAGGAGAAACTTACAGGTATTAAAAACAGACATGAAACTAGGCATGATGGCTCGTGCCCATAATCCCAGCACTGAAGAGGCTGAGACAAGAGAACTGCCATGAATTTGAAGCCAACTTAGACTATTTAATAAATTTTAGGATATCCTGGGCTACATAGTGACCCTATCCAGAAGATTTAAAAAAACGACATAGAAAAAAATCTGTCTTCACATATTTTAGATTCATTTAAATAATTCTCTCATATGTAAAGTATTGATTTTAAAATAACAATTTAAATACAATACAATAGAAAGAAATTGCAAAATATACAGGGGAGTAGGAATGCTTTGATGGGAAAGTGAGGATGATGGACCTTGCTGAGCAGGTACAATGGAAGCAAAAACTTCAAGATGGACACAAGGATAAGTAAAACAGTAACTAAGCATCAGAGGAAGAGATGTAAGACATAAAATGGGCCTCAGGCAAAAGCTTGCCTGTGTGAGAAAATAATACAGGAAGAGTCAGGTTGACCCAAGCAAACTGAAGGACACCTGAGGTGGTGCTGAGGTCATAGAATCTGCACATAAAATAAATTGTTTCATGGGGTTAGCGATGTTGACTTCAATGTGGGAAGTGATCTGGAGGTTCCAATAAAGTATTCTATGTAGATTAAGTCAAGAAAAATACAGTAGAAACGTTCTTTCCATATTGAGTCACTTAGGAGATTTAAAAACAGGGTCAAGTGTATAATATACAAATTGACATAAGCTGAAAAATTATAGTTCTCTATAAGAATTTTGATCCAATAAAATGAGAATATATAAGGAATAAGATAAAGAAAATTTCATAGAAGCTATAGGAAGGAAAAGTGAAGAAAGTGGTCAATTAAAAACTGATACTTTTGAGATTGGGATGTTAGCTCAGTGCTAGAGTGATTACCTAGCAAACACAAGACTTTGAATCCCCATACTTGTGAGAGAAGTAAAAAATTACTAATATTTGCTAGTATCTATCATGTTAGCTTTGTTAGCATTTTAGATATATTTTAGTCAAAATGTAAATGCAGGGTATTACTTTTATTCTTACAATTCATAAAAAATGTACATGCAATGGTACCTGTACAGCACTTAGAATACTGCAGCAAAGAAAAAGTATCATTCTGTTTTTCACTCAGACATGGCTCATCTTTACAGCACTGTGCCATGGGAATGATGGAGGAACTTCTGACAAAAGCTATGCACATGCCACTCATTAGAGACTAGAGCCTCTGATGGGTGATGTCATTCTATATGCTGTGAATATGTGTTGCTCTGATTGGCTGATAAATAAAGCTGTTTGGCCAGTGGTGAGGCAGAATAAGGTTAGGCAGAACATTCCAACTAGAAAAAGAAAGGCAGAGAGAAGAGATGCTGCTAACTGCTGCCAGGAGAAGCAAAATATAAAATACAGGCAAGCCACAAGCCACATGGCAAAGTATAGATTTATAGAAATTAATTAATTTAAGATGTAAGAGCTAAATAGTGAGAAGCCAGAAACATTAGACCATATAGTTTGAAACTAGTACAAGCCTCTCGGTGTTTATTTGGGTCTGAGCAGCAGCTGCGAGTCCCAGATGAGACCAGAGAAAACTCCAGCTATAAGCCTCCAAGAATTAGATGTGAATAACTATGAGAGTATAACATTAAAATTAAACAATTATAGAACATAGGTGAGAGAATATAGAACAGCTGGTGTCTATTACATTCTACAAATTAAACTAAAAAAACTAAGTGTTGAAAACATGTAATGAATTTGGAAGTACAGAGTCATTTTTGTGTTAATATGGAGAAAAAGCAGTTAGACCTATGATCAAACCTAAAATAAGGTGTTGCTAAACTACAAGACCAATATGGTTAGCAAGATTTTAGTGGATGTAATTAAAAGTATATTGAAAGTGCAATTTGATGACTGATATGATCAAGGAATCCTACAACCACTCTCTGTATCTTCACTACACATACTTCAGTTTGGTAGGGCCCTGTACTTGAGACATTAATGCAAAATCAAGTTCATAGTTGTTGAGAAGATCTATTCTGAAAGGTTTTCTAGTTACTAGGACAGTAATAGAGCAGTTATGTAGTTTTTAAAGATTTACATAATTTTTTTATGTATGCAAAGTTTTGCCAGCATGTATATACGTGTACCATGTGTATGCAAAGCCCAAGAAGGCCATCAAATCTGCTTGGGACTGGAGTTACAACTGCTTCTGAGCTACCATTGTAAAAGCTAGGAAATGAACTCAAGTCCTTTGCAAGAGCAGCCAGTGCTCTTAACTACTAAGCCATTTCTCTACCCTTTAGTTATACAATTCTTAAATCTTCTTTCCACGAACTCATCCTAAGAAATTCCTAAACATACAACTTAATATCTTCTGTGAAAGGCCATATTTACTGTTTGGTTTATTTATGTCCAAACTGATGCTAAAGGAAATACTGCCAATAAAACAACAAGAAAAAAAAAGAGGATGTTTGTTTTGTGTTTTGCCAGACTGCATTTTGAAGTTTTTGAAAAAAAAAATCAATAAAGGAATTTAGACAGTTTACAATATAAAATAGATTTTTCTAGAAAACTGAAAATGAACATTCTTCCTAGGAAACATATTGACATTTGTATTATTCATAACAATATTTGTCACTTTGCCTTGATATCAAAATGGATTTGATTTTATGCTTTTGAAAACTGGACCCAAAACTGAGCTTAATTCATTAAAATATGTACTTGCTTTTGTCCATAACAATATATCCACTTTTCAGAATATTGAAGTAAAATATTGCATTTGTGTTTATACAGTTGGAAAGGACTGTCCCACACTGGGAACAGGAGAGGTGACTTGGTGGTTCAAAGGTTTTGCTTGTTGTTTCCCCAGGAGACCGTATGATTCATTCCCAATATCCACATTGGGTGCATCACAAGTGTCTATAACTCTAGCTCCAAAGGATCCAGTACCTTCTTTGGTGTTCCAGATGCACTTACACATGTGTGGTGCGTGCGTGCGTGCATGTGCGCGTGTGCGCGCGCGCGCGCACACACACACACACACACACACACACACACACACACACACACACACCTAAAAATTCGAGTAATCCTTAGAGGAAACATTTTTAAAAAGAACCATTCCTCGTCTACCCCATATAATCTTTGGTCAACTTAACAAAAAGGATCAAATACTCAAATTACATTTTTTAAAATTAGAAATTTTACTGAAGTTTTATTTTCTTTCCTGCTGTTAAGCTAGAACACTCTGGTGAAAGCACCTTAAAGGAGAAAACTGTTATCCCACAGCTCTATGTTGCAGTGCATCATGGAAGGGAAGTCAAAGTACTAGGAGCCTGAAACAGCCGGTCACCTTACATGTACAGTAGAGGAAGAAAGCAATGGATGTATGTCATCATTTGACTTACTCTCTCCCTTGCTCAGGGAATGATGCCACCCACAGGAGACAGGTCTTCCAACTTCAGTGTATGAAATCAAGACAACCTTCTCTAGACATGGCCAGATGGCCATCTCCCAGGTGATTCCACATTTTGTTAAGTTGGCAGCTAACATTCTCATATCTGCTATTCACTACAATTACATTTTCTGACACTATAAGTAAATTTAAAAATAGTCTCCTAACAGTGGGAGTCAGGGCATCTTCTGACCCTTTAGTCTAATCTTCAGACCTGTTCCTGCTACTGGGTTGCCTTTTCCAGCCTTGATATGAGGATTCATGTCTAGTCTTATTTCATGTTGGTATGCATGTTCAGTTGATATCCCTAGGAGACCTGCCCTTTTCAGGATGGAAATGAAAAAGCAGTAAATCTGGGGGAGATGCGAGGTTAGTGTATGTGGGGGATGTTAGAATTAGGATGAGTGAAGGGAGTTGAGGCTATGGTCAAGTGTATTGTATGGAAGAAGAATTAATAAAAATAAAACATTAAAAAAAAAAGAAATAGTTGAGTGGTGAAAAAAAGTCTAAGATCTTAAACGCTTCTTCCTGAATCTTTTTTTTTTTCCTACAGAAGGTTCTACTCTGGGCTTACACACACAAAAAGCAAAAATTTCCTAAGTATTGTGTATCATCACATATCTTCAGAAGAGAAGCCCATGCAACAGGCAAATGCTCCACAATGGAGCTGGAAGTTTGACCAGCCCTCCCTAGCCCTGTGTTCCTCCAGTCCTGCCTGGCTCCAAGGTCCCACAGCTGCTTATGAAATAATCATTCAGAGACTTATATTAATTACAAACTGTATGGCCAGTGGCTTAAGTTTCTTGCTATCTAGCTCTATCTTCTTAAATTAACCCATCTCTATTCATCTATGTTTTGCCACATGGTTGTGGTGTTACCAGTTGCTGGCATGTTGCTCCTTGGGCGGCAGGATGGTGTCTCTCTTCTCCTTTCTTCTCCCCATGTATCTGCTTATCTGCTTGGATTTCCTGCCTTCCTCTAAGCTGTGTCATAGGCCAATGCAGCTTTATTTATGAACCAATAAGAGCAATACATATCCACACATACAGAAAGACATCCCACAGCACCACTTGCATGTGTTAGCCTGAATGTCTCCTGTCTTGTGAATACTTCTCCAGCAGAAGCAGTTGGCTGCAGGGCTGCCTCTTCAAAACAGCTTACAACTGGCCTTTCTCTCCTCGTATCCTAGAACAGGCCTGGTCACTCATCCTCTTTCACCTATTAACTCACTAAATAGCACTTGGTAAAAGAGAGCTTGCACAAGCCAAACAGCCAATTAGATAACAGGTGATTTATTTTGTACACATCTAAATTCTCAGTAAAAGTCAGTTATCATTTGGGACTGGTATATAATTCTACAAGATTTGCTGTAAGGGAGGTATATTCTTTTCTTTCGTTTTCCCTATTGTGTTTGCCAAGGCTGTACCACCTGAAGAATATACATCTGAATTAAGAAAGAGAAAGAGTCATTATAGCATGAAGAAAAAACCTAGTTGAATAACCACAGAGGAAGACATTAAAACAAAGTATGAACGAACACAGCTGAAACAATTAGTTCTATAATGTTATACTTACTGTGTCTCTAATATCCACCTACCATTTGTGGCTTTTTCCTTTCAATTATGTAAACAATTGTTTGAATTGCATCCTTGCCATTGACAAACTGTTAATGAATCATAATATATACAGTAGAACTTTACATTGAGTCACACTATTTCCATAATTGATAAAATGGCATTTTGATATTTTGACAATTTAACATTTCCTGTTCTTATGACAGAAAATGGTTATGAACTGCTGAATTTTGAATTCAATTCACCACAGAGAAAGAATTACATGAGAATTTCTATAGTTTACATTGTTAATGAATGTGTTTAGAAGCTGTTGGTTGGGCAGCAGGGCTGTGAAATGCTGTCTTATGGCCACGACCTTGCCATTGCCCTCATGAACTTATGGCATCTATGGATTCCTGCACAAGATCAAGCCAGCCAGATATTTGGTCTAGATAGAGGACATTGTGTTCCAGGCCATACTCTTTGGTGAGGAGCTATTGGCAATTGATAGCTGAGAGAGGAGGGAGAATCACTCGATTTTGTGCATTGGACCATTGGCAGGTTTCCTGCTCTATTGTTTGGCCCTATATCCATTATTTTTCGGCTGCACTAATTGAATTTAGTCAGTTATCAAAAAGATGAAAGTCATGAAATTGGGAGCAGGGTATTTTGGGGGAGAATCTGAATAAATATCATCTTTCTATACATCAATGTATGAAATTCTGAAGAACAAACAAAAATCACTTTAAATATCACTACATGCAAAAAAGATTTTTCTGATAGCAAGTTGAGGTTTTGACAGCACAGATGAACATAACAGCAAAAAAATCCAGTTATTAATGATAGCAACCATTATATGCTGACATACACTTTTCATGTAAGTATAAAATAAATATACAGACCAAGGCTTGTGTAGGTTAAAAATCAAATTTTAAATGCACATTTTTATTGTAAAATATTTCTTTACATAGCTGAAGTTTTTGTAAGTAAAGTTTTGCTTAGCAACTTATTTTTTGTTGTTTTTAGCATAGAATAAAACTCATTGAGATAACACTTTTCTTACCACTCAACAACATATAAACAATTAGTAATACTTTAAATGTCACTATTTTTATTGCAATCAACACCATTCAATAAAGCATCATTAATTGGATTCATGTCATCTCCTTCTGTGGGTAGTTAACAAGTCATTTGAACTATGTGGGTACATTCAACATAACCAAGAACAGAAACAAATAATTAAATAAAAACTGATCCCAATTTTTTGGTGAATGTCTAATCTGCACTGAAAAAGAGATACTTTGCCTATAATTCTGTCCTTTCAAATCACCTCCACCAAGTGATAATTAATTTGTCAAGTGATATTTCTGAAATACAAACTCAAAGTATCCACTCTATTATTGGAGGGTCTCACTAAATCAAGTTAGGTGCTCAGTGGGAAGAGAGATGTGGCCCATAGACTCCTTTCCCTTGATCCTCTTGCCTCATATACTAAGTCATGCCTTAGACTCAGTGGGCCCCTTTATCAGCTTCTAGATATTTCTTCGCTCAAAGAAATTCACTGCCTAGAGCTAAACAGGATTATTTAGCTTATTCCTATAATAATAGGATTATTATGTACCCATATGTATTATTTACTTATTTTCTTCATTGGTGAGACCAAATGACTGATGGGAAGCAATTTAAGGGAAGACGGGATTATTTTGGCTCATGTTTGTAAGGGGCACAGTTGGTCATCATAGAGGAAGGAATGTAGCAGGATTTTGAGGCTGCTTGCTCACCATTGTGTGGATCTAGGAACACAGAAAGAAGAATCCTGTCAGTCAACTCTCTCTTTTTTGACCTTTTACTTGGTCTAGAACCCCATCCCATGAGATGCTACTACCCACACCCAGGACGGCTCTTCCTCCCTCACTTAATCCTCTCAGAAATTGTCCTCATAGACACACTCAAAGCTAGCTCCTGGACATTTCTTTACCAATCATTTGACTATGAAAGTTACCCATATATCCATGTAGCACCTGCCTTCTAGCCAATAGATGATATTGTTTTCTAAACACAGACAAAAATAATATGATCCTAAACCTTGTACCTAGGTAACTGTTGGGTCTCTGCCTATTACTTCTTCTCACGTAGTTTTCAGAAGTCTGTTCTGAGGAATTCTATATTATACTATACTATAATTTCTGGCATATCAGGGCCAAAGTATGGAAGTCATTCATCAGCTTGTTTCAGTTTACGTGCCCATGGTGTGGTCTGAGATCCCTAACTAGGAATAAATTACCTGCCATGTTCTAGGGTGAGTTCTGTGTGGCTTCTCCCATACACACTGCTTGTAAAACATACATCATAGTTGACTGCACTTTCCCTCGTGGGCTTCACATTGTGCTCATGAATGTATAATATATTGTGGAAGTTATAGTTTTAGTAACTGTCATTTTTAGGCTCTGATCCTTGTGCCCTCAAACTGTGGCTTGAAATTGTTCCAATGGCATGGTAGTAGATCAAAGTAGAGGCAGAGAGGAAGAAGGAAAGGAGGCAGGGGTGAAGGGAAGGAGACGTCTGCCCCTGTGTTACTGAAGTCTCCACATTCTGGCTATACCTTGGAAAAAAATGTCAACCCAAGCAGCAAGCTTCAGGACTCTCTATGGAAAAACATGTGAATTCTGTCAGCAGTCACAAGCAGAACAGGCAGGCTGTTGTGGCTGCCAGAGGAGGGATTTTATGTGGCTGGGATTTTACACAGCTGTTATTCGGTTATATTTAATAGCAACAACCTTCACCTGCACCTTTGAGCTCACTTGGACTTTAAATTTAACTTAATCTGAGGTTATATCAAGCCAGCAATGGAGTTAATGGATAAAACCGATTTGCTGAAATTATAACTTTTATTACCAAAAATAAGAGGTCACCCTGGGTTTACAGCAGTGTGTAATAAGGAAGGCAGTCTCCTGTCTCTCCACACATGTATTTTGATAACTTCAGATTCCAGCTATAAGTCCACAGAACAGGAAATCTGGCAAGATACCTCTCTGTCCCAGACTCTTCACATCTTTGCACCTGTTTTTCTTAGGCTTGTTCTTTCTCTTCTTTGTAATTTAATATTTCTCTCTCCTTTTCTCTTCCTTTCAATCTCTTGACTCTGCATTTTTATGGATGTTTCTTTTTCTTTTCTTCTATTTATTCCCCCTTTTAAAAGATTTTAAAATTTCTTATGTGAAATTTGACTCTGTGTGGATGTGCATGCTTATGCAGGGGCCATAGAGGTCAGAAGATGGTCTTGGATCCCTTGGAGCTGGAATTAAGGAAGTGGTGACCTACAACATGGGTCCTAGGACTTACCTCCAGTTCTCTACAAAGCAACAAGCATTCCTAAACATGGACCAATCTCTCCAGCCCCCTTTTACCTACTTCTTATCATTATATGTTCCCCTTACCAATTATTATGATGGACTTAAGAGGAATCATTCTGTGAACAGCTCTTTGTGTCCCCAAAGCACTGTGTCTAGAGAAGGGAGGTGTGCATATAGTTAAGAGGAGGAAAAACAGAAAACTAACAATGGATGCCATCTATTTCAAATGCAAAAATCATACAATGATGAAAGACCTCATGTCTCCCATATTCCTTTCCCTCCCTGTTTAACTTATAGCCTTTTTCCTTTTTCTGAAACTTACAGAGATTTAAGCGATTTCTTCAAGTAAAAAGAAAGATATGCTATAGCCAAGGAGTAATTTTGCAGAATGAGCTTTATTAGGCATAACAAAATAACGTTATTACTCTTCATATGCTATGGATTATCCTGGGAAAAAAATAAAAAAAGAATTCTACTCTCATGGGCTCTATAATGCTAGCAAGCTGTAGGAATCAAGTTTTGAATTATATATATATATATATATATATATATATATATATATATATATAATTCATATCACATTTTTCTGTGACATCATTTTTTACTGTTATTTTGTAGTGATTTGCCCAGTGGGAGGAAGTACAGAACTTTTTGAATTTTAGCATTGCTATCTTTTGTTTCCACAAGATCTGTGAATAGTTGGCTACAATTAGGCATATTGCGATTCTAAAGTCCACAGTGTGAACTTTCCACATTTAACTGGAGAATAGCCATCCTTGTGCTTCATCGCATTCATCCAAGCAAATAGATGTGATGTGATGGCGCAAAAGTTAAAGTGCTTACTTCCAGACAAGCCTGACAACCCTGGATCCCATGGTGGCAAGAGAGAACCAACTGACTCTTGAATTTGTCCTTTGACCTCCAATATGGACACCATGATGTGCAGCTCCCCCACCCCCCAGCACTCACACACTTCTCTGGCTCTACCTTGAGAGTTCTGAGGTTCAGATATAGGTCCTTAGACTTTGGGGCAATTCCATCTATCTGCTGAGCCATCTCACCTCACTGGCTTCTGCTGGTTCCACAACTGCCAAGACTCTATGCTTTATGGCACATTACCTAGATACCTTTGGAGGCAAATGACGGACAGTCTGAGTATGAACTATAGTCAGCTCCCACAATACTGATGTGTGGCCTAGTAATTGTTTTTATTAGAAAAAGGAAAGCAATAGAGCTCAGAGGCTAGGGGTTCTTACTACTCCTCCAAAGGACTAAGGTTCATATCTCTGCACCAACATCTGGTGACTCATAACAATCAGTAACTGCAGGTTCATGGAATCTGATGGCCTCTCTGGGCCTCTACAGGCAATGCACACATGAGAGACACATAAATTGATGTAACCATATACATAACCCATAAATAAATCATAAATAAAAATCCCAAATCTTTTCCTCATTTTTATGTGTAAAAGTACTTCACCTGCATGTATGTTTGCATAACATATGTGTCCCCCATTCTGACAGAGGCCAGAAGTGGGTGTAAGATTCCTGGAACTGGAGTTACAGATGGAAGTGCACTGCCATGTGCAAGAGCAACCAAAATCCTTAACCACTGCATCATCTCTCCAGCCTCAATGAATCTTTCCTTCTTTCGGCCCAATGCTTTTTTGTAAGGATTCTGTCACTCAATTTTTAGCAATATGAACTATAAGGAGGTTAAAAACACAAAACATACTGATACAATTTAAGTTTAAGAGACCATCTCATTTCTCACACCAGCCAACAAAGCAAATATCTCAGCTTTCAATATAAATCAACTAGTTCTTCTGGAAAGCACAGAATATTCCATTCACAAATGGTGCCCAGACACTTCTGGTTCTTTCAGGGAGTCTTGACCTGTTCCCTGTGCTATTTTTTTCCTTTCTCTAGTGTGTTTACTCTTTATGATATCTACACAATCCAATTTTCTCTCCACACCTTCCTCAAAGCTGGAGCTCTACAGCTGAGGAATAACTTGACATCTGTATTTGTTTTGCTAATACATGTTTTAAACCAAATATGTTCCTCGCTGAACTCATGTCTATGACAGGCTCTAGCTGAGTTTTTGCAATTTTTGTTTTGGTAAGAGGATTCAGAAGTGTATGGGAAATCTTTTGGCTGTTTCATCGTTCTTGTTTTATTTCAGGTTCTTTAGATACAGGGATTTAAGTCTCAAAATATTCTGATGATGTCTGGCTGGGCTGTGGGTCTAACAAGTAAGTGACAAATTGCACTTCCAAGACTCGGGAGAAAAGATAAAATGTAAAGCTAGCAGATGACATTAACAATAGCTAATTCATGCTAAATATGGTCCCACACCAGAACCCCAGTACTTGTGAGGCTGGAATATTGGCTTGAGTTTGTGGTCAGTTAGGGTTGCATAGTGACTTTGACACCAACTAGGGCTACAGAGCAGGACCCTACCTGACCTCCCCCCTTGAAAAAAAGCTGTCAAACAAATACAAAAATTCAGTTGGTGGTTCAGTGATGAGAAGCAGCTGAATGGACATCACAGTATCTATTTTATCATCGGTAGGTGGTTTCTTGTTTATTACTTCAAATTCTTAAATGATGATTGATTTTGCTATGTACCATTATCATTCTACCATCGCTCTTGAAAGAGGCAATAATTTCACTCAATACAAATAATATATCCTCTTAGCTGTCCTTCAAAATCTGCCTGCTATGCTTATCGAATTTTTTCTATAACAAATTATCCACAGCTGACTTTAAATACTAAAATGAAACTACACCACTACATTTCTTAAATCTCTGGAGGTGAATCCTCAAATCTACAACACACTTTCCAAAATATAGTGTAATTTTGATTGTAACAGCCTTTTTACTTACTTCTCTTAAATGTAACCCCAGTTTATTTTAGCTGCAAGATATCAGAGTTCTGAGAACAGTTTCTTCTGCCCATAGGGTTTTGTGCTTTGTACTGTTTCCAAAATACGTTGCTTAATTTTAAATGAATTTTAATACTCATCTTCCTCTTACTTCCTAGACTATAGTTGAGGCACCAACTTCTGCCTCCATTTTGCTTTTGTGCATTTCTTTTTTGCAATATGTATGTGTCTGAGTGTGGTTGTGTTTATGAACTTAACCCTTCAAATATTTTACAACCTATAAGCCTGTGAAACTCCCGGAGGATGGGGAAACCTCATCTCCTTCAAATTTGCTACTCTCTCTCCCTTCTCTGAAACTCCTTAAGACAAGCTTAGAGCTCTGTAAACACTTGTCAAGGAAAACTGCAAGCATGCCATGTGCCTGTGGGATGTAGAGAGAAAGCTAGAAGTATTGCAGGCATGCTAATCTAAGCTCTTTGAGACCCCTGCTTATTTTATAACATGGGTAATGAGTCTGAAGATTTTTCATTCTGTTAGAAAGCTTCTGATGGAAAGTACTAAATACAAACCTATTAAGAATAAGAATGACCTACTAGATACTGTGAAGCTACTACTCTAGGGTGCTTCTCTCAGCCATTTGTGTATTAACTTCTTCATCTTCATGCAAATTAAAACATACTGAGGCTGGCGATGTGGCTCACAGGTTAAGTGCAATTGCTGCTTTTGCAGAGGACCTGAGTTAAATGCCCAGTACCACAAGGTGTTTCACAATCACCTCCAGGGAACTGAATGCCACTTCTGGCTCCTAGTACACAAACACTCAAAGTGTGCATATATGCATGTATGTGTGCTTACACACACAAAAACACACACACACAAACACATGCATACACATAAAAATAAAGTAAATCTTTATAAAAAGAGACTATTATTGCTAAACGATTTGTTTGAAGAAATCGAAATTCAATAAAGTTAAGTCACTAACCTAAGACCCTGAACAAATAATGCAGAAGCTAGAGTTCAGGTTCATATTCACATTTGATGTTTAAGAATGTGAGTTTCCTATTTAAAGAGGAGCATTTAAATAGAGCTCTGCTGTCTTTCAGATAGGGGATCTAAAGGATATTCTCTAATGCCACTGGTTCTGTGCACTTTTCCTTGGAATTGGGTGCTTCCAAAAGAAACTGCCTCTCCCAGCTGTTCTGAACGTGGTATAGTTATGATGGGGAGTGAGGAAGCCATTATATCTACCCCCTACGCCACTGAGTTTATAGATTTGCTTCAAGCAGAAGAAACAAAAGTTAAATAAAGTTATAAGAAATAAAAGTAAATGCTTAGTTTATGTAAATGAAAAGTACAACTGTTTGGTTGGGTCCTGGCAAAATTCAGAGCCTTAATGATGTTTGACAGGGCTGTATTATCACTAGTGAGAGTTTTATCATAAAATAGATCCCAGTTTGACCTCAGACAGCAGAAAACTGGAGAAAGAATAATTCATTCTCAAAACCAGCAATCACATTCTGAGGAAGCATTGCTGTGGGATGGTCTGTATGTCAAATTGCTCTGACTTGTCAATAAATAAAACACAGACTGGCCAGTTGCCAGGCAGGAAGTATAGGTGGGCCTAACAGAGAGGAGAATTGGGAAAACAGGAAGGTGGGGGGAGTCACTGCCAGCCGCTGCCATGACAAGTAGCATGTAAAGATGCTGGTAAGCCACAAGCCACATGGCAAGGTATAGATTTATGGAAATGGATTAATTTAAGCTATAAGAACAGTTAGCAAGAAGCCTGCCACAGCCATACAGTTTGTAAGCAATATAAGTCTCTGTGTTTACTTGGTTGGGTCGGAGCGGCTGTGGGACTGGCAGGTGACAGAGATTTGTCCTGACTTTGGGCAAGGCAGGAAAACTCTAGTTATAAAACATGTTCTTAGATTTACTATTTGGAAGGATTTTGATCAAGTAGCAGTCATGGTCAGTGTGCAATAATAATGTGGTGTCCATAAGAGCTAACTAGGAAGAATAGAAAAGCATGAATGAGGCTGGTGTATGATCAACAAAGACATGGCCACTAACTATTGTCTGCAACACTGTGGAATTCCAATAAGAACAAAACCAATAAGAAAATTTGAACACAATTGAGAGACGATGAATGGTAGATTTTGTTGTGTATGGGGTGGTGGTGGATGTCTTGTTGGGTACAGATGTCCCAGGAGGCCAAGAGAGGATGTCAGATTCCCTGGAGATAGAGTGAAAAGTATTGTGAGATGCATGATATGTTTGTTGGGAAATGAATCCAGTTCTTCTGAAAGAATACCTAGTGTTCTTCACTATTGAGCCTTTCCCCGACTCTGATTTAGTGGCTTTATACTACTTTTGATGCCTGTTTGCAGTATCTATTAATGTTAGGAACTGAGAAGATAAAGGTTTCTGACAGAAGGCATTTCCCCATGAAACTATGCCAACCTTTTATTTCTATCATTGCCCTCAGGATTCATATGAAGCATCCAGTCGCTGGTTAGATGCAGAAGTATTGCAACATTTGGAAATGTATATGCTAATTGAATTGTTGAAAACACTCTACAATTTAATGAAAATAGAAGCTTTGTCTGATTGCATGGGTGGGGTTACTGTGCTATGGAAGCTTATCTTGAAGCCTTGAGAGTTAATGCACAAAATGATTTCAATATCCAGATACAATGTGCACTGTTTCCGTCAGTTGTGTTACTTAAGCTGGTTCATCAGAACCCTACAAGAATGGTAAAGAAGGATAACACAGTAGTTAGAGGGATTTATATGCACACAAGTAAAACTTCATCCTCCCAAACCTCGCAATACTTTAAAGTTCTCAGACTTGGAAAGACCTCTGGAAACAGAAGCCTAAGGGAAATGCCTTCATGTCTCCATGTGACACCTCAACTTTAACTGAATTACCCTTGGAACTCAGTTTCTTTGTGTGTCAAAGAGGTAGGGATTAATTTTTTAAAAGCTAACTTTTACCCACCTACAGAATTTCACATCTTAATTTTCAATTGGAAATAATCTGCTTTAGTCCCCACCAGAGAATACAGAAAATGAGAATTATTGAATTAACAAAAACAACATGCAGCATTCCTAGATCTCTTTGTTCCATTCTGATAATCCACTGGATCAATACTTACACTGTCTGTAAACCTCCTAGAATAAGGCTTGACCATAGTTTTGAAATTTCAGAAATCATTGTTTGAATGATGATCTTTACTTAAAAAATAAAACATATCATTTTCTTCTTGCTTGTGTTAAAGTCACACTTCAGATTTGGTGTGGCTAAACGTATCTGCTTTATGAATAAAGAGTCTGAAGACATCCTCAATTTGGTCACACTTAACATTACATCATAGCAATTAATTTATTTGTTTTTCTTTATTGATCTAACATTTATTTGGCCCATGTTATTTTCTAAGGTTTGATAGTTAAAACACTTCCATCTAAATTTTGTAATTCAAATTTGCTTTGAGGGATTCTAAACCAACAACTACCTCCTGGTTATACAAGCAGGATTTAAAACAGAAAATGCTCTCATTTATCCTCCTAATATTTCCAATAAAAGGCAAGCTGAAAATATTGATTTCCATTTCTGTTGCATGTGCACACACATAGACTAAATCATTTTACCAATAAAAATCTACCTCCTCTTCCTGTGAGTTTTACAGTCAGAAGGAAACCTGCTCAGGAGTACAGGAAAAAAAAAGACAGTTTCCTATCCCTTTCTTAAAGATCTCAGGACAGACAGATGGAAGATGTATACATTTCAACTAACCAGCAGATGGTGCTTTCTGTAATAAAGTTATGAGTTCTCTTCAATATCCCCTCTCTGTAGAGTTTTCTTTTTAATAAAACTATCCAGAAATTTGACAAGGTGATATTTTCCCATGACATGAGCAAAGTCTATATATTTTATTGTTATTAACCTGTGTTCTTACAAAGCCCAGTGCGGCTTATCAAATATCAGCACTTATCAAATAGTGAGAGAGGTGAGATAGGAAGGAACCTGGAGTTAGTTTAAGAAAGGATACCTCAACAATGTGTTTCAAAAGTTATATGCGTGTGTAGTTCAAGTAAACAACCAACATACTTCTTATTACAGATACATTCATAGTTATTGTCTTAACTCATGTTCTCTTTATGACACACTTTCTTTCTATATTATTTTAAATATTAGCGATTGGGTAAAATTACAATAATATAAGAAAATCTTAGTGTCTTAAAACTATATTAATCTTTTTCTTTGTTTTGTCATGGCTTCCATTTTTCTTCTGTCAACTTCATAGCATATACTTTCCTGACTTATTCCTTTATAGTTTTCTTAGGAATTAATATATGAGAATGTGAAAATAACACTAGGCAGCATTTTGATAATAATCATAAATTCAAGTACATATATTTTAATAACATTTTTCCTTTGAAATGTTCATATATTTATACAATATAGTTTGAGCATATGTATCCTCCACTATCTCCAGTACCTCCACTCTCTTTCCCTCCCAAATCCACATCCACTTAATTATTAATAACTGAGTTCAGTTAGTGCTACCCATGTGCTCAAAGGTATATGGCCATGTGGCATCTGAGCAGTGGCCACACCCCCAAGGGAGAGTGCCTCTCCTTCTCTTACCAAGCATAACCAATAATTTCTCCAATGAGGGGGGAGCCTGTAGAATTCTTAGCAGGCTGGTCCTGTGCAGGCTGAGTGCATTGGCCATGTCACCTGGAAGTCATGGTACCACAGTTCTTCTCATCACTGCTGTTAAACTCCTTCTGTCCTCTCATGTGCAACGTTCTCCAAGCCTTGGATTATGAGAGTTTGAGATGACCCATCCACTGGGCACTCAGTGCTTTTTAATGTTCCACACTTTGAGCAGCCATGAATCTCTAATATATATATATATATATATATGTGTGTGTGTGTGTGTGTGTGTGTGTGTGTGTGTGTGTGTTTGTATGTATATAATTAAAGAAGTCACACAGGAAACTTGTGTTAACTTGATTTTTGTAAAAGATTGCTCAGAACACCTTTGAGATCATCCGAGTGTAATGGATGAAAAAGTCATATTTACAATTTCAGAAAGACTTCCATTTTCTCACATAACCAGGTTCTAAGAGGTGGGGCTCCCTTGTAGGAAACGTAGGATGCACACAAAGCTAACCTACTGGCGTTGGCAGACTGAAACATGAGAAACCACTGTTACTTTCAGAGCTATTTTTACGCTTCTGTCTCTTGTTAAAATGCCATTAGGCCTGTGTGTTATAGTTATCATTCTGGTACTTTCCATGTTGAACCTAAAGAGATTTAGCAGGACTGACATCAATATAAAACACAGTAGGAAATAAGGAACAGAGTAACAACTTCTGGGAAAGTTGAAAGACAACAAAGGAAAGAAGGCAGAGGGGAAAGAGAGAACCCTAGGTCCAGGATAACTTTCTATAAAGAAAAATCAGGTGCTGGTTAAAAGTCTGACCTTTCCCTTTGCACATTTTATTGAAAGTTTATGTAAAAGGAGTTCCCCTTTAAGTAGGCATTGCTGAAGAAGCAAGCCTGCTGACCTTCATACATAAATTCCAAGCTCACAAGCTTTAACATTGAATTTCCCAGAGTAAAAGCAAAGATGAATTTACAGCTTTGGGAGTGAACAGAACATCTTCCTCCCACAATCAGTTTCCATTTCAGCATCTCCAGCATCTGTGCGTCAAGATTATTTCAGAATATAGATGTCTTTACTGTTGAAATTCAGTTGTGAATTGCACCAAAACTGCTGCTTTCATGTTTCCTTCTGTCACATTTAGGGACATTTGTAAACATCTATCTACTAGAAAGTCTGATACCCCTAATTGATCTATTCTCCACTCTTCTAGGCACAAACCTGAGTTTGAAGTGCAACTGGCAAGATGGCTACATCCCTGGGTCTCTGAATGATGGTTTTGACAGATATCAATAGAAGAGGAGATAGTTTATTAATGGAAAGAAACAAAGGAACTTGGATACTGACCAGGGCTGAGCCTAGGTCCAAACCAGAGCTACTTGGGTTCCTTTTATGGGTCATTTACATATGCTTCATTCTTTCTTTACAAATTTGTTTTGTTACAAGTAGGCAACGGTCAGTCAGCTTCTGTTCCTCTGCCATTAGGGTTTTTTTTTTTTTTGTTTTTTGTTTTTTTTTCACATTAATCTTGATACCTCTGTAATCACTCTATCTACCCTATTCTCCTACTTCACCTTGGCACAAGAATAGAAGACGTAAAACCAAGCTGTAGCAAGTCTTTCTCTGTCCCACCAATCATCTCCCAAATAATGACACAGAGACTTAGTATTAATTATGAAAACTTGGCCTTTGGCTTAGGCTTGTCTCAAATAGCCATTATAACTTAAACTAACCCATTTATATTCATCTGCATTTTGCCTCATGGCTTTTTAACCTTCCTTTCATTCTGTGTGTCTGAATCCCTCAACTCGCTCTAGGTCTTGTTGGTGTCCCTCTTGCACATAGAATCACCCTGAGTTCCTTTCTTTTTTCTGGAAGTCCCACCTATCCTGACTAGCTATTGGCCATTCAGTTTTTTATGATACTAATCACAGCAACACACCTTCACACAGTATATAAATATCCCACACAAACCAGGCCAAAACTAGTTACAAGCTCTCTGAAACTTTGCTTCCCTGCTGACATATTAAAGGATAGATATTTAAGTTGAGTCAATAGCAGGAAGGATTTGGCTGTTATTTAATTTCCATTGAAATTCAGGGCAGGCCCTGTAGTAATACAGGCATATTTTAATATGTACCCGTTAAAACGAACATCAGTCCATTAAATCAACCCATTTAAAACATTTTATTTGCCTTTATAGTATTTGAAATAAGAGGGGTTAAAATGTAAAAAATACCTTGCTGGGTTTTTTTGCAAGAAGGGTCTAGGGAGAGGAGATAGACAGAGACAGAGAGACAGAGACTAGAGAGAGAGAAAAATATGTGTGTGTGTGGCACTGTAAGGAGGCAGAGGAGGACAACCTAGAGAACTGTTGTGTTGGTCTTCACCCCATTCTCTTGAGATAGAAGCTCCCACTGAACAAGCAATACGATGACAGCCAGCAAGCCAGAGATCCTCCCATTTCTGTCATATCAAAGCTGCATGCTGGTGGCCATACCAACATTCCTTTTTAACCTGGATACTTGGGACTAGAGCTCAGGTCCTCATAAATGTATAGGAAGCACTCTTTCAGAAGAAGCCATTTCCCCAGGCCCATGCCTTGCTTTCCTTAATGTTAATTACTGATCAGACATCACATGAATTTGAGTTATTGAACACAAACATTTCAGGATTACCCCATTCCAGAATTTACCATGACAGATCCGAGAATATAGCCTGCCCTGAAAAACAAGAGTGTGACATTGATGAACAGTGTCCTATAGCTAATTTAAAGAATGTACTTGCACTGGCCCAACATCGCTTTTGTGATGCTTTTACCAAAAATCTAGGATACTTTAGTGTAGCTAGAGTTTTCCTGCCTGGCCCACAGTCAGGACAAATCTCTCTCCCTGCCAGTCCCTCAGCTGCTCAAACCCAACCAAGTAAACACAGAGAGACTTATATTTCCTATAAACTGTATGGCCATGGCAGGCTTCTTGCTAAATGTCCTTATATCTTATATCAACCCATCTCTATAATCTATAAGTTGCCAAGTGGCTCGTGGCTTACCAGTATCTTAACATCTTCTCATGGTGGTGGCTGCCAGTGTCTCTCTGCCTCAGCCTTCCACTTCCCAGAATTCTCCTCTTTCCTTGTCCTGCCTATACTTCCTGCCTCACTACTGGTCAATCAGTGTTTTATTTATTAACCAATCAGAGCAACACATTTAACAGACAGAACATCCCATAACATTTTAGCTTTGAAAAATGTCAGATTAAAAACAAAGTATGTTGTACAAATAACTGACAAGTATTGATCAAAATTATTTGAAAAGTATGTTGAGACCATGATTGGAAAAGGCTCAGGGACAAATAGCCAAAATAGTGGAAACACATGAACTATGAACCTATCGCTGAGGAGCACCCAACTAGATCGGGCACTCTGGATAAGTGAGACAGTCCATTAGCTTGAACTGTTTGGGAGGCCCCCAGTCAGTGGGACTGAGGCCTGTCCTTAGTGCATGAGTTGGCTTTTTTGGAGCCTGGGGCCTATGTTGGGACACTCTGCTCAGCCTGTGTGAAGGGAGGAGGGCACTGGACCTGCCTTGACTGAATCTACCAGGCTGAGCTGAATCCCCAGGGGAATCCTTGAAATGGAGGAGATGGGAATGGGGGGTGGGTTGGAGGAAGGGTGGGGAGGCAGGAGGAGGGAGGACAGGGGAATCCGTGGCTGATATGTAAATTAAATTAAATTATAAAATAAATAATAATAATAATAATAATAAAAAGAATAAAATCCTTATTCTAGGGTTTTATGTGTCTTAATATGATTATTTGAAATAAATTTCAACTTAGAAACAAAAAAACAAAAAGAAAATATTAAGATAAAGTCTCAGAAACTGTTATGACTTGGAGAAACATAAGGAGATATGATAGAACAATGTAATCTATCATACTGGATCAGATCTCAGATCTTAAAGGTTAATTAGTGATCTAACTGAAAAAAAGCCATAACAATATTTTACTAGATTAGTTGAAAACATTGAATCAAAATTAGCTCATGATATAATATTCCTTTCTTTCTTTTGTTCTTTCTTTCTTTCTCTCTCTTTCTTTCTTTCTTTCTTTCTTTCTTTCTTTCTTTCTTTCTTTCTTTCTTTCTTTCTTCATTTCTTCCTTCCTCCCTCCCTCCCTCCCTCCCTCCCTCCCTCCCTCCCTCCCTCCCTCCCTCCCTCCCTCCCTCCCTCCCTCCCTCCTTTCTTTCTTTCTTTCTTTCTTTCTTTCTTTCTTTCTTTCTTTCTTTCTTTCTTTCTTTCTTAATTTGTGTTCACTGCTATTTTTGCCTGCATATACATCTGTGAGAGGATGTCAGATTCCCTGGAGCTGAAGCTACAGACAGTTGTGAGCTGCCATGTTTGTGATGGGAATTGAACCTGGATCCTCTGGAAGAGCAGCCAGTGCTCTTAACCACTAATCCATCTCTCCAGCCCTAGTTCATGATTTCCACATGCATGAAACTTTTCATAAGTCTAATATTTCATATACAATGTTATAAGAGGAAAAACATCAATTATGTGTCAATAGCCATAACACTCGGGATTCTACAGAAGCCAATAAAATTTACCCTAGCTTTCAAGTATCATTCTTGCAGATTGTCATGTCAGTTAAGCTTCTAATGGGAGTGTTCAGAACGCATCAACATCCTGTAAGATATTACACATGTCCAAATTAAAATTAACACTTCTGTACACTGAAAAGAAAAATGCCATACAAATGAATCAATAATACCTCTTTAAAAAACAAATTAGATTAAACTATAAAATGTCAAGTCACAATGATAATAAACAAAGAGATTATTAGATTTGGACTCTACCCCTTGAAAAGTTTCCTTCTATTTTCCAGGTGTCATTTTAATTTTCATCAGGAAGATAATGTGATCTTCATTTGACCCACGGAAGCACAGGGTCTCAATTTGCTGCTTCATAGAGTTTTCAGGTAGAAAATATTTAATTTGAGCTGCCTGAATTTCTCCACAAAAGCCCTATTTAACTGTATAAAGCCTTCTCATTTTTTCCTACTGATTCAGAATATGCACATGTTTTAACCAAAAGAAAAGCATAAGGAATTTAAAATAAAATCTCCCTTTAGAGACAAAAATTACAACAGAAAACTTTTATATTTTGAGTAAATAAAATCCTCTACAGAGGATAGAGTAAATCATTCCATGAACTTATCTTGAGTCTGTTCTTAGGTCAGATGACTTTTTTTTTGTTTTTGTTTGTTTTATAAATCAGCAAGCAATGGGCAGTTCTAGGCATATTTATGTATCTGGAAGAGAATTTAACCATTCTATTAATTGAGAGTCAGACATGTGACTGACCTCCCACCCTCCGTTGAGACTGTACCGCTACAGTGAGTTTGCACCACCTATTATAGAAACACCAATTAAAACCCAAATGATGAAATATACAACATGGGAGGATGGGCTACTCACATGGAAAAGCCTTGTGATCATAAAATAAGGTGAGAAATCATATGTTTGTTAGGAGATAACAGAATTTAAGGAATTAAATGAAAAATGATGATAAAAAGTTCTATGTATTGTTTAAAGAGAATGAGAAAATGGTGTGGAAATACACAATCTCTATGAGTGATAAAGGATAATGATCTTTTTTAACTAGATGGTGATTACCAACAGGTCTACTTGTATCACATTTATGGCTTTTTAATCATTCCTTATAAACGATAACAAGAGGTACAGATTACAAATAGATTTCATATTTTATAGCATGTATCCTAATTTGCTTCTTTCATACTATGTGGATGACAACACACAAAATATACTATCTTCAATTACGTATTTTATCATGAAAATGTTCTAAACTAACCAAAAATTCTTAAAAGCTGTTCTAGACATGTATCTAATATATTTCATTGTATATAGATTTTAAAAAGTTGTTTCCTATAGTTTTATTTCTTTTGTAAGTTTCAACTTCTCATTATTGGAAACAAATCTACAAATAAAAACATAAGGTAATTTACCAATGCTGAACTTTTGATATAGATTCCTGCATGTGTTTTGACAGACTGTCTTTCAGAAAACAATAGACGTTTATGTCTACTCTTTATGATTTGTCCAACAAGCAAGTCTGCAGGACCGTTCATTAATGTGCTGGTACATTGTGTGTTAGTTAACAATTTATTGTAGCTTCAACTTACTTTATATGTTTATTTTGTGTGTTTACTGGGATATTCTCGCAATTGCTTATTGAATCTCTTAGAAGGTATTTTTGCTTCAGTTTCACTGAGCTTCATTCCTTATAGTGTTGACCTAGGTCATTTCCTTTGATCTAGACAACAGGCTATTGGCCAGATGTTTGAAATTCACTTTTACAAATTGGAAAATTAGTTGGGTGTGGCATAGCACTTGGGAGGCAGAGAAGAGAGGATCAGATCCAAGTCAGCCTGTACTTTGTGAAACTATCTCAGAAAACCAAACTAAAAGCCAAACGGCCAGGAGAACAACAAAACAAACTGGAAAATTGAGATTTAAAATCATATACCATGTCCTGTGCAAGGACAGAATCACTGTTTGGCTGTTAAAGAAAGCCGTAACACTAAGGAGATAAAAAGATATCCAGCAGAGGCAGAGCAAGAGCCTGCCAGGGCTAGATTCCTTCTTTCAATGATGATGATGATGATGACAATGATGATAATAATGACTAGAAGATTTTTTTTTTTTTTTTTTTTTGGTTTTTCGAGACAGGGTTTCTCTGTGTAGCTTTGCGCCTTTTCCTGGAACTCACTTGGTAGCCCAGGCTGGCCTCGAACTCACAGAGATCCGCCTGGCTCTGCCTCCCGAGTGCTGGGATTAAAGGCGTGCGCCACCACCGCCCGGCTAGAAGATTTTTTAAAAGATTTCAGATTTGCCAGCAGTCTTTTGTGGGGGTATCTTTGTGGATTTCTGTGGGCCTCTTTAGCACTTTGTTTCTTCCTTTTCTCATGTGGTCTTCATTTACCATGGTCTCCTATTCCTTGTTCTCCCTCTCTCTTCTTGATCCAGCTGGGATCTCCCGCTCTCTTTCCCTCGACCCTCGCAGTTCATTGCTCCCACTCATGTCCAGGCTGTTCATGTAGATCTCATCCATTTCTCCGTCATTGGGTGATCCCCGTGTCTTTCTTGGGGTCCTGTTTTACAGGTAGCCTCACTGGTGATGTGAGTAGCAGTCCAGTCATCCTTGTTCCACATCTAATATCCAGCCGGGACTGATCTACTCTGGTGATGGGATGGCCAATCCTAATAGTTGTACCAGAAACCCCATCCAAGGACTGAGGAATCTGAATGCAGACATCCACAGCTTGGCCCCCAGGTGGAGCGCTGGGAGTCTAATTAGCGAGAAAGAGGAGGGTTTATATGAGCGAGAATTGTTGAAACCAAGGTTGGATAAAGCACAGGGACAAATAGCCAAACGAATGGAAACACATGAACTATGAACCAAAGGCTGAGGGGCCCCCAACTGGATCATGCCCTCTGAATAGGTGAGACAGTTGATTGGCTTGATCTGTTTGGGAGGCATCTAGGCAGTGGTACCAGGTCCTGGGCTCTCTGCATGAGATAGCTGTTTGAAACCTAGGACTAATACAGGGAAGCTTGGCTCAATCTGGGAGGAGGGGACTGGACCTGCCTGGACGGAGTCTATCAGGTAGATCTCAGTCCTCAGGGGTGGCCTTGATCTGGAGGTGGTGGGAATGGGGGTGGCCTGGGGGGAAGGGGAGGGGGCAGGAAGGGGGAGAACAAGGGAATCTGTGGCTGTTATGTAGAACTGAATGGTATTGTAAAATAAAAGAAAAAATAAAAAAAGAAGTTTATTATAGAGAAACACAGTAAAAAAAAAAGATTTCAGATTTATTGGAGTCATAGGCCATCTATATTTATTAATTAACATCATACAAGTGAAAGTAAAGACTCAAACTGTGTTCAGGTCAGAAAGTGGTTTTATAGTTGAGAGCAAGGCTCCAGGCAGACTTTTGCTCCTTTGGCCTCAGGAAAAGTAGTTGGAAGTTCCCTACCCTGATTATATTTAAAAGATAGTTCCTAGAGCCTTGAGAAGGACAGCCATGGGTTGTAAAACCTGAAAGAGGCTTTTAAAAATATTTACATCTCAAAGGGCAGAGAAAGGATTTACAATGACATTACCTTTACCAAAGTAATTGTTGAAAATAGGGAGGTCAGAGTTCTCCAGTCAGGACTGATCCTCTTTGATGCTCTGTCTTGCTGAGGGGGAGAATTAGACCTTTGGGATAACTCACAATAACCAGCAGCATTCAGAAAGGATCTGGTAGTAGATATTATGGCCATGACCTTTCAGCAAACAAGTCTTGATTTATAATTTGGTAAATGTAATGATACTAGAAGCTTACAATATAATATTAGTATTAAATGAGAAAATATTCTAGCCGTTTCTGTATGCTGTGTGAATGTGTCACTGTTCTAATTGACAGTGAATTTTAAAGATCCTTTTGAAATCAGCAGCATATAAATAACATTACAAATTTCAAGTTAATAAAAATATGTATATATACACATATATGTGATGCATGTGGGGGGTATGTGGGGGCAGGGGAGAGTGTTTGTAATTCAAACATACCTCCACTACCACTGAAATCTCCCTCTGAATTCCTTTTGGCTCAGAGTTCTTTGTGATCTGCACAGACAATTTGGGTGAGACACACCCAGTGTACTTGACACAGGTTTTCACAGAGTAGAGGACAGTGTCCTCTCCAGGAAGGAGAGAGGAATGATGCCAAAGGAGGAAGCTTTGTTGTAATTTCCGTTTCAGGCTGGCGCTCTGTAATTCCTAACCCTGCTGGACAGAAAACTTTGCTGTCCATGTTCAGCAAAAAAAGCACCTAAACTGGCTCAGTTGACTTTATTTTTTTGTGTTTCAGTGTTTGAATATTGCCCCATTAGCATTTGAAGCTTAAAAAACAAAACAGTTTATTGGTTTCTCTTTTCTGTGTTGATTATTTACCTGAATGCATACACTGTATATGTACATGTCGTTGTGCTAGCTTGGTGTCCTTGAACTCATATCCTCTGCTAGAGTGGTAAGGTCTCTTTCTTAACTGTTGAACCATCTCTTCATCCCTTCTCTTAGCCATTTTATGATTTTAGGAAAGCCATGCCACATCTCTTTCTTTTTTAGAGTTAATTTAATTGTTTATTTTTTTAATGATTTTAAAAATCTAGTTTAGATGATGCTCATTGAATGCCTGATTTCCCTTGAATTTGACAAGATTTTATGAAAACTTAAGGTTTAACTAATAACTTGAAAATGATAGCCTGTTTAATTATCATCTAGATAATTGTATGTAACTCAAATCATCAGCTGCTTTTAATTAAAGGGAAAATAAATAAAGCAATATGTTTATGTTAACAAATGAAAAATAAATCAAGAAGATTTTTTTTTGGGTTTTGAATTTTAGATTTACTTTTTTTTTTTTGGATTAGAAATTGAACTACAGCCTGGAGTATGTGGGTGTGCACTCTATCACTAAGATGGCCCCAGCTCCACAAATTTCAGAGTTTGAAACAGAAGTCCAAAGTAGATAATTAAAACTGTGCCTACAGATCTAAAATTATTTGCTACTGTCAATAAAATAAAATTGCCTTTACATAATTTTGTTGCCATTTTGTTGATGTGGCTGAATCAAATTCAATAGCAGCATTTATCCCCTATTGAAACAACCAAGAGTCCAGAAAGGGCTGAAATACCTCAGGAATAAGCAGGTCAACTGTATATCATTAGGAAACTTCAAGCGACACCTAATTAACAGTAAGAGAGAAATTATACACAGCTTTAGAAAATACAGACTGCAAAGAAATGGAGGGATAAACTGATATTTAGGACAAGGGATGGGGCAGAGAAATGAATGGAAGTCATATAACCTTTCAAAGACACGGGGCTTTTTACAGTGTTTGATGGCTGAGGGTATGGTGAAGGATCTGAAACTCATCCACACTCTCTGGAGACTCCAGTCTCTCCAGAGAAAAGAAAATAATATATTATACATCTTCTAGTCAATTTTGGAAGAACAAAGAGAAAAAATGGAATTAGGCGGGGAGGGGGAGTAGGGAGGGGGTGCAGAGGGGGGATCTGCTTGTCTCATATCTAAACAAGACAGCCAGAGTAAGTTAAACAAAAATTGACCATTCCCATTCATTAATTTATTATACCCTTCTAAGTATTTTTAACTTTTTATTATAATTTAATTTGCTCTCTCTCTCTCTCTCTCTCTCTCTCTCTCTCTCTCTCTGTGTGTGTGTGTGTGTGTGTGTGTGTGTGTGTGTGTGTGTGTGTGTGTGTGTGAGCACATACATAGCATTGTTCTCATATGGCCAGAGGACAAGTTTCAGTTGATTTTTTTCTTCTGCTATGTGGGTCTTAAACTCACATCCTCAGAACTAGTGGTCAGAGCCTTTATCCACTGAACCATCTTACAGGTCCAACTCTTTTAAGTTTTTATGAAATTTTATTCTGTAAGAGAGATGAAAATCCCAAAGATTTTATATCTTTGGATTTTGTTTAATTTTCACCTGTGTCTGATTTACACCTTGAGCTTATAACTGAGTGAGCAAAACCTTTCTAAAAGTCTCTTCAAAGGGCTTCTACTCATTGGGTTTTTGCTGGGAGTTCTTAGCAGCAGCACTGATAGTCACCATCCCATTCTACATCACTGACTTTATCATCACAAATGAGGTTTTTATACATACTGTGAGGCTGGAGGAGACTGAGCAGTGGTTGCAAAGATTTGCACCAATTTAGGTTTCCAACACCCATGTCAGATGGCTCTCAGCCTTCTATGACTTCAGCTCCAGGGGATCCAATACCCACTTCTGTCCTTTTTCACACACAGATGGCATACACACTTCAGGGCCCCCACACATATACATAAATAAAGATATAAATATATCTTTAAAAAAATGCTTCATAAATGTTGACCATTCTATGTTCAAAACAATTTTATAATAGAGACAGGCAACAGTCTCCTACAATTTAATGACATGCAAATGAGGGGCTTAGTGATGTGTAAATGCTAATAGGGCTCACTACACCTGTTCCAGACACTTTTCAATCCTCAAAGATTAAGCCCTTTATTCCCCTTCAGCACTGAGCCTTTGGGTGCCCTCTATTATGCAATTTTTCTCTAGACCCAGATTCCGCTTTACCTCTTAAACCAGCAGAAAGCAAAACTTGTTAAAAAACAAACAAACAAAAAACAAAAGTCATAGGCTTTTAAGCTTTTAGTTTCTACCTTGCAGTATAGCATGCTAATTTAGGGAAATGTTTTAAGGATTAATTTGAATTCAAGGGGTCCAAGTAATTTAACAAAATAGATCACAGTAACCTCAAATAATATTGCTATCCTTAACACCTTTATTAAAAACAAAACAAAACAACAACAAAAAAAAAAAACAAGACAGAGTCAAAAGCTTAAATTCACATTCAACATGAAGTGACTTCTATAAGATTTAAATGTCTGTCAAATATTTTTGCAGTTTTTGTTTATGCAAATTTTTTGTCCAAACAAAGGTTTAAAGATATACCTACACATGTATGCATGCAATAGCAATTAGTGGAAAAGTAGGCTGTGATTTTGAAGGAAAGCAGGGAGAGGTATATAGGAGGATTTAGAGAGTGGGAAGGGAAAGAAGAAATGTTTTAATCATATTAAAATCACAAAATAAAAAAAAGATAGAAAAACAATATGTATTTACATGCAGGTATATATTTTATGTTAACACATACCTGCATAGAGATGCATCCACACTATGGTGGTTTGAAAGAAAATGGTTCCCATAGACTCATAGTAGGTGTTGCTTTGTTGGAGGAAATGTGTCACTGTTCTCTTTTTGTTGCCTGGGAATCCAGATGTAGAACTCTCAGCTACTTCTCCAGCACCATGTCTGCCTGTGTGCCGCCTCCATGCTTCCTGCCACGATCACAATGGACTAAACATATGAAACTATAAACTAGCCTCAATTAAAAGTTTTCCTTTTTTAAAAGTTGCTGTGGTCATGGTGTCTCTTCACAGCAATAAAACCCTAACTAAGATACACACATACCTATATAATATATTTTCTGGATGTGTATATATTTCTTTAATGTCTATTGTCATGATTTCCCTGTGTATATATGTGTATGCATGTTTGGGTGTATGAAAGTATATATGTACCCATGGAGGAATATAGGTATGGAGGCCAAGGACAACCTTGGTTGTCATTCTTCAGGAACTATGCTGTCCAGGCTGGTTTCTGAACAAGGATCTCTTGCTGATCTTGAATTTTCCAAGTAGGCTAGGCTGGCTGACTCGAAAGCCACGAGATTGTCCTGTTTGTGCTTCTTCAGTGCTGATATTAAAAGTGTGTACCACCACACCCAATTTTGTTTTATGTGTGTTCCAGAGGTTAAACTCAAGTCCTTGTTCACTTACAGGCAGTCATTTGAACAATTGAGCTGTTTCTCCCTTCCAAATCATTGTTATTTATTCTGCACTATTTATTAATACTGAGAATATAGCTAATTGTGTTGGTCTGGCAAGATATGACGGTATTGACACACTGCTGTAGACAGCTAACCTGCTTTCCTATACCAACAATGGGAACTCAGATCAAGAGAAGCATTTGCTTCTGCTTCTGACAATAGATTAGTGACAGATGTTCTATCTTTGGCTGAAGGAACACAGATGAAAATAACAGACCTTCCATTCTTGTGAGACCATGATCAAAAGGATCAGTTGTTACCCTTGTAGACAGCTGCTATCAAACTTGCAGAACCTTGAATTGATGTGGAGCATGCCCTGCACGAGGAGGAAGCTCCCACAGTCCTTGAGGCTGACTTCCCTGCACTAGAAATCCTTTCTCTTCTCTACCATATGGAGACTCTATTTTCCTTTTATAAAAACTTACCTGTTCCAAACAATGCTTGCACAATTAAAGATATAAGCTCCTGTAATAATTTGTTTCATCTTCTATTTATAAATATCATTCCCCATTTTATTTAGGCATTATGGTTCTTTATGAATAAGTGAAAAAGAAAGAAAAAAAATTAATCTGCCAATGATGAAATGGCCCATGTTAACATTGTCGTGTGTAACCCATTGTATATACTCATACATACCTCCCTACACAAAAATTAATTGCAAATTATAACCAATATATCAAATTTTCTACCATTCTTTTTCTACAGGAAACTAACTAGTAAAAATGTGTCTTAAATGTGCTTGTTTAAAGTCGGTGTAAGAAGTTTTTGAAAAGAATACAGAGCAGATATTTCAGATTTTGTTTTCCAGAGGTTATCTGCCAGAAGGATGCAACTTCTTTTTTTTTTTTTTTGGTTTTTCGAGACAGGGTTTCTCTGTGTAGCTTTGCACCTTTCCTGGTGCTCACTTGGTAGCCCAGGCTGGCCTTGAACTCACAGAGATCCACCTGGCTCTGCCTCCCGAGTGCTGGGATTAAAGGCGTGCGCCACCAACGCCCGGCTTTTTTTTTTTTTTTTTTTTTTTTTTTTTGGTTGCAACTTCTTTAATGTGTCAGAAAAGCAGCCATGCTCTATGTCTAAATATGTGGGTGTGACTATACCCCAATGAGACTTGTGAGAACAGGAATCACACTGCTAAAACTCACTTGTGGGTTGCAGGGTGTCCATCTTCACCCTTATTTTTATTTTTATAGCTGTATAAACTTCCATGCTATCAAATGAGAATGGCTCATTTAAACCTTTTGTTCCCATAACACATCCTTTATGATTCCAGGCTTTTGTTATCTTAAAAACTGCTTGTCAAGTATTCCACTAAGTTTTGTGCTCAATGCAGGGGCTACTTATCGTTGAAGCTAACATCTTAACTACTAAGCTTTGCAGACTGCCTAGACTAGCAGTCCTTCATCTTCCTGATCCAGGCTTACACAAGCTTCAGCTAGATCTACTACTTGCCTAAGTGGACATCATTTCAGTAGACACTAATGGTAACACATCTATTGATGGGCAAGTTTGTTTATAGCTAGATGTAGATCTGCATATACATATAGCCAAAGTATGTATCTACATAACATTTTGCAGACATTATACTTCCTTTCTTTTTTAATATTTGGATGATAGCCACCCATCTATCTCTACATGGTGTGTGTGTGTGTGTGTGTGTGTGTGTGTGTGTGTGTGTGTGTACGTAGTTCCTGTGTATGTATGTTTTTGCAAAGAACAGATGATTTTGCAGGTGTATGAGCATATAGAAGTCCCAGGTGGTAGACAGGAATCTTTCTATGTCACCCTTCCACATTATTCATTGAGGCAAGGTCTCTCAATCAAATCTAGAGCTCAATGATAAGTCAGGTCTTGCTAACCTGCTTGCTCTGGGGATTCTCTTTTTATCTTCCAGCACTGGAATTATAAACAGGCTGTTTTGCCTACCTGGTACTTCAGTGGGTCTTCGTGGTCTGAACCCAGTCCTCATCTTTGCTTAGTAAGACCCTTAACCACTAAGGCCTCTTCCCATTCCTGGATGAACGTTTTACACAGGTTAGATGGTGGGTATAATTTTTATATTAAGGTTTCACATTTCCTAAACCTTAAATCTTAAGGATGGAAAAGCAGAGATAGACATTTGTCAGCCCACTCTTCCTGGATGACCTGTCCATTTGGTTTTACTGGGTCATTGTTTACACTCTAATGTGGTTTATTTGGACTGTGCCAAGCTTTCTCTGCTCCATTTGGAAACTCTGGGCAAAGATTATTAAAACCACTTCATTTCTGCCTTCTACCCTTGTGAGCACATCATTTGGTTTCCTGACAGATACATTGGCAAACAGGAAGGCTGGCGTTCACATACTTGTTTGACAATTTGTATTACCCACTCTGGGAGACACAGAATTTGAAAAGGTGATGGAAATTATTTGAGATTATGGTTAAGATTTCTTTTGCAGTTGTCCTATTATTTTGTTTTTTTAATTTTGCTTGTTTAGAGTTGAAGTATGATATTTCAAGAGCTCTACAGTTTGCTGAACTGAACTGTCCCTTGCCAAAATGAAACCTATCATGATAGAAATTTTACACACAGAGAGGCAAAATTTGGCTTACAATGAAGTTTTGTCTTATAAGAAGGAATATTGATGCCAATGTCTTTCAGTGGTAATAGAACTCAGAGAGTGGAGAGAGATGCAGGAAAGAGGGAGAAATTTAATAGGATTTTTGTCTTCATTTACATAATGTGGAGCAGGAGACTTCATCTAAGAGGACAGAACAAGAACTTAGGTATGTTATTTAAAATCATAACGGTGAGGAATAAATAACTGCTGCAAAACTCACACAATGAAGTACAATGAAAACTAAGCCCTCAGACTCTAAGAGTTGGTCAGTTGATTGGTTGTTTTTTGTTTGTGTGTTTCTTTTGTGTGTGTGACTTGAAATAAATACTCATGTCTTATTTCTAACTATACCTATAACCATCATATTAAAACTAAAGTAACAGCCATGTTTTCCTGAGGATTAAGAGTAAAAAAAGAAAATTAAAAGCCAGGGCCTAGAGAAATAGCTCAGCAGTTAGAGGAGCTTCCTGCTCTGGCAGAGGAGCCTGGTCTGGGTCCCAGCATCTGCAGAGTGGCACAGCGTTGTTTGTAACTCCAGATCTAGGGCATCCAAATCTGTCCTTGGACCACCATAGGCACCAGGCACACATGTGGTACACAAATAAAATAAATATAAAAATTAAAGAAATCCCTGGCTTTCCATTTCCATGGATCACTTACTAGTATTATATATTTAAATGAGTTTGATATTTTTATGATTTACAAGCAAATCACTACATTTCACAAGTATTTTTTTACTCTCTCACATGCCTTTTAACAAAGTAGCAAATAAAAGTCCAAGCAAATAAAAGTCCAAGCAAAAACAAATGTGTATGATAGAAGTGATATTTGTATTCACATGTGTCTTAATTTTACTTTTTATATATTTTTATTATTTAGAATAATTTTTAAATTTAGATATATTTTGATCATATTCTGTTCCAGATCCTCTCCCATTCCCTACTCACCTAACTTTAAATTCATTCTCAAAAAAACATGTAAACCCCCCCAAAAAAACCAATAAAACAACTTACTAAACTCTAACCAAATAAAAACAGTCTAAAAAATATGTGTAGTCCATTATGTATGTATGTATGTATGTATGTATGTATGTGTATGTCATACATACATGTGTATATATGATATATATATATATATATATATATATATATATATATATATATATATCAGCTACTCCTGATCATGAGGCTTCTTCTGGAGTGGCCAATATACCCAGTGTCACTCTATTGAAAAAAATTGATTTTCTCTCTCCCAGCAGGTATAAATGATAGTTCAGAGGTTAAGTTTATTCTAGTGTCTAGGTTTTAATTTATGTATGCATAGACTCATACATTTTTAAAAACATAACAAAATAATATATAATAAAATAAAACAAAAACAATTACCTCAAAGTTGGACAAGACACATTATCAGAAGGAAAAGTGCCCAGGGGAAGGCACAAGAATCAGAGATGCACTCATTCACACACTCACCAATCACATAAAAGCTCTCAATGGAAGACATCATGTAATTGCAGAGAACCTGATGCAAACCATGCATGACCTGTGTGTGCTGAATCAGTCTCTTTGAGTTTCTATGAGCTTTGCTCATGATGACTTGAAGGTCTTGTTTTCTTGGTGCCCTCCATGTCCTCTGGCTCTTACACTCTTTCTGCTGCTACTTCACTAGGGTTCCCTGAGCTCTGAGGGGAGGGATTTGATAAAGATGTCCAACTTAAGATGGAATCTTTAAAGATTTCTCACTCTCTGCATATTGTGTCTGTGGGTCTCTATATTTGTTCTCATCTGCTTCAAGATGATAGCTGAACAAGGTTCTGATCTATGAGTATAGCAGAATATTATTAGAAGTCATTTTATCACACATTTTTTTTGTTTTTTTAGAAGGTTGTTTGTGTTGTTTTTTAGACCAATATTATTTGGTTTTATCCTAGTTCCCTGGGTTATCCAGTCTCAGGTTCATGGTGAACCAAGCCCTATTGGGTATGGGTTCCATCTCACAAAGTGGCCTTAAGCCTAACCAGTTGTTGTTTGGTTACTATCTCAAGCTTTGTGCTACCATTGACTTACCATATCTTGGAAATTGCTACAATAAAATACCGAGGCCCAAACAGCTTAAGGCAGAAAGGGTTTGTTTTCAAGTGTAATAAAAGAGAAACAGAGTCCATCATAGGACAGAAGACATAGCATGGTGGCAGGAACAGGATGCTGGTTAAACACAGTTTTATCCACGTGTGTTGCTGGAGAGCTTCTCTCCAGGTTCCATTAAGCCCTGCAGTCCCACAATCCACATATAAAAACTCAGATGACGCCGGGCGTTGGTGGCGCACGCCTTTAATCCCAGCACTCGGGAGGCGGAGGCAGGCGGATCTCTGTGAGTTCGAGGCCAGCCTGGGCTACCAAGTGAGTTCCAGGAAAGGCGCAAAGCTACACAGAGAAACCCTGTCTCGAAAAACCAAAAAAAAAAAAAAAAAAAAAAAAAAAAAAAAACTCAGACATTTATATTACTTATAAACTGTATGGCCGTGGCAGGCTTCTTGCTAAGTGTTCTTATATCTTAAATTAACCCATTTCTATAAATCTATACCTTGCCACGTGGCTGGTGGCTTACCAGTGTCTTTACATGTTGCTTGTCCTGGCAGTGGCTGCAGTGTCTCCCCTTCCTTCTTCCTGTTTCTCCAATTCTCCTCTCTCTTTGTCCCGCCTATACTTCCTGCCTGGTCACTGGCCATCAGTGTTTTATTTATATAGAGTGATATCCACAGCACACGTGCAGGAAGTAAGGTAAAGCCACAAGCTCTGAAACCCATCCCCAGTTACCTATTCCAGCAAGGCTCTACCTCCAAATGTTCCAAACTTACCAAAATAGTGACACTAAGTAGAGAAGGTGTGTTTAAATATATAAGCCTAAAAAAGACATTTTTCATTCAAACCACAATAATATGTAAGATTGAATTACTAATTTAAATAAACAGATAAAAATGATGAATGTAGTTAAGGGCACTTACTATACTTGCAAAGAACTTGAATTAGATTCTCAAAATTCAAATTGGGTTATTCACAATTTCTTCTAACTCCAGCTCTGGTGATCCAATGATCGACCAACTTCCCCTGGCATATATGGACAGTTATAGATTTGTGGCAGACACACTCATATAAGCACATATATAAAAAGAACATTAATAAAAATTCTAAACTAAAGTTATACATAGCATAAAGTTGTGTTATTTGTTAATGGATATGTGAGCCTCGTAAATCTTGGATATTAGAAGGAGAAATACAAGAAGTAAAAGTGAGGCATAATTCCTAGTTTAGAGAAAATTTTACTTTGATCTCCAATCTGTTCATTTTTTATTTGATCATATTTTAATACTCATAGTAGACCACAAGAAATAGGAGAGAAAAATATAGCTACTGTTTTTAAGAATCATCGCCAAAGCTACTTGATTTTACCTTTAAATGACTAAGAGTATTTGCAATCTCATCCCATCAGTCTCAGTTCATTATCTGACAGTTTCCTCTTTCTTTCAACAATTGCCACCGTAATCAAATAAAGTAAAGATATTTTTAAACCAATAGGACTGCCCTGCACCCACCAAATGGAGGGTGTTTTGTTATTGTTTTCTCATATTCTGAGTATTGCCATCACACAGCATACCATTTAGTTTACCATCAACTGGTCTCAGGTTAATGCTTTGGGGAGGAAATGATGGGATTTTAAGGAAGTATCACCTGATCATTTGAATATAACTGGAGTCACATTTGCAAAATATTTGAGGGATGTCAGTTCCCTGTGTCTCAGGTGTGACTTAATAACTATCAAGTTTAAGGGTCTTGTAATATAAGAAAAATTTGAAACATCCACAAACCATAGTGAATTGCAGAAGATTGGTGTGGAGGGGTACAGTCTCACGCTGATATGAGCCATGGACCCCACAACCTGTCATCCTGTGCTCCAGATACAACAGGACCTGTCAGTGCGGCATGAGCAAAGGGTATAGAATTTAATTTCTCTTCTTTATATACTCAAAAGCAGTGGAGAGTAATTTTCTTTAAAAAAAGTTTGTACCTGAAATTTCTCTTAAACTAACTTTGCTTAGGTATATTATCAGACAAATTTGCAACTGACGAAAATATTGGAAAGCTGAGCTGAATTCTGAATACCCACATATCTAAGACATATAAAAACGAGGGTGCTTCTGTGCAATGCATTCATAGTATGCAGGGATGTAGAAAAATATATGTGTGGTCACACAAGTATAGTTAAATATCAACAGGAGAGATGGATGAGTGGGAAAGAGCACATGCTGTTTTTTAGAGGATTAGAGTTCAGTTCCCAGCACACATGTTGGGTGGGACACAACCATCTGTAACTCGAACATCACAGTATCTGACACCCTCTTCTGGCCTCTGAGGGCACTTGCACATGCAGGAGCACATCCTAATGCATGTGTGCACACACACATGAACACACACACACACACACACACACGATGTTTTACATGTAAGCAAAATAGAGATATATGATTCAACTTGTATTCCAAAGTAGAGTCAATTATTCTAGTTTCTTTATGCTTTTGGGATGTATATAAGAAATCTTTGTAATGACTTTATTAGTATAATTTTTCAGCTTTAAGAAGTACAGTTTTATTTTAATGTGAAATATAAAGTAGATGACTCTGGTTATATCATTAAAACATAAAATAGGTTATTCTGATTATGCTACCAGTTAACACATTTTTTCAGAAAATACAACACTTACAACTTTCTGTGAAGTAACTTATCAAAAAGTTTATTAACTATTAGTATCATAGCAGAGCAATGAATTTTACAGTTCACGAGAAGCACGTGGGTGTGCAATGAAAATTTGAAAACATACACTAACATATAGGGCTATGCATGTTGAATACTAAGTGCTTGGGATTGCTGGTGTCTAAAACATTTGGTGTAATGTATATCAACTTTTGAATAACTTTAAGACCCTGTTTTAACAAATGAAGTGTAACATGGGAGAAAAGAGTTTATTACAAAATATTTTGTCATATAACCAATTATGCAAGCTACTGCCTGGATTAAAACTTTACTCCTCAAATGTGTGGAGTTAGAAAAAGTATTAAGGTTAATCGTTAATGTTAATGTTAATAATAATTAATGTTAATATTTAAACATTTTGAAAATTTAAAATAAACTTCTGACTATCTTTTATATATGTTCTAAAGAATACTTGGAGGATGGGGACATGAATCAGTGGTAAGATCACTTGATCTGTAAGCATGCTTGCCTGAACTCTCATTTCTAGCACCCATGTAAACTTGAACATTGAAATGCCCAGACAACCCTGGCTTATCAGGGGTCAGAGAGAAGAGATCAGTGGGTGAAGATAGACAGTCAGCCTGGGCTGAAAAATAGCCAGCTCTGCATTTAGTGAGAAACTCTTTTTCATGACCTCTTTTATCATTAATTGTTATTGAACACGCACACACACACACACACACACACACACACACACACACACACTTTCTCAATATAGCCTGTTCAATCTATAGAATGTGGTTTGTATGCATGTCTTTAGGGCTGACCACTTAGTATAGGACAACCAGTTGGTGTGCTCTTCCCTGGGGGAGACTATTTCTCTGGTTCTCAGAATTACTTAGTTGCTTGTAGTTCTTTGTGTAATGTTGAGGCCTCAAGGGCTATCTCCAGTCAACTTGGGCACACCCACTGCTGTTTTCCTTGTTCAGATCGTGTTTAGGTAGGTATGTTTATGAGGTCTATGGGTTTAGCTCCTGGCACTACTAGGAGACATAGTCTCACAGAAAACTCCTTGATTTTCTAACTGATAATATATATTGTGATAATACACACACACACACACACACACACACACACACACACGAATCTTTTTCAGTTGGCTTTAAAAGAGTCTCTCTAAGAATCAAAGACCACTTAACAAAAATTCCGATATCAGTCGAAAAATTTAAAAAAGAAGATATTAGCATGTTGAGTATCTCCAACTTCGAGTTGCAACCTAAACACACTTGTGAGGACCTGTGAGGCATTAGATATCAATCAGAGTGAGTGTGAACCAGTATTTGTTAACAACTCCTTTCCACACCCAGAATCTAGAGACTGCGTACACTCTTATTTCTCAATTAATCCTCCCAACAATACTGGACAGAGGATTTTGATTTTAAACCTATATAGTATTTTTTTTCTAACAACTGCATCAGAGTGATTCTGGAATGCCAATATTAATGTTTCAAAATTATTTGCAAAAATATCCATGTACTAATTATAAACTACAGTAATTAAAACCAAAAATAATGGCAAAACTGTTTAAAACTTTTGATGACACAAGCGTTACCTAATGGATTTTTATTTAAATTTTAAAAAAAGAGCCAGACACAAGACTGAGGTGAATGAAGACAGAAAGACATCATGACTCAACCCTTTCTCTGTGTCTTTGGAATACTTTTTATTACTTTAAATTTAGAACACAGTTTTGAAATATCTTTGATGGAAATTTTACTGCCTCACTATGAATTTTCACTGATAACTAGAAAAGTATGTCTTCATTTCTATCTATTCCTTTCTGGCTTCTCTGATGCATGGAAAATGAGCTCATTCCTGCTCAGTTCTTCCTTTCTACCTAGATGACATAGAATCTCAGAAGCTATGTCTAAAATAGTTCTTAAATGATTTTTTTTTGCTTTTTCTCATTCCTGGTGAGTCTTCCATGACACTCATATTTTGAGGAGTTGCTAGGCAATATCTTAACTTTTATTTCTTGCAGTGACTTGGCTGTCCCCCGCCACTATTAACTCACAAGCTGAGGTCACAGACACAAAATATGGGATATCTATCTGGTATTTGAAAATTCTCCCTGACCCAATAATGATCAAGTTTAATATGAGGGGAATAGGATAGGATCTGTCTATAGTTCTATTAGCAAAAATTCTGGCAAATAATTGAAACACGGGGAGAAATATAATTACAGGAATAAGTTGCCAGCTGCCTCCTGCATTCCTATGATGTCTCATGGGACAGAACAAAAGTGATTGCTATTATATTCAGTGTCTCAGAGGGACATTAATGTGACAGCTTTAGCAATCTCTTTCTTATTTTGTATCAAGTTGTGTTAATAAAAACGATGGCTCTGGTAATTTAGGAAACATTACAATTTGTTAATAGTAATTACAGCTGAATTCTGTCTTGGTGAATGGCATGCAAAAATCTTTCCAAGACCCACAATGCCCCTGTGTAGAGATTCAGATGGTGGCATTATTTGTAAACTATTTTTTTGATAGTGTTTTAAGGTAGACATGCATACTTAAATTGTTTGTGACAATTTATTCTACCTATCATGATATTATGTTTTTCAACAAAACAAAACTAAGTAGTATTAACATTTGAAGTGATAAAATTTAAAAGCACAAATATTGTCCATTTTCTTATATGGTTACTTAATAATGTATTACTGAACAGAAGAGCAATCCTTAATATTTTATAGAGTACCTGTTTCATAGTATAGTGAAATATGTGAAGGGAATTTTTCTACTACTGGCTTATATTTGTGTTTTTAACCTCAGGCGAACTGAACAATACAGTCAGCTTTAGAGGAGATGTGTCTTGGTGAGCTGGTTTGTAAAATAAATAATGAGAAAATACATCCTGGTATTCATAAAGAGATTTCCTCCTTCCTAAACTGCTATTTTTACATAATTGTATTATTCTTCCAAAATTTCATACATGTATACAATTTTAAACTTGTTGTCTCTCACAATATTTTCCTATAGCTCCACTCAGGTTCCCCAATATGTACTTCGCATATTTAAAAAAATATTAATAACACACTGAATTCAATTAGTGTAGCTCATATTTGCATGGGTGTGGTACAATCCACTACAGCATGGTCAACCTACTAGTTGCCACACTTCCAAAGAACAGTAACTCACCCTACCTTAGCAACCATCAACTGCTACTAGCTCCTCAGCTAAGAGTAAGGCCTTGGAATGCTTTCCTCCTCCATGTGGAACCTCCGGCTGCTTGGATGTAGGTCAGGTCTTTCACAGGCATCCAAACTTGCATAGGTACTTTCATGCCAGAAAGCAACTCTCCACAGCTCTCTACAGTTCCAACTTTTACACTCTTTCTATCCCCTCTGTTATAATGTTCCATGAATCTCGGTTGGGCTTGCAATTCAGCTGGCTGACCCACGCACTCATTGTCACTTGTCTTACCACTCACCAGTTACAAGTCTCTCTATATCAACAACCACACACTGCTCAAAGAAATTTCTTTATGCAAGGTTGAAAGCAGCACAAAACTTTGGATATAAAAGAATGAATGTTATAACTATGTTTTATACCTTTTTTCTAAATTACTGGCATTGCAAATTTCAACTTGAAAGAAAAGAAGGCACATGATGCCACATAATACAGATGACTTCTGTAATGATTAAATGGTAAGAACATACAAGCACACATATTGAGGAAATGTCTACAATTTCACCTGCATTGCCTTCTCTTCTTCCCTGTTGCTTCTTCAGCCTAAACCTCCCTCTCCCTGGATCTGAATAGTGTTTCTTGCATAAGCACGGGTGAGCGATAGTGAGTTTTTAATAAACAGAAAATCAACTGCTAAAATAAAAAAGCTCTGTACTTAATATAATATGGAAGAGTTTTATAGGTATGCTTTAAAGTAACATGCAAACTAAAGAAATTTTGTTGCTGGTTCATACCTTTAGTCACAGCACTGGAGAGGCAGAAGGAGGTGGATCTCTCTGAGTTCAAAGCCAGCCTTGTCTACATAGTGAGGTCTAAGCCATCCATCTCACTGCACAGTGAGACTTTGCCTCTAAACAAACAAACAAATAAATAGCAAAACATAAAGAGAAGATGCAGTTCTGCAATAATATGTAATAGTAACTGTGCTTGCTTTAATCACTTAAGAGGAGTGACTGAATTTTGTTTCCAGAAAGGTTAGCAAATGTATCATAAATGGTAGTAATATAAACACTACAAACATGAGCACTCTCCAAAATTAGAAAAAAACTGGCTGCACCTTTGAAATGTGAGGGCTTTAACTCACCTGCCATCATTCCATGTTTATGAATTTTCCATGATGATCGTATAAATGTATTTTGTGATACAATACTTAAATGCTACTTTGATACAACACAGTTAAGGCGATTTGCTATTATATTATTTAAATCATGCTCAGATACCACACATGAATTAAACAAGTTAGCTAACTCCTTGGACTGATGATTCACGTAAAATTTTCCAGTTTTGAAATAGGCATTTTCATGGTATATATCCAGGGTCTCTGACCCTGATAGGCGGTGATGGAGTGCACATCCTGGGTGTGTTTCCCCATGCAGTAAGAAGCAGTTCTGCTCCTGTGGCATTTTGAGCTCCTGGTTGCCATAGTTCCTGCTAAGAAAATGCACTTTTTCTAAAAGATTTATAAATAATGATTGCAATGTTTTTTAGCTCTTTGTAGTGAAATACAATATCCAGAGCCTCTGAGAAGAAAATAAATCCAAGCACAAGGGAGCAATTTGGGGCACACTTGAGTCTAGTTACAAGCAGGGCAGGAAAAGTGTCTCAGTGGCGTCCATTAATGTGCACTCTCCTGCCCACTCAAGAGATAAATTTCACGTTGTTAGGTTGGAAGACATATGGAAGACAGGCTCTGAGCCTCAGTTCTGCATTTGCTACTCTAATACCTTGCCAGGCACAGAACTTCTGATTTATCATCCCTTTATTTCATTCTGATGATGCTTATTTCCCTCACTCCTCTAAATGCTAAATTAGCATATTTAATTTATATCAGCATGTTTTAACCAAACGCATGTAACTTTTATTGCTATCCCTGAAAGTAGGGAATTTCTACACTTTATCATTTAAAAAAGCAAAGATATCTACAGCTGATGAGCTGGGTTTTATTATGACTTTCAAAATAAGTGAAGGATCAATATTCAAGCACCATATTTTGCTTTGTATTATTCTTTCTAGGATCATTTACTATATACCAATTGAAAATCAATTCTGTTATTCAATATATACTGGAGGTCAGCAGACAAGCAAGCACTCCTCCTAAAATTTGAGCACCAAACACAGAGAATTAAAATAACATAGAATTGCCTGGCATACAGAGATAAGCAATTACTGTTTTGTGAGCTCACACATATACTTACACATAGATACACATAATATCCATTTATACACACACACACACACACACACACACAAAATGTACATATATTTATTCTTTTTTTCAAAATGTTTTATACTAGCCATGTAATCTTTGTAAGTAACTATATATATATTATATAAATATATACATATGTTTACACTATATATATATATATATATATATATATATATATATACACAAATGTTTATCACTTCTTACTTGTGCACAAATTCAAAACTGTCCAAAGAAAGGACTTGTTTCCTTTTAGTCACTCAGGGACCTTGGCAAACATGCCTAAAGTTCTGTCATATTGTGACATGATAAATCATCATGAGATGTCACCAGGTGTCACCAGGACAGGGAAGGAACCCACTAAAGCTGCAGTATTTTCTCTCTGCTGTTACACACTTCTGCCATCATCCATAGATCACATGGCCTCATCCTCACACAGGTGGTAGAATCGGTAAAGAGGCTGTAAATGTGAATAGCATGTGCAGATCAACAGGATATTGTTCCACTCAGATTTTTCTTGTCTTATATTTTCTGTTTTTTTTCAAATATGCATATACAATATTTGATATTAAAATACAGTAACAGCATTTTCTGGATGCCAATCAGGTAAGGACACCCAGAAAACACTGACATTTTCATGTTAGGAAGCATATTTTCATTGTACAGGTGGTTGAAGGTTCTTATACATTGACAGCTGCAAGGACACTAAGGAATGTCATTTGAGCAGGGGTTTCTCAGGACCAGCCTTGGCAGTAGAGAGAGGTCTCTACCAAATTAAACTTTCTCTTGTTTCACTGTTTATTTACCAAGGACACCGTTTTATCTATGATTTTACTGTTTATTGTGGAAATGGTTCAATTTATGATTTATTAATGACAGTGCTTTCCTCCTGAATTTTAAAATTTAGATACAGTTTCCAAATCTGGCAGAAGTTGTAGAGAAATAATCAGAGTGGGGATTTTATCATGCAACAAAAAGATTTGTGCCTTGAAAGATGGCTCACTGGTTAAGAGTGCTTTGTTTTACCAGAAGACCTGAGCTCGGTTCCCAGCACCCACTGCAGGTAGTTCATAACTGCCTGTAACTCCAGCTCCAAGGTATCCAACTGCCTCTTCTGACTCCCCTAGACTCCTGCACACACTTATGTACATGCATTCCCCCACACCAAACACACGCACGCACACACGCATGCCCACACAAAGAGCACACACAAAGAATAATAAAAGACAATATATTTAGCTAGGACTTTCCATTAGAAAACCATGTAAATAGAATTGCCAGTGTATGAAGTTTTATGTATTATATTCTGTTCCTAAGCTATTTTCACTTACTGATATCTCCAAACAAATTTTATCTTACCTGAAATTATGAATTACCTAGAAATTTCATTTGTGTCTGATAATTGTTATATTGTTGGAGTCCTTAGTTTTCACCACTAACATTTAATTTGACATGATTAGAAGTAATTTTAATAACTATTTTAATTTCTGTCACCTTGATAAAATACCATGACAAAAAAACAAAAAAGTAACTTGGAGAGGTGAGTGGCATATTTAACATACAGTTCTAGCACACCTATCACTGAGGGGAAAAAGTGGCAGGAATTTAAGCAGCTAGTCACATCATGTCTGCAGTCAAGCTCATAGAGGAAAAGAGAACATGCATTAATCATTGCTTGCTTGCTCTCAGTACTTTCTTTTCTCTTATATATTCTTCAGGATTACCTGCCTAGGGAACCATTCATACCACTATGGATTGGGTTCTCCCACAATAATCAACAATCAAGACTCCCCTATATATTTGAACATGGGCTAACCTGATCTAGATAATTCCTCATTAAGATTATTTTCTTGCCTGGGGATTCTAGACTGTGTCAAATTGGCAGTTAAAACTAAGCAGCACAGTATGTAAACAAAGAATTTGTTAGTGTATAGCTTCTTAGAATGGAGCTACACATTTTAGTTTTATAATGTTCAAAGTAGCCGGGTGGTGGTGGCACACACCTTTAATCCCAGCACTCGGGAGGCAGAGCCAGGCAGATCTCTGTGAGTTCGAGGCCAGCCTGGGCTACAGAGCGAGATCCAGGAAAGGTGCAAAGCTACGCAGAGAAACCCTGTCTCGAAAAACCAAATAATAATAATAATAATAATAATAATAATAATAATAATGTTCAAAGTATACATGGAGAAAAGCTGAGGATATAGCACACTGGTGGGGTGCTTGCCTAAGATGCATAAGGCCCAAGGTCAATACCAAGCATCAATAAAGAAATAAAATAAAATGAAAATGGAAGAAGGTTGTGTGGTGTTGTGCATGCCTTTAATTCTTAGCACTATGGAGGCAGAGGCAGATAGATCACTGTGATTTTGAGGCCAGTTTGGTCTCTAGAGTTTGTTCCCAGACAGGCTCGAAAACTACACAGAGAAATCCTGTCTCAAAAAATGCAAGAAGAATTTGAGAAACAAGGAGCTTAATATTGAGATCTTGGTTGGCTTTCCATTTCCTTCCTTCCTTCCTTCCTTCCTTCCTTCCTTCCTTCCTTCCTTCCTTCCTTCCTTCCTTCCTTCCTTCCTTCTTTCCTTTTTTACTTCCTTCTTTCTTATTTTTGTTTGTTTTTTAAAAAGACATGGCAAAATCTTATTTATTTTTACATAAAGGAATATATATAATTATATATATAATTGAAATTATATATTTGAGGTGATAATGTTTTCCCCCAAGAGCCTTATACTATCTAATAAAAATCCCCAATTTTCAATCATTGGAAAGCTCCCAGTCTCTTTGAGCTGGTGGCCAGCAAACTCCAGCAAATTTTAAAAACAATATAAGGCATTGCTGTTGTCCTTGGTTGCCTGCCAGAACTCGAAGTTAACTCTATTGCTAAAGACACCACACTATTCAGAAACAGGACTTTTTGAAATTGAGCTAGAACAGATCAGGAAGTCTCCTCACAGAGGACTACCTCTCGTACTGTCTGGAGGTTCTGTGTCAGCTGCCAAGAAAGAAAAGCAATCAGTTGTTCTAACCAGCTGTAAAGCTTGTGAACCACAACAGTGGCCAGCATGACTAGATATCCACAAGGGTTCAATACTGGCACATCTATCTTGGAGGTAACTAACACTTGTCTAATTGGACTTAAACCCAGTTCAATAAGGGGTAATTCTGGAAACTGAGCCAATTACCTGAGGTTAGTGAGTCATTATACCCTAGAGAAAACCCTACTACTACCACTTTCCTAAACCAAAATCATTTGTAACTGTATTCAAAACACACATCTTTATACCCACAGATCAGTGTAGCTCTCATCTCTCATCAAAGAAGCTTCTTTTTCCGTCACATAAACACCACAGCTCAAATCCACAACTGTTCAAAATTCAGTTAACATATAATCAAGGTTTGCTAAGCTCTAGATATACAGGACCTAGAAGTGAAAACTTTCCTCCACAGCTTGCACATATATTTGGCCACAGTGGAAAAGTGATAGGAATCAATGGTGTTAAATGGCTAGTAGATAACTCAATAAATAACAGCAGGGAGAGTGCAACAGGTGTAGGTAATGGAAGAGTGGGATGTGCTGCATGAGCAAGCATCTTATGACACTGTTCATGCCAGTTCCATTGTTTCCTAAGCATCTGTAGAACAGTTGAGGCAGCTCCCACTAGTGAAACCAGATTTTTGGCACAATACAAGAAGTACAAGACAGCAGCATTGCCACATGCCTTTAATTCTGGTACTCAGGAAGCAGAGGCCAGCAGATCTCTGTGAGTTCCAGGCCAGCCTGATCTACATAGTTTCAGGACAGCTGGGGCTGGGCAGAGAGACCCTGTCTCAAAAAACAAAATCAAAAGCAATCAATCAAACAAAAAGACTTTCCGTTTTCTGAATAATTCAAAATTGTTTACTTGAATAATTCATTTTCTTGTCTTTTCTCACAAAATCTCACCTTGTACAAATCATGGTGAATTCTGGGACAATTTTGTTAACGCCAGCACTCAACGCAAAGCAGTGATAGAGTTTTCTTTTATTAGCACAGCCATGACTTACTGCCATCTCTCAGCAGTGTGATAAAATCCTAATTTTCTTGGTATTGAGAAATGTGTGGCAGCTTCAAACTATCACCCACCCACTGGGAGCTCAATGTTGACTAGGGCACTGTATCTGTCTTGTTCAGTTGGTTAGAACATGGTGTTAGCATTGGAATTTGACAGGCAGTAAGGGGCTTAAGGCCTCAGTTCCATCCTTCTATATGAAGTTTCTCTGCAGTGGAATTGAGAGATACCTGACCTGCCATGACCCTATGTGTGCTCTTGAGGCCTAAATATGTCAGGCAACCAATGCCAAGAGGAGGAACACAAACTGCAAGAACTGTAACTATCTCAGTGTCATGAGCCTGAGAGAAGTCCTGAGCAAATGAAGCCAGAAGTAACTTGAATTATTCTGAGAACTTGGGCTTTGAGAAGGAGCAGAGGACACTGAATTTAGGTATCAGTTACTTAGGTACCTCTAGATGAATAGCATGCAGGGAATGCATTTGTTACTGTCCTCATTGTTGTGACAAAAATTCTCGACAAAGCACCCAAAGGAAAAAAGGGTTGGATTTGGCTCAAGGTTTGAGCGTGAAGTCTATCACGGTTGGCAAGGTAGCAGCAGTGTGAGGCAGATGGTCACATGTCACCAGTCAGGAAGTAGAAGGAAATGAACAGTTATACTGACCTTCCTCAGATTGTATTCACTACATAACTCCAGCCCATGGAACGATGCTACTTACATTCAGAATGGGCTTTCCTACTTAAATTAACCTAATCTAGAAACTCCCTAGAGATTTCTTATCAAGCTGACAATGAACATCAATCATGGCAATATCCTATGAAGTCTCACCTAGCAGCTACTGTCCTCATTGTTGGAAGGACCCAGGCAGGTAGACTGGACCTCTTAATCTCCTGTAAAGCACCTAAAGAACCACATTGTTTAAGATTTCACACTAAGACTTTCACTTGTTTTTATTTGTTTTCTCCTTGTTTTAGTCTGTAAAAGAGTTGATTGTTGATAAGACTCAACTCATTTTAGAATATCTCAATCAGAAGATAATATCTCTTGGATAGTACTGATGATTTCTCTTTGGGGAATTAATAGCTAAGCTTCATGGGAGCCAGGGGTCAAGAGAAAGAATGAAGAAATATTATTTTGAGAAATGAGAAACTGAGAAAAAGACATAGACAATTAAGGCTTATTTATTCATATTGACCAGAATTCACCAAGGAGTTTTGAAATATGAAGGGGCTGAGGAGATGTTGCTTTACTAGCAGGAAGACCTGAGTTCTCTTTCCAGAAGCTTTATGAAAACAACTGAATGCGGCGGTGCAGAATCACAGTCACAGTGCCGGGGAGGTAGAGACAGATGGATACCCAGGTTCCCAGGCTAGCCAGCCTTACCAAATTGCCATGTTCTGCCAAGTTTCAATCTCCATGAGAGATTCTGTTTAAAAATATAAGGTGGAGAGTAAATGAGGATGATATTGAAAATAGACCTGTGGCCTTCACATACACATGCCTTTGTACACACACATAAACACACACAAATAATTGAATTCATACAAAATATAATTGTATAATCATCACACACAAAATTCAACCACTCCTGGTACAATAGATTCAGAGGGAGATATGTTGTATATAATCCTACACTGCAAATTGCAAATGCTTGCCAACTTTAATGTTACAATGAAAAGAAGCAAAAAACCCCCAAAACAATAAGCATGCTTTCTTGATCCTGCACACACTATTTTTGGTATGAGATAAAGTAATCAGGTTTTATCATAAGTCATGGAGTATGAAGTCTGTGGCTAATATTAGTGTCGCTCTGAATATGAGAGTAACTCAAGGGATTATGATAATCACAATGCACAGGAGACCTGCAAGGATGCCTCACTTCAAGCACAAACTTGTAGTTAATGAACAACAAAAATCACCTAAACTTTTTCCATACATACAGATTTGAAAAGGCAGTGACTGAACTTTTTTCTATATTTTTTCCTTTTTTGTTTTTCCTTCTTTATTTTTGTCTCATACAATACATCTTGACTACAGACCCTTCTCCCTACAATCTTCCCCAGATCCACTGTTCCTTGGTTCCCTTCAGAAAAGAACGGGCCTCTCAGTGATATCAACCAAACACAGCATAATAACATGCATTAAGACTAGGTACAAATACTCATATTAAGGCTGGACAAAGTAACGAGTACTAGGAATGGGATCCCAAGAGCTGGTAAAAGAGTCAGAGATAACCCAATTCTCACATTAGGAGTCCCACAAATAAACAACCACAACATGTGCAAAGGACGTAGCACAGACCCATGCAGGCTCCATGATTGCAGCTTTAGTCTCTGTGAGCCCCTATGAGCACTGTTAGACACTCCCACAAGTCTTGAGCCACCATTGCCCCACATATTTTCCAGACAGCACAAGTTGTATGTCAAAGGTTTTATGGCTGGATTGGTATCTAAGACCCAACACTGGAAGCCTTGCCTAGTTACAGAAGATAGCCAGTTCAAATCCTGAATCATTCCATTGGAAAATGAAACTCCCATTTTGTTCTAATGCCTAAATTAAAATATGTTATTGTCAGAAGAATAAAAAATAAAAGCTTGTGTTAGGGACACTGTAAACTCCTTATAATAGCATAAAGTATTGTTTTGGTTAAAAGCATGGTTGAAAAGCCAACTGACTTTGACCTGCTTAGAACACACACAGATACACAGACACAGACACACACAGACACAAACACACACACACAGACACACACACACACACACACAGTGAGAGAGAGAGAGAGAATATTGTATGTTTGCATATTAAGCAAACAAGTCCTTCTCACACTGTAATTAATAAAATATCCACCATGTTAATGACTAAATAATTCACTGATCAATGGCTTCCTTAAAAGTAGTGGTGATGGTCTTGTAGCTTGAATTTTATGATTCACAGTGGTGATGTAAACTTCAGCCATCACCTTGCAGGTAGAAAGAGTTTATTCTAAGGCAAACAGCATGATTATGGCCCTAGAAAATGGATTCTGTTTGCCTGAAATACCATGTTCCAACATGGATGTGGTTACATATATGTTTATAGTAACAGAACATAAAGAGGTCATAAATCAAGGTTTTAAAAGATACATTGTAGAAACATCAGACTGATGCATGAAAAAAAAAAGAAAGAGCTCTGCTATGGGACTCATGTTATTTGAGAACATTTCTGATGTTGGGGATAGTAGAAGCTGGTTGTCTCCTTAGAAGCAGTTCAAATGTTTTCCTGTGCATGGAATGTTAGGTCAGACACAGAGGTGGACAGTGAATGGTTACCTGGGAGACCAAAGGTATCTCAAGATAATTCAGGTCCATACCTGCACGTTCTACATTGTGAGGTTTTAACCAATCAGTCAGCCTGAAAAACTTCAACCCAGGAGGATCTTCCATTAGTAACACAGTTGACTTTCTCCAGGACACTATAGAAGAGCAATTTGGCACAGCATACACTCTGCTGCAAAGGAATTTAGGAAGGGAGCTATCAGGATAGTCACAGTAAGCCTGAGCTAGAGCACCCTTTTCCTAAAATCTTTGTAAGCAAGGCATTGTTACTTAACAACTATTTTTTTTTTCTTTTTCCAGACAAGGTTTCTCTGTGTAGATATGCACCTTTCCTGGGACTCACTTGGTAGCCCAGGCTGGCCTCGAACTCACAGAGATCTGCCTGCCTCTGCCTCCCGGGTGCTGGGATTAAAGGTGTGCGCTACCACCGCCCAGCTTAACAACTAATTTTTACAGTGTGAGAAATTTTAATCCACATACATTTTATTCCTCTGTATGTAATTCCTCCTACTCTGCTCTTATGAATTATTTATAGTCTAGTACCATTGGTATGTTGATGTCACAAAACGATGAACTTTGAAATGCATCTCCAATTATTTATTTTATATGTAAATATGGGTGGCCATGCATATATGATAGTATGGGTGTGGGGGTCAGAAGACAGCTTGTGGGAGTCACTTGTCACCTAGTGTCATGTGTCCCAGGCATTAAATTTGGATCATCAAGTTTGAAGGCAGGTGTATTTATGTGCTGATCCATTTCTTGTGCCCCAACATTGAATTTTTTAAGTCCTGAAAGTTGTCCTTTGACCTCCACATGAATGTCACAGCACATGCATGCCACCTAAACACACACACACACACACACACACACACACACACACACACACACACTCACATTCATACACACACACACACACACACATTAATAAATAAATAACTTAAGTAATCAATAAACAAAATAAGGTAATAATTCTCAAAAACCCAGACACTTTGATATAACCAGCAGTAATTCCCTACCCTACTGTGATACAAAAATACACTGTGATAGGACATGGGAAAAATAATTTAGATTGCTTAGAAATATTCTAAAATGAAAATGAGATGGCAATCACTTTGTTGTTTTAATTAAATCATTTTAAATCTTAGAGCAATTGCAAAGAGTTATGGAATGGTTTGATTCCAGAAATGAACTCAGTATTTATCTCCTAAAAGTATTGCATTCCTCCTCTCTCATGGTTTATGGACATCTTCGTGTAGGAAGGAACTTTATGGCAACCCCTCATCTTTCCTGTAGTTTATCTTTCCTCTTTCCTTCAGAAGGATCAACCTTCTGCTTGTCATTCTTTACAGTCTCTGGCCAAGCCCCTCATTAATCTAAATGTTTTGCTCACTTTAAATAAAGTTTGTATCCTATATCTCTTGAGAATTATTTGCTTTTTGTTTTTTAATTAATTTTTCTGCTTGCATTTTTTCTTCTATTTGTCCTTTTTTGTGCCGTGTTTTAAAAAATATTTTCCTAACTGTTAAAATTACCTGACTATTTCCACTTAACAGTTCATCTCTAATTCATTAAAAAAATTACCCTATGGCCTTTAATTTGGCATGTCTTATCACTGTTCAGGGTTTTTTATTTTAAAATCCCTTTTGGGTAATAATTACTTCTATATCAGTCTTATTATGTCTTCTAAATAGAAGATTAACATCGTTCTAGCTGGCAACATGGTTTTCTTTATCAAGTATCCAGATATAAGATTTGCCCAATATTCAGCACTGCATGCACTGTCCTTTACTACATTCCAAGAATTTAGTTTGTGTATGTTGCTCACATCTGCAATTGCAGTGTTCAGTGTCCATTTAATGGTTCAAGGTGCTTGGTGTCTAGCTTCCAACAATTACCATCAGGTAGAACACATTCCCTGATTGTTTTATTCTGTGACTGTGAAACCCTTCTTCATAAGCTGTTAGGTTTTCTGCACTCTAAATGAACACAATGTGAAACCAGCCCTGTGCTAAGTGAGGGTTTCCCCCACTGGCTTTACCCCATCCCTCTCGGTTAACCCACTTGTGCTTCCCTTCTCGAGCTAGTGCATTTCAAAACACATTTTTTTTTCATCTTAAAGAAGGTCTGGTGAGGCCTTCTTTGGGACTATAACCCTTCCCCATTTTATCCTCCATCTTGTCTACCCTCCTTGTTTATTCAAAATGCCAAAACGTCCTGGCAGGATTGGGTATGAAAAAGCAATCTTATCTCCTAAACCAGATGAAGGAAAGAAAAGCATAATTCAATAAGAGAATGTCTTTTCCTTCTGAGGGCAGGAGGTGCTGAGTTCATACAACATCTGTTCTTACAAAGCAGAGCTCAGCTATTAAAGAAGACTATGTTTCCATCTCTTTCCCTTCAGGGAACTCATAATCCTCAATTTGAATCCCCCATCAAAAAAGCACACTTATGTATTACACTTTTCTCATTGTTACATAGGACAACCTCCATAGAGCCTGGACTAGATTAAACTGGGGGCTTATTGCAAAGTGCCCGTTTAACAGTTCTCCTCTTTGCATCTGCTGTTTGTCTACAGTTCTGCCATGAAGTTTCTGTAATGACACTTCCTTCATTGCCAGAGATGCCTTAGTATTTCTATATGTGCAATTTTGGTTGCTTGGTTGTAATAAATGAAAGCCTGTCAAATGAAAAAAATAATCATTTACATTTTAGAGTGCTTAAAGAAAGGAGCTTTAAATTAAAAATGTGAGGTAAAAGTACATTTTCATCAACAAGGTTAGTTTTATGATGTAGTTAACACTAGACATAGTTACATAAAGATAGGATAATTAGTAATTTCCGATTTTAAATAGCACTCAGTTTTACAATCAGTGTAAAATAAGTTGGAGTTTAGAATCTTTTGTCTCCATCTTCTCAGGACTGGGGCTATAGACATGAGCAACCATGTTAAGTTTTACCTTAGACCCTGGGAATCTATGGTGGTTTGAATGAGAAAGGCCCCCATAGGCTCATATAAATTTGATTACCTGACACCAAGGAGTGGTTGGTAGTATTTGAAAATAATTAAGAGTAATGGCCTTGTTGGCAGATGTCTGTCATTGAGGGTAGGCTTTGAGGTTTCAAGAGGCCCATTTCAAAACCAGAATCATTCTGTTCCTGCACCCTGCAAATCCAGGTGTAGAGCTCTCAGCTACTTCTCTAGCACCATATCTGCCTGTGTGCAGCCATGCTTCCCACCATAACGACTATGTACTAAACCTCTGAACTGTAAAGCAGCCCTCATTAAATGTTTTTCTTTAGAAGAGTTGCCTTGGTCATGGTGTCTCTTCACAGAAATAGAACACTGAGTAAAACAGGATCCAAACTCAGATGCTCACTTAGGGTAGCAAACACTTTACTGATTGAACTATGATTTTAACCCCATGTTATTGCTTTGACTAACCACTGTGAATTTTTCTATACTGCTGTATTAATTGCTTTCCTACTGCTGTGATAAAATACAATGACAAGGCAAATTATAGAAGAGTTTAGTTGAGCTTATGGTTCCAGAGTGATAGAATCAATGACACTGGAATGGGGACAACAGGCATGGTGACTGGAGAAGCCCCTGAGGACTCACATCTTGGACCCCAGGCAAGAGGTAGAACAACTGAACTACAAATGGATTGAGTCTTTAAAATCTCAGAGCCCACCTTCCATGTTATACTTCCTCCAGCAGGCCCACATCTCTTAAAACCCTACCAACTGAGAATTGAGCAATAAAATGCCCAAGACCATGGGAGATGTTTATCAATCAAACCATACATTTGTAAAGGTGGAGATGAGCATAATTGTTAAAATTTTAAAAGGCTGCCATCAGTTATGCTTATGGGTTTTTTATACTGTCCACAAATGCTTTTCTCTTTAAAGGATATTTTCTGTTTATGGATGGATTAACATATACAAGGTGTGTAGTGAGTGAGTGAGTGAGTGTATGTGTGTGTGTGTGTGTGTGTGTGTGTGTGTGTGTGTGTGTGTGTATGCACACAGGTATAAACAGACACCAAAGGATGGTGTCAGGTATCACCTCTTTGACTCTTCACTTGTTATTTTAAGGCAGAGTCTCTCCCTGAAAAAAAAAAGTCACATTTCTGAGCTATCAGCATGCAAGCCCCAACAAATTACAATCTCTATCCACTCATCTATGCTGGAGTTCCAGGCATTTTCAGACATGCCAGGACCACTTCTGGCTTTTCAGCAGGTGCTAGGATACAAACTCTGGGCCTTGTTTTTGCAAAATCAATGCTTGTAACTGCTGAGCCATCTCCCAGGTCCAGTATTTCATTTAGTATTTTTTTTCTGATAAAATTTCTCATTTTGCTTGCAATTCCTCACATTAGTATAATTTTATTGTTTCCATTGGCCATGTGAAATTTCTCTATCTTGTTTTTAATTTTATTTAGATTGAATCATACTCAATGAACATCAAAGCTAATCACTAAGATATTTTCTATTGCTGAAAATAGAAACATCCTACTGGTTTCTAAAGAGAATGTGTGCAAAAAATGGTCTCAGACTGATATTAAATATGTTTCTACTGCAAGAAAATAAACATTAAAGAAAAAAGATGGCATGTTAATGAAATAGTTGCAGCTCAGTTTTGTAACTATCAGAGTTTTATGTCTTTTGACCTTTAGTTAAATATTCCAAGCCTGCAGGAATAAAGGCTTTCTAGTAGCAGCAAGTATTATTGCTGTTATCTTCATCATCTAAATGCAATGTTTAAGCTACTTAAGATTCACCTTCGATGCTACATACTTTCTTAATAGCTCTGTAATTGTAAAGAGGGCTTTGATGAAGGTATTAAGGCTTCCCTGGCTTCTGAGTGAATTGCCTGTTTAGTAGTAGATAAGCAGACTTCAGGGACTGTGGAGATTACCAACATCCAATTTCTTTTGATTTCTTCATTTTCTAATTTCAAAACATACCTTTTCCTTCACTACTGTGAAATCATGCAAGCAAGCATCATGTTAAGTTGAAAGGAGTACTGAACTGTTAAAGGATGTAAATCCCATTCTTAACACCATCATTAACTTCTAGTAAAGTTTTGACAATGTTTCTAAAGTGTCATGAAGAGCATAGGGACGGCTGTCTTAAGCTATTGAATGAAAAGGTGTATGGACAGCAGGACAGAAGACCTAATTTAGAAAAAGGGCAAAATACAACTAAACTCAGAGTGAACAATGTAGTACAGAGAGTATGCCAAGGGACAACTTGATGACATATGTCAGAATTTCACTTATGTCCTGCTACATAAATAATTAGAAATATGACACAGAAAGCAGATGCTAGTCACACTGTGAATTATAAGAAAATTTAACTTAATGTGACCTGGGAACAGGGTTATTTAAGAATGTGCTTCCCACTATAATGTACTTATTTTCTCTGTAATTCATTTACATTTAATAAGAGTAAATAGGTTACTGTCCACTGGAATTTTAAATATAGTTGCAGGTTTTAAAACTATATTCTATATTTAAGGACATTAGACTTTTTATATGTTAAGAAAAATTATTTTCCCATCCTTTCAGACAAGTTCAGACCTATGATATGGACTGTCAACTAATATTAACTAATAGTAACAATATAATTCTTTTGTGGCACAAAAGTACATAGTATATTGTGAGTATTACACTAATAAGTCCAAAAAGATTAGTATGTTCTTTCCCCATGGGAAACATGCCTCACGGAGACATTGTTTCCTAGAGAGGTAAATCAATTGTTAGAGTGCTTGTCTAGAATATGTATCAAGCCTTGGGTTCTATATTTAGACAGTACTAAGAAGTGTTGTCTATCAATATCCAATAGATTTCAAGATACACTTATTTGACCAAAAAAGGAAAATAATTACAAAAAAATTAGAGTACATCTAAAATGTCTAATAATTTTATTTTTAAAATTAATCAATTTGTGTGTGTCTGTGTGTGCATGGGCACATAGGCATAGGTGTGTGTGCTTGCAGAGGGCATATGACAACTTGCAGAAATTAGTTTTCCTTTCACCATGTAGATTCAGAGATTGAACTCAGGTCTTTAGGTTTTGCAGCAAGTGCGTTTACCCACTGAGCCATCCTGCCCACTCATATTAACACTGTATTCAGAGATGTGGAAGACAAATGGGATCACTGTGATCTTTATAGGCAACACTCAAACGATAACATACATTTTCTTATAATTCACAGTGTGACTAGCATCTGCTTTCTGTGTCACATTTCTAATTATTTATGTAGCAGGACAAAAGTGAAATTCTGACATATCAAGTTGTCCCCTGGCATACTCCCTTACTGCATTGTTTGCTCTGAGTTTAGCTGTATTTTGTCCTTTACTAAGTTAGGTCTTCTGTCTCACTGTCCATACACCTTTTCACTCAATGTAGGTCATGCCACCTTTGTTGTACTCCTGAAGACAACAACTAAGAGTTTAGCATTGGGATAATTTGGTAAATTGACAACTCTGTTACCTAAAGCACAAATTTGATTCGTTCTTTCACCATAAAAGCTGAAATCCATAAGAAGTTTATATGTGAAACTTCTCATCCCATCGTTTCAATTTCTAATTGTATTTTGACTATCTGTCTAAGAAACAAACTGCCACATGAAACACAGCAGCACTTTGTTCATCAGTGGCTATTTAGAGATAGCACATTTAATGTAGGTTGCATTGGGACTGTGAGTCCCATAAGGGTGATGTAAACAACCTGAGAGGATGTACTTGTTATCGGCAAAAGCTGTGCCATGCTATGGATGGCAATTGAGTGCTTATGGATTCTGAAACACACAGCAGCAGCAGATACTGTAAATAAAATATCTGATTGCGGCCTCTAAGGAAATCATGCTGTCCAAAAGGAAGTTACAGTGAAGAGCTAAATCTATAAATTTTGAACTCTGGAAATATCATTAGACTCACAAAGAACCCTGACTTATAGGACTATTCAGAAAACTAAGAGTGAAACAGTCCAGACTGTGAGCTTTGTGTAGGCATCCATGATGCCTTGTCTTGTAGAAAACATTCATCACAGGTTCTGGAATGAAAAACATACCAAGTGGAAGACACTAATCCAGCATTAACCAAATAAGACTGACATTGATTTCTGGTGAACTACTTGATCTAATTATAATCAAACTTATTAACAAGTGACTCCAAGGAGGAGCAGACAGCACACAGCTTCAATAAGAGTTTGCCAAGACTAAGTCATGTCAGACTGATTCATTTGTTTTCTTTTAATAGGGTTAGTAGCTTAACACATGAAGGGATATTAGAGACTTCAGAAAGGGTGGCAGTTCAGCCAGGCATTTGACAAGTTTGCTGATGTTTTCCTTGTTGACAGGACAATTAGAAAGAGCTTGATTTAGAAGTAATTTTTACTTAAAGGAAAGTTTCTTGTGATGTTCAAATAATTATTAAAAATTAAGATAATAGTGTTGACTTAGAGGTCTTTGCATGCAAGCTGCTGATGTGTGTGCTGAGCGCCTGTACTGCGGTTCTTAACTCACAGGGTCTACTATGTGGTATGGACATCCTTTCAGTCAAAATACTAAGATAGTAAAAATGCAAGGGCAAGGCTATAACAACAGTAACCAGTAGCACTTGAACTGAACCTAGAAATTTAACATCACATCCTTAAGTGAATCATGTGACAATAGACTCATTCTGAATGTTAGATATTTTAAGTAATTATAGGAATGAAGATAGAAAGAACATACATATCAGTTTTCATATATGCTGTATCTGAAATAATAAAAAACACGTAAGGCAATATACTTCATGTAAGAGTGATTCCACATAAAAGCCAGAGATATAACTCAATGTGAAAAGGTGTTTGCTGCCAAACCTGATGACCTGAGTTCAGTTTCTGGAACCCAGATTGAGGAAAGGAATAACAACTTCTTGCAAGTTGTCCTCTGGGGATATTGATAATTTGGTAGAGTGTTTGTCCAGAATTTAGGAAACCCTGGGTTCTAACCCCAGTAACACAAAGCCATGGATGATAACACATACCTATAATTTCATTTCTTGGGAAATGGAAAGGGGATGATCAGAAATTCAAGGGCATCCTCAGTTATGTTGTGAGCTGGATGTGGGGAATGAACTATATGAGGTTCTGTCCCCAAAACAGGAAAGAAAAAGAAAAAAAAAGAAAGAAAGAGCCAAAGGGAAAAAAATAAGTAGACAGAAGTAAAGGGAAGAAATGAAAAATGTCTACGTGAACTTGCACCAATGTCTGAAATCATGCAGATATGTAGCAAGCTCCAGTGGACTTCCACTGCAGTTATCATCACCTATAAGAACCACACTGAAGTATCTGCACTAGTGACATCTCACTGCTTTGCACCAATTTACAAGGACATGCTATTCATCTTTATGGACCAAAGTCATGAAACATACTAGTGAATGCTGTATTATTATGCTCATGGTAATGGTCATGGAGGAAAATCTAGTACCAGTTAAGGATAACTAATCAGAGCAGGCACTACTTTCTAATGAGAACTCTGCAAACAAGTCAAGGAGGTTGAGGGTGTTTTACCTGCATCTCCCAATCACGAAGATCTTCCCTCTTCTTTCACATTGCAGAAAATGTCCCTTTTTGTTCTTTCTAGGTTTGCTTTGAAGTCGGGAATTTTAGGTTGCTCCACTCAGTTCTCTACACATATCATCAGGGGAGTATCAGCTAGGAAAACATTTCTTTGAGTGACATTTGGTGCTCTATCACAATTATTCTCAAGCAACCTCAGTCTCTTATCTATTGTCATAGAGATATTTGAAGAAGGAAAGGCATAGTTCAGAGGTGTCAATCAAGCATGCACAGACAATGTTACATGCAAAGAAAGGATTTTACCTTATAACTGGAGTTTGAATTCATTTGTGTGTGAATTTAACTGCTAAATTTATAGGCTTCATCAATTTAATCTCTTTTGATCTCCACGTGAAATGCTAAAAATAAAAAGGACCTCCTGGAAACAGAAACTCATCTACTTTGCCTAAGGTCATTTTGCTGATTAAAAGTGGGCAAGGGCAGAATAGGGGCTAGACAGGAGGAGAACCTGGCTTTGAACCTGGGACTTCTAATTATAAGTTCTGTGCTCTTTTTACTGTGCCATGTGACCTTTCCAGCTAAAATGCCACATCTTTCCAACATGGTAATGAGCTTTCGGTATGACTTAGAAGCAGGGATTCTTCTGGGAGTACAGAGGGAAATAAAGACGGAGAGAGGGAGAGAGAAGAAATGAATCAGGGAGGGTGGGAAAGAGGGGAGGAAGATGGAGGCAGAATCCGGAGTGAAGTAATGCAACTAACCCTGGGAAATGAGTTTGATTTATTTTTCTTATGAGACTAGTCAGGATTGTGATCAATCTGAAATGAGTAGCCTCAGTTTCCCCATCTTCAGTTGCCAAAGCACTCAGTGACATTTTAGAGTAAATATGACAGGTGAATGTAAAGGTAATTACACAAATCACATATTGCATGAGTCATTTGTAAAGTTCACTGTGAATAAGCTACACAGCTTGGGATCCATTTGCCACCTCAGAAAATGAGATCACCAGCTTTCCCATAGGAGTGAAGAGATTTAACCTTGAAATAGGCTCCTCAGAAGCCAGAAAATGTCCAAGTTCCCCCTTCTAGGGGCTTGGGTTCTGATCATCTCTAAAGATAATGCCCATTCATTTCTTCTCTATATAATACATGCTGTCAAAAAAAAAAAAGGAACCAAACATCCTCAAAGCATGGGAGTAACCATAGTATACAGGCAGTTGAAAGGGTACATGGATGAAAGCAAGATGGATATCCATGCTGCTAAATTGCCAGTGTCTTAGGTCTCTATGGTATATGTACTAGTAATCAGTAGTTTTGAATGTTCTTTGATGTAATAGGCAATTTGCAATTATTTTCTATATGATGTACTTGCAAATTTGAAAGAGAGGAAAGTAAAGGTTGCAATGATCTATAATTGCTGTATATTGGTCCTAAACCCAGAAAAAAGAGTGTGTGTTCATTACATTGTCATTCACTGCAATTTGTAATGAGTGTGTGTGTGTGTGTGTGTGTGTGTGTGTGTGTGTGAACCTTTCAGTGTGGGTGTATGTACATGTGTACACAAGTGTATGTGGTGGATTCCACAGGTTAAAAAAAAATCAAGTGTCCTCCTCTATTACTCTTCACAGTTATTTATGTATTCATTCATTCACTCACTCATTCATTCATTTATTTAGACAGGATCTTACTCTGTACACCATGCTGGCCTTACACTCATAGAGATCCAACTGTTCTCTCTCTCTCTTTTTTTTCATGTTATTCTATTTTTGAGGTAGAGTCCTTCGGTTAATCTATAAGTCGTCAAGCTACTGGCCAATGAGCTTTGGCAATCTGCTTATTGCTATGCCCAGTTTCCCAGAGCTATAGTTACAGGTGTAGCCTCCATGGACATGCTAGGCTTTTAATACAGGTGTTGGGGATCCAAACATATTTATTCTTGCACAGTAGTAGTCACCTTTCAAACTGAGCCATCTCCCAAAGCCCTATATACCACAATTTTGAAAATTATAACAAGCACATTTGACTATTCCTGCTATGCTAACTGACCTTGTCCAGAACCCTAAACATTGGCTACTGATCAGGGACCTGAAGCAAGCTGACATCTCAAGAACAAAGTTAAATAATGTAACCAAGTTGCTAACCCATATCTGTTCTCTTTCTCTAGACTCAAAATGTGGTCTCATTCCTAGAATTTTTTTTTGTACTTAAGTTCCACTGGACCCTTTATTAAAGAAAGATTTTGTCTCTTCAGGATACTACAAGATAAGGATAGTTTTAACACCACTGTTCTGCTTTTTAGTCTTTCCCTCCATAAATTTCTCTAGCAACTAGAGTTGGAGACCAGATATATAAATATACATACATAATTGGAAAATTATGCAATAGTTATTTCTATCTACACTTCATTCAACAAGATCCGAATTTTATTTTTATCTCACCTATCTTCCATTTATCCTCCTGGCCTTCTTTCTCTCTTCAGTGTGATTTTGCTTGTTTTAAAATATATAATTTTACAGTATAATGTTTTCTTGAGACTCTAAAGCAGCCAAGTTGGAGTTTTCATTGTTTGTTTGTTCATTCATGGGCAAATCTGAACAAGCAAAACCAGCAGCTTTTATTTCTTAGATGGGTATACTATGTAATGGTGTGTCCAGAGGAGGGGGTATTGGGATGTGTTGACCTGAGAACAATAGTTGAGATTTAATCAGGAGTTTATGTGATGCTGTTTTGTTTTGTTCCTTCTCCTTGTTTTGGCTTCTGCCCCTTATTCAGGGCAATTGATAATTCCTAGTTCATGTGCTTCTTGTTAAACTCTGAATGTTGGAAAATCCAGTCTTATCCTGGTGTGTCACTTGAAGTGTGATTGCTAACTCTAGTTGTGGAACTCATATGAAAACTCTCAACAATAGTTAAATACATGTCAGCAGACTTTTCCAGAGAAAACTTCCAGGAAAATCCTCTCACCTTATAGAGTCTTTTACCTATGTTATCTATCTATCTCTGATTCATTGTTACTTTAACCTTAGGAGTCAATGAGCTCTTTCTTGTCTGCCTTGAAATGAGGCATGCAAGCCAAGTCAAAACTGACAATCAAGTTTTTTAAAAAGAAAAGCCAGGCTGACTGAGGTCTGTCTAGGCAGGAAGTGTAGAGCCATTCCTATAGTCCTGTGCTCTCCCACAAATCTGTGGGGCCAAGGAAGAAATAGAGTAGGGTGATTTGTTTGTTTGTTCATTTTATTCCCAGACATGGTCTGACAGTGTAGCCCTGGCTGACCTGGAATTCACTATGTTGACTACACTGACCTTGAGGACCTTATAGAATCATGTCTCTTAAATTTTAATTAATTAAATTTAAATCAATTTGCCTATTTCTATGCAATTTGGGGGGGTTGCACAATAACATGGATTGGAGAATAATTTTGTCAGTCAGTCATAGTTTTAAATTATAGTTAGGTATATTTGCTGGGCTTCTATTGTTTGTATGAGGCTGTATTCAGCTCTATAGAAATACTCACAAAATATTTTGTACCAAATTATGTAAGAGGTTGATCAATACCCTTGAGGGAGGGCAGAATAGAAACATTAAAAAGAACCAGTGCTGTCTTATGAGATTTTATGATCTAGCATAGAAAAGTTACAACAAAATCCCTGAAGGAACAAGTAACAAAACAAATCAGCACAGGTGGATGTGGTGGTATTGTGTTCCCCAAAATATTGTGTACCTTAATAAACTTATCTGGGGTCAGAGAACAGAAAAGCCACTAGTTAGGCAGTGATAGCACACGCCTTTAATCCTAGCATTCCAGAGACAGAAATCCCTCTGGATCTCTGTGAGTTCAAGGCCACATTGGAAACAGCCCGGCATGGTGACTCATGCCTTTAATCCCAGGAAGCCAGCCTTTAATCCCAGAGAGTGGTGGTAGAAAGCAGAAAGATATATAAGGACCAGAAACTAGAAGCATTTGGCTGGTTAAGCATTTGGCTGGTTAAGCATTCAAGCTTTCGAGTAGTAATTCAGCTGAGACCCATTCCAGATGAGGACACAGAAGCTTCCAGTCTGAGGAAACAAGACCAGCTGGGAAGTTGACCAGGTGAGGTTAGCTGTGGCTTGTTCTGTCTTTCTGATCTACCAGCATGGACCCCAATAACTGGCCTCGGGTTTGATTTTATCAGTAAGAACTTTTAAGATTCCTGCTACAGGTGGATAAGAAATGTGGGGCAAGAGAAACAGTGGAAGCTTGGAGAAGGGAGCTTATTTTCAGTCTGTCCTTCAATACATGACTCAGCATGGCTTTGTGTTGTCCACAGTCAACATCCTGCCTCCTCCTCCTCCTCCTCCTCCTCCTCCTCCTCCTCCTCCTCCATTTTCTTCTCCTCCTTCTGTTCTTCTTTCCTTCCCCCTTCTACATCTCCCCCATTCTCTCTCTTTCTAAAACTAACCAGTAGGGACAGAAGAAAGTGGCAGCACACCTATGTAACATGTTTGAGGCCCTAGATTTCGTCCCCAGTATTACAAAAAAAAAAAATGAATTTTCTCTTTAGATAGTCTGTGGCACCCATGACAGTTGGGCATCCACCGCTTCACACACTGGTGCTCATCATCATGTCCTAGTGGTCCACAGATAGGCTAATATACAGAGTCAACTTCATGGTTTAGAGGATAGGACCCAACCTCCATGGGCCTGGTGATCCCACTGTGTCTTCTCCAGCTTCACACCATCAATTTCCTTGAGTTTGGGCATCTCTGTAAAGAAGAGAAAAGCCAATGATATTTCTAGTCTATTTGTCCATGATTCTCTGTGTCTCCATTAGACACAAGGGTTATAGCTGAAGTTTTCAAGAGTTTCTACCTAAAACCTAAGAAAGCTTTTTTTTTTTTTTTGAAAAAAAAAAAGATTCTAAAACAGAGCTGAAAGCAGCTTCTTAGTGTGTCTCTAGGCCAGCCACAGCCTAGAGCTACTCTATGGCGGGTTCCTGGCAAGCTGGCTTGACTTGTAATATGGCGGGTTACAGAGAGGCATTTCTATGGTACACAGTATGCTGTGTGGTGGATTTAGCTTTTGCTAATACAAAAAAAGAGAGAGAGTTTTGGGCTACATGCTGCTGGATACAAGCATAGACCCACTGCCTCCCAGAGTCAGTGGGGAACATGGTTCTCCCAGAGGTGGTGGTAAATGTAGTTCTGCCATGTTGGAAAGCTAAGGTGGACAGAGCCAGCAGCCAAAGCTTCTATTTCAGCTCCAGTAATGCTGCAGTTTAGAGCGATAGATTTACAGTAAAACAGATTCAGATGAAATGTAAACCTCTAGATGGTTTACACTGTGTGTAAAAATGTATGTAGGCTTGAAAGAAAAAAAAGGAACATAGACAGCTATATTAAAGAAACAGAAAAATTTAAAAAAACAAAGTCTTTTAAAGAGACAGTAAAAATAATATACAAAATAAGCCACATAAAGATGGAAATTGCACAGAGTCTGGATTATGTTGTCTTTGGGATTTTTAACTGCAGAGAGACATTTGATTGTAAAGGCTGCTCAGTTAAACCAATATGTATATTTTAAAGGCATCTCAACTTCAAAATTTATGTGTAAGGATATGTGCTTTGGAAAGGAGGCTCTGCTTTTGTTTTCACAGGAAGCAAGAGGCTATGGATTTGTTTCAGGTTAAGATACATCAGGTTTGAAAAACCAAGACCACCTGAAAGGGCTCTGATGACCCCATGGCCCAGATGATCCAACATCCAAAAACAGCATCAAGGCAACTAACTGGCTGAGAGAATGCAGCATCACAGACTATTCCAGTCAGGACTTGACCATAATTCTTAATTTTCACAGGATCCCCATAAGAATACAGCACCTTTTATCAGCAGGAAGTAGCCTAGAAAACTATGCCCACATTCCCCCAAAATGGATTATGGATGTTTGTCTTTGTTTAGGTTGTTGGTTACAAATTGTTATTGGTCATAGTGAATATCTTTCTAAAAGAAGAAAGAGGGATATGATATGGAAATATAGGATATAGATATGATAGAATAAAAGGTTGAATTGTTGAACCTATTTTTAAAGAGCAACTTGTTTACAATGTTTTACATTGATATAGATTTTAGTTTATTGATACAAATTTAAAGTTAATTTTGTTATACTGTGGTATTGTGTTCCCCAAAATATTGTGCACCATAATAAATTTATCTCGTGTCAGAGAACAGAAAAGCCACAATATTAAACATAGAGGATAGGCTGTGTGTGCTAGCACATGCCTTTAATCCTAGCATTCCAGAGGCAGAATCCATGTGTTCAAGGATACAGCCAAGCATAGTGACTTATGCCTTTAATACCAGAAAGCAAGCCTTCAATCCCAGGGAGTGATGGTAGAAAGCAGAAAGGTATATAAGGTGTGAAGATCAGAAACTGGCAGCATTTGGCTGGTTAAGCTTTCAGACTTCTAGCAGCAGTTCAGCTGAGATTCATTCTGGATGAGGACTCAGAGGCTTCCTGTCTGAGGAAACAGGATCAGCTGAGGAACTGGCGAGGTGAGGTGGCTGTGGCCTGTTCAGTCTCTCTGATCTTCCAGAGTTAACCCCAAGAACTGGCCTCAGGTTTGATCTTATTAATAAGAACTTTTAAGATTCATGCTACATTATACTGTATGTATATTTCTACTCTTGTTTAAGATATTATGTTAATAATGTGCAGCTCATTTAAATTTAATGGATAATTTAAAAATACAGATTATAATTATTTTTCTATGATAATCAAACTTATAGTAATGTTAAATTTTATAGGTATACATAGGTATAATTCAATTAGGCAAATAATCATTAACACTTCAAAGACCTATAAAATATGGCATGTAAATGTTTTGATAACTTAGAATTCCATTGACTTTTAGACACAATTTCTCCTGGTAGCACCAATCTGATCCTGAGAGAACGTTGGGCTTCTGAGACATTTCCGTTTGGAAGTTTGTCTTCCTCCTTTAAAAAACATAGGCTTCCTGGACATTGAGACACTTATTGTCCTAGCAGAATCTATTTACTTCAAAGAGACAGATAAGCATTGCAGATACTCTATATGGAGTTTATCTTCTTCTTGTCAAAAATAGCCATTTGGGCAAGAAACTGTTCTTGCCTGGAATGCTTGACAAAATGTTGTATAAAAATGGACATGCAGGACCCATAGGAAGGTGACCACTGAATTTTACAAGGCAAAATAGTCCTGGTTCACAGGACCTGCTTGACAGAAGAAACTGCCAGACAATCTACAGGACATAGAGAAAAGTGACTGAGAGACTCTAGACCTATGGGCTGAATATGGATGCCCCAACATTACAGAGTAACTTTGGATGACTATCCAGGCAGAGAGCTGTCTCTGTCATTCTAGATTTTGGGAAGTTGCTTACAAAAGATACAAAGGTAATATTGTATCCTTCTGAGATCTTTGATGTAGTTGAAGACTAGATAGTTATAATTTTCCCTGGTTATGATAAGAGATAAATTGGATATGAAACTTTAGACTCACAAATATAGGATAGATAGAATATTTTCTTAAATTTTTCCAAATACAAATAGACTAGATATTGTAACTGGTAATTCTTGCTTGTTAACTGTTTTGTTATATGTAATTTTATTATGTTGAAGTTAAAATACTTCCTTTTTGATTAGACAGAAAAGGGGAAATGCTGTGGGATAATGCTTTTGTACACTGCTTTAACAAAATTCTGATTGGCCAGTACCAAGACAGGAAGTACAGGTGGGATAAGCAGACAAGGAGAATTCTGGGAAGAGGAAGGCTGAGTCAAGAGCCACCATCCAGACACAGAGGAAGCAAGATGTGAAGGCAGAACTGAAAAAAAGGTACAAAGCCACATGGCTAGACATAGATAAGAATTATGGGTTAATTTAAGTGTAAGAGCTAGTCAGTAAGAAGCTTGAGCTAATGGCCATACAGTTAATAAATAATATAAACCTCTGTGTGTTTACTTGGGTCCAAGTGACTGCAGGAACAGTGTGTGAGAGAGATTTGTCCTGATGGGACACAGGAAAACTTTAGCTACAAGAGCTGTCCTGGATGCTGTGACTGCATTAAGACACAATCCCAAAGCTATTGTATTATAGCTGTAAAGTTATCCAACCTCATTAGGTCCATATATTTAACATAACAGGAAAAAATAGTGTTTTTTTTTAAAAAAACCACACCTTTTGAGACATTCTAAATGGACTTTTTCTAATGTAACTGATTGAATATCCCAATTATAATCTTGGAATATGCTAGGTGGAGGAGCCACATAGTTTTAAAATATTTTCTGATTATAAAATTTGAATCATTTGTGTTGACTATAAAACCTTAAAGATTCCCTTTATAGTGATATGATTCATAAGAGGAGCAGATTTTCATCAGATGTCATGGCATCTTTGCACCTATGCTACATTCCAGTTCTTGGCAGCTTGAGAATTTTCAACAGCACAGGTCAGATACAGCTGGAAGCTCAGGCTACATTTCAAATCACCCTGTGAATGACCATGATTCTGTCTCCTTTGGACACCCAATAGCAGCAAGGTTTGTGAGTGATTATTTTCCATATTAATTCATAGAATGAGCAAATAAAATAAAATTTCCTACTTGGTTGTCCAAATTCTTAGTACTCTAAACATAGGTGTGTGTGTGTGTGTGTGTGTGTGTGTGTGTGTGTGTGTGTGTGTGTGAGAGAGAGAGAGAGAGAGAGAGAGAGAGAGAGAGAGAGAGATAGGATTGAAGAATATATGAATATAAATCTTGCAAAACATAGTGCTGGCTATTATAAGCCTAGAATGAGTACAAATGCCACTACAGTAATCAAAATTGACTCCCAAGCACTGTTGGAATATATTTATAAGAGAGACTAAAATATTCACATATTTTGTGAGTCACTACTAAAAATTTTCTGTCTACTAAAAGTAAGAAATAAGTCCATTGCATGTACTAGAAGGAAAAGAAGTTCCAAGTTACAGAAGCATGTATAACCTACCACAAAGTTTGTAGACTCTATTAGGGTGTGATTAGTTTGTGGTAATAAATTTAAAACCTCACATGTTGTATCTATTTTTCTAAAAGGCTGGAGATTTCAAAGTAAAGCAAGGAAGTATAAATACTACCTATGAGTTCTTATTCTATGATACTTTGGCACTCTTATTTCCAAATAGGAAATAATGCTTCTCATGGTGTCTTATATCTATAATCCTGAAAACCCAGCTCAGGAGACTGGGAGAAGAGTGATAGGGAGAGGCAGGCAGATTGTGGGTAAAAGGGAGCTTGGGCTCTATTGTAAGAAACTATGCAGGGTTAGTCGAAAAGGAAATATTAAATTTTAATGAATATAATCTCCCACTAACTACTTGAGAATTTCATATGTACACACAGTATACTTGATCATAATTGCCCCAAAAATTTCAATTAACATCCCACAGATTACTACCTCAGCCTCCCAACCCCTCCCCAACTTCATGTCCTGTATTTTTTAATAACCTACTGAGTTGAATTTTAGCCCACATATGAATGTAGGGCCATCCAGCATAGTAAAGTTGATCTAATGCAGTGGTTCTCAACCTTCCTAATGCTTCAAACATGTTATACAGTTTCTCATGTTGTGGTTACCACCAACCATTAAATTATTCTGTTGTTAGTTCATAACTGTGTTTTTCTTACTGTAATGAATCATGCTGTAAATATCTGATATTCAAGATATCTGAGTGGTATGTGACCCTTGTGAAATCGTCCTTCAAACCAACCCCCAAAGGAGTCATAACCCACTGGTTGAGAACCACCGATCTTCTGTTAAAAAGAATTAATGAAGTTTGAAGAATGTCAGTGTGCAATACTTTCTTCAAAGTGGGTTCAGAAGATGCAGGGGAGGGGGGGCTCTGCAGTCACCATGGCCAGCAGAATAATGATCCACAGGTAACAAGAAGACAGTCAAGGTCAATAAGACTTAACCAGTGTTGGTTCAAACTTTGGGAGTATGACACAAAAAAAATGAATAAATAAATAAATAAACAAATAAAAATCTGGGGGAGCACACAGACCTAAAGACACATAAGCTACTTTTAAAATATGTCCTCCACAGAAATTTGAATATCAGCTTATGAATTTGCTTGTGATAAGACTATATCAAAATAAAAAGAAAATTTTAGTGACTCAAATGTTTGCTATGGTGATTATAAAATTAGGGCAATAGATAATGTATGGCAGAGGTCTGTCGGTTCACTGCATGAGAGAATCAAACTGTTGAAAATAAAATAAATGCCTTGAAAGTGATTGGACTGGACGTGTGTTTAATTTATGCAGTTTTCCCATTAACAGCATTATGTATTTAACACATCCATTACACATTCTCGGTGTTAATTTAAACAGAAAAAATGTAGCAACTTCAAAAGGAAATCTTCCATTAAATTAAGGATATTGACTTTAATGGATGTTCTGAATAGACATGGAAATTAACAGGAAAAAAACAATTTGATTAAAAGTGGTCCCCATTAGACATTATTATGCCACACAGAATGAAAATATTCAGATAGAATTTACTGGAAAAAATCTGTCATAGAAAGTCCTGTGCATTCTAAAATGTACTGCTTAAAGACTGTCTAGTCTTGAAATTATATATAAAAGTACAGCTTGTGGGAATTCTGAATAACTTGGTATCTTGCAAGAGAAAGAAAGAGCCTTAAGATTTACAAGCTGACTCCATTGTGTTGGTCAAAGGATTAGAAAGGGTGATCAACACACTTGTTTAATTTTAATTACTTTGCATCATACAACTGTCTAGTTTCCTCAGGCATGGTGATTTGTTGCTCATCTGTTTTCCCTTTCCTCCTCTCTCCTTCTCCTAGCTTTTCCCAGACAGTCCTGATCATGTGCATTAGAAGGCTTGAAATTCCTTTTGCAGATCCATTCTTGTAGCTTATGAAATCCTTCTCTTCTCCAAGATATCCCTATTAAAGTGCCAATATAACAGAGTTATCAACTCATAAAGAGTTTAGCAAAGTAACATGTGATGAGGATTCCCTAACAAAATTGATGAAATTCTCATCTGAGTCCATATAATATGTACTGTGTTGATAAATTCAAGGGGAAAGTGAGTGTTTCAGAGGAAGTCATAACTATGCTGATTGAGGAGAAGTTTGGGATCCATGAAGAGAGTGCCTTAAAAGAGTTTGGAAGTGACCCCTATTGAAGGAGGCCTAAGTATTTGTCAAAAAGAATTCATAGTAAAAGAGTCAGAAGTTTTAGGAAATTAAAAATTCAGTATCTTGAACATGTAAAACAACAGTGTTGGAGAGATGACTCAGCTGTTAAGAGTTGAGCACATGAGTTCAGATTCTATCATCTTTATCAAGTGTCTCACAACTGCCTGTAACTTCATTTCCAACGTATTCAACTTTTGTGGAGCACAAAAACTCATGTAGGCACACAAACATACACATAAATAAAAATAAATACATATATTAAAGTGTTAAAATAATATAAGCAAAGAACTTCAAATAATGTTTCATAGTTAAACTACTGTGTCTGTCAAGTAGCTATGCATGCCTGGGGTCTGGTAGATCGAGGTGTGTTTTGTTGGGAAATAAGATTGAATAACTGGATACTAGATCATGAAACACATTTAATCACAATAGGAGAGATTTGAACATAGCCAAAAAGTTAGTGGTACTGAAAGTAGAAAGGTGTGAAATGAACAGTGAGACTGATATTTGCCCCAGCCAGCGGGGTGTCAACAGGGGCAACCCACCTGCGGGAGAGAATGAAAGGGACGGGGAGACACGAAGAAAGACAGCAAGACAGGGTTCTGATCAAGCTGCAAATTTTATTCTCCTCAGCAAGGCTTATATAGCATGAGAGGGGGGAGGGGCAGGAAGGAGGGAAGGGGTGCGCAACATGCCGTACGTGCAGGTGAAGGAAGACGTGCAAGTCGTGAGGCTTGGTGATAAGGTCACTCACTGGTCAGGGCCCATTGTTCTGTTGCTGTGCTACCTGACCTACCTGCCCTGTTCTTTATCTTTGGGGGCATCTGGTTTAGGGCCTGTGGCTTTTTCTCTGGTGTAGCTAGTACTTTCCCATGGTTCATGTTTGGTCCCTGACAGATATTGAAACATTTTCAAGGTGAGTGACAGCCTAGTAAATTAATAAGAGAAGGAACAACAGAAATCAGGGAACGTTTTAGAAGGTTATTGCATAGTCTCTATTAAACAGATAGTGAGATAAGAGAGGAAGTATTGGGAATGACATCACAAGTGGTCATGGCCAAATATTGAGGAAGATTTAAATAGGGGCTACAGAATGGTTCTTGAGTGGGGTTTCATGAACGAGGGGCATATGGTCTTGAAAATGTCCCCATACACTTCCATTCTGTAATGCCATTCATCCTAAATTTATCATGATAAGATATTAAGACTTATCTTTCCAACAGAGGGAAACATTTTGAAGAGAACCAAGCAAGGCAATCTTACTTTCACACTAGTTTTCATGGAGGGGCCCCAGTTTAAATAATTTCCTTTAGAGGGTGTCAAAGGGCAGAGGCATGTGGTTCACAACTCTCCTTTCCAAAGCTGGAGTGAGACCTATTACCTTTTCAATGTTTTCCTTACAATTAAGCCCCAACTTTTAGATTTTTCTAGGTCACTTTTCTAAGCTGTCCCTCTTTTTTAAAAACCAGTGACCCAAATACATAACTTATTAAGACAGAGCTTTTCCCTTTTGCCTGATCCTCTGCAGAAAGAGGAAGAGACTCAAGCACTACATTATCTGTGAACCCAGATACTTGCTACTGCTGAGATCATAAGTAGTCACGTTTCCACTTCAGCACATTCCCATGGCCAGATGACCTCGACTTCTGTGTCTGTCAGCAAGTACAGAAGGCAAAGACACAGCTAAGTCAGCTTTGAGCTGACAGCATTGTCCTCCAAGAGGCACCAAGGTATTTAGTAACCAGATACCAAAATGCAAGATGCAAGGGACCTGGGAGCCTGGAGTTTAGACTCAAAGTCTTTCCAATAGAACAAGGTTCTAAGGATAAGGGGTCTCACCATTATGTCTGCTCTGTCTCTCTTCCATTCTTAAACCAGATTGTATTTTACATAAATCACATTCAAAACAATCATCAACTGAGTAAGTTCTTGTGCAGGAAAAAAATAAGGTAAAGAAAGAAAAAAAAAATAGAAGAAAGTAAGGAAAAGAAAACACAGGGCAAACTTCCCAAAGAGTCTTGTCTAAAGGAGGACTCAGCACAGTTATGCTTGGTATACACACACACACACACACACACACACACACACACACACACACACACACACACACACAAATAAGTAATACAGTAAGATCTTGAGACAGAAATATGCGGACATGACAGAATACTGAGTACCTTATAAGGCTGTTTCTGTTTCTGAAGGACAACCCATAGGACCTTTTGAGGACTTTGGAAAATTGATTATTCAATTATGTCTGTTTAAACACACATCATTGTTGAGTATAAAGGTGCATACATTTAATCCTTGTTTCTGAGAGTTTTTGATTCTCCATACTCAGTGCTGATGTATTTATTGAGGCCTATAAATTTTCTAGTTTAATATTATTTTCACTTCCTTGGAAATCCTAATATTTTAATAGTGTAATTTTATGATTTGTAACTCAAAGCAGGACATTTCTTAAATGGAAAGTTACATAATTAATAAACTAGGAAAATCAAGTATAAACTAGTTCATGATGGCCCTATGGTTTGAATGTATCTTTCTCTTCTGTAAAACTTGTTATAAAACTTAATTTATAACACCACAGCATTGGGCAGCAGGCTTATTGAGAGATACCTAGATTGCCAGGGCTTTGTCCTCAAGATGTGTTAGTGTCTTTATAAAACAGGCCCTCCCTCAGGTTTGAATTGACCCTCTTCTGTGAGCAGCAGATCTCCTCTCTTCATGAAGACAAAGAGTTCAAGGTGACACTTTGGAAGCAGAGTTTAGAACCTTAAGAAACAATAAAAATTACAGAACTTGACCCCCGAACTTCCCATCTTGTTAGTGTTCCATTACTGTAACAAAATGCTTGAGCCAAATAACCCAGAAGGGAGGAATGTTTAGTTTGGATTATGATTTCTATCCATGGTCATTTAGTCCTCTTGTTTGGGCCTGTTGTGATGCAGCCTCGTATGTTGAGCATGATTGGTAGAGACCTGTCCATCTCAGGGTGGCCAGGAAGCAAATAGAGAGCAGTAACCCTGATGTCTTCTACAGTGAAACATACCAATGTGACCTATATCCTTCAGTGGGTTCTACATCTCAGTAATTCAACCGTGTTCCAATAGCATCATGGACTATGGATAATGCCTTTAACATGTGGATCCTTGTGGAATTCTCCAGACTCAAACCACAATACCATACTATTTCAAGAACTATGAGAAAGAGATTTTTATAACTTATAAGTTACCCAATCTCTAATATTTTGTTATAGCAGTAGAAATGTACTCAGACAGAAAATCTGTCTAAATTAGCCTCAGGTTAGACTTTCAGGCTTGATTTTTATATCATTTTATTAATGTATATGTACAAGTGTTTTTCCTGTATGTAGATTTAGGTGTCACATGAGTCAATGAGGTCAAAAGTTGTCAGATTCCTGGAACTGAAGTTTCAGGCAGTCATGAGCCACCATGTCAATGTTGGAATTCCAACTCAGGTCCTCTAGAATAGTATAGTAAGTGTTAATAACCATAAGCCTTCTCTCAAGCCTTCAAGTTTAATTTTTAAATTATTCTATTTGGAATAATTTAAGTAGATAGTTTTAAATATTCTTTAATTTTTAAGTTGCCACATATTCTTCTTTCTTGGGGGTTCTTCTAGGTGTACTTAAGATGCTGAAATGATAGTTGTAAGATTTGTAATTAGATAGTTACCTTGCATCTTTTATTTGGACAAGGGAGCTGGGGATGCCTGTAGCAGAATATCAGCATTCAAGGATTTACCAATCTGCTTCTTTAAAATGAATTGTTTTGTAGATTTGTCAAACTTTTGTCTCTGATCTGACTCTTGAGAGCAGGTTGGAGGGAATGGGGAAGTTCTTTAAATCAATATAAATCCTTAGCTTCACTTGGCCCATTTTACCCAAACTCCACTCTGATACTTTACTGTGCCTGACATCTTCTGCATCAGGATACTCATATGTCTATAGTATCCTTGCTGGCTATATTCAGGAGAATGTGTGGACATGTGTGCTTAGTTCTGAATCACCAATATTGTAACTGAGGTTCTCTGGGGAAATCTGTGGGATTGACAGACCTCTTCTCATCAACATTCTTCTATAGACTCTAGTATGCACATCTTTCTCTCTCCATAAAATTCTTTTCAGTTCATTTTTCTCCACAAATTAGTAAATATTTTGTTCTTAATACTTCTTCTTCTCCTCCTCCTCCTGCTCCTCCTCCTCCTCCTTCTCCTCCTTCTTCTACACTTCCATTTCTCCCCCCTGTCCTGAATTCACAGTGACTCAACAGCTTTCATTCTCTTACCTTAAAAAATACATTCATGAATTCTTGTACAGACTGATAACAATGTATTTTGATCACCTTCACCCCCTGTTTCTACCTCTAACTCCTCCCAGGAACACTCACCTCCTGTACCACTTTACCTGCATGTTCTTCTTGCCATTGTTGTTCTTTTAAATAACACATGGATTACAATTTGCACTGCCCATATACTCCTGGGTGTAGGGTCATCCACTAGGGCAGGTTCAACCTACCAGGGCCCACAGGATTAAAGAAAACTTATTCTCCCTCCCTAAGATGCAGTCAACTGTTCATAGCTCCTTAGTTAATAGTTGGGGTTTATGAACCCTGTCTTAGTTACTTTCCTATTGCTGTGAAGAGATACCATGATCAAGACAATTTATAAAATAAATAATTTAATTGAGGGCTTGTTTACACTATAACAGGGTGAGTCTATGACAATAATGATGGGGAACATGGCAGCTATCCATCAGGCATGGTACTGAAGCAATAGCTGAGAACTGATATCCTACTCAGAAGTTGATCACATAGAAAGGAAAATAATGGATCTAGTATGGGCTTTTGAATCTTAAAAACCACCCACAGTGACATACTTTCCCCAAATAAGACCACAGCAACTAATGCTTCCCCAAACAAACTTATCAACTAGGGATCAAATATTCAGATATGTGAGCATATGGAGACCATTCTCATTCAAATCACAATAAACCCCTTTGTACTCAATGATAGGTTGTTGATTGGCTTAATCTTGTGAAGATCTTGTCCATATACATTTCTGCCTCTCTTTTCCTAGATAATCCCTGACACTTGGGTCCAGTTTGATACAAATGTCTCATTTGTGCTGAGCATTCTGTAAACACTTATTCTTCTCATTCCTATTATTATTGTTGTTATTTATTTATTATTATTTATTATTATTATTTATTATTATTATTATTATCATTATTATTATTTTAGAGATAGTGTATAAACATGTTTGATTTCCATCACTGTGTGATAAACTCACTTGATCTTTGCCTTTCATTCTTGATAAGTGACTAATAACTACTCATACTTAATTATCTGAGATACTGAATGTTTTCATATGGTATCTGTTTCACCTGCAACATTTTAAAACTGTGGTTCTCAACCTTCCTAATACTGTTAATGCAACCTTGTTAATTCTGTTCCTCATGTTGTGATGACCCCAAACCATAAAATTATTTTTTATTATTACATCATGTAGTTGGAAGTTTTTGTGTGTCCCACCCGGTCCACAGCTACACAGACTCAAGTAAGCACACAGAGGCTTATGTTAATTAAAACTGCTTAGCCCTTAGCTCAGGCTTACTACTGACTAGCTCTTACACTTAAACTCGGTCAATTTCTGTTGATCTATATGTTGCCACAATCTGTGGCTTTACCTATGTGCCATTACATAGTACTCCCTGGACAGCAGGTTGGCATCTTCTGACTCAGCCTGCCTCTTCCCAGAATTCTCCTTGTCTGCTTATCCCTCCTAGACTTCCTGCCTGGATACTGGCCAATCATCATTTTATTAAACCAGTGTACAAAAGCATTATCCCACAACAACATCATAACTATACTGTACTTTACTACCCACCATTCCCATATAAGTATGTGATTCTAACTTTATTACCCAGTAAAGAGATTTGTATTCTTAATGTTCCCCCTTCTTCAGTTTTTTTTCTTTTTCTTTTTATTTCTTTGTTTTTTTCCAAGACAGGGTTTTTCTGTGTAGTTTTGGTGCCTGTCCTGGATCTCACTCTGTAGACCAGGCTGGCCTTGAACTTACAGAGATCCAGCTGGTTCTGCCTCCCGAGTGCTGATATTACCACCACCCAGCCCTTCTCCAGGTTTTAAGTATATTAAACCAAATGGAAACTAGGTATCATGATCCTTTGGACATTTGACTATAACATGGCTTTACTGTTCAGTTAATCAAATATGGCTATTGTACTTCTAATACAGTTTCATAAATATGCCAAACAAACAAGAAGTAGAGAAATCACCTTTATAAAATTGTTTCATATCCCCTTTGCATTAGTGAAGTCTTTGTTGTGTTTTAGCATACTGTATTGATACAACTTCCTTCTTGCTTTTAAATTTTACCTAAGAGCCGTCTACTGTGACATTCCATGGTAAATGTTTTCTCATAATTTCCAAGTCACCATCATTTCATCATCTTAGAAAACAAATAACACTTCTAAAGATGACACTCCACTAAAACAAAGTAGATTTATTCTTAAGAGTTCAGAGAGCAGCATAGTGAATAGATTCATGATGGGCTTTTTAATTAAAAGAATACAGTCATTTCATAGTGGCAGTTCTCATTAGCAAAGCAGGATGGAGATGACCATTTCCTTCTAATTGCTCTTGGTGTTTATATGGAGGGGGGAGGGACTCATTTTAGGGTTGGTTTGAATAGATTTATATCTAATTATGTTATACTATCTTCCTGCAAATTTGACAGATAAATATTATAGCTATGCCAATGATAGTCTCAGTAATAACAAAAACAATCTTTTTGTTCTTTAATTTCTACTAGAAGAGAGATTTCACTTTTTTTGTCACTGATTCTTTCAGTTAACTTAATTTTTTTAAAGTCTGTCATGAGCTGAATATCTATGTCTTCCCAAAGTTGTATGGCAGAGTCTTACTTTTTAGTGCAGCTTTATTTACAAGTGGGACCACTAAGGAAAAATGTTGTTAAGGGTAGAAAAGTTTTGAAGGAAGGATCCTGATCTGACAGGATTACTGTCTTAATAAGAAATCTAATAGGATTAGCGCCTTAATAAGAAATCAGAGGATACCTGCTCTCTGTCTCTCTGTTCATGTCTGTCTCTCTTTCTGTCTGTCTGTATCTGTCTTCTACAAACGCATGCACACACTCACGCACACATGCACGCACTCACGCACACATACACATGCATGCTACTGGGTACTGATAAGCTGACAGAAGTAGAAGGGCCCTAATGTGAAGCAAGAGCTGGTGTCCAGAAATGAATATGGAAACTACAGAGTATACACAATCCTGCAACAGTTTTTATTCCTGTAACAAAGGGGACTGGAAAGTGATGAGATGCCTAATAGAAAACCCTTCCCAGTTAGTTGAGTTCTTCTCTTACTTGTCCTTACATTTCACCTTACTTTGCAAACCTACACTAGCCAGTCAGACCTCATACAAGTGCATACAAAGATAGTCGCACCATTTTCATTTTCATTCCACTTTCTGGTGTCATCTTGGCTGCCAGGGCTTTCTTTTTCATTTTTTGTCCTTAATAAATACTCCTTATCTTTCTCTTCATTGTCAATGCACCTCATTCTTTGTGATCACAAGACAAGAAAACAGCAGAGAAGAAAGTCTGCAAGAACTTTGGGGGAAGGTTATCATTAAAAATTCAGGAAGGAAATCTTAGGGAAAAACAAAACAAAGCAAAACAAAACAAACAAACAAAAGCAAAAAGAAAAAAAAAAAGAAAGAAAGAAACTTCATCTAATCTTGAATTTCCAGCCTCCAGAAGGAAAAGGCAATATATTTTTGTTGTTTTGTACCAGAATTTAGAAGTGAAAAAAAATCATAATATGCAAATGCCCTTTATATGCTCTGTAATTACTACCCCAATCCATAAACTCAGTTTTTCCAAGAGAAAGACATCATTGCAACTCCTACAAAAGAGTTTAAAAATACATAGCAAGATCCTCAGTAAAGTATGAGATTCATCAAATAGGAGGAAAGTCTCAAAATCTATTACAGTCTAGCAGAATCTAATAAAAGAAGAAGGAAAGGCAGTTTGAGAGGGATCCTGGTATAGAAAAATTATCAGTAAGTTGAAACTGAAGACAGGTAACTAAATCAATGATTTTAAGAATCATGTATTAAAATGCCTAATGAATCACAAGGAATGCATAATAGTAACATGAGATGTTAACCACAGGAAGTTGGAAGCCATGAAAGGGTGTATGGGATTATACTTTTAGGGTAATTTCTCAGAAAATCCGATAGTTCTGAACAATGGAAAGTTTATTTTATAGTCTAGATGCTATTTTTTGTTGTTGCTTAGTTTTGTTTTGTTTTATCTTTTTATCAAAGTCAGTAAAACCTCATGAACAAATGAGAAGTCCTCTAACTCCATAAGCTGTGGCTATAATGCTGGTAGCACCCATTTTGATCCACTTGTCTATGTTGAATCCTAGGACCCTCATTCTCAGATACATGTGTAGTAGTTAGGGAAGACTAGATTTGTCAATGAAATGGAGACACACATACAGTGCCTCAAAGTATCCCAACTGTGGTTGATCCTTGTGCTTTGTTTCCAGTCTGTGACATCTAGAGGTCTTCTTACTCAGGGACCATGATCAATGGGAATGTCACATGAGATCACATTCTGAAACAAGGATAGATACAATGTACAAGTTCTATGTGACTTTTTCTAGGGGTATGGAACCTATTCACACCAGATATGGCAGCAATGACAACCAAATAATTCCATTTGAATTTATTTTGGTGAAGCAAGGAAGCCTTCAGAGTTATGTATGTGTGAGAGGATAGTTAACAGAAACACCACTTAAAAATCTACCCCATGATGAGTAATGGCTGACAGAAGTTATATACATGTATATCCTAGTATGTATTGTAGATAGATTGACTGGAAGGAGAGTATAATCTATCTAACAGATATATAGCTTCCGTTAAAGAGCTTATAATCTACCCAGCAAGACATATAGTTTCAATCAAAGAGCTTATGGCTTATGTAAGTTTCAGTAGCATCCTGAACATTGTGTATGGTGATTTCTTTAGACTTCCAAGTTCCATTTACTTCCTGAGAGTTAAGTAGGCTCCATCTAGTAGAGAATTTCCAACTTGTAGAAAATAGCTACCCGAGAGTAGGCTTTTCTCTGCCTATGTCTAATGAACATATAGTACTTCGTATAGCCCCTAGAATCTACTATGTCCCATTAACCTGCTTTTCTCCCAGATGACTGAAAAATGTATGGTATACTAAATATTTAGTGAACAATAATTTTCTGCCCATTCATCTTTTCTCATCTTTACCAAACATTGGCTTTCTTTCATCTCCACTTTTTTTATTATATTTTTTATTAGTACTATTCACAAACAATTTGAGAATGCCAAAATACTGTAGTCACAGTACACTTTAAATTTTTTATTATATTTATTTAATGCAAGTGTGTACATGTGCAAAGACAAGTTGTTTGAGATAGGAGGCCAACTGGAGGGAGCTGGTTATCTCCTTCCACCACATGAGTATCAGATATCAAACTCAAGCCTTTAGGCTTGGTTGAAAATACCTTCACCTGCTCAGCAGTCTTGCAAGTCCAGTGTTCACAATAACCTTAGCTCCTTTTTTAAAAACTGCGAACATGAATACATAGCTCAGTTTTCTATCTATGAATGCAATATTCATGCTTCCTTTATGCTATATTCAATTTCTGCCTAATATTTATAAAATAATATGTAATGTGTATATTCTAGGCTACTGTTTTATCTCTTAATAATAACGTAAGAAGTACTAGCCACACTATGACATATTAGAAATCACTAATCTAAGTCATTCTCCATTTTCAGAGGCATTCACTTGCATACGTTTCCACAGTACATTTTGATCAGTCTTGGTAAGACTTTATTCTTATAAGCAAAGTGTCCCCTTACCTTCTAAATTGGATAATTAGAGCTCTAACAATCCAGTCCAAATAAATATCCTATTACCCATGAAAATGCTATGTTTTGACATGTGTTTGTTTCATATGTGCCTGTAAGTGTACTTGAATTAGCTTCTGTTGTTGCAAGTTAGTTTGTATTTAGACTTCTAATAAGATAAAGAACTAAGTCATGGCAGATTAGAATCTCTTTCATGCCACAGTGGTAGTTAATGGCTATTATAAAGACATATTGGTCAATTATAGCAAGGAGTGGTTAGGTCTGTGTGTATTTAATTGTGCATTGCTGAATTATATATCTAGGCTGACTACTGATAGTAGTAATTTCACTGACTGTATACACAAACACACTTCCATAGCTACCCCTTTGCTTGATGATAGCTGAAATACTACAATCTAGTGTGGGAGCTTAGAAATGACTTCTCTATAGACTTTGTTCTGGTAATATTTTCTATTCTTTGTTTTGTTTTGTTTTTCTGAAATAGAGTTTCTTCATATGGCCCTATCTGGCCTGGAAATCCTCCTCCTTCTTTCAAGAACTAGGTTGACAATTATATGCCACCATATTTGTCATTATACATATTATACAACCATATTGCCCTCTTTTAAAAAATGTCAGCTGAGTTTACTTTTTACCTGAATGATGCATATCCTAAAAAAATCTCTTCATAACAACAGATGTTGTGTACATTAAGGAAATATATCTTTACTTAAAGACTGTAGAAGAGGGTCAGAAAGATGACTGGGTGAGTTAAAAACTGGTGACAATCAGAGTTTTATGGTCAGACCTCAAGTTGGAAGGAGAGAACTGAGTTATGAGTGTTGTCCTCTGACTGACACATATGGACCATGGCGCGCGCGCACACACACATACACATTAATAATAATAATAATAATAATAATAATAATAATAATAATATAATAAAATTAAAGACATTAAATTAATCAGAGACACCATACAGTCTCAGACAGAATTATCTCCTGTTGGTTGGGAAAGGAAGCCTTTAACTCCCATCTTAAGTCTCCCTGCTCTTGGAAATCTCTCTTTCATTATTCCCTAGGGGGAAGGCATCTCCTTTCCTTCAATGTTGTTCTCCTCACTCTCAGTTATCACAGTTGTCAGATGGATACTCATGACTTGTTGTCAGGTGTGTGTGTGTGTGTGTGTGTGTGTGTGTGTGTGTGTGTGTGTGAGAGAGAGAGAGAGAGAGAGAGAGAGAGAGAGAGACAGACAGACAGACAGACAAACAGACAGACAGAAGATAGAATGTTCATAAATGAACATGCATGTGCAGTCTTGTGAGCCTATGCGCTAGAAGTTGGTGTTGTGTGTCTTCCTCATCTTTATCCACCTTTACATTTTGAATCAAAGTCCCACACTATTGTGAGAAGTACACAGACAAATGGACAAATAGGTAGTGTAGAGTGAGTTGTTCCTGCACTGTAAAGGTCATGAGTACAGAGGCCAAATTGAAGGAAACCAGATCCAGCATTGAAAAAGGAAGAGAATGGGCTGAAGATAATGGATAGTCAGCAGAATGTGTGGTCAATGCTCAGCACCCTTAACAAAACTAAATGGAGTGGCATGCAGCTGTGATCTTAGCACCAGGGCAGAGGAGTGGTTTTGGGGACAGCCTGGTTAGGCTCTCTATCCTCGACCTTGCTGATCACACTGGCTAGTCAAGTCAGCAAGCTCTGTGCTCGTGACCTTTATAGTGCAGGAACAACTCACTCTACACTACCTATTTTTCCATTTGTCTGTGTACTTCTCAGATTGTCCACAGAAGTAATTATATCCTAGTTGCTAGTGACCTTCATTTTGGTGACACACACTCTAAAAAACACAAGTAGATTTTAAAAACTGTTGAATTGGGGGGCTGGAGTGATGACTCAGTCATTAAGAGCCTTTGGTGTTTCTGCAGAGGTCACGAGTCTGGCTCCCAGGTTGGTTGAGTGTCTCTGAATCACCTGAAACTCCAGATCTAGGGAATCTGCTACCACTGCCCTGTGCTTGAACCTGCACTCATGTGCTCAACACACACACACACACACACACACACACACACACACACACACACACACACTCACAAAATTAAAATAAAACTAAAAAATATTTTAATGACCTCAATGTCAAATAGTTATAAGTTGCACTGAGAATTCATTTCACACCAGTCCATCAGATCTGTGGGCTTTGTCTTGGTTAACACTAGGACTCTTTGTGAAGGCAGAAGGATCATCACTCTACATGTGCCTGAGGGTGTTCTTGAAACATTAAAATCTGGTCAGTGTCACATAGTTAATGGAAAATCAGGACTCAAGTTTAGGTCCATCTTATCCTTCAACTCAAATTCCAGATGTTTTCTACATTTTGTCACTGATATTGGCTCTTTAGAAGATAACAAATTCTTTCTTTAAATTTGGTTTGTGTGAGTCGAATTAATATCAAAAGCTCTGTAGTAACTTTTGGCCAATTTGTACAAGTTTAGTTATTGTAATTTTATTATATATTTTATTGTGTATCAATAAATGTCTATCTTCCCTACTCCTATAGTGTTCCTTCCCCAAATGTCTGTTAAATGTCTTCATAATTACTGTTGGTGTATGTTTTAATTTATGCCCAGCATCTTTTTGAAAATGGTGCCCATAGTCTTCTCAATGAGTCTTATTAGAATTTAATCTGTGTGCTGGCTACTATAATGCCAACTTTACACTAAAGTGTCATTGGAGAGGAAGGAGCCTCAACTGAGAAATGGCTCCATAAGATTGGTTTGTAGGCAAGTCAATAGCACATTTTTGTTTTATTTAGTGATGTTGTGGAAGGGCCCATTTCATTGTAGGTGGTGCCACTTTTGAGCTGGTGGTCCTGAGTTCTATAAGCAGGGAGAACAAGCCATGAGGAGCAAGCCAGTAGGCAATAATTCTCTATGACCTCTGCATCAGCTGCTGCTTCCAAGTTCTTGTATGTTTAAGTTCCTGCCATGACTTGACTCAGTGATGGACTGTTCCATAGAAGTGTATGCAGAATAAACCCTTTCCTCTCCAAATTTCTTTTGGTCATGGTGTTTCAACACAGCAATACTAAGACTAACTAAGACACTCATTCTGATGAAAATTCCAAAGAAATCTTTGAATAGAGAATATTACAAACATGCAAATATTCATTTCCCTTCTTTCTAAGGTTTAAAAAGTTTATCTTAGCTCAATATAAATAAGTTAACTCAAAATATTAGTAGCTTGGCTATTCAGTTTTACACATTTGTTTAATAATTTTGTAATCTCTTTACTGTTGATGACTTTATTCCTGAAATTATTAATATATGTGTGCAGTAAGATTTGTCCAAGCAGAGTTCTAACAAAATACTTACCTACTTTCCTCTGTAGGTTACATTTTTTGCTTATAAATTTAATATTATTTAATTTTAATTGTATTTTATGCTTATGAGTGTTTCTGTCAGCACGTCTGTTCACCAGTCTCATGTAATGCCCTTGCAATCCAGAAAAAGCATCAGGTCCCATAGACTGGAGTTACAGACAGCTGTGAGCCACCATGTGATTGCTGGCAATTGAATTCAGGCCCTCTTCACAAACGGGCATTGCTCTTATTTGTTGAGACATCTCTCTAGCCCCTAGATTTTCTCTTCTTCCATCTTAGGTAGTATTTTAATTTATTATTTGAAAATTGCATATGTTACAATGTATTTTGATTATGCCCACTCCTAAATCCCCCATTTCAGTTCCTCCCATCTCAAACATGTCTCCCTTCAACTTCAGGCCATTTAAAAGCTATCTATCTATCTATCTATTTATTTATTTATTTATTTATTTATTTATTTATTTATTTTTAATAAACAACTGCATTTTAGTAGTGCTGATTGAAGGTGCATTAATGTAGAGCCACACACTGGTGGATGAGCAGCAGGCTCTTAGGCACACCCTCAGAAAAGTGGCGCCCCCTTTCCCAGCGTCTATCAACTGCCAATAGCTCCCCAGCAGGGGGTGGGATCTTGACATTCCTTCCTCTATCCATGCTAGGAATTCAAGAACTAGATCTTGTTCGTGTCTTGTGTAGGTAACCTCATATTCTGTGAATTCATAAATGTAGCAGCCATGTAGACAATTTCATAGTTCTTTTCCCCATCCTCCACATTTTACATTCCTTCCATACTCTCTTCTTCCCTGTGCATTTATCACTGTGTTTGTGTTCAATTATTTACTCTGGTTCTACACAGCTTTAAATGGGATTTCCAAGGACTCTACCACTGAGTTACCTTCCCGTGCTCTTTACTAACATAATTTAAGTTTCCCAAATGATTTTAATGTTACCAAATGTGGTGATTTGAATGAGATTGCACCCTGTGATCATATATTTAAATGCTGGCTGAGCCTAGTGTCTCTCTCTCCCTATAGATCAGAATGTAAAGGCCTCAGCTACTGCCCCAAGGCCATGAGTGTGTCCATGCCCTCTGCTTTGATGAAAAAGGACTAATCACTGGAATTGTAACAAGTCCCCAAAGTTAAATGCTTTTTAAAATAAGAGTTACCTTGGTCATGGTGTCTCTTTGCACCAATAGAATAATGTCTAAGACACCCAGTGTCATAAGATATTTTGTTACATACTTTGAATTATTTTGTGCTTCATGTTTTAAGGACATAATGTTTACATAGATTGAAGTGGTTGACTGTGGTACTGATTCAAATCTAATTGAGCAGTAATCAATTAAGAGTGATCTGCTGTTTTTGGTCTAAAATTTGTATTATTTTCTCATAAGAACATACAAATACCCCTCTTTTAAGTATATTGGGATATGTAATGAATTATAAATTATTTGCTCCACTGTGGCATACATCTTACATAACTACAGTATAACAGTGGAACAAGGCAGACTATAGGATAGAATATGATTGCAATATTTTGGTGTTTTATCATATCTTAGGAAGATTATGAACGGCAGGAACACACAATCAAGATGGAGAAGTAGTCCATCACCCTAGAGACCACGTGTGCAGTCTGTGTGCTGCATGCTGATGTACCCGGAGGTGCTGCTTCCCATCTTTCATCTTTATCACTCTTGGATGTACTCACTGTTTTTGTCTTTAGTCATTCTGTGTGTCTTAATACCTCACTCTGGTCTTAGTGTGCACTCCATAACGGGTACAGATAAAGGAGGGACATTTCACAATATGTTTTTATTTGCATATTCTCTTCAGTAAAATGTCCCTTCAAGTTTTCAAGAGTTTTTTAATTAGCCACTTTAATCCATCTTCTACCCCCAATGGGGAATGTTGCTTGTTTTCAATCTCTAAAGAATGCTATCAGTTTAAATTTTGTAAATGTTTCCTTCCATTCTCTGTGTTACCATTTTATTCTTTCTCTGTCCAGGGAATTTACAGATGAAAATATATATATATATATATATATATATATATATATATATATATGGTAAAAATTAAATGTAATAAAATTCAGTATATCAGTTTTTCTTTGCATTGTGAGTTGTGCTTTAACTATCATGTTTACATACTCTTTACCTGGGTCACAGACTCAAGAATTGCCCTCAATATTTTCAAAATGTATCAATTATTTTCACATTTACACTTTTCATCCATTCGGAATGAAATTTTGGTGTGGGTTTTAAGTACTGGTTAATATTTTTTTAGTTATTGGTGTAATGCTGCTTCAGTATAATTTGTTGGAAAGATGTTTTTATTCCTGTAGAATTGCTTTGACAGCTTTGTCAAGAATCAGTTACCTATGTTTCTTTCGGTCTGTCTGAGTTTTCTTTTCTGCTTCATGTTTTATATATCTACTGCTTTCTCAATAATGTAGGGCCCTGATTACTATAGAGACTGATTTTGGTTTGTTTATTTGAGACAATTTCTCACCATATAGGGTAGACTGGCATCACACTCAAGAGCCCCTACCTCAGTATTCTGTGCTGGAATTACAAATGAATATCTCCCATCGCACATTACTATAATTAGGGTGCCTTTTTAAAAACTACATAGATAGATAACTTACGTATTTAATTATTATTAATCCATCATTTTCTATATACTGGGGTCCAAGACCAGGCCCTTGCACACTTTAGACTTTAGTTTAGTGCTCTACTGCTGACGTTCATACATACATACATACATACATACACACATACATACATCCCCCATTTTATTATACTTTCCAGCAACATTGCAGAGATCCCTTTCTTTTTTATTTTGTGTTTCTGTTTTTGTTGTTGTTGTTGTTGTTGTTGTTGTTTTTTCAAGACAGAGTTTCTCTGTGTAGCTTTGAAGCCTATCTGGGAACTCACCAGCCTTGAACTCACAGAGATTAGCCTGACTCTGCTGCCTCTTCCACCACTGGAATTAAAGACGTGTGCCACCACCAACCATCACCATCACCTGGCCTGTTGTTTGTTTTCTGTTTTTTTTTTTTTTTTTTTTTTTGATGTGACAAAATGTCAGCACAAGTTACTGAAGGAAGGGAGGGTCTCTCTTGGCTCATTGATGATAATCTTCGTTTTCCAATTCATTCATAGTTTTAACAGGAATATCACATATTTATGATTTATAATATTCTTATCTATATGTATAGAATATATTGTTGGGATGGGATTTTTATCAATTTTTTTGATTGTGCAAAATATCTTAGAAATAACAAATGCATTTACTGGGCTGAGTGAGACCATGAACACAAGAAATCTCCCTTTTCATTGGAATATTTTCTGATTTCAGCATTTTAGGTTTTTCTCAACATCCATACTCTTCATGTCTTAATAGATGCATGCCTAAGCAATGCCTTCTTAAGAAGTTGTAACTGATATTGTATTTTCATTTGTGGCTTTTCCTGGTTTAAAGGCAGCATATAAACATTTTTTTAAAAATCTATTGTAAATTAGGACCTGTTTAAGCTAATTTATTATTTTTAGGAAAGTGTATTTTGTGTATATTCTTATTCTTCATTCTTTTTACATAAGCTGTTAAGTCGATTGCAAAAGGGATTTTTCATTCTTTCTGATCTTTTCCCATTGTTTCTTGTTCTTGTCACATCATGGTGGTTGGAATTTCAGATTCATGTTGAACAGTAATGATGAGAGTGGGTACCTTTCCCTGTATCCAGTCTTATAGAAAGATTACAATATTTTATCCTGAATTATGAGATCATTTCTGGATATTTTTGTATCCATTGAAAATAGCTACTAATTTGAAGTTGCTTTTATTGCTATTTTTCTAAAATATTTATTGTTAATGTTTGTTGAAATGTGCCAAAGTCTTGTTGCATATTATTTGAAAATATTTTTCTTAAAAGTGGTAGCATAAAATAATTGTCTATTTTTCCATAATTATTGAGAACCAGCTTTGTAATTTTTGCTAACACCAAAACCTCAAAAGCACATGAAAAGTCAGTGTTTACTCATGCCTTTCATTTCGGTTGTCCCTTCTTTTTGGTGTTCTGCAATTCAGACTTTGATAGCTAATAATTTTCTTTCCGTTGAGAGAATTTTCTGTAACCATTATTTTAGAGTATGTTGTCTCCCAACAATTTTCCTTTTCTTTGTTTTTTTTGTTTCTAACTCATTTTTCTTCATCTGTGGATGTTTCTTATTTTTTTTAATTCCTGGAAGCTTCCTGCTGGGTATAGACTCTGAGGCTAGTCCTTTCTCATTAGTGTTTAAAGATGATGTGGCACTTTCTTTTTGCCTTGATGTTTCCTCATGAGGAATTGACTATCATTTGGGACTTGCTTTCTCTATGTGAAGTGTCATTTCTCTCTGTCTCCTTTTTAAACATTCTTCTTTAGTTTTTAACAGCTTACTATTTTAGGTGTAGGTATGATAATAAGTAAAAATGTATGTAATTTTCTTAATTACTCATGTCTTTGATGTGACAAAATGCTTAACAAATGTTACTTGGTTCATAACTCAAGAGGATGCAGTTCACGCTAATGTGGAAGGCGAGGCAACCTGAGCATGAGGCAGCTGCTCACATTGCATTGGCAATCAGGAACCAGAGAGAGATGCACGCTTCTGCTCTGATGGCTACTTCTCTTTGCTATTTATTAAGTCTGGGGCTCCAGCCCATGGAATGCAGCTGCCCACATTCAGTGTGATTCTCCACCAGTCACAGACATACTCAGAAGTGCATCTCCTAGTTAATTTCAAACTTATTCAAATTGACAATGAAAATTAAATATTACAATGGTATATACAGTGTACACACATATCCACACTTATGTATGTAACCAAAACAGTCTAGTGTCACTGTTTCGCTGTTAAAGTGATGCAATTTATTATTATATAGTAACATTATATAATACATAATTTATAATATGCTATATGCTAGGATTTTAATATTAAATACAACATATAATATGCAATTTGATCTTCTGTACGAATCCAAAAGGTGCTGAAGGATCAGCAATTTATACGCCAACATTCACATTATTTTATTCTACCTGATGCTCAACATAAATAAGTTTGATTATCTCTCCTTGTGGATTTTTAAAAAGTTTTGTGTTAGTGTGACATGTTTATGTGTATGTCATTTTTCTGTGTATGAAATGAGTATATATATATATATATATATATATATATATATATATATATTGCATGTGTTTGAAAATACACATATTCTGCTTATCTGAGGAGGTCAGAGACAAGCTTGGGTGTTGGTTCTTGACTTCCACCTTCTAGAAACAGGGTCGCTTTGTTTTCCTCCTCTGAGTATACTTTATTAGGTGGCCCAGTATCTTCCATAGATTCTTCTATGTCTGCTTTCTGCTTCTCATCTTACCACAAATGTGCTGTAACTGGTGATGTGTGGCCTAGCATCCAGCTCGGTGGGTGTTTGGGGGATTCAAGCTCAGGTCCGCACATGCACTTGGGAAGTGCTTTGTATATTTGGGACACCTTCTCTGGCCCTCCTCTTTTTTATATCATATTTTCCCTGAGTTTTCTATTTTTGAAATGTGTACTGCATGTATTCATAACTGATAATGGGACCAAATCTATGGCAGACAATTTATATACTTATCAGATACTCATTTTTAAATAATATTTTATTAATTCTTTGAAAATTTTAAATAGGGTATTTTGATCATAATCATCCCCCTCCCCACACTACTCCTATATCCGCTTTCACTTCCCTACCCCCACACAACTCTGAATTTTCTTTTCTTTTGTTTTCCCACGGAACCCAATTTATGTCATGCAACCACCTTCAGAGTGACGCCTATCCTAGCGTGTTGCCAACCAAGCAAGTTTCACATCATTGTATAAACTGATACCTCTGTTCCCGAAGCTATAAAATACCCACAGCTCTTCAGATAAGCGTGGAAGTCCATCCCCCTTTCCCCACGCTGGCTTTGTGTCTGACTTGATCTTGCACCAGTCTTGCACATGCTGTCAAAATCTCTTTGAGTTCATCTATGAAACTGACCTTTTGTGTCTGGATAACGTTGTTTCCTTGATGTTACCCACTACTTCTGGCTCTTCACCCCCTTTCCTAGGAAGAGCCCTGAGCCTAGATGATAGGGGTCTGATTCTTTTGACAGCTCTATCATCTGGATATTGATATATAAGGATGTTCTTATAATTCAAGTGGGGATTTTCCTGTCATCTGACATATTTAGAGTTTCATTATTGTTACTAAATCTTTAATACTGGGGGACTGCATGCAAGACAAGATTTACTCGAATGCTGCTTTGTTTAATCTCAGCCGACACTATCGCATCAGGGAGAGAAACACTCTGCCTTGCACTGGGAGGTCAGATTGAGAGTGTAAATCCCTCTGCTCTGTGGTGGACCCTGGAGAAGAGGAGGAGATCCTTCTTGATGCTAGTTGGTAATAAAATATTGGCTCCCCTGGGTGAATTCTGATTGCCAGTTCAAAGTACTTAGATGCCATTCTTCTCAGGTGTGGATGAAAAGGTATAGTTTCACAGAAATCTCTCTTAATATTAATGCAAAGAGAAGATCCAGTCATCACTGACAAAGTGAAAGTCTTTATTCACTATGTAGCTTCCTGTGATCCATGTCCATTGTCAGGAAGAACCTGGGCTACCTTTTGCAGTCAGTAGAGGGTAGAAGTCTGGTTTTGCAATAGGAATTTCATGACATTGGTGGACGTAGTGTTTTATCCTACTCTGTTTGTTGGAATAAATAAATATTTTCTAAGAATTTCTCTTCCCCCTTTTTTATTTTAATTTATTCCTCTCTCATACAATATATCTTGACCTTAGCCTCCCCTCCCTCTACTCTTCCCAGTTCTCCTCACATCCCTTCTCCCCCAAATCTACTCCTCCTGTTTCTCTTCAGAAAATAGCAGGACTCCCAGGAATACCAGCTGAACATGGTATAACAAGACGCAAGGAGACTAAGAACAAACCTTCATACCAAGGTTGAACAAGGCAACCCAGTAGGAGGAAAGGGGTTCTCAGACCTCGAAAAAGAGTCAGAGGTATCCCAACTCTCACTTTTAGGAGTCCCACAAAAACATCAAGCTAAACAATAAAAAACATATATGCAGAAGACCTAGCTTAGACCTGTGCAGTCTCAATGATTTCTGCCACAGTTTCTGTGACCTCCTATGAACCTTAGTTGATTTTATAGGCTGTATTCTCCTACTGTCCTCAACCGCTTGGGCTCCTACAATCCTTCCTCACTCTTTTATACGTTGTTCACCAAAACTCTGTCAGTGTTTCACTGTGGGCCTGTATCTGTATCTGTTCTCCTTAGCTGCTGGGGGAAGCCTCTCTGCTGGTGGTTGGGCTAGGCACTATGAGTATATGAGGATAGCAGAACATCATTAGGAATCTTTTTCCCCCAGTCCTATTTGGTTATACCCTAGGTCTCTGGTCCATTCAGCCCCTGTTTCCTGTCCATCCAAGCATGGGCTCCTCCTCATGGCCTGAGCCTCAAGTTGGACTAGTCATTGATAGACCACTCCCACAAGCTCTGAACCACCAGTGCCCCAACACGTCTTGCAGGCAGGACAGGTTATAGGTTTTGTACCTGGGTTAGTGCCTAGTGCACTAATAAGTTCCTGGGCCCTATGAGGGTGACACTAACAAGGACTACTAGTAATGGAGGACATGGAGTCTGTACTGGCCATCTTCTGTAACCAGGCAAGGTTTCCAGGGGTGGGACTGAATTTTCTCTCTTAATAAGCTGCCTTTTCACTGATCTGTCAGAGAAGAGCAGGCTTGTCCTCATGCTCCACTCCCTGGTATTTTCAGGTTAATAGCTTGTTCAGCATGAAATCTGAAATATAAGAAGAAAAGAAAAACCCAGAAGCCCCAATGCTATGCCTTAGATGCCAACATCCTTGTGACTTGTTTCTAGCTACTGTTTTTAAAAGTATTTTATTTTAATTGACTATGTGTGTACGTGTTTATGCCACAATATATGTGTGGATATGTGCATGACTACTTTGAATAGTATATCTCCTTCAACCATGTGGGCTACAGGATCATGCCATCAGACTTGGTGGCAGGTGCCTTACCCACTGAGCCTTCTTGTTAGTCATCTCTACTGTTTTTAATTGTACTTAGTAACCACAGGGGGAAAAACACTGCTTTAATTGTTTGAAAAACAGAACTTTTTATTTATTATTTTTTCATTCTGCTCATTGCCAATGCTTTATTGGAATAAGTTCTTAGCCATCTGGACTACACTTTTGAGAGGTTTTGCACATGCTGTTTTATTAAATGGCACCTCATATTCCTTGCATCCCAGTGCCTTGCCATCATTCATGTATTACAGATAGAAAAATATATATACATATACATGCACACACACACACACTCACACACACACACACACACACACACACACATATATATATATATATATATATATATATATAAAACATTATATATGTTCTTGAGTCAGTAAAAACTTATGCAGATCTCTGAGTGATATGCAAGAAAATTCTACCACCATCATATAATGTTTATCACTATGAACTAGATATGCTGCTGTTTCTCCATAGATGCTCAATAACTTGTTATTACTAACTTTGCCCTTGAGGATTAAGGATTTTTGTAGATAAAAACACAAATTTTAATTTCTGTGATTATCTTTCTTGGAAGTTTTTAAGCAGTTTTGATTTTTCTAACTGAATATTTCTTTAGCACAGAAAGACTAATTTCATATTGATTTTTGATTTTCATCTCAGTTCTTATGCCAATCTATAATACAATACATTTCAAGTTGTTCTTATGTTCCTAGCTTGCTCTTAAAATTTATGTTGTCTTGTTCTTTCTCTATGATATTTTCTAAGACATTAATTAAAGTTGACATCTAATTTACTCATGGTGCTTAAAAATCATCCAATATTCTGGATGCTCCCGCTATTATAGTTTCATACCCAATGTCCTATGTTTTGTTCTTCTATGTTTGTTTGTTTTTCTGAGATGGGAACTTGCTTCCCTGAACAGCTGGTTCAAGAATTCCATTGAAAAACCTTCAGTTAGTGTATAGGAAGCTAAGGGACTCTTCTGGAAATAAAGACCTACTGCTGAATTGCAATTTCTGAGAGAAGAGGTACAAAGAACAGTAGAAGCCCTGCACAGAGCTGAGACATTCACTGAAACGCCCCTCCTGGGGTCCTCAAACTCACAGCAGATGGATACTTGCTATATCAATTTTAGTAATTTCTGTTTGTTTGTGTCCTTGAAAATGAGAGGATATGGGCTGGGAATACATTCCACACAAGGATGCCTAAGTATAAGTAGAACATGAAAAATCTTGCACTCAGACTCTAACACAACACACACACACACACACACACACACACACACACACACACACACACACTGTTAAATACTCTATCATGATCTGTCTTAGAGCAAGTAAATCTGAACTAGTAAATGTTATAGGTGATACAGACGATAAAGATAATGTAGTTGAGCAGGCATTGGAAAAATCATTTGACTTCAAGGACGGCTGAAGTCAGAGGGGACTAAAAGAGGGCAAAGAAGCAATTCAGTACTGCCATACTTATACTTCAGAGCCAGAAAGAGCACCACAAGATTGGTCACCATGTGAAAGAATAGTGAGAAGGTAGCAATGGATAAAGCAAACATGGAGGCATAAGAAAAACCAAGCCTGGCCACGCCTTGGATCTGTGAAAGAAATAAACTTCTCTTGTTCATGCTTAATGTACTTCCACCCAGGAAAAGCCAAATACCAAAGATTAAAAATAGCGTTTTAATCCTTGGTTACAAATCTTTATTTTCCTGAGGTTGTCTGACTTTCTGTAGGATCCATAGGGCATTACTGTAAGTGTTTTAATCATATGATTTTCCCTGGAAAATGTGGTCTAATGTCTAGTCACCACAGACAGGGCACTAAAGACATAACAGATAAACCACCCCACCAAAGTCCATGTTGGTAAACCAATGAGATTGTTGCATTTACTTGCAGGAGTACAAGTAGGGAGTTACTTATAAAAATACGAATGACTCAAAGGTAAACACATCCCTGAGAAACCCATTGTAATATGAATGATGACTATGCACAGTTACATCCCTGAAGCTTTCTGCATGATTGGTAAACAGCTGGACAGGTAATGATAACCTCTTTCCTTGGCAATCTTTACTGTGTATACAACTATATAGAGGGGCCTTATGAATGTTGTAAGTTTCAGGAACTTCCTGAAATGCATGAGTTATTTGCTTCTTGTTAAATTAGTTAACTTCCTGTCTTAAGAAGCCTCCCTTCTCTGGGGAAATATGATTTAGAGGAAACTGCTGTTTAATATAGTTACTTTTCTTATTACTGTGTCTAAATACCTGATAGTTATTAATTTAAGACATGAAAGGCTTACTTTGGTTCAAGCTTTAGGAAGAAATATGGCTCATCTTGATGGAAAAGGCATGGAGGCAGAAGTCACATTGTATCTGTATCACGAAGTAGAAAACAGAAAGGAAATGTTATCAAGCAATAGAACCTCCAGGTCTTGCTCCCACTAACCCACTTCTTCCTGAACAGCTCTATTTCCTGAAGGTTCCATAACTTTCCAGAACAGTACGTTTAGCTTGGGAACAAGTGTTCAGACAAATGAGTCTAGGGAACATTCCACATTTAAAGCACATCAGCACTCTGTTGACTTTTCTTGAAGCTATGGTTGAGCCAAGATTTATAACTCTAGGAACTTCCTTCTCCATATTGAGGCATCCTGAATTAAGATCTATTGAATCTGCACTTCATATTTATGAGGTTAGCTGTTGTCTTGCAATCAATGCATGATAGGTTTATTGGCCTTTCTTCAAATCTAGTTTGCTCTGTATTATTTCTTGCCTGAGGTCCTCCAATTTCTTGCAGGTATATGGAAATATTGGTATTTGTCTGCAAGTGTGGGGGGTATTGACATTTAATTTTTTTTATTTTAAATCAACATAATTATGCCTTTGAGCTTCCATCCCAATCATTGGTAGAAAATTCATTTTTAGAAAATGTTGACCTCTAAAAATAATTACTTACCAAAATATCACTTTCAGGATGACATACTTCTGGAATATTTAAACATCATGATGGAGAATAATTTGCAAGCCATATATAATGCAGGTGAATCCTGGAATCCCTTGTGTTGATTAGCAGTGATGGGATTCTTGGTGGGTTTGTAATCAGTAAAAGAGGGTAGAATCAAGCAGTTCTCAGCCAATCCTGCTTTTTGTTAGTGTTACTATAGGTGGGCTCTTTGTCTTCACTAGCTAAAGAATTAGCAGACAGGAAAACACCAAGATATTTAGCAAGAATTATGGACTTGGTGTGTAGAAAAGGATCCCTGGGGAGACCACCGAATACAAAGGGTTTTGATAATTCTTTGTGCTCTCTTTTTCTATTGGTAAAAGTTTTAATATACCCCTCTATAACGAGGATTGAGTCCCTTATGTCCATGAGCATAGAAATAACTGAAATTATTGGTTATTTGGGATAAGAATAGGTACCCTAGCCTCCTCTGGTCCTTGCCATACAGCAGGTACAGTATGACGTTTCTCATGTAAGAGGAAATGGTTCACATTTTGGAGAATTAGCAACTTATTGCCTTGGACCAAAAACACATGGAGATTGAAACTTGCTGCCTGTTGTCAGCCATAAAATAACTTGAAGTTTATTATGAACCCCTTCTCACATCCTAGGTACCTGTCAGCCTCACTATCAAGTACATGGCCTTGACATTTTACAAGAAACACTTTGTGTCTCCATTTTGTTACCTATAGCATATAAAATCTCTAGTATGGTTATCAAGGGATTTAGGTGAGAATTAGAGGAGTAGAGGCTGGCAGAGCTGTGCTCACACTGACTGACAGGATGGTCTCAAAACCTCTCTGGAGTGGAATCTGAGCACTCAAAGAGTTAACCTTTGCCTCAGTCATAGTATCCTTTCCTTCCACATGTTTCACAAGCCTTTTTCCTTTCCCCATGTCCACGAAACTCATAGCCATCCATTTTACTCTCTTTAAAAAAAGTATTAGTAATAACCAGAAACTGTAAATAACCTAGATATACCTCAATTAAAGAATGGATAAAGAAAATGTGGTACATTTACACAATGGAGTATTACTCAGATGTGTAAAAAAATGACACCAGGAAATTTTCAAGAAAAATGGATGTAACTAGAAAAAAATTCATCCTAAGTGTGGTGACCCTGACTCAGACCCAGAAAGACAAACATGGTATGTACTCATTAATAAGTGGACATCATCTGTTAAGTAAAGAGTAATCATGCTACAATCCACATACTGAGAGAGGCTAAGTAACAAGGAGAGCTCAGTGGGTGGGGGAGACACATGGATCTCCCTGGGAAGAGAAAACAGAATAGATTTTGTGGGGTGGACTGGGGGTAGGTGGGAATGAGAACAAAAGGATCAGGCAAGAGGGGAAGTGTAGGTCAAAGTTTTTCTGTGTCCTGTAGCTGTTCAGACCCAAATAAACATACAGATTCTTATATTAATTATAACTGCTCAGCCATTAGCTCAGACTTATTACTGACTAGCTCTCACACTTAAATTAACCCATCATTCTTATTTATAGTTAGCCATGTGGCTTGGTACTTTTTCCAAATCCTGTCTTGTCTTCTTGCTTCCTCTGTGTATGGCTGGTGACTCCTGACTCCATCCTTCCTCTCTCCGAGTTTTCTGCTCATCTGCTCACCCTGACTATACTTCCTGCCTGGCTACTGGCCAGTCAGTGTCTTATTAAACCAGTGTACAAAAGCATTATCCCACAGCAGGGAAGGAATGGAAGATGATAGAATGGGGAGACATGACTGGAATTTGGGGGCATTTGGGGACTTATATGGAAACATAATGCAGTGGAGCTACCTGGAATCTACCTTTAAAGAAATAAAGAATAAAATCAAATATACTAGCTCTCTGTTAATATACTTAATATTATTCAGAATGCATTTGATTAGTATTGATTATCTAAATTGTGCCACCTGGTTATAACACCAAAGTTTTTATGAATTATTTCTTTGACTACATGTACAAATGTAATTTTCAGATAATGATTTCTTTCAAATTTTGTGTGAAATATTTTTTTTGCATCATAAATGTATCCTTAATACTTTCCTTTAAAGTATTCTGCATGCACTTATTGGAAGAGCACCCAATTCTGAGAGTTTTTGAGTTGGTTGAAATTGTCCTTCTAACTCTCTAATCTCAAAATCTCACCAAACAAGAGCAGAAGGAGTTGGGAAGAATAACTAGAAACAAAAAAATTGCAGCTCACTTGGAGCACTGAGGTAGTTTGTCACTTGCAGGCTCAGGGTCTTGAACATGGCAATGAATTTGGTAAAGCATTTCCATTTTGAGTGCTATGTATGAAGAAAAAATAGACCTATTAATCCTAAAGCATTGTATAATAGGCTGTGTTACACACAGAAATGTACCCCATTTTCTTTATCCAGGAACTAGAAATGGAGAGAAAGCTTCTCATATCTCTAAAGAAAAATATAAGAGAAGTACCTAAGAAGGTCATATATGTGTGTAGTTCTATTTTACACTTTGAATAGAAAAGAATTCTAAACAAATATTATTTTTTGAGACAGAATCTTGGTATGTAGTCCTGACTGCTTGGCATACAAGACTGGCCTTGACATCTCAGAGATATGTCTACCTCTGTCTCCTCAGTGTTGGAATTAAGAAGGTGTACCATGTTAATCCATTTTGGGAAACTAATAGTTTGTATTCCTTGTGAAGTTATCTGTTTATTTCACATTTATTGTCCATATCTCATTAATCTAAAGAAGCTGGCACATGTTCAAATGGATATTATGCTATTAAAGACAAACTCAAATCCACTTCTGTACATCTGCTGGGTACAATGTCATATGACACTGATCACTATCATTAACAAACAATCCATTGTTTAAGTAAAAAGACAAAGTAAAATTATTTTGACTTATTTGGTGAAGTTGTGCTTTTTTAAAATATTGGAAAAAATAATTTTTATTTTACTAATAAAAATAATTAATATTATTAAAATATTAATAATTTATTACTTTAAACCATCCTACTGTTCTAATTTTTAGATATGTACAAGTTTATGTGCAGCTACATTTTCCCTCTGAGATTAATCCTACATATTCATCTAGTAGTGTCATAATTAGATTGATAAAATATAAAGGCAAACGATGACAGTAACAACAGTAATGGCATTACCAGTTGGTCTTCATGTCTGTACTGTGATATAGGCAACGAATTCAACTTTGATTTCTACAGAGAGGTTTAAACTGGACAGTGTCATCCCAGCCTTTATATTATAGATGTGTTTGCAGTGATGGAAAGGTTTGATGTCTGGGAAGTCATTTCATTAATCTTGTGTGAATAATGGGAATCCAAAATGTTTAAATATTGGAGAAATTATGTTGGCCACTCCACGTAGTTAAAAGGATATTTATTTAATAGCATAACTCACAAATTAAGTGAAAGGTAGGTCGCAGGGTCTGGGGAAGGTGTATCGCAATCCAGCGGTGTTCTCCGGAGCTCTGCACAGCCCACCTTCACCATTCAGCGTCCCAGCACAGAGAGAGCGCACAGAGGGAGTGCTGGCCCATCCAGCTCTCTGTAGGCGTGACAGTTGCCAGAGTCTCAATGGGGGTTGGAACTTCCAGATCCAAGCTGGAATGGCTACCCACTACATTTAAAGTTTCAGAAGAATTAAGCATTTTATTTGGAACTATTTCTATTATTAAATACTGGCCAGCAAAACAGGGACACGATACTGTTCTGCTGTCGGGGGGCTACTTACCATGACAGCACCTACACAGCAGAGAAATGTTCTCAGAACTGGACTCATCCCCCTGATGTCTTCCATCTCGCTGACTACACTAGTGAAGCATCTTGCCTGTTTCCCAATCTATGACAAAGCAGGAGGTAAATTCAGGTGCCAATACTCACAAATTTTTAATTAGATTGTAACATTTATGTAGTCAGATTTTTCTCTGTCCCATGTAGTGGATAATCACTCAGCCAATGACCTTGGGCTACCTGGCCCAATAAAGGTGGTACTCCTTTTCTGCCTAAATCATTAAAAGGGAACAGAAAGGGGGCCATGCTTTCTTGAATGTGGAAGGCTTCCTGATACAGGGTTCTGCAAACTAGTCTGGAGGTTTCCCTATCTTTCCCTGGGAGACAAAGAGGCAATTGTGTCACTTCATTCAGTATTCACGAGTGTGTGATCACTATTTCATCCTCTAATAAATAAGTCTTCTTCCCAGACATCTGTGGATTTCTCACATTAGTCCCACATGCCAACTCCCAAATAATCGTATTGAGACTTCATATTAATTATGAAAGCTTGGCTGATAGCATAGGTTTATTTCTAACTAGTTCTTATAACTAAAATTAACCCATTTTTATCAATTTACTTCTTGTTTCATGGCTTTATTACCTTTACTCTGTACTACCCACACTGCTTTTTCTCTGTCAGGTTATCAACTCTGCCTTTCTTCTTCTCAAAGTCCTCTGTGTCTGGCTGTCCTACCTATACCTCCTGCCCATCTAAAGGCCTTTTAGCTTTTTGTTAAACCAATAAGAAGGCACCATGGCAAAGACACATCTTGGCAAAGACACATCATCACAGTGTACAAAAACATTATTCCACAACACATTTAAACTGATGCACAGCTGTTAGATGTAGTGAAATACACTGTTTTGTCGCTTAAAAATGTTTATACCTAGAATAATACACAATTGAACAAAGGAGACTCACTTATTTATGAGTGAAGCTGGCTAGAAACATCAGGATTAGAAAAATACAGAGAAGATATCTAATTCAGCTAACAACTTGCAGAGTGTTTTGTGGTCTGTGGGTCTGTGGGTGTTGAGATAGCTCAGCAGGTAAAGGTGCTGGCTGCCAATACTAACCACCTCCAGGTTGAATTTTCAAATCTCTCGTGGTAAAAAGGAAATATTAACTCTCCAAAGTTGGTCTCTCAACCTAAAGATGAGCACAATGGTATACTTGCACACGCACGCACGCACGCACGCACACACGCACTCACGCACGCACATACACATTCATCCAAAAGAAATAAATAAGATGTAATAAGGATCAGAGAGCCTAACCTTAAAAACAATCAATGGAATTGGCTTGTTCTACATTGTGGTTGACCTTGGTAGATTCTTGGGAATTAGCAAAAGCTGTATTTTATCTCATAAGATTCTCAAAACACGTTTTGTGTTATCCAGATGTTGATTTCAGGCCCCAGGAGTTACTCAAGAACAACAGCAATGTGGGATTTGATACTGACTAATGGTTGAAAAGTCCACCTCAGTCTTTCCATCCCTTCCTAGGACACAGAACCACAAACCTAAGTGAATGTAAATATTAATCTTTGCTTTCATAACAGGATTGCTAGTTTTCCTGGAGGAAGCAAGCTTGCATTCCACTTCATGTGAATACTGTAAACAATTTTTAAAAAGAAAAAGAAGTGTTTATAATAACTCTTCATTGCTTTTATTTACCCTTGCCCCTCCTCAGAAAATGTAGTAGGGAGTATCAGTAATTTTAAATGCAGAAACATACTACCTAATACATTTGGAGGTTTCATTTACCTGTTTTTTTTTTTTTAATTTTGCCTTTGTTATTACTGCCTTATTGTCAGCTGATCAGGATGTAGAATCTTCTAGGAGACTATCTCTGGGTGTGTCTGTGAGGATTTTTCTAGATTACATTAATTGCAATGAGTCAATAATAATTATGAGTGGATACAATCCATAGACTGAGGTCCTGGACTGACCAAAACGGACACAGCAAGTTTAGCACTAGAATTCATCATTCTATGCTATCTGACTATGTCATATACCAGTCACCTCCTGATTCTGTCACCATGCATTTCCTGTCATGATGGACTGTATCCTTTCATACTGTGAAGCAAAATACTTTTCTACTTAGCTTAAATTATCAACTTGACACATCCTAGAGTCATCTGAGATGAAAGACCTCATTGAGAAATTGCCTAGATCAGATTGATCTATGAGCATGAAGTGGGGGGATTGTCTTGTTTACTAATTGATAATGGGAGTGCTCAACCCAAGGTGGGTAGCATTATCTCTAGGCAGGTATTTCTGGGCTGTAGAAGAAAGCTAGCTAAGCCTGTGAGTGGATGAGTTAGACAGTAACGTTCCCTGTTTCTTATGTATGTCCTTGGTTTTGAGTGAATTCCCTGATGGAGATAACTGCTGTGTGAAATAGCAAGTTGTTCCACCTCTTGGTTCCTGTTTTGAGTTCCTGATCTGACTTCTCTCAATGATGGATTGTGACCAGGAAGTATAAGCCAATAAACCCTTCCCTCCCCAAGTAGTTTGGGCCATTGCTTCTTCACAATGAAGTGAAAGTAGAATAGTGAATCAATCTCTCCAAACATTATTTTTCTTCTCTGGAATTGCTTTTGTTATTTCATGTTATGTATGTGTATTGTATTGCATCATTCTTCTGCTCTGTGCAGTTCATTTAAACATATAAACATAAGAGTTTATTATTTATAAGAACCTTCAAGCATCATTAAACAAAACAAAAATAATTATTTCAATAACTATAATTTCAATTGTCCTTAAATTTTTTTTATCACTGGTCAGTTTGAGACATATTTATAAATAATATAAATTAATTAGTGTTTGATTTTCCATTTTCCTCCCTGACCCCTCTTCCAAGCCCTTTGTTTCAAAATTATGTTCCAATATTTATGTTTCCATTTTATTTGTGATTGAATGAGTTTAATAAAAGTTTCTCTCCTATCATGGGTGGGAGGTGAGTTATTGAAGCATGAGCAGCTTAGCTGTGGCTACACCACTGGAGATCACGGTCTCCTTCCCATAACAACTATTACTTGCCAACAGTAATTTATAAAAAAAAATAATGTGTTAAAATGCATAATAAAATGTAACATTTAACCACTACTAAGCAGGCAATCCAGTACTGTTAGCTTTTAGAAATTTAAGTTTCAGGGTAAATATTTATTCTCTGAGAGCTCTCTTTATGTCTTATCATTTCTGGCCCTACAAGAAGGCAGTCAGGCTTCAAACAAATGGGTAGCATAAGGAGATGTGCAAATTTTAGTCATTCATAAACCCGTGTTGTAAGTGATCTAGAACAAAATAAACATAAGTAAGTTTTGTGGTTTGTTTCCTTTTTTTTCTTCTTCTTCTTTAGTTGGGAAATTAGTCTTTTGAACTGAAATCTGCAACTTATGGATACAGACCTTTACTATCTGTTCTGTATTCCACCACACACACAAAAAATCTTTTAGGTAGATCTATAGAACAGTTCAAGTTGAGAATCCTCTGACCTTAAGCATAATGGTTGCCTCCTACTCTTGTGACTTTCAATTTGAGAGCTCTTATGGATAGCTGTGAAAAGGTGTGGATGTTGAAGTTCTATCCTCCAGAAATTCATAACAGGTCTGAGTAGAGCCCCAGGAAAGGGCATTTCTTTTAAAATTCTACACAGGTGTTCTAGTTTCCTTTCTGATACTGAGATAAGGCTCTCTGACCAAAAACAAATAGATGAGGAAAAGTTATATTGAGCTTATACTTCCAGGTCACAGGCCATTACTGGGAGGAGTCAGCACAAGAATTCAACAGGAACTTGAAGCCCAAATCATGGTGGAATGCTGCTTGATATGGCTTTTCCACAGGCTCTCCCTTAGCTAGCTTACTTATTCAGCCCAAGACAACCTGTCCAGGGATAATGCGGCCCACAGCAGACTAGATGACTCTCAATGGATAAGTGATAAGACACTCACACAAAGAATTGCCCACAAGCTGATTTGGTCTAGAAAATTCTTCTTTTGAGCTTCTCTCTCAGGTGTGTCAACTTGACAATTTAAGCTAGTTAGAATAACTAGGGAGGCTGGTAAATACCTAAGATTAAAATTTTCAGCTTGTATTAATTAAAATGTTTCTATAAATCTGAAAAGCGAATAAAATAGCCGATCTCAATATAAGAGCCATGATATTTTAAATATACCATAATATTAAATGTATTAGAACGTGTATTTTGCTTAGCTCTTAAATGAAATCAACCAAGACCATATTTTTCACAGCTGTAGACACATATTCTGCCCAAAGCCACCCTGAAACTGCAGTCACAGATTATTTGAAATCATTACCATGATTTGGTTTTGTGAACAGAGAAGAGAAAGCATCTTTTGTAAGATGTGAAGTCAGGCCCTTTTACTCCGCTATTTTCATGGTTGAGTAGCTTATCAAGTGGGGGGTTCTTTGTAGGAACAGCACAGAACACAAGGAATAAAGAATGGTTGTCAAAACCAGGACCTGGGTGTCTTTAAGCAATGTAGTTTTTCATGACCCATTTCAATGTGTCCATTATATTGACAAAAACATCAAGTGTCTGCCATGCGTTTGGAAGGGAAATGGCGTGGAACTAATGGATAAATATGTCAGGCTTGTAACAGTTAAGTTTCATGATTAGGAACTGTCCTTTTAGGTCTTGATATTTCTAATGGTTACTTAGTAGAACTACTGTTAAGTAAAGACAGTGAAATTTTACAACAAGTCTGCAAGGAGACAGAGAAGAACTAAATTTCGGCTGTACAAAGCTATAACCAAATAGAGAAACAAAAGTGGAAAATAAAATTCCCCTAACCAATTCTGAACCACAATACATAAAAAGTTTTGTATTACATATTTAAAATGGCACCTGAGTGAATATAAAAGGACTAAAAAATAGAATTCCACTGGGGGTAGGTATAAAATATTTATTTAATTTTATACAAAATGTCAAATGAGGCTCAACTCAAACTTCCACTCTCCACTTGCTTCTATTGAAAATAGACCTGGGATTGTCTCAAACTTGATCAGATCAGTTACTTTGTGCATTGAGCAGCAGTCAATAGAGAAATGCGTAACTAGAAAAAATAACGAGACTAAGAGACTGTGATTACTCATTCCCAAATTGTACATCTTTATTATCCCACCATCACCAAAGCTCAAGGCCACATTACTGAAGAGGAGGCAGAACCAATGTAAAAGCAGGAATATATAGAGGACTACTTTGAAATATTGTCTTATGGATATTACACGGCTTTCACACTCATGAAGCCACAGCAGCTGTACTTACCTGATGAAGACTCACAGAAATCAAATTAGCCAGAATCTCAATAGTTGGCTAAGATGTCATCCAGATCCATCCCTTAGGAAGTAGCCATTGACATTTCATAGTTCCTGGGGGAGAAAGAATCATTCTTTTTTTTTTTTTTTTGGTTTTTCGAGACAGGGTTTCTCTGTGTAGCTTTGCGCCTTTCCTGGAGCTCACTTGGTAGCCCAGGCTGGCCTCGAACTCACAAAGATCCGCCTGCCTCCGCCTCCCGAGTGCTGGGATTAAAGGCGTGCGCCACCAACGCCCGGCTCAAGAATCATTCTTTTTAGGGGATATTATGTTTCCAGTTCTCTAGCCAATGGATCTATGCTCATGAATTTACAGGTAGCATTAAATGCATTTAGTGGGTTATCAAAAAATTTTAATGATATGGAGTTAGGAAAGGGTATGTTGGGGGAGAATATATGGAGATTGAAAGAGTAAGGGAATAGATATTATATTTCAGTCTATACTTGTCGTAAACTCTCAAAAATATTTTTTTTTTAAAAATCAAACACAATTTTATAGTCATTGGTTTATAATGCTGTATATTATCATCTGTGATATGTGAATGTTCACAGCTTGATTTACACACAACTTAGCTTAATGTCTTTCTTTTTCACATGATGCCAGTCCTGTACATTAGCTACCAGACTTCCATAAGATCCAGAATTAATTGAAGCTTATGGGAAATAGTAGATGAACATGCTCTTATGTGTAAATTAAAATATTAAACAAATTAAATTAAACTGTAAAGTATCTAAACATTTAGAGCCACTCTTAACTTGAGGGGCATACCAACACATGGCTGAGGACCAGATGTAGTCTATAGCACATAGCTTGCCCATCCAAGTTTCATAATCAAGTAGTTCTTAATTAAATTTCTATGGTCCCTGCAGGTTTTCTAATCTTCTCTTCAGTGATAGAGTTCGCTGTGATCAGCTGGGTAGATGACATTAGAAAAGTATACAGGAGGATTCTTTGTGTGCAAGCATATAGATGAATGTGTGAATGTGGGGAGTCTGTGTGAGAATGTGTTTAGGTGTGAATGGTTTATCAGTCAACTATCACTTTCAAAAAATAAGAATAAGGTCTATATTTAAATTTGTAAAATACAATTCAGGTGGCCCACTTGCCTTTAATTTTCCACAAAGCTCTAAATATTTGTAAATTATCAGCATGTTCCACTCAATATTTACCATAACATAAATGTTAAAAGATCTGAAATTTAAATTTAAGTTCACATTTTTGTCTTTATTTGCTAGATCTTTCTTAATTAGAAACATAAGAAAGAACATTGACAAAATGTCCAAGATAAACTATAAATCAGTCTTCTTTATAGCAGCTTATCTATCCTTATTATTAAAGAAATAGCTCACTTGTAAAGAATATAATCATGAGGCAGAAAGTGGGCTCATAAGTTATGAGTATGTGCTCCACTTACAGAGGACCCTGCAATTTCAGTTTCAGGGTTTCTGACATCCCTTTTGGCATTAGCAGGTACCTGCACACATATTTAAACACACACACACACACACACACACACACACACACACACACACACACACAAACACACAAATAAGTAATAAAATAATGCTTTAAAGTGTATATTCACTATAAACCCATTATTCCAAAGCCATATCATTGACCCATCTACTCAGTGTCACTTTTATCATACTGATGGGGTCAGTGTGGGTCAGGTAGCTGGTTATATGTTTAATCTACATTTTCCTCGATTAATATTTATAAATTCTTCCATTATACAAGTGAATAAACAGAGACTCAGAGAACAAAACTGAACACCATTAAAAAATTAGAAAACAGAATGCCTAAAGTCTTAGCCAGTAATGGGTAATATTTAAGTTATAGAAGATCGTCCAATAACCAGTTATATACCAATCTCTTCTCACCACCCTTGAATGATCTGAAAATCATTTCTTCCCTCAAAATAATTGTTGGTCATTTTCAGTCTTTTTTTTTTTAATTTGCTGATTGTGTTCGCTAATTTACACCATGTTTTTTGAAACACAAGGGTCTCTCATTTATATTTGTGGTGTCTGTCCAGTAGTGTTTAACAGTGTCATGCTTACATGGGCTTAAAAGCAAATTTTGGAAATTAGTCATTGGCACTGCACAATTAATTACCGATTAATAATTTATGGTGTAGTTTTTTAGTATATATCTTGAGCAATTGCACACTCTGCATTTAAATATTATACATGGGGAATAAAATCAAGTAGGTACTGGCAGCTCTACAGGCAATACTTCACATGTTCCACTGAGCAGTGTGGGAATCGATATAAGGCTCAGAGAGAGAGAAGAGCACAGCCCTCTTCTCTTCCAGGGCATTTCCCCTGAGAAATGTAATTAGACAATAAATAAGGACAGACATCGTGCACTGATAAAAACAATGAACTGCAATGCAAGATGGGTAGCTTAAAAATTAATTTATGCAACATGCATTTGATGTAAAAAGCACTTTGAATGGTGACACTCATGGGTAATTTTTAAGTAGAAATTTGAATACCGGCAGCAAAACATTCAGGCATTTGTGACTTTGGGCCTTAGGTAAGAAACCTGCCAGGATGTGCATTTGGGCCCTAGAGCTTAACAGGAAAGGTTGAATGGTCTCAAAATCATTTTTTTTCCCTCAGAGTAATTGTGGGACATTTTTCAGTCTTTCTACTTTTCTGTGTTCGCTAATTTACACCATGTTTTTGAAACATCAATGGTTCTTTTTTATGTGTGTGGTGTTGGAGTCCTAGAGTTGAAGAGGAATGCTGGGCAGATCAGTCAGATATATTAATGGCATATATGTGAGCATTAGAGAAGGGAAAAAATTAAGAATGAATGATGCCAAATTATGATCTCCCCCTAAAAAATATCATTGGGGAAATGAACTGGGCATGTTTAGATGTGGGACAAGTCAAACATTAAATGTTCAGTATTATATAAGGATATAAGTAAATATTTCTTTATAGCATGAGGAAAAATTGAGCTTGTTTATTTATTATTCCTTTAAGAAAAACTGATTGCACAAGGAAAGACCAGATTTAGAGATTTTCAAGTGTATATGGAAGTATAAGGGTGTCATACATTAATTGTAGATGATACTCTTAGTCATGAAGTATGGTGAAGTTCCAAGGGTATTCCAGTTTCATTCTGTTGATGTTATAAAACACTGACCAAAAGCAACTTATGGAAGGAAAGAGTTTTTTTCAGGTTTCATTCCAGGTCAACACCCATCATTGATGGAAGTCAGGGAAGAATCTGGAACAGCAGAGGGTATCAAGCTGAGGAGGAACTGAAGCAGAAACCATGGGGACATGCTGGTCCACTCTCTGGCTTGCTCATTTAGCTTTCTTATGCAGCCCAGAACCACTTGCCTAAAAAAGGCACCAAACACACAACTGCATGGGTCCTCCCAGAACAACTGAAAGTCAAAACAATGCCCCATAGACCAGTTTGATCTAGGTGACTCTTCAATTTCAGTTTCCCCTTCCCAGGTAACTGTCGAGTTGGCCATGGAAAGCTAACCAGTGCACAGAGGAATGAGTAAAGGAGAGCAGAGAGGGAAAAAAAATGAAGCCGGGGATTTAGACATTCCAAACTATGGATTAAAATACATGTTATAATAGACCACAGATGAACAGTCATTTGATAGAGGAGAAACAAACAAAATGTGTGGTATTTTAGAAAATGATTTAACAGATTTTCTAAGCAGGGAGAAAGGACAGTCTGTGTTGTCTAATAATGCTACTGGTGAGTGTTTGAGGCCTAGAGGGATGATCATTCAATTTGGAGTCAGAATTGGCCAAGCAATTTCTGAAATCTTTGGTGATTTTCATTCAAAAGAGGAAGAGAACTGATGGTCTAAGTTCACATCTGCACATCCTTGTTCTTTACTGGGAGACAGAAAAACAAAAACAAAAACAAAAACAAAAAACAGCTGATGGACCTCTTGGGACAGCTATTTTCTGTGGTGTTTTTGCATTGATGTGAGCTGACACCTGAATAAAAGTAACTCAAGGGAGGATGTGTTTATTTTTAGCTAAAATTTGTATTTAGTCCAGGACCAGCCCTTGGAATGGTGTGCCTACACTGAAGGTAGGCCTTTCCGTTTCAGTCAAATATTTCTAGAAATGCTCTTATAGATACATCCAGATGTACATTTATATGGTGACTCTAAATGCAGCCAGGTGGACATGAAGGCTCACTATCAAAGCTAGACATTAGTTACCAAGTAAAGGAAGTGGACTCATGGCTTTGGACTCATGGATTTTATGATACACAAGAGGAATACACCGACAAAGCCTTGGCTGCAGTCCAGCTCTGCTAACTCAACTCTAATGACCAAGGGTAGCACTTGTACTATCCCTCAGATGGCCTGTCGACAAGAGTCCAAACTTTAAACTTGTATGTGTGGAGAATAAATATCTTACATACATCAGGATGCACGGATAGAAGGGATATCAGCAAAAGGGTTATTTTTTTTTAATTAGGTAAAAAAAATAAACACAGGAAATAAGATTAGTGCAAAATGGAAGAACTGTTTATAAGTGCCACAGACTTCTCAGGTAGAGGAGATTTCCCTCCTCACAGTTGGGGAGACATTGCTTCTAAGGAGGGTTGTGTCCAACCTGATGATTCACCTCCCTTTCTCCATTGTCCCAAAGACTTCTAGGCCCTCCTGTATGAGGGATCAGGTCTCTGTAATTACTGATTGGCTGGGGAAAGAGTAGGTTATCCAACTTTCTTTGTTCTTTGTAATATAATAGTCATAGAAAGACCATAATAGTCATAGAAAGACCTGTTACATGCAGGGGAAATGACATACATCTCAGAGAAATAAAGATTTACTACTGAAGAAAAACACCACCAAAACAAACAGAACCAATCAGATGGAATCTTACTACCTATTGCTGGGGGCAAAAAACCCAGCAAAACAAACAAACAAACATCAAAAAATCGGAGGTTATTATGTTTGCTTCCCTTCTCCTGTTGTGGTGGTCCACAGTCTCAGAGGAAATGTTAGATGCTCCTGTGGTACAATCAGGTGGGTAAACCTCAGCATTCAAGGTGTCAGGATTGTAAGTCCTGTTGACTAGAATTCCCACAGTTGTCTCAGAGTTTGGAACACTAACATACCTTTACTGAGTAGTCAGTATACAGATTTATCAGGAATAAGAAGGTTTCCTTTTCACTTGAGATAATGCAATCCGTGCTAAATGCACTCAGAAGGAGTGTCCTCAGAGGAGGACAAGACACAAAACAGAACAGGAAAGATCTACACTTGCGGAAATCAATACAAAATTGATATGTGGCAGAAAATGCATGTTGGAAAGACTGTTAATCTAGACCGAACCCACTGTGATTAAGATCTTAGATCTGTATTGGAACTTAAACTAAACTCTGAATCTCTCTAATTCTCAAGAATTTCAGATATTCTTTGCCTAGGCTTGCCTTGTGCTATGCGAATGTGTAATTGTATCTTTTTCAAAATTAAGTTGGTGTTAACTTTAATCCTAACTCCATTACCTATTAATTCTATTTTTCTTAAAAATAATGGATGATACGTTTCACATAAATATATTACTACTTAGATAGCAACAACAATAAAAAAGAGAAGTCTCAGAATGTGTCATTTGTAAGACTAAAGTTGTAACCTAGCTATATATATAAGAGAGAAATTGGAAAGTAGAAGCATATTTTACAGTTTAGAAAATTTGTTCTTCATGATAAAGCAATAACCATCTTTAAAAGATAATAGTAATAATAATACATACAACTCATGAATAATAAATACAACTCATGAATCCAACTGTGACTATTAGATGCCAGGTTATACTGTAAGTCCTCTATTAAAATGCTTTGTATGTAGAGAGAAAAAAAGACAACAAAACAAATAAAAAAAAAAAAAACAAAGACAAGTAGCTAAATTTAGCCAAGTTACTAGTCTTGTGAACATTTATAATTAAGTTGACCTAGCTTTGTCATTGTATAAGTTTGTGATTTTGAAAAGCAACAAGGACAACTTGATTAATTGCTAATGTAAGACTTATAATTGCTTGCAATTATTTAGTTTGTGCTCCTGTGTTTCCTCGTGGTTTCTCTCCTGCTCTGTGACTCTCCTGCCTCTTGGAGTCATTTTTGTGGAGATTGCATTGAATCATTTATTAAATTGTGTTTTTAAACTTTCAAAATATGCTCATTAGTGCTAAATTTATTTCACTCAGCAAAGCCCATTGGCAGTAATAATAAAATAAAGTAAACACTGAATGTGTGTTACAGCAGTTTGGAATTCTATAACAGTGCAGTTTTCATCCTTTTGGTTTCTTGGAGGCTGTATATTAAATTCTTAAAGCAGATTGCTACTAACATTCATAAAAACAAGGCTAGGGGCAGGAGATGGGATGGGAGCATTATTCCTTCATAATGGAACAGTTCTTTTCTTACAGAGGCAGACAGCCATGTGATGGCTGTGACACTGACCTGGTCCCATTGTTTGTCTGGACGTGGATGGGAATAAGAGTTCCTAAAATGCACTAGTTTGCTTTCTGTTGTTGTGATAAACCCCATGACAAAATCCAATGTTGTGTGTGGGTTACTTCATCATATCAGCTACAGTCCACCATGAAGGAAAACCAAGATAGAAACTCAAGTCAGGAAACTAGAGGTAGGAACTGAAACAGAGATCATGAAGGAACACTACTTTCTGACTTGCTCACCTGCCTTCCTTATTCAGACCAAGCCTACCTGACAGGCTGGTATCACCCACAGTAGGCTGGACCCTCCTATATTACTTAGCAATCAAGAATGACCTCTGATCTGACCACAGACAAATATGGTTGAGGCAATATATCAGTTGGTTTCTTTCTTCCAAGATGTGTCAAGTTGTCATCCAAAAGTAGTCATCACATCAGAGATCTCATTTCACTATATTTTTACTCAGTAACGTGTAAAGTGTAAGGCAATTTATTAAAATTATGACTAATTGTAAAGAAAGAGGTATGGTATGTTGAACTGGAAGACTTCATCTAGATATGAGTTACTGTGTATAACTGTTTCTAAAACTTATCATGTGCTTAAGTCACACAATTGCTAGAATAATTTCACTGGTGCCTGTGCGTAAAAAATTAAAGGGCCTGGAAGATGGCTCATGAGGAAAAGGTGTTTACATTTCTCAGACATGCATGATGGAAGGAGAGAAATAACTAACTGGTCCCAATTGCCTATTGAGAAATCCCTCACCATCCAAGTACATATACCAAATAAATAAATGTAATCAAATACTGAAAATGTTTTTTCACATAAATATTACCCAATGATGTTTCTTGTTCAGACTCCAAAATAAATCAGTGGCAGGCTAATTGGACATATGTTTGTCGTGGGAGCCTAAGCGTTCTGAGCATTGAACCTAAGATTACATTTATGCTAGGCAAACACAAGAACTCTGCAACTTAACTATGTTCTCAGCCTCTTTATATGGCTTTACTTTCAAGACTTGGCCTTACTAAATTTGCCCATATATCCTTGAATTCACTCTTTCACCTAAGCTGTTCTTGAATTCATTATTCCTAAGTGGCTGTGATGACAGGCCATTGCCACCACACTTGACTGATACATTTGTGCTGAGAAAAAAAACCTATACCAAAAGAAGTGTTTCATTTAGTTAGCATGCATAAAATGTGTTTATTTGATTTTTTTTTTTTTTTTTTTTTTTTTTTTGGTTTTTCGAGACAGGGTTTCTTTGTGTAGCTTTGCACCTTTCCTGGAGCTCACTTGGTAGCCCAGGCTGGCCTCGAACTCACAGAGATCCGCCTGGCTCTGCCTCCCGAGTGCTGGGATTAAAGGCGTGCGCCACCAACGCCCGGCTTTGTTTATTTGATTTTTAAGTTGTATCTTTTTTCAAATCATTCCTTAATCATAGGCAGGAATTTGTTGTGGCATGAACAAAATGTGTATACCTCCCATATAACAAACACATCAGTAGAGAAATATTAGAGAGAGAAACAGGCGCCAGAAGTATTTATTTCTGTTTTTGGACTCTTGAGAGTTTCATAGATGTGTGCTGTATTTACATTGTTTCCACACCCATCCTCTCCTCTCTCCAACTCTTTCTGTGTCTCTCCTGCTCCCAATCAAACTCAAGGCCTTTTCTTTAATATTGCTACACACACACACACACACACACACACACACACACACACACACACACACATACACAACCTCTTGAGTTTATTTAGTGAAACTCATATGTATGTACATGTGTTAGGATTGACCCCTTGAGTTTGATAATATGAAAAATATTTAATTTCCTGAAAGAACTGGTTCTCCATGTCTCAGCAGCTCATGATTAGTCCAAAGGTAGAGCCTTGTAAGATTTTTCTATTCCACATTGTCATGTCAAGTGCTGTTATTATTCTGCAGATCTTGTTTACGGAACCACATTGCAGAAATTTCAAGAATGCAGATTCTCTGTCATATGTTTGAAGACACCATCTCCTAACATATGTCTTGGTCCTCTGGCTTTTTCGGTCTTCTATCCTCTCTTCTTTGCCATCCCACAGACCTTAGTTGTAGGACTTGTGTTGTAGATATAAAAGTTGTGTGTGGGTAAGCATCTCATGGTCAGTAATATATATTTTTACCAGTTGTGGACTTTAGTAGTAGTCTCTGTCTGCTGTAGTATTTACTCTTTTGAGTTATTGATATAGAACATGAGCCCAAACTTAAATATTTCTATGCAGTATGGAAAAATATTGTTCTAAGATTATCAATTCTAGAAAAAATATAGCTTACATTTAGCCATTTAAAATTTGTCTTTTTGCTATGTGTTACCTAATGCTCCCAAAACTTCTTACCAAGACCAGAAGAAAAGTAAAACTAAAGAGTTCTCGGGAAGATATAGGTAAAAACGTTACTTTGTTTAATAGCATTTTCAATATTTTATACGAAAAACTCATGGTTGGTCTTAAAAATTTGGTCTGACCTGGTAAGATATCTCAGTGCATAAAGGTGCTTATAACCAAGACCAATGACCTAAAGATGATCCCTGAGATCTATGTGGTAGAGTGAAATAATTATCTCCTGCAAGTTCTCCACATGTCCACCATGATGTACATACTCTCAGGTACACAAACATAGCATATATTTTGAAATGTCATAACTATAAAAATAGAATTTTATTCCTTATAGTCACAAAACTGTTCTGAAATATCTATAATTAGCACGATTTTCTAGAAAACAAACTAAAATAATTTTTAAAATAGCAATTTAAAAAGTCCAACTTTATATATTTAAAAAGTAAACAATTACAAAATTAATATAAGGAGCATACTTATGTGGATCTCTATTCTTTCTGCTCTGAAGAGGTAAGAAGGGAATCCTTATGAGATATAATTAATACTTAGTATTCAGTTCTGCACAGAGCTGTTTGATGTCATCTTGAAAGGTAAATAAAAGCTTCTATCTTATTTCCTTTTCAAAATATTATCTTGGAATTTTCTTTCTTTCTTTCTTTCTTTTTTTTTTTTTTTTTTTTTGAGACAGGATTTCTCTGTGTGGTTTTGGTGCCTATCCTGGATCTTACTCTGTAGACAGGCTGGCCTCTGACCTTGAACTCACAGAGATCTGCCTGCCTCTGCCTCCTGAGTGCTGGGATTAAAGGCATGCACCACCACCACCTGCCTGGAATTGTCTATTTTATGTCAAAAGGAAAAATAAAATAATGAGACAACTCAAATCTGTTCTCATGTGTATTTTTATTTCTTCTCCAGATAAATTTAATCCATTCATGGGCATACTATGTATTCCATCTATATTCACCATATATAGGTCTAAGCAAATGGTAATTAGCTATTTCTAAGACATGTATAATTAAAATGTGTCTATGCATTATTAATTGACTCAATAAACATTCATGAAAAGCATGAGATTAATCTCATCCCACAGAAAGTCAGTTCCAAGGATTTATCATACCAGAACTCAATAAATATTTGTTTAGAAATGGCTCAAGAGAGAAATGAGTGGATACACACACCACACACACACACACACACACACACACACACACACACACACACACAAACACACACACACACACACACACACACACACACACACACACACACACACACACACACACAGTTCCAGACATACTAGAGCACTTTCAGGAGTGTTACCTCTGTTATTCCCCCAAATCACACCACAACTGAAATCTCAAGCCCTACTCTATAAGACTCCACTTTTTGTAAATTCCCAATCTGCTGTGAATACATGTCAGGGAAATATCATAGTGTATATGATCTTTTCTCTCCCTTCTGCTTTAGAGACAAGAAACCCCTTTATTCTTAGGAGACCTCATCTTTGTGAACAATAACAGTGGCTATTTTTTTTTTAACACAGACCCACTCAGTAAAATCAAGCTGTTAGCTGGGCAGTGGTGGCACATGCCTTTAATCCCAGCACTCAGGAGGCAGAGCCAAGCGGATCTCTGTGAGTTCGAGGCCAGCCTGGTCTTCAGTGTGAGATCCAGGACAGGCACGAAAACCATGCAGAGAAACCCTGTCTTGAAAAAATAAAAAAATCAAGCTTTTATATTGTCACTGTGGGTTTCCTGATTGAATACTGTCTAGAGACCCACATTTATAATGTAGAGGGATCAAGGGCCTCTTGTGCTTTTTTATTTTAGTTACTCCAAAGGTGGTGCTTCATTGCCAATAATCCCACAGATTATTAGTTCACACCTATTTTTCTACTTGTCTATACTCTTGAACATAATATACACAAAAGGAAGCCAGTGGTGACAACCCAGCTTCTCCAGGGCTCTCCAATTGTTCTTATTGTGGAATTAATCCTTCTAAATCTTAAGAGGAAGAAGACATACTAAGAGATAGTGTTTATCCAAATCAGTTAAAAATGTCAGGAGGAAATTATAGAAATTATTTTGGTAGGGAGAAATAAATTCAGTCATGCCTAATTATTTAACAATAGGGAATTCTGAAGTAAAAAAAAATCTGATTTTGTCATAAGTCACAGTTATTGCAAGATCCAGGCATAGTCTGCTAGTTCAACAATGCTTAGCACATGCCATCACATATTGTATTTCATTTGTGTAGAGTCTCATCTCCCCCAGCTCACTTTGATGAGAGCTGGTAATTCAGGGTGGTAGATGCCCAGTTTCCTTTGAGATGCTGATGTCTGGGCACAGTCTTTCTTCTTCTTTCCAATCACGGTATCAACAATGCTTTACTTATTTACCTATGCAGTGAATATGTCACAGAAGCCCACTGTCTAGGCTTCATGCTGCCTTTACTCCTATGAGGTTTGCTACAGGAAATATACTGGGTGATAACTTTGGGGAGCGGCTGGATATTGTCCTTAAAGAAAGAAAACTGGCCATACAATTTCAAACATTTGGAGCAAATTCTGTGTCTTTTTGATGAGAAAAAGTGTTTATCTTTTATATTAAACGTCAAATTGACTTGAAAACAATTCTGAATATCACAAGGCCCACATGTATAGAAAATTAATAAAACAATCAGAATAGAGATATTAAAGGATGTATTATTTGGGGGGAAGGAGGGAGAGTAGCCAAGATTTTTTTCTCCATTCATTTTATGTCTTTCTGGTGAAAAGATTATGCTGAGGATGAAAGACTGCAATAAAACATGATAAAATATCTCAAATAACTCAATTCTGAGCCACAGCTTTTAGGAAAAGCAAACATTAGTTCTGTTAAAGAATATTTCTGAAAGTTTATCTCTGCTACATACTGTGCAATGAGAACAGAAGAGTTTTGCTGTGATCTCACTGAACAGGATTGGTTTGGAAGGAAGATACAGAAGATCTGCATAGCTCATGCCACAATAGCCACCTGGGGAAAAAAGGTTCTGCTAAAAGAATTAATTTTCAGAAATTGCAGACACACTGCTAGTTTATTTGCATTCAGCATATAAGTCAATTATTTAAATAAAAATTTAGTACTGAACCTGGAGCTTACTTTTGATCCAGACACTTGGGAGGCAGAGACAGGAAGACCAAGAGTTCAAAGTAGAAAGGAAAGGTCATCAAAGAGAAGGAAGATGGGAATGAAGGGAGTGAAGGAGGCAGGGATGGAGTAGTGAGGAGGGTAAGGAGGAAGGAGCAGGGTGGAGGGGAGGAAACCAGCCCTTGTTTGTTTTTAAATTGCTAACTTATGCTTGCACTAGGCGGTCCTAGTTCTTTATTTTGAATGGTATTGAGGTCATTTAAAATTGTCCTTTGCCCAGGGAGATTTTCCTTGCCTCTTTGCTATCTTAGATATACTTCACAGTTAAGTCTTCTCGTTTATTCAGCCACTAGCTGCATTTTTGTGCTGCAGCTGGTGGGTGAATCTCCAAAACCTCCTAGGCCTCAGGTTTTGCACAGTGCATAGAAGATTCCACTGATCTTATACCTGCTCCAACAATCTGCATTTTATGTCACAAGCAATAAGGCAGTGGTCCAATGGTGTGTAGGATCGGGATTTTCATGTCTGACCCCGTAATTTGTCAATGGCACCACTAACAATAATTGTTACAGGAACAAATAATGTTTATTAATGTGTACTAATTATTTAAAACCTCACCCTAATTAAATCTGCTCGAGAGGTTAAAATCTCTCAGGTTTTACTATAATTGACATTGTTCAGCAGTGGCAATTAAAATCAGTCATTCCTAAGAAACTGCATGGGGCACAGTTCAATTAACGTTCAAAAGAAGGGAAAAATCTGAATGCTTAGATGGTTCTCAAGCACATCTCTATTACAAGGATTGGAATAGAGCCTCAAGTTACTTCAAATAAAATTGACAGGCACTAAGCATGGGAGCCTCACCTCAAAACAGGGCTTCAACTCATTTTGTGGTAAGTATGATAGAATTAGCCAATTTCTGTCTAATGAGGAGAAACCAAGAATGTTTAAAGAAAAAAATAGGTCATAATTCCACCCTGCTGAAGATAAAGTGTTAGTCTATCTCCTAATTAGTCCATGACATTTTCTTAAAGGCATGTGGTGTGTCTGGGCATAGAAGTGTCCGACTGCACCACAGAACTTTGAAACATATTTTGGGACAACCTGCTCTTCTCATTAATTAGGTAGCTGAAAAATCTTTATACTGAGTAAAGACCACAGGTGACCTTATTCTTTTCAAAATCTTCTTTTGTGATCATTCTTTCCTCCTATCCTCTTCCCTGGTGATTTTTTTCTCTTTTAATGTGAATGTTGGTCAATGATTGATACCACTTAAAATTTCAAGAAAGCTGATTGTTAAAACTTAAAGGTTGTTTATGTTGGTAACCAAAGCATTCACTTTCCTAAGCAGATGCCATTAAGCTATATATATGGCTAGTGCAAGGAAATAATTGGAAAGTTATCAAATATAGATTTAGACAATTTAATTATTTGGCTCTTTGACATTTTTAATTCAAAGAAAAATGTAGTCTAGATATATTTTTTAACTTATTACAAAGACTCGTGGAAAACTACATCACTATGGGATAAAGATAAGAGACTACCTCCTTAGGATTTAGACAGTTCAACATCTTTTTAATTCACGGAAGGGTTGTGTTACAATAGAATTATACATAATTTAGAATTATACATAAATCTTCTTTCTAGGGAGAAGAGTTAACAGATGGCTAGAGATGATTGTCCATCAGAATGAGTTAGTAAGGATTAAAAAGTGTTACATAAAAATTAGTAATTTTGCTACCCACCTCTTTTTCATATTTCAGTTTGGGATAGTATTATTAACTTAAGCCTCACATAGTTTCTCATATCTCTTCTTATATTGAAATATCAAAATAAGTTAACGTATTGGCACTGACCAAAAGAGGACACACTGAGTTTTGCCATTTTATGGAATAATCTTCGTTGTATAGAAATAGTTTTATTTATTATCAACAAACTGTGAATCTGGCATGGAACTGGTCAATACAAGTACCAAGAGTTTTTAATAATAATAATAATAATTTTACAAAGGAATATCCATCTCTTTATTGCAACAGGAAATTAAAATAAAAGTTCTCAGAATTGTAATAGAAACATAGAACCCCCTTTTTTAACATTTAAGCTAAATATTGTTTCAATTGCCTCATTGTCTCTTTGTTCTTTAAAAAAAATAGGTTCTTACACTAACTACCTCAACTTGACAATAGATTACTTTTGTGAACATGATACCACATAAGTCAATTAAATTAATTTACTCTGTAGTAAAGGAAAATTTAATGAAACTGATACTATTCAAGCAGTTACACTTCTGCTTAGAACTAATGTATATGCTCAGTGGGAAACCTTTATCACCAGAGTAGAATAATTGTTAGTTTTTGTATTAGGTGTTTAAGGACACAGGGAAGAATCTCTCATTGATGTGGATGAATGGTGAACTGATGGCTTGGATCTACACTGATTCTGTCGCTCTTCCTTATCCAGCCCACTACTGAGATAAATAATGTCACTGTGAGAGGCCCATGAAAGCATGGGTGTAAGCTTCCCCTAGGCCTAACACTTGCCCCATTGCTTCTATCTGCACTGGAAGGAGCCGCTGAAGCAGAGAAGGAATAGCTCTGTCTATTACAAGATTAACAAGTGGGTTTCTGGAGGCTTGAAACCTGCTGTTGGAAGCTTTGGCATTCATGATGTAAGGTAAGCTCCATGAGACATGGAAGACGCTTTATTATCTTTAACTGTTGGAAAATAAATTAAGGAGGCAGAGAGCTGAAAGGCAGGTGCCCTGAATTCCATCCCTGGAACCTACATGTTAGTGCAAGGAGAACCAACTCCACAAAGTTCTTCTCTGACCTCCTTGTGTTGCATTTTATGTTCATTGCAGGTGAAAACTTTCCTAGAGAAATTGTTGTATCTCTAACTTTGACTGGTTAGCAACTTCAGTTTTGTTTTTGCTCTCAGTATCCAGTATCCAGAAATGACAGGATAGTGCAGGGCAAAGCAGAGTCAAAGGACCCAGCCTCAGTGACCCATAGTTCTTTATATATGTATATATATATTTTTTTTTTTGGTTTTTCGAGACAAAGTTTCTCTGCGTAGCTTTGCGCCTTTCCTGGAGCTCACTTGGTAGCCCAGGCTGGCCTCGAACTCACAGAGATCCGCCTGGCTCTGCCTCCCGAGTGCTGGGATTAAAGGCGTGCGCCACCACCACCCGGCATGACCCATAGTTCTTTACCAGTCTTCATATTACACAGATCTTAATTGTCCCAAAAGTCTATTCAAATTTTGAGTCAATGAAGGGACTCAAATCTTGAATTTGAGAACTCATCTTCTAATTCTCTGGGAAAAGGAAAGACTCTCTTAGATTCACCCAAAGGTGAAATTTATTGATCCCATTGCTTCTCAATCTCTTCCAGTTAGTGATCAAGAACAGCCACCTGAGAGTGCTGGATTTTGTCATTTACTTGATGTAAGGATGTTAGTTAAAATTTTCTTACCCAAGAATTTTTTTACATAACATAGAGAGTATTTATCACACAAATTATAAGACTTAGGGAGAAATAACTCAAACCATTTAAAATTCACTGAATAATAGTTTCCCCAAATCTATCTATGAATGATTCATAATGCAAAGAAATTCAGCTTTAAATATACTCAGCATTATGATGATTTTTAGTATTTTATAAAATAACCCAGAACAATTATTTTCTTTCTGAACATTCTTAACTTACTGTCCCTTTATTAATACTTCATAGTTGCTTTTTATTATTTATTTAAGTAATCACCTGTATCTCCTATTTATGTTTATGTGGGTATGGGCACATTTAAGCCATGGTATACTTATAGAGGTCATAGCATAACTGATAGAAGTGGTCTTTTCTTTCCATGTGGGTTCCAGTGGTGAACACTAGATTATCTGGCTTGGTGGTGGTCATCTTTATCCACTGAGCCATCTCACTGAACCTATTCCATACATTTTAGTGTAACTGATAAAGAAAGAGAAGGCATATTCCATAAAATCTCAAAACCATTACTCTATGCATAGCATGTGTCAGTTGCCACTGGGACTAAGAGACATATTACTCATTGAATATTTCTACAAAGAGCTCATTATTAAGTTAAAAGAAAATATCCATGAAGAATTAATGAGCAGGATAAAATACACAAAAATTTTAATTGCTTCATAAAATAAGGACATGGAGCTGAATATAGTCAAGTTTAAAGTAAGTTTCATGCAAGTTACATTTAATAAAAAAACAGAAATATTTGAAATATATAGACAATATCTAAAATATTTGATATATAAGTCTTGGTATGTTTAAAGCATCTAAAGAATTGTCATGTGGACAGACTCTTTGTGATGGCTTCCTTGGCAATCTGTCGTTCATGGTTACTGAAATAGATTATCTTCACCCAGACTTATTTTGATCAAATTGGTAGAGGCAGTGTTGTGATGACCTTTCTCTGACTGTTACCATGTCTTCCTTGTCAGGAAGGACTCAACCCCTATGGAAACATAAGCCAAAATAAACTCATTTTCCTATAAGTTGATTTTGTCGTGATATTTTATCACTGCAACAGAAAACAACAAAACAAAACACAACTAATTCAATGAGAATGGCAGAAACCGTTTTCATTCTCTCTTGCTCTCTTGGTGTAGACTCAGTTATTATCTAATTCACTTTCATGGATCTGGTACTGGTTGGTTCCGTTCTGTGTCTGCACAACTTTGGTATTAAAGCTTTAGCTTTAGTTTCTGATAACAATATGTTCTTTTTTTCATCAAGTCCTAGTGCAGACATTAGTTCTACAGGAATCTACCTTTACATTGTTTCTCTCCAGTCATGTTCAACCTTTGCATGCTTCTGACACTTGTAGGCAGAAGTTTCAGTGTCTGGCCAGCAACTCCCAAATACCTGGTAGCCGCTTCTCAAATAATTGACTTGGAGGCTTAATATTACTTATAAAAGTTCAGCCTATAAGCTCAGGCTAGCTCTTATGCTTAAATTAATTCTTATCTATGTTTAGCCACATGGCTTGGTACCTTTTCTCAATGCAACATTCTCATCTTCTTCCTCTGCATCTGACTTGTGACTCCTAACTCTGCCTTTCCTCTTCCCAACATTCTTAGTTTGGTAGCCCCACCTATACTTCCTGCCTGGCTACTGGCCAATCAGCATTTTATTAAACAATTTGAGTGACAAAACTTTACAGTGTACAAGATAATTATTCTGCGGCATGTACTATTCCTCCATAATGAATCCTTTTCAAGAATGATTTGGGTTCTGATTTCTACAGAAATTCCATGGGGTTTGTTCAGATGAGGTTCAGAATGTGGTGACATTTTCACATTCATTACAAACTCCAGGCAATATATGGGTTGGTTACACCCTCTGTTATTCATTGCTTACCAAGCTTCCAGTTCCTGCTGATGTAGAAACACTGTGCTCTGTTCCTCTGTGTGCTTCCTACTTATACCCATTTAGAACAAAACATTTCTGAGCAAAATAAACCTGCCTTATAGAGAAATGTGCTTGTTTGACTTGGGGGTTTGTAAATGGCTGAGGGCCCTCAGGTACAGGCTGTAAGAAGAAAAATTCTCTTGTTGATTCAAAACCATCAGTAGACACAGAATATACAAAATACAGAAGGGAAAACAGTGTGCAAGATTAGGGATGAATATAACCTTCATTACAATTCCAGTGATTCCATGGACCATGTATGTGAGGAAAGGTGATATACAAAAAGAAACAAATGTAACAAGAGTGGTTGGAAACAGGACTCAGTAGTCAAGACCACTTGTTGGACTTACAAAGGACCAGAGTTCAGATTTCAGCACCCACACCAAGCACCCCACAACCACCTGTAACGCCAATTTCAGGGGGTTCAATGCCCTCTTCCAGATTTCAACAACCCCTGTACTCTCATGCATATTCCTACAGGTGGACAAACTAATACATATTAAAAATGACAATAAATATTTTTAAAAGATGTCAGTAAAAGAAAGATTCAATTGGAGAGACATAGACTTATGAGCATGGAAAAGTAATAATAAGCAAGTTAAAAAGTGATGGATGCTTAATCACAGTAGGGATGTGGTGTACAGTTTTCATTTTAATGTTTTTAATGTTAACTTAGGACATTTCCTCAGATTTTGAAATTAGGTCATAAGATTGTATTCTCTCCAAATGTTAGCTACCTCAAGAGCTTTATGAGAAGACAGGAAAGAAAACACAAAAAGGGAACTTTCAGAATCATATGCACAAGAAAAGACAGAAAAGGAATTGTGTTATTGTGAGATAAGAAACCAGATGCTATTTTCAGTGGGGTAAAAAGCAGGCAACCCAAGGCTTGGAGGAGATAAGGCACAACCTAAAACTATTTTGTTCTTGGCTTCTCCTTCAGATATGCAGTCAACCCCTTGGCATATCAGAAATTGTCAGCAACACAGTAACTCTTTCTTTAAAAAAAAAAAGATAGATCTGGGTATATTTATGGTGCATTTTATAGTGTCTAACACATCCCAGGGAAAGTGTAATTCTCAAAAAAAAAATCTGGGCATATGGCTCTATGAATATATTCTGGGTCGAGCGGAGAAGTTTTTGAACTCAGGAGTCAAAGAGTTACTCTCTGAAGAAGCAGAATTGTGGCATGGGAAGCTGATTTCAGAAGGTTTTACTCAGGCAGTCCTGCTGAGTTACTATTATCCAAAATACACAAAAGCTGCTTTCACCTCGTTCACAGCTTCTTCTAATGGCTTTTTCCAGATAAAAGTATTTTCAATGTGTGATTATTGAGGTCAGAGCATTGTTTCACTGTAATTGTTTTGTGTTGGCTTTTCTGCCTTTTAGAAAATCACCTATGAAAATTACAGTTCATTGGAGCCCTTGCTTTTTTTATTTGCACTAAATAAATTACATGCAGGTAAGTAGCCAGATTGACAACATGTTCGAGTGTTCTCACAAATGAACACTATTTAAGCTGCTCTGCTGTCAGGAGCACTGAACACTAGGGGTTCCTCTATGATTTAAAGGATATTGACCTTGCTCCTGCACAAAGGAGTCAAAATCAAAATTTGGGGTGTTCCCCTTTGACACTATGTTGATTAACTTTATTTTTGGTTTTCATACAAAAACAAAAACAAAAGCTGCTCAAATACACTGCTTTTTCTTTTTTTCAGTGACAGCTGAATCCTAACATTGGCTGATTTGGTTGTGCTTTACAAACTCCTTCTGAAGGTCCCATAAACACCAGTGTTCTCATCATGCTCCCAGCCATACTGATTTAGTGTTAAATGATTGTCTCCCAGGGAGGTATTAATAAGCTCAACATGCATTCAATTGCAGAAGGTTCTCTCATAGTGGATGACATAGGCAAAGCATCTAAGAAAACCAGATGAAAAATCAAGGAAACAAAATTGACCTCCAATGATCAATTGACCAAAATCTTGGTATTTGGATAAACAAACTAGTTAAGAGCTCAAGTACTATAAGAGATTGGAATGGAGGGTCTGGGGAGATAGCTTATTTGGTAAAGGGCTTGCTCTGCAGGCATGAAGGCCTGAATTCAATCCCCAGTGCCTACATAACAAAGCTAGTTTGGGTGGAATATATCTGTCATCTCAGCACCAGCAAGGGAAACAGGAAGAGTCCTGGGGCTCAGTCAGCAGCCAAGCTACTAAATCAGTAGCTCCAGGCTCCATGAGAAGCCTTGTTTCCAAATGTAAGTTTTAAAGCATTTGAAGAGGATACAAGATGTTGGTTTCTGACCTCTGCATGTAGGCACATACATGTGCACCTACATGTATAGATATGTGTGCAAACAAATAAACATGTACCCATATAAACACACACAATAAATTTAATTAAGAATGCTACAGGAGAAGAAAGGGTTGGGGGGCTGTGGTCAGCATCATACACCACAAGATGGATGGAAAAATGGAGAGGTGGATGCATGTAAGGGGGAATTTCACCTGGAAAAACATGAATGTTTGAAGGTTTATAACAAATTACAGAATTATTTATTTCCCCCAACACCCTGCTTTTTAAAAATAATCCAGTTTTTTTTTTTACTTGAGTGGGCAAACACACAGTGAGTAAATTCACCCACAAATATCATTGTTAGCTACACAGTACAAATATAATTAACTTTCACCTAAACTTCCAGGATGATGACTGCAATATTTTCAGCAAACACTTGAGTTGTGCATGGATTCATTTCTAGTAAAAAACCTCTGCTCTCTTACACATGCATGGGCAGTCCCAAGCAGTGTCTTTCATACATTTTCAAGCTCCCCTCCTTTTCAGAAAACCCAGTGTCAAGCCAGCCACATGACTCAACCGATAAAGGTACTTAATGCCAAGCCTGATGATCTGAGTTCCATTCCCAGGACCCAAATGATAGAATTTCAGAATCAACTTCCCAAGATATCCTATGACCTCAAATTCACACTGTGGCAAACACCCCTTACCATAATAAATTAAACACATGTAATAAAAATTTTCTAAAGAAAAGTAAATAATCTCACAAATCTCAAATGGCCCACTCTTTCTGGCTCCTCCTGTTTGCAAGGAAACTCTTTCTCAGATATTAATTCTGTTTTCCTTTCAAAGATTATTCTATTTCTCCTCAGCAATAGAGGCTTCTTAGACTTTTATCCCACTCTTTTTTACATGGAAGAGAGAAGAGGAGGGGGCTGGATCTCTTCAGAATCCAGTCCCATCTGTTCTACTTTCATTTCTGTTGCTGTGATAAAATACCCTTACAAGAAGCATTTAGAGAAAAGATGGTTAATTTTAGTTCACAATTCCAGGTTCTGGTCCCTTGCAGTAAGGAAGTCAAGGTGGCATGGACTCAAATCAGCTAGTCATATCACATCCACAGGCAGGAGAAAAGAGGAATGCATGCTCTCTTGTTTACTCATGATCAACTTGATTTCTCTCTATATATTGTTATTTTTAATTTTAAAAATGCATTATTTTACAGGAGTTTGTGTGTGCCTGTGTGAGTTTGTGTTTACCATACCTATGCAGGTGCTGATGAAGACCAGGAGAGGGATTCAGATTCCCTGGAGTTGGAATTGCAGGGTTTGTGAGTGGCTTAAATCAAATGCTGGGAATCAAATTCTGGTCCTCTACCAGAGCAGTATAAGCTTCCCATTGCGGAGTCCTCTCTCTAGCCCTGATATCTATGCTCTTAGAGACATCTGCTTAGGGAATAGTGCTTCCTACTGTGTACTTTGTCTTCCCACATCAATTGAATTCATTGATATATTACATCACAGGCTGCACACAGGCCAGTCTGTTGTAGAGAGTCAAATTTCCTAGAGCTGAGACTATCCCTCCTTGAGATTGTCTTTCCAAGTAACTCTAGTTTGGTGATTCAAGATAAATAACACAGCATATACCACTTCTAAAAGATGATTCATGTGCTGATTTTTACCTTCTCAAATATTGAACTCACCATATAAATTCTCTGTCCAGGTGTTCCAAAGCTCAAAACAGAACGCCCTAACACAATTCTATTTAGACTCAAAGAAAAGACTGTTTTAGTGAATGATGAAACAAAATATCTAATCTGCATGTTATTTATGAGTTGTAAATGTGAAAGAGAAGGCAGAGACCTCTGGAAATCTTCAAGTTACCCAGTATTGTCATCTGTTGAAGGTCTTGAAGGATAATTGCACAATGCAACCTCAAGGGGACCTACTAGTGAGGCATCCCGTGGATTTCTCACAAATGCTCATGAGCTCAACTCAGCCCCACAAAATGACACGCCAGGCTGGCTTGGCATCACTCACAACTTGACTACAATGACAGCTTCAAAGAAACCTGAAACAGGCATGGAATCTCGTCCCAGAAATTTCCTGGAGAGAAAACGAAATGAAATTAGGAAAGAAAAAAAGCTCATAACACTCTCCAGGTCCTTCCGTCTGAATTTCAGAGGATAGCAGACAGAGAAAAGGGTGGTTAGTCATATTCTGCATGGAATATGTGCAACATTCTAAGCTCTGAAGTTATAGATTAGAAATTCTCTGTGGGTCAATTTCCTGCCTCAGTGAAGAGAGCATGCTCTTGAGTACCACACATTGGGTTTATTGTAGGAGACTTTCATATAGTGTGGTGATTTTGGGTCTCAATGTAAATTAGTTGTCTTTGATGTGAAATGTGACCCATGCTGCCTTAATTAAGGCCGTGTTCATTGATCTGTCAACAAAATCATTTGGGGGATGTTGGTGAACAGAGAACAATTATAGCGATGTGTTCAGCCAGGGTGATTTTGAAATCATTATGTAGCATTGAAAAAAGAAACAAAATCTCCAGCGATGTAAGTGTCAATGATGTCTGAAGTTTATATAGCATGTGTTCACTCAGCATTGTAGCAGAATGGCTATGTTCTCCTCATAATAGTCATGATGTTTTTAGGTTTTCTTTTTGTAATTTAAATCTGCTGACAAAAATCCAAGGAGTCCTATTGGAATCACAATAGCATCCAGATTGCCACTGTTCTGAAATTCTAGAGTCTGACACTTCCCCCTCTGACCTCAGCTCACCTTCTGCTCTCTCTCTCTCTCCCCCTCTCTCCCTCTGTCTCCCTTCCTCCCTCTCTCCTTCCCTCCCTCTCCCCCTCTCTCTCTGTGTCTGTCTGTCTGTCTGTCTCTGTCTCTCTCTCTCTCTTTCTCTGCTCCACCATTTTAGCCACCTGGTCCTTTGATCCTACACACTTACTTAGGAGAACTACTTAGAAGAATTCTTACCCACATCACTTCTTTGCTTGCTATGGTGTCCTCCTCATTTTCCCAAGGCTATCTACTTTTCATGGTTCAAATCTGTAATTGAAAGTCACTTCTTCAGAGAGAACTGCATGCTCACTTTACTAGAAAAATCCAACTACCAGCCTTGTGCATCCCATTATCAAACACTGTTTTTTTACTCATGGAACTTTTCACTATCTGATGTTATCTTCTTTGTTTAGTGTTTTGTTTCTTCACTTACTTCCTACTCTCATGAAAATATAGGCTTATATCTGGCATAGACTTACTGTGGGATCATTGGAATCAAAGATAAGCATTTTTTTTTCATTGAATAGACACTATTAAGGTACTGTATGCATACACTGCCTTGGCCTAGGACAAAAAGGAAGTTACATCTTCCAAATGTATAAGTCTCTAAACTTTTGCTTTTAAATTTTATAAAGCCAATGTTTTTCCAAACTCATTCTGAAATTACATCTTACCAACTGCCTTATACTTTAACTGTAGAGAATTTCACATGAAACAACACTTGAAAACCTGCTGGTACAGCACAGTTGATAGAGTTATTATCTCACCCATCAAGGCCCTAGATTAGATCCCAAGTACCACAGGACTATGAACTCAGCATTTACAGGAGGAGGTAGGAAGGTCAGACAGCTACATAGACAGTTCAAGGGCAACATGGGATCTACATGACTATGCCTCAAATAACATCACTACATCCTGGCTGCTGGTAGTTTTTTTTTTGGGGGGGGGGTTGGGGGGGTTTCAGGATGGTTTACTTGTGATGTTTTTAACTGAGTAAGTAGAGAGGTATACAGTGTGTTCAGTTCGCTAAACAAGTATTTATTTAGAATTCCTATCTACTTAGTCCTCTGCATGGTGTGGGGTGTGGATTGAAATGCCTTCAACTTTAATGGAGTTCACAGTATACTGAGGGAGAGATCAGCTACTCTATCTGCTCTTCACAATGAATCAAAGATGGGGCTCTTATCAAGGAAGGATGCCCTGGGCACACAAAGCTAGGGCACGTGGCTCTAAACAGAATACACAGAGAGCTTTTGATTTGTTTTCTTTTGTTTTGTCAGAAGTGATAGCAATCTGGAGCTAGAAGACAGGCAGGAGTTGGTCAGGAGAAGCTGTATGTGCTTCCGGCTTGATTCCCTAACCAGAGGAACTGCTGGATTACAATCCGTAAAATGTTCCATTGTGTTTTAGAGAATGCAGTCCATTGATTGTTGCTCACACTGCCATCTTCCTCATTATCATCGCCATCCTAGCCATCACTATCTTCAGCAGCAACAGCAGCAGCAGCAGCAGCAGCATTGTCCTCACCAATAGCATATATTTTGTAATCATCATATCATCATCCTCATCATCATTATCATCATTGTCTTCCTCATTATCATTATCATCATCACCATCACCACTGTTATAGTCATCATAATTGTCATCTTTATCATCATCATCATCGTCAATGTTATCATTCTTCTCATGATTACTGTCATCATCATCTTTGTCATCATCACCATCATCCTTGAAGAATTATTTTTAAATATTTTTATTGCATAGTCAAGCGATTTTATAACAGTACTAGCAATTGCCATTAATATTGTGTTTAGTTTCTGTATGAGTAACTAAGGATCACAGTGTTTTACCCCCATTTTACCTAGTTAATTAGTAAAAGGCATTTCTGTATTCCGTTCCTGCATAACATGTCTATGTTAAATTTAGATTGCTGACAAGATGCCTTCTTTTGGTTTAGATGTAAGACAAATTGCTAAACCACCTTATTAATAAAAATCCAGAGCCAGATATTGGGGTAAAAACTGAGAGATGAGAAAATCAGGAAGAAGCCAGCCATGTTCTTACCACTTGGAAATCCTCAGCCAAAGAGACCTACTTCCTGTATACCCAGGCCTATATTCCTTTCTGTTCTGCATCTCATCTCCTCTCTCTGTCCAACTACATCACTTCCTGTCTGTCTGTACAGACCTGCAGACCTCTACAGTTAGTGCTGGGATTAAAGGCATATGCCACCATGCCTAGCTCTGTTCCCAGTGTGGCCTTGAACTCACAGAGATTTGGAATGATCTCTGCCTCCCAAACACTAGCATTAAAGGCACGTGCAACCTAACTTCTATGTATAATATAGTGGGTGGCTTTTTCCTCTGAACCTCAGATAAGCTTTATTAGGGTGCACAATATATTGGGGAACACAATATATCACCACACTTAGCATTGCTCAAGAGTCAGTGTAAACAATGGGTGACCTACACAGCGTATTTTAATACCAAAGTCCTTAGATATGATGTTGGCCTATTGTTACTTTTGAAGTAACAATAACAGTTTCTTCTATGTAGGTTCAAATAATGTCTAGGGTTGCTATAGTGACTGACTCTGTGACCTACAAAGTGGAAAATGCATTCTAACTCAAGCTACTAGACATAGATCAACATTGCTTTGAGCTTTAATTCTGACATGCATTTTGTAGGAATAGCACACTTCTTTAGCTGAATGTTTTATGTATCCCTTCTGGGCATGGTTACCAAGTGCTGGCTGTACACTGTGCATCAACACGCTGCATCCATTGCAAAGAGTATTCTTTTATTCTGTAATAAGTTTCTGTAGTTGGACTCTGAACTGTTCCCACATCTTAATCTGTTGTGCTTTTTAGGCTCACACATACTAGCAGGTGTGACCACCTCCACCCACAAAGCGGCATGTGATCCAGAATAGCTGCAACTGTATCACAAAACAAAAACATTACCTTAAACCATGAAATACTTTTTGTGTGATTTTTAAATTCTCTGTGGGAAAGATTCAGAGTGCGAACTTCATGGGGAACAATGTCATGTTGCAGTATCTGGAGACTGAACATCACAGACTGGAGCAACATCCTATAAACACATTTTTGTTATGGCTTCCGCATAGCTCTGTTTTGAGTCTGCATGTCTTTTCACCCTCATAACACATGGGGTTCTTGAAGACCTATCTGTGAGCTGAGTCCCACTGCTACTTTTCAACATCGTACCCAAAGTCTGGAACTACCAGGACTAAGTTTCAAGAGACTGTGCCACCTTGGCAGCTACTGCTCCGTCCAGTTCTATAAGGTCTATGTTCATGGTAACTTTACCCTGTTCAGTTCCAGGAACCCCAGTTGATTTTTCCATGGAAGCTTGGATCAGCTTAGGCTGAACTTTGGCTGTTGACCAGCCTGTTTCTCACTTCTTGTGAGTGGCAATAACATTTTACTCCTGAATCCTCTTATTTCCTTCGGAACTTTTCAAAGCATGATAATGACCACAAGCAGATAAGAAACAAAAGTGTGAAGCCAGCAAACTGGGCACCTTGATGATGCAGGGACTTGTCTAAGAATCCACAGTTCTTCCTGGTCATGGTGATTCTTGAAAATGATCACGATCTCCATTTCTTATATATTCTTTATTCCTACAAACCACGAAGATTTCTTAAATTTGGAGAATTTTAAATCTAGAAAATAGGTAAATAATCTAGATTTTTTAAAAAGCACTATGTAGAGGAAACAGAAAACAGAGACAAAAATGTCGGAAGTAACAACTTGCTGTTGCTTCCTTAAAGCTTCCACGTTATAGGAAAGGCTTGCACTATCCCATTAACCATCTCTGGAGCTGCACAGCAAGTTGGAAATTTTAGTAACTCCTTGGTGCTAAGGTCAGTTTGGCATAAGGAATGATGCAAAGTCTCAGCCTATGTCTTAGATTTTGTTTTGCTAGAAAAAACATCATCACATTCCAATATAAACCCAATATAAATATTTTTGTTTGGACACTCTATTAGTTGCTTTCCTGTCTCTATGATAAAAATACCATGCATGACCCAAAACAGCTTATAGACAAAAGTCTTTAATTGGGCTTATGTCACCAAGGAGTCCACCAGGGTAGGCAGGCAAAGGAGCAAGCAGCAGCCGTTGTTAGCAAGAGCAGGAAGCTAATGATTCTCATTGTCCATGCATGCAGAAAATGGAGACGGTAAATGGGAAGTTCGGTGAGCCTATAAGCCCTCAAAGCCAGTCCTGAGTGATGTGCTGCCACCAGTAAGACTTCCCATCCTAGTTTACACAACCTCCCAAGACAGTGCCAACAACTGAGGGCTAGGTGTTCAAATACGTGAACCTCTGGGGGACATTTCTCATTCAAACCACTTGAAGAACCATAACTGAGAGCTGATCTACACATGAGTGTGTGCAGCACTACACTTACAGTTATGCTTGTACTAGGGCTTCGAAGAATACAAATTGGTAGCAATGCCTTCTCTCTGGAGCTTTGACACCTGGAAATGTCATTGCCCCCCTTCCCCAGTTGAGGTGTCTGGGTTTGTTATATTCTAGTTCATTTCATTAAGTGCTTCCCTTCATTTCCCATGCAAGGAAGGAATCATGATCCTCAGCAGAAGCAGAGGCTTTCAAAGTTCACTGGGGGAAATAACGAAACAGCTAGGTCATGAGGAGAGATGTTACAGGTGTACATGAATCACTCTCTCCTCTACCTGGGACCATTTCTATTTCCAGCATCCTTTGCTTCTTACGACCACATTCCCTGAACTGCATAATGTTCCCTGTCACCTGACAGCAGCTGTCATTATAAAAATTGCCAAGCCAATTCAGAGAGTTTCTGCACAGTGGGGCAACTTAAACTTTTAACAACCTTCAGGAAAGTCTAGACTCATCAGCACCTCTTGTCAGCTTCTACGTGAGCTCATCTCCTAGTTGCAGAAAGTTGGCAGATTAGAAGATTCTAGATGACAGATCTGAAATAGCATCGGTGACACTCTTCCCCAGCAGTCTCTCTGATAAGAAGCATAATGAAAAGTCATATTTAGAAATTTGGTAAGTTCTTTAAAAATCTTAGGAGGGGAGGCTCATGGCTAACTCTTTATAATTTATTCCATTTATCTGTAATAAAAGTGTGATTTTTAAATGTGGAGGGCATTTATAAGAAAAGTCATGAAATCTCACTTGTGTTCTTATACCCCATTTCATGAAGTTCACCATGGAGATTGGAGTAACACTGACTGAATCTAGCCATTTCTACCAGTGAAATTGTCTCTTTTTGATTTCTAATCTTTGAAATTTGATTATCCTATTTTCTACACACACACACATACACACACACACACACACACACACACACATGTGTCGCGCGTGCGTGCGTGTATATACATTTCACCCTGGCAGGAAAGGAGATGTTCTAAAGGGAAACATTTATGCTCCTTCTTTGGCTATCAGATTTTTGAAACAATGGTTCCAAAGGAATCAAAATTCCCTAGGAGCCAGGCATGGTTGAGCATGCCTTTAACACAGCATTTTAGAGGCAGAGGTAGCTGGATCTCTGGGATTTCCAGACCAGCTTGGTCTATGTAGTCAGTTCCAGGTCAGCTAAGACTATTTAGAGAAAACCTGTCTAAAATAATTACCCAGGAATTTCTTGGTAGAGAAAGGGAAAGTCTGAAGTCCTGGTGTTAGCTAGAGAAAGATCTTTTCTCCATGGAAGAGATTTCATACAGTTTTGGGAATTTATCAGACCACCTTGCAAGAATGAACCTGAGCTGACACAATGATGGGTCGAAAATGCACAAGGTTGTAACCACCAGGAATGCTCAGTTATGCGTACTTCTTGCTTTCTACTTAAACCTAAATCTCATGGCTGTCCCCATCGGACAGTCTTAGAGGTCACTGGACCTTTTAATTGTCCCCTTTCCTAGTGCGATCACAATAAATCAATCTCCATTCTCTGGTTTCAATAATAGTCTTCACAGTTGGTGTTTCAGGATGGATTGCCAAGCCGCTTGTTGGTACTACATGAGCTCAGGCTTTGACCCTAAAAAATCTTCAGAAAAAGCATGCCATTTCTCTGTCACAACCTGTAAATATTTATTTCCAGATAAAGTATCATTTTGAAATGGTAATTTTCTTTTCTAGTTTATGAATGAGTGTTTGCTTATTTGTATGTATGCATACCACGTAGGTGTCTGGTGCCCTCAGAGGCTGGAAGAGCATGTAGGATACCCTGGAATTGGAATTTTGAAAGTTTATGGGCCAACATGTGGGGACTGGGGAATGAACCCTTGTCCTCTACAAAAGCAGTAAATGCTTTTAACTACTGAGCAATTTTTACAGCCTCTGTAATTATTTTTCCCAAACTTTAATTAATTAAATAAACATATGGCTTTCAGCAACCAGAGAACATCACCAAAGAATGGAATTTAGTGTACAGGCTTAGACTAACTGTAGTCAAAAGCAAAAGCAAGCAACAGCTCTTTTCTCTAGGATAATAATACGCCAGGTAAGTTTCATAGGTAATTTCTGAGACCCTAATATATACTTGCAAGCCCCTCTTCACATCTGGATAGTATTTAACCACTAACAATCCAGGTTTTCACATACCACACCAGAGTCCTATGTGAAGAGTTTTTGATTCGTCTTTCGATATCATTTCTATTATATTTTTAATGTTTCCTCATTACCTGTCTTCTTCAGTAAGCCATTGGTTCTAAGCCATGACCACATGAATGGTAATCTTCCTTCATTGCTTTGAGAAAACAAGAATGTGCATATCTGCACTGATATGTTTATATACATTATTCTTGAACATGCACAAATGAATCCATCTCAAATGTGCCATTCTGTGCACCCTTGAATTGCACTCCATGTTGGGGAGGGAAGACAGTGGTGGAAAGTAGGATTTAAGCACCAAGATTTGAAATTTCTAGATGGCAATCATAAATAACATTAGATTATATTTATCTACCCCTTGCTCATTTAATAAATTATAGGAGAATAATAATCATGTTAAATTATGCCAATCTTTCTGGGGACAGGAGACAGGACAAACCATTTCAGCTTCCTTCTAAGGAATACACTTCCATTCTAAGAATACACTGACTCTATGTGCTGACCTTTGTATCTCTGGGCTGTAACTTGTGATAGAGAAAAAAATAACAGAATGAAAATATTTTGCTGTGCATTTTTTCCTACAAATGATTCTTGCCAACAAACTAGCACTCCATAACATATTTTCTCAAATGATATTCATGCTCTTCATGAAATTCTTGAAACTTAATTGCTTTTTCCAAATATGAATTAAGGATGTGTTTTTACTAGAAATGTACATCTATGAATGTACATATGTGCTAATTATGAATTCCCCTTTTCACACACACTTCTCTTTTCAATTGTTTTTCTGGCCACAGAGAAGTGCAACTTTTGATCAGACATTTACATGATTAAGGTGCCAAAAAAACTATGTTATCTTCTTCAGTTCCTTAAATAATTCATAGTAAGCACAATTCTTACATTATGATTTATTAGTTCTAAAATTATCACCCCCTGACTTCTAAGGGATATTTCAGGGGTCACAAAACACCCAAAATGCTTTAGGAAAGGAATTTGGATTCCTTGGCCAATAAGCTGGGAAAACAGGTTATTCATTCCAATAGGAGATTGTGAATCTGTACTTCAAATAGCCTCTGTGAAATTAAGATTCTGTGTCCAACTGTGTTGTAGAGACACTGAAATATTGTTAAAATGTTGGCAGGAGGTTTTAACATTTCAGGGAAATAAATGAACCACTTGTGCCTGTTTCCTCCAAATGTTTTTGAGTGACCCTTTCCTCTTGGACATTCTTGAAGTTCACTTATGATTATCATTAATTAATGTCATGAGTAAACCTTCCTTATTTGGCATCATATTCGGACAAATTCTTGTTTATTATCACAGTTACATGGCAGCTTACAACGTCACAAATGAAGTATCATCAGTTCTTTCATATCTATCTGTGAAGATCCCTACATCTGAGAGTTTACAATTAAAAACAGGCACATGTGGAGGTTAGCAGACAACTTACGAGAGACAGGTTAGGCCAGGTCTCTCCTTCCTCTAGGTGGATACTAGGAATTGAACTTAGATCTTCAGTTTTGGCAGTAAGTGCCTTTACCCACTGACCCCTCTCATCTACCTCCTCCTCCTCCTCCTCCTCCTCCTCCTCCTCCTCTTGCTCCTTCTTCTTCTAACATAGGGGCACCTAATTTTATTTTAAGATAAACAACAAAAGCACTGTAAGTTCTCCTTGCATATGTATTATGGTTCTGGTTTAGCTTTTGTGGGATTGCTGTGTATATGAACAAGGGTGTCTCTGCATCCTCTATGTCTCTTGTGCTATTTCTGTGGTTCTTTTGCTTCTGTTTGTTTGCTCTGTCCTAATCTGGTTGGTTTGTTTTTATTTTATCTTATTTTATTTTAGTATCATTCTTTAAATGCCTGTTTGTTCTCTAAAAAGAGACAGAAAGGGTGTGGATTCATATGGAAGGGAAAGTGGGAAGGATCTCAAAAAGAGTTAAGGGAGGGGAAACCACAATCAGAATATATTGTATGAAAACTCTATTTTCAATAAAAGAAAACTAGAAGCAGGAAAAAGAACACAAAAATATAAAATATCCCATAATACTGCATTGGATTTTAATTTCAATGAGAGAATTGGGAATAGAAATTGTGTGAATGAGTTTAAGTTCCATGTAGTAAGCCTATTGTTAAGGTTTAAACATTACTCTTTGGTTTCAGGATGGAGTGCTCTGTTGATATGTATTAGATCTATTTGGTTTATGATATGATTGAATTCCGGAGTTTCTCTGTTTAGTTTTTTTTTTTTTTTCCTGTTGACCTACATAGAAGTTAGAGTGGGTGTTTAAGTCAGTCATTATCACTATGTTGGACCTGATGTGTTTTAGAGATAAAAGGGGTTTTCTTTGTTTGTTTTAAAATAAAATTGAACACAACATTTTTAACCTGACTTACAGTTGTACAAACTGGAAATCATCTAGTCTAAAGCAGACACAATGCCTACTCCAAACTTAGAAACCTCAGCAGAAGGAGACTTTCCCATCAAGGAGCTGTCTCAGTCAGTGTCCCAGAGCACAGACATGGAGACATGGAGTCTGAGGTCAAGTCCTGGCACTTCCTGTCGCTAGTCACTTGATCTTGAGAGAATTGCTCACCCTTTGTGTTTTTCATTCCCTCATGGTAATATGAACACTGTAAAATTACCTGTCTCAAAGAAGTCGTTTAGAGGCAAATTAGTTCAAATACATAAAGCTTTATTACCTGTTGCTTGACAAAAGCTAAGATTTGCTATCATTATTATTAGTAGTAACAGTATTTATTAGTATTATCATTATTACTATACAAACATCTGATTCATTTTTAAGAGTCTACAGGGGAAATTTTATTTAATACAAATTTTTAATATGATTTAATGAATTAACAATCAGAAATGCTGTTAGGAAAACAGTAAGACTCGTGATCAAGGCACAAAAGTATTTTCAGAGTAGGACCACAGTGACTGAGAACACAGTAAGTTAGAAGTAGGCAACTGTCCTAGTGAGATTTAACTGTCCACTCATCTCACCCTAAAGTTGTCTCAAAAGGTAAGTCTCAGTTGAGGGATTATCCCTATCTGATTGGCTTTAGGTATGAGTATAAGCATTTTCTCAATTGCTAATTGATGTAGGAGAGGCAAGTGGAGGCACTATTTCCTAGGCAGGCTGTCTGGGCTGTACAAGAAAGTTAGCTGAGCATGTGACTGTGAGATAGTCAGCAAACAACGTTCTTCTTCCATGGGTTCTGCATGAGTTATTTCTGTTTGAGTTACTTCATTTATTTCACTCAAGAATGGACTCTAACCTGTTCGCTGAAATAAGAGGTCATGAACTTGAGAGGGAGTGTAAGGACACAGAAATCATACTGGAAGAGGATGAGATGGATAAAATTAAGCAAAATGGGGGGGGATTGAAACAACCTAGCACCACACGTAAGAGCGTCTTAATGAGGAAATTACCTAGATCATGCTGGCATATGAGCAGGTATGTAGAGATTGCCTTGATTATTAATTGATATAGACAGACGCAGCCCATTGTGGGCAGCACCATTTCCTGGACAGAGGGAAATGAGAAAGAAGAAATCTGTCTCTGACAGCAAGCAGGCAAGCAAGGACTGACGCCTTTGTTTCTTTCTGCTGAGTTTCGATGTGATGGACTCATATCATATTTCCATTTTGACTATCCCCTCACTGATAGATACGGATTGTAAGTTGAACCAATCCTTTTCTTCAGCAGGCTGCTGATTGTCGTTGTGTTTTTTAGTCAAAGAACTGAAACTGGAAGCATAACTGAAAGGCCAGACTACCCATCCAGGCTGACCATGCTGTAACCTGGAACTGACAGACATGTGTGATTATGCGACAAGAGAATGGTTTGAAGTTGCTACTAACACTCCGATCTTCTCTTTTCTCTGCATTGAGATTTCATTATTGTGATGACATGGGGCTCTGTTCAATTCAGTCGATGTTCTATAAACCAGGAAATGGCATGTGTCATGACTGGATGGAGTGTCTGCACTGTTCAAGTCTCTGCTATCCAAACAGAGAGAAGCATGTAGTCCGAAAGACACATCATCTTACAACTTATGAGAAAATGCAGTTGCCAAAGCCACCCTTAAAGCACCTATTTTACAGACATGAAATTATTATCTTTATTTATGATATCAAGTTCTTGAGTGCTTTACTCCATTGCAACATGAGCTATGTAGACCTAACCTAACTAAGGACCAGATAGCCCGAGGTACCAACAGGAAATACCTGAATTTCTCTCTCTGTCTGTCGCTCTCTGTCTCCCCCCTCCCCCTCCCCGCCCCGCTTTGTTTTTTGGAGACAAAGTTTCTCTCTGTAGCCTTGGCTGTCCTGAAACTCACTCTGTAGCCCAGGCTGGCCTTGAACTCACAGAAATCTACCTGCCTCTGCCTCCAGAGATCTACCTGCCTCTGTCTCCAGAGTGCTGGGATTAAAGGCATGTGTCACTACTGCCTAGTAGCACACACACACACACACACACACACACACACACACACACATCAGTACAATCTACATAATAAAGCAAACTATAATAGAAGCATTTGATACAGCTTTTAATAGAACTGAAAAAAATAATTTCTAAATGAATCAGTGCAATAAATGTATTCAATGTCTAATTCCTGTTGCACTAATCGTCAATTTAATTGAGAATAAAAAGCCTACATATGGTATCTCATATCTACCACAGTTTGCTTGAAAAAGATAAATTTCAGCTTATGGACCTAAATTTCCCAGTCTCATAGCATAATAGATGCAAAATTCACTACAAGAGAGTTGAACACAGTGGTGAAGAGCACCCCTACTGTTCCAGAGGTTCTGAGATCAGTTTCCAGCACCTACCCTCAATGGCTTAAAACCACCTGTAACACCAGCTCAAGGTAACCAAACACCACTACACACAGCATTTATATGCTCACATAGATACCTAAAATGTACTTTTTAAGTGTCAAAAGTATTCCACATTTAGCTACTAGTCCATAGTATACTAGTCCACTAGCTATAGTGCCTCCCAACTCACTTATACTGTCAAAGGTATTTTAATATATGAAGATATACATAAAAATATTTAGAATTATTCAAGAGTTTCAAATAATAATATTATATTCAGTATATAAATGTTCTTGAATAGAAGTGTGTAAGACTTGAATCATTTATTGAATCCTAGTATTTTCTAAAAACAGTAACCTGAAATCATAGTATTGGATAATCAATCACCTTAGTGAGGCTGCCTAAGGTTACAGAGGCTTTACCTAGAACACATCCCCAAAGAATGAAGCAGGGGCCAGAGGAAAGGCTAAACAAACTTTTAATGAAGTAAAGGTAAAAATATATGTCTTGAAGAATTAATGGAGGTACATGTGGAGAGAACTAAGAACTCTGTGCCTTGAGTCCTCATCCATCCATTGAGACTTTTATTGAGATGGATATCAAAATTGCTTTCTGCTCAAGACAATGTAAGAGTTGGATGCAAGAATTGCCTTTTGCCAGAAGTAGAAATCATTAAACACATTCTGTTACTGTTCATTCAGCACTGTAGTCAGTAGAAGACTGTGTGAAATGGGAGATGGTTAACTGACTATCTTATGAGGACTTTAACTTTTAGAATTTGCCAATTTGGGCCAGCAGGAAGAATGGTTAATTCAATTTACTGTCTTTGATTCACTCTCCAAGTTTGTGGCCAGTGCAAAGAAAGTCTGTGCAGTTACTTCATTTAACAGGGACCATCAGCTTTTGCTGATTCATTTCAAACTGAGCCATCACATACAGTTAGGAGGCTGCTGGCTGAAAGGTTAATGCTCAAAAGTTTTCAGCTGCCATTTTGAGAATCAGACTGTGCTCACAATCCTCTAATTCATTGCCCATCTTAATGGCAACAGCTGCTGTTTCTCATTTTAAATACAGATGCTTGGAAAAGGTCATGACAACCACTTTCCTGTTTCTCACAATGTGCACAGGTTAAAGGACATAGTTTTAATAAAGTTAATTTTGTAACATTAATAGTATGCTACGATCATTTATTTTCCTAATTTTCTAGATATTTTACACACTTATTTTATGATGCCTTAATTTGTTTTCATTACCTAATGGAGAAAAAGATGCAGCGATACCCATTAAAATTAGAAAGAAGCAGGAATGTTTACTTTCAATTCTGTTTATCTTTGAACTAGCAGTATACATTCATGATGTTTTCCTTATAAAAAGATGCATTTTTTGAAATTAAAGGATAATAAATTGCTAGATTTATGAACTTAAACTTGCAATGGACAGAGATCAGGAAAGTAATCAATGAAGACAATTCTGGTGAACATTCAAAACTATAATAAAGCTCCTGATGCTAGAGCTATTTCTTCAATTATCCTGATATCTCAACCTATTTTACTATCATTCATTCATGCATGAATCTATTTATCAATCTATCTATCAATCTATCTATCTGTCTATCTATCTATCATCTACTTATCGATCTATCGATCTACCTATCAATCTATCTACCTACCTACCTACCCATTAGAGGCAAGGTCTGACTGGATTACTACTCATTATGTAGAACAGACTGGCCTTGAATCTTCCTGCTTCAGATTCTATAGTTCTGAGATAAGAGATGTTCTCCATCATGCTGACACCAGTTATTTTTTATGTTTTATTTATCATATTTCATGTTAAATATTGTGTGCAAATTTTTACTTTCAAATTTCATTAAAAAAGTCTTAGGTTCAACATAATTAAGACTATGAAAGAGTGTATGCATTTTATTCACTTATTTCCCCTAGTCTGTTATCCAGGGTCCATAAGGTACTCTTTTTTTTTTCCAAGACAGGGTTTCTCTGTGTAGTTTTGGTGCCTGTCCTGAATCTCATTCTGTAAAACAAGCTGGCCTCAAACTCAGAGATCTGCCTGGCTCTGCCTCCCGAGTGCTGGGATTAAAGGCGTGCACAACCACGGCCCTGCCTCATAGAGTACTGTTTTTCTTGCAAAAATTACCAGTTAATTCTCTTTTAGTGTGTTTTCTTGTGTATGTGTATATGTGTGTGTATACTTCTGTGTGTGTATGCTTGTGTATGTCTATGTTTGTGTGTGTGTGCGTGTGTGTGTGTGTGTGTGTGTGAACATGCTATAGCACAGGACTGAAGGTCAGAGGACAAGTTGCATGATTTATTTTCTCCCTCTATCTTGGAGGCCACAGGGTTGAACTTAGATCATTGTGGCAAGACCTTTTGCCCACTCAGCTATCTTGATAGCTTCACATTTTATTCATTTAATTCTTCACATTAAACTAATACATTAAATAGAATGGTGTATATTTCTTTTAAATTGTTAAAATACAGATACATAATAAATATATGAGAACAAAATGCACACAGGAGTCTTAGGACATATCCTTCATGTTTAAAGAGGTTAGTTCACTTGTAGTTTGACCGTCAGATCTTCAAGATTATCTACATATATGATTATATGTATATGCAATATTATATCTATATTTTTATTACATTCACATTATGTATAAGTGCATCATATTAGCTTAAACTGCAAAACGTTGTGTAATACATTATAATTTGCATAAGGATGGTAGGCAATAAAATGCAGCTTTCAGGTATTTGAAGAGCTCTCAATAGTGAGTGATCTTAATTTAAAATATAGTTCTGTATATTAAATGTTAAGTTTTCTTGTCATGATCAAATTTTATTGAACACATGCATAAAGTTGTTTATTTGAGCTCTAAATGCTTAGATTTCAAAATTCTCTATAAATCATCTCTCTAGGAAGACCCTGTTGTGTATGTCTATGGAACAGAACCGAGAAAAATATTCATGAATATTAATAATACTAATACTTCAGTAAGCACTTTCAAGTTGTAAATTAATCCCAATGTATTTCCATTGGCATGCCAGTATAGTAAAGCCAAATTGAAAAAAAATAATAATTTTTTCACTTAACTACTGAAATTGCATAGAATATTTTTATTTTTAATAATTAAGAATACAAATTAACATATAGTAAATACATGATGACAAAAATGCATACTATTTAATTTTCTGTTCTAAGACCTGTTTTGTAAATTAATGATGCCCTGTGGGCTCTTATGTAAACTATCAACTTTATGTAGTGAATATAACATCTTATGTAAAGCAAATGCGAGATAATTTCAATGTTATGATTTTATAACTATTTTGAATTGTCCTTAAAAATAAATTTCCCATTTTTTTCCTTAAAAATGAATGCATTTGCTGCTCTGAGGTAGGTTTCTTTGACTACAAATGAAAAAAATTAAAATGTCAGGTTGTCTTTACTGAAGCTCATAGAACAACTGCCCTCATGGCTTCATCTGCACTCTAATGCTGTGGGTGAAAAAACACAGTATTAAGTCCACATTAATAATAATCTTGATTACCAGGAGTTATAGGTCATAATTCCCTTATGAGATGGCAATGCTATTAATAAGGCTGGAGAGGCATAGTAGCATACTCTCTGGGTGTGCTTACACCTTGTAAGTAGACAGATTATAAGTTACCTTCAAAGGAGCTTGAGTGTTTTCATGATGTCTTAGAACTGGTAGAAATGCCTTAGGAATGGCAGCAACTTCCAAGGGAGCAACCACCCCATCCCACTTCCTGTATGTAGGATAAAATTTTATGGTTGTTCCTTGCTTTCCATTACCCAAAAAGTTCAGATGCATTCTTTGTTATTTTTAATTTCTTAAATGTATTTTTATTGTTTTCTAATTTTTATTTGTTTTTCATACAATGTATTTAAATCAAATTTTCCCCTCCTCTAACTTTTTGCACATCCTCCGTGTTTTTCTTGTTCTCTTTCTTTGTTTCAATAAAAGTTTTCATTTCAGAACTGAATACAGTGGTTCTGTTTCCTGACAAATCCTATCTAAATGGCTGGCTTACATTCTACTTCATAAAAAAATCTCTATTCTGTCATAAAAAATAACAGATGTTGGTATTTTCTAGAAACAGTTGAACACGGTGACTGCACAAGTATTCTGTGACTTTAAAAATTATATTCATCAAATTTGTATGCATACAGATTTATAGGAAATATGTAAAATAATTGCTTTTTCATAACAATACTAGATGGAATGTTTAACACAAGAATAATGAATTGTTTTATTTGATAAAATGTTTTATAATTGGTTTTCCCAAAAATTTAAATGTTTGTTAAATTCATTTGTAATGTTTTCAAACACAAGCAAAATATACTAATCAGATTTCTGACGAATATAAGCCTGCAGTAGAGTTAACCTTGAAATCACATGTGGTATATTATCTGCTAGAATCTGCAACCAACTAGATTCTAGAAAACACAAATTAATATAAAAAAAAGGGACCAGACACAAGAAGAATTGATCTTAAGCATGTTTAATGTGCAGTTCTCTTAATTTTTTTCTCCAAACTAGACAGCCTTTGAATATTTTGTTTTAGAAAATGTTTATTTTTTTTTACTTTGTTTGGGACAGAAATGATTTCCTAAATTTCAAAACTGTGACATAGTTGACTGAATTTTTTGCTAACCTTTTAAGATAGTTTCTTCTCTCCAATTTTCTTTTGTTCTTTCATTTATTACTATTATTATTATTATTATTATTATTATTTTTCAAGACCAGGTTTCTCTGTGTAGCTTTGTGCCTTTCCTGGAACTCACTTTGTAAACCAGGCTGGCCTTGAACTCAAAGAGATCTGCATGCCTCTGCCTCCCAAGTGCTAGGATTAAAGGTGTGTGCCACCACCGCTCGGCTTGTTCTTTCATTTTATCGTTTGTTATTTAGTAACATACCCTTTAAAACATTTTTAAAAAATTAAAAATTCCATGTTGGATTCTTATGAGAAATTAAAATTTTCAAGGAATGCATCTGCGATTTATAGTGAAATAAAAATAACAAAGCACAGCTTTGGCTGAGGGAACTCTGTGTCATTTAACAGATCTAGAAATAAAGTTTATTTCTGACTAGTCTTGAGCCAAACCACCTGACTGATAATCTTGGTTTTTGTGGAAACAAGAATCATAATTATATATCATGAAAACACATCAGGTAGGTAGGTTTTCAATGTTTCATATTATCCACAAGCACAGCCTTGTTCACAAATACTCAAAATATGTAATATTAATAGTATTTTACTTCCATTGTTATTTTATTAACATTTAGTAGTATAAAATTCTAGCTTTATAGGACAGATACATTTGACAAAAATACTAACATGGTATTAAAATACTAAAACTAATGAGTTCCATTAAAAAAAAAGTAGCAGGCTTTCTCAGATCACCAGCTCCCAGATCATGACATGACACTTGTTGATGTAGTGCAAATTCTAATTGGTTTTGATAATAAAAACCCCGGAGTCAGATAAAGGGGTAAATGCTGAAAGAACAGAGTAGTGAAGGAGCAGCCAAAGTCACCTCTTACCATGGTGATATTTTGTTTGTGCTCTAACAAATAAAGCTTGCCTGAAGATCAGAGGGTGGAGCTAGCCATTAGTTAACTATAGAGGTCTGGAGGTCTGTACAGACAGACAGGAGGTACAGGAGACAGAATGGGGAGAGTAGAATATAAAGTTGGTGGAGACAGGAGCTCAGAACCTTTTCAGTCTGAGGATTCCTAGAGGTAAGAAGTTTCCCTGGTGACTGGCTGCTTTGCTTCTCTCATCTTCAGGCAAGCTGTATTTGTTAGAGCACAAACAAAATATCACTACATACTATTATTTACGAAGGCTTGACCTTGGCTTAGGCTCCTTTCTTGCTTGTTCTTATAATATAATTTAACCTGTTTCCCTTCATCTATGTTTTGCCTTGGGGCTTTTTAGCTTTCTTTCATTCTGTATGTCCTATTTTCATTGCTTCCTCTGTGTCTGCCTAGCATCTACCTGGCTGGCCAGCCCTGGGAGTCTCCCTTTCTTTCTCCCTCATTCTCTTCTCTCTTTTTTTTCTGGAGCCTAGATTCCTTCTCCTATTTATTCTCTCTGCCTGCCAACCCTGCCTCTCCCTAGCTATTGGCCATTCAGGTTTTTATTGGACCAAATAGGTGCCTTAAGTAGGCAAGACAACATCTTTACTTTGTTAAACAAATGCAGCATAAACAAATTAACACATCTTTACATCATTGAACAAATGCAGCATAAACAAATTAACACATCTTTGTCTCATTAAAGTAATATTCCACAACACAATTCCTTATCATATTTATCAGTTGGGTATGTTTTAATGAATACTGTTTGACCTTACCTGCACTCTTACACCATTTATATAGTGTAGGTGGGACCAGTTCCCATGCTTCCAGTGTTAGGTTGGCAAATACATCAAAAACATTTTTTCCTAATATAAAACACAAATCTTCCTAGACTTCTCCTCATAAATATTCCATATAGCATTTTATTCATTCAACTTCTTTTCTTTTTTGATACATCAGTGGTAAACTAGTTTCACCTAGAAAATGACATATAGAAATATATATTTTCCACATTTAATATAATGTTTCTCACAATTTTTATACTCAAAACCATATGCTTAAGTGTTATACATTTATTTTCCCACAGGCTTGTGATTGTTATCCTAGTAAAAGTTAGGATGATATAAATTGTGTGGTCTATTAAGTATGTTTATTTTTGTTATGTTAATTTTTTCTGATTATAAATGCTTGTTTTATGTTTATATCTTATTCTACCTAGTGCAGGTTTTGGGATGTATCTTAATTTTATAAAATAATGGGTTTAGTTATGACATTTTCATACACGTATATGGTAAATTGATAGTATACACATCCCCCATTCTTTGCACTAATTCCGCTTTCTTGTCTATCACTGGTCTCTTTCTAATTCTCTAATAACTTTGTTTGGTTCCTTCTTGACTCATCCAGTCATGTTTAAGGGGCCATATTGTTATGGTATCACAGGGGAAGCTTCCCTCTCATTTCTAGGAGACACAATCTCATAACAGAACCCCCAGTCCTCTGCCTCTTACAATCTTTCTGCCACCTCTTCTATGGTGTTCCTTAATTCTTAGGTGCAAGAGTTATTTTATTGATTTATCTGTTTTGAATGGGCTTTCCCGAATCCATTTATCACTACATTCTGTCTGGTTGTGGTTTTTCGTACTGAGCTCTGTTTGCTGAAAGAGAAGCTTCTCTGATGAGCTGAGAACTGTACTCATGTGTGTGTAAGGATATGGTTTAGAATGCAATTAGAAATGATGCTTGTCTAGCACAGTGACAGTGGGTTCCCTTCTAAGATTCATGACCTCACTAGTTCCTGGAAATTGCTTAGGTTTCTAGTACCAGGAAGGGTTTCACTCCTATTGAATGTGCCATATCCCATTAGCCAACTGTTAGTTACAGCCAAGAGAACTCCCAGGTTTATCCAGTACAAAATGGTCAGCCCAGAAATATTATAAACCCAGCTATGCTAAACAGATCCAGAGGGTTGTATGTATGTGTGTGTGTGTGTATGTGTATATATATATATATATATATATATATATATATATATATATATATATATATATATATATATTGGAGGTTCACTTGCGTGTATGAGTGTTTTTATTGAATTTATTTATTTATTCATTTATTTATTTCACATCTCAGCTGAGTTTCTCCTGCCTCCTCTCCTCCCATTTCCTCCCCCACAACTCCCCTCTGACCCTCCTCCTCAATCTGCTCCTCTTCTGTTTCTGTTCAGAAAGAGGTAGGTCTCCCTTGGGTATCAACAAAGCATGACATATCAAGTTGCCATAAGACTAAGCACCTTCTCTTATATTTAGACTGGACAAGGCAATCCAGTATGAGGAATAGGTTTCCAAGAGCCAGCCAAAGCATTAGGGACAGCCTCTGATCCAATTGCCAGGAGTCCCACAAATAGACCATGCTAGACAACTGTCACATATATGTAGAAGGCTTAGGTTGGTTCCATGCAGGCTCCCTGGTTGTTGGTTCAAACTCTGTGAGTTCCTATGAGCTAGGTTAGTTGTTTCTTTGGGTTTTCTTGTGATGTACTTGACGCCTATGGCATCTACAATCCTTCTTCTTCTCTTCAGCAGGATTCCCAGAGCTTGGCTAAATGTTTGGCTGTGGATCTCAGTATCTGTTTCCTTAAGTTAATTGATGAAGGCTCTCTGATGAGAATTGGGCTAGTCACCAATCTGATCACAGGAGATGGCCAGTTCAACCTATGTATCCGCTATTGTTAGGAGTCTAAGCTGGGGTCATCCTTGTAGATTAATGGGAATTTCTCATGCATCAGGTTTCTACCTGACTCCCCAAAGCCCCCCTTTCCAGTCATCTTTTTCATTACCTTCTTCCTCATCTACCCCTTAACCTGATCCTTCAAGTTCCCATGCCCAATCACCTCCAGTCCACCCAGGAGATCTCTTCTATTTTCTCTTTTCAGGGAAATCCATGTGTCCTCGTTTGGGCCCTTCTTACCTAGCTTCTCTGAGTCTGTGGATTGTAGCCTGGTTATCCTTTACTTTACAGTTACTATTGAATTATGAGTATTAATGTGTTTGTCTTTCTGAGTCTGGATTATCTTATTCAGGATGATTTTTTTTCCAGTTTCATTCATTTGCCTTCAAAATTCCTAATGTCATTGTTTTAACAGCTCAGTAATATTCCATTATGTAAATATGCCACATTTTCTTTACTCATTCTTCCTGGATATGTGAATATGCACCATGGGCATAACTAGTATCATCAGAGGTCAAAAAGAATATTGGATTCCCAGTAACTGAAGTTAAAGGTGGGTGTAAGCCCCCATGTCAATGCTTAGAATCAAACCTGTGTCCTCCCAAAGAGCAATAAATGTTTTTAACTACTGAGCCATCTCTTCAGCACCAGTCATGATTATTGTTAAAAATAAATTTCTCTGTAATTTATTTTCTTAGGAGACATGGATTACTATTTATAAGAAAAAACTATTTTAATGTGATTAACTTTTTCTTTGCTCTTGATTTTCTCTACAAGATTTCAACTTGAAAGATTGTACAAAGAACATTTTCTACATATTTTTACAGGTTAGCTATAGAGCCAAGGAGCTTCACAATTCTTTCTTATTAAAAAAAATAGAGGTTTTTTTTTTTTTACAAAGATAAGAAAAATATAAAGAACTATTTTTAAGAGGTGACCAGCACAGTATTTTAAAAGGACTGCAATTTGGATACATGCTAAGAAGATGAATCTTTTGGAAAAAAATGAATCAGAGGAATGTTCTCAGAAGAACCTGAGTACAGTGAGGGTGGAGGATAAGACCGGGAAGGAAACAAAGCTTAGGGGAGCAGGTACCGAGACCACAAATACTAGGAAGAGCTCGGGAACTCTACAGAAGAAGGGGAGTCAGAGGGGTCAAGGGCAAGAGAACATGGCTCCCCGAATGAACTGAGTAGAGCTCAGAGGGGCTCACAAAGACAGAAACTGCAACTGCAGAGCCTGCAGGGGGCTGTGCTAGGCCCTCTGAACACAGCTGTGGTTCTTTAGATTGGGGTTTTTATTGGACTTCCAACAAGGGGAATAGGGGTGTATCTGACTACTTTGCCTGTTCCTGGGACCTGTTTCCTCCTACTGGGTTGCCTTGTCCAGCCTTAATATGAGGGTTTGTACCTAGTCCTATTGCATCTTGCTGTGTGGAGTTTGGTTGATAACACTGGGAGGCCTGCTCTTTTCTGAAGGGAAACAGAGGAACAGTGTACTTTGGGAAGAGGAGAGGTGAGGAGACTTGGTAGGAGGGGAAAGGGGAGGCTTCGGTTGGAAGGTATTGTATGCGAGAAAATAAGCAAAAATAAAAATAAAAACAAAAGGGCACGAGCAAAACCCTGGGAAAAGCAGGCTGCTATTCTCAGAACTGGATGGCAAAGACTGAATACCCAATGCACATCTCTCTGTAACAGTTGAAGGACCCCCATTGCTAATGACCAAATACATTAGCAGCACTATTTGAATGGGAAGTTACTTCAAGTCAACTCACACACATCCTAGAGAACCTTTCCTTATATAAATACTGTGATGATTTATTTTAATTTTATATTGTCCTTTCTTACACAATCTAATTATTTCAAAATTTTGTGAGATGCAGTGTCATCTATGTGGATATTGGAAGCTTTATTAATTTAGTTTCATTTGGAAATTTTCATTAAGTGTGTATTCTGTGTAAAACAGTGGAAAAATAAGATATAAGACATGACTCCCACTGTCCTGGAACATCAATCCAAACAGGATGATCTAGACATATTTAGTTTTCATTTGATCCAAGGATATCTCAGATGAGTATCGTGTGAGAGGTACTGGCTGTACTTGTTTAAAATAGGACAAACAGCTGATGATGAAATGGAAGAGACTCATGGAGCAAGAACTATCTCAACATTACAAGGTCTGTTGGAATGTAAAATGGTAGTTGCTGGGGGCTGGAAAGGGTGTCTTGGGGAGAAAGTGAGGTTTGGATAATGGGTATCCAAAGGCAAAATTATAGAAGTTGTCCTGGTTGTTTGTTTATTTTGTCAAATTGACAAAAACTAGTGCCATTTGGGAAGAGAAAATCTCAGTTGAGAAATTGGTGCCATTGGAGGGATCTGTAGGCAATTCTCTGGCTCATTTCAGTGTTTCATGATTAATGTGTGAGGGCCCAGTCCATTGTTGGCTGAGTCATCCCTGGAAAAGTGGTTCTGGATTCTCTAAAAATAGCAGACTGAACAAGTCACTGCTAACAGTACAGTAAGCAGCACTGCTCCATTGCCTCAGCTTCAGTTCCTACCTCCAGGTTCCTGCCTTGAGTTTCTGCTCTGACTTTCCTCAAAGAAGCACTGTAAGGTGCTATTGGTTATATGCTTTATCATACCAGTAGAAACCTGACTGTGGCAGAGTTAAATAAGTCTAGTGTTGCATAATCAGTGGCAGGCACTGTATTTTAACACAGCCAATTATACATCTTATGAATAAAATCTGAATGACTCAAATCATGAAATAATGACACAGAGATGGAGATGTCAGTGCTCTTTGATCACTACACAAGATGATCATGGTATACACACATGCACACACTTATATCTATATTATATATGTATTTATTATACATAATTAATCAGTCTAATGACACTTTTTAAGAACTTATCAAGAACACCGAGGAATAAAAAACAATTAGATATGGATATTCCAACTCTCAAAAAATATAATTCAGTACATAAAGGAATACTACAAGGGCTTGGGAGTTAATTTAACCAAAGTTCACCATAATGAAAGTTGGTGTGGTATTAATAAGGATTACAATTTTGTATATTACTCATTTTGGTAGCTGGTTGATTTCTGATATTAAACATGGTACTCATATACTCTGACTGGTCTTTACAAAATAAATTTGGCTAACTAACAAATCTCTTAACTATTAAGTACCAAACTCTACTCTGAAGGGTTGACAAGCATATTCCCCGTTTTCCTGATTTTCCTGCTTGTAGTTTGGATGCACAATTCACATTGGACAAAGCTAAACATTTATTAGATATTTGGTAACTTGCCTAAAGTCACACTGTTGGCAAATGGCTAAAGAGGAATTCATACTAGGCCTATCTAAATTCTACTTCTACTGACCTCATTATTGACAATGTACATCTTGCCCATAGGCATAGGCCAGACTTTTTAAAGATTAATGTTTATTTATGTATATGTGTATGTGCTTGGTTACGTAGTGTGTGTGTGTGTGTGTGTGTGTGTGTGTGTGTGTGTGTGTGTGTGTGTGTGCGCTTGTAGAAGCCTGAAGCCACAGAGATGTAAAATCTCCTGGAGCTTGAATTATAGGAGGTTATTAGTTGTCCAATGTAGGACATGGGAACCATTTCTCTCAGCCTCGTTGGCTAGGTTGAAAAAACATATAAAGATTGTGGACAACTCTATAATCATTAGTGTAAAACTAGGACAGTGTGTAATTTGAAACTTCTTCCTTCCTCCATTTTAGTTTGTCTTCTCTGTCACTAGCCATAATAGCCATGATCACTCCACACTCTGTAGCTCCTGCATCAGTTTAATTCACGTTTCCTTTTTAATTACATTTAAAGGTAATTCTTATTATAAAACACACACTTACAGTTGTTTGAGAGGGAGTGATGTATAAGTAACTGTCTATGTAGCCACTCACACCCAGAAATGATGGAGTAATGAATGCATAAACTTCATCACTCATTATGATGTCTTCATAGTGCCTCTATGTCTGGGATTCAGTGGGCTATCTCATATTTCATGCCATGATCAGCAAAGCTTGTTTTGTTTGTTTGTTTGTTTTTATCATGTCTTTGCAGCAGAGGAAATAGAGCATGTCATGGAAAGCAGGGGATAGCCCGGGCTCTCTAAGTTGGGAAGCCATCTACACATGCTTCACTTTTTTTCCAACAACTTCTCATCAACACATTCATCTTTCCAGTGAAGAGAATGAATGTTAGGGAGAATGGGGTGGGTCTCTGTATATATTGGGTGATATGTAAAACCCACCAACAAAGAGTAGATTTAATATCACTTGCTTGTGGCTCAAACACTAGTAATTCTTCCAAATGAAAAATAAGGAATATGAGGAATAAATGTTCTCCTAAATCAATACTACTTTATTTAATAAAAACATCCACCATTAAGATATAGCTATGCCGGGCGGTGGTGGCGCATGCCTTTAATCCGAGCACTCGGGAGGCAGAGCCAGGCGGATCTCTGTGAGTTCGAGGCCAGCCTGGGCTACCAAGTGAGCTCCAGGAAAGGCGCAAAGCTACACAGAGAAAACCTGTCTCGAAAAACCAAAATATATATATATATATATATATATATATAGCTACATATGATCCCTTTCTAGTTATTAGTGTTACTGCCTTGGAAGATAATATTAGAATATTTCTCTAGATGAAAATAAAAATTGTCAGTTTTTAAGCAAAGAAGTATGATTTAACTCATGTGCAGATCAGTATCTATGGATTGTGCTTGTCCTATTTGAGGCTGGATTAGAGACGGATAAATTGATAAGGAATGCTGACCTTTTTTTTTCTTTTCCTTCAGTGACAATTTTAAATGACACTCTACTAGGAAAGATGTTTTATATCATCATAGTGATCTAATTTTTTTAAGCATTGCATTATAGGCAGTAATGTTACACCAGCAATAACTCTAAAGAAAGGCAGGAAAATAATCATACTTCCTTTACAGTTTATAATCAGTTAAAAAAAAAAAAAAACCTATCAGGGTACTTCCCCTATGGCGTTGGGGGTTAGGCTACTGTTAAAGTGCTTATTTATCATGTTTAAGGTCCTGAAGTCAATCTCAGCTACTGAAAAAGTAAGTCATTTTAGAAAGAATGATGTTCTCATTTGCAATTATCTTTGTATTCTATGAGAGGTATGGGATGGGCATAGATATCAGCATCATGGCTTTTTACAGATGAGATGCAAGATAGGATCATCCTCTCTCTGGCCACATTTTTTTTATTTTTGTTTTGGAAAAGTGACAATATTTTGGAAAATTATTACAAATATTAAGTGAAATCATTGTTATAAAGCTTTTTAAGGAGTGGCATGTGCTTATATGTTTGACTATGAGATAGACACAGACGGAGAGAAAGGACATTAAAAATTGACTCAAATTATGTAAATGTCTTAAGAATTCACAGTGAATAATTCTAGACCCTGGCTTTCCAACTTTAAGGAAGACTAGAGGAATTTTTTCATCAAAGCAAAATAGAAAAGGGTACAAGGTATTAATAATACTTGTAAAATTTCACTGAAAATGTTAAAACCTTCGGGCATAAATATAATTTTAATAGTCTGATAAACTGTTGTAATGGAAATGACTTAAAATTTTAATTAAATATATAACTTATTTCAATATATTTTCAGAATAACATTAATTAAAGTTTTTAATAAAATATCTTCTGATACAAGAAAATTTAAATACAGGTAACTAAACCATACAAAAAGGAAAGAACACTAGATTCTGCAGTCATTTACACACACATACACACACACACAGCATTCTGAGCATCAGCAACACATTTAAAGTGATGAACATCATTCTTCTTGTTGCCTCTTAGATCCCAAGGTTAATTGGCTTTGGCTCTCTAGCTTTCTTATTGCACTTTCCTTTATTTCTTACAAACAACATGTCATTGTTTATTATCTTGGTTGTTTAATCCCCAGCAGTGAAGTCCAGTGTCTTTGGTTTTCCTTGTTTCATGTGACACCATCACTGTTAGACAGGGTTTTTACTTTTCTTTGTGATAATGAGTCTGTATGTGCTATTAATTTACCAATTATTTTCTGTTTAGTGATTCTACAAAATGTACTGAACTCATACATTGCTCTGGACAGATTGTTCCAGATTGCATTATTTTTACACTTTAAACCCATGTATGGTGAATTTGTTTTTCGATAATGTTTCATAACATTGGAGTATTGTCACCAATGTACAGTTAAGTGGGTTTTCATCTGCTCAGCTTTAAGATTATCCAGCTATTTGCATTATAAATAGGATTCTTGTAGAACATGCCATATTGATAAATAAAGATAACATGAAACTTTATTACTTCTGAGATCATAGAGAATGTCACATCATTGGCTTTTTCCCTGTGAACTGAAAGAACTTGTAGAAGTCCACTTCCTTATTTCTTGCCCATTGTGCTTCCTGCCCTATCCAAATATCATACAGTTACAATAGTGAGAAACTTTGGTGTTTCCCTCCAGATGAAGACAGCTTTAAACAGATGTGTCTTTTACTCACTGTGGTTCCAATGAATGCATATCACCAGTAACTGTTTACACATTAAATATCTCTACAGCTTGCTTTACTACCTATAGAGTTTTCCTACACACTGCATATACATCCTCTAACTTGATAGCAGACCATTAAGAATCTCTTCATTTATACACATCTGTAGCAGGTGCCCACTTACACATGGGCACAAGGTTTTTTCTTTTCTTTCCATTGTCTTTCTTTTTTTCAGAACTATTTAGTTTTTCCTTTTGTCATTTATTTTTTTCTGTGAATTTTGTGCACAATTACACTGTACTTACATGATTTTCACTTCTGCCCCTCTCCTTACAGTTGCTTCCATGTCTCTTATCAAACCACTTCTCAAATTCATGATGTCTAATTTTATAATTATTATTGTTATGTTTACAACCTCTTGAGTCCACTCAGTTGCCCCAGAATACACATGTGCTTAGTTGGGAACCCTACCTGGGACATCTTCCCTGAAGAAAACTGATTGTGCTTCTTTTGGAACCATTGACTGTGTGAAGCTCATCATCTACGGGTCTAGTTTTGTTAATTTTTCCCATTTAAGTTGGCATGCTGACCACTGGAGTCCTGTGTAGACAATCCCATCATTGAGAGTTCATGAGTGCAGACACATTGTCATGTCTAGAAGGCAATCTTTGTCCATGAGCATCCAGGTCCTCTGGCTCTTAAAAGCTTTCTGACCCCTCACACATAATATTTCTTGAGCTTTTGGTGTAGAGGTTATTATAGATATCCCACTTGGGATTGAGTACAATCTACAGCCACTGATTCTCTGCATTTTCGATCACCTGTAGATCTTGGTAGCTGTTTATTGCCCCAATACATAAGTGCCATTGTTTCATTCCTGAGATTTTATACTGTATCTTGTAGTAAGGCATCTCTATGTTGTTATGATTTTTTAACTCTACCAGATATCATTTGAAGACATTACTGTGTACACTTTGAATGACTTTGTTAATTGTGTTTTCTCCAAGGCTATTGCTCTTTATTGAATCTCTTTACATTTATTAGTTAGAGTTAGCTTTCCCCCTTTCACTAAAGCAGATGACTGCCTGTCCGGCTTGATTCTGCTATTTGTTTTTGAATTGGGATATTCCTTTTTTCCTAAAATGTATGCCTAGATAACTTTATCTTCTATATTTGCAGTTGATATTACTCTTTGTTACTTGTACAGCAAACACTAATTTTGTTTCTAAAAGTTTATGGTCTTTCATATTTTTACTTGTTTACTGTTTTGGAATAATAGTGCTTACTTTGCTCTTGCAGGACACTGCTACCTTCTATGAAACCATTTTCAACCACTGCTACTCTATGATTTCCAAACCAATCAGTCAAATTCAAATATTGGAATTGAGAGGACAACACTCTGGATAGTGCCCAATACTTGAAACACTTCTCCAAATCTATACAGTGCATAGATTGGACAAGCTCTCTTCAATTCTTCCTATGTATTACTATCTGATAAAGTTACTATTCCATGGCAGGATTGACATGTTTCTTTTGAGTATCCCTCTACTTACACACAAGTGGTATTTTGCTCTCAAGCCAGTTTCAGCATCAGTGTAACCTCAGGCATTTGCACACCACTCCCCCACACACTCTTACCACAGAAGATATGAGAGACGATTTATTCTGGGGTCATATATGAGTGACTGTAGCCCACAAACACATATTTGAAATTACACCATGGTAACAGTTTAATGAAGTTTTTGTAATAAAGGAATGAAGAAAGTCACAAATCCTAGCATATTTAAAAACATTTGTCACAATATCAGGTGGACAGGTCACCTGCAAAATAAGCAAGTCTCTTCTGTAGGCCTCAGATGCTATCTGATGGTGTTTTAGCCTTTGAGTTGGTAGATACTGAAAACAATACCCCAAGGTAATTTGGTTCTGGATCTGTAACATTCCAACTTTCATAAGCCAAGAAGTTTTAATTACTTCATTTTATTTGTAGAAGTTTAGCATAAATGCAAATATTTTTCTGGGAAATTCAGTGTACATATTTCTTAAATCTATGGTTCCTATCAGTATATACATGAGTTAGTTTTTCTTCATTGTTGTGGTACTTTGGTAAACTTATTATGGATTTATTCATGGTGCAAAAAACAATCTCTATTCCTCCCTTGTGTCTATTTATTCTTGTAAATATTTAAAGGAAAAACAGATTAGAGAGATTTATTAGAGTGAATATAAAGCTATAAAGAAAGGATTAAATTTATCCAATAAATTCAATGTCCTGAGAAGCCATATAATTCATTGGTTTTTATCTATGCCTGATTCTAACAGAATTACATGATGTCAGAAAAGATTTAGATAGAATGTTATGCAAACTTCCAGATTCATTCTGTTCTTAAATGTTATTATTTTGTGTATGTGATATTAGTTTGATGTACTTATATGACACATGACATCATCAATTCATAAGCTAGTAACAGAGATGAGAAAATTAGTTTTTTTCCAAATAAAAATGGATTTGACATTGGCATTTGTTCAATACAGTGATCTTCAAAATACGTTTTTGCAAGCTTCTTGCAGGAAAGTTTATTGTTATGAATGCTTTGTGTATATTTCTAAGCATGTTTATGGGATGGGAAAATCTATATCTCTATTTTGGGGTAATCAAGGCAAAAAGTGGAGGTTGAATTGCTTTCACACACCCCCAATACACCGACAATGAACGTCAGGATCTGTACTTAGGTCACTAGACTCCAGAGGTGTAGTTTTCATTCTTTCACTGGCAAAAGTTATGATGGTTGTTTTCATGTGCACAAAATAAGTGAAAAAGATCAGAAGAAACACAAAGAAGAATCGATGAGAGAGAAAGAGAAGACAGGAAAAAGAGAAAAAATGTGAGACAGGAATGGGAGAGCAAATAATTGCAGAGACACAGAGGAGAGAGACAAGGCAATAGAGAAACACAAAGGGCAAAAGAGACAACAAAAGAGAAAGATGGTGTGTAGAAAGAGGAGGGAGTTGGGGAGAGCAGAGAGCCACAGACACGGGTGACAGAGATCGATGAGAGGATAGTCAGAGCAGATGGAGAGAGAAAGCATGGTCGAGACAGATGAGAGAGGGAAGAAAGGAGAGAAGAGAGACAATGAAAAGGGGGAGGGAGAGAGGGAGAGAAGGAGGGAGGGAGGGAGGGAGGGAGGGAGGGAGGGAGGGAGGAAGGAAGGAGAGACAGTAGAGGAACAGATGAAAGAGTCAGGAAAGACAGAAACACAGAGGACAGAAAGTGAAAAGGATACTGAAAGAGGACAGACATGAAGAGGTCAGGGGAGGAGAAAGGAAAGGAGAACAGATGAGAGGAGAAGAGGGGAGGGGAGGGGAGGAGGGAAGGGAAGGGAAGGGAAGGGAAGGGAAGGGAAGGGAAGGGAAGGGAAGGGAAGGGAAGGGAAGGGAAGGGAAGGGAAGGGAAATGTCATGGTTTATTTTTCTGCACAATATATTCTCCGGTTATTAATGACTGTTTCACGGAAGACTGGATTGGAGTGAGTGTAGCAGTCATGCACTGTCTGATTCTGGGAAACCTATAATTCCTGTTTCTGTTGTATTTGTAATTTCTGGTTGTACTGTGATAGTCGAGCAATGTAGAAATCAAACTGTCCCTCACACATATGTAGCTTTTGATTATATACATAATCACAAGCCATATGACACTCCGTATTTTCTTCTCCTTCTGAATATCTATATCTGTGGTGATATTTTATTTGTACTGAAATGTGATTTTAATTTTATGTTAATAAATAAAGTTGCCCTGGGGTCAGAGCTATTAGAGCCATAGCAAGAGCATGGTGGTTAGAAGAGCTAGGTAGATTTTTGTGTGTTCAGGGATACAGCCAGTATTGGAGACATACGCCTTTAAGACCTGGAGGGCGGTACTTACAGGCAGTGATGAGGCAGTCATGTGGTTGGGTTTACAACCAATGAGAAGGCAGAACAGAAAGACTATTTAAACTCAGACAAACAGGAAGTAGCTGTCTCGGGGAAGTTAGGAGCACTGCAGGAGGTAAGATTTTATCTCTGAGCTCTGACCTCTCGGCTTTCTCTTTTACATTGGCTCTGTGTTTCTTATTTTAAAAAGACGATTGGTTACATCTACATATATCTATATCTATCTATCTATATATATATATATCTATGTCTATCTATCTATCTATCTATCTATCTATCTATCTATCTATCTATCTATCTATCTGTCGATAGATAGATATGTTTGCCTGAACTTTGTTATCTGCTTTCTTGTAACATTTGTATTTGGCTCTCAAATATGAGATTTCATCTAGGGTTCAATAATTTTAATGATGTTATGTTATGTATCTAAAAAATAAATTCAGACGTTACAGAAAAAAAGAGTTCTGATGGCTGATGAGTGTGTACTGTAACTTTAGTGAATGGGAGAAGATCCAGTGAGCCAGAGGGGTTAGTTTAAGTATACAGCCAAGATGCTCCCCAGTTTTGACTGCATTAGACTGGCATCCTGGATATGCAGTAATCATGCTGAAAATAAATCAGTCTTGTCTTAGTAATGAAATGAGCTGACTCTTATTTTCATTTTTTTTTTTTACCTTCTTTAGTCAAAGTCCGAACCATCCTTATTAGGACAGTTTTATGGTCTAATTTTTAATAGAGTAAAACCTGGCATAAATCAATGGGAAATCGAAAGTTAAACCCCTCAACCTTAAGTGACTTCACTCTAAACTTAACTACGCAGTCTTCTTGAAATACCGACCTGTGACAAGTCATTACTTACTCCGTGTAGTGCCTGTCAATCCCCTGAACAAACAATCAAGAGATCTCACACAATCTTATTCCACACAAACCCCAAGCAACATACAAGAGGAGAAGTGAAATGTTTCAAAGACCACTGGCTTGGGACGTGTATACCTACATTTAATCTGACTCTGCACAGTTGACGTCTTCAACTTCCTTTATGTAGATGCCAAATAAGCTTTCCTAAAATAGAGTGACTCTTCCAGCTACCACTATATTTCAAGAAATGGGATCACTGACATCTTAATTCTGCTTGCTCACACAGTAATAGTTCTAGGCTTACCATTCAAAGATATGGAGTTTCCTTCATCCTTTAGTGACTGAATTTTCCTCAACTGTGCCATCAGACTTCTGGGCTTTGTCCTGTCTATTCTGTTGTCATCACTGTGGTCTAAAGACAATTTGAGTTATGCATTAAGGTGTTCTTTAAAATGAATTTCAAACTACAGACTTGGAAATGCACAATAGAATTTAAGATGAAATCAACAGATAAAAACCCACATTATCTGACTATATACTCAATTATAAACATTTTAGAGGAAGCAAGCAAATTCTAAACTGGTATGTGTTTGAATTTCCCTTGTGTCTTTAAAAAGACATCTCCACAGGTGAGTGATATATTTTTTTTGCCAAGGATTTATTTTATTTTTAATTGTGTACATGTGTGTGTTCAAGTGTGTGCACACGCACACTTGTGTGCGTGTGCATGTGCGTGTTGGTTTGAGCTTGTGAGTGTAGGTACCTTTAGAGGCCTAAGGCCGCCAGACCCCTGGAACTGGAATTGCAGTAGGTTTTGAATTTCCAGGTGTGAGTACTGGGAACTGAAACTGGTTCCTTTTCAAGAATAATACATATTTGTAACCACTGAAATATCTCTCCAGTTTCTGATTCATAGGTTTTAAATTGCAACATTTGGCCCAAATATTTCCCCCCAGTTTTCACCTTAGTAAGTGGTTAACACTTTGCTGGACAGCTTAAGGGAAAGGATGTCAACACTAAAACCAATTCAGAATGATAGGTCTTGAGTAACAATAGGCATTAATTATTAAGGGGTGTGTTAATCATATCCCTTTATTGCTGAACAAGAAAAGAGTATGCTGTCATTAAATGAATATAGGAAATAATGAAAGTGTAAAAGGAGCCTTCAGATTTATGTAGCATACCATCCCAAACACCCATGTATTATTCACTAAGATACTAAAAATGAACCTATCTGGCAGAATAATTCCAGATAATTTCCACATTTCTTACTGCAATTGAGCCATTTATATATTAAGAAAACTATCAATCACTAAGTTACAGTACCTAGGGGCTAGAGAGATGGTTCAGTACATAAAGCACTTGCCATGATAGTGCAAAGACTGAAGTTAGATGTAAAATATCTAGTGAGTGTTAGAGACACCTGCAATGTTAGCACCTACAGGCTGAGACAGGGTATGCTAACTACTCTAACCATTTCAGTAAGATCTGGGCTTGATTGACAGACTCTACCTCAATGAATGATTCTAGGTATCAAGCTCAGGCTTCCCATCACACATACACATTCATGTATAGCTATAGACATGTGTACCCACACACATACACACCACACTTATAGACACATGCTCATACACATATATACACACAGACACACAACGAGAAAATGGAATGAGAAATAGGATAGCAGTTTCTAATTGCCAAGTTTTATTGAGCATTGTACTATGATGCAGGCACTCTTCCATACTGACTGCTCTAGAGGCTGTTGACAAAGCAGTACAGGAAAGCATAGGAACATAATAGCATCTGCCTCTCCTCTTGGCATCTCTTATCTGGGAAGCTCCCCATAGAGAATCCTATTCCTGACAATCAACAGTACTTCTTTCCACATACCTTAGAAAACGCTGCTTATATATCAATGACTATAAGCCTAGATATAGGCAACTCCTTTCAAATGTAGAGTTATGGTCAATTCAAGAGGGCTTCAGATAAAGCTTTAAGGATTTGCTGAAACGTGTCAACTGTTTGCAAGGTCACTGAGGGTGGTAGACCACTACAATGCCTGGAATACCATTGATTAATAGATAAAAGTAGCTTCCTAATTTCTTCCACTCAAAACATATTAGACAAGGCATTTATCATGATGATGTGTCACATGGGTCCTGATAATTAAACTGCAAATGGTCTACATTGTTTGCTTATGATGCTTTCATTTGATCATTGCCTATTGATTTAGTCATTAGTATCTGTTACAAGGAATTAGCAGAAAAGAGTATCTGGTAAGCTGGCGAGATGGATGGGTAAATAAAGTACAGGTTGTGTGACAGGTTCTATTAGTGTGAGGGCCTGAGTTTAGGGCCCGAGAATCTACATAAAATCTGCAGTGACAGCATGTGACTCTAATCCCAGCACTTCTACAGTGAGATGGGAGGTGGAGACAAGAGCATGCCCAAAAGCTCACAAACTAACTAGCCTGGTGTACACAGTAATATACAATAGATAACACTATCTCAAACAATGCAGAAGGCAAGGGTCAACGTTCCAAGGTTGTCTTCTGATTTCTACACATACGCCATGGTTCCTACAAACACACACACACACACACACACACACACACACACACACACCTCTGAAACTAGATTAGAAATTTTGTTTTCTATTTTTCCCAGTGGTGGTTAAGAACCATCAGAAAGTGTGCACTAGAAAGATAAGATACTAGCTTGTTTTCGTTTACACATGGATCATCTAGTGTCTTCCCTGAAGGTTACATTCTATAGGAGCACTTTCAGTCTCAGCAGACCAGAAGCACGGAGTAACTGCATGCAGCATGAAAAAGGTGAAAACTCCATCTAGAGTGATGGGCAACAAATGTGATGAGTCATTGACAAATTGGACAGTTCTTTCATAAATCTGCAAATCCTACTTGACAGCTGCTTTTAAATGCCTGAGAAAAGTTCATGTGGAAGATGAAGAAAACAATGTGTCAATCTACACAAAGTTTTTACTGACTTCATTTTGGTTAAGGTAATAAACAGCACTTGAATCAGTCCATCTGCCAATCATCCACTGGTTTCAGACTTCAAAGCTCAGCCAGAAAACTCCCTAGGTTTAAAGTATGGCTCCTATACAGAGGCTAACTATATGGCTAGGAAATGATATGAGATACTAGAATGGAGAATCATATTCTGAGCTCCTTTTTAATTTCGACATTCCATCATTCTAAGGAGAGATGAGAACCAAAAAGGCAGACAACTGCCTGCCTTCATATTATTTGACTGAGTGCTTAATTTGTTTCTCATTCATTCTACAATATCAGTTTGGAATCTGGAGCACCTAACATAAAGATGTGAAGTCATCCCCAAACAGAATTGCAGATCTAATATCCATTAGGCTTTCATCCGTCCATCTGTGTGTTTTGTTGTATTTACTTCAAGGAAACATTAAATTGCAGTCGAGGAAGATTTCATCTCTCCTTTTGTAAGACTTGAACTCTGAACAAGGTGTCCATCATTGGCAACAGGTTACATCATGCCTCGCTTCATAGGAAACACCACCTGGGTTCTTCTCATGTTGACAGAGCTCTCTCAACGTTATCTTATGCTTTCTCCTGATTTTAGAGAACACAACACTGATCTTTCGAACTGTCTTTCTTCCCATCAATCCCCATACTTGAGAAACCATAAGCAAAATTTATACATATTAGTTTCACCTTTTTTTTTCTGCCTATATCACACCCATCCTTCTTAAAAATATCCATCTCTTCTCAGGAATCCCCAGAAGAAACATAAAAGTTGGGCTAAACACACACACACACATACACACACACACACAGACTCTCACACACATGCTCATACATGCATTTAATAATAAGTTTTGCCCCAGTTCCAAGAAAAAAGAAATTAAAATGTGTTGAATAAGCAGCCAGCACTTTAAGGAATACAGTGTTAGGAAAGACCAGTTCCCTTATATTGTTTGAAATTGAGAGAAAGTACATGTGCGTGTGCGTGTGCATGTGCGTGTGTGCATGTGCATGTGCGTGTGTGTGTGTGTGTGTGTGTGTGTGTGTGTGTGTGTGCATGTGTGCATTCGTACTTGTGTGTGTCCAGGCATGTCATAGCACATATGTGGAGGCAAGAGGACAACCTTTGTCAGCCACTTCTCTTTCTACCAGCTGTTGTGGGCATTTGAACCCAGATATTCAGATTTGGCAGCAGGTCACTTCACCCACTGAGCCATCTTGTCAGATAAACTTTGTATTTAAATGCATTCATTAAATTGATATTGTCCTTTGATTTCTAGGTTACATATGGCAGTACTTGCCCGTTCTTAATCTTATAGTTCTAGTATTATTCTATATACAGCCTTCTTTAAACATCAGTGTCCCTTTTAAAATGCAAATTTTTGTCGACTCATTTTTCACTTATAGCCTCATTTTCATGCTTGAATATATTATAGTATATTAACTCATTTTACTTCTAACACTTCTTAGTTATAACATAGTTGCTTTGTTATTTCTTTCTATAAATGATCTTTTCCCCATCTGCCCACTTCATTTGGCTGTCTCCCACTAATGCCCTCTCCTTTGGCTTTTACCAACAGTATTTCTTTAACCTCTTTTGTTAATAAAGTCTTATAATGTTTGTTCTAATATTTTGTGACTGGTTTCCTATTTGCTAATACTGTTTTGTTACAGTACTTCAGTTCCTTTCATGGTGTTTATAAATACAATCATTTATACCTGAGTGCTTATATTTAACGTGACTGCATCCATTTTTCCACATAAAACACCTTTGGGAGTCCTTTAAGCACTAAGGAGGGAGCCTGGTGTTCTATTTCTTTACAAGTTAAGCTTCCTGCAGCTAATGGGAACACTGTTTTTCTAGTCCTTTCTTCAGAGATGGAGCAACTCTTCAAAATGTTCTCCTTTACATAAGGGCTCAATTCCAGCTCTGCCAAATATAGAAACACCTTCCATCGTGTGCATCCTTACCGCCAGCGCATAGAGCCCTTGGCACAAATGAGAAACCTTGGCTGAAGGTTCCACTTGAGAAAGTCTATCTTTGATTCAGATCATGCATGCATATACACATGTATATAAAAGACAGTTTCTCTGTGTTTAGAGCAGAATCTGGAGTCACTTGGTTACAATCGCTGTCTTGTTCAAAACATTTCCAGGTATTTTCTCATTCTTTAAAGTCTGTCCCTGGTACTGTCTCACATTATGAAAATGAAATCAGATTTCAAAACATATATTTTATTTTGTGACAGCTTTAATGTCATTAGATACAACTAAAAAGTCAGATGACTATGTAGCTGGAGTTTTCTCCAGTCCCACTCGGGCCCCCACAGTTCCACAGACCACTTATAAAATAATCACTCAGATGCTCATATTAATTAAAATTGCTTGGCCATTAGATCAGGCTAACTATTGCCTAGCTCTTACATCTTAAATTAACCAATTTCTATAAATCTATAAGTTGCCACGTGGCTTATGGCTTACAGATACTTTTACATCTCATTTCCTCTGTGTCTGGCTGGAGACTCCTGACTCAGCCTTCCTGTTTGCAGAATTCTCTTCTCTGCTTGTCCTGCCTATAATTCCTGCCTCGCTACTGGCCAATCAGCATTTTATTTATCAATCAATCAAAGCAATACATTCATAGCATCCCCAGCATAATCATTCCTTTAAAATCCAAGGAATATCAATATATGCAGCTTAGCAAAGAATAAATTTTTTTATTATAAAATAGAACAATTACATGTGATGATTATAGAAAATAAACTATAAAGTAAGAATGTGTTCATGTTTTATTGTATTTTTATGTTTAAAATAGGATTGTACTTTACATAGGATTCCTATTTTTTAATTGAGATAATTAGGACTAGCCCACTCCATGTTTTCATTGACATAGTTTTCCATGTTTATTGCTGTTGGATGGCTAGCAGAGACTGCTAGGTGTAATTACAACAAAATTGCAAGTTAATAGCATAGGCTGGGTGGAAACAATATATTCCTTAGTCTTCAAAATAGCACTTTGAGAAAATATTATTAATATTCACACTGTCAAGAGTTATAATGAATTACAGTGATTAAGGAGTTTCCACAAGAAAACAGCAGTAGAATATTTTCAACAAAGGAAAAGAAACATATTCTCTAACCCAAAGCTTATGCATTGTCTTTCATAATCTGATAAATACACATCTGAGACTCTGGAGCTCTGTCCCTTACTGTTTGTTTTTAGGTTTTTCTATTTCTGTTTTCTAATAGATAGATAGATAGATAGATAGATAGATAGATAGATAGATAGATAGATAGATAGATAGATAGATAGATAGATAGATCAACTTGCTAAATGGTCTTATTAATAAAAAACCTCAGAGCCAGATATTGGGGTGAAAGCTGAAAGTTCATAGAAACAGAAAAAGCCACATCCAACCTCACCAGGTCAACTCCTCAGCTGATCTTGTTTCTTAAGACAGAAAGCCTCTGAGGACTCATCCAAATGGATCTCAGCTGAACTGCTGTTAAAAAACCTGAAAAGCTTAAAAGCCCTAGTTCCTGGTCCTCATGCCTTATATACCTTTCTGCTCCCTGCCATCACTTCCTGGGATTAAAGGTGTGTGTCTTCTCCAAGCAAGAAATGAGATCTCAAGTCCTGGGATTAAAGGTGTGTCATCACTACCTGGTTCTATTTTCAGTATGGCCTTAAACTCATAGAGATACAGACAGATCTCTGCCTCACGTAGGATTAAATGTGTGTGTGCCAACATTTTCTGGCTTCTATATCTAATCTAGTGGTTGTAATGTTCTGTGACCCCAGTTAAGTTTTATTAGGGTACATAATATATTGTGGGACATAGTGTATCAACACATATATCTAGGCTGAATATAAGTACAAAGAATGTCTTTGTACATGTATCATGTCATTTCAGTATAAATTGCTTGAAGTTCAAATATTGGAGTATTAGTGACTGTTTTTCTTGTATCACATTTGTTTTGAATGGTTATCATCCCAAATATTTTGCTTGTAATTTTTTCTTTGCCAATTTCATTGTAAAAAAAAACAAACAGAAATCTTTATGCATTTTATTTAAGAGGTTGACCACGGTTTCCATAGTGTAATTATGATTATTATATTTTTTGTTTCACTTGAGGGTAGTTAATTGCACAAAAATTGATGGTTAAATGAAGAAATTCTTCATTTGTCTATACGATGAACCATAAAGCATATAGAATTAAAATCTTAAGTTAGTAGGCAGAGCTGGATTTAGTAGCTAGTGTCTGTCATCCTAACATTTGGAAAGTGGGGAGAGTAGGATCAGGAGTTCAAAGTCGACCTCAACAACATAGCAAGTTTGAAATAGCCTAGCAACATGAAACTGTCTCAAACCACAAAACAAAACAAAGACAAATAACAACAACAAAATAAAGACATTAGGCATGGGTCTTAGAATAATGCATATTGGTTTCTTTTCTGATCAGAGCAACCTAATCGGGGAGCAGTTTGTTTTTGCTCACAGTGTGAGGGGTACAGTTCATCGATACAGGGTCAGTATGCTTAGAGGATCAGGAGGTGAGCTGGACACATTATCTGAAATTAGAAAGCAAAGAGGGAACAGGAAATGGAGCCATGGTATACAATTTTAATCCTATCCCCAGGGACTCCCTTCCTCCAGCAAGGCTCCATCTCCTGAAAGTTACATAATTCTCCCAAACAACACTGTATCTGGGGAGAAGGTGCTCAAACAATTGAACCTATGGGGAGCGTTTCACAATCAAACCACCAAAGAATGCCACAACACTTATTAAAGGGTCAGGTATGTACCCTAGACCTGCACAAAGCCACAGAAGGATGTTCTGCTCAGCCCCAATATTCCCCTGTGTTGACATCATTAGATTTTTAGTAATTCACAAAAGTGTTGAGGACAGTGACTTTTCCTCAGTGCCTGAGAGTCACTTCTGAAAGTTCTAAGCTATCTGAAACATAATGTCTTACAGCATATTTTGTGTAATTAAATAAATTAGATGTCAACTGTGGACCACTACAAGCTTTTGATAATTAAATGTTTCCTTTGTCACTGGGGACAAAAAAAATGCACTCTTTAAATCAAGAGTATAATTATTTTTCCTGACAAGATTTCACAAAGCTTGATTGAGTTTTCTGTCTGCATGCATGTGGGTTGACAGTTTGCCTGTACTGTGTGTTCCCTTAGGCAAATATCTAAAATTGTTCATAAGGTTTAGCATTAATGAGAAAAAGTACTGTTAACCCTGAAAATGCTCAGTTTGTTCCAAGGAATATCCACCTGCAACATTTTACAATGATATTTCTTATCATGAAATAAAATCCAGATTTTAAAATAAGGCACAATGCCCTTTAAATTGCATATAACTTGGGAATGGAATTCTTCATCCTTTTACATGATCCTAACTGTCCTTGTCTTCATATTTTAAAAAAAGAGAAAGTGACTCAAAGAACCTTTTCTCTCATGAAATTGGCATTTGTTGGTATTTCTCTTTGAAATGTGAGAAGGGTTAGAGGGTCAAGCGTCTTGCCACTATGCCTGACAAACTTAGTTCAATCCCAGGAATTCACAAGATGGAAGGAGAGAACCCACTCCCACATTTTCCCCTCTAACATTCACATCTATGCCTTAGCAGATGGAACCCACACAAATACACACATATGCACGGAAGTCAATCATTTAGTCAACCGATGTACATGTGAAATCGGAGAAAAATAGTCACTTTGCTGAAACGTTTCCATCTAGGAAGGTAAGCAGCCTACACTCAAAGTCTGTGACCAATTGCTACATAACAGGTGGTGAGAAGGCACCTTCCCATAGCCTCAGACAGCACAGGTGCAGCACATCAATGCCACGAGAGAACACAGCACTCCCCTGACTCATCTCTGCGTGTCTTTCTTTAATGGAGAGGAAGTCACCTGGGAGCATTGAATGTATTAATGAGCTGGTACAAATTGCAAGGCAGAAGAAATCTTACAGGAAGTCAATAAAAGAGGATGGAGAATGAATAGGAGAAAAATAACGATGGAGCAATTGCTTCACATGTACTTTTCTTTCATTATTTTATTCAGGTCAGATGAAAGAAAAAAACCCTGAAGGTATGACTGTTCTCTATTTTACGAATGAATGAACCAGGACACAGGAAGTGAAATGTTTCCAAGGTTGTTCATGGGTGAATGGTACACCTGCACCGTGATGCTGAATGGGGACTCTTTAGGCAGACTTCCTGTCTCTTGTGGGAGACCAATATCATGTCTCACATAATGTCCATAAAGCCACCTTTTCAGATCCATTGTAGATGAAGCTGAAAATCTTTTGTGGGCGCATTTGGCAACCTGTGTAAAAATTACTTGAACCTGAAACTCTGTTGCAAATTATGAAATGTGAGCAGAGAGACATAAACTATATCTGAATTCTCATTTTCTTCTGTGGCTTTTTCTGGCTAAGCTATCGTCTCTCTTGGGTACATGTTTAAAAACTTAATTACCAAATTTGTTAACAGCCTATTATGAGTAAGTTTATTATTGACATGCTTTTATTTACAATGAAGAATAAGGCATATGTGACTGTGATTATGAAATAGTAGTAAGTAGAACAAAAAAATTTCAGCTGATTTGCTATGAGATAATGTATTCCATAAATGATGGGGAAGCTGCACCCATAAAAATCTCAAATGTTCCCTAGAATAAGACTAGCACAATGACAATAGGGTTGTCATACCAACAAGATGGGGAATCTCACAAGGCTCGACACCTAAATTAAGAGCTCCAAGAATGGTCTGTAAGCTTCCTTTACCTCTAGTAATAGAAACAATATGGTATTGGCATAAAATAAGAAGATGGATCAATGGAATTGAATCCAAAAAAAAAAAAAACAGACATAAATCCACATACCAATGGTCACTTGATTTTTGACAAAGAAGCCAAAACTATACAATTGAGAAAATAAAGCATCTTCAACAAATGGTGCTGGCATAACTGAATGTCTGCATGTAGAAGAATGCAAAAGGATTCATAGCTATCACCCTTCACAAAACTCAAGTCCAAGTGGATCAAAGACCTCAACATAAATCTAGTTACACTGAACCTGATAGGAGAAAAAGTGGGAAGCATCCTTGAATGAATTGGCACAGGAAATAGCTTCCTTAATAGAATACCAGCAGCACAGATACTGAGATCTACAATTAATAAATGGGACTTCATGAAACTGAAAAGCTTCTGTAAGGCAAAGGACACAGTAAATAAGACAAAATGGCAGCCCACAGAATGGGAAAATATCTTCACCAACCCCACGTCTGGGGTTATTCAAAAATATATATATTAAAAAAAAAACTCAAGAAACTACACATTAAAAAAACAAATCATCCAGTTAAAAAATAGGATACAGGTCAACACAAAATTCTCATCAGAAGTATCTCAAATGGCCAAGAGCCACTTACAGAATTGTTTGCCATCTTTAGTCATTAGGGAAATGCAAATCAAAACAACTCTGAGATTCCATCTTTCAGAATGGCTAAGATCAAAAAAACTGCAAATGACAGCTTGAGCTGGAGAGGAACAAGGAGAACATTCCTCCATTGCTGGTGGGAGTGCAAACTTCCATGGCTCCTTTGGAAATTGGAATCAGTCTACCTCAAGACCCAGCAATACAACTCTTGGGCATATACCCAAAGGATACACAGTCATTCCACAAGGAAGTTTGCTGTACAAACTATGTTTGTAGCAGCTTTATTCGTAATAGCCAGAACCTGGAAACAACCTAGATATGCCTCAACTGAAGAGTGAATAAAGAAAATGTGGTAAAATTACACAATGGAGTATTACTCAGGTGTGAAAAACAATGACATTAGGAAATTTGCAAGCAAATGGATGGAACTATAAAAAATCATCCCGAGTAAGGTATCCTAGACCCAGAAAGAAAAACACGGTATGTACTCACTCATAATTGAATAACCACGCTGCAATCGACATACTCTGGGAGGCTAACAAGGAGGGCCAAGTGAGGATGCATTGATCTCTCTGGGAAGGGGAAGTAGAGGAAAGAGATCTGGTTGGACTGGGGGCAGGTGGGCATGGGAACATGAGGGATCAGTTAGGGGGGAGTGGGCAGAGGGGACCGTGATGAAGGATGACTGGAAAGGGGTGCTTTACAGAGTCAGGTGGAAGTCCGATGTCAGGGAAACTCTCATAAGTCTACTAAGACAGCCCCAGCTAAGACTCCTGGCAGCAGTGGATGCATAGCCTGAACTGGCCATCCTCTGTGATCAGATTGGTTACAACCCCGCTTGTCATTGGAGAGCCTTCATCCAGCGACTGATGGAAACAGATTTAGAGACCCATGACCAAACTTTGGGACCAAGCACAGGGAGTCCTGCTGAGGAGAGGGAGGAGAGATTTTAAAAAACAGGGTGGTCAGGAGCATCTCAGGAAACCCCACAGAAACCAATAGCCTGGCTCATGGGAACTCACAGAGTCTGAAACAAGAGAGCATGCAGGGGACCAACCTAGGCCCTCCACATGTGTGTGACAGTTGTATAACTTGGTCTATATGTAGGATTACAAGCAACGGGAGTTCTTTGGCTCTTGGGAACCTTTTCTTTTCTTTTCTTTTTATAGTATTTTTATTTTATAATTAACTTAATTTCACATATCAGCCACAGATTCCCCTGCCCTCCCTCCTCCCCCCAATCCACCTCCCACTCCCACCTCCTCCAAGGCAAGATCTCCCTTGTCTTTTTTTTTAAAAGAGATTTTCAATTCGTTTTACCTATCAACCATGGATTCCCCTGTCCTCCCTCCTCCCACCTTCCAGCCTTCCCCCCCAACCCAACCCCCATTCCCACCTCCTCCAAGGCAAGGTCTCCTCTGAGGAGTAAGCAGAGCCTGGTACATTCAACTGAGGCAGTTCCAAGCCCCTCCTCCCTGCACCAAGGCTGAGCAAAGTGTCCCAGCATAGGCACTAGGGAACCTATTCTTTATGCTGGATTACTTTGTTCAGGCTGAATACAGGGGAGGTGCTTGGTCTAATGGCAGCTTGATATGCTACCTGTGGCTGAAGCTCATGAGAGGCCTGACCCTTTCTGAGTGATTATCTAAGAGGGGTGGATTGTGGGGAGGTATGCAGGGGAGGAAGGGAGGAACTGGGAGGAAAGGAGTAAGAAGAGGCTTCAGTTGGGTTGTAAAATAAATTAATTAATTTTAAAAAATGAGCTACAAGAAATAGCTGGTAAAGAGAGGGAGAATCACTCTTGTCCAGAGATGAGGCCCCAGATAGTTTATCCAATCCCAAGTGTTAGCCTTAAACACATACTTATACAAGCAATGCTAAATAAATTTCAGTAGTGTGTGTGTGTGTGTGTGTGTTTGTGTGTGTGTGTGTATAACAAAACTTAACACTAATTAAACATGGAGTTACAAATAAGGATGTGAGTGCACAGAATGAGTTGGTGAGAGAAGGGTTAGGTGAAAATTATGTAAACACAATAGTCACACATGAAGTTCTCAAAAAGTATGTGATGTTGTCAAAAACAATTTAAAATTGTTTCAACTGTATCACAGTGAAAAATAAAAATAAGACATTCTAGTCCTGAAGTTTACTTACAGTGATTCTTCTACTTTCATTTGCTTTGCATTAAGTGTTGACTAGGGGTGTACTGGAAGATTGCTTTCCCACACCTCAGTCAATGAACATGAGTATATGAGTGGCACCAATTGGACTTAGTGGGTCATCTATAAAAAGACATTAAGTTGTGGAGCAGATTCTAAAAGAAGTTATGTTGAAGGAAAAAGGAGATGAATGGAGAAAGTGGAGAATGGCAATGATGATCTATTGTATACATAGATGGAATTTAAGAGAGTATATGAATCAGTAGTTATCTGGCTCAGACCAACTGAACCCACTGAAATGAATGCCATTTGCTTATGTACAATGTCACAAATAATACATTTATACTATTTTGTTGTTGCTGTTTCAGGCTTAATAGTATATAAAGTTTTTCTTACTCATTGGTTTTTCAGTGGACTCTTGGTCATTTTCTACGTCTTGATTTCTGTGAATATTGTTGGAAAGGAACAGAAGAGTAAAGATGTTTATTAACACATCCTCTCCTGTACTGCTTCGGGTATATAACCAGACATAGCATTTCTGGCCAGTGGTACCTAACAATTACGATTGTTGGATAATATGGGAATAGTCCACTTATGTGGTGGCTACCACAGGCAAACTCACAGGCATAGAGAACAAAATAATGGTTTCTGAGCATGTGGAGTGTAACAAATGAGAACTTTTTCTCAGTGGCTACATACTACAGGAGTATGATCTAAGGAACTTAGTACAACAGGGTATCTATAATTATTCACATAGTATTGTGTGTTCACACAATATATGTAGGTGAAGGGAAACAAGGAAAATAGGCGAGGTGTTGAAATATCTGCCAAATATTATTTTGAATGCAGTGGTGCTATCGTGAATGATTTCTGTGTTCAAACCCACGAAACACTACATGAATATAGACATATATGTATACATATTATATTGTTTATATATGTTTGTGTATGATACTTCAATAAAGTTATTTCTAAGGATACATGCATGTGGTCAATGTAATGATAGTTGAAAGTGAGATGTGGAACTGTAACTATGAGAACAGAGAGACAGCAAAATATTATGATAATGGCAATTCAGGAAGACGGAGCCATTGCAGAGTGCAATTTCCCAGGTTGGGGCTGGGAAAGCTTGACACAGTAATATGCTATTGAATAAAGCTTTCAATTACTTTTTAACTCAGGGCCATAAAATATATGCATCTTAGAACTTCTTTCTGTCACTGTGATAAAAGACCCTGATAAAAGCAACTCAAGGGAGAGAGGGTTTATTGGTTCAAGGTACAGTCCATCATGCTGGGAAATTAAGGCAGCAGGAGCTTGAAGCCACTGGTCTCATTCCACCAACAATCAGCAAAGAGAAAGCAAGGAGTATCAGAGCTGCAACCTTACAGTCCAGGACCCCTGCCTAAACAATGGTCCCATACTCAGTAAGACTAATCTTCCTATATCAATTAACTTAATCAAGATAACCTCTCACAGACATGCCCAGAAGGTAAAATAATGTCTCACAGGTGTGCCTATGTTATTATAGATGATGATTTACACTAGTTCTCAGAATACAAGGAAACAGTACTGGCCATGCCTTTCTCCAATCTACACAGACCGTTTTGTAGTTGTTACAATGCCTGTTTAAAATTTATTAGTACCATTTTAAATTTATTTATATGCATGTATGGGTCTGGGTGATTATATTCCATGAGTTTGTAAATGGCCACAGAGGAGAAAGTTGAGGGAGTTGTTAGATGCCCTGGAGCTGGAGACTCCTGGAAACTCCATGCCTTAAGCTGCCCAACCTGAGATTTGGGAATCAAACTACTAAGCTCCATTGCAAGAGCAGCAAGTGCTAACCACGGCAAAGCCTTTTCTCCAGTTCTAACCTGTTGTTTGTTTGCTTGGTTTTGGTTTGTTTATTTGTTTGTTTGTGTTTTTGTTTTCTAGGCAGGGTTTCTCTGCATAACAGCCCTGGCTTTCCTGGAACTCTCTTTGTTGACCAGGCTGGTCTCAAACTCACAAATATCCACCTGCCTTTGCCTGCTGAGTGATGGGATGAAATGAGTACACTACCATGCCTAGTTCAGTTTATTTATTTTTTTAGTAGAGAGACATTATGGTTAATTCATCCATTATATGAATATATATAGATATTTCAGCTGTATGAAGCCTCTAATTGGCCATAGACATAGATGCAAAGTTTCATCTCAACTATAAAGACAAGCAGAATTTTGTAAGGGAGATCTGAGTAAGTAAGTGGAAGTTTCTACACAATCTTTAAATACAGCTCCTGACTCAGTTCACAAGGCAGACACAGAATTGCACGTCTAGCATTTCATTTTGGAAATTGGCAAATCTACATTTTGCTCATAGGGTATTATTTTTATTTAACATGAAAAGGACAAAGGAAGAAAAAGTCAAGAACGAAAATGAAAGAGCTCTGTCCAGGTTTGAGTGACAACACTATGGTACCCTAAAGTTTTTGAACTCTGTTTTTAAAGATAAAGTACAAAGGAAAAGTGGATTCTATTGAGTTTGTATCACTGAAGTTCTAATCCTGTCATCATTGCCTCCTAGACACTCGAGCTCCTATCAGGAAAAACTCCCTCCAGTTTACCCAGACTTACTTAACAACTGACCTCCACTCTGTTATGGAGGCCCTGACTCTGTTAAAACACTATTTATTCTCTGCCCAAACTGATGACATCCAAGTGGCAGCTAGAAAGAGCATTAAAGTCACAATTAATGAGGAATGAATACAAATATTCAGCCTTGCTTAGAGAAAAACAATATCCCAGAGCACTGTATTGATTATCTTCATCAAGTCCATAACGTGTTCATGAAGGCTCTGTGGGGAAGGCAGGGAGAGCTCTCCCTTGGAGCAACACTAAGCACAAGGATTAAGCCAGAAAATGATTTTGGTAGCCACATGGGAACCCAAGTTCAGTGATGTGTGAGCTGTTGGCAGGTGGGCACTTGGTGCTAAGCAGTGAAGCATGCAGCCCCGATGAATGGTTGTCACCCTGCCCTCCACCTCCCCTTGCCACAGTCAGCAGCTCCAAAATACATTTTTCACCTCAGATTTTTCCTAACTTGGATCAATTCTCCCAGAAAAAGCCTGACAGTTTAGGAAGTAAGCACCTAAATGGAAACTCTCACTGTTTTTTCAGCCCCCTGACAAAAGTGTTCCCACAGTCTTTACAACGGAGATATGTTTAGCAAGCACTAGTTCAGTATCCAGGATGGTATGCACATGTGGAAGGTGCTTTCTGGACGGAAAGAAATCTAGTGAGACAGAACGGTTCTTTTTTCTTAATTCTCTCTCTCTCTCTCTCTCTCTCTCTCTCTCTCTCTCTCTCTCTCTCTCTCTCTCTTTCTCAAATGTAAATATTTGCATGTGCTATATGACTGTGATCTTGTGCATGGGGGCTGAAGTCAGAGAAACAGGGGGCTTTGAGTACCCTATTTATAAATTTTCCAATGAATTTCTTTAAGTCAGAGCCTCTCAGTGTACCTAGAGGCTGCTATTCTCCTATATCTGACCTAGTGTTTGTGCTGGGGTTATTAATGTACAGCTTTTCACATGGGTGCTGGGGATTTGAACTCAGAAGCTTATATACCAAGTGCGTTTACTAGCTGAGGCATCTCCCCAGCCTACCTTTTTTTCCCCAATGTATCAGGCAATCTGAGATATTGATGAACGCTCTAGACCAAAGGTTCTCAAACTTACTAATGCTGTGACCCTTTAATACAGTTCTTCATGTTGTGGTGACACCCCAAACATAAAATTATTTCATTGCTACTTCATAACTGTAATTTGCTATTGTTAAGAGCTGTAATGTGAATATGTGATATGCAGGATGTCTGATAAATGACCCCCAAGTAGCCACAACCCACAGGTTGAGAACTACCAATATGAATGATTCCTTTCTTCTTAAAGTTTAATGATTTGTGAGACATATGTAGAACTTCACTGAAGCATTCTAGTGGACACAGGAAGGAAAAAAAACAACAACAGATAAAATAAAATGGAATATTTGACTTATTGCAATATAGCTGAAGTATGGATTTCAACATGTAATCAGAAAGATACACAAGTTTTAAAAGCCCACTATGTGTTCTTTCATCTCCAGAACATCAAAACCTCAAGTCAAACTCACTGTGTCTGTAGTCCACAATTTTTGGCTAATAAGACTCCCAATCATTGGCCCAGAAAAAAACTGTGGCATAATGAATACAAGCACAATTTAATAAAATCAGTTCCTTAGATTTCATCCATCCAATGAAGATTTTCCACTGACATTTTCAATGTCTTTTTAAAAAGTCAGAAATACAAGAAGAGTTTCTTTTTTGTATCCTCATTTTTTAAAAATTTTTAATTAATTTAATTTTACATATCAGCCAAGGATTCCCCTATCCTCCCTCCTCTCACCCCTCCCTTCGCCCTCCCCCCAATCCATCCCCCATTCCCACCTCCTCCATGGCAAGGACTCCCCTGGGGATTCAGCTTAGATTCAGTTGAGGCAGGTCCAGTCCCCTCCCATCTAGGCTGAGCAGGATGTTGCTACATACAGATAACCTACAAGCCTGAAGAAACTAAAGTCACACCGTAATTGTCATCATAGAATGTTCATCCAGTAACTGATGAAAGCAGATGCAAAGATCCACAGCCAAGCACTGGGCACAGCTAAGGGAGTCCAGTCAAAGAGAGGGAGGAGGGATTATATGAGCAAAGGGGTCAAGATCATGATGGGGAAACCCACAGACACAATTGGCCTGAGTTAGTTGAAGCTCACTGACTCTGGACTGACATCTGAAGAGCCTGCAGGGGAGTGAACTAGGCTCTCTGAATGTGGGTGACAGTTGTGTGGCTGAGGCAGTTTTGGGGGCCACTGGCAGTGGGACCAGGATTTATCCCTAGTGAACGAACTGGCTTTTTGGAGCCCATTTCCTCTGGTGGGATACTGAGCCCAGCCTTGGTACAGGGGGTAGGGGCTTGGTCCTGTCTCAACTTGATATGCAGACTTTGTTGACTCCTCACAGAAGACATTACCTTCTCTGAGGAGTGGACAACAGATGGGGTGGGAGGAAGGTGGAGGCTGAGGGAAAGGAGTGGAGGGAGGGAGAACTGTGGCTGGTTTGTAAAATGAAAAAAAAATAAATTAAGAAAAAAAGAAACTAAAGTCACATGACATGGGAGGTCATTCTAGAAGCTTGCTCTATTTTCTGTCTTCCTCACTGCATCATAAATACACACAATACTTCACACTAGTTCAGAAATGGCTTATGAAGTCTACATATCCTGAGTCATCAGCTCTAGATATTTCCTACATGCTACCTTTTTTTTTTTTTTTTTTTTTTTTTTTTTTGCCTGTTCTTCCCTTCTGATGGGCTTGAACATGAATTGTCTCCAGGACAGGGTCATGTGATTGAACAATGATTCCCAGAAAGTGGTACTGTCTGAAAGGTTCTGGAAGCTTTGGGAGGTGAAGCCTAACTTGAGGAAGTTGGTCTGAGGCAAGGACATGCCTCATGGAGTATAACCTGGCCCCAGTTCCTGTCCAATTGTTCTCTGCTTCCTGATGTAACTAGCTGCTGACCATTTTAGCCCATGGCCTTGGTTTTCTGGTCAAATTGGACATAATGGGAATTGAGATTTCCCCTCAATCTTTGAGCCAATATAATCCATTGTATGCGACTCTAGTTAAACTCGGTGGATCACATAAAGAAAGTAGATACAAAAGTAGGGGGACTTGAGAAGAGTGGGAGAAGGCGGTTAGGTGAGAATGGGGAATTGGGAAGGCAAAGGTGACTTACATTCATCATCTACATGTAAGAGACTTTGATAAAATAAACCAGTGGGAACAGAAATTATTTCTTCCTTAAATTTCTTCCTTTCAGTTATTTGGTCATAACAAGTATAAAGTGTGACTCTTCTTTGCAGCTGTCTTTAAGAAAATTATTATTTCTATTGCACAATAAATGCTAGTGTAAGGACTAGCTTCAGGTCTGTGATAGGAAGTGCATAAGAATTCCCGTTTAATAAGTAAGTTAATGTGGCAGCTAATGTGTTGAAAACAATACTAACTCATTGTTTCTCTAGCTCTTAGGAAAATAGAACAATGGCTGCAAAAGGAAGGGTCAATCTAAATTACCCAATTCTTAGCAAGCTGATTAAACGAACTTCCCCAACCTAACGGCGCTCTCACATAAGTCACAAATACATCCCCTCATTCATTTCCCACCAATATTTCAAGGTGTGCCAAATTATTTTCATCTTGCAAGACATCCAAGGCATACTCAGAGTGCATTTGCCAGAGTACAATCAATAGCAACCCAAGGGAGAGATAATTACACATGTTCATGAGAGTCAAGTGAGAAAGGAAGGCAAGCACTCTAAATAAGTGGTCCCTGCCAGGGGGTGGAACATAGTTCCCATGCCAAGACATGTAGCCGTATTGCTAAAACCATAAATAAGAACCAACTATGTCTACAGAAAGTGTTTAGACTGATCAAACATGGGAGGTCTAACATCACAAGGCTTGCAAATTGCAGTCTATTATTAAAAATAAGTTCAATTATTTTTTAATTTTCCAAGGGCTGCACAAAATTCGCTCCATTACAGTAAATATTGAGACCTTCTAACAGTTTAAGAATAATCAAAAGGGGGACTGATGAGAGATGGCTCAGTGGCTAAAGGCACCTGCTGCCAAACATGAAGACCTGACTGTCATCCCCTGGTAATCCTTCTGGTGAAAGAATAGAAGAATAAGTTGTCCTCTAACCACCACCTTCTGACATTATTCAGGCACACAAAAATAACTAAATGTGGGCTGGAGAGATGGCTCAGAGGTAAGAGCACCGACTGCTCTTCCAGAGGTCCTGAGTTCAATTCCCAGCACCCACATGGTGACTCACAACCATCTGTAATGAGATATGGCACCCTCTTCTATATATGTAATAAATAAATAAATCTTAAAAAAAGCAACAGCTCAATCAATAAATATAAAAAAATAACTAAATGTAGCAATGTTTTAATTAGTTAAATATTAGCATATCTACAGCTTAAAAATTCAATACCTTGCTGCATCTATAAAGATTAGTCTCCCCAACTTATTTGCCTATTATGTAATATCTACCGCATGCTTCCTTATGAACCACCAAATCTTTATCCCTATGCCTTGTAAAGATTATTTAGAAATTTATCAGCTTGCAGTTTTCTGTTTTTTTTATATAACCTGTTAATTTAAAAATAACATCTTAGGACATCAAATAACTTTTCCTGGTGTTTGCAACCATATAATGGAGTGATTAGAATTTAGAAAAAAAATGTGAAGCATTTGGTGGTAGATGGGAATGCAGAGAAGGCTGTAGAGATAACGTCCTTATGCAGATGAGAATGCAAACCCAAGTTATGAGTGTCTTTTAAAAATCGATTTGGGAGGGGTCAGTCATCATTTTTAAACTTGTTTATTTGTGGGTGTGACATGTACAGATGTCACCTGCTATGGTATTCATGTGGAGGTCAAAGGATAATTTAACTGTTGGTTTTTTTCTTCTTCCACCATGTGGCTAAAGTAAATCAAACTCAGGTTGCTAGGCTTGACAGCAAACACCTTTACCTGCTGAGCCATCTCCCAGGCCCATTATAAATGTCTTCGTGGCTGGACAGAAATGTGATTGCATGATGTAAGTGCCACAGCGCTGTAATCCTTCAAAGCCCAGCCCCTCGGGAGCCCAGAAAGCAGCCCAGTATTGTTCCTTCTGCTCTGCAGCAGAGCAGGTGAGACTAAACATCAACATTTCGGGAACAACTCTTGAATTTTGGTATATCTATGCATTTACTAGAAAATAAATGTGTGTGCAGAAAGAGAAATTGGCTAGACTCTTCTGACACTGACACTTATGAATTGCATGCATTTGTCCCTTGGGAAGTTGTATTGTTTCAAAATTAAAAGCTTCACTCATGTTTATGAAGTCATCTCTTGTCATCAAGTGATGACTACTTTTGTTTATAAATTAATTCAAATTGATTTTACAGATAAACGAGACTCTCTAAACTCTCGTTCTGTGTCCAATAAGTTTCTCTCACTTAACAGAATGTTTTTTTTTTTCTGTCATGAAAAGAATGAAAGAGTTATCAGTTCACTTGTATTACCTCAACAAGTTGCTTGACTAGGTAAATTGTTTAATACTGATTAGAATGCTAGAAGATTTGATTTTCCCCTAATTCTCTAAATAAATTGCCTAAGGAAAAGTGAAATCACACACACACACACACACACACACACACACACACACACTCACACACACACACACACACACACACACACACAAAAAAAAAAAAAAAACCTAGTTAAATAAGTTTTATTTTCTGTAAACTTTAGGTTCTATCTTACAGAACTATCTGACTTTAAAAAATTAATTAATTAATTTTAAGCCACTAAGTCTAACGAATACTGTCTATATATACATGAATGTTGTGGAATATTACTTTAACTATGTAAAGATGTGTTACATTTTTTACGCTGCATTTATTTAATGATGAGAAGATGTGTTGCTTTGCCTGCCTAAGGCACCTGATTGGTCTAATAAAAACCTGAATGGAAATAGCTAGCTAGTAGATAGATAGGCAGGGCTGAAAGGGCAGAGAGAATAAGTAGGAGGAGGAGTCTTGGCTTCCATTACTTGCATTATTACATTATTAAGACTCTACCTCATTTTCATATCTAAGCATATATTTCCAATTTTATGCAATGTTCCATTTATCAATCCAATATCCTCTTAAGTATCCTTGAGAGGAAGAGCTTTCTAGTGGCCTTATGTAAATAGTGCAGTTCTGCTTTACATTAGTCTTTTTCCTCCAGCTACCACCATCTATAAACTTCCCAGATAACGTGTACTGCCTGATTTTTGTCTCTAATCATCTTCTCATGGGGTAATTCATAGGTGAAGAGCAAAAAGAAATTTTACCATCTTTCTATCTTTTCAGAATATGTTATATTTGTACATGTAGGAAACATGTAGCTGTTCTGGGTTTATTCCATTATAGCTCATGGCCTCTCACCAGAGCAGAGGTCTATACCACATCAACTGTGGTCCACACACACACATCTGTGGGTCAGTACATTATTCTTTAGGTCAATCATTGTTGATTCTATGTTCTTGTAAATAATCAGTATGAGTATTCTCATCAAACCACATTTTGATCATTTTGCTCATGTGATGCAGTGATCATGTCTTGCCCAACTCTCTGTGAGGACTGTGACAGTCTTCTCAGCTGTTTCTTCATGGAGGAATCTTGGGAATGCGATTAATAGGAGACTTCTGGTTTGAGTTCTCTTGGGAACTGACTTAATCACAAGAATAACTGTGTCTATGGTCACTCTCTTGCTGTGGGATGTTCTGTATGTCCTGTGGGAGCCTGTTCTCAGGTTCCTTGTGGCTATACCCAGCAGGTCCGCATAGAGGATGATTAGGACCACGGGCCTAAGTGCAGGTGTCTGAGATGGTCTGCACTTAGCTGTGCTGTGGGATGGTCTGTATGTCAAGTTGCTCTGATTGATCAATAAATAAAACACTGATTGGCCTGTGGCAAGGCAGGAAGTATAGGCGGGACTAACAGAGAGGAAAAAAGAAAGAACAGGAAGGCAGAAGAAGTCACCACCAGCCGCCACCCTAACAAGCAGCATGTGAAGATGCCGGTAAGCCACGAGCCCCGTGGCAGGGTATAGATTAATTTAAGCTATAAGAAAAGTAAGCAAGAATCCTGCCACAGCCACACAGTTTGTAACCAATATAAGTCTCTGTGTTTACTTGGTTGGATCTGAGCGGCTGTGGTACTGGCGGGTGACAAAGAATTGTCCTGACTGTGGGCAAGGCAGGAAAACTAGCTACACTCTTTTTTTCTAAGACATGCCATATTCAATGACTGATACCTATAGGGTGAGAAAGACCTAGCTATGTTGATACACCTTGGTACAACAATTCAGGAGCAACAGCATAGCTCCAGAGTTTCCTATGTGTCAGTTCAATCTCAAACGTGGCTTTCATGGTGACTTTATTCTCCCTATCTCATTGACACTTCCACATCTTCCTTGGACATCCCTAAAGACATTGGCTAAAAAAAATAACATGATGTACTTTAGGCTCTACCACAAGTTTACTTGAAGGAACTGGCTGAGAAATGGTGACTATTTTAGTCAGGGTTACTATTACTGTGATAAAAATACAGAACCAAGAACACATTGGGGAGGAAAGCATTTATTCAGCTTGTACTTGGCTTACACCACACTATACAATCTCATTAAATGAAGGTATAGCAGGTACTCAAACAGAGCAGCAACCTGGAGACAGCAGCAGAGGCAGAAGGCATGGAGGAGTGTTGCTTACTGGCTTGCTCTCATTGCTGATTCAGTTTACCTTCTTAAAGAACCCAAAACCAAAAGTCCAGTGTTGGTCTCGCCCAAAACAGGCTGAGACTTCCTATATCAATCCATAAGAAAATGTCCTACAAGCTTGCCTACCACTTGCTCTTATGGATGTAATTTTTTTTATTGGAGTTTCCTCTTATCTGATAACTCTAGCTGGTGTCAAGTTGATATAAAACTAGCCAGCTCAGTGACTCAGCTGAAATCCTGCAGGGTATTTCAACAGTGTGAATGTGTGAAGGTAGTGAAATTGCATTGCCTATATCTGGCCCCAAATGGCTGGGCCATATCTCCTTTTTAACTTTTCTGCTGTATGTAAGCTGGAAGTCAGATTTCAAAATTCCCATAGATGCTCTAGATAACTTAGTGCTGTGGGTTTACTACATGTATTGGGAAGAATATATTTAAAGCTTTGAGTCCAGCTTGTGTTACACATGGATATTGACTCACATAAGCATTTGGTAAATGACGCATGATTATTTTGTGATTACTGTTAGTGCTACTTTTGTAGGAATATAGAGATGACATTAAAATATAGGGATGGCATAATCTTTTTATGTAACTTTAACTTGAGCTAAAAACTTAGATTAATATGTGGCATTTCCAATAGGAAAGTGTGAGCTTCGTAAATAATTTTTAATATGTTTGTTTGATATATTTATAACTTTTAGATTTAAATTAGAAACAAACTGATACATTGTGAATTTTAGAGTCGTATTTCCTGGGAATAAGATTAAAGCATTTATGTGAAACTATTTTAAAATTATTCAAAAATTATAAACATATAAGGAAACATCATGTTCACTTTCTTTATTATTGTCCCTTTGTAAAATTTGTAGAAGGGAATCATATTGTTCCGGGGTCAAAGATCTTCTTGTTTTGAGCTATTGCTGAATTTTCCAGGTTATTTACTTACCATGAAGTAGCCAAATGTAATAGTCACTCATTTGTGAATTCAGTAATTAGTTATGAATAGTTGGATACTATTAAATTTAAAATAGCAATTTGTGCAATTCTAATAAGTAAAGCTGTTAACTTTTTCACTAGTCAATGAAACTGATATAGTTGAGGAAAAATAAATGATAGATGATTGATAGATAATAAATAGATGACATATAGGTGATTTAAAAGAAAATAACTATGTAAATTATATAAAGTATATAACAAATATATAGATAGGTGATAGAGTATCTATAAGTGATATACATAGATGATTGATAAATATATATAATAATGATTGTTATGTAGATGATGGATACACAGATACCTCCATATATAAATGAAGTGTGTGTGTGTGTGTGTGTGTGTGTGTGTGTGTTTGTGGATCCCCAGGATTCACACACATGTGCACAGAAATTTTATGGTTCTGTGCACCTGATACCCTATGTTGTAGTGGGTAGCCATTCCAGCTTGGGTCTGGAAGTTCCAACCCCCATTGAGACTCTGGCAACTGTCACGCCTATGAGGCGGGGCGAGGGGAGGCGCCTGGGGACCCGAGAGCTGGATGGGCCAGCGCTCTCTCTGGGCGCTCGCTCGGTGCCAGAACACTGACCGGTGGAGATTGACTGTGCAGAGCTCCAGAGAACACCGCTGGACTGTGTTACACCTTCCCCAGACCCTGCGACCTACCCATTACTTAATTTGTGAGTTACGCCATTAAATAAATATCCTTTTAACTACGTGGAGTGGCCAAAATAATTTCTCCAATATCTGGCGCCCAACGTGGGGCAAACTCCAAAGGCCTGGGCGGCTCCCGCCTCCCCTCACAGTGTTTTGGTTATGTCTGTATGATAACACAACAAACAAAAACACAATAACTCTTTAATTCTTAGATCAAGTCAAGTCCTGGAGCCAAACATCCCAGGAAACCAAGGAAATAAGATCAAGATCACAAGATCTAAGTCACAGAGCATGATAGTGATGACTTTCAACTTATAAAAAATTTCTCAGGATATCTGGTGCATATTAGAGAAGAAAAGGAAAGAGTAACTTTATACTATAATCTCAAAAATTAAGTAATATAAAAGCATTAGTATGGAAAACATTTGTATGAAAAATCTCAAATATTTGTAGTGAACAAAATGCAGAATGATTTGATATCCTACAATTTTCCCTCAGTTTCAATGTTATTAATTCCAAATAATCAAAGTACAGAGGAAAGTTTAGAAATCACCTTTTCCCCAGATATTGCAAGCCTTTATGTGGGGCAGGCTTATTACATATATACATATGTATTCTGTCTATATTTTAATCTGTTGGCAAGGGAAGATTTTTCTCATCTTGTCAACTTTGGCTCTAGCACAGTTTAGAAGCATGATCTCCAGAGATGAATATAATAAACCAGAGAGAACAAAACTGTGATTAAGATAAGAGCTACTGCAGTTCAAGCCCTGGGCTTCTATTCCTATTACTTACACACAGTGTATTTTCTGCGTTTCAATTTTCCACTGTTGATTGGTGTTGTCTATATCCTCAGGACTATTACAATGTAATAAAAAACAATTTGGATATATATATATATATATATATATATATATATATATATATATATATAATTTTAAAGCCTCCAGAGGCAAAAGAAATGGCTTGGTCTGTTAAACGCTTCTCATATAAGCATTAGGATATGATTTGGAATCTAGTACCAATGTTAGATTCTATGATATGTAGATATGTACACACACACACACACACACACACATGAGAGAGAGAGAGAGAGAAAAATTTACTAAAATTTCTTTTGAAGAGCCGAAGCCTGGTAAAACAAAAGTCTTATAAGTCATGTTAGAAAATAAAACTTAGAGGACCAGGAGCTGTTTACCTAGACTGAAAGTATAGTTTATAGACTGGGAAAGTAGTTGAAACATTTAAAACAACTTTCACATTTAGATACTAATTTTAATATCAGCTTGGTTTATAAAATGCTTTTCTGAGTACTACAAATGATGGGCAGTACTGAAAATATATGAAGATAAGCATGCATCTACTCATTTGACTGTGTTAATGCCCTTTAAGTTATTTGAGTTCATTTCCTTGTGGTTTGCATATTTGTGGCAGTTGCTTTCAAAGGCTCAGTTTCTAAATTATTTTTCAGCTTTAAGAGGGCTCAGGAAATGTCTCACTAAATCAAATTCTTCCCATGTAAGCATTAGGACCTGATTTGGCATGTAGACCCATGTGAGAAGCTGGGTGTTCTGATGCAAGGAGACACAGTGTTACATGCCTATAACTGTAGTCATTGGGAGGTCAAAACATGTGTGAAGCTCTCTGGACAGCTAGTCTTGGTGAACTGGTGATCCTCAGGTTCAGCGAGAGACCTTGTGTTATGAAGAAATAAGATGGAGAGAGAGCAGAAGAGAAAAAGCATCTACTTTTGGCTTTTAACACACACACACACACACACACACACACACACACACACACACACACACAGATCCAGGAAACTGAAGTCACATGTGCACACACTCATACCCCCACCACACCAAGCTCTCAAAGGTGATGTTGTAAGAGAATTTCAATCATATTCCTAGCACCCGACTTTCTCACTACCAGTTCTTCCTTGAAAATTTTCAGAAACATTGGACATCACTTTTTTTCAGGAAATAGACCAAATTAACTTAAGAAGAATTAAAATGCTTAAGCAAGCAAATTACCCTCATTTTCTTACATTTGCGATCCCATGCCTAGATTTTTGAGATTTTAAAATGGGCTGGTGTTGGAGAATTAGAAGTCATTATCATCAGTATTACTGTTTTCTTCATGGTATTCTTTTGAGTTGTGGTCTCTCTCTTTCTACACATGTGGCACTGTCTCTGGTGATACTGATTTCTAAATGAAGAACGTAAGTGATTGTGTGATTATTGCCCTGAGTCTTTACGTCAATAGTTTGTAATTAGGACATAGACTGTTTCTAGACAACTGTGGACTATGGTTATGATGAGAGAAGGACATAAGTGTGATGGACAGTGTTTGATAGGAAGCTGGCTTGTCTAAAGAGAAGGAAATGCTGACCTAATCCAGTTTTTGAATTTTACATAGGACTCCTTTTCAGGTCTCTTGAATTGAAAATGGAAATGCACCCTTTGTGTTATATCAGACAGCATACTCGATATTTACTTCTGTTAGTGCTGAGTTGGCCCGTCTCTGTCTCAGCTATTTGCAAAGCTGCCAACACTAGCTTAACTTCATTTCTAAACAAATAAAACGCAACGAAGACATAATTTAACCCAAATGCTTACTGTGGCCATTGGCTATGCTCAATAACTCAAAGCCTATTTCCTGTGAAGCTGCTATATTTACTATAAGGCTGGTTAAGTTCTGACAGATGTTTTCGAGAATGTAGATGAACCTGGGTAGAGCAGTGCCAGGTTCTCACTCATTGCTTATTGTTTATTCTATGTTGAATTTGTCTTCTCTTTGCCAAATCTCCATTGTATTTCAGATTCTTTCACGTCTTTCTTCTACCCACTTGCCTGCTGTTCTGCCTTGTCTTAAAATTTCTAGTTATATGAAGTGGGGAGATTTTTCAATTATTACCATGCTTTTCATACAAGCATGAGGTCCTGAGTTTGATGCAAAATCCATGCCAAATCACTGGGCATGGTGGCGCAGTTTATAACCCTTGTGCTAGGAAGACAGAGACAGATATGTCCTGGAATGGATGAATAAAAAGCTTATCCTATGCAATGTGTTTCAGGACAGTGAATGACTCTGTCTCAAGAAGTAGATTGATGGTACTTGAGTTAGGACTCCTGAAATTGTCTTCTGAGCACTCTCTCTCTCTCTCTCTCTCTCTCTCTCTCTCTCTATATATATATATATATATATATATATATGTGTGTGTGTGTATATATGGTAGACATAAATTTGTGTATATATATATACACACAAATTTATGTCTACCTGTATAACCATGCTTGGACCCACATGACTACACACATTTTTAAATCTGAATATAGAAATGTCTGTGATTCTTAATTTTTAAAAATTTTATTATTTAATTTTTAATTAAACTTATATGTGCCTGTGTCTTTTTTTTTTTTTTTTTTTTGGTTTTTTGGTTTTTTCGAGACAGGGTTTCTCTGTGTAGCTTTGCGCCTTTCCTGGAACTCACTTGGTAGCCCAGGCTGGCCTCGAACTCACAGAGATCCGCCTGGCTCTGCCTCCCGAGTGCTGGGATTAAAGGCGTGCGCCACCACCGCCCGGCCTTTTTTTAACATATGTGTACTTGAGTGCAGGATCTGATGGAGGCCAGAAGATGTTGTCAGATTCCCCAGAGCTGGAGTCATAACAGGTGTAAGCCATCCTCTGTGAGGAATGGGAATTATCATGGGTTGTCTGCAAAAGTTGTGCATCCTCTTAACAATTGAGCTACCTCTCCAGCCTCTGCTTTGGAATTTCAATGATTTGTATATTTGCTTTACTCCTGTGACTTAACCTTCCTTAATAGTAACTTAACAGTATGATGAAGCTGGGGAGTGCGGTGGTAGAGAACGTTTTAAAGGGAATTTGCTTAGGAACACATCACCTGGGTGTGTAGCAGATGGGCGAAAAGGCTTCATGATTTGTTTCTGGAGCAAACATGATTGGCAACGTTTGAATCAACTCATTCTGAGGTATTTCTCATTTCTAACATTGTCATTTGTCAGGTGATGGCAAGGTCATTATGGAAGAAAACCTTGTGCATTTATTTGCTCATGTACAAGATATGTGGCCATATACTGAGCTTCAGTTACAGAAATCCTTCTAAATAGCATTTAAAATACTAGGTGTTTGAAAAATTCAAAGAATTTGTGGAAAGATTATAAAGCAAAACATATCCTCATGAGTAGGAGCCTCCCAAAGATGTTGACCTTAGGTTTTTCTAGAGCAATGATTCTCAACTTTTCTAATGTGGCTACCCTTTAATATAGTTCTTCATGTTGTTGTGACCCCAACCATAACATTATTTTCATTGCTGCTTCATAACACAAATTTTGCTACTATTATGAATAATAATGTGAATAACTGTCTTTTCTGATAGTTTTAGTTGATTCCTATGAAAGGGCTGTTTTTTATTCCCATTGGATCTGTGACCCACAGGTTGAGAACTGCTGCTCTAGAGGAAGTCTTTGGAGAAGCATGCATGTTACACTAGTTACTACTTATGCGACTGCCATTCAGATTCTGACCTTGATATTATAGAAGTTTGAAATATTTGGTGCACATCCTAGGTTGCTAACAATAACACTTTGAAGTTCATAAAAGGATGTAAGGGCCAATTAAAGTTTAAACAACATGGTACCAGCACAGATTTCTTGAATGCATTAAGATGTTGAACACTCAATATCTATGAAACTATGAATTAGCAGCTTATATTTATTAACAGTGATGTAATTTAGAGTTATGTGACTAAATAATTTCTAGCAAAATGCTGGCTTTGTGTGATTCTGTTTGTCATGGAAACCAGATAGGCCTGTTTTCAACCTCCTTGAGTACATCCCCTTCCCCAAATGGCTACATCATGTCACATATTCTTATGGTTCCTCATAGTTTCTTTAATGTTGTGGCTGTCAGTGACTCTCTATCCCTGACTTCAGAGCTCAGGCCTCTTACTGAAAAGAGACAAAATGGTGGGCCTTGGCACCAAACAGTTTTTATGGGGAAACTGAGTAGTACAGATGTCATATCATAAAAGGGGGCATGAACCATTACTTTTGTTTTGTTTTAACTTCAAGCTTTATCTACTACATTACATCAGGTGCTCTCTCCATGGTCATAGTGTCAGATCTTAGAAAACACATTTTGAGAAGCTGAAGCCCAAGAAAACTAAAGAAGAGTCCAGCAGAAAAGTGATTTCTATTGGGAAAACCTATTTTCAAAGGCACATGGAAACATCAAATGGTGTAAAAAGTAAAAAGATTAAATAAAAAACATAAACTTCAGTACATGTTTTCAGCAAAAATATGTTAATACAATTCTCATTTCTAATCAGCGAATTATTCCTTTTGACTATCAACAAGAGGTTGAGGAGGCCTTATATGATTTTCATGATGAAATTTCTTGGTATCACTGAAAAATTATTGTTTATTTTGACTGAGTCAATCACAAACATAAAAGCCCAGATACATCAAGGGGATACAACTTAGTATTTAATTTGAATGCACATCTTGATATAGACCTGTTACTTTCAGAACTTCTTTCGTGGTTATTATATAACTCTATACTGAGAAACAAGTCCCCAGGTGAAAAAAAGCCTAAAGACCTAACTACTTGCTTAGAAATGGAATCGATTATGTGCTTGAACTCTTTGATTTCTGTTTTAATTTCTCTCCTACTTAGCATCAGGTGTCAACTTGACACATCTTTGAATCACCCAAGGAATTCTCAGTTGAGGGATTGTCCACATCAAAGTGACCTATTATCTTGTTTATGAGAGATTATTTTGACTGATGACTGATGTAGATGGGACCAGCCCACTGTGGGTAGCACCCTTCATAAGCAAACGGGTCTAGGCTGTAGAAGAAAGCTCGCTGCACCTAAGTGAATGGAACAGCCAGAGAGCAAGCCAATGGCATTTAAACTGAGAGAATAAAATAATTACTTGTCAAATATAAAACCCTTGTGCACTTGGTGAGCTTGTTAGTATGTTTGAATGGAGATAAAAAGTGGTGAAAAGAGAAGAAAGGCATATTTGTGAATAAAAGGAGTAGAGAAACTTTCCAAAAGCCAGTAGAAAAACAGAGAATAAATTTCAAGACCTTTCACAAATCCTAGGATATGTATGATAGAATTTGTAGCTGCCCTGAGAAAAGCAGAAAAAAAATGATGGGTAAATATCCTTGGACTCAAATTAACACAGGCCTCTTTGGGCAAAGCCAAGGGTTGAAACACCTTGCAGAAAGTTAGTGTCTCATTTTTGTTTTCTCATCCTGAAAGCCCTTGTGTACTTAGCTCATCCATTTCTAGATGTCATTGAATCTACTCCCCAAGGAACCCCATTAACAGTACCAGGTCCTTCCAGCAATGAGCAGAAGAGATCCCTTGTCATTTCACATTTCTCTCCACACCTACATTTCTCTTGCAGGATAAGAGAAATCTATATAAAGTAAGTTTCTAAAATTGATTTCCTATGAAGGGGATCTATCTTTCTTACTTAAATAGCCTTTCTTATAATGGATTCACCATTTTACTGGCCTTAAGAATACCTCATGCAGAAATTCTTTCCCTTTAGTACACAGGAGAAAAGGAGCCCTAGAGAGACAAGAGAAAGAAACAATATGACACTGTTTCTCTACTTCTCCTTATTTTAGACCTAATAGTCCCAATTTGAAACTTTTACATCTTTTTATTTATATACTAATCCTTGTTGAGGATACTTGAATATGATATTGGTTTTCTTTCCAATTTACATTTTATCTTCTAGAATGCTGTTTAAGAATATCTTCATTGAGTATGTCATTGTCAACAGATATGAAATAAACAACAACTAAGGCAAGTTAGCTTTAACATAAAAGCATAGAATTTCTTGAAAAAGCCTGAAAGGGGATAAACAACTAAGAATTTCATTAATCAATTCAGTTGAGACTAACACAGCTATTTTAGTTCTTTATTTCAGACAATTCATCCATTTCTTTTTACCTAAGATAGACATAGTGCATCTAGGTATATAATCATAAAATATATTTGCATGTGTGTATCTAAATGTAATATAATATGCACATGGCACATGTTATATTCCTGCATACATACACACACACACACTATATATATATATATATATATATATATATATATATATATATATATATATATCCACAGATATGCATAATATATAATCATTTATATATTTGAATGATATGATGATTTAGGGTTCTATCAGTAACTTCAAATGACATTTCTTTTATACAGAATTTCTCAAATCATTTAAATGAAAAAAAAAAGATGTTCTAACTTTGAGTCTTGAGCTCAAATATCTCCATATCTCTTTAACATCACTCATAGTCGCATATATGCACAGAATGTGTGTAATTTCATTCTCTTTGCTGTTTGTGCAAAAATGAAATAAGAGAAAAGGAGACTCTAAAAATTGAAGAATTCCTTAGTGTGGAACAGTAAATCTTTATTCATTTCTTTTGCGTCAACAACCTCACATTTATAAATGGAGGTATGGCTCAGTTTTGACTGGAAAGGGTGGATAACCAGATGCAAAACACAGGTACTCAAATTCTTGCCTGTCTTCACAGTCTCCAACAACAGTGGAGAGAGCAGCCTTTGGGAATGGCTGTAGTTTTTTTTTTCTTCTGCCTTTAAAGGATATCTTTCTGTAATATTATCTTCTTTGATGCTTAACAAATATATACAAGAAGTGTTTATCTACTCTTTAAACCATATTCTAGAACTGAGAACAAGTGTTTCACAGAAGACATGTAAAATATGTTTTTTGTTGTTGTTGACAAAGAAAAACTCTTTGATAGGGAAAATAAAAGTGTGCAGAATTCCTGCTGCTGAAGGCTGGAGGGACGGCTCAGTACTTAAGAGCACGTATGCTCTTTTAGTATGCCAGAGTTCAGCACAATGGTCAGGAGACTGGCAATTGTCTGTAACTGCAGTTCGAAGTAACCCAACACCCCTTTTAGGTTCTTTTGTTCATATGCACACAGACACACATGCATACAAATAGTTAAAATATAAAAACTGCTACAGATAATGGTAATCAATCAATTTATAAGCACATTCTGGTGTGTTCTATTCACAGTGGTCCTGATAATCATTTCTGAAGCACTAGTATCGGTTTCTTAACTCAGCTGGAATAATGATTTGTATTATGAGTACTGTGGAAGAAAATCAGGAAAATAAAGAGTAAGTGCAGAGGACTGTTGCTGACAGCACACATATCTTACCCATCCCAATTCAGAAAACCCCCAGAGCTGCATATCCCTGCTGATTTCCATTTCCCTAGAAGCATTCTTCACCCTTGCTTGGATATTTGATTCAGTCTTTAGTCTAGTTCTCAGATACAGGAATACTATGATAGTAGTTGAATGACTAAGGCTTCATGTCCTCTAGTGCTAAGGCTGGTTCCAAACTAGTTAGTGGATCAGTTATTTTTCCATCAAAAATTCTGTCTCTTAGCTTCTAATATTGTCTGCATTCTCCATGGGTGGTCCCACCAACTTCCCCACAGCTTTTATGTTTACTGGATTATAAAGTGTGTGGTTTAGTCATTTCCAAGAGATGCGTTTAGATTACCTCTACTTGCTGTCAAGGCAGAGGATAAAGGGTGAAGCCTTCTGTTAGATTAGTTCTGTCACTTGAGTTTAACAGGGATTCTGGAGTACATGCCATGGAAATCAATTGTCTCTGCTACCCAATAAACATTATTGTTAGAAAGAGTACATTGAATGTGAAAGCAAAATTGCCAAGACTGTATTTTGCGTTAAGTAGCAAATTGTTTCCATTCCTTTTTTGTGGAAGATAAAGAAATTAGATAAATCCACAATGCTTTAAAAAGAATTTCTTTTAATTGAAATGTCTCTCCAATTTATAAAAAAAAAGCTTATTTTTATTTTTTATTTATGTGTATGCATATATCAAAGTGTGTGTGTGTGTGTGTGTGTGTGTGTGTGTGTCCACATGCATGCAGGTGCGCACAGAGGCCAGAATAGGCTGCTGGATCCCCTAGAGCTTGAGTTATAGGAAATTGTGAGTGGCTTCATGTGGGTACTGAGAACTGAACTCAGGACTTCTGCAAGAGCAACAAGTGCACTTGACTTCTGAGCAATCTTTTAGCCCTCCCACATTATGTCTTTAAAACTCTTATGTATTTCTATATTAAAACAATAATTATAGTCAGGAGTTATATTAGAGATTAGATTCAAGAAACTATGTTAGTAGGGATAATCTTTCTCTCTTCTTTTGTAAGTTTATGAGTGCTTGTTTGCATGTGTGCCTGTGGACCACATGTGTGCTTAGTTCTTGTGCCAGCCGCAGGAGGGAATCAGATCCTTGGGAACCGAATTTCCCAAATGTGGTAAGCTACTATGTCGATGCTGGGAACTGAACCTAGGTTCTCTGAAAGAGGTACCAGTGCTCATAAACACTGAACAACCTCTCCAGCTATGAACGTGAATATTTTCTGCCCATAAGTGTTATTAATATTGCTATTATTTATAAGGACATAGTATCCCATAAAATGCTAAAGGTTAGTGCTAGAAGAAATGTCACAACCCCTTGAGTTTTACACTTAGTTGAGGTATTTATTTATTTATGTCTATATAATACAAAACATACAGAAAATTATTCAATGAAATTTAAAAGGAATAGTAATTTTCTTCAGTTTGAGGATATTAAAAGCCATACCAAAAAAGCAAGTTAAAATATTGAGCTATGAATAATATAATCACATACAAATCCCTACTTTGGTTTTACATAAGGTAATTTTATGATATTTATTGATATTTGCTCATATTCTGTGTTGTTACTTTCATTTCTCTTCATCTGTCATTTTTTCATGCCTGGTTATGACTATGAAAATTACTTTATGCATTTAATTTTGGTAAACAAGGGAAGACACTTTTCACATATCGGAATTGCTCCTGATCCGTATGTGTCCCCAACAATTTGAATGGAGCCAGGAACTTTTAGTATCTGGTTTCATATTTCCTGACTCTTGGAATAGGTGTTTATGAAATTTGACATATCCTAATCATGTAGAAGTTTTAAGGAAGCACAAGGGATTGTGGAGCCACTCAGGGTGATAAATTAACAGAAATATTTTATTCAAAAGCAATTACTTCTTCCTCTTTACAGAATACTGAATTTTGTCCCTTAGGTTTTAGACAGGAGCTTTTATTTTCTGTCTGTCTCTCATTTATTATCAAATTGGTGAGCAAGTAGTTTCATAGAGTAGCTGAGCTTAGAGTATTGTTGTCTAATTGCCCAGGAGCCAGTTTTCTGGGTCTCACAAGCAGACTGCATGAATGATGTGTTCCAGGTTGGAGAGAGCTCACTGAGTATAGTGCTCTCTGCACCAGCATGACCTGAGTTCACATCCTTAGCATCCATGTACAAAGCTAGATGCTGTGCTACATGCCAATAACCCAGTGATTCAGGGGTGGAGACAGGTGGATGCCAGGCTCTGGCTGTCCTATTAATCTATCCAAAACAGTAATTTGCAAGTTCAGAAAGAAACTCTGGCTCATGGTGTCAGGTGGAGGGTGAGAGAAGAAGATGCATAACATGGACTTCTGGCCTCTACATTCTCAAGCACATGTGTACACATCAGCTGCCCCCTCAAGAATGGCATGTAGGTGTGTGCCATGTCAGCCATGATGGTACACACCTGTAATCCCAATGCTGTAGACACAGGAAGATAAAGAGATCAAACTCTGACTCATATACAGAGTAAGTACAAAGTCAGCCTGAGATGTGTGTAAAACTCTGCTTCAAGGAACAAAGCAACAAGAAAAGAAATATGCCTGACTAATGTGCCCCCTTTCAAATAACATATAGAAGTATTATAATTATGTTTATTCAAATATCGTGAAGTAAATATTTACATCTAGTATTTTCTAAATTGTGAAAGTATTCTCTAGTAATATACTTAAAAACAAGTTGCTCTGTTAGAGCTCTATCTGTGTGCTTCAGAAATATTTCAAGTAGTTGACATTGAGCTAAGGCTTCTAATGTCATTCCTATATCATTTTATTAATCCCCGTTAAACTCAATTTGATCATTTTACTTGATGGTATTTGCATAGTTACCTTTAATAGAACTTGAACTCTTTAATGCATCTAGCACTAATATGACCTTTATAAACCTTGTTAAATTTCCAAATTTTGCATTTAAATGGTTATAAAGCCTTATGTTCTCTACGGTATACATATGTATATATAAATCTAAGTCTCTAAAATATCACTTCCATGTTATTTTTAAATTAGAAGTATTAACATGTTCGATAATTTATGACCAATAATACAACAATTTTCAATAACTGTTATTTTTAAAATTAGACAATAGCCGAGCATGGTAGGGCACACCTTAATGCCAAAAGAGGAGAATCCTGAGCACAAGACCAAACTGGTATACGTCATGAGTTCCAGGCCAGAGCAGGCTGCAGAGTGAGGTTCTGCCTCAAAACAAATGAATAATAAATAAATAATATATACAATGAGTTTCAGTAACTTTTACTTTCCCATCACATCAGCCTCACCAGATGCATGCACAAATTCTTACATCTAAGGTTCAGACTGCAGTGGAAGCTCCCACATGGGTTAGAGCCATCACTGCCCCCTCCTCCAGCTCTCTCTCAGTACAGTAACTTAAACACCATTACAATTAGCATAAGTAAAGAGTGGAAAACTGGGTATTTGCACAGGGAAATTAAAATGAAACCAACATGCAAAGGAGAATCCAAGAGACATCATAATCCCCATTTGCATGAAATTTCTGCTGTTTTACAGAACTTTCTCAGCACAAAAATCTTAAATATTTCATTTAAAATATTTTTGTTTTGTTTTGTTCTTGGTTTTGTTTGCTTGCTTGCTTTGTTTTGTTTTGTTTTGTGGGGGCTGATTCAGGGTGGAGGGGAAGATATGGGTAAACCGAGAGATAAGTAGAATTGGGGTGCATGATGGGAAACTCCCGAAGAATTAATAAAGAAGTTAATTTTTAAAAATATTATAATAAAAATAAAATTAATTTTATTATATAAACATCATATATATTTGTAAATAATGCTGCTTCCTTCTGTGAACTCAAATATCACAGTTTTTCAAAGCAGCAGAATGACTTTTAATTATTTTATATCTTTCAATGTGAACCACAGAAATAAAGGACTTATGTTGATGACCCCCTTATCCTTTAAATTGTTGAGTTTCAATACCATTTGTCCTCTCTGGAAAGAATTTTTTAAATTTATTTTACCTCTTATTTCAAGAATTTCTGGGTTTTTTTTCCATTTAGAAATGAAGGTTTGGCACTAATACTTCCTTTTTATCTTTAAAGATATTATTTACTGTTTGTGTGTGAGTGTGTGTGTGTGTGTGTGTGTGTCTATCTGTGCACACATGTGCATGATATGTGTATGTATATGATTTGTATGTGTGTCTGTGTGTTTGTGCATACTGTGTGTGTGTAGTCTCACAAGCTACAATGTGTTTGGAGGTCAGAGAAAGATTATGTAGAGCCTGTTTTCTCCTCCCATCTTTAAGTGGTGTCTCAGGATGAGACATCGATTGCCAGAGTTTCAGAGCAAGCCCCTTTACCTGCTCAGCTATCCCCCAGGCCCCAACTATTGTTTTTTAACCTCTTATGGCATTATCTCCCAGTTTGCCAGTGGATAGAATACAAACACTGACACGCAAATCTCTTCTTTCCTTCCTCCCTCCCTCACTTCCTTCCTCTTCTTTCTTCCTTCTTTCATTTTAGGTTTGGTGTCAAATTATTTTGAAGACATGCTTCTGTACTGCTGAACTATAGATCACAGAAAAACAAATTAAATTCTATGTTTTTTTTTTCAGATAGTCAGGAAGCAAAGATGCTGATGGGAAAAGTTCTCCTCCACTGACACAAATAAAGAGAATCAGTGAAGTGAGCACAAGCTTGGGCTCTGTCACAGCTGCCAAAGGAATTTTTCCTATGCACAGGTTTTGATTTCCTACCAAGATACATATGTGCCTTATGTTTAAAAGGCACCATATTGGGGAATTTTTCAGTGGAGTTGAGTTTAAGAAAGATAGCTCAATCTGGTTTTGAAAATGAAATCTTAGTAGCATGAAATGACTTTATTGACCTAGAAAATTAGTGAAGGATTTGAAACCTTTGTTCATCTCATAATTGAATCCTTCAGAGATGATCCACTGGAACATTCTCTTACATCCCTGCACTTGTACTATGGAACACCTCTTTCTTAGTCAGTTTCAGTAACCATTCTTCTGAAAGGTGTTTCTTTGCTATTTAAGAAAGTTGTAGTTGGGAAATTTCCATCTCCACCCTTCCCTTCAAATTTCATTCAAGTTCTGGTTTAAAGTTAGCTGAAAATACCTGTGGTTTTGTTTGGTTATTTGTGTGAGTGAGCGAGCGAGTGAGAGAGCGTGCGTGCATGCGTGCTTGCGTGCGTGAGTGCCTGTGTGTGTATATGTGTTTGTGTGTGTGTGTGTGTGTGTGTGTGTGTGTGTGTGTGTGTGTGTGTGTGTGTGTGTATGTGTGTGCAGATGCCTATGAATGCCAGCAAGGGAGTCAGATTTTCTGGAGCTGGATTATTAGAGGTTAATGAACTCATACATGTAGTGACTGAGTATTTACAACCTGGAATCATCCTGGACCGTGGAGTACACATATGGAATTGTCTATAGAAATTCATACAACAAGAAGTAAAATTTATGATCTAGTTTGCTTTGTATTGTTGTCATAAAGACCATGACAAAAAGCAACTTTGGGAGGAAAGGATATATTTCAGCTTATACCTCTGAGGTCACATTCCATCTCTAAGGGAAGTCAGGGCAGGAACTCAAATAGCAACCAGGAGGTAGAAACTGAAGCAGAGACCACTGAGAAATGCCTTGCTATTGCATTACTTCCTGGCTCTCTCAGCCTGCTTTCTTATATAACCCAGATCACCTGCACAGTGGTGACATCACTCAGAGTGGTCTGGGCCCTCTCACACCAATCTTTAATCAAAAATGGCCTAGAGACTTGCCTACAGACCAGTGTGGTGGAGATATCTTCTCAAATGAGGTTCCCTCTTCCCAGATGATTCTAGCTTGTGTCAATTTTATTAAAAATGACCAGCATGAGTAAAAGGCAGAAATTCATTTCTGGGGAATGGAGATGTGTGTGTGTGTGTGTGTGTGTGTGTGTGTGTGTGTGTGTGTGTGTGTGTGTGTGAAGTATGTATTCTACAATGACAAACTTGGTTTATTTTTCATTAACAGAGGTATTTCCTAATTCTCAATACACAATGCTCTGAGATGAAGTAATTAAGTTATATTTTAATTCTTAAAGTATTCTATTTTTGAAATGACCATGTCAGATTTTAATTATTAATGTATTTTGTAAAAGAACATGTTTTTAACCATTTTTCTCTCCCATCTTCCCCACACTTGATGCCTCTGCCCCTCTGATTCTCACTTCTCTTTTCCTCTTTAATGTCCCACGAGTAATTTTGCCCACACCCACTCTTTCTAATCATCAAATTTTATTCTTTCTTAATCTTCTTTCTATTATTTTTAGGTTTTACCCACACTCATACTGGGAGAGACAGAGAAAGAAAGAGAGATACATATATGCATTATACATGATAGACTAGAATCTACAGATGAGGGAAAACACATGGTTTCAATCTTTGTGAATTTGGGTGACCTTCTTTATAGTGTGCTACCCTGATCCATCCCTTTTCCTGCAAGTGTTGTGATTCATTTTTCCTACAAGTGAATAAAGTATCATTGTATATAATATAAAATTACAGAATTGTGAGAGAAGCGAATGCATTCAGTGCTCATGTTCACAAGTTTTAAATGCTTGAGCCAAATCACATAAGGCAATGTTGTAGTGGTGGTTATAGCCTCAGATACCTCCTTTCTTACTTCCACTTAAGTCTTCTCTGGCCCCTTGACTGTATTTCAGAGCGTAAGCTATTAGTGACAGCATCTGCCCCACTGCATATGGAAGGCTAGGCATCAGGATAATGTGCTAGCCACACCTATGAGCAAAGCTATTGAGACAGGGTTTAGATTCAACTGTGATTTTAGTTGCTTTAGCTACAGGGACTCAACCAAAAAACAAAAAGAGACCTTCTGTATCCAGAGTATAAGGAGAAGAAACATACTCAGTGAGAACAAAAAAAAAAAAAAAAAAAACCTTCATAACTTTTCAAGGAAAATCCAATATATCTTTAATTATTGCAAATTGATGGTACAAAGGTACAAATGACGTGAATAGGAAACATACAGGAAAAGAAGTTTTGCAAGGTAGGGGACTGATAAGAAGGATTAAAAAGTTATATGGATCATAGTTCATGTTTTCCCATTAGTTTGGCTAATTGTCCTTGTGCTTTTTTCCAATCTTAGTCTCAGCAATTCTGGTGGATAAAAATCCTCCTCTTTCTCGCCAATTGGACTCCTGGAGCTCCACTTGGGGCCTGGCCATGGATCTCTGCATCTGCTTCCCTCAGTCATTGGATGAGATTTCTAGCCTGACAGTTAAGGTGTTTGCCCATCCTATCACCAGAGTAGGTCAGTTCAGGCTTTCTCTCCACCGTTGCCAGTAGTCTATTGAGGAGGTTTCTCTGTGGATTTCTGTGGACATCTCTAGCACTTTGCTTCTTCCTATTCTCATGTGCTCTTCATTTATCATGGTCTCTTATTCCTTGTTCTCCCTCTTTGTTCTTGATCCAGCTGGTATCTCCTGTTCCCCTAAACTCTCTTTCCCTTGACCCTGGGAGCCCCCAACTGGATCAGGCCATCTGGATAAGTGAGACGGTTGATTAGCTTGACCTGTTTGGGAGGAATCCAGGCACTGGGACCAGGACCTGTCCTCAGTGCATGAGCTGGCTGTTTGGAACCTGCGGCTTATACAAGGAAACTTGGCTCAGCCTGGGAGGAGGGGACTGGACCTGCCTAGACTGAATCTACCAGGTTGAACTCAATCCCCAGGGGAGTCTTTGCCCTGGAGGAGATGGGAATGGGGGGTGGGCTGGGGGAGAAGGTGGGGGTGTGTGGGAGGGGGGAGGACAAGGGAATTCGTGGCTGATATGTAAAATTAAATTAAATTATAAAATTAAAAAAGAAGTTATATGGAAAAATAATGTAGATATGAGGTGTAATGTAGGCACTTAAAAAAATGAAGAAACGTTCTTTTTATAACAACTTGATCAGTTGACTCACCAAAATAATGAGTTCTTCATATTTTTTAAGGTTTTAAAATGTCATTTATTTATATATTTGTATATGGTGGACTCAGTTTTCTCCTTCCACTATATGAATTTCAGGGATCAAACAAGAGTGCTCAGGCTTTGTGACAAGAGTCCTTACACACCATACCATCTCATTACCCTGGAGTGTTTTAGTTTTATATTTTAAGAAGAGAGTTGATATTCACAAATAAGTTATACATATAGAAAATTGAAGGAGAGATTGAATATCTCTTATGCTAAAAGCATGGCATGCCAAATATTTTGAACTTCCATTTTTTCTGGATTTTGATAGGTTTTCATGATACATATTCAAGGGAAGATCCCAAAGTCCAAATATGAAACACATTTATAATTCATGTGCACTATGTAGCATAGCCTACAAGTAACTCTATATAATATTTTCAATAGTTTGTACATGAAATATAATCTCAGAGTATTGAGATTTCCATGCCAGGGCTGATGGAATGAGTTCGCATGTGTGTGTACATCCTGAGTGCACAACAGAGGTCAGAAGAGGGTGTTGGATCCCCAGGAGCTGGAGCAATAGACAGTTATGTGTAGACATGTGGGTGCTGAGAACTGAACTATGGTTCTCTACAAGAGCAGTCAGTGCTCTGATCCACTGAGACAACTCTCCAGCCCTAGTAACAATATACTTAGGCAAATAGACATGGTAATTTTGTTTTGGAGAAATAGTATCACTATACTCTTTACTGATCTTTCAGTGATGTTTGGTTTCATTTGGTTTTGCCTAACAAGGAGAGATGTTGCAGAAATCTATTAATTTCTAGCAGGGACATCATTTGCCAAAATCTTTGACCTTGTATAATCAAACCAAGCCAGTGTGATAAGAAGAGAGATTTTCCTAAAGAGAGAGAATTTCCCTCTATTCTAGACTGAATTTCTAAATTCAGTGAATGTAAGAAATGGTAATTTACTTGTGAACTGATGTCTAGAATATGACTGTCAGCAGCTTTCAGTTCTCCACAGTGACATGTGAATTTTGCAGATGGAAAGCCAAGTTCTTCTAATGGGTTGGAATTGCTTTTCCTTAAACAGCACGCAAATAAACACAGACAATTTACTAGAAATCTTCAAGCAGAAATTTGCTCTAGCACTTACAGCGAACTATGTTCCATGAATGATTTCAGAGTGCTTGAATAAATTAAGTTTTTTTTGTGATATTGAAAACACCAGATTTTGCACACACATTTCACATTTGTATGTGCAAACACTATGAATTTCTCACATGATTTAGTTTGGATAAACTGTACACATTTTAGTAACAATTTAATTAAAAAGATAACTTCTGGCTAGGAATTGTTTATGTATTTGGTCATTGAGGAAAATAAAATATTTTATTAACTTAGTGATCCTGTATGGATCAGATGCTTTGAGTAAAATACGGAAGAAAAAAGATAATGAGGAAAATTATGAGCTGTACTATGAGTGTAATGTATTGCCTTAATTCTAGAAAATAAAGGTGTCTATATTATCAGGATCATATTTAAATCTTGATAATATATTTAATGATATAAATAGTGATATTTAAGTACCTTTATCATTTTTAATGGAACAAAGTAACATCTTTCGTTTTTTGTCTTCCACTGATTCATTTAAATATTTATGTTTCTAAGGATTTTGATCATACATTTTTTTTTTGTTTTGTTTTGTTTTGTTTTGTTTTTGTTTTTCGGAGACAGGGTTTCTCTTGTGTAGCTTTGCGCCTTTCCTGGAACTCACTTGGTAGCCCAGGCTGGCCTTGAACTCACAGAGATCCGCCTGCCTCTGCCTCCCGAGTGCTGGGATTAAAGGCGTGCGCCACCACCGCCCGGCCTGATCATACATTTTTTCATTTTAATATTTTTGCTTTTTAGTGTAGATGCACACATGTGATAGTGTGTGTGGAGGTCAAAGTAGAACTTTCTAAAACATTTTCTCTGTCCAATATTACACAATTAAAGTTACTGTCTTGGTATCAAATGCCTTTACCCACTAAGCCATCTCATTTGCCAATTTCTTATTTTTAATAATTAAAACTATACAAACATTGAAAGCATACTTCATAGTAACCATAGAATTAGATCCATAGAAAGTAAAATTGTAGCTGGGGAGATGTTTCAGTGTATAAAGCACATGCAGCACAGCATCAGGACCTGAGGTCAGATATCCAGCACCTATACAAAACACTGAGCATGGCCACAAACACCTATAATCTCATTAATTGGGAGGCAAGGACAGAAGGATTTCTGAGTGATGCTGGCAGCCTGCATCACTTTCAGAGCTTGCCTTTAGGAAATAAGGCAGAGAATGAGAGAGGCCATCACATACCCTTCTGTAGGCTTTTCACATACAGGTACCTGCCTACATATGTGCACACATGTATATACCTCAAATACACACACACACACACACACACACACACACACACACAGAGAGAGAGAGAGAGAGAGAGAGAGAGAGAGAGAGAGAGAGAGAGAGACAGACAGACAGACAGACAGACAGACAGACAAAGAGTCAACTCAATCTCCATCAACTGATAAATGACAACTATTAAACCATGCAATGATGTTAATTTAATGAACAATGGATATCTGCTGGGACATGAGTGAAGCTTAAGTTTATGTCTCCCAGTGAAGGAAGCCAGGAATAAGGGACAGATATTGTAAATCACACTCACATAGCTAATCAGAGAAGGCAAGTCTATGATTTTACTGTGTATGTGAGTGTGTACCTGTGTGCACCTGTGGACTGCAGGTTTAGGGGGGCTCTCTTAAGGGTGATGAAAACCTTCTAAGAGTAATTTTAGAAGCAACTGCATGTCTTGGTATATTGACTAAAATACTGTGTTATATACTAATTACTTCAAATGTGAAAACCACCTAATATGTAAAAACAGTGATAGGTTTTAAAAGAGATGCTATTGGATTATATAGGGCAACAGAAAGTCTGTACATCATGGTCAGAATGGAAAAAAAATCCTCATAAAGAAAAATCTTACTTTGCTTTGAGCAACTTCAAAATGCTCCTGAAAATCACAGCACAAGTTATGAGTTAGCTATCCCTAAATGGCAATGTTTACACACAGAGAATAATTATGCATTCAACAAATCTTTAATTTCTTTTATATATGGTACTATGATATAGTATTTACTTTAAATTTGAATTGCTTTTTCTATTTCTGCTACAAGTAATATTACAGAATGAATAAATCCAGTGCTCTAGGTAGAGTGAGCCACAGACACAATTTGAATTTCCTCTATACAGTACCCTGCATAATTACCAAGTTACAAAACTCTGACTAAACACATTGTATTTCTAGAGTCTCATTATATTGCCAGCAGGAATTTTATTTTACTCTCTTTAAAGCTGTTCAGGTTCTATGTCGTGGACTTCTGTGTACTAAGCACCAACCCCACTTTCACTGTACCTCTTAGAAATCACTCATGAAAAGTTGATTATTCCTCATTCCTCTAAGAATTTCTATGTTTCTAAACCCTTCACAGGACATTATCTTCCATCATTCCTCTAAATCAATTATAATTTTATAGCTGTGAAAATCTACTAAAGATTTGTTACAGTAAGAACCATGTCAATGAGGACAGGCTTTTCATTTCATTCGGGGATTTTTGGAGTGATATATTTATAGTCATATTAATTTGCAGAGCAATTTTTAGTGAATATGGATATGTTACATGTATAGTCACCATTTGACTCTGGGGAAATTAGTATCTGAATTTATTGATCACTGATTGGAGAAAATAAGTGGACATGAGCCACTTCTACTTAGAAGGAAAACGGGAACAGATAAAAGTGAGCCTTGGTGCCGGGCGGTGGTGGCGCACGCCTTTAATCCCAGCACTCGGGAGGCAGAGCCAGGTGGATCTCTGTAAGTTCGAGGCCAGCCTGGGCTACCAAGTGAGTCCCAGGAAGGGCGCAAAGCTACACAGAGAAACCCTGTCTCGAAAAACCAAAAAAAAAAAAAAAAAAGTGAGCCTTGGTAACTCTTGAAGGTAAGATTTAGTAAATGTTTGTGCAGTTATGCTGCAGACGCCTGCGTATATTATCATACGGTGAGATTAATAAGAGTGCACCTGCTTACCCTAGAAACAGCCATGCATTCCCATGGTCTGTTACCTCTTCTCCATCCTGCTGTTTCCCACATTTTCCTAGTTCAACACAGAGATGACAAGTACTTCAATATGAAGAATTCTCTTCAGTTCTTTGACTCATAAAGTGATAGAATGGCTACTACACTTTTGTGCGTGAATTCCTTATCTTCTGACTGTCAAAAAACAGATGCTACATTTACACTCAAATGTAGCACTTATTTTTATAACTTTTTAAATTACAAAAATGAAATTATAGTGTGGAAACATTCCAAAAAATATTTTCAAGCAGAATAGTTAATTTAAAAGTATTCTGAAATACCCTAGCAAAACAACCTAATCTTTTTTTAATTTTTTTTAAAAATTTTTATTATTAAGAAATTTTCTATCCATTTTACATACCAACCACAGATCCCCCTCTCCTTCCTCCTCCCACCCCCTAGCCTTCCTCCTCAGCCCACACCCTATTCCCACCTCCCCCAAGGCAAGGTCTCCCATGGGGTGTCAGCAAAGCCTGGTATATACAGTTGAGGCAGATCCAAGCCCCACCCCCCTGCACCAAGGCTGCCCAAGGTGTCCCACCATAGGCACTGGGCTCCAAAAAAAATCAGTTCATGTGCCAAGGATGGGTCCCGATCCTACTGCCTGGGGGACCCCTAAACAGTTCAAGCTAAACAACTGTCTCACCTATCCAGAGGGCCTAGTCCAGTACCATGGGAGATCCACAGCTATTGGTCCACAGTTCATGAGTTTCCAACTAGTTTGGCTGACAGTCTTTTTACATTTCCCCATCATGATCTCGATGTACCTTGCCCATAGAATCCCTCCTTTCTCTCATCCATAGGACTCCTAGAGCTCTGCCTGGCTCCTGGTTGCGGATCTCTGCATCTGCTTCCATCAGTTACTGGATGAAGGCTCTATGATGACAGTTAGGGTATTCATCAATCTGATTACCAGGGTAGGCCAGTTCAGACACGCTCTCAACTATTGCTAGTAGTCTAAGGTGGGGTCATCCTTGTTGATTCCCGGGAACTTCCCTATCACCCTGTTTCTCCCGATTCCCATGATGTCTTCATTTATTATGGTATCTCTTTCTACATGAGCAAACTTGGGGTGGGGGGCAATGGAGGATAAGGGAATGGGAGATTTGAGTTGGAACAGGGACAGAGTGTGAGAGCAAGGAACAACCTAGTCTTTATGACTGTGCCTCTAGTAATATTCTAATAAATTGTATTCATGCAACATATACTTGTGGGCTGGTTTGAAAATGTAAAACTAAAACATTGCTACCTGTCAATGCCTTTGGAAGATGTCTCCCTATAATTTCATGGATTTTTGTCATGGTATACCAGGCTACATTTTACAATGTTTTTCTTGAAGTGGCTATGTATTTTTCATTTCAAAGTATTTTTATTAATATTTAACTCACTTTTATGTGTGTCTATGTACAGACTCTGGAAGATACTGGCACTTATTTTCAACATGGACCTTGAATTGTGGAGTTCTTTCAGAAATTAAAAGGAGCTGGGCGGTGGTGGTCACCCCTTTAATCCCAGGACTCAGGAGGCAGAGCCAGGTGGATCTCTGTGAGTTTGAGGCCAACCAGGTCTACAGAGCGAGATCCAGGACAGGCACCAAAATTACACAGAGAAACCCTGTCTCATAAAACCAAAAAAGGAAACAAAAAAGAAATTAAAAGGATCCATAAATAGGCTTTCAGAACTCACTTTTAGTTATAGGACTGGAGAGATGATGTGTTGGAGATTCCTTGCTCGTGGCAAGAACCTAGGTCACTTGGCTCAAGAACACCAACTCCAGCTCCCAGGGTTACAAAACTGTCTTCTGATCCCTACAGGCACTTGCTAAAGACAGTAACAGATTTTCAGTTGATTACCTTTTGAATTGTATAAAGCACTGCCAGTGGTGTCAAGGTTTTGCAACAATCACGTTTCCAGGAGAATTTTGATTCCTCTACATCTTCCTTTTCATCTTTTGACCCATTTTTTTTTATTCCATCAACTTTCCTTTGCTAATACTGAACACACATGAGTTATATTTCATCTCTTTCATCTTCTGTTATTCTCAGCTGTGTCCTCCTCAATTTCTTGATTATTAGATTATTCCTGCCACTTTCTCCTGATTCAGTCTCTTCACAGTTTCCCTTAATCCTCCTTTCACCTAATTCCTCTTCTTGGTTGTTTTAAAACTAAGCCTAGGATGTAAGCGGGTTAATTAACTTTGTTTATTTTTGAAATGTAAATATCTGCAGAGTCATGAAGTGTTTCTGAGGAAAATGTCACCCAATCCAGCATTTGTATGAAATTTCACTCTATAATTCCTGAAACAATTTGTAATTGCACATTCTATTGATTTTCAGAATACTTTACATATCCAGTGGTGTTTTAGTTTCTCCTTCTTTGTAATCACTATTGCCATAGAATGTGAGCTGTTGGTGTTTTTATTTTAAAGCATATTGAAGTTCTATTTTTACCAAATATAGGAAAAAAGCATGCAAGTAGATTTAAAATATATATCCTCCTTTTTACCATATATAGGAATTTAGTGTACTGCCTCAGTATATGTTTATTAACACCTACACATAGTTTAATTGAGTACATTTTTGTGATACATAAATGCACTGATGTTTGTTCTTTTTTATTGTGTCAAGGATGAAAATTTGCTGAACATGATTGCCTTTTAAAAATTGTTATATTTACTTTTGTATTTCCTACTTTAAATGCTGGTTCTGTAGAATTTGGATACTGTTTGCTTTTTTCACATTTTACTAACTAAAAAAAAAAAAAACCCTAAAATTATACATCTTAACAGGGGGCTGTAACAGGAATCTTAGAGAGTCTTATTAATAAAATCAAATCCAGGGCCAGTTATTGGAATGAATGCTGGATGGTCAGAGAAACAGAACAAGCCACAGCTAACCTCAACTGACCAACTTCTCAGCTGGTCTTGTTTCCTCAGACTGGAAGCCTCTGTGTCCTCATATCCGAATGACTCTCAACTGAACTGTTGCTCAAAAGCCTGAAGCTTAACCAGCTAAAAGCTTAACTAGCCAAATGCCTCTAGTTTCTGGTCCTCATGCCTTATATACCTTTCTGCTTTCTACCACCACTCCCTGGGATTAAAGGCTCGCTTTCTGGGATTAAAGGAGTGTGTCACCATGCCTGGCTGTTTCCAATGTGGCCTTGAACTCACAGAGATCCAGAGGGATTTCTACCTCTGGAGTGCTAGGATTAAAGGTGTGAGTGCCATCATTTTCTAGCCTTTGTATCAAGTGGCTGTTCTGTCTGTGACCCCAGATAAATTTATTAGGGTGCAGAATAGTTTGGGGAACACAATACCACCACAGGGGGCTGAATAAGGTTTTAGTGCATATGTACATGTATAAATAAATATATAAATATATGAATATATTTTCAATCTTCTATTTCTCTATGGTAAATATATTTCCACTTCTGAATCTTCAAAGTATGCAATATAGTGTTGTCTGTCCATCACATCTTCAGTATCATATTTGGAAGTTCTAATCTGAGCCATCTGTGACTTTGTCCTAACTGCTCTACCTTCACTCCCTCCCTGTTACCACATTTCAATATTTGATTTGTCTTTCAAGTTCCTGTAATGATTAGGTATGAATATTATTTAAAAAAAAACACACTCTATATTGTTCATATGTTTCAGGCATACTGCCATATTTCTATATGTTTTACTTGTTTTTTAGATAGATACAAATGCAAGTCTATGTTTTGAAGTCTCACTATGTGAGAATCTTCATTATTCCTTTTGATATTGAGGAATTTAATGCAAAAATATGCATCCTTAAAATTATCCATTCATTGCCACCTTAATAAGTTCCTAACTGCTTATATTGGTATGTGCTTTCCTTACCTCTGACATGCAGAGATTTCCCAATAAACCTCTTATTATCTGACTCTTACTGGAAGGTGAAACCCACATTTAGGGTAGAACTTTCTACTTTAAGTAACCTGATCAAGAAGATTCCTTATGCTGTGCCCAGTGGCTTCTCTTGGTTGATCTGAGACCCAGTATCCATTATTGCATCCTCCTGCCAAATTCTGGTGAAGTTCTCGCCATCTCTTGTGGGCACCATTCATTTACCCCCTGCCTGTATTTTAAACCTTGTATGGATGTGTCACCATATGGTTGTGGTTTGAGGTCTTGTTTTCCCTGATTTCCAGACTTTTATAAAATAGAATGTGTATGAACATCAGAATTAGTGTCCCCACTGCTTTCAAATTCTTGCATTGTGTTCTTACAGAAGAATGACTTTTAGAGATTCTGGGGAAGCATGGCAGAGTGTGGTTTGAAGTTTGATAAGATCTCTCTGGCCATCTTGTGGTAAAAGGATGCCGAGGACAGCAGGTGAAACAAGGAGGCCTGTGAGAGGTCCTCATGTCAGTTCAGGAGGCAGATAAAGTGTACCTGAAACAGCCATGTAGAAAAGAAACAGACTGACAGAAGATGAGAGGGATTTGGAGATGAACTCAATAAAGTGTGCTGATGAATTCTGTATTGAGTTGGACACAAAAATCAAAGCACATCTTTTAGATTTTTGCCGTCAGTAACAGGGAGTAGATTATATTAACTAATGTGAAGACTAAAAGAGACAGTTTTATGAATGGAAATAAAGAATGTTGTTTTGTTCAGAAGCTTGTGACACCAGTGGAGCAGTTTCGTAGAACTGGCTAGTAAGTTGTCAGATGCCTGGGCCCGGATTACTGGGCATGAATGAGAACTGCCTTCCACCTGAACTGAATCATTCATTTTCTCCTTTTGAAATCTTTTTAAAGGTAGAAAGTGTGTAAGAGTCAGAGGGGTTGGAGGACAGTAAGAAAACAAGTCCCTCTAAATCAAGCAGGACCAACACATAGACAAACTCAGAGACTGTGTTAGTGGTAGCATTCCCAGGGCCAGCATGGGCCTGTACCAGACATGATCTCAATACTGAGAGAAGTGGATACAAGTTCCCATCCCTAACCCACAATCTATGCCCACATGATAACCAGCAGCATATGAACAATCAGTTCTCTCCCATGGAATTTCACTGGAGATGCAAACCACTCTTAAGGCATGGCCCGTGCCTGACAGCACTTGGCCAACACAAAACGAACTCCAGGGCATGTGTTTGGAGATTCTGTGTCTCATAAGGTTTTGACAGGACTGTTTTTTTTGTTTGTTTGTTTGTTTGTTTTATTGATTGATTGATTGATCATTCTGTTTTATTCATGTTTTTACCTTACAGGTCCTCTGCATATGACTTTCTAGTTTTATGTTTACAGGGTATTCTTGTGTGTTTCAGTATCTATATATCTCATGTTTTTCTTTGGATCTTTTTCTTCTGGTTGTTTGCTTGTTGGTTTCGTTCTATTCCTGTTTCTTTGCTTTATTTTATTTTATTGTATTGTATTCTTTAGATGCCTGTTTGTTTTTAATGAAAGATATAAAGGGTATAGATTTTGATTGTTGTGGGGAATCTTAGAGGGGTTTGGGAAGAGGAAACAGTAATAAGAACTTGTTATATAAAAATGATTTTCAATAAAATAAGAAGTCTTTTAAATCAATTTTTAGGAGAATGCCTTGTTTTAATTAATTAAGTTTCTTTCAGTTGTGGTTTCTATTTGCTGCCTCCAACATATATTCAAGACTTACATTATACAGAAGAAGGGGTGGGGGTATTGTAAAAGTTATAGATCTAGGAAGATCAAAGGAGACAGTGTCTTCTGAACATGACAGAGCTAACCCACTCATGAACTCACATTAGCTGTGGCTGTCTACACAAGATCTAGCCAATCAAAATTCCAACTTGGAGGGTGAAGGAGCACTTGAGCCCCCACCCCCCTAACTACAGAGCTATGAAAATTTGATGTTCTGGGGGAGGGGGAGTGTAGATGTAACCAACTGTCTTATTAAATAAGAAACACAGAAACAATGTAAAAGAGAAAGCCGAGAAGTCAGAGCTCAGAGCTAAAATCTCACCCTTCCTCCTGCTGTCCCAGCTTCGCGAAAAGAGACCTACTTCCTGTCGGTTCGTTTTTTTATAGTATGTTGTTCTGCCTTCTCATTGGTTGTAAACCCAAACACATGACTGCCTCGTCACTGTCTGAATGTACAGCCCCCTAGGTCTTAAAGGCATATGTCTCCAATGCTGACTGTATCCCTGAACACACAGAGATCTTATGGGATTAAAGGCGTGTGCCACCACCGCCACACTCTTGCTATGGCTCTAATAGCTCTGACCCTGAACACACAGATATCTATGGGATTAAAGGCGTGTGCCACCACCGCCACACTCTTGCTATGGCTCTAATAGCTCTGACTCCCAGACAACTTTATTTATTAACATAAAATCAAAATAATAATTCAGTACAATTAGATTACCACCACAGGGGAGCCAGCTTTCTAAGGATGTTGCTCCTGGCTGGTTGAGCACAATCTACTTGAGGGTCCTGTACCTATGCATATATGGGCAGAACAAATTGAACTCAGTGGATCGAGAAAAAAAATAAACAGAAAGCTGAGAGTGAGGTGGAGATGTAGAGTAGATTTGTGAGAAGATAGGAGGGGAAGAATATGATATGCTCAGAACATACTGTCTGTATGTATGAAATTCACAGAGAATTAATTAAAAATATTAATCTCTGTGTGTATGCATGTATCTCTCTCTCTCTCTCTCTCTCTCTCTCTCTCTCTCTCTCTCTCTCTCTCTCTGTGTGTGTGTGTGTGTGTGTGTGTATGTGCCTGTGAGGATATATGGAGGCCAAAAGTGAGCATCAGATTGGAGTTACATGTATGTGCAGGACTGTCAGCTTGTCATGTGGATGCTGAGACCTGAACTCTCATCCTTACCATTGTACAACAATCTCTCCTAACTGCTGAGAAATTGTTCCAGCCCCACCAATATACTTTTAAAAACCATCTTTCCATCCTAGTGTTTACCTGTCTTAGTGGATTACTTTTCCCTCTTTCCCTACTACATTGCTTAATCTGTACATAAATATGTCTGTGTGTGCGCGCATGTGTTCTACTCAATCATATTCAGAATGTCTATTAAAATCACCGAGAAGTTTCAACTTTCACTCTAAATGTCTTCCTAAGAGGATATTGGTATATAGAGTTTAATGATTGGTCCCCCTGGTTTAACAGCTAAATCAATTCACATGCCCAGTGAACAAGTGCTTTCTTACTCTTGGAGAGAAATGGCTATTTTTTTCACACCCCGGAGAATACTCTTGGATATTGTACTGCATTGTTTAAATCTTTAATGACAAAAGAGAGAGGAGGAAGTTTAGGATCACTTTGCCAATTTAAATTCTCAATTGCCTGTGCAGTCCTTCTTGTACCCTCACATCTCTAGGGGCCACAGTGCTGAAAGATTTTATTTTGTGTTGTTCCAGTTTCAGTATAATTTTTCTTCTCTAAATGCTCTGACTGCCCTTGTCAGATTCTTACAACCATTCCCCAGAACTCTAACATACCCTCTTCTTACTCTAGCCCCAAATGAAAACCCAGGAGGAGATGTCCACCAGTGTCAATTCCTATGCTTGATTCAAAATCTTGAATTAATGTCAAAATTAATTAGTTCAATGTCCATGGTATCGCATTTATTTTTTAACTTAGGAACTACCATTTCATCATACTGTATTTATTTATTTATTTATTTATTTATTTATTTATTTATTTATTTATTTATTTATTTAATTTCTGAGACAGGGCTAATAATCTCTCTAGCTTTGGAGCCTGTCCTGGAACTTTCTTTGTAGACCAGGCTGGCTTCACCACTGCCCAGCCTGCATTTTTTTTTTTAATTAGAGGCTTAGGTATTAAATGCTGTAAGGTTTTCTTGTGACACCAACTCTGTTAGTTACACACACACACACACACACACACACACACACACACACACACACACCTTTTTTTTTTCCTTTTTTTTTTTTTTTTTTTTTGTTTTTCAAGACAGGGTTTCTCTGTGTAGCTTTGTGCCTTTCCTGGAACTCACTTTGTAGCCCAGGCTGGCCTCGAACTCACAAAGATCCACCTGCCTCTGCCTCCCAAATGCTGGGATTAAAGGTATGTACCACCACCGCCCGGCATACACACACTTATAGTACAAAATCATCAGTAGATAACACATGCACAGATGGTTTTGTCTGCCTCTCTATCAGTCTCCAAAACTATTTCTACCCCAGTCTTAGGTTATAGATCATTGCAATGTGTCCAGCCTTGGTTTCTAAGGAAGGTATTTCCTTTGGCTCTTATTTCCTAAACAGCCCAAGAATCACAGTTTCTTGTTATTAAGCACCCTTCAGTCTTTTCCTTGAATTAGAAATCTCATACAGGACATTTTTTTGGCTGAGACATACCAGTATTCACCACCTACCTCAATGGTTGTATTGTATTCCACTCATTATTAAAAAGTAGCAACTTTAAGAAGGAGCTTAAATGTATGCTATGGTGGGATCCTCATCTTGAAACAGGCTTCTTTGTCAGATGTAGTCAAGGAACAGCTTCAAGGTTTGTAGAATCTTCAACCTTCATCTGTGTAAAGAGAGGATGGCCTTCCAAAAGAACTTTGGGTAATTCTGCTATAGGGAAATTATTCTTAAGGCTGATGAAAGAAGTGAGAAGAGACTGTCTTGCCAAAATCCATGGGCAGCAAGATGGGCCTGTTCTGTTGGGAAAACTGAGCAGAGGAGAGTGGAGTGGAGATTAAGAAGAGACTGAGCTTCCAAGCAGAAAACTGGGCCTGGCTGGTACTGGACCCATGTGCGTTTTCAGCCCAGAGTACAGGAGCCAGTACTGTGGCAGCAACTCTCATTACATAGATTTGACAAACCATGTGTTTGGGCACAGGCAGGAATAAGATATGGCCTGTTGCTCGAAGACTGCAAACAAAAAATGCAAAAGAATTCAGCTCCTACCATTAACACAGTGGAATGGAATGGTAGTTGAGCATGGGAATGCAGAAAGTGCAACTTGCATATCACACAAAAAGCCACATGCAGGCAGAATGTAGACATTAGTTAACAATGTTTTAATGGGTCAACTATAATGATCATTTGGGCAGACATGGGAAATATGTCACAACACACACACACACACACACACACACATACACACACACACACACACACACACACACACACACACAAATCTAAAGTTGTTTTTGAGGCTACCAACATTCCTCAGTTTTTGTAAGTAATTGTAAAATAGCCAAAGCCAGAATAAATGTGCTAAAGAGTGTTCTGGACTATACAATAATTTTCTTGTGAACCCTAAATAAGCCTAAGATATTACTCAATTCCAATGCAACAAGAATGCTTAAATACTCCCATGTATTTTCTACTACACTATTTCTATTATTATAATAATTATTATTATCATTTATTATTATTATTACTTATGGTATCTGTTGTTGGGATTTGGAAGAAATCCAATATGGAGTCTAGATTTTGGAAAAGCATGTGGAGGTATTATGGGTGATATTTGATAAAGTGCCTTGTGGGAGAAAATGAATTTTTCATACTAAGCTGACTTAAATTCATAAATAGTGATGTTATTCCTAAATCCATTGCAGACATTATTAACACAAGCATGTCAAAATGGTAGACTGGGGCTGACAGGAAGGTTAATGTGTAAATGATGCAGAATACAGAAAATTCATAGTATATTTGCCAATGGACCAAAGGACACCAAGCAGGGGGAAAAAATTAATCATTAGCTTAGGGATAGAATACTTTGTAATAAAAAGGATGACTCAGCTACTGTAAAACAATGACATTGTTTTTATGTCTTGTTTGCACTATACAGTCATAAAAACCACTCACATGATAGTAGATGATACTATCTTATTTAATTTTAAATCATTATGCTCATTCTACATGTTATTTTACATATAGGTATATATTTAGTCATTATACAACAGCCATAAAGAAGTTTTAATAAGCATATAAATTAAATTAGAGTACACCTATTAAACTTGCTTTTGGGGTGTGATTCATTCATTTTGGATATTTTCATGTTTAATTGTGTGTGTGTGTGTGTGTGTGTGTGTGTGTGTGTGTGTGTGTGTGTTTGTGTCTGTGTGTCCCCACACACACACACCACAGTGCATATGTGGAGAGCAACAACTTACAGGCGTCGGCTCTCTCTCTCCTCCCTGTGAGTCCCAGAGACAAAACTCAGTTCTCAGGCTTGGCCCCAGGCAACTTTAACCACTGAACCATCTTGCCAGAACCTGTTTCCATAGGTATATTCCATGGTACTATCTTACCCTTAATTTTCCATTCCACTGTAGAGGGACTATAGTTTTGTATGTGAACTAAAAATGAGATGGGTTTGTTTTCCCTGGGAACCAATACTGTTATGAACACTCTTGTGACACCCAAGACAACAGTTTCTCTACCATGTTAGTAACTTACCCGTTTATCAGATATGCTTTCACTTATCATCCTTCCACATCATCTAACTTTCATTATGTTAAGCCTGTGGATGTGAACTGGTGTCTCACGGTGGCCTGAAGGGTGGTTATTAGTGGAGTTAGATATTTTTCTTCCTCCATTTTCATGCTGTTCATTTTATGAATTTACATTTCATAGCTTTTGATCATCTCTCTTTAATCTGTTTGTATTTAGTGATTCATAGATGGTCTTTGTCCTATGAGGGTAACTGACTTTTGTGGGAATATGCTCTCTACTTGGTCATTTTAGTCAGTGATTTTCATTTTCCTTTATTAATCTTCATCTTAGTAGTAATGCCTTCTAATTGCTGAAGCATGATCAGTTTTATCAAGCTTTTTATTTGTGGGTTGTATTAATCACATCCGAATGCCTGTTTTCTTAGTAAAACCTCTCATCAATATTCTTGTATTTGTTTATTCCCATTTTAAATTTTGAGTTTTTAAATTTTGATCTTGAAATTGTAGCTATAACTATTTGCCTTGGGCTTGCTAGAACGCTCAGTGGGTAAAATACTTGCTAAGTATATATGAAGAACTGAGTTCTGGTCCCCTGCACTCTCACACAATGCCAAGCAATTTGTGCAAAGCTGTAATCCCAGTGCTTGGGTAGATGGAGGTAGATGCACCCTGGGTCTTCGGGTCCCTAAGCTCATCTGAAACCAAGGATTCCAGGTTAAATGAAAGACTTTGTCTCAAATAGTGAGGTGGAGAGACATAGAGGGGAGACATTCAGATTCAGCTTCTCGCTTCCAGATATGCAGGTAAGGGTCAGCTTACCGAAATAGACATGTGTGTGTACACATACATATAACACACACATAACACACCCCTCATCACCCCTCAAAAAGAACAATTAGTAGAACATGCACCACCACTAATAAAAAAAAAACTATATATATATTTTATATATTTATATATATGTATTAAAACATATATCTATTTTATATATTTATATATATTAAACATATATTTATATATGTTTTAATATTTTACACATATATATATATATGATAAACCATAAGATAATTACACTATAATGGAAGTTTGTTCCTAGGCAGCTTGTATCTAACTTTCCCCTCGACCCCAGGAGTAGCTTTCATGTGGCCAACATTTTTAAATACCTGCCTTGTCCTGTGTAACATTTTATCTCTCCATATTGATACTCCAAACTGTCAATTATCTTCTTATGACTACCTTTACTGTTTACTACCATAACCATATTGCAATTGTCATATTGCCAAAAGACTATATTACAGCACTGTTCTCCAAAACTTCTCCTTAAATTGAATTGACATATTTTGCTCTTTTTCTTCCACATAAAATTTATATGAAATTATTAATTTAATATCAAGTTTTAGGGCTATTTGGAATTTTTATCTCCATTTATTTCTACAAAATACTTAGTTTAGTTTCTTGGTGTGTCTAAGTGTGTCTATTTCTGTGTATGTACACATGATTGTAGTATCTGAAGAGACCAAAAAAAGGCAGTGGAGGACCTAGAACTAGAGTTACAGGCAGCTGTGACATGAGTGTGGGAACCATACCTTTTTATTGAACTTTTCTATTGTGTTTTATATTTATAGTAATACTTAAGTCTTATCTACTCTGATATTTTATTATCATACTATTTTTTATTAACTCGAATGTATGAGTAGCTTCTATACTTCATTTGAAAAAGTAAATATCAGAGCTTAAAATTTTTATCAAAATGCTACATTTTTATAACATCATTTTATCATGTGTATTATGAATGCATATTATTGTATTTAAGATTTGTTATCTAAATTCCGGTATGATTCTCCTTCATAAGAAATTCAGAAATATGTTTTAATATTTTACTTATACTTTTGTTATTGTTTCCATTTTTAAAGCACAGTTGATCAATATTAACTGCATAATGAAGTTTTTACACTTTTCTGAACATTGTTTTACAGCTTTACATAAGTTTAAATTCTATGTGTATATATCTGTTTATAAAACAGGCATGTATAGGGGAAAGACACAGATCAGAAGTCAAGCTGTTCTTGCAGAGATAAAGTTCAGTTCCCATCACCCATATCACAGTTCAACACTGCCTGGAACATCAGCTCTACAGGACCCAATGCCCCTTTAAGAACTCTGAAGGAACCTGCACATGTGCACAAACCTACACTCAGACACAGACACATACACAAAACTAATAATTTAAATATTTTTTAAAAAGAACGTATAGTTTTAATCCTGTAAACAATTCTTAACAAGGTATAAAATCAGATTATTCAAATTTTTAATATACATCATATTATGGAAATCTCTTATTTCCTTTTAACTTAAATTCATCTTAACAAAAACATAAAGATTATATATGCTTATAGTGTACCGTGAAATATTTCTTCACATGTATACATTGTGGGGTATTTAAATCTAATTATATACATATATATAAATGTGTATATATGTAGCTCCTCAAACAATCATATATTATAGTGAAAACAGTCAGAAATATTGATTCTAGCTTTTAAAAACCTGTATTTTCATCTTCTATAATCTTGCTGCTGAGCAAGAACACACTGTTGCGAGTCTAGTTAACTATATCTCAGTGATATACAGATCACTTCTAACGCCTTATTTCCCTGCTTTTCCCACATATGATAACCTCTGTCATTTGAAGATCCCATATATGAATACATTGCTTCATAGCAGAACATAATGATCTCTCATTTCATCCATGGTATGGCAAGTGAGAATTTAGTTTTCTAAGGCTGAGTCGTATTCTACCATGTATCTGTAACCCATTTTATTTGTCTAATCAGGCCTCCATAGACACTTACACAGGTTCTGTCTATGATTGACAGTCCTACAATAGGCATTAGAATACAGAAATCTATTCAACAGAACAGAGTAATTTCATTTCCTCTCGCTATATCAAGTAGGATTACTAGATAAATACGGTAGTTCTTATTTTGAGGTTTTTTTTTTTAACCCTCCAAACTGTTTTCTGTAGAGACTGAACTAATTTTGCATCCCCACCAACTGTGTACAAAATGTCTCTTTTCTCCATGTGTTCAATAAAACTTGATTGTCTTTTGTCTCTGATAATAAACATTCTAGCAAGAATTAAGCGATGCTCTAGTTTTAGTTTGCATTTCTATGATGATCAGAAATCTTTAGCATTTTCTCATAAGTCCATCCACAATCTCCCCTCTCCTCAACCTTCTCCCTCTTTTTCTCTCTCTTGGGATATTTTTCCCTTGCTATTGAATTGTTTGAATTTCTTCCAACTTTTATAAACATACATATATGTGTGTGTGTGTGTGTGTGTGTGTGTGTGTGTGTGTGTGTGTGTGTGTGTACCCCTGCCTGAAATACGGATATTATCTTCCAATCCATAGGCACTTTTTCTTCTTTGTTGTGTTCTCATTGCTTCAATGTGTGTGTGTGGGGGGGGGTGGTATGTGTATGTGGTGTGTGTGTGTGAGTGTGTCTGTGTGTGTGTATCACATATGTGCCTGCTGCCAGCAGAGGCTGAAAGAGAATGTGGGGATGGAGTTGTAGATGATTGAGAACTGCCCTATGAGTGCTGGGAATTGAAACTGTGTCCTCAGGGAAAGCAACTGGTGTTCTTAAGTGCTGAGGCATCTCTCCGGCCTCAGAGCTGTTTCTTAACACTGACTTTTGTTGTTAATTCACCATGTTTGATATTTATAGATTTGTGCTCAGGGACATTTCTTTGTGTAGTGCCTAGGATCAAAGCTAGTGCTCTGAGCATGCTGGCCAACTGCTTTACCTCTGAGCTCTCTCCCTTCCACACCTCTCGCTACACCCATATTTTAAATACTCATATAGGGCTTCCAATAATAATCATAGGAGAGCACTTGCATATGAAAATATTTTAATAATTTTGAGGTACAGTGACACATAAGAGACAATGAAAGTTGTTAGTGAAAAATACAAAACCTTTCTTGGAAGACAGTCCAATTTGCTTTGTTGATGTTAGAGCCAGCTCTCAAATGTCTTAGACAATCCTTTGACCATTTCCAAGCCTGACCTGTGAATAGCAGTGTCTACTGCAATGGGTGGTTGGGATGATGGAATGAACCAGCATGGAAAAGGTATATGAGACAATGATGGATGCATTAACTTGCTCTGTGGAAAATGTCAGTCATCACTGATGCTTATGCTAGTCCAACTTCAGTGGGATTATGACTTATGTAGTCAACAGGATCACATGATCTTTCATGGTGTATTATTTTTAATATCAACTCACCTGATTTCTTCTGGTCTCAAAAGTCAATTTCTATGGAAGTATAATAACAACAGCATCAAAGAATGTACATTATGGCTCCTTGCTGCCCATGTAGATTTCTGAGGACTGGGATATCCATGTAAATGGGAACTCTTTAGAAGATTTAAGAGCTTAGAACATTTGGAAAGTATTCTAGCACTATATATTTTACATTAGCTAATCATTTTCTAATTTGAGCTCATATTTAAACAGGCAGAAAATCATTCGATGATACACAAAATGGGGAAAACATACTAAGAGTTTCGTGTCACTTTGGAAATAGAAGACAATTGGAAGGCTCTATTAAGTTGAATGTATTTTTCTCAGTAAAAATTAAAGGAAATGTGTCAGGCAGAAAATTGTATTTCATGTAGTATTAACTTAAAATGAGCAAATGGTGTATAGGCAGTTAGCTTTCTGCTGGAGTGCACAGCCACATTACTAAGCTATGTGGTGTGTGTGTGTGTGTGTGTGTGTGTGTGTGTGTGTGTGTACATAGGGATGAACATATGCAATGTGTTCTGTGGAGGGGAGAGTCTATGGGTGTGTGTACATTTACCTGTGGGTACGCTTAACTGTGTATTGTGTACCATATTTTGTATCCTCCACAATAGTGCTACACCAGGACTTCACTGTTGTGGGCTGTCCAGTGAGTGAGTCCTTGGGAGTCTCCTGAGGCCTCACTACCAGCCCCAGCACTGCTATTACAGACGACAGCTACAGTGCCTAGCTTTTATGTGCATGCTAGGGATCCAGACTCAAAATATTACGTTTGCACAGCAAGCCATTGCTGTTATGCCCCCCTCTAGTCCTAGCACTACTCTTTCTTAATGTGTAACTCTGAGTGTTAACATGAAAAAGAAATTACCTATTTTGGGGAACAATGAATAGAAGTTAATCTGTCCTGTCTATTTGCACACCAAAAGTAAGGATACAAACAATACAGCAACATGTAAGGAAAACCCTTGAGGCTTGTTAGGTTGTTTAATTGAGAACAGACGTCCCATGGCTATTGTTACACATCACACTTCTAGGTAAAGAACTGTTTATGCAGAAATGCTGATGGTGAAAATATTTTCTTTGATGGTGAAGAAGTTAAGTAGTCTGATAAATGCATATAAATATATACACATCAATAGAATGTGAGATTAAGAATTCTACAAATTATTTCTTCATAAGCTAAATTTCTTACATCTCATCAATTTTACACAAATATGTCTTTCTCAGAAATCTAAATATTAGGCTTTTATATTTTCTGACTAAGATTAGAGTGGCTTTATTTTTCATTAAAAAGAGTTTCATTTAATTTAGAAATCATTTTTGTGCCTACAAATTTAATTCTGCAAGGGGTGCAAGTTTTTTAAAATTAATTAATTTATTTATTTAGTTTACATCCAGACCACAGTTTCCCCTCCCATTTCCTCTCCCCCACCTCCCAGCTGCCTCCCTCACCCCATCCACTCTTCCTGATTTCCACTCATAAAAGGGCAGGTGTCCCATGGATATGGAGAAAAAACATGACATATCAAGTTATAGTAAGATGACTTGCATCAAGTCCAGGCAAGGTGACTCAGTATGAGGAACAAGGTCTCAAAAGCCAATAAAGAAGTCGGAGCCAGCCCCTGCTTCCACTGTTAGGAGTCCCAAAAGAAGACCAAGTTACACAACTGTCACATATCTGCACAAGGCCTAGTTCAGTCCCATGCAAGCTCCCTGCTTCTTGGTTCAGACTCTGTGAGCTCCTATGAGCCTAGGTCAACTGATTCTGTGGATTTTCTTGTGATATTCTTGACCCCCTGGCTCCTACATCTTCTCCTTCCTCCTTCTCTTCAGCAAGATACCCAGAGTATTCAGCCTAATGTTTGGCTGTGGGTCTCTGGCTGTTTCCACCAATTGCTGGATGCAGTCTATCTGATAACTATTGGTCTAGGCACCAATCTATGAATACAGCAGAACATTGTTAGGAATCATTTCATTGACATTTTTTCCTACAGTCTGTTCAGTTCTATTGTAGCTCTCTAGGCCATCTAGCCTCTGGGTCCTGGCACCCCAGGCAGTGTCAAGGGTGGGTTCACTGTCATGCCATGGATCTCAGGCTGGACCAATGGCTGACTGGTCACTCCCACAATCTCTGTGCCACACTTACCCCAGCACATCCCATGGCAGGGCAGACTGTATGTCAAAAGTTATGTGACTGGGTTGATGTCTCAATACCTTCACTGGCAGCCTTGCCTTGCCACTGGAGATGACCAGTTCAAGATACATATGCACAATTACTAGGAGTCTTAGCTGCCGCCATCTGTGCAGATTCCTGGGAGTTTCCTTTGCATCAGGCTTCTACTTGACCCTGGAATGCGCCCCCCCCCCTTTCCAGCTAGCTCTCTCGGCTCAGAGTTGCATGTTATGCCATACCCTGATATTATTTTTCTTATATGAAAGGCAATAGCCTTGATTTAAAGTTACGTAATTAAAAACTTACTTTTGATATATTAATATAATCTAAAATTATCAATGCTATTATTAAGTTTTATACTTTAGTATATATTAATCATCCATTGTTTTTATACCACTCATAAGATGGAAAGTACAGAACATTTTGTCTATGCTTTTATATTTATGAGATAAAATTTAGTGCCTAATGTAAATTCTCAACTCTGCCTAATTTCATGTAAGACATTGTCTTAGTTAGGGTTTCTATTGCTGTAATGAACCACCATTGCCAAGACAACTTTGAGAGGAAAGGCTTTATTTCAACTTACACTTCCAGATGATAGTTCATCACTGAGGGATGTCAAGGCAGGAACTCAAATAAAGAAGGGACCTGGAAGCAGGAGTTGTTGCAGTGGCCATGGAGATGTCCTGCTTTCTGGCTAGCTCTTTATGACTTGCTCAGCCTGCCTTCTTATAGAACCTAGGATTATCAGCCTGGGAATAGCAGTATCCACCATGGGCAGTGCTCTCCCCCATAAATCATCAATTAAGATAATGTCCTTGAGGCTTGCCTACAGCCTGATCTTATGGAGATATTTTCTCAATTAAGTTTCCCTCATCCCAAAAGACTTTAATTTTTGTCAGCTTGACATAAAACAATGCAACATATGCATCTAGATAATTCTCTTAAATATTAGGTATCTTTTAATTATTTTATTGAATAAACCTTTTGATATTTGGAAAGACTAAATAATTTGCAGATACACGATACAAGATAAACAGCCAACTAAATTCTGGAAGGCTCTACAGCTTACATTTTCTTCACAATTATTTACAGAGGTACCAAAGAGGATGCAGATAATTGAGAATACATTCTTGAAGTTTAAAATAATTAAAATGCATCACATGCATGTGTGAAAATGTCACAATGTATTGTTAATGTGTGTTAATAAAATAAATATGACACTAAATTATTAGGTGATTCCAAAAAAATGTAACAGGGTTAATATAGAAATAACAAATGTGTTAGAATTGCAGGTAGCTGTAAGAAAGAGCACAGCACTTAAAACATCATCAAGACCAATATGTTCAATACAAAATCAGAGACTGCTTTGAAAACTCTTCACAAAGTCCTGAGGACCTGGGCTGGCTTCAGCTCTGCACCTTCCAATCTAAAGGTAGGGTGCCCATCCTTGGGGTTCCAGATAGAATTAATCACTCAGCTACTTTATCCCATTCTGGAAGTATAAGAAACTAAGGTAAAAGATGGATGGAAGACAGAGTTAGTTTTCTTCTTTAGTTTTTTTTTTTTTTCAAATGGTATTTGTTTATACATGTGTGTGGGAGGGATGGCACTTGTGTGGTTCAGGATTGTGTGTGGAGTTAAAAAAAAAGTCAGGTTGTTCAATTACTATAGGAGGAAGGAATGATAGCAACCGTGGTACATTCAGAATCTTTAACAGCAAGACTAACTGGGGGTTATGGCCTGAACTCGGATGCCCCATAGGCTCCTGTGTTTGGTCACTTGCTCCCTAGGTGGTAGTCCTTGGATGGGAGGGTCTGAGGCACTTAGGAGGTAGAGCCTCAATGGAGAATGTCTTCACTGGTACTGGTCTTTATTAGTACTTCTTTACCATCAAATCTGCAGCATATCTGGAGAAATAACGAAATTCTTGTGAGAAAAGAGCAAACGTGTTTTGTATGGAATATTTGGTTATTCCTTTCCTCTGAAATTTCTCTCGAGCCCCATGCTGCAGTGATGTCTTCGAAGCTTTTTATTAGTTTCCCTTGAAATAAGAAAGGAATAACAAGCACATACATGTATGGCTGTCTAAGTATCTAATAGGTTTCTGTGTATTGACCCAACAGCCATTTTCTGTACTGACTGCATTTTCTAAACAAATGTGTTCTTTTGGATAGTATTCTTTATGCTGTTTTTAGAGTTGTGTAGTCATCTTTAACAGGGGGAATTAGGCAAACTCATTGCATGAGCTTTTAGCTGTTAATATATTTGAAATTACCCATTGTTCCCATGGAGGGGGGGAACAATGAAATAAATCAAGCCTGCCCGATACACGATGTGGATGAAGGAGGGGCTTATGGAATCTGCAGCCTAGCTATTAACAAATGATGGCTGCTGAGAGGGGGACAGAGAGAGGGATAAGGAGGGGATTTATTCTGAATGTCTACCCATGAACATGCAGGTGATGCTTACAGGATTCAGTGGCTTTCAAAAGGTAACACATGAAGTTAGAAGGGCAAGTTTCGGTGAGGATGCTAGATGAATTGGATGGGAAGGAATATGCAGCATTATTGAAAAAATGAAGTCTAGGATGGTTTAAAACAGTCTACCTAGAATGTGGTTCAAATTTGATAAACTGCTCCTGAAATGTAAGATTTGAGAAAATATGCATGGTCTCCAATTTGAAATTATACCTGCAATTAAATGGGAGGAAAGTCACCTCTACAGAGTAACACTTTCAAAGTGATAAGCACCTATTTTTTTTTTAAGCGTGCTTGGCAGGTAAATATGTTTGCTTCTATGCATATGGACATAGATGCTAACATTGTGTACATTCTCAAGTGTAAGTATATATAGACTGTGACCAGGTATTATTTTAGGTCTAAGGGATGTAACAGCTATGAATAAAGCCTAATAACCTGAATTCAATTCCCAGGACCCATATTGTTGCTGGAGAGAACCAACTCCCACGGGCTCTCTCCTCTCCTCTCCTCTCCTCTCCTCTCCTCTCCTCTCCTCTCCTCTCCTCTCCTCTCCTGTCTTCTCCTCTCCTGTCCTCTCCTGTCCTCTCCTCTCCTCTCCTCTCCTCTCCTGTCTTCTCCTCTCCTGTCCTCTCCTCTTCTCTCCCTTTACCTCCTCTCCTGTCCTTTCCTTTTCTCTTCTCTCCTTTCCCCTCCTCTCCTGTCTTTTCTCCCGTACTCTACTCTCCTCTTCTTTCTCTTCTCCTCTTCCCTTCTCTCTTTCTCACACACACACATGTAAATAGGTAAATGAATAAGTATGATAATATTTAACACATAAGGTATGTACCACAGAACAAAATTAAGGCCATCATGTATCTGGAGATAGTCTTCCATGGGAGGGACAGATAATACAATTAGCTTGTAGGCTGGGCGGTGGTGGCACACGCCTTTAATCCCAGCACTCGGGAGGCAGAGGCAGGCGGATCTCTGTGAGTTTGAGGCCACCCTGGTCTACAAAGTGAGTTCCAGGAAAGGCTCAAAACTACACAGAGAAACCCTGACTCAAAAAACCAAAATAAATAAATAAATAAAATTAACATGTAAAAAACAAGTGGTAAAATACCAGGGGTACCCAGTCTTTGGGCAGAGGGCCACATGTAGCCAAGTATAGCTGGGGATGCCATCAAACACAAAATTATATATATGCCGATTCTGATACCAATGAAGGAACAGGCTTAAGTCTATGCTACATAGAGCAATTTCTCTACCCAGGGGCCTTAAATTTGCAAAAATAAATTAAAATGCAGCCACAAATACAACTTCAAGGTATAGAAAGAACTCTGAGTACAAAGGAACAGCCAACCATTCCAAATGTCTCTAGGAAGTCAAAATAAAAGAGAATCAAACATTGAATTTAACAACCTGAGTACACTGAAGACCTTAATCACAGCCTCTGCTGACAGAAGACTACTATGGATGTGTAAATCCATGGCTGCCCATAAGTCAGAGAATAAGCAATGGTTGTGGGCCTAGCTGTAAGCAAGTCACTTATACCACCTCTGGAACTCCCAGAGAACACTGGGGAAGAGGACCTGGAAAGTACACAGGGGCTCTCGAGGCAGTGCAACAACTGTAAGTTATCTGCAGGCAGCACCAGCCCCCTCAACAGTCATAGTGCTGTGGCTCTTAGTGTCCTATACTTTATCTGGGAATTCGGGATAGGTTGTTTTTATTTTTATACCAACTGCTGAACCCACCAGGCACCACCAGATAGCTCCAAACTTATAGCCACAAAGAGCCCGGGTTACTGTCATGAACAGTTCTGAGGATGAGAGGACTGACCAGTGTGGTAGGAAATGGGGGAGTAACAGTTGTCATATGTATAGTATTTGTGTGTTGAATTGTTGAATGGCAAAATTAATTGAAAAAAAAATCTTACGTGGGTGAAATCCTGATGGGAATGATTTTCAAAGCCTGAGAATTAAAGAATTAGAGAGTTTGTGTTTGAATAATTCCTGTGAGAAGTTCTCTTGAAAAAGGTAGCAAATAATGACAATGTATTTTTGTTTGTCTTCCTTTGTGAAGTTCTGGGGGCTAAACCTAGGGCTTCATATATACTAGGCAAGTGTTCTATCTACCTGTGAGCTATAACCTCAGTTCCCATATGTGGAAATTTTAGAGTGCTTTAAAAATATACTACTATTATAAATGCATATTAAATTAACACTTATGTTTTCATTATGAAGGCCATGTTCATTCTAAAATTCTTTCAATATAAAATTAGAAAAAATAAATTAAAAAAAGTAGAGGTAAAATTACCATTATAGTATCATTTAGTAGCTAGTATGTGCTGAATGCCTCTCTGCTTATTTGGAACCAGGTACTGCATAGCCCAGGCTGACTCAAAATCAAGTGATAGAGAATGACTTTGAGCTTCAGATCCTCATGCCTCAGCCTCTGGAGTACTACAATTACAGGTGTGACCCCCATCTTTCTGCTTGATTTCATTTTGGTCTCACCATGTAGATCAGGCTCTCTTCTACTCCGCCTTGTTTCTCTTGCTATGGCTCCCAGGTGTTGCTGGAGGGCTTCTCTCTAGGTTCCACCAAGCCCTGCAGTCCCAAAATCCACGTATAAAATAATCACTCAGATGCTTATATTACCTATAAACTGTATGGCCGTGGCAGGCTTCTTGCTAACTGTTCTTATATCTTAAATTAACCCATTTCTATAAATCTATACCTTGCCACGTCGCTTGTGGCTTACTGGCGTCTTTACATGCTGCTTGTCCTGGCGGAGGCTGCAGTGTCTCCCTCTCCTTCTTCCTGTTTCCCCAATTCTCCTCTCTTCTTGTCCCACCTATACTTCCTGTCTTGTCACTGGCCATCAGTGTTTTATTTATATAGAGCGATATCCACAGCACCCAGGTGCTAGGACTACTGTGGTATGCCATTGTGCTTGCCTCTCATACTAGGTTGTATTGGATAATCACCAAGCTTCATGGAAAAGCTTGCCCAGGAATCTGAGCACCCTCCCGGATGTGAAACATGTTACATGGGTTTGAGATTCTCAAGTCACCCAGTCTTTGTCCTAACTACTCAGCCCTGAAAAGGCAGACGAGGTCAACATTGGACAAGGTGTAAATCAAGAGGCAAGGCTGTGAGTCAATCAACCTCTAGGTACCACAACATGCATTGGCCCTCATCTAGCCTACAGGCCATCATCTACAAACTTTCATGAAAGCTTGTGCCATATAAGAATTCATCAAATTATTTAAGCAATAATTCCTTTAAACAATTCTTTAATAATACACGGACTACAATTTGTGCCATTTACATACCCCCGAGCTGAAGGCCATCCACTAAAGTGTCGCTGGCCTACAAGGAGACATACCCTTAAAGAAAATGGATTTTCTTTCCTCCCCCAGAAGCTATCAAGGGTCCAAGGTGCCTCAGCTATGGGTGGGGGTCCATGAGTCTTTCCCCTACATGCTAGATTGTGGGCTGACTTAATTTGGTGAGGAGAAACGGAAGGAGTTGCTGGTGAATATGATCAAAATACACTTTATGAAATTCTCAAGGAATTAATATAAACATTTTAAAATCATTTAAAAAAAAGATCCCATTCTTGAGCTTTAATCTCATAAGAGGCTGCATTTCTATATTAATAAAGTCCAAATCCAATATGAATAGAGATATCAGATTTTATTTCCATGTAGCTATCTTTGTTTTAAATTTTTCATTTTAACTTTAATCATCTGCCCACTCTGTATGCATGTGTGCACACACATGAGTGCAGTTATCAGAGAACAGCATAGGAATTGAAGCCACCTGGAGATGGAGTTAGAGATAATTGTGAGCCTTGACATGGCTAAATATTTCCATCTACCAGCAGTCAAAATTTGAAATCCTACCTGAAATGTGAAGTTATAGGAAGAGTTATTCTGGGAGGTGAATAGGTCATGAGATCTGACTCTTCAAAACTGAGTTTGGTATCACAAAAAGTATTGCCAAGGGAGAGCTCTTGCCCTTTCCACACTGTGTGAGGACATATAAGGAAGACACCCTTTATCTGCAGGAAAACTGACCTCAAAACCTTCCAGAGTTAGATTTGGAATTCTCCAGAATTCACATATTTGAGAACTGAATGCTTATGTTTCATGAGAAAGTTGCCTGTAGTACTTGACTAAATCAGCTGGGATGGACCAGGATGGAATTTAAGGAAGAAGGAAGCTTGAACCCAAACCTGTCCATTTTTTCTAGTGTTTTGTTTGTTGTACAAGGTTTCTTACTGAACTGGATGTGTTCCAGATAATAAGATTTCTGTCAAAGTCCCCAAAGATAAGCATCTCCCCAGCATAATGACAGCTGTTCTGCCATAAATCAGGACAGCTCATCCATGCACAAGACTTTCTAAGTTAATAAAATATTGATTAGTAGAAGCATATGGTTTATAATCAATGAGGAAGCTCTCTTTTAGGTTATAGCACTATTTTTTTCCTAAGCACTAGTCTCTCTATAGCTGACAAGACCACAGAAGAGGACAGCAGAATGTGTGTGTGTGTGTGTGTGTGTGTGTGTGTGTGTGTGTGTATTCATACATGCTTTCAAAAAGGAAGATATCCTTCCCCTGACATGCTGCTGTTTTATAAATGAAATGAGAATGAAAAGAGTGGTAATGAGAAAATCTAACACTTAGAACCAATTTAATAAGTGTCTTCATCAGAATATTGTGTGGCAGGTGACAGATGGCTTATGGGGGTGGAGATCCATGATATGGTAGCGGCTATACTGCTTATTGCCTCAGACAATCAAATCGCAAAGACTTATCCACCTTGCAGAATTAAAAGAGGAGCCAAGTGCTTCTGAAAGAAGAGAAGCTTGGACCTCACTGACTGCAGTGTTGGGAAGCCAAGTTTAAAGAGCCTCAGGGCCTGAACAAGAGTGAACACATTATTTTCTTTCCTTCTGCCTGTGTCTCTTCACTTAAAGATGCAGTGTATGCTTTGTTACAGGCATCTATGAAGATTAATTATTTGACAAGTACTAAGTGCTATGGATGTATTCCATGGAACTTGCTCATTAATCAACATGCAAGCTCCTTCAGTCTTGGTCAACAGACTTCTTTTAGAGGCTATTGCTAAGTCCACCCTACACTTAGAGAAACAGACCAAGAAGTAAAGCATTGTTTTATTTAATACACTGGGATTTACTTTTGATATTAACAGCAGTTGCTTGCTATCCCTATGGCCTCTTAGGAGCCCTGTTTATGATGCTCTAAGTCCTTGTGGAGAGAGAGCATATAAAACATCTCAGTAGGTTCCAAGCTAACTGAACTATAATGTGGAAATACAATTTAGAACAACTATGATGGTCTCATGACCTGGGCTGCCACTGTGGTCCACAGGCAGATTCAGAAGAGGGTAAAGGTTGCAAATATCTATCAGGAGAGAGATTTCTGACAGAAGTCATCAGAGACTCATCTCTAGTACTAAAGTCAGGGAGAACTGGAAAATACATCTAATCACCTTGTTGAACCTTTTTGCATGTAGTGAAGTTTACCATTTCCCTAGAACAGCAATTAGTAAGCAAATATGTTGCTTCCAGGCCAACTTTCCTCATCTCACATCCTCTAAGTGATTATGGCTATACAACAAAGATACAGACAACATTGAAACCTTTGACAAAATTAAGGCGATTTTATATGTGAAAACAAGTCTTGTTGGCATACCCATGAACCAATATGGAATTAAATGTTTTTCTAAAAGTTATTCTGTTCTTTGCTAATTCCCTGTGCTTTTCATATCTTGAGGAACTAAAGTGCATACTAAGGCAGATAATTAGGAAAATTAATTATGATTTTCATACCACCTCCACAGAAGTCAACAATCCATTGAGGAAGAGAATAGAGTGTAAGAGAAGAACAATAGATCACCCCCCCCCGTGTGTGTGTGTGTGTGTGTGTGTGTGTGTGTGTAAAACCTTATGATCTTTACAGTACATAGAAAGAACAGGAAAATTGATTTCTTTGTGTGTGTGTGTGTGTGTGTGTGTACATTCATATTTGTATTAATATACATACATCATGTGGTTTTGGAGTTAGAAGCTGATGTCAGGTGCCCTTCTAAGTCACCCACCAGCCTATGTTTTGAGGTGAGGTTTCCTACTGAACCTCACACTCACTGATGGGCTAGACTGCCTGACTAGTGAGTTCCAGGGTGCTTCTTTCCACTGTCTTTGCAGACCTGAGATTATAGATGTGTGCTCCCACACCCACTTTATTATGTGGGTGCTCAGGACTTCATGCTTTCATGGCAGGCACTTTAGCAACAATTCCATCTTTCCGGTCTTTGAAAAACAGACTTCTTGATAAGTGGATAAATTGATGCAAATTTTGAAACTCAAAACTTTCTCACTGATCTAGAAATAAGATCTCATAGTCATCTTTCCTCAAAGACTACAGTTAAGTAATTCATTATCCCTTGGGTAATTTGGGCACCTAAATAGTTCTCACAGCATAAGACTGTTTAAGACTGAGAAATGTGGGAAACATGAATTGTGTTCATTTGCATGACCAATGTCCTATCATTTTCACTAATACAACATTTTAGGGTTGTTTAGACACACATTCAGTGACATTACCCATGCTTAATTTCAATATATAAAGAAGCAGCAGCCTTATTCCCCAAAGAAACACTAGCAGAGTGTCATGCTCATTTGTTAGGAATAAGCAAACAGTGCCAGGTGTCCTTCTCATTAGCACGGTAGTTCTTACAGAAATGTCTGTTTTTGTTTTTGTTTTTGTTTTTTAGTGTATGGCTTAGTTTATTCACCAGCTATACATCTTGCATTTGTAGAGTGGCAGAAGCTGAGATTTATCTTATTTTTCAACCTTGGAATGAAGTTGTATCCATGAGGGATTCATTTCACAAAGCATTCTTTAAAATATTTCAAATGAGTAAACACTGTGTAGCTATGCATAGCACGTATCTCTATGAATTAGACTAGTTAACTTGCTTAGTTAAAAGCAACACTAAGAGAATATTCCTGTTTCCTAAGGATAGTGACAGCTCTGCCAAGTGTTGTCACTAGTGACAATTCATTTATTGGAGATGTTCTTTTAATTATGTTTGGCTTACCTGAAGCATCTTTGTCTCCAAATGAAATCTCTGGGAAAATAAAAAATGCCCTCTTTTGGCTTTATATAAGGGCCAGACTCTTCACCTACTAACAGGGTACTGAAATTACTAGAATGTTATGGGAAACTAGCCTGCACGAGAATGGGCCTAAAAGAAACCTTTTAATGACTTATGACACTTCATTTGGAACTTAAGTGAAATTAGTTTTCCATGTTGATTCTAATTATCACCGTTGGCTACACAGTGCCCACAAAATAACCCAGAACTTATATATATGACAAACTGATGAAGGAGTCTAAGGTAATGATGTCATTGTCACCCTTGTTATACCCCATAATTGCTGCTAAGCATGTCACAATTTTTTTTACTCCATAAAATTGCAAATTCAAACCTGTCTCTATTTATTCCAAAGCAATTTCATACAATTTACCTTCTGATTTCCTTCCCTGGAAAATAAGCGGACAGAAAATCCCTCCAGCTTGTGATGAAGCCCAATACTTACAAGTTGAAAAAATACTAATCAATGCTGGAGAGACGGCACAGTGGCTAAGAGCACTTGTTTTTGCAGAGGGCCTGGATTTAATCTGAACCCACATGGCAGCTCACAGCTGTCCATAATTCCAGCTCCAGGATCTGATATCCTCTTCTGATCTCTCCTGAAACCAGGCCCATATATGGTACACAGACAGACACAGAGGTAAAACAGACACATGCAAAAAAAACACTCATATATAAATAAATTAATTTAAGATGAAAGAAATAATAATAATCCAATAACCATTTTTTTTAAAAATAGACAAACCATCACAACTCAATCATATATATTTGAAGTATGTTCTACCTATACTCCAAGTTAATTTACTCTGCCTTTAGATTCATCAAATAGTGGCAGCCTCTCTCTTTCCTTCTCTTACTCTATACATATACACACTACACCACACTACACCACACACACACACACACACACACACACACACACACACACACACGTTTTAATGATGACAATAAACACAATACAAAATCTCCTTATTGATCTTCCATGACTCAGAGAGAATTTCCAGCTTAAACTTTTAACTAGTTCAGAGTTTGCATATACTCATTTAGCAGACTCTAAAATAAAGAAAAGAACAAACTCTCATTAAATTCTGGGAAAAAAATAAAGTATAAAAACATGTGCCAGGGTACCTGGTTTTCCTTTAAACCATTGCTTAATGGAACCAATATGATTAACTCAAATACTGGCCCACCTTCGCAAGGCCAACTGGGAATTATAGGCAGATCCAGCCTCAGCCTTGTTTTACTCTTTTTAGACACCCGTATCTGCAGCAATTGATCTGCTGTCATGGTAATGTTTAGAGCTGATTTCTAGAATATCTTCCTCCTTCTCTGCTCTGCATCAATAATGCTCTTTGTACACCTACTTGATCACTGTGATCCAATAAAGCAGCATGGTGTCCACATATGCATACATCTATGTAAGACATATCTCATACTTCAGAAACATGGAATAAGGAAATATTAGCACAGGGCTGACAATAAACACAAGGGGTAAGGAATATGAAGATGTGCTGTCAATGCAAGAACAATTGCAATGGACTGTAGAGAAAAATGCAATTTTACCTGCAGGTATGAAGATGCTGATCAGAATACCCAAGAGGACAGGTTTAAGAACAATGTAGCCACACACCCCATGCTGCTGGCAAAAGAGCTGCTCACCTACGAGGACACGTGTGAAAACTGAGGTGTGGCAGAAATGCAACCAAAGGGGAAGAATTGAAAATGGACTCCTCACAATATCTCACATTTCTGAAAGAACTCTGTGTAATGGAAAAAATCACTGAAGTAAAATGATGGACTTGTAAATATACTGCATAAAAGTAACATGTACATGATGATAATATGTATAGCAAAATGCTACTATTCCATGTTATTCAATACATTTCCCAGTCCTTTAGGTCTGGGAGGCAGAATGACACATGAAAATTCAACAATCATATGCTGGCAACAATGATGCTGACAGGGAAAGCGCACTGTGGGAACAACATTTAACAACAATACTGTAGCACTAATTAAGAATGCATTCATCATAAATATGAATGGTAAAATCATATATATTAAAGAAAATGCCCTCATCTGAAATTAGGCAAGAATATACATATCAAGGTGGTCTTAGAAAAACCTTTGCAGGTCGGATATTTAACCATGGTATTTAGTTACTGTAACTTGTGCACCCACATATAAAATCTGGCAGGAAAATATACGATACCTAAAGGTAAGAAATGGGCTTACCTTTGCCATATAAAAAGAGAATTTCTGATATATGATATACAATAAAGTTTGTTAATGCTTGATGCTCCTATTTTATAATATATTTAAAAAATTGTTTCTAAACAATAAAAAATGGTGTTTTGTATCAGAAGGCTGATCTGCACATAGAACAGGGCAGCCTTAAGGATTGAGTAAACAATGATTTGTGGTTCATGATATTGAAACAAGATTTGATAAATGGCACAGGAGGTGTTAGAACACAGAATTAAATTAATAATAGTAAGGGAGGTGATTATTATTAAAACTAATTATTAAAAATTAGAATGAGGGATAAGATAGATGGCTTAGCAGTTAAGAGCACATGTTGCTCTTCCAAAGAACCTGGATTCTGTTTCCAACATTCAGGTGGCTCAAAATTACCTGTGTCTCCAGCACTAGGGGATCTGATGCTCTCTTCTAGCCTCTGAGAACACCCACACACATGTGGCATACGTACACTCATGGACATATTCAGGCAATTATGATAATAAATTTGAATAGGACTTCCTACTGCATGTATGAATAGTAGTGTATTAGCTACTTTTTCCATAGCAGTGGCAGAATGCTGGGCATTATCAGTGTGAAGTAGGAAAGACAGGTAAGTTTCAGCTCAGAGTTTCAGCCCATCTTGGCCTGTTCCACTGTCTTGATGTCCATTCTGAGGCAGTAGGACATGGTGACAGAAGCTCTTCAGATCATGGCAAAGGGAGAGAGTGGAAGTTGCTGAGGATCAATTATAATGCAAAAATGATACCTTAAAACCCTACTTCCTGCAAACAGAACTGCCTCCCAAAGTTTCCGCAACCTCTAAAAATAGCAGCACTGGTTAGAACATTCAAAAAATGAGTCTGTATTCAAAATATGGGGAATAGATAATATGGAAAAGATCTATATCAATACAATAAAGACCAAATTTTGCAGTGAGTGAGGAGACATTGATAGGGATTTTGTTCCTGAACTTATTGGCTGAAATGTTTGAATAAAAAGAAAATGCTATGTAATACTAGAACTAGAAAGTATCATTTACAAATTATTAAATAATAAAATATTTACAATAGAGTGCTATGGCTTTGTGTGTACATTGAGTGTATAAATTCTGAAGGCTAGGATATGCGATCTTGGCACACTCAATTAATTTTCTATAGTGGTTCCATGTTGTTCAATACAGTTCCTAATCATTTTGGTCTGGAATCAGAATGAAACATGAAAATCCAACAATAAGGTGTTAGTAATGTTGATGCTGTCATGGGCACCACACTGTGAGAACAAGGTTCAATATGTTGTGCTTAAGGGTGTTTCTGCTTCTCTATACTTGCATAAATGTTCTTAACTTTTATTATATAGCACTTACTAGAATACAAATTGTAAGTTAATTTAAAATGTGTGTGTGTGTGTGTGTGTGTGTGTGTGTGTGTGTGTGTGTGTGTGTGTATGCCCATGCTCATGTGGTATCCAGAGGAGAAAATAAAGGGTCCTGCTTTATTGCTCCACTTTAAAATCTTTGAGACAAAGTTTCAGTTCTGCAGTGGTTCAACTCTCTCCACTACCCCATGCTGGAGTTACAGGCCCAGGCTGCCATCATGGTATTCAAATATAGATGGTGACAGAATTCAGGTCCTCTAGTTTACACAGCAACCTAGAGAGCTGCCTCATCATTCCCATATTTGGCCTTTAAACTTAATATAAACTTATCATGATGTAAAATAAGCTTTAACAGAATGTTTCTCATCTCTTCTGCATCATGTCCTCTGTTGTCTTTCAGGGAAATTGGTAAAACAAATTTTGACATAATAAAACAGTTGATAAGACAGTTTGCATAACTAGAATGACATGTCAAATTTTAATTAACCATATGTCCTAAATCATTGAATTAATTTAAAAATAATGTGTGTATTTAGATGCTAGTTTTTTCCTACAGACTTTGGGCCTCTATTAAAATAATGAACTTACAGAAAAGTATTTTGTAACTACAGAAACATGGTTTGGCTATGTAGGAGCTTAAGGAACACCCACTTAGAATGGATTCATCTATAATTTAAAATATAGTCACCATTGTAATTGGTTGACTAAATTTTTCCCATTATTATGCCATTTACAGAAGCTATTAGTTCTCAGTCAGTTGTTTTTAAATTGACAGCATAGAATGAAAAAGTGAAAACTGCCAATAACATTTTTTTTTACAACTGAACTTTTTAGAGATTTTAACTATTATATAAAGACATTGTAAATAATGTGTGCCCCAATACTAAATCATTGGTAACTTTGAAGGCTTTGAGAAGTACAAAAATAACTGTGCTGCTTATTAACATGCACTAAATTAACAGAGTTCTACCGGGTCACTAGCTTTGCTTCTCTAGATAGGTACTGTCAATGACACTCCCCCTGCCTAGGCTCCAGTGAGAACAATACCCAAAGGATGGCTCAGATGTTGATGTGCTTACAGATGTTGCTTTTTAAATTTCTGTCTTAGAACCTTATCGACAGCAGAAACTGCAAACTGTTCTTTAATTCAGAGGCACAGTATACTTTGTTGATATTAAGAATAATAAAGCCATTAATTTTGGATTTACTTTTACAAGTACACAATTGTGACACAGTTTGAACTTCAGAAGACAGATCTTTCAATTTTGTATGCATCTTGCAGTAGGAAGAGACACTTCTCTTATTCTACTGCTAGTGATGTCCATGACTGATTGCTTAAGTTACATCTACAAAATCTGGGAGAGAATTCAGAGGAAATTCAGTTCTGCTTTACAAAACTCCATCACACTGAAAATATTTAGTGTTTCAAAATAATAACTAAATTAATATTTATATACTACCAGAGTTTTTTCATAATTCCTACATCCTCAAATTTGTACTGAATTTTATTAAAGTATATGTTGTAGTTATAGATTAATTAATTAGCATTTTAAATATTTGAAAAACTGTAAAATATTTGGAAATCCTTTTAAATATTTGTATAACAAAATATAAATATATAAATAGGGGTTTAGGAGGGGAATTGTATTGTTGGAGCATGCTGACCAACAAAACCCCAAAGTTCAAGTTATGTAATTATTGTATCAATGCTAAAGTTCATATCATACTTTAGAACTATTTGATGATTCATTGCTTTACTTCAAAAATAGAATGTTCAGGGCATTTTATGAAACACTCTTTATCCTTCATAATTTGTATGTGTATACTATTTAAAGAGTTGGGATCTCTAGGGTTAAAGAGAAAAATAAAATTTTAAACTTGACCAGAAATAACTCTAAATTAACTTTAGATTACTAAAATGTAATATTACAAAACTATGAAGGCAAACAGCAATTTATTTTAAAACAAATTCAGTTTATGTTATTAAGTGATGTAATTCCATTCCTTCATAGAAAATTTAGAAAGAAAATCAAGAAAAAAAGATTGAATAAAATCAATCTCTCAGTTCTTTTAATGTTAAGTAACAGTACTGTTTAGAGTACCTTTCTGTATAGCACAAAATTGCACATTTTAATATGTGATTTGATCAATTGCATCTTATTTTTAAATATTTTTATTTTCAGTGAGAGTAGTGGAGGGGTTAGGAAGAAGAAAGTGTAATAGTGGGAAATGTGATGAAATTGCATAATGTCATCAAAGAAAGAATATAATATTTAAAAAAAATCTATGTTGAGTGGTGGATGTCAGTATAAAAAGGAGAGAGAAAAGCTCAAAAAATTCATCACTCCATAAATTCCAGTAAAATGGGGAACATTTTGAGAAACTTTATGTAAATAGCAAGACTACCCAATGGTTGGAAACAACCTGTGGAAAGTTTTCATATAAAAAGATGAATCAGGGAAAAACTCATGAGTTTTGTGACATTTTATTTTACTTTATGTTAGTCCTATTTTCTGACTTTGGTTCCTCACTGGCCTTGCTAGAAAAAAAAGAAAATCCCACATTCCATGAACTAGAAGATGTAGGGGAGAACAGATCTTTCAAAGCCTCATTTCTGAAGAACTACCCTCATCTGCTCGGTCAGATAGATTCTTGAAAGTCCATTCTCTCAAAGCTTGTCTTGATAAAGCCTTAGTGCAGTTAGTCAGACCTAAAAGCTCTTCAAATGAGGACTGTTTCCCCAAAACATGTACAAGTAAATGTTTTAAACATTGCAGATACCTGGGGCTACATATAAGACAAGCAATCCAAGAGTTGGGCAGAGAACAGGCCAACCACAAAAGTGAAAGGAAGAAGTTGAAAAAGTATGAGGATTTAATGTCTCTGAAACACTTTTGATGTGTTCTTCATAACCCAGCAATCCAATACTGTGGGGGGAAAGATGAACATGCTGAGCCAAGACCTAAGAAGCCTAAATAGTCTCTCTACTCTCTGACTATGAAGCTCTGCACATTGAGGAAGGGGAAGCTATGTTAGAATTTCAAATGAACTCATTAAAATTTAAGTCAAACCCAGACTACAAACCCAAACAGAGATTACAGACTGGCAAAGATTCGGGAATTAGGTTTAGTAAGCATTTGAGAAAATGTTTAGTCATTAGCTGATTAATAAATAATAACTGTAGAGTTGTCACATGACACTTTTTAAAATTACAGGTTATTAGTTAACTCATTAAACAAGTAAGGATTCCACATAGAAAAAAAATGAACAAAATGCTAAAATAATGATAAATATATAGACACCTTGCCACAAAACTCCCAGATGCCTGAAGCCAAAACTCAGTATTGATGTGAGAAGACATAATTTGACAATTGTAGTCAGGTAATTTGAGAGCTGAGCATACCATTGAACATCTACAGGAAAACATGCCTAGCAGCATCCAAAGAATGCCCACACCCTGTCAGAACAGACCACAGATTTTCAAGAAGTAGTTCATTCTCAATGGAGGCCTTGTGTTCAGCCATAAAACACATGAACTATGAACCAAAGGCTGGGGGGCCCCCAACTGGATCAGGCGCTCTGAATAGGTGAGACAGTTGATTGGCTTGATCTGTTTGGGAGGCATCTAGGCAGTGGTACAGGGTTCCACTGTGCTCATTGCATGAGTTGGCTGTTTGAAACCTGGGGCTTATGCAGGGACGCTTGGCTCAGACTGGGAGAAGGGGACTGTACCTGCCTGGACTGATTCTACCAGGTTGATCTCAGTCCTCGGGGGAGGCTTTGCCCTGGAGGAGGTGGGAATGGGGCATGGGCTGGGGGGAAGGGCAGGGGAGGCAAGAGGGGGGAGAACAAGGGAATCCGTGCCTGATATGTAGAACTGAATGGTATTGTAAAATAAAATAAAAGGAAAAAAAAAGATATTTGAGCTGGGGCTTCAGAGATGACTGAGTGGTTGAGTCCTGATTGCTCTTTCAGTGGACTAGGGTTTGGTTCCCATCACCCACACGGTAGTTTACAATCATGTGTAATTCTAGAACCAGGGAGTCTCATGTCCTCCTCTGGCCACCTTGAACATCACAAGTAAGTGGAGCACATACACACATGCAGGAAAAATATTCAAGTACAAAATAAAAAAATAAATCGTTAAAAACAATGAGAAGCATGCTTTCTAAAAATAGTTTCATAAAACTGAAAAAAAAACCAATAAACCAGTGAGATTTGGAAATTTTACAAACATGAGGAAATCAGACAAAAAGTAGTACTTCAGAAAGTCATCAAAGAAGAAAACAGGCTGAGGGCTTAAGAATGCTTTTAAGTGAAGTTGAAAATGAAATGAAATTTATGGGTTACATCAAGAGTGTAGGTTTGTGAAAAATGCATTAGCTAGAAAGACTTGCTTTAATAGAGAAGAAGGCAAATCAATAACACCCCATCACCTTCAAAACACAGTGGGTAAAACAGGCCAGAGAAAGCCTTAAAAATGGAATGAATGATGGAGAAAACTAGACATAAACAGAAACTATAAAGCATATTTGAGATGACAAAATACTAGAAATTGGTTCTTCAAAAGCATCAGATATCTTTCAAACATTTAAACACATGATTCAATTCAAGGAGACAAAATGTTCAAATGAGTAAAACAGAACATGACAATGGAGAGCTAGCTCAGCCATTCACAGTATGTGCTCTCCTTGAAGAATATAGTTCCAACCATTTGTCACCCCAGCTCCAGGAGATTAGATGCATGCTTCTGGCCTCTGTGGCCACTGCAGTCATATGCACATAACCACAAATAGAGAAACATACACAATTAAAATAAATGCATAATCAATTAAAATAAGAAAGTGAAATAATATAATAGAGAATAAAATACTAACAATGATAAAGAATGCTACAAACATGCTGGGCAGTGGCACACACCTTTAGTTCCAGAACTGGGGGGCGGGGGTGGGGGTGGGGGTGGGCAGAGGCAGGCAGATCTCCGTGAGTTTGAGGCCAGCCTGGTCTACAGAGTGAGTTCCAGGAAAGGCACCAAAACTACATAGAGAAACCCTGCCTCTGATGCATGCACAAAGGGGCCATGGCATGTAAGTTGAGAACTGATGATTTAAGTCATAACTACCTATTCTTCTCAAGCTCTCCTGGAACTACAGTAGAGGAGAAATTCCTTCTCGCCCTGTTATCCAGATGCACAGAACAGAAAAAAAAATATGGAAAAGTAAAAGCCATACAACAATGTCCCTTATGAATAGAAATATAAAAATGAATATAGCAAACAGAATTTGAAAGTGTAAAATTGATCGCACTGCATGACCAAGTGGGATTTAGTGCATGAATTCAAAATTTGCTAAGCATGTAAAAATTAAACATTTTAATGCACCATGTTAGTAACATAAAGTACAAGACCACATGCTCATCACAATGAACTCAGGAAAAGTATTTGATGAAAACCAACAATCTGTGTGATTATGTTTTACTTGGAAACACACAAAAGTAGGAGAAATATCCTCAGTCTGATAAATACATTAAGAAAGGTCTATGAAAGTCCTGGTTTATGATGAAATTATAGAAGCTCCTCTAAGGCCATGAACTAAACAAGAATCCTTTTCATTTGTCCTAGTTATCATAGTCACACAGATGAGAAACAAAAATGGAAATAAAATTATTTCACTTTGCAATGTAGGAAATCAAACCATTCCCACCTGACACAAAATCCCTTATATACAACTATCTTTACCTTATAAGCTAAAGAATATGCACACAGAAAATTATATCATATAGATGAATTCCCTATGATCATATAATGAGAGGTCACTATGCTAATCCTAGAGGTCATTGTTTCTGCCAACAGTGACCAATCTGAAAATGAAGCCACAACTTCACTTATAGTGCCAGCAAAAGAAGTTAGGATAGTCATGCATAAATGCAGTGAAGCAGACAAAAATAATTTTCATTAGAAAGAGCATATGATGTTCAAAGTAATTAAGGACTTAAATAGGGGGCCAATGGGATTGCTCAGGGGGTAAAAGTGCTTGCTGCTAAGCTTAATGACCAGAGTTCAATCCCCAGGATCCACAAGGTAGTGGGAGAGAAGTGACTCCCACAAATTGTCTTCTCCATATGCGTATAATGGCATGTTCATTCACAGACATAGACATTACATAAATGTTAGAAATTTAAAATTTTAAAAAGTCTGTAGACTGTGGGGATTTAAAAAGTAATATACTTTAACTTTCCTGCTAATTCAGCTCAATGACTGACAAAAATATGAATGCCTTTTCCTATAAAAATTGACTCAGGACCTAAAATGTAAGGAACACCATAAAGTGATCTTGAGAAGTCCAACTGGTGACATACTTCCTGGTATTAGCGCTTACTACAAAGCTGAAGTAAACCAATGTAAGAACTCATACAACCCATTTCTTATCAGTATCTAAACATCTAAAATCCACCAAGGATTCTTTAAATATCAATAATAATAATAATTCAGAGTCTTTGTTGGTGTTTTATCTTTAAGGACTTTTACTGGTTTTCCTTCAGGAATTTAATGTCATTGTTGAAGAGACTTTTGTTGTTGTTGTTGTTGTTTGTTTGTTTGTTTGTTTTCCTTTTATTTTATTTTACAATACCATTCAGTTCTACATAACAGCCACAGATTCCCTTTTCCTCCCCCTTCCTGCCCCCCTCCCCTTCCCCCCAGCACACCCCCATTCCCACCTCCTCCAGGGCAAAGCCTCCCCCGAGGACTGATATTGACCTGGTAGACTCAGTCCAGGCAGGTCCAATCCCCTCCTCCCGAGAAAGAGGAGGGTTTATATGAGCGAGAATTGTTGAAACCAAGGTTGGATAAAGCACAGGGACAAATAGCCAAACGAATGGAAACACATGAACTATGAACCAAAGGCTGAGGGGGCCCTAACTGGATCAGGCTCTCTGAATAGGTGAGACCGTTGATTGGCTTGATCTGTTTAGGAGGCATCTAGGCAGTGGTACCAGGTCCTGTGCTCATTGCATGAGTTAGCTGTTTTTTGTTTGTTTGTTTGTTTGTTTGTTTGTTTTAATGTATGTTTTGACAACTTTGTTAAAGACTAGATGGCTGGAGATGTATAAATTGTTTTCTGGATCCTTTACTATCTGTTGTTTTCAATTCTGCTTTTGAGACAATATCACACAGGTGTTGCTGCTATGTCTCAGTAGTATAATTTGAGATCAACATTGCTCTTTCTCACTAGGATTGTTATGGCTGTTTGTGGTTTTTGCAACTCCATTGATATATATATATGTGTGTGTGTGTGTGTGTGTGTGTGTGTGTGTGTGTGTGTGTGTGTGTGTATGTATATATATATATATATATATTCTGTGAAGTATGACATTGAAGATTTTATATGTATGTATAGATGTATATACATATATGTTTATTATATATATACAATTACATATAACTTCAATTCCACCCTGTTCTGGACTCTGAGAGTACTTATATTCACTTATACAATCATACACATAGAAGGACACACACATACACACACATTACAAAAGGAGTGTAGAGAGATGGCTGAGTAGTTAAGAGTACTATTTGCTCTTCCATAGGACTGGCATTCACTTTCCAATTCTTGAGTTCCTTACAGATTTCAGATGATTTAACACTCTCTTCTGGTTTTGTTCTGCATGCATGAGGCACCCACATAATGCATACACATACTAGCAGAAAACATTTTAAAAATCTAAAAATATTGTCATACCAAGTAGGGGCAGAACCAAACCACCCCTCCCTGCATCAAACCTGAGTCCTCATCTGCCTTGTAAACACCTATAAAGACAAGTTCCTTTCCATTTCTTTCCTTCATGCTGACATTTCATCACAGCAAATTTGGGTGTAACCTTATGCACCTCAAATTCTACCCATAGATGATCCTCTTTGTTCCTTTTTAACTATTTGCTGTGGGGTATCTGTGACTTTAAAAACAAATAGATCTACAGAATTTGAACTTCAGAACATAGTTCTATAGCCATATATGGAGGCAATTGCGAATGTGATGTCTTTTTAGGTGTTTACTCACAGGTCTATAAGTTGTTGAGTCTTTCCAATTATCTAACACATATCTAACACAGCAGACCACAGGTCCAAAATTACTATTGGCCCAGCTTTATAGATGGTGGAAATGAGGTATTTACAAATTTTAGTAATGATATTGAAATTCAGAAAATAGTAATTGATGAGCCAGGGGTCAGAGAAGTCAACTGAAGGTCAACATCTGAGTATTTAGGCAGTATGCTGTTATACCTCTCTCCAAGGCAAGTTCATATGTAGTGTGTGTGTGTGTGTGTGTGTGTGTGTGTGTGTGTGTGTCTGTCTGTCTGTCTGTCTGTCTGTCTGTCTGTCTGTCTGTCTGCCTGTCTGTGTGAGTGGGACAAGGAGAAAACTCCAAAATATTTCATTTGTATTTTGCTCAGAGAAGCTACAGATTCATATTTACAACATCCTTAATTTATCTCATAGTGATTGACACAATACACAGACAGAATTATTTCATCTTTATTTGAAGAAACACTTGTAAAGCATTAACTGTGTCTTTGCTGCTATAGTATTTTACAAATGCAACCTCATTTGACATGAAATAGATGGGTTGGTATCATTTCCCCTTTCCTCCTATATGCATATAGAAGCTTAGTATATGGTCAGTTATGTAAATTTTCTTTTATCTAATGGGAAGAGAATAAACTGGTATGATTAGCAAAGGATACTGATTCAGAACTAGAATCCATTGAGCTATAATCATATATTTCATTGTTTTGTTATATCCCTCTTTTTGATAACTAGTATTTTTCTCTGACTCATGGCCTCAGGCTTTTCCCAGCATTACATGAAATTTCATTTCATATAATCCAGAACACTATTCTGTCAGACAATATTGTTACAAAATGTGATTTAGCACCATATGGTAGTATTTATCCACCCTTTGATTAAATATGTATTTATCCTGCTCTCTGGGTAAGTTGAGATGTTGAAGATAAGACCCAACAACAGGCAGTCAATGGAAACAAGCACATGCGTCAAGTGTCCATTGTGTTTAAATAGTTTTTTCATAATAAACATCCCTAATTATAATGTGAGTTCTCTGAGGGTAATGATAATAATATAATCTAAGCAGTAAAATTTACATGGCTGACATCTAGATGAAAACTCAGTTCTACCACTCATTAACAATACATACAGGGAATTTCTTATTTAGTGGATGGTGGTCATATTTGAAAGCATTTTTGTGTTAACTAAATGAAAGAATACTTTTAGATTCCCCTTTGTGATCACAACAGAGAATAGATTTTCAATGAATCATCAGTATTATTAATTATCATGAAATTTTCAAGCATTGTGTTTTGAATAAACATCAGAAGAGTGTGATAGGTACTATGGAAAATCTATAAAATTTCCACATGTTGTAGTACCTGGGGATTAGTTATGCAAAACCACATTAGCTTCAGAATAAATTAATGTGTCTAGTAGCTTCCTCAGAGTAGGTTATATCTGACAATCAGAAAAGAACAAAGTATTATTCAGAATCTCAGTCTAGGGAGAATATTCTTATGTTACAGGGAATTACTTTCTCTAAATTGTGAAGTGTTTTAACAGGCTTAAGAAAGGTATCTTGCAAACCACTGATGCCATCCATCTCTTGGACTGGGAATTTAAAGGACAGTGTAACCCACCTGATGGTAAGCTAGTCCCTCTAATATACATGCAGATTTTGTGGTATGAAGAATGTGGATGAGAAGCATTCTGGGAAATTGCTTTGAAGATGCCTTACAAAGCTTTTGAATCTATGTCTTCCATCAGAGAGTAAGGAAATGCCAACTTTAAAAATCAACTTCTATATTAAGTTGTTGAGATTCCATTTCTTAGCTTCCTCTGTCACCCTCTGTACTCTATCAGCCAGATAGATACTGCAATGAATGAGGTAGCTGTCATGGTGCCCAATGAAAGTCCACTTTAAGTGGTTTGTAATCATACAGCCCCAAACTATCGCTTTCTTCCTATCACTGTCTAAAGTTTATACAATATTATCGGTGGTGGATACTAAGAGATAATGTCAGAAATACTCCTTGCTTCTTCACCAGAGACTGTAAGGGTTCCAAAATGAAATTGTTAACGTATTCCACAGCATTTATCTTTTAGTTGATGTTTACACATAGGTAGGGTGAGAAATGCAAGGAATGAGGGCTGAAAAGATGGCTTAGTAGTTAATATCATGTGTTGTTCTTGCAGAGGACCCAGTTCCCAGTACCTATGTTGGGCAACTCATCACTGCCTATCAATCTAGCCCCAGAAGGAGAAGGATCTGAACCCTCTGACAACCATGGCATGCAAATCAACGTACACACACACACACACACACACACACACACACACACACACACACACGAGCAGAGGGGGGAGTGGGAAGGAAAGAGAAATAATATGTCAGATAAAGCTGAATCATAAGTAATGTAAGGAACAACTCCTAAGCTTCTGGTTTCCTTAAAATTCACATTGTCAGTATATGCACATGCATATAATATTTCTTCCTATTTACCAATTTAGTACACATGTATACACATACATACACACACTCCAAGCTTTCACTAATATTTCTCTCAGCAATGTAGATTTCCAAGAACAGAATAGTGCTGATTTGATTGAATTTAATAAATACAAAGAGCATTAAAGATCAAGACAAAGTTTTCAATACATAAGAAAGATTTGGGCAGTATCAGTGGGCTCAATATTTAAGACCATGTACTGGTCTTATAGAGGAGAGTTGTTTAGTTCCCAACACCTATGTCTGATTGCTCACAACCATCTGAAACTCCACTCTAATGATCTCTTATGGCCCCTGAGGGCACCTGTTCTTGTATGCACATAACTACACACAGAGACAGAAATAAATACTAAGACACACAGAATATCTCTCTCTCTCTCTCTCTCTCTCTCTCTCTCTCTCTCTCTCTCTCTCTCTCTCTCCCTGTGTATGTCTCTCTCACACACATAAACACACACACACACAAACACACACACACACAAACAGAGAGAGAGAGAAATGAGAGAGAATAAAATATATAAAATAATATCAGAGCACAGTTATATCCAGATGTTTATTCCTTCACAAAAGGACAAAGGGGACTTGATTCTCAGGAAAACTATGTGAAGATTGTCTGAGCCTTGCTATTTTCACTGGCAGAAACTGAGCTCCCCCTTCCCCTTATCCTTGCCTGCATCATGCTGAAGATTCCTGGGACTTGTGCCAGCATCACAGAATGCTAAAGAGTGATTAAGCTTTGGAGACCCCAAGCCACCTGTCTCAGCCACACTTCACTGAAAGAAAGAATACATCTTGAGATATATGAAAATATATCTTATGACATTGGTTGTGGGGAGGAATACCAGGTTGCTTTCTGAGTTTGCCTCAATTCTCCGGATTTAAGGGACCAACATAATAATTCTGCATGTAGAGTAGGCAGAGGCAGAAGGTCATATTTCCAGATAAGGCTGTGTGGAGTTGGAACACCTGCATTAATTACTAGATAGACTGTTCATCCGTTTAAACACTGATTAAATAATTATTAACTCTAAATTGATTGCAGTAATTGCATGTGTTACTCTCCTCAGATCTTGAGTTTTATCATTTATATAGGATAATGAATGACATTCAGCTTTTCTCTCTGCTGTGTGTTCTTTGATTAATCTAGCTTAGAAGCTCTAAAACTCTGTAAATACTGAGATTTCCATCTTATTAAGCAGGAGAATTACTGTCTAGTGCAAGAAGCAGTTATCCCTGAGGTGTGTCACATGATGTAAAGATGCAGAAAGATCTACAGAGAAAGAAAATATTAGTCTTTTCCAAGGGTCAATTCAAGCCAATTTTCAAAAATGAAGCAAGTGTGCAGGGCATTCCTCTCAAACCTCTGTGCTCTCCACTTTCTGCCCTGCACATACCCTGGAACAGTGGCCACTTCCACTGTAGTCTTCCTTTAAATATGAATTGTGTTTCACATGTTCTTGAGGAGACTATATACAATATACAATATTCCGTTTAATTTGGTCATTCAGAGCTATCAAATACTAGGCCCTGTGTATCTGGATGTCTATGAAAGTCAACTTGAGCCCTATTTCTTTACCAGACAATGCAATGTTCATTTCTCAGTGAACAGATTGAGGGGGGCGATCTTTGTGATTCTCTCTCTCTCTCTCTCTCTCTCTCTCTCTCTCTCTCTCTCTCTCTCTCTCTCTGTGTGTGTGTGTGTGTGTGCGTGTGTCTATAAAGAAAGAGAGAATAATGATTAATCAACTTATAATTATCCACACTAATTCATCAGAGAAATAAAAAGATTGGAGTTGTCTAGATCTCATTCAATGTGGTATATATAATAAAAAAACTACTTTTGAAAGTCATTATATAAATTATATGATACACATAATATATGAAAAGCATTCTGTTTTATTCTAGCAAAATGGCATACAAAACAGTCTTAATCAGATCAGTCTGACCACCATACTAACATACTAACTCTCTTCTTAGAGAAATCAGTGTGATTGTAATAAACTCTTAGATGAATGTACTATACTAGGCTAGAACAAAACAGATCTCAATTTAAAAATTTCCACATCAAATTGAGTGGAGAAGTAATTAATGCGTGGGCGTTCAGTGTCTCAGCAGGTTTATTACAGCATTTTGATTTCTGAAGATATCCTTCCCCCCATTCTACTGACTACAGTGAATTAAAGGCAGCCCTAAAGCTTAAGATCTGAATCCCTGGCATTAGAGACACAAATTTACTTTTAAGACTAGTCAAATATAATTATAATAACTAAAATTGGTCCCACTATTGATAATCTAAGGAATGTTCCGTTATCTAATTTGTGTCTCTCCATGAAACTGTGAAGTAAGTAGGGCAGCCCATTGTCTAGATGTAGAGAAACTCAGGTTTAAAAATTATTTCCATAACCTTTTCAGTGTCGTGAATCAAGAATGTGACAAAATTAAGAGTCAAATCAAGATTTTATAGTCCAAATGACATGGCTATTGTAATATTGTAGTGAAGTGTTATTTGTTTTAAATGTCTCAGCTCTATATTTTTTGTTATTTCATTAATATACATAGTTATGTGTATCAATAAAATAGAAAACATATTATATATATATATATATGCTGAGTTCATTTATTTTTGTTTGTATATATAAATTCAGGCCTGCCTAATTAGTGTTTTATAACATTTTTTTAGGGTTCCCATACTTGGGGAAGTTAAATTCCCCCTCTCTCCTTCGTTGTTAATTCTCTGTAGCTCTTCATCTAGGGGTGGGGTCTCAGGAGATTTCCATCAAACAAATTGGCATGTCAATTGGTGTTTTCATTTTTCAGGTCTTATTTGGCAATCATCTTGTTGAGATTTCATAGGTGTATCTTCCTTGTCATATCTAGAAGACTCAAACTGGCAGCAGATTCCCTAGTCCTCTGCCACTTTATGATACTTCTGCCCTCCTTTTGCTATGCTCTCTGATCCTTAAGTGTAGGGGTAGCATTGTGCATGTATTTATTGGTGCTGGGCACCCAAAGACAGTTGTTGATTTCATTTGTCACAATTGTGACTTTCTAAAATGGGTTCAATCTGCTATAAAGAGAAGCTTCTTTGAGCAGGATTGGTCTATACTTATTTGATCTATATTTATCTGTTGACATATTGATATATGTTTAGAATGTAGTGATAGAAGCATGCTGGTTAATCCAATTGGTAATAGTATATGCTCCTCTAAGATCCATGACCTCACTACCCCTGAGTAGTTGTAGGTGTCCAATGACAGGTGAGATTTTCTGACCTTAAGCAGTACGTCAGTTCAATTAAAAGCTGTTGACTACCTGCATATTATAAGTGATACTATTGATATTATTTTGCAATTAAATTTAAAATAAAGTATGCTATACATAGAGTATGAGCATACAATAACTGATCAAGTTCTAACACTGTGTGCTAGCCATCACACTAAAGATTTTTTTTAGTCCTATAGTCTAAGCTAACCTCCAAATTGTGTACTCAAAATTTATTTTGAGTTTCTAATCCTCTTACCTCTGCCTCCCAAGTGCTGGGATTACAGATGTGCACCACTACATACAATTTAGGTGGATCCAGAGCTAAAACCAGAGGCTTTGTGCAAGCTAAGCAAGGATTCTATCCATCTACCCATGGATGAAGCACATCCATGGCTCATTTTGTGTATTAAATAAATTATGCATGAACAGAGAAGATCTGTTAAATAGTTTAAAATTTATTTTAAATTATAAATAGGTCTGGAGAGATAACCTAGTGGTTAAAATCACTTGCTTCCCTTCTAGAGGACCCAAGTTCAATTCCCAGAACCAATGTTAGGAAGATGGCAAGAGCATATAACTCAAGCTCCCTGGTATATGATGCCAGTTGAAACCACCACAGGCACATTCACACATGCAGTATAAACACACACACACACAAACAGAAAAAATAATAAATCTTTAAAAATAAAAATAATAAAATATAAATAAACCTCATACCCAAAGCCCTACCATACATAGATTATCCCCAGTTTCAACATTGGATATCCTATCTTTTGCTATGAACTCAAAATAGCCATTGAATTATTAAATTTATTCCCATTATGTGGGGATGGCTTACCAAAGAAATAGTGCCCATTTAAATACAAATAAGTAAATATGTATGTTTCTTTTGATAGAAAGTTTTAAAAAGTCCAAAAGCCCATGCACCTAAATACATTTTCCTAATGACACAATGCAGTTTTTACCAGGATAATTGTCTGAATCCTCCATATTTACTTATTTACTTGAAGAGTCTCTTTATAATACAAAATTATTATTTATTCAACCAGAGAATATTTGCACAAAATAGTTGTGTAATTGGCTTAAGATTACATAGCCAAACAAAAGCCCGATGGATACAGACAGACTCCACTTCATCCCAGTATCACATGTCTGTCTTCAGAGAACCCCATTTAATCACTCCAGTCTCACAAAGGGAGGAGGGTCATTGAACATGAAGACCAAAGTTTTTGCCAGTGAAAGTGGTTGGCCACTTCCCTGCCATGATTTCAGAAACAAAGTTAATAAAAAGCAACAACAACAGAAACCTGTGTTTTGAAAAACAAACCTTTCCTTGAAAACCAGCTTGATATGTGAAACCTGAGGATGGCGGAGAAACTGAAAGATTATTATTATTTTTGAGCAGAAGGTGGAAGAATTGGAAGATAATGAAAAGGGCTGAGCGACTTCATCTTCTATCATGACACAGCTAATGCAATCGTTACCTCAAGGTAGCTGAGGTTGCCAGCACTGGGCCTAAATTAGACTGGGATTGTCAAGAGTCAATTATAGACCTTGAGGGGAGGGTGTAGCTCACAGAACTCTATCTACCCTGCTCTAGGGAAATATTGACTACTGATAGACTCTGGGGAAGGGACAGTCATTGTTTTGAGCTATGTACTCAAGGGTGAGCCTACCAGGCTCAAAAAGGACAGTTCTAAACTTATGGTCACACACACTTCCCTGGATATAATCAGTTGTTCACAGGACAAAAAGTTATGAATGTGGGAAAGGGATTTATGAGGAAGAAGGTGTATGGCAAGAGTATGAAGGATATAGAGGAAGTGGGGGGCACAAATAAACAGAGTATACTGCATACATATATGAAATTGTCAAGGAAAATACATAATCAGTTGAAAAGACCATGGAGTAGAAACTGGTCTACCATTGCCATCACACTAACTTCTGTATGTGGATCAATTATTTGCTACAGCAAATACCCATCAAAGAAGAGCTTGCTCAGTTTTAGAAATCCCATGCAAACTGCTTGCAAAGGAGAAAAAAATGGTTAGGTGTCTTAGCAGTGATTCAACTAAAAATAAGTTATGCTGGTCAACTGGTGATCAGGGAGTGAGTCATCTCACAGGCAGAGCTTGTGTTGATTCTGTGCCAAACATAAGCCATTTTGCTTAGTTCTTCTTGTTTCATTTCAATATGCCAATGCTAATGCTATATAATAGACCACAAAGAGGAGAAAACCAGAGGGGAGGAGGAAAGGGGGAGGAAAAGAAGGGGGTTGTTAAGTACATGGAAGAGGAGGATTGGAAGGAAGAGGAAAACTAAAGGGAGAGGCAAGAAGAGAAAAACATCTTTGGAATATTTAGACAACTCTACTGAAAAAGCATCCACTGTGACAAGATAATAGGTTACTGCTGAAAAGGATCATGGCCTTCCAAATTCAAAGACATTTGTCAGGATTATTTTTTTTAAGTTGAGGCAAACATAATCTATTTATTTTGCAGTACATTCTTTAAGGATGACAGCCTGCTTCCTTTGCTTCAAATATGCTAAATAACCACAAGAAAAATGATTAAATTCAGTTTCAGATACTGAAAACCATTGCCAAGTTCAGCAGATTAATACAGGATACTGACAAAAATTAGTGCGAGAAGAATCAAATGTATTTTTAAAATGACAACTGGCTTAAGTAATAAAGAGATTTACAAAAGCTGCTTAGATAAAATACATCTCCAGTCCTCGGTGGATCAGGATATTTTATCAATAAATGTGTTTATAGGTATTCAACAATAAATTCAAGTTACAAATACTGGGAGTTACTGATTTAATATTCAATGTCATTGATTCAGTGTTAAATATATTGAATTGACATAAGGTATCTGCTTAAAGTAGTTCTCCAAATAAATATGGTTTGGGTCTCACTACTAATATAGAAAACAAAATTACAAAAGCATATCTTGCATTTTAAGTGTGTAAAAATCTTATGTTATAGTTATAATAATATCTGTTCTGATTGTAATCAAAAAATAAAAAGGTGAATTTTTTTCTCCAAAAGATCTAAAGAACAAATGAAACATGTCAACAAGTCAAAAGAATTGCTATGTGAAAGGAAAGATGCAGAGGAGGAAAAAAAACAGAAATAAATGACAGAGAAAGCACAGACACATTTTAGGTTTCAGTGATAGCTGAGAACTCCTGAGTCTGCCCCACCTCTTCATCTCCTGAAGGGAACTGAGTATCTCTCATGCTTTGCCTACACGGCCAAAATTCATTACTGGCATCAAAAGTCTTCACTTTAGCACCCAAATTTTCACTAATTAAAAAGAGAGCATGTGAGTTTTTATTGTTATGGGTCTTTTGTACATGCATACATGTGCCTTTGTTCCCATGAGCATACAAATATGAGAGTGCCCATGCATATAAAGGCCAGAGCCAAAAGTTAACTGAGATATTTCCTGATTGCTCAGGGTCCTTGTCCATGGATTAAGCTGATTTTCCTCTCTCAGCAGCATTGATTACTTGTAGCTTTTCTTCTAGGGATGGGCCTTGTGAAATTTCTCTCACCCATGTCAACTGCTGCTGTCTTTGTGCAGGTCTTGTTCAGGTGACCCTATTGTGCTTTCCTGTGGTCAGCATCCCTGTCATACACAGAAGACATTGCCTCACAGTGTAGGCGTGGCCTCCTGGTTCTGATAATCTGTCTGTCCACTCTCCCTCAATATTCCTTGAGCTTTAGCGTTAAGGTTGTGTTGGAGATGTATTGATTCCGTTTGGTCATCCCACTCTCACTTGTCTATGCTCTTCATTTTAACCAGCTGTGGCTTTCTGTAATTGTCTCTATTCACTGCAAAAAGGAGCTTCTTTGTAGAGGGGGTGAAATTTGATTTAACTGTGGGAATAAGGACAAATATGCACACTTTTGTTAGAAATAATGTGGGTTTAGGAAATTGGCATAGTCGGTACTTCTGGTAGCTTGGTCTCTCTTGACCTTGACCCTCCATTGAAAGCATACGAGAGGTAAGTTCAAAAGGCTTGCCATTTCCTAGGGCTGGGATGCAGCAAGGACATTCCCTCTAAAAGTTCCCCCTTGGTGATTGTAATGTACAGAGAAGGATTTAGAAGCACCAGCTAACTCTACTTGTTCTCAAGTCCTAAAATGCACCTCACTAACGGTAAGAAAAAGTAAAACTAACCATGTCTGTACTAGCGTTTAACAACGAAATTGTGTGTTATCTGACTTTGAGTAGTCATGCCATTAATGAATGGTCTCCTCATGGCTAAGATAATCCAATTAAATTGTTTAGCTAGCTCCAAGTTTCAAAACATTTTCACATACATCTTCACGATCATTTTTAATGGTAGGTACACATAGTGATAGACTGTTAATTAAATTTTTATGTCCACTTTTTGTATATATGTGTGTGTGATGGATTGTGTGCATATATTTGTGTGTGTGTGTGTGTGTGTGTGTGTGTGTGTGTGTGTGTGTGTGATAACACTGGGTGTTGGTCCTTGCCTTCGATTGTTTTTAAGATAGGGTCTTTTGTGTTCTGCCCCTGTGTTCACCAGGCTAGCTAGCTTCTCAACTTCAGGAATACTCCTGACTCTGTCCCCCATTGTCCCCTAGACATATATGATTACAGGTGCATACTGCCATGTCAGAATTTATGTGCGCTCTAAGGATTTGAACTCTAGACTTTGTGATCATCCAACAATTATGTTTCTCACTGAGCAATCCCCCAAATATGCTTAATCATAGTATCACAATTTTATATATTATTAATATTTATAGGATATGTTCCACAAAGTAATTTTGGTTGTTTACAGGATGCAAAAGAGCATGGGTACTTTTATGAATTTTTTTGTGTAGCATTTCTGTGACAGTCACTTTATTATTGAAGCTTATGGCAGGCATATGTACATCTCTGCATAAATGGAACTTCATGTAAGGCTACAGGTGTGGACATTAATTTGGCAATAGCACCATAATTTAACTTTCCCTATGTCCTATGAACTACACTCTGGGCATGCCTGAGATGTCTGTGGAAATAATCACAGTCTTTCAAAACTGTGCAGAGGCTTGACTTTATGTAACTGAGAAATGACAAATGAAATTAGATAGACTGTGTAGTCAATCCTCTTAGGAAGAGAGATGTGAATCTGTGAACAGTCCCTGCTATCCTGAAAACCAGAAACATCGAATAATTATACAACAATTGGCTTGTGGTATGGTAATCACATATCTTAAATACTACTTGTGTGAATATGTCTTTCCATGAGCAATTTTCCTTAGTCTTTCCTTGTTTTTAATCTTATTTTCCAATCGCTTTCATTTCATTCTTTCCCACTGATCTTGAGGCTTGAGTTGTCATTTATTCAGCTCTCTGCTCTAGACGGCTCCCTGTTGCCCAGTTTGCCTTTGGATTGCGGCCAGTCTTATTCTTGCTATTGTCCTTGAACTCAGATAACGATGTCATCGCCATAAAGTTTCTTTTCAATACGTAGAAGCTTAATAGTGTGTGTAAAGTCTCAAAGAAGATGTAAATTTAAGTTGTGGCGACTAATTTTAATTTTCTTCCCTCGTCTTTATCTCCTACTTCCCTCTGTCACACTTTATCTTTGTCTCTGTCTCTCGCTTCCTTTAGCTCTTGCTAAACCAGTAGTGTACCCATGAGCTCCATCCCCTGCCTTTTAATTTTCTGAAGCTAGTTTAGTTCACATAACTGCATGTCCTCAAATCCTTTGGCTGCTGTGCTTGTCTTTAAATGGTATTATCTTTTCCTAGACCACTGGTTGGTCTTCAGTTGTTTTCATATAGAAAAATATAAATGTATGCCTGGAAGAGAGGGAAAGTCTAATTTGAAGAGTTCTTTTATGTGTTTTGCAGGTGCCATAGAATTGGTTGCAAGTAAGAGCAGCAGTTTAGATGCTGGGTCCTTTGAATTTGCTTCTTCAAGAGTTCACCAGAATGGAGGAGATGAAGCAGACAGTGCAGGAGGTGGGGCTAACCATGTGATGGACAGCACCTGTTCAATGTGGAAACACTGGGGTGGCTGAGCCAGCATCTCATCTGCTTGTTCTGCTTAGGGAGAGCTGGAGACAACTGTCCCAGTGCCTGTCCCTTCCCTAGCCTTGCCGCTGAAGTGAGCACAGTGCAGCTGCTGAATCCCAGCACTGTGAGAATCAGGAGATCTGATTATGAATGGATTTTTTTTTTGCCAAGCACTGTTGCAAATGAGTAAGTCAAAAACAAATTTGTTGAGATGATAAATTGGACAAAACCGAATTTTTTTCCAGTCACTGATTTTACAATTTTTCCACTCACTGAATGCCTGTTTCACTTTTAAAAACAGCAATTACTCAAAGTAAAGAAATTGTATTCTGATGATTTCTGCTTTTAAAAACAATGTTAAGCCGGGCGGTGGTGGCGCACGCCTTTAATCCCAGCACTCGGGAGGCAGAGCCAGGTGGATCTTTGTGAGTTCGAGGCCAGCCGGGGCTACCAAGTGAGTTCCAGGAAAGGTGCAAAGCTACACAGAGAAACCCTGTCTCGAAAAACCAAAAAAAAAAAAAACAATGTTAAGCCAGCAGTAACCTTTCTCTGTCTACAACTCAGGATTCCCTTAAATACACAGATGATTCCTGTAGTTATAAATGGGTCTAGGTAAGTCAGGAGTTTTAGTAATGTCTGTATTTTTGGGGGTGAGCTGCCAAACAACTGAAAAATAAGTGACTGAAGGTTTCTTTTTTTTTCCTCAAAGCAGCTAATTTAGCTATTTAAATATACTTGTTCCATTTGCCCTACACAATTTTTCCTTTCTGTTATTAACTAAATGGCTATAATATAGCCATTGCCATTAAATGCAAAATAAAACACAATAATACTTATTACTTTTCTGTGCATGCATATATGTTTTGATGAAAAACATCCTCTAGTCCCTCCCACTCCAACTTCTGACATAGTCTACCACCACTTTTCCCTCAAAATTTTGTACTTTTTAAATTTTAAATGTTTATTTAATATTAATATATGCATATGTATTTTGATCACATCCACCCCCACTCCCTTGCCTCCAACTCTCCAATTCCTTTCTTACCACTTACCCTCTCCTGTTTTCCCTTGCAGCTTCATATGTGTTCTCTCTCTCTCTCTCTCTCTCTCTCTCTCTCTCTCTCTCTCTCTCTCCCACCCTACTGGTCAATTCAGTACTGCCTATAAGTAAAAGGGTGTAGAACCATTTATGGAAATGCGGGTAGACTTTTAGGGGTTTCACTCCTGAAGAAACCGACTGTCCTTCCCCCTGCAGCCATCAATTACCAATAAATCTTCCAATAGTGGTGTGACTTCATGATCTTCTCCTCCATCATTGCTCAGGTTTTAAATGGCTTAATCTAGTTGAAGTCTTTTGCATACAGTCCAAGCCTCTGTGCGCTCACGGTAGACTGTGCTATTCTGTCCAGGAAGCACTGTTTTGATGCAGACATCAACTTTCTTTTTCTTGTATGATCTGTCCACCATCTCTTCTGAAATGACCACTAAGTGTTGAGGGGAGAGAACTTTTTATATAGATGTGCCTTTTAGAGCTAAGAATCTTCATGCTCACAAATTCTCTGTACATTGATCTACTGTGGGTCTTAGTATTAATCATCTTTACCATTTAAAAAGAGCTTATTTGATGAGTGTTGTGAGATGCACTAATCTATGAGTATGAAGATTAGAGGTGGGGATGCAATTTAATGTCATGTCCATTTAACAGACTATTGTTATTGGGTTCTCCCATGTGGCCTATGATCTAGATAGCACAGGTTTGCGGATCCAGTTGACAATAGTAGGCCTGGGTTTTACCTTGTGGAGTAGGATTTAAATCCAGTCAATTAAACGGTTGGTTACTCTCATAGTCTCTGCGTCATGGCTGCACTGGTGTGTGTATCCTGCCAGTCCAGTCATTATACTACCTCAAAAGGGTTCACAGGAGGAAACACTTTTGAGGACGTTTCTCTAAATAGAGTTCACAGAACCTCCGAGTGCTGTGGATATTGTTCTATATAAATAAAACACTGGTGGCCAGTGACGAGGCAGGAAGTAGGTGGGACAAGGAGAGAGGAGAATTCTGGGAAGCGGAAGGCTGAGGGAGAGACACTGCAGCCACCGCCAGGAGAAGCAGCTTGTGAAGACGCTGGGAAGCCACCAGCCACGTGGCAAGGTATAGATTTATAAAAATGGGTTAATTTAAGATAAAAGAACAGTTAGCAAGAAGCCTGCCATGGCCATACAGTTTATAAGTGATATAAGCGTCTGAGTGATTATTTTATAAGTGGATTGTGGGACTGCGGGGCTTGGGGAACCTGGAGAGAAGCCCTCCAGCAACAAATGGCGCCCAACGGCTCGAGCTTCCACCTTAAACCTGAGAATATTTAATAACCAATTCTAAACAGAGCCAAAACCAGGTTCCTGCTTCTTGTCTCATATGATCAGCTAGACGGCGCAAAACTCGGGTTTGAACACTGGCGGGTTCCTGGCGTGTGTGTTTGACCAACAGTATGGCGGAAATGAGGAGTCTGCCAGCGGCACATTAAGCTGTGTGGTAGATTTAGTCTTTACTAGTATTAAAAAAAAAAAAAAAAAGAGGTTTCTGGGCTACACGCTGCTTTGATAAAAGCTTAGACCCACTATTTCTGAGACTTGATGACTCCCAGAGCTGGCGGAAAATGTACCACTGCCATGTTGGGCAGCTAAAGTGGGTGGAGCCAGCAGCCACAGTACAGTTTCAGTCTTAGAATGGTACAGTTTAAAGCAATAGGCTCAAGGCTCAAGGTAATATAAAAAATAAGCCACGTAACGATGGCTACCACACAGAGAATCTGGATTATGTTGTCTTTGATATTTGTAACTGAAGAAAAACATTTGATTGCAAAAGCTGTTGAGTTATGCCAAAATGTATATTTTAAAGGTACCTTGACTTCAAAATTTGGATTTAAGGATATGTTGCTTTGGAAAAGAGGTTCTGCTTTTGTTTCCACAGAAAGCCAGAGGCTATGGATTTGTTCCAGATTAAGATACATCAGGTTTCAACAGCCAAGACCCCCTGAAAGGTCTCTGATGACACCATGGCCCAGATGATCCAGCATCCAGAACGGTTTCAAGGCAACTGGTTCAAACAATACAGCCTCACGGACTACCCCATAGGTCTAAAATTTTCTTTACATCCCCATAAGATACAGCGCCCCCCTCCAGCAGGAAGTAGTAAGAGATGCTATGCCCAAATTCCCAAATATACCAAGCTGGCTTTAGAGGTGGAATTGGCTCACTCCCCCTCTAAACCCAGACATATTGCTTTAAAAAAAAAAATGGTTAGGCAATTCTTGTGTCCCAAATCAGAAGAGCCCTCTGGACAGAGAAAACCAATATTTTTATTTAAAACAGATTGATTATAAATGTGATCTCTTTCTAAAAAAGAAAAGGGGATATAATATAGATATATAGGAGGATATAGAGATGATAAGATAAAAGGATAGATTAATTAACCTACTTTTAAAGAACAACTTGTTTAAAATGTTTTACATTGGTATAGATTTTAGTTTATGTTTAAAATGTTTTACATTGGTATGGATTTTAGTTTATTGATACAAACTTGAAGTTAATATTGTTATACTGTGTATATATATATATTTCTATTCTTGTTTGAGGTATTATGTTTATGTAACTCATTTAAAATTGTAATGGATAATTAAAAATAGATTAATAATTAGTCATCTATGATAATCATATCTGTAGCCATGTTAGTTAAGTTTTCTAGGTATACATAGATATATTTCAGATAGATAGGTAATCTTCAAACACTTCATAGACCTAGAGAATATGGCATTTAAATAACTTAAAATTCTGTTGATGTGAGACACAATTGCTCCTGGCTGCACCAATTGATCCCGAGAGAATGTTGGGCTTCTAAGACATTTCCATTTGGAAGTTTGTCTTTTTGGCACAAAATGGCCTACTGGGCAAAGAACTGCCCTTGCCTTGATGGCTGACAGTACAAATGCAATGCTGTCCTTTCTGGACAAGCGGGACACAAGGAAAGTGACCACTGTACTCTGCCAAGACAGGGTAAGATGGTCTCTGAAAATTCCTGCTTCTGAAAATGGTCTGTCAGATATTCTAGGCCTGTAGCCAATCTGAATGCACCAACAATGCTGAGAAACATTAGGTGACTGTCCAGGCTGCCAGCTGTCTTGGTCTACTCTTGCAAGATTCCCGAAAGTTGCTTGCATCCATCTACCATTTCTCAGGTACCATTATGTTCCTTCTCAGGTCTTTGATGTGGTTGAAAACTAGATAGTTGTAATTTCCTCAGTTATGATAAAAGATAAGTTAGATATAAAACCTTAAACTCACAAGTATAAGATAGATAGGACATCTTCTTTAATATTGTAACTATAATTCTTCCTCGGTAATTGTTTTGTTATATATAATTTTACCATGTTAAAGTTAAAACCTTCCTTTTTAAAAAAAAAAAAAGAAAAAAGGGCAAGTGCTGTGGATATTGTTCTATATAAATAAAACACTGGTGGCCAGTGACGAGGCAGGAAGTAGGTGGGACAAGGAGAGAGGAGAATTCTGGGAAGCGGAAGGCTGAGGGAGAGACACTGCAGCCACCGCCAGGAGAAGCAGCTTGTGAAGACGCTGGGAAGCCACCAGCCACGTGGCAAGGTATAGATTTATAAAAATGGGTTAATTTAAGATAAAAGAACAGTTAGCAAGAAGCCTGCCATGGCCATACAGTTTATAAGTGATATAAGCGTCTGAGTGATTATTTTATAAGTGGATTGTGGGACTGCGGGGCTTGGGGAACCTGGAGAGAAGCCCTCCAGCAACATCCGAGCACTATGAAATCTATCCAGTAGCTGTATAACTTCCAGTACTGGTTTGATTTTTCCATGTCCTATGACTCAAGCATGTATGCTGTCTTCAGCAATATTTTCCCCCATCAAGTTCTGGAAGGTAACTAAGAGCAATGGCATTTTTTAAAGGCAGTGGGTGATTCCATTCTGCTACCACCATTTCCAAGGGTGTCTAGCCATCCACTGGAACATAATGAATTTTATTTATTTCATTCCTTTCCATCAATCACTGAAATTATTCTTCCTACAAAGGACTCTGTCTACTTTTCTTTCTTCTTTGTTTGTTTGTGTGTTGTTGTTTGTTTTTGCCACTGAGTTTAATTGGGGTTGCTTCATGAGTTTGGTGAGAAATGTTTGTCACCCTCTTCTTCAATATGATTGTAATATAGATTTTTTTCTCCAGGTTTGGCCATCTGAAAAAGCAAGAGTGGAGAGCTGTGTAAAAGTATTCTAGCATCAGTAGCTAAACATAGTCCCAATGTATCCACTTGTTCTTTAAAATAATGTACATTTCCCCTAGCCATTCTAGGAGCTTACACAGTAAGTACTGGCCATCCCTACCAAGGTTCATTCCCACAAGCTCAGAATGCATGCCTCTAAATGACTTCCTGTGCTGAGTCCTGTCTTCCCCCTCATGTTTTAGAAAAAGAAAACTGTTAAAACCAGACTCCACTGCAGGCACACCAACTCAGAGGCAGAAGAATTCTGATCCTTTCTTTACGGTATCTGTCACATACTATTTTTTAACTTATACAATACATTCCTAATTCATAGTCCTTTGGGTTTGAATATCTACCACTCATACCAAGTCAGGTGGATTGAAGATTCTCTAGTCAATTTTCTGGGTTTCTTGGGAATTGTTTTCATATCGTGCATTTATTTAACAAACAAATTAAGTGGGAACATCTTGTTTCAATCTATTTTAACTAAAATTTAAATTTACTTGGTTCCTATACCCCCTCCAACAGTTTCATATTCTGACCTAATTGTGTGCTTAATGTTCTTGTGATGTTTGGCAAAGATACTCATTAATTCCATTACCTCTTTCAGGATAAAGGGGGAATTTTGAAATGGCTAGCAGCTACAGATCAATACACTAACTCAATAGAGATAATTATACAAATCACTAGGAGACTAGCAAGCTGCCAGCTGTAAGCAATCATTCTGGACCTCAAATAAATCTGCAGAAAAACAAAGCAAATTTTAAGGGCATTATTCTGAAATAGAGAGTCTTATACCGACAAATGTCCTTCTGTTATTTATTTGCACAAGTTTGTTATCATTAGCTCTTGATGCTATGTATTGATTTTTAAATACTGGTGAATACTAAGTTTCATCCTGCATGTTCATTCCTCTATTGACTTTCTCTTACCTTCCACCATTACCATTGGGTGATCCTACTAAATTAAAAGATTCACTTATAATTTTACACTTTAAAATATGTGTATCTCATTTACACTTAAACATTAATAGCAATTAACAACAAAGATGTCAGAAGTAGGGTTTTCATACACCTATAAAAATGTTTACCATTTCCACTTGCACAGATTTTCTGCTATGTCTACATTCTACTTTAGTGAAACATTTACATTTTTCTGCTGATTTGTTATTAGTTTTTGTTTTTGTTTATTTATGCAGTGAGGTTCTAGTCACTATGACTGAGTCTCAGCATCTCTCTGCCTTCCTTTGGTCTGTGCAGATAAAAGTACCATTTCTTTTCATTTGAAAATTCTATCCTAGAATCATTTGCTACTTTTCCAAAATTATTGATGGGAACTACAGCCTATTGCATCCATGAAGTCAAATGGAAAGCTATTCTATTGTATGTGCCTGAAAGTAATCAATGAAGCTAAACTTTACACCAAAGATATTAATCGCATTTGTTCTGAATCTCTATGTCAGCATCCATGGCATTGTAAGAAAAATGACTAAATGGAAAATTAATAGAACCTTTCATAAGGATATTTAAATACATGCACTTGCCTAGCCTACAGCAGTGGAAGTGGGGCTTATAAAATCCCAAGAATCAAACTCTGTTATGCAGATCGTGACAGAGCAGTACTTCCAAACATGGGATGGTACTGCATCCTCCTCATAACCAAGTAAAAGACAGCAGGGATCTGAGAATACTTTTTGAGAATCATGGCTGTCCTGTTCAGTTTTAATGTGTGTGTGTGTGTGTGTGTGTGTGTGTGTGTGTGTGTGTGTGTGTGTGTGTACATAGAACACAAATGTGAAAGCTGTATGTCAATCTATGACAGAATTTTTGTTTCTTTGGTTTTGTGAGACAGGGTTTCTCTACATATCTCTGGAACTCAAGGTGTAAACCTGGAACTCACTGGCTGTCCTGGGACTAACTCTATAGACCAGGGTGGCCTCCAACACAGAGATCTGCCTGAATCTGCCTCCCAGGTGCTAGGATTAAAGGCAGGCATCACCTCCACCAGGCTAAGGGTAGCATTTCTTTAGAAGTCAAACTCCCTTGATTTTTGATACAGGGTGTATCAGACTTGGAACTTGCTGGAGTCTTGTCTGACTGGCCAGTTAGCCTCAGGGATCCACTTGTCTCTGTCTCCATAGCTCTGGAATTATAAACAATTGTCTCTGTGTCTAACATTTTAGCTGAGTGCTGAGGGTGGGTATGAGATCAGGATCACATGGAACTCAGACTAGCTTCAAAATCACTACATAGCCCAAGGTCATCTTGAACATCTTGCCATCCTTCTTCATACATGTGTCACCCTGTCCAGTTTATGCACTGCTGGGAATGGAACCCAGGGCTTTATGAGTGCTAGACAAGCAATCTACCAACCGAGCTATATACTCTGACCCTTGATTACTTCTAACACTCCTTTTTTGAGGTTATGAGTGCTTGTTAATATTATTGCTTTACAGTTTTTTGTTTTGCTTTGCTTTGTTTTTGCTTTGAATTGGTCACTAAGTCTCTTATGATCAAAGATTATTTACCGTATCTCTAAAATAGATAACATAAAATGCATTTCTTAAAAGCTACACATTTTTTGATAGCTTCTAAGGAAACAGGGAAATGAAAATACTTAAGCTATTAGAAACAAACGCCTATTTTAATTCAGTAGCAGGCCTGAAGGACCTGGGTGGGTGTGAACTGATTCCACTACTGCCTTGGAAACCACCCACTATTCTTAGTTTTTTAATTGACAAGGTGATAGAGTGAAAAGCAGACATTTAAAAAAAAAAGACTTTATCCAGGTGCTCAGATTGTAAAATTTCTAATCAATTTAGTCTTTGTGTAAACAGTTAATGCAGGCAGATGACAGCTTTACATAAAACCTGCCTTTAGAGCTACCTAGAGACCTTTGAAAATGTGTTATATTATCTGTCCCTTGGAAAAAGTCTGGGAAGTCATCTCTAGCTACAGTGTCATGTGTATTAATTTTATGAGTAGACCTGCACACATGGCCAGTGATCCACTGGGGAATTTCATTCATTTTGGTTTCCACTGCTTAGTGGCATGGTAGGCATAAAGATGATGGATTCTTACTGATCCTAGAAGCTTTCTTTTTAAAGTCAACCTCCTGGATATCAGACAGTAGTTCTTAATTCATTTAGCATAGAGAACTTCATCTTCAAGGGAGGCATGCCTTCTCTCTCATTCACCCTTGTGGGCTTTTTATTTCTTTTTCTTTGCTCTCTGGACAACTTTATATGTATATAGTGCATTATGATTACTGACATTCCCTCTTATTTCCCTCAATCCCTATTACCATCCCACAGAAATCTCTTGCCAACACAACTTTTTCCTCAGTTTGTAAGACACTGAGTTTAACGGGGCTGTCTATGTTTCCATGATTTTGCTGCTATTAATTAGAATGTGTGGCTGCATCAATGGACACACTACTGAAGATGATGTCTATGCCTCCCAGAGTCCATTAATGACTCACAGCTCAGCTTGGATCAGTAGGGCTACATGAGGCCCTCCTTAAATTATGATTGACTCTTAGCAGGTCCAGTCTTGTTGACAGCCTGTACTGCTGTGAGATCGTGGTTGGCTGTGTCATGCCCAGATGATAGACTTTCCCAGTCCTTCCCTTTATCTTCTGACTCTCAAATTCCTCCCAGCTTCTCTTTGTGTCATTCACCAAGCAATAGAGGAAGCAGTATGAATGTCCAGTCAGTAGCTGAGCACTGGAGCATTCATTGTTTGGATGTGGCATCCTTTTCTAATTACATTTTCTACCACTCTCACAGCTGTAATTCATAAATTCCTAAATATGAATTTTGCTAATAATTTGTAGCAGATGGTTCATGTAAAGAGGGGGATTTTCTATGCACAGTAGATTTTAGCAGGATGCCTGGATTTTTCCTGCCTGACAGGGGGATCTCTATTTTTTCTTCATAATTTAAACTGTCTGCTGGTGTGGCCAGGTATCCCATGGAGCAAAAAGGCACCCATGGTTAAGAACCATTACTCTAAGTTTTAGTCCTGTCTATTGTTTGTTTTCTTGATGTTTATATAGAAGAGTAAAGGTAAGCAATGTTTTTAGGTCATTTGGAAACATAAGCCATTGATTATTATGGGCTGATTATTTAGAGAATGGATGATTGGATTATCAAAATGTTTGTCATACAAACAATGGTACAATGATGGTAAATATTTAATGAGTGTTTACTATGGTGAACATAATTCTCAGCAACTAGTTTGTGTTTACATCTCTATTTATAAAGTCCACAAAAAAATATGATTTCTTTTCCTCTTACTGGACTAGAAAGAACAGTTAGGAGAATTAGGTATTGTCAAGGCTATATAGCTAGCTGAAGAATGAGGTAAGAAGCGTATTTGACAGTACTCAAGATGCATTTAGAGAAATTGCTCAGTGGTTAAGAGTACTTGCTGCTCTTTCATATGATAGTGGTTCAGCTCTCCATACCTACACCGTGGCTTACAACTGCTTCTAACCTCAGTTTCAGGAGATCAGACACCCTGTTCTGGCTTCCAAGGGCTCCTTCAAAGACATAACATATAATTTCCTGCAAGAAAAAAAATACATAAATAAATTTTTTAAGAAAATATGGTTTAGACTGTAGACCTTGTCTGCCGCTGTCACTACCATGCAGACAGTTGAGACTTTTTCCATGATGGGAAATCAATGACTGTCACATACACAGGTTTACATTGATAATTATTCTATTGCACAAATTCTTTCTAGAAGTTTCTGCTACCTTAATTTCCACAGATTCCAGCTTGAAGTCAAACTGAGTCACCGTCCTTGGCTATACATATATATGTATACATATATAAATATACATATATATATACACATATATGTGTGTATATACATATATACATATATATGTGTGTGTGTGTATGTGTGTGTGTGTGTGTGTGTAACTGTGGCAGCTAATTTTTCCATTCTTCTTTTGACTTTAATTCACCACAAACAATAAAATCATAGTAATTCATATAAGAATTTGATATTACTGCTTTTTTGATAAATCAGAATATCTAAATTGGTTCAGCCCCTGAGGCTCTATAGTGTAAAATCACTTCCTGTCTCAACTATGCTTCCTAATTTGGTCTCAATGGAACCAGCTGTTTCATTATGGCTTTCCCTCCATGATGTTTTATATCTTTACTTAATCGGTGAGGTAGAATCAACTCCTCCTCTCTCAAGCTTCTTTTGTAAGGCATGTTGTTACAGCAATGAGAAGATAACTAATAAAATACCTATATTTATGTTGGGAAAAATAAAATTAATTGTCCAGAGATTTACAATATGAGAAAATTAAGAGATGTGCTATGGAATTTCTTTCTGTATGCTGCATGTGCTGCTCTGATTGGTTGATAAATAAAGCTGCATTGGCCTATGGCAGATCAGGATGGAGCCATGTGGGAAAATCCAAGGGGGATAGTGAAAGAAGAAAGGGGAGGCAAGGAAGATTACCATCCCACTGTCCAGGAAGCAGCATGTAATGGCACACAGGTAAAGCCATGGAACATGTGGCAACATACAGATTAATAGAAATGGGCTGAGTTTAGTTGTAAGAGCTAGCTAGCAAGAAGCATGAGCCATAGGCCATGGCCATACAGTTTGTAATTAATATAAGCCTTTTGTGTTTATTTGGGTCTGAGTGGCTGCAGGACTTGGTGGGATATAGGAAAACTCTGACTACAGAGATGGGTTTCATGACAATATATTTCTATATCTGGATGTGAAAACAATTATCTTGGAGAGAGGAAAAGGAGAGTGATAATATAATTACATTATAATCTTAAAAAGTCCTATTTAAAAACAAAGCAACAAAAATATCCTGCTTTGAAAAAGGTACCTTATTTCACTTTTACTGCAGAAGGGCAGTAATATCAGTTAGCTTGTATATATTTATTTTCAACTTCTAATGAGAACATGGAAATTACTTGAAAGCTGCATAACCAGTCTCATTGGAGATGTTTTATCCTACTCTACATTATCCCTAAAGAAGAATTAGGAATTAGAGCAGTCTGGCTTCGTTGTTTTTTAGTTGTGATTGGAGGTTGGAATGTCACCAACATCTGTTGAACTTCCATAATACACAGAACAACCCTATATCCAAATTGTAAAAAATACACAATATCTAATTTCCCTATAATGACAATATTTATAGGACCAAGTAACTTGCCATGGTAATAGGATTGGTCTGCTGTGTTTGGGTTAAAAATGTGTCCTTCTAGAATCCATAAATTCAAGTCTAATCATTGCCACCTCAGCTGTAAAATTTGTTCAGAAATTAGATCATGGCAAATGCAACTGAAGGTGTAGTTGGGTGATATTGGAGAAGGTTGGCCACCTGTTTAGGTGAGTGATGGAATCAAGGTAAGATGTGGATACAGCACACTCAAGGAGATCATGTCAGAGAAATGGCCACCTTGGCAGTGCTTCTACAGTTCAGTGAAGACTTATGCTCGATGGAAAATTGTAGGGAGCAGAGGAGGTTCTTCCTCTCAGATCTCAGAAGGAACCAGCCCAGCCAAGCCCAGGTTCCACATTGGCTTCTAGCTTCTGGAATTTCCCCAGCATGTTCAGCTATTGCAATCATTCTCTTTCTACTATTTGTTAGAGAAGCTATGGTCAACTAATACACTGTGCTTGTACTGCTTAGTTTATTTGAGGATTCTGCTCAGGAATTAATATAAAAAAATAGAATTCATACCCCAAAGTGATTAAGGATGGCTTATTCCTACAGCACTGTACTTAGCAAATACTTAGCTAAAGGTTAAGCAAGATTGGGCTGGCTTATCAAAATAAAGAATTTTTCTTGTAGAGTTTCCTCCCCAGCTGAGATGTAATACATTTCTGAACCAATTTCCAAGACATAACTAAACTTGTGGCAGAATGGTGTCTTGATTGTTGAAAGTTTGCTTCTAGAAAAGGACCGGATGTCCTACCCTAGAAGAAATTAGCAATCAAAAGAATCTCATTTCTAAGCATTAGGTTTCTGTTTCCTTTCATTCATTTATGCATAAGAAATAAACTCATTTGTTTTGTTTATAACTAGGATGGAAAAGCTTCACATTCTTCAAAGTCATCATGTCTTTCCTGAATTACAAAAAAATCTCTTTGGTGCGTGTGTGTGTGTGTGTGTGTGTGTGTGTGTGTGTGTGTGTGTGTGTGAGTGTGTGTCTAAAATGGCAAAAACTCCCTTTTGGACCTTTTTTAAACTGCAATTTAATTTTAATATTTAATCACATGCCTCCTACCATTTTCCCTGTGTGAATGAGTCACCATGTTCCTAGGAATAGCAGAGCTCATTTTGCTTGGGATGCTTTGGGTACTCTATGCCAAAACATTAGTGTCTACCAGATGAACAGTAAGTACTTCAGGCACCCTGCTTCAGGTGGATGCATCTTCTAGGGCTATGTGCCATCCCCATGCAGAGTACTTTCAACAGTACTGTTTCGTAGATTCATAAAACTTATTAGTGGGCACCAACCCAACTTTTACAAAAATACCATAACTATTTTCTCTCTAAGAAATGAAGTATGTGTTCATTGTCAGTCTTGTACTTCTGTTGCCTTAGTGTCTTTAAAGTTTACTCCAGAAATGTAGCTTGAAGAGAAATTTAAATGAAGACAACTTTTGCTCTAGGAAAAAAAAATAGATGCTGATAATCATACTTGCTGCCCTAGCAGATGACCAGGGATTTGTTCCCAGCAATCACATTTGTCAGCTCACAGCTGACTATAATTCCAGCTACCAGAGAACTAGTACTCTCTTTTCCTTTCAGTGGGCACCAGGCATGCATGTCTATTCACACAGGAACACACTCATATGATTAAAATAATAATTAAAATTTAAAAAGGCAAAGCATCTCAAAGGAAAGAATGTGTGTTGTGTGATCAGCTATTCGTTATTCTGGGCCTCCATGACTGATTCAGTTTTAGTGTACAGAGCACAAGAAACCTATGAAGTTGTCTTTCTGTATAGTTGAATCTGAGCAAGATGCTAGATTTGATTTCTATTCAAGTGATGTGAGAAAGCAAAAGAGCATTGTTAGAGGGCAGGAGGAAAAAGAAAATAAGTCCAGAGGGAGAGACTTCCTAGAGAACAACTCACATGGTCTCTTAAGGAGTCAGTGGTGCTGAGAAAACAAGGAAGGTCACAGTTCCATAGTTAGGGGACAAGAACCACACACAGTGCAAAGAGAAGACTTGGGTTCAAACAGAAACCGAACAGTGTTTTTCTAGTTGTCTGGGAAATTTGATCACAGCATAGAGGGTAGGTGTTATCAAAAACACTGGCAACTTTGTTTCAGCTGAAACATAAATCTGTATTTTGTGTAAAAGGATGAACAGGTCCAGTAATATGGTAGGTAAAGGTGTTGGCAACCAAGCCTGATGTGGAAACCCAGGACCCACAGGTAGCAGGAGAGACAAACTCTCAAAAATTCTTCTTTACCACACATTTGCTTACACACATATAAATAAGTAAAGATAGAAAGAAAAGAAAAAGAAATGATAAATAAATAAATAGAGAAGTAAACAGGTGAACAAATACATAATTTACAGGCAAAATGACAGCATATCCAGAATTATTTTTCTTGTACTTCAGTAATGAGACCCCAGAAATTCACTGGAAGATGTTTTAGTTTGTTTTTATTCGATTTGCTCTACTGTTTGAAATTTTCAAAAAGTCGTGTTATAAATACATTTTAAACAAATTCCAGGATTCATTTCACACATCTCTGGAGCTCATTAGATCTTTCTGTTTCACTGTAATATATTTGGGCTGGATTCATCTTTCTGACCCTATTATCACTTTCTGAAAAAAAATTGTCATTCTTATCTTCTTATGTAGACACAATTTAAGTTTTTATCTGTAAGGGCATTTTGTATACATGCATGTCTGTGAACCACTTGCATGCCTGTGCTCAATGTGGCTAGAGAGGGAAGTAGATTCCCTGGAACTAAACTTACAGACAGCTTTTATCCACCATGTGAGTGCTGGGAATAGAATCTGGATCCTCTGAAGAAACATCTAGTATTGTTAAGCACTAAACAATCTCACCCCCAAATTAGCTTATCTAGAAGGAATATATACAACACAATGAAGACTTAATAATAGATAACTGTGATAGGCATACAACTTTCTCTACATAATATGAGCCTCATTTGTGTCAACCTATACATGTATATGCACACACATTTGTATAGGAATAGATAATGGTATTATATGTGCACATGTAATATATTGGTATTGTTTATATACTTGCATGCATAAACATAAGCATGTGTGTAGACTTTGCTTCTTCATAGCCAAAACCCACTACTAATCAAGAAAAAGATGACCAATAAGTTACTTTTTCACTCCTACCAAATTCCCCACCTTTTGCAAACACCACACACACACACACACACACACACACACACACACAAACACACACAAACACACTTGAACACTTGAATAATATTTCAACTTATTGAGAAAATGCATTGCCATAGGGACATTTTGGATAGCAGCTTTAAGAGTTATATGGATCTCTTTTTCCAAAATAACTCTCCTTCTAAGAGGATGGGCTTGAGGTTAGCAGCTTAGAGCTTTCTATAGAAACTGATGTTTAAACTGTCTGATGAAAGAGGCAGAATGATGAGTGAATCTAAGCACCACCTTTCACAGATGTTCTTTGCCTGAACTATTTTATTCCTGTGGTATATACTTAGCTCTATTAAAATAATATTACCTTCACAGCTTTTGTGTGATTTATGTTCAAACGGCTTCATGGCTCTCAAAAGCTGAGGGTAGCCTCTTCTTCAAAGTGCATTTCCAGATTAGGAGACCAGTGCTGGAATACAATAAGATCTACAATGTTCATTAAAATATCTACAAGGCTTTCCATAAAATTTCAGATACAGTAATGATTACTATCTTCATTTTCTTTTGATGTTGGAATAGCATACAGTCTAAAGCATAAGGAAGCTCAGAAGAAACTGGAAGAATTCTATATCCTTCCCCACAAGATGTACTACTCCCAGAGTCAGTCTGCAGGCCGACATGTTTGTGGAGATGTAGGGCTGAATTTTGCCCAAGCTGTGGGCTTAAAGCTGTTTGGCTAATTGGGGATAAATTATAACTGATGTCTTTTTACTTACACAGAGAACTTAGCATCTATTAGTCATTATTCCAAGAAGAATCCCTCATGGCTTTAAGATGAAGAATGTCTGCAGGAGGTATTTTGCCAGATTATAGGATCATTAAACAGGTCCCGATTCATCATCCTTCATAGAGTTTGGCTGTAATCTGCACATTTATATGATAATATTCTGGTTGTGATGAAATGTTCTTGTATTTCATTCTTTTGAGTAAGACTGTACAGACTTAACTCTTTCTGTCTCTCCACATGAAATGTCACTGTGGGTTGTTACTTGATTCTGGTCGTTGTAGAAGACATAGTTTGAAAACAATGACATTGATATATGCAGATTCAGAACCCTACATAAGTATTATAAGAATTCCCTTCAAGGAATGACATATTTCTCATAAGTGTGCCTTGCCATGTTGCATATCACGTTGGAGAAGAATAAAATATGGTTTGAGCCTATGCCTGAATCACCATCCTTTGTCCCTAGGAACAGAGTTGGGCAGCTGGTGCTAGAAGTTAACCACAAAGAAGATGGTGGGGTGGCAATGAGAGAACTAAGCCTGAACTTGAATGCCTAGATTAGAGTCTGCCTATGATATCTTTAAGCAAAACTGAAAGGATGACCTCTTCTTCCCACAGAACCATATCTGCTCACACACCACTGACAATGAGATGTGAATATGAAAGAATTACAGACTGAAAAAGCCATACTTTCATCCTAATTTCCAGGCAGAGTTAATCTACCTTGTGGATTGGGGCTGAAGCAGTGCTTACTGGTCAAGAGTGCCCACAGCTCTTGCAGAGCTACAGAGTTCAATTCCCTACATTCATGTTAGGAGGCTCACAACCAAATGTAATTCCAGCTTCAGAGGATCAGACACCCTTTTCTGACCTCTGTAGGAAACCCCACACAAATGAATACACACATATATAAACATTTTGAAAATGAGAACAGATATTTTTTAAAGGAAAACAGGTAACTATCAAGAAACCTAGAGAATCTTAGGTGGGAAAAGGCGGGGTTCAGGGAAACATGACACATCTCCCTTTACCTGAAATGTCACCCACTAATAGTGCCCGAAGCATGTATATTTTTCTTCCAGGCCACTAAAAGACAGACCTATAGTTGGTTAAAAAAAAAAAAAATTCCAAAAGCTTTGATGAATTCACAGAAGCTGCAGTCACCAGCAAAAGACAAAAGTCAGTCAACATTCTAGTGTGGATTGGGAAGGGGGTTCATGAGCCCCCATCCCCAACTGTGGACATTTGCTTGCTTTTCTTTCTTTCTTTCTTTCTTTCTTTCTTTCTTTCTTTCTTTCTTTCTTTCTTTCTTTCTTTCTTTCTTTCTTTCTTTCTTTCTCTCTCTCTCTCTCTCTCTCTCTCTCTCTCTCTCTCTCTCTTTCTCTCTTTGTTTTTGTTTTGTTTTGTTTTGTTTTTTCAAGACAGGGTTTCTCTGTATAGATTTGGTGCCTATTCTGGATCTCGCTCTATAGAACAGGCTGGCCTTGAACTCACAGAGATTCTCCTTTTTCTGCCTCCTGAGTACTTGGATTAAAAGCGAGTGCCACCACCACCCAGCAGGGTTGCTTTTCTTTAAAAATGTGGCTCCTGTCAAGTAAACCACACTACAATGTCTGACACACACCAAGAAATATATGAATATCACTAATTAGAGTTCATGGGCTAATAATTGTTTTAATGGACATGCAGTTGCAGAAGTAGGGTGGATCTAAGAGGAGTTAAGGGGAAAGCTAATAGGTGGAGTTGGGGTGAATATGGTCAAAATATGTTGTATGTAATTTCAAAATGCAATTAAAATATTTATGTAGAAAAAAAGAAGGAAAAACTGACGGACCATTTCCATTCTCTGTAATGATAAAAAAAAAACAAAAAAGGAGTGTCAGGTTTGCTTCTAAATTTCTGTTCTTTTATTTTCAGATTCATCTTGAGGCCAATTACAATGCTCATGTTCACTAGAAAGTGTATATGGGTTACATTTAAATACTAAGCTGTATTGGAAAGTTTCTTAGCATTTTTGCTTTATGGGCAGTTTACCATTGAATATCAAATCAAACTTCATGAATTCTTCTTTAATTCCGAGTTTGCCAAAGCATCATTGAAATTCATCAACTTGACAATACATTTTTGTCTCATAGGGTTATAGCCTATGTGGATCTCATTCAGATTTTCAGTAGATTAAACAAAACCTGTTCATTTTTAGTCATTATCTCTGAGCAGTTAGCAAATGAAGACCTGTTACTCCATCCATCACCATAATATAAGGTATAGAAAATAAGAGGGGTTCAAGAGAGAAACACTGAGGAAGGAAGGAACAGATATCTTTTTAATCAACAATTTATTAATTACAAATTCATGGAAACTCTTTATAGTTTTACAGGGGTTCATAGACTTGGACAAAAAAAATCAGTCTTCAGGATACCAGACCCTCTCTTTTATTTTCTCCCTCTTCTTCCCTTACATTAAACTATTCTTTATAATAATCCTATTTAACCAATAAGATATTACAAGATCCATAGACTATGGTTGTTTATAAAGCAGGTATATCATAACATCAAATAATCATCACCTAGAAAAATAATTACTTTGTAGGGTTCTATTTGTATTTGACAATAAATTTGTGATGTTGAATTCTGTTCCTTTTGTAATATTATTTTATTAAAAATTTAAAGAGAATTTCCCATATTTAAAGCCTAATGTTGTTCTAATTATTTTGTAATGAATTTTGCATTTTTATAAAGACTAAAACAAAATAAAAATGATCAAACAATAAATAACATTTAAAAAAGAATAGTATAATATAGATCTCATTTGAATATGCAAACAAGTTAATGATTTAATAGACAGTGTGGGCTTTTTCATTTTTTAAATAATATTTTTTCTTTCTTATTATTTACTACTATTATATGTGTATAGTATGGTTTGCTTGTTACGGTCAGAGGAAAACTATGGATTTAATTTTCTTCTATCTACTTTTTAATCAAGGATTGAATTTAGGTGCTCAGATTGTGGACAAATGTCCTATCCCCTGAGCCATGTCATTGGACCCTATTATATTTTTAACAAATCGACAATGCATTGGTGTATTCACTTGCTTTATTTATATTTACAATCATGTAGGACTCTTATGATCTCAGAGCATGAAGATTCAGTTATATCACTGAAAGGAAAATGCTACCAGCAATGTTTAAAGGGTATAAATCGTCACTAAAGCTGATACACCTGAGTATTTCATATTATCCATTGATTTCTGTAAAGGATGGTTCTCTCCCACCTGCCAGCTCCTGAATAACCACTCAGAGGCTTAATATTAATTAAATATCCAGCCAATAGCTCAGGCTTGTTACTATCTAACTCTTTCATTTAAATTAACTCATAATTCTTATCTGTGTTTAGTCATGTGGCTTGGTACCTTTTCTCAGTATTGCATTTTCCTCTTGCTTCTCTGTGTTTGCCAGCAACTCTCTTACTCTACCCTTCCTCTTCCCAGAATTTTCCTAGTCTTATTCTCGTGTTCAATCTCTTTCTCTCCAGCTATTAGCCAATCAGCTTTTTATTAGCCAATGAGAGTAATACATATTCATAGTATAGAAAAAGTGTGTTCCACAGCAGACTTCCCTTAATATTTTTAAAGGGAATAGTTAAATTTTTCTTACTTTTTTATGATGCATTCATACCTAAAGTCAAAAGCAGGGAGAAAACAATACTAACCAATATGTGGTCATTTTATAAACTGTGCTTTTCTCATTCTAGGATGTCAGATTCATTGACTCTTTATTGGTCCAATAAAGTTCTTTAGCACATTTATAAATTTACAGCTTTCCTTATGTATCTTTGAGCAACAAAGTTTTGATTATTTTTCCATTAACTGTCGATTATTATATTTGTAAATATGTATTATCTTTCTGCCTTATCGGGAACTGCAATGGGATCTTAGTAATCTATTGACTCTACCCACGGACTAGTAGATATGCAAATTGTCCCATATAATTTGCAGTAAAAAAAAAAAAAATGTCTGTTTTTGGGTGAGGAAGACAGACCATACATAATACATTTCCTGAACTCATTCATTTTAGTCTGATACTGAAATCAAATGTGCAAAACAAACAAAAAAATGCAAGAAAACAAAGCTTAGAATTGTATTTACCAGTATACTAAACACTTCAAAGATCGCATTACCTACTTGAATCATCAAGAAAATCCATTTCTTCTGTATCAGTTTGATTTTGTTTAGTCTATGTAGGTTTGGTGTTTGGAGACAATGTTTTGCTTTGAATACCAGGCTGTCCTCAAATGTGCCATCCCCCTCCTGCCTTTGCCTCACAAGTGCTGCAGTAACAGGTGTGAACCACCACACAGCCTGAAAAGTTAATTAATTCATTATGCCTCAAAAATAAATGTCCTGAGGTCTCCCTTTGCAAAGGATGAAGGACTCTAAAACAGGAGTGAGGAAATGATCATACCATCAGTCCAGCATTCTCAGTAGTCCCTGGCAGGTGCTAGTAGGGATAATTAAAGCAAATTTTTTAAATTGCATGGAGCCTGAAAATGTTCCTTCCTCCGCTATTTGGCATGTAAAATTTAGGATACCAAATTATGACTCTATGAAATCTGGAATCTGAGCAATATTTTTTTTCCGAAATCAAAATTTAGACTTTCAGAACACAAATGGCAACTTACAAAAAAGGTAAGCCAATTGAACCAATGCAAAACAAAAACTTAGAACTTAGAACTTTAGTTAGCTCAACATGCCTAAGGTCAATTGAGTCCTACTTGCAAATCCATGTCTGAATGTCCATGGAAAATAATCATTTTTTAGAATCATTCCAGAAAATGAATTTTGAGTGCAGTGTGGCAATTGTACACTCTCCTCATTTGCCATACTCAAGAAGAATCATTGAAAATTGTTTGAACACTACTGAATTAGTTCCTGCCATTTTTCTACACTACAACCCAATGAGAACTTCCATATAACTAAAATAGTGTTTAATAAATATTTAGAAGGAGTTTTAAGGATTCTTCATGGTAGAAAAGAGTTAGCTAACTCTAATAGAGGTAGTTGGAGGGCCACTCTTACCTCTTCAAATACAACAGAGAGCCTGAGGGATTTTCTGGCTTCAGGCTTCTTTCCTACAGAGTTCTCTTCTTATTTTACAGATAGTGAGCAATATGAATATGTACTTCTTACTAAATGTGTTAATATGAAACCAATTTAAATTCTGAGATTAACACTGAGGGAGCATGTGCAATCTGTAATTATTCAATTTTGCATGCAAAAATAAACTCTGGTTGTAGATGCTCCAAGCTGAAGAGATGAGAAAAAGGAAAACAAAATATGCATACACAAATTGTGTGCTTAAATCCCACTTAAAATATCCCTTCTGGCTATTTAAATTCTTACATATGTTTAAATGGAGATCTGTGTGTGATCTTCATATGAGAACCAAAGAATTAAATGAATGAGGTTTTCCATGGTTAAGCTAATGACAAGATAATAGATTTTTAAATGTAGCTTATGGTGGGATACCTTATGCACCCTTGGCTCAGTGGGGATGGGCTTGGATCTGCCTCAACTGAATGTACCAGGCTCCCCATGGGAGACGTTGCTTTGGAGGAGGCAGGAATAGGGGGTGGGTTGGTGGCGGGGGGAGGGTCAGGGGAGGGAAGAGGGAGGATAGGGCTATCTGTGGTTGGTATGTAAAATGATAGAAAATTTCTTAAAAATAAAAATTAAAAATGTAGCTTATATATATTTATACATTTTATATGAATATTGCTTTTACATGGAAAGGCAAGCAGAATATTTAGGAGCTGGGTAATATGTGAAATCCAATTCATTGGAAGTGGGCTAATCAGGATGGCATCACGCAACAAATACCTGGGATAAAAAGAATAAATATTTATTTTGGCTCATAAATTCAGAGTGTTCAGTTCAGATTAATATTTTCTATGGTTACTGGACCACCACGACTGCAAATACTATGTCCAAAGGACAGAAGAGGGGAAAAACAGGTCACTGATTAGATTAGAACACCTGAACAGAAGAGACAGAAGGTCTAGGTACCAAAATCTATCTTCTGGGCACTTCATCAGGGAACTACTTCATATACCATAGCCCCATATCCTAATTTTTCAGCATCTCCAAATGCAGGGCCACCAGCTGGTATATAAGACTGCAACACATAAATCTATGTAGTCATTCCATATTCAAAGCATATCAGAAAGATAAGGCAACGATTTCGGAGGTAAATAGTATGGTTCACAGAGATCCCAGTGATGGGTTTCCTTATGAACTGAAGACTCAAAGCAAGATAAGAGGAGACCATGTTGCTTTCTAATAACTATTGTTCATATGTCAAATGAAAAACTGGTGAGTTGTTTCAATACATATTTAACTAAATGGAGACTTTTAATAAGAAATCAAGATCTATGAAATCCATATTTTCTGCTTCTATATACAGAGGAGATGTTAGATATATTTAGAACTTGATTTCCTTACAGATAGCACTATTTATCCAGGGAAACCCACCTTATTTCCTCTATGATACGAATTAGGTTTAATAAAGTTGGTAAAATTGATTTCCTCATTTCAGTCTAATTTCTAGATCATCTGAGGTAATAAAGTAAAGTTATTTGGGCGTCTTAGAATGGAAAGTATCTTGGTAACTTGTATTTTCAACAGAATTAAATAGGGCTTAATCACCTCTAGAAATTTTTAGAACAACCCCTCACAATCCTAGTTTAGAAAATAATTTCGATGTCTGGATGGATTGACAGAAGTCATATTTAGATTTCCAAAGATGACATAAGTAGGAAATAGATAAATTATCCTTTGTAAAGTAAAAATAATAAAATAAATCATAAAAGGAACATTAGGTGCTGGAGACATGGCTCTGTCGTTAAGAACACTTGCTGCCCTTACAGAGAGTCAAAGTTCACTTCCCATCACCCACAAAGTGCCTCAGAACCTCCTCCAACTCCAGATATAGTAGATTTGTTGTCCTCTTTTGACCTTCGTAGATACTGCACACCTAATTACATACACATGCACACAAATACACGCACAAATAAAATAAATGTATCTTTTAAATTCTTCATTATCCTGGTGCTTCCGTCACTACTATTGATTGACCTGGAATACAGTTTCCTTTGTCCTGGAATTTAGCAATATCTAGTAATCTAGCCAAGAGCCAGAGTTATCAGATCAAAAACATAGAGCCATAACATTGTCTACACACATCTATTTTGACAGAATATGTGACATAACTAAGGAATAAGAGATATTAGTAAGTAAAAAAAGGAAACTAAAATTTAAAAGTGCCACTTAGAAAATGCCAAGTGGGTATGAATAATAAGAGTCACACTGTGGTTAGAAGAGATTCACTTTAGTCAGGATAGTAGAGAATGTTTCCGTTGAGAACGAGCTATCAAGGCAACTTTCTTAAAGTAGAATTTCTGAGAGGCTGGAGAGATGGCACAGTGGTTAAGAGAGCTTGTTGCTCCTACAGAGTATATGGGTTCAGTTTCCAGAACTCATATAGAGGCTAAGGATCATCTGTAACTGTAGTTCCAGAAAATTCTGCAACCACATCTGGCCTCTATGGGCAAGGCATGCACATGGTGGACAGACTTACATGAAGACACAACACTCATACACATAGAATAAAAGCAAATAAATCTTTATAAAAAGGTAAAATCACTAAGATACAGAAATTAATAATGGTTAAGTTTTGAACAAAACAGGAACCCATACTCAGAACATTGATATTATATTCCTAAATGTTGTGCAATCCCTGCATGAATAAAATCAGAAATACTATTTCCCAAAAATTAAGTTTATTTTTCATTTATTTTATTTGTCTCTATTCTCCAGTACTCACAAATCTCTCTTCATTCAAATATCAATGCTTCTGTATGACATCTGCTTTTCAGTCCACACTATTTTTTTAGGCAGGTGATCCATTGCTATTCTCATGTATGAACAAGCTATCAATTTGTATTCTTTAGCTTCTACATGGTAACATGAACATCTCTGTGGGAATAACACATCTTCATTAATGAAGAGTCTAGACTAATTCTTAGAGAGTAGAGCATGTGAAAACCCTCCAGGGATAGTTGAAGCCTGAAGTCTGAAAAGCATTAGGCTTCTCCTTAGAGCTTAATCAGGTTTTATTCTAAGGGTACAGAGTTTTTCCAAAGCCCCTGATAATAATTAAATGTCATTATTGGCTAAATGTGTTTAACTACCAACTGAAGTAAAAATATTTGTAATGATAAATGCTGTATGACTATACAGTTTGGGGATACGAAAGAGCACAGTGTACTTTGTTTTGGCAGAAGCACCAAGGCACAATGTATGAAAGCTATAAATTAGTCTCTTTGCATCTGTATCAGAGAGTGTCTTTCTTACAAAAAAAATCAGATATTATTCTGGGCAATTTATTCAACAGAATTTCTTGAGAACTCATATGGGTGGAAAGTTGAACTATCAAAATTATATGAATTTAGGGCAGCTTTTCATATTTCTAAACTTATAGTCAGTCTTCTGATCTTTCCAAGCATGCGTGCTGTGTGCTCAAGCATTTGTGCAAGCAGACACATACACACACGAAGCACACACACACACAAACACTCATGCACACACTCATGCATGTAGGCACTCAGGTACGTACACACACACACACACACACACACACACACACACACACACACACACAGGGCTATGTGTATATTCCTCTAGGAGAGAGAATGGCCCCATCCACATTGGCATGCCAACCAGTGCTGTCTTTATGCAGATCTTGTTTAAGCAATCATATCACTGATATTTCATTTTTGTTTCCTTACCAAATCTAGAGGATACTATCTAGCATCAGACATCATGGTCCTTGGGCTCTTAGAGCAATTTTGGGCCTCTACCACTGTCTTCTTTGAGCATTATGGGTAGGGATTGTGTTGTAGATGTATGAATTTGGGTTGGGCACCCATAATCAGTTTTTAGTTCATCTCTGTATCAATTTCAATCTGCTGTAAAACAAGCTTCTTTGATGAGGGGTGAGAGCTGTAATCTTTGTGGCTACAAGTATAAGTTTTTAGCAGTTAAAAGTTATATGGGTTTAGGTAAAATGACAGTAGTAGGTTCTCCTCAAGATATATTTATCCCAAAGTAGAATTTTCATTCAAACTGAGCTAACATTAAGAATAAAATACCCAGCATAAAAGAGAGAGAGAGAGAGAGAGAGAGAGAGAGAGAGAGAGAGAGAGAGAGAGAGAGAATGAGAATAAGAGAATAATAAGGAAGGAACAAGGGAAGGGAGGGAGGGAGGGAGGGAGGAAAAACACAGATTAAGAAATATTAGGATGATCTCAGTTAAGACTGAGAATTGAAAATATAACAAAAACTAATAACCAGATAAACTAGGAGTGTGAAAGCAAATGAATGCATATTAATAGAAATGTAAGTTAAAATGTGAAACAATATTTTCAATTTCAAGAAAACACAATGAAAAGGTTTGAATATTCAAGATACAATACAAACATTAAACCCAGAGAAAGACAAATCTGACAGGTGCGATATGGAATCCTACCAGAGAAGCATAGCACATTCCTGAGTGATGAGGTAAACAGTAGACACTGAATGCATTACATAGCCTTTACTGAAAGAATAAAGGAGGGTGGGGGGAGACAGAGAAAAAGAGGAACAGAAATAGAGACATAGAAAGAGACAGAGATACAGAGAGACAGAAAGGCAGGCAGAGAGAGGGAGAAAGAGAGAGAGAAGACTGAGAGACAGAAAGAGAAAGACAGAGAGGAATGAGGGAGAAGAGGAGGAAAGCAAGGAAGGAGGAAACGGTTGTGCTTCAGAGAAACAGAAATTGATTTTAAGGAAAAAACTGGTTATCAATAACTATTGATCATCAACTAAAATTTTCTAAATCAGTATTATCCAATGGGAAAAAAGGAATGCAGTGTTATTTAATAATATTTAATAATGCAATATTATTGAAAATAGTAATAAATAGAAAACTCAGGAAAATGGTTCAGTGGGTGAGTGCTTGCTACTCAAATGAGAACCTGAGTTCAAAGCCCATGACACACATAAAAATTAGGAAGTTCCCATACTCTCCTTAAACCCATCCTTTGTCCTGTGGAGACAGGAGAGTTGCTGGCTTTGGTGCTGACTCACAGCCAGCCCCCTTGCAGTGCAATGAGAGAGACACTATTTAAATGTAATAAGGAGGGGGATGGTAGGAGAATAATAGGAGAAAGCAGCCATGTTGTTCCTTGGCTTTTGCAGGTGACCACCCACTTCATACACACACACACACACACACACACACACACACACACACACACGAAAAAGAAAAAATGAAATTTATTTAAGCAAAGACTTTTTTTATCTATTCCTTTCAACATTCAATGGTAAAGAGTCCAGACAAATTCTAAGCAGCATTCAGGAATTCATAAATTAGCTTCCCCAGGAGTTTCTGAAAATATCTGTTAGAAAACCAGAATTGGATGACTAAAATTGTAACAAGAAAATGTCCACATGAGTTAACATAGAACATAGTAAGTTACTGACTTAAGACCACACAAGGGACATACCATTAAAAAACACCTGTTTATCGGGTTGCTTGAGTCATGTGAAAATTAGCTAGTGCCCAACTTAAAATGAATGATGCATACTGCAGCATTTTATACTTCTTTATGGATTAAGAAAATGATTTATTAAAAACTATCAGATACAACTCAATCAATATGGTTTAATCATATTGATTAGATGATTAAATGACTTGTAATGATGCTAAAAGCCTGTACCTTTTGACAAAAAAATGGTGTATTAGACATTAAAATTTGTTTTTGTTATGTGGGTATTTGTTTGTTGGTTTTCCTGAGACAGGATTTCTCTGTGTAACAGTCCTGGCTAAGATTTGATTTGTATTTAAACTTCAATCTAATTAGTATCTAGGTAAATGGTTTTCATAAGAAAGAAAAATATGGAGGAAAATCTACAAATATCAGTCAGTATTGAGTTTAGCATGTATACCCTGTCAGCATCTTTTTTTTTCTCCTCCCCTTCCTTCTTCTCAACTCAAAAACTAAAGATGAGCCTTTTTAACTTCAAAGAAAATGGAATGAATCTAGTTTACTCCGTTTTTTCTGCTAAAGAGTTCTAAAATTCGTGACTATCATGCATAAGAAAAATTGGTAGTCTTTTAAAGAAAGCTATAAACAAAAAAGACAGGGTGACTGAAGACTGATGGACTTGAGAAACGTGATGTTTATTGTTTATATATTTTTGTCTCATGTGTTTCAGGTTTGAACACAAATGAGTCAATAGCTCAGAAGTACCAAGCTATGCAGAAAAAGTTGAGAGCTCTCTCTAGCCTAAGGACAATCTAAAAAGAAAAAAAATCAAACAAGTGAACAGAAGACATACTTACAGAACAAATGCTTTTATATCCAAGCACCATTAGAAAAACAAATAAACCCACCCCACTGTCACCTGTTCCTGGAACAGCTATGAGGGGAGAACAGACTTGCATCATCCAGAGGCTGCGACAAGCTACTTTAATATTGCCACTAAGGTAGCATCAGGGAAAGCAGAGTAAAGAGCTGGGATTCCTTCCAGGGTTTGATGGGAGCAGGATCTGCTGTACCATGACAGCAGTCAGGACCATGGGCTTGCTATGCTTGTCCATCCACTTGGCATGATTAAGTCCCTTCCCATTTCCTTGAGGGATGGCTGTGCAGAAATCTCCGAGACCTAGGCTTTTCATAGCCTCTGGACTAGGCACCATCCTTACCATAGTGTCAAATACGCAACATCCTTACTACAGTGTCAATCAAGACATCATGGAAAGTTGAAATCTTCTTTTAAACCCTGAAATAATGAAGGGATATTTCTTTAGGTGTTATGAAGGGTAGAGATGTCAACTTGACAGAATCTGTAATCACCTAAGAGATGAGACATTTGGGGATTTTCTTTTTTTGACTGTGTTTCTTGATATGTGATGATCCAACTTCAGTGTGGTCAGGACCACTCTGTAGCTGGTACCCTTGATTATATTAAATGGAAGGTGTGAGCCAAATATTAGCATGATTTCATCACTCTCTGCTTTGTGTTATTCACCTATGTGGCAAAACCAGGTGCCTCCATCTCCTGCAATCAAGACTATTCTCCATGATGGACTCTAACCAGGAACTGTGCACCAAAGAAAACCCTTTCTATTTAAAGCAATTTTTTTTATTCAAAATTTTATCACAACATGTAAACAATGCAAGTGTCAACAGCAAAAATAAGAAATTAGATTCCTGCATTGATAGCAGACAAAAAGTTCCCCATAATAGGAAATTAAATGGTATACCCTTTAAAAAGTTGTGAGCCAAAAATAAGTCTCAAAGAAAGCCATGAAGTATATTAAACTGAATAAAAATGAGAATTCTTATTTATGGGCATTTTATGGGACACAGAGAAAGCACTGATATGAAGGAAATTTATAACACTAAATGCATAATGCATATAAGAAGAAAAGTCTCTACTCGTTAAATCATAATCAGGGCTGCCATTTCAAGAAGCAAGTGCAAAACCTAAAAGTGCTGGGTCTTGCTATGCATGCCCCTCACCTTGGTACCTGGGAAACTGAGGTAGGAACATGGTTATTCAAGCTGGGTGGCCTACAAAGACAGGCCCTCTCTGAAGACAAGGAACAAATGCAGTACTCAATTATAATTTGACTGGTAAAACTGACAGAGTAAATAGAAATAAAATTACATAGTATATTAACATGAATAAAATATTGAAAAATGATATCCAACCTCATAATCCACATTAAAAAAAAAACCTACAAAATGAAATGAGCATAAGGAGCTAAGAAAATGAGAGCAAAACCAAAACAGTATAAAGAGGACAACAATAACTAAACAAGAAGGAATCTCAAAATCATTAAAAGAATACTAAATAGTTTTCACAACAAACACAGAAAATAATTGCAAAGGATAAAAGTGCTGTCACAAACTTTGTTGGAATCAATTGCAAAATATCCGTTCATCTAGTAGAAGACTTTGTTAATGGGAAAAAGTGAAACTGTGGAGTATCAGAAAGTATTTCCTGCAGAATATCATGCAAAGGACTAACATCTAGAACAGAAAGAACTTGGGACTGGTGACATGTCTCTGTGATAATGATGCTTGCCATTAAGCATGATGATTTGAATTTGATCCCTGGGTCCCATACAGTGAAGGAGAAAACCAAGTCCCTCAGGTTGTCTTCTGATCTCCATATGTGCATATAGTAAGTGAGAAACTTCCCCCAACATACACAAATAAAGAGTAAATAAACGTATTCTTTAAATTAGAGTGCAAGATACCTAAATCATAAAAAAGTCCATTCATTGGCTGGATGGAAAAAGACACAGCACTTTAGATTTTATGCAGATCATAATGAATCTTATCTAACCTCGTGAAGTGTTAAAAAATCAAATTAAGTTCACAGTGAAAGGTCACTCTAGGCCAATCAGAGTGGTTAGAAAATATTATTAGCAGCCACACCAAAGTATGGAGAGGACTTAGAGGGAAGGGCTCACTCAGAACATCGCTGGCAGAAATGCAAGATGCTGCATCCTGTTTGTTTCCTGTTACTGTGATAAAACATCCTGACAAAAGCAATCTATAGGAAAAATGGTTTGTTGTAGCTCAGATGTCCAGATAATAGTCCATCACTGAGGAAAGTTACTAGAGTAGGAGCTGGGGAGAACTAATCACATTGTATCCACATTAAACAGCAGAAATCAATGAATTAGTATATCATGTCCATGTTAACCTCAGTCTTCTCCCTCATATATTGTTCAAAATTCCATATACTGAGAAATAGTGCCATACACTGTGGATGATGTCTTCCCTTATAAATTAACTTTAAGACAATCCAATCCAGACCTAGCCATGCCATAGTCCAATCTATTCTAAACTCCCTCGCTGATACTCCTCCCTGATGATTCGAGAGTGTGTCAAGATGACAGGGAAAATTAATGCACCACAGGCATACTGTGAAAAAGTCAACAATTTCTTTAAAAAAAATGAATAATAGTTGAGACATGCATAGAACTCTGTTAACAGGCTAAGGGACAACCTGATTCTGCAGGGATGAAAGACATTGTGAGTGAACTGAAATTCTGGAATTAGACATCTATGGTGTAGACACATTTGTGTTTCTTGACTTGATCTGTAACTACAAGAATGCTCCCTTTAAAATATTTCCTGAAGTCCTGTATGTATTTTCTGTGCCTTTTGTAAATTAGAGATTTAAGGGCAGATTTTGCAATTTGAAATTTTTAAGTCATACAAATGATTTAAAATACATTTTATCATCTTTAGTGTATACAGATGGTCTCCAAGGTATGATCAAACTGCATAACATTTTTTTCCACAGAAATAAATATTCAGTACAAACCATATTTCAAATATCTTTCTTGGTCAATGATACATCCTTGAGATGCTGACTAATAATGGCAAAGTCTTAGTTGTCAATCAGCCAGGTGATGAAGGAAGACAAGTGACAGTTTGCAGTGTCCTAAATTCTGAGCCTCAGTAGCCAAGCACTTTGGGTCATGTTTACATGAAAACATATGTGGCTTACTTGCTTTACCTGTTGTAATTAGAAGCCTGATTAAAGCAAAGTAAGGAAAAAGCAGTTTATTCTGACACAGTGAATCATGGTAGGGAAGTTGTAGAGGCAGATGCTTGAGGGGACTGGGCACAGTCCATCTGTAGCCAAGACCAGAGAGTGACTAATGCATTCTTGGCTGTGTTCTCTAATTTACACAGTTCAGGATCCCTACGCAGGAAATAAAATGGGGCAGAGAGACACAAGGTCTCCTTCTATAGCCCAGAATGACATCTAACTTGCTACATAGCCCAGGCTGGACTTTAATACTCAATCGTTCTGACTAACTTAACTTCAAAAAGTCTGAGATTATGGGTACAAACTATAAGGTCCATTATATACCAAACACTTTTAGAATCTCTCTCATCTTCCATAAGCTAGTTGTCTGTAGCTTCTAATTCTCTTCATGAAATAGTTAACTTTTGAGATAGTACAGTAGGAATTGTCTGCATTCATGCTCAAAATGAAGTATATGAATAAAAGGACCAATCTAACTTCCAGTGATAAATTTTAGATGATTTTAGAGTAATGCTATCTACACCTCAAGTATGAAATGTTATAATATATTAGCATAACAGAAAGGGATAAGGTTTGTGTACTACTAGTAGAATATTGAACATTTCAGTTTTACAAATATCTCTTCCGAAGTGACGTCCTATTCACTACATGGGGAAATGCTGATTTAATTTGTCAATATTATTTACAGCCTCATGGCCAGTTTTGTATACAGTATTAATATTATAAGAATAAAAACCTAATTATGCATTTATTACTTACTTAATTATGATCTAATTATACTACTAATAGAAAATGCCTTTCACTGTGGGTAGATTTCAATAAAGATATTTTTTATAAACTTTACTTGGCATTTAGTGTGCAATAAATGCCTCCATAAATATAAATCCCGTGCTTTCTTGAGAGAGCCCATTTTAAATAATCAATCCTGGTGACAACAATTTTGTTTGGAAAATATGACTTTTAAATATTGAAAAGACTAGGGCTCATGTTGTTTCCTAAGCAATACTGTTCTTTCCTTTGAAGCTATGTTTAAAGTTATTCTTTTCTGTTTCTTTTCAACTTAAAAAAAAATCTCAAAACAGTGTTCTTTCTTTTTCTTATATTTTTTTTGGTTGTACTACTTCTTGAATAGTTAAGCAAAAATATTAAGTTTATGCTGTGGGTGGATCATTCTTACTTGGTGAAATTGGTAGAACCCTGTTCTAGGGTCTAACTAACTACTATTACAAACAAGAAAGAAACTCCTTACATTATCTCTCCATAAAATCAGCCAAGCAAAACCAATGGTAGGACAAATGAGTAAACCCAAACATATAGTTATTGAGACGTAATTACTACAAATAAACATGCTTTAAAAGTTAAGAGTGCTTTAAAGGAGACTCTGGATGAGTCTTATGTTACTTGTGTGTTGATATTAGGCACCAGCATTCAAATATATGACTTTGCAATACGTTTCAGACATTGGCTTCCTCAAACTGTACGTTTCATAGGAAAATGAACTATCATATAAGAAAATGACCTTCATAGTCAAGCCCTTCTTTTCCCCAGTGATTTCATTATTTATTTACTGTAGCATGAATCTGAATTGGTCTTAATAAAATCCTGGATATCGGGTAAATGCTGAAAGATCGGAGAAGCAGAGCAGCCAACCACCATAGAGTTCTTACCTTGCCAGCCTCAGTGCTAAAGAGCCCTAGCTCCTTTCTCCTCCTGCCTTGCATTCCTCTCTCTGCTTAGCCATATCAGTTCCTGTCTCCACCTCCCTAGTGCTGGGATTAAAGGCATGAGATTCCAAGTTCTGGAATTAAAGGTTTGTGCCACCACTGTCTGGCTCTGTTTCTCTTTTAGACTGGATCAATCTTGTGTAGCCCAGTACGGCCTTGAACTCACAGAGATCCATCTGCCTCTGCCTCCTGAGTACTGAGATTAAGGGTGTGTGCCACCACTGCCTGCCGTCAATGGCTGACTAGTGGCTTAGCTCCACACTCTGATCTTCAGGCAAGCTTTATTTGTTAGATTGCAAACAAAAAAATCATCACAATTTACTTATTTGATAAATAGATTATATCTCATTACTTTGTGCCAATTTCTGCTCTAGCATCTGGACATATGAACAAAACTAAATGTGCACTTTCATAAAATTATAATCAAGTGGAAGGCAATAGAACCATAATAAAAAGATAGACATAGTCAGATGGTAAATGCTATAAAACTCCACAGATAATTAACAGAGGGACAGAGCATGATTGACTGCTGTTTTGTGATTATTGTGCTAACCTTTCTGATATAACAAAAACTGGGAAGGGACCTGGAGTAAATGAAGAAGTTATCCAGGTGGCAAACTGAGGGAAATGCTTCACAGAAAGGCAATCGTAAGCTTATAGGCCCTGCAGACTGTCAAGATGTGTGAAGGCCAAGTGCAGCTAGAATGACAGCAGCTAAGGCTGGGAGCTCTGGATAGAGACTGGGGATCCTGGTGATATGGCGTGTTTCACACATCAAGATTAGGAACCATAAAGCACTTAGAAGGAGGAGGTACAGTTCTATCTGACTTCTGCAAACACATTTCACTGTGGCTTTGAGGCAGGAAACAACTATAGAGTTGGAGAAGACACCATCAGAATGGCTGATCAGGAGACAAACGGAATATTTCAGGCCTAAGGTGGTGATTTGTACTGGAAGAACTAGTGAAGAATAGGTAAATGAGATTTGACCCTTTGCATCTTTAACATGACTTGATCTACTGAGATGTTGGGAATGGAAGAATTGATAATCAAGTCAAGACTTGTGCCAGAATGTGGTGATATTGTATTCCCCAATATATTGTGCACCCTAATAAATTTATCTGGGGTCAGAGAACTGTAGATGAAACTGACCGTCTTATTAAATAAGAAACACAGAACCAATGCAAAGAAGAAAGCCAAAATGTCAGAGCTAAGAGCCTTACCGCCTGCTGCAGCTAGCCTCTTAAGCCAAGAGACCTCTCCGAAAGGGACCTACTTCCTGTGTGTTTGTCTTTATATAGTCTTTCTGTTCTGCCTTCTCATTGGTTATAAACCCAAACACATGATTGCCTCGTCACTGCCTGTGTATACAGCCCTCCAGGTCTTCTATGGTATTGAGATTAAAGGTGTGTCTCTCCAATGCTGGTTGTATCCTTGACCACACAGAGATCTACCTAGCTGTTCTACCAAGTGCTGGGATTAAAGGCATGTGCCACGAAAGCCCAGCTCTGTTATGGCTTGCTATTAGCTCTGACCCCCAAGCAACTTTATTTATTAACATACAAATAAAATCACATTTCAGTACAAATAAAATACCACCATAGAGAACAGAACAGCCACTAAATATAAAGGCCAGAAAATGGTGACACACACACCTTTAATCCTAGCATTCTGAAGGCAGAGATCCGTCTGGATCTCTGTGAGTTCAAACTGGAAACAGCCAGGCATGGTGACTCATGCCTTTAATTCCAGGAAGTGATGGCAGAAAGGTATATAAGGCGTGAGGACCAGGAACTAGAGCTGGTTAAGCTTTTAGGCTTTTGAGCAGCAGTTCAGCTGAGATCAATTCGGATGAGGACACAGAAGTTTCCAGTCTGAGGTAACAGGATCAGCTGAGGAATTGGCGAGGTGAGGTTAGCTGTGGCTTCTGCTTCTCTGATCATCCAACGTTCACCCCAATACCTGGCTCCAGGTTTGTTTTTATTAATAAGACCTTTTAAGATCCTGCTACTACAGACAACAAAAGGAGATATACTACTGAGATGGAGAGGAGAGAGAAGATGGAAGTTTAGAAAGATAATAGCGGGACAGAAAACTACAGTCTAAAGGAAACCCTTGCAAAATATTAATTCATAGATGTATGTTACAGACAGAGAGATGCACAGGAACACATACAAATACATAAGGGAATAGGCACAAGATAACATCTGTTACCCTTTTCAGATACTCATTTGTAAACTATTTTGAGGTGGAAAATGATTCCTTTAACAGAGACAAATACTTTTCTTTTGAGCAAGAACATACTTGATAGCATTTATATCTTTAGTTGTTGCTTTCTTACTTACTGCTCTAATCCTTCTATGTGGGCTAAACACTGTGATCAAAAGCAACTTGGGAAATAAAGGGTTTATTTCAGCTCATAGGTTACAGTCCATTATCCAGGGAAGCCAAGGAAGGAAATCAGTAGAGCAGAAATCTGAAACAGGAACAATGGAGGAATGGAAGAACATTGTGTATGAGTTTGCTCCTAGGCTCAAGTTTTCCTTCTTGTCTCATGAGATCAGCTCTTTATAGATGATTCCAACATTAAGTCTTCTGATATTCAAATTCTTGGTAGATTTTTCATTCTTTAGCCTTCCCTGACACCATCCCACTTATTATTTGTATCTTTCATTCTATTTTCTTTTAGTCAGAGTCATATTGCCCCTTTTTTATTATATATTCCTATTGCTAACTGTAATGGCCCACTTTTCATTGAAAACAGAGAGACGATAATTTGTAAGGTCATTCCACTATTCCTTTTACCTTCTTTCAATATCATCTCAGAGAACCTAATGCCTGGGCAAATCACAATCTTTTCATCTCTGGATGCTCTTTTGGGAGCACCTAGATTATCTTAATGGCATGGGGGGGGTAGCGATAAAACATTGATCCACACTCAAGGTATTTTTTCCTGGAAATCCTCGGATTGATGTTTTTAAGTGGTTTCTGAGACAGATCACCATTCACGTTTTGGCTCCTAGCATTAATTTCTGTGTTGAATATTGGCCAACTTTCTTAATGTCTGTACCTTTCATTCCTTGGTGAGTCAGAAGTTGCAATCTGATACCTCTTGTTTCTTCCAAATTTGCTTTGTATTTTCAAATTCAAATATATTGGCTTCTCTATCTCTAGTAAAGTTGAAATAACACTCCTTTTATCCATGCATCTAATAGTATGTAGTACCAATAATTGTTTATGAATTTTTCATGTGAGCAAAACTTCATGAAGTGTGCTGTGAATATGGAGAGGGGAATAATGAGGCTAGTGTGTGTGCGTTATTTAGTTTGTTCATTGCTGTGACCTAATGCCTGGAATGCCTGGCACAAAGCAGCTTAAAGAGGGAATCATTTATTGAGAATGACTGACTGTTGGAGAGAACAGACTCTGTCAGAGCAGAAAAGAGATGTAAATGAGAACATGAGGCAGGTGATCACATTTCATATACACCCAGGAAGCAGAAAAAAACACAGAAAGAGGGGCTAGGCCTCCAAACCTCAAGGATGACCCCCAGGTATTCACTTCCTCCATGAAGACTCCATCTCCTAAAACCGTGGTTCTCTACATATGGGTTGTGACCACTTGGGGGGGTCACATATCAGATAACTACATATCACATTTTTACATTATGATTCGAAAACAGTAGCACAATTGCAGTTATGAAGTAGCAAAGAAATAATTTTATGGTTGGGGTCACCACAACATGAGGAATTCTTTTAAAGGTTGCAGCATTAGGAAGGAGAAGAACCACTGCCCTCATGATTCCACAGCCTTCCAAAACACAGCAACCAAATAGGGTCAATGTATTAAAATACATGAGCTAATGAGGGATGTTTCCCCTTCAGACCAGGCCATCTTTTTTCTGCATTTTTACAAGCTTGTCTTCTTTTCAAAACTTTAAATAAAGGAACCTAAGAAAACATCTCATTACTAATTTTAACAATAATTATAATTCTGTATTGAGAAAGATTGGCCTTTTCTAAAAAAACATAGTAAATACATGCTATTGGACATTAAAAAAATTTAAAATGTAATAAATTAAAATCAATATGGTTAAGACATGGGAATAATTATATATTCTAAAATCCCTGAAGTGTATGTAACCTCAAATGCCTTGAAGTTTACCGTATTTTCCTAACTTATTATTTGTGTGTGAAGAATATTATATGTGCAGTCCCATGCAGACTCCATAGCCATTGATCCAACTTTCATGCCTTCTGCATGGCCAGACAGTTGTGCAGCTTGATCTGCTTGCCCCAGCAGTAGGATCAGAATCCATCCCTGGTGCATGAGCAGGCTTTTTGGAGCCCACTACCTATGATGGGGCACCTCCTGCAGCCCTGAGGTGGGGGAAGGGCTGGGACTTGCCTCTACTGGATGTGCCTCCCCATAGGAGGCCCTGCCTTCTTGTGGAAGGAGAGCTGGGAGGTGGTTTGGGAGGGGGATGCTGAGGGTGCAGGAGGAGGGAAGAGGGGAATCTTTGGTGTGTAAAATGAAATTTTTTCTTAAGTAAAAGAAAAAGAAATATGTGGTACAATCTCATGTGTAAGATAAAGGACAAACAAAAAACCTGAATTAATCAAAACATCTTTAAAATTTTATTGTAGTGAGTACTTATTGTATTGCTTTTGTTTTTGTTTGTATTTTGTTATTTCATTGTGAAGATATAGTACAGCAGAAGAATATGTGAGGTAACTTTGATTCTCTGTGTGTTTGGGGGGAAGGGTTGTTCAAGTACCTTCTTCCTTTTTACTTTGAGACAGTCTCATTGAACCTAGCTAGGCTGACTGCCAGCAAGCCACAGTGATCCTCCTGTCTCCACTACACACAGTACTTAATACAGGCCTGTGTAGTCATTCCTAGCTTTTGCCTGAATGTTGGGGATTCAAACTCATGTACTCACTCTTGCACACCAACTACCTTACCCACTGAGCCTTCTCCACTGCTCCCAAACATGAGATTTGCAATGACAATACTGGAGTGTACTGGATAATATGACTGTTAAGAAAATTTCCTACTAACTACACACATTTAAGAGGCTCTCAGTGATTCAGGTGGTGTTGCACACTCAGAACTGATGCTCTTCTGGTCTAATTGCCATCTGTTAAGAAATTAAAATGCTTCTGTACTGGTTAGCAAGTCATTTTTACCATGAGTGTATATCCATCCTTTCTCTTCTTATCACACCTGGTGATAAAGATTAGCTGCACGTCACTGCTTCTTACCCTTTAATGCACTGATTCAGGCATGCACTGCAAATTAATTTTGGCATGCTGTGACCATTTACTCTAGCATGTAGGCTATTTTTAAAGAACATGTATTAGTCCCTTTCTATACTCAATTCATCTCCTCCAACTTTATAACCTTAAAAAGCAGTGTTCAGATTAAAGCTTCTATTTCCCACTAAAAATTGAGCCATGCTTTTACATAACACTTTCTTTGGTATAAGGCGACATGGGAATAAAAGGAGACGACCTTACATTTTCTGGGTCAGCAAAGCATCTTCATAACTAGCCATGGAGGCGATCCATAAATAATTTACCAGAAAAGCAAGAAGGAGTGTTCACACTAATTTTCACAGTGCTATGACAACATATCTTATAAAAGCAAGTTAGAGAATGCAAGGTGTATTTTGGACCATGGTTTAAGACTGGATACTTTTAGGGAAAGCATGGTGACAGGAGCATGATGCAGTTGGTCTCCTTGTCCTGTAAGGAAGCAGACAAAAATGAAAACTGGCCATCAGTTTGCTTTCCTGATTTCTTCAGTCTTGGCCCTCAGCCCATGGAATAGTGCTACAATTGTATATCAAAGGAAACAAGATCAGAGACATGCCTGATGGTGCATCTCCAAGGTCATTCTAAATCCAGTCTTGTTGGTAGTCACAGTTTACCACAAATAACCATCATGACTGAAGAGATGGGGATGTCACGAGAATTATTCTAGTCACAATTAGATCTTGTAGTGTGGCAGATACCATAGTAAATTTCTTCCTTCCAAGTCTCTAACTTCTTGAACTTCATTTCTCTCATCTATAAAGTCAGGAGAATAGTCCTTCTACATTCTCAGATTTTAGTGAGAATTGTCCCAATGTTGCCAACAAAATGCCTCAAAATAGAAAAAATAAGATGAAACAAAGAAGGAAGGAAAGAAAAAGAAAAGAAAAGGAACACTCTCAGAGCATGACTGCTGGCTATAGTTATCCTTGCTATAGTAAAGAAGATTTCTCTTTCTCAGTGTGGTCACCATGAAACATATTCCAAAGAAGAGATGTGGAGAACCCCTTATCGCCAAGAAAACAAACTTTTGATTACCTTTATAATGCCTGACTTATTCTGGAGCTTGCATCCATTGTTTCAGGGCTTTATATGCTGATTTTATAGGCAATCAAGCCCACCACTGGCTTACTTATCAAGATAATTGATCAACACCTAAAAGAGTGGTTATTGGCTTCTATGGTTTTTGAACACTGACCTAATTGAGAATCTCCTGTTGGGCTATGTGGCTGTTTGTGGACAAGATGACACCTACAATAAGAAATATAAAACAGAAGCAGCAAGTGTTGCAAGAGCAGAGGAGAGGGTAGAATTAGTCAAGCTTTCACGACATTATGTTCTTCCTTTGGGTCTTCTTCTTTGGCTCCCCATCTATATCCCACCTGGTTTTGAACCTCTCTTCTAGCCTGGCTTCCTCCTTTTTCTCACTCCTGAGCTGCTGTGCAAGAGAAAGAAGCGATGAGCCCCCATGCTTCTTGACACCCAATAATGTTCATATTGTGATACACACATGTGTTAAAACACTGACATAATGTGCACTCTGGCTTTAAGGGGACAAAAGAGCCTAGATTTGGAAGGATGGGAACAGGAAGGGAGTGGGGAAGGAGGAAGATAAGGCATGTTTCCATTTCTTCTTACTGTCTGTCCAGAACAAGGGGAGATAATTGCTCTTTGGACTAGTAGCTGGCGACAAGCAAAACTTCTTTTTTATATCTATGCTTAGAAGAGACCTCCTCTAACATTTTCTATGGACTCCTTAAGGATAAAAAAACCTGTTGATATTATTCAGGGAGCAAAGATTAGCTCTGTTGTAAACAGCACAAGAGGAGAGCAACTTGTAAGCATAAACCAATTGATATCAAAAGAATTATTTGAAAGGATTAATAATAGCATACCACAAGTACTCAAACTAGTTTTGTGAGACAGTATGTATGATTTATTCAGGGATTAAGTGCTTAGGCAGTGAAATAAAGCATTTATATACCTCACTGTTTGTTAGGATTTAAAACGTCTATGTAAGTGATATAAACTTCCAGTAATTGCAGAAGGACACATTTTCTTATCATAACTTAAAACACAGAAATACAGAGCTAGTCAGCGTTTGGCAGTAAAGGCAATTTATACCTTGTCTGACGACCTGAGTGTGGTTCCCAGGAACCACACAGTGGAATGAGTGAAATGATGGTAGCAGATGGCCCTTGACCTACACACATGTACTGTGATTTGCACACACACACACACACACACACACACACACACACATACATATACACACAAATAAATGTGTAAATATAAATGACATGCATGACTTGAAATAATACATTTTCAAGTAAATGGAACAAAGTTCTTTTTCAGGGCATTTGAAAGAGGGAACAACAACTTCTCAAACTGTCTAGTCAGCTGAAAATTCAAGTAAAACATTATCCACTTTACATTAGCCATCAAAAAACTTACTACATTTCAAGCAAGCATAGCCCCTGTCCATTTTGCTCAACACCTTTAGGGTGCAATGCTGTAAACTCCACAGTGTTCATCACTGTCTTCTCAGTAGAAAAATATTGTTTCCCACCTTTTCAAATATGGAATCTGAATATTTTGCTTCCTTCACAGTGATTTACATACAGAATCTCATTTCCACATGGGAGACTATGTAGTAAAATAGCTTTCCTATTTCCCGCAGAATTCAATGCAAACAATAACAAACACAGGTTTTCTTGCTTCTTTACATTCATGGAAATAATTGTGATTTCTCTTTGGAATGTGGAAAATGGTAGCCCCACACCAAAACTTACTTATGAGGTGAGCAAACCTTGGAGCTTTTAACTATAACAACACTTGTGAAGGATATCGTAACCAATGTGATTTTGGCAATAGTAGCCCAATATATCTGAATATTAAGATATACCTATACACTATCTATCTTGAATGTATAGTTTAAAATGTAGCAGAGTTGGGGGAGATAGCTTAGTTGGTTAAGTGCTTGCCAAATAACCATGAGGACTTGATTTGGGACTTATGGCACCTTTTTACAAGCTAGACATGGTGACATAACATCTGTTATCCAAGCATGGGCTAGTGAGAAGACAGGGGCCTGGCTCCCTGGTGCTCCCTGGGCAGCCAATTTGGTAATCTCAAGATTCAGTATGATAACCATTTTCAAAAATTAAGCAGGTAGGGAACTGAGGAAAATACTAGGATTTGACCTCTGAATTAAACAGATATGAGGACAAATGTTCAAATATATCTATGTACACACATGCACACACTCACCTGAAAATTTACATGCACACTACACACAATTATTAACTAATTTTTAATTGATATTATTTTACTTATCTTTACTACTTTCTATAACAAGTCTAAAACCTGGTTTTATTATCCTAGTCATTAGGTTTTTCACAGCTCTATGGGATGAACAATCTGTCTGACACCTTCCCGGACATAAATTTGAAGATGGAATTGTAAGTTCACTATATTTCTATTTCAGTATTCCTCATTTTTTTTTCTTTAGAGGTAGAGATAATAGACTAAGTAGAAATATGGAGATTTAAATATTTTTTTAAGTTGTAAGCAGTGTAACAATAATTCAGTGAGAAACAGTATTTGCTGTGTGCACACAAGGGCCTAAGTTTGAATTTCTGGTATCCTATGTAAAGGATGAGCACAGCACTGAGGGACAAGAACATTATCACTGGGGAAGGAGAAAAGCAAATGAATTCTAGAGACTTGCTGGCCAGCCATCAAAACTGAAGCAGAAAGCTTCAGATTCAGTGTGAGTCCCTGTCACAAGAATATAAGGTCGATAGTGATGGAGAAGACCATACCCCTATGTTACTCTTTGACCTCATTATGTACACACATATGCTGCATTCACATATGCACATACATACATCATAATACACACACACTCATACACACACATACACATACTCCCCATCATATACCATATACCCCTAAAAATCCCAAACAAACCAAGAAGTTATGCTACAACATATTCAACTATAAACATGTTCTTAAATTAAAATACAATATTGATATGTTCTACAGGTCTTCAAGGCTTGTTTTCACAAAAGATATTGTAGTAGACATTCCATTTATTTGTAGGGAAATTAGATGTTGTGAACTTCATCAAGGATGTGAGTTCTTAGACTTTAAACTCTTCTCTGAAACTGAATTCTCCAATTGTGTCAGAAAGCATTCGGAGTTAACATCAACCTTAATTTCATCTGAACTCTTAGCAGTTTGTAATTTAAGTCAAGTCAAGGCAAAGTATGCTTTCCTTATGATAATAAAAATCTGCTGTGTCTAGAAATTGGGTGGAATGTGATTCCCCTAAGGTACAGAGGAAGTGTATTCCTTACCAGAAGAAAAAAATCTGAATCAGTGGGGCTGGGGAGATGGTTCAGTGAACAAAAGTTGAAAACATGAGGAGCAGTGTTCTGATAACTAGAATACAGGCAAAATCCAGCCCTGAAAAACTGGTAAGGCAGAGACTAGGGGATCTCAGGGGTTGCTGGACAGCAAGACTACAAATTTGGTAGGTTCTAGATTCAGTGAGAGACCCTGCATCCAAAACAATGGAAGCAACTGAGAACAAAATCCAATGTGCATTGCTGGCTTCCACTCACACCATACATATGTACACACATGCAGGTGCCCTCACATGCACAAGTCCAGACCCAATCTACCCCTCCCCAAAACACATACACACAAAAGAATAGGAGCAAATGAAATAGCCATCCTATATGGTGGTCCTTATACAGCAGAGCAGCCAAGGAGGGTCTCGAGATGCTGGTTTGTTCTTCAAAAGGATGCAAATTGAAAAGCTCCAGTCATAAACAAATGAAAGACCCCTCTGGAATCAAAGAATCTTCCTGCTCTCCAGTCACCTGCTCACAGTCAGAGAAAGAGCTAAGGCACAAAACAAAAGCCATACAGAGCTTGGAGCCTGCTGCTAGGTGAAATGGGCATTTGTACAAAGAAAATAAAACATTTATAAGGGAACCTGCTTTTTATTATATCACAGAAATTAAATGTTTGAAATGAAAATTATATTTCAAAAACATCAAATGTAAGTAAATTCTTTTCAATGTTTCCCAATAACCAGTCCCTGTAACATCTGTAAATAAGTCAATTTTAAATTTATCCAAGAGATGATTTATCTCAATTCTATACAAACCCCCTTTTCATATTAAAGTATCATATGACTATTGCTTCATATCTTATCTATCTTTAACTAACCTTATTCTTTCATTTACTTTTAAGGTTAATTTTTATTCATGTGAATGTGTGTGTGTGTGTGTGTGTGTGTGTGTGTGTGTGTGTGTGTGTGTGTGTACCTGAGTACAGATGTCTATACAGGCCAGAGGAAGGTGTCCAATCTGAAATTACAGGTGATTGTAAGCGTCCTGCTGTGAGTGTTGGGAAGGGAACTCCAGTCTTCTGTAGGAAGGCAAGAGCTCCTAACTGCTGAGCAAACTCTCCACCCCTAACACTTTTTCTTTTGCATATATTCTCTAGTATATACTGGTTCATGGTTATACAACCATGCTATGTGTAAGTGCATCTGTATAGGTTAAAAGCTTGTGAAAGGCTCCATTAATTATTAAATTAATTATAAATATTCTAAAAGCTTATCTTTAATAGCCCCTGACCATTTAGTCTTCCTCTTTGTTATTTTAATGGTCATTCCGGATAGCAGAGAGAGGAACAGGAAGAGAGAAGATATTTAAATTAATAGTATATTTTATTTGCATCTTTTATGACCATGGCTAGGTCTGATGAAACACACCTTACGTATAGAATTTGTCTTCTCTCTAGGAGATACATAAACACATGACAGAAGTAGACTGTACTTTTATTTAGTGTTAGAAAAATGTTCCTTTCACCTATATTTACATCTTAGAGTTGGTGGAGATGCTGGGGAAGCTACAATAAGAAGAAAATCATCTTTCACATCTTATTCACAATCAGACAGGAAAGAGGCATAAAGGGGTTTAGGCAAGATGGCTTAGTACATAAAGGGCAGATGACCTGAGTGTGATTCCAGCACAAGGTAGAAAGAGAGAACCAACTCCTGCCAACTTCCCTCTGCCTTCTACATGTTTGCCTTATCATTTGATCACCCACCCCCAACAAAAGAAGTAAAATCTACTGAAACATTATGTTTTTAAGTAAAAGAGAATGAAGGAAAGAAGTAGAGCCATTATTTGTTTTATAATAGGAATTTCAGCCTACAGTTATTTTAAGTAAATCATTAAAAAATATATGTCAAAGTACAGAGACTTAATTTAACTCTCACTTTAAGAGTGCAGGTGAACTACCTGACGTGACTGCGTAAAACAGGAGAATTCGGTTATAATACTACGCCTCTCTTCTTTTCTGGACTACTCCTGCCTCTCCTCTATGATAATCAGTATCCTGTTTTCATGACAGTGAGGGGATAACACACACCAACCCTATGACTCACTGTTGCTTCTTTATTTATACCTTTAAAACAAGCAACAACAGATATATTTCAACTGAGTGTAATTGACAGGAAGCAGGGATAACTCTGGTTTGTTCCTATGAAATAAAGAAAACAAGATATGTCCCTAACAAAAGTCAAGGAGAGAGTGTGACTACAAGTCTCTCTGTTGGCTACTTCTCTTTTATTAAAAAAAAAAGTCAATAAAGTATCATTTTGGATCTCCAATTGGCCTTGCTGCCTAATCAGTTTCTGCAGCCAGAGGCTGCAAATGTTGAATGAGGCAATAGGTGAGAATGTGGAGATCCCAGAAATAGAAAGTGTAATTCTAATATGTAATTCGCTGGAGGAAACACTTCAAGGCCTCTATTTATCATCTGAACAGGGACCTCTGTAGGGGAATGTGTATTTGCATTTGCAGAGGCAGAAGGTGCTGCTTTTCTTCAGAAACAGCCTGGGTGGAGAGAGGTAACTCAGCATCTGTTGGGATGAGGTAGATGGTCCTTGATTCAGATGTTGTCTAATTGCAGTACAAGTGGAGCCTTCTGTAGCTGGTGTGACACATTGGCTTGGAAGCCATACTTATCAGGCCTCAGAAAGCGAGAACACACTTAAGTCTTTCTTATGCTGACTCATTCTCTCCACTTGGAAAATGTGTTACTACCACACACACTCAAGCAGCTATGGCCCCAAAACAAAGTTTTAGATCTCGCAGAATTCTATATTCTATGTTCTGATGTGCTTAACAGTTTTATAAAGTTTCTATAGTAAAAGAAAAAAAAAAACATTGTGAATTAAGACACTTCAAATTCACTGGGAGAATCTTCAAGTATATAGGCTTCAAAGAAACAGGATACCTTCGTAATCAGCCTCAGGAATTCTTTACCCATAGTCTTAGTGTTTGTATGTTGCAGATGATTTAGATGATTTAATTAAGTCTCACAAATATGATAGGTTGCATACAGAAGAAGACAATAAATAGCTATTATAATAAGGGGCTAAAAATGGTCCAAGAGAGTTTGGCTCTGGACCTGCCACATTGCAAACTCTTCACAATCATTGAAGTTCTAGTCACTCAATTAGCCTTACAGATTCCCCTTCAGTGGAAGTTATGGTTCTCAAGTGTGTGTGTGTGTGTGTGTGTGTGTGTGTGTTTCTTTAGGTACTTTTCCTGCTCTTTCATTGCCCATATTCTCTTGAAAAGAGTGTTTCTAAAAGCTGAACGTCTTTCTTGTGCAGTTGAGGAAGAAAAATCAGGGAATATCCATTAAGAGATAATGGGTAAAGTTGGTTTACAGGAAGGTAAGCCTGTCCAGGAAGACCTGACATCCATAAAATAGATCATCAACAAGAGCAAATGGGAATTTTGAGCACAGCAAAGCCCCTGTGCTCAGACCCACTTGACAATGAATTTGATTATATTGTGGGTTAAACAGAACATTTTGTGTATAACAATACCCATCTGTACTGATTTCTTTTCAGTTCTTTACAAAAAGGTCGGTGGATATGGAGGAAAGAGTGTTCTCCATGAAGGCCTTAGAGCTGGCAACAGACCTCTAACCATGGGTCAGAGTCTGGGTCCCTGATTATTATCTTGTTTCAAGATAGCCCAGCAAGTTACTTGTTTTAGGGATACCATTGGCACAAGTATCCTACTCACATAGTGAGTATGTTCATTTATTTATCTTGGAGTTTTGAGAAAAAGACACATGTAGCCCAGGCTGACTCCAATCCTTGAGTCTACAGATTACCTGGAATTTCTGATCTTCCTGCCTCTACCTCTCACTTCACTTAGAAAAAAAAAAAAAAAAAAAAAGACAAAAAAATGCTACATGTTATTATGTATTTGTGTGTATGTATTATGTATGTGGATGTGCATATGTTTGTGTGTGTGTGTTTGTGTACACATCCACAGGCAAGGATATGTGCAACAGCTTAGCATATAGTGCCTATACATCAGATGAAAACCTTTCTCCTTCCATCATGAGTGACAGGGATGAACCTTGTGTTGCCAGGCTTTGAAACAAGTGTCTGTAAGACTGAGCCATTTCAGTGACCTTTACTTCACAGTCTAGAACTGTTCTAAATATTGTGCACCCTAATAAACTTATCTGGGGTCAGAGGATAGAACAGCCACTAGATAGACATAGAGGCCAGAAAATGGTGGCACACAGGCCTTTAATCCTATGATTTCAAAGGCAGGGATCTATCTGGATCTCTGTGAGTTCAAAGCCACATTGGAAACAGCCAGGCATGGTGACTCATGCCTTTAATCACAGGAAGTAATGGCAGAAAGCAGAAAGGTATATGAGACAGGAAAACCAGGAACTAGAGCTGGTTAAGCCTTCGGGCTTTCGAGAAGCCATTCAGCTGAGAGCAATTCGGATGAGGACACAGAGGCTTCCAGTCTGAGGTAACAGGATCAGCTAAGGAATTGGCAAGGTGAGGTGGCTGTGGCTTGTTCTGCCTCTCTGATCTTCCAGCACTGACCCCAGTACCTGGCTCCAGGTTTGTTTTTATTAATAACTTTTAAGATTTGTGCTACAGTTCTAAACCCCTCAACTTCTGTTCACTTTGTGACTTTCTCTGTGATGCTTATTTAATGGCTGCATTTAACCTCAGTCTGGATTTCATAGGCAAGAGGCTGGACGGTGACACCCTTCTCTGCTGCTAGAAATAAATAGTAATGTGCTTTTCCTGGCTCTTCTTTGCCAGGGCAGGTCACACATCACAGCCTCTCTGTGCAGACAACCAGTAGAAGCCGAAGAAACAAACCAGAGTCAGGGCCCAGACCTAGATTGAGCTTCTGCCTCGGTGTTCTGTGTGGTGCCACTCTTCTGATTCAGGGTTGACCCAAAGTGGACTGAGTAGTGGTCCCTTTCAAAGGAAAATCTTTGAGCAAAACTAGGAAATATGAGAATTATGGAAAATGTGGAGATGGTCATTTATCCATTCAGTCATTCATTCATGGCATCATTTACATATTCATACCACTAGTGCTATATTCTTTATAATTATGTGACAATTTGGAATAAAAGATCTTTCTAAACATTTACCCTGTTTTCAATATGGATTTGTCACAATCCTAGTTACTTAATGCCAACTGTTTATATAGGTATGCCATAAATAGTGGAAGAGACTACAAATAACGATCTTTTGTTGACAGTAATCTTCTCTTTAGGTTTGCTTTTTTATGTGTATGAACACTTTATCTATATGTATATATGTGTACCGTATACATATCTGGTACCCACAGAGGTCAGAAGATGCATTGGAACTCCTGGAAATGGAACTACAGATGGCTATGAGCAGCCATGTGGGTGCCGGGAAAGAAAGCTAGATACTTTGCAAGAACAATTGTTTTTAACTGTTGAGCCATATCTCCAGCTTTTCTTACTTTGAGTTATATTCTGTTAAATCTCTGAAAACAGATTCCCCATTTGGCTGAACTGTTTCATAGCTTTGGTGATTTTGGAAGTCACCAAACGTGGTATCCCTTTATTGGAGATGGAGTTTGGACATTTGTAAGGCCACTTCTATTCATAAAAATCTCCTGGTACTTTTCTTAAATAAAAAAAGAAAAAGAAAAAGAAAAAAAACTGTGGATAATATTGGCTTCCTGCCCAATTAACATTTATCAATCTTGCATGAGCCTTGCAGGTGTGATTATTTTTATCCCTTAACATCCTAGCATTTGAACAATGTTGTGTTGCTGCCTATGACTTGGGTTTAAAACAAAAAAGAATGAACTACAGGAAGAAAGAAAGACACCAATAAAATCTAGGTAGGCATTAATTTCCCAGTGTAAAACTGGGTTATGTAACACAGCGAGCTTCATTGGAACATCTGTTCCAGTCCCCTGTGTTATAATATTGAGACAATATTTCTGAAGGATAATTCCAAGTTTGACAGGACTTGGAAATCCCCAAGTAAGCTTCACTATCCGTTTATGGAGTGGTTACATTGCATCAATCTGGCTAAGCTGAAGTTATATTTCCCAGGATTCATTTCCCATATGGTTTGAGGGTTGTATCAGCCACCAAGAGTATTTTGCAGGAAATGTGGAAGACAGAAGAAAACAAAGCCATGGTTTATTATTTAAAGTTTGATAAAGGTGCTGGAGAGATGACTCAGTAGCTAAGAGAGCACATTCTACTTTCACAGAGAACCTGAGTTTGGATGCTAACACCCATGAGGAGCAACTCAAAGCTGCATTTAAGTCTTACTCCATGAAATCTGATGCCATGGGAACACATGGCACCTGTACTTACATAGACATATCCATACACAATTTAAAAATAATAAAATATAAAGATTTGGTGCAGAACTTGAAACTGTCATCTGGCACCTGCTCTATTGATACACCAGATCCCTATGTAGTTATGGAGATCTCACTCAACTTCCAATAGGTCTCTTCCTTTGGCACCTGCCCATTCTGTAACATAGTGGTAGTTAGGTCCATGGGAAAGAGCATCAGCTTCTTTGAGTTTTGAGTTAGCGCATCCAGACTGGAAAAGCTGCAATTTTCCCTTCTGCTTTTCACTTCCATTCTATTCTCACCTGTCAACTACAACTGTTCACCTTTGCAAGCCGAGCTTCACAGAGATCATGCACAACTTGAACACAGAGATTAAGCTGGAATAGACTCCTCTAGTAATCCCATAGATATATAAGATTTGACTGCAAGAATGCATCCTTAATCTCTGTATAATCCAATGTGAGAGCCACTAACTCTCATAGCTAGTAAACTAATGCAACTGGCCTCAATTCAAATGTCTTATATGGAAATAAAATTAAAAATGCAGCCTTGACTTAAAAAGTTTAATGTAAAATTTAAGCACACACACACACATATAATCTTAATAGCAATTTGATTAAAATTGTGATCATATTAAAACAGTATATTGGAATGTAATGATTTAGGTCAAATACATAAAATCAAGTTCTTTTCTTACCTTTGAAAACTGTGGTGACTAAACTAGGGGAGTGGCTCAGGGGTTAAGAGCACTTGTTGCTCTGGCATCAGACCCAAATTCCATGCTCAGTTCCCACACGTGGCAGCTCACAATAGACTCCAATCCCAGGCGATCCAGTGCCCTTTGTTGGATCTGAGGGCACCAGGAACTCACATGGTGAGCATATATACATATAGACCAATGGTATTCATAAAATAAAAATTAAAAAAGAAATCTATTTTAACAGGTAGTGTTAAAGAAAAAATTGAATGTTTGATAATTACCCTCATACCTGAAATATGTGACTAAAAAAAAAAAAAAACTATTGGTTACTTATTCTGGATGTTGACAAATCATATTAGAGAAAGCATTCAAATTGGTAGTTAATGTGCGTTTCATCAGTTCTGTTTCACTATTTTTTTCTTGTGGTCACATTGTGAGAAAAGCAAACTAACATCTCCTTTCATGTCCTCAGCATACAGTCAGTCTGAAATTAGGAAGCTGTCCATATAGAAAACTTCAGTGGTGAATTTCTTTCTGGAAAGTAAATGCATCCACTTAGCAAGTGTTCTGCAAGTGCCTCTAGAAGCATCAGTCACTTTTACAGATAGGATATGGAAAAGCAGATATGACTTTATTCAAACCCCTGAAGAATGTTTCTCTCCATGAGAATAGCTTGCCAAAAAGATAACAGTGCCTTCATGCCCTTTACAACAGGATGGAATATACCTGTGACCATCAGCAGGAAAATGGATAAAGAAAACACAATTTATGTAATATACACAATAGAATTTTATTCTTCCTTTCATTATAAAAGGAACCCTACTATGTTTTATTAGGCTGGGCACTCTGGGGACATATGTTGAGTGATATAACACAGGCATGGAAATATAAGACAATAGAATTTCATTTACATGTAGACTACTCATAATTTAAAGTATGTAGCAAAGAATAAATGCTAGGCACTAGACACAGGAGTTTTTGATACTAAAAAATACAGAATACAAAGAATGTACAGTTTCATTAGTTGATAGGAATGAATTCAAAAGACTTCCTGTGTTTCAAAGTGATTGTGCAATAACAGAGGTTTTCTGAGATTTACTAAGAATAAAATTTGAAAGTTCTCATTAAAAATAATAATAATATGAGTTAATTCTTATGTTAACAAGCCCGGTTTAGCCTTTCTATGATGCATACAATGACTAAAACATCTTGTTGTAAATTATGCATGTATAAAATTCTTACTTGTCATTGGAAAAATAAAATGAATAAATACTTTATAAAAATGAGGCCCTATTCAATTTTCATTTCTAAGGTTGCTGTTATGTAACTGCATGACCAAGTGCAGCATAAAGATGAAACAGCTTAGTTGACTTACACTTCCACATCTATCGTTCAGTGAAGTCAGAGCAGGGATGCAAAGGCAGGAACCTGAAGACAGGACTTCTTGCTATTATACACAATATTACTTCTGAACAACAAAATACTTCACAGCTAATGAGGTACAGCAAGAACCATGGGAGATATTCCTTGCTCAGAATCATACTTTGCTTGTTTCCTTATACAAACAGGGCAACTGCCTAGGGAACACCACCACCCACAGTGGGCTGGGGAATCCATTAGCAATCCGGACAATACCTCCACAGACATGCTCATAGACTGATTTGATCTGTGTAATTCCTCAGTTAAGACTCCCATCTCAGATAATTCTAGGTATGTTGAGATGATACATAAAACTAGCTATGATTTTCTCTCCACTGGTGAATTTTGTGTTTAAGAAAAGAAATGATGATAAACTGTTTGGGACAAAATAAGAGAACAATAGAAGAGTGGGAAATCTTTTCTTGATGTGGAAAGTGCTTGTCTCTTTTCCATACTAATCAGAAAATATATTTACATCATGATAAATCCCAGAAATTATTAATAGAAAATCTTTTTCTCAGAGCAAAAAATTTCAGTTTATCAATTTGAAGCAGCAAAGGTGGGAAGTATAGTAGACTATGAACATGGAAATAGAGTAGATGGTGGATAGTTGAGAAGTACCTAAAGGGAGCTTAAATGTGGTGTCTGAAACAGAATGATTAGCAGTCTTGGCTTTAGTCTGAATTGCAGACAAAAGGCTGTGGATCAATTATACTTTTTTTTTCAAGCATGAAGGGCCCATGCATCTTGGTGTTCATGGGATGCTTTGAAATCTTCAATTGTACAATTACAATTTTTTAGGAGAGATGAATCAGGACACAAAAATCACATCTGTAATCTCCTTTGAAATTCAAATAACTATTGTCATTCCAAACTGCATGCTCAAATTCGAAGGGAGACTGGTGAGGCTCCCTCTGTTAAAGAAAATCCATAGTGGGGAAAAAAAATCAGATCACTTAGGAACTTCAGGGTTGAAATCACACAGTTCCTGAGAGAAGTCACTGCATCTGACATTTTTCCTTTGGGTTGTCCCATGAGTCATCTGAGAATGGTGTCAGCTTTTTCCAAGTGCTGAGTGCTGCAAACATTTGATGCTTCGGTGCCAAACCCATTTTGACAAAGTTTTTCACTGGTGCCAATTCTCGTGAGGGTGTGCTGTCTGCATTTGTGTTTGAATCTCAAGTGCTGCTCAGACTCCAGGGGTTCACACTGTGTGAATGAAACATGACAGGGGGATGTCAGCAAAACTGTTTAGCCGTGTTTCAACATGAATTTCCTTCCTCTCAGCTCCAGTGTGGTTGAGAGCCTGCACAGGGCAAGACACAATGAAGGGTTATACCTAAAGCGCTTACTCAGGCAGAAACACAGAATTCTACAAAACAAAGAAGCAAGCCATCCAAAAGGCATAGCCAGCCATAGCCTTGCCATGCCTTCAGGCCTTTGAAAACAATTATACAATCTATATAATTGGAGGAGTTCACAGTGTTCTAGGCAGTGGTTATGCATTGGCAAAGCTGATGTAAATTATTTGACACTAATAAAGAGTTTTCTATATGGCTAATAGTCTTCAATAACCAAGACTAGGGTTTAGCCTACTATCCAGATGTTATTCAAATGGACAGATGGTAGACTCTGTATTCCCAACACTTGCTGCATTTAATCCCTTTCAACCTTACATTATTTACTCATGGCAAAACAGCAGCAGCTTAACCAGTATCACATCAGTGGAGAAGTCAAACTGTCCAAAGTGCTGCTGGCTCATAAAAAAGCTGCTTCCTTTTTATTGTACTGAGCGACCTGAGCCAGGCTTCCTGGGTATCTCTGCTTTTTTTTTTTTTTTAAATGATTGAATTTTTTATAACAATATCATAAATTGGACAACTATAAGGGACATCAAAGTTAGAGTCTTTACACATTAATTTTCATGAATTTGGGGATAAGCACAAATGCACTTTGTCAAACTCAAATACTTCTTTCTTTTTGCAGTCAGATGAAAATGTAAAGTTTGATGCTATGTATGACATTGACAACATAACGCATTGGAATTTTTGTTGTTGTTGTTGTTTTCTTTGCCCCTTTTTTCCCTTGTTGGTGTGCCTGGAGAAACATGGTAGGAACTTGAATAAACAATAGGATTCTACCCTTATTTAGATTGGCATGGTATCTGATTTCCATTCCTATTTCAGTTTGGTGTAGCAGATATTAATATCTTGGGTAATTTAATGAGAATACTGCAAAAGAGAATTCACAAATCATTAAAGGAACAATGAAGCCATGTGAAAGCTATCTTGGGTGGAGGGCAGAATCACTTAACCTCTGCCGTGTCTTCTGTAGATGGTGTAGGTGATGGAGTTCTACTCATCAGCTCATATCAGGGGAGCAATTAGAGGAAAAGGCAATTTTCTATTCACAGAACTCTCTGCAAAGCAGAATCAAAGGATCAGGGCATTCCCCTTGCATTGACCCAGTATAAGCATACTGTAAATACCTTATTTCATTCGGTCTCCTTAAGAAAGATTTACCTGCAGCAAATTTACCATCCAAACGTACAATCTGTGAACACACCTGTGTTGCCATTTTAGTGGTCATGAAAAGAACTATTGCAGATAACACTTCCAAAGACCTCAGAAGTACTTATTCTCAGTTTTCCTAAGGATTGAAATGTTGATTTGGGACTGGAGAGATGTCCCAGTGAGTATAGTACTTGGCTAGCAAGCATGCATACCTAAGTTTGAATCCTGAGAACCTACACAAAGCCAGACATAGTAGTAGACAAAGGTAGTAGGTACCTGAAAATTCAATGTTCCTATGGTGAGATTGGACACAGAGACATGAAAATCCTTGGAAACTCACGGAAAAACTAGTCTGATGTTTGCAGCAGCAAAAACTATGATTATTTTTCCAAATGAGGTGGAAGTTGAGCATGAACATCTGATGTTATCCTGTAATCACAACACATGTTCCGTAGTATACATGCTCCTATACTCACATACACAAGTGTGAACACACATAACACACACACACACACACACACACACACACACACACACACACACACACACTGAGATATATAATTTAGAGTCATAAATTGCTTCCTGCATGTATTCTATGATTTGAGAATAGATTTAACGATTTAGCTAATGTATCTTAGAAGATTTTATGCATGATTGTCATCTTTCTGATCTTTTAAAAATTGTTATATTTGTGCAGTGTCTACAGATATTCACTATTTCTCTTAACACTGTACACAGGGAAGGCAGATATTCACCTCCTCTTTGTCTTCACAGTCCTCTGTATTTTAGTCTTCTCTTAGAATCACAAGTATGTACACCCAGACAATTTTAATATATTTCTCTTTATTTCTTATAACAGTGTTAGAGAAGAGTGATGCTTTTCTAAGAGCCAAAACAGTCTGAGCAAATAAGAAACAGGGTGTCTCTGGGTGACACTGTCAACATGGAGGGGCATAGCTTGATTTTCAGGCAGAACACGGGGAGGGACAAAAGGAACACGGGGACAGGAAGGACAGTGTGACAGGAAGGAAGAACACTAAAATAAAATTTACAAAAGAAGTTTCTCAAGCTAGATATGGGAACTCCATGGAATGGACAGAGGACAACAAGAGGAAGATGGATGAGCAGAGGACGTGACTTTGGTTATTTTTCCACTCTTCTAATCGGCAGGTTCCCAAGGCAACAGGAGAAAGCTGTTGTCTTGTTTCCTGTTCCACAAAGTTTAAAAACAAAAAAGTGTAGGAGAGCAAGGTGGTGATGCCATGAGGCACTGAACAGTATCAGAATTAACTAATAATATTATTGTGCCTGTTCTTGTCTAGAGCACGGCCTTTATAAAAGGACAATTCTGAGCTTGGAAGGTGGTTCTGTCAGTACAGTGCTCTCCTCACAAGCACATGGATCTGAGTTTCATCCCCAGAGTCTATGTTGTTTGGTTGTTTTAAGTTGATGTTGATAGCAGATTTTTAATCCCAGCACTGTGGATATGGAGAAAGGAAGACCTTTGGAACTCCCTGGTTAGCTGGTTTCACCTTCACAGCGAGTGCCAGATCAGGCAGTCAAGCAGAGACACCATCTCATAAAATAAAAACTGTAGACAATTACTAAGGAGTGACACCCACGCTTGACTTCTGACCTCATCACTTAGGCACATGGATGTATAGTTGCACACACAAACACATGCAAACATAAACACACACACACACACACACACACACACACACACACACACACACACACAGCAATTCTGAGCATTTGCAGTCTGCTGTTCCTCCAGACATTCAACAGTATAAGAAATTGCAGGTTCCTTAGGGATCAATTCTTTCCTAATATGCCGAAGAGAAGCCCAGCATGAGAAAGAACATAAATGTGTGCAGCCTTTTTACTGCAGATTTGCATACTAAGCCTGCCTCTCCCAGCCCATTCCTTATAGCAGTCTTTGGCATCTGAAATGTCAGCAGCTCTGTCAGGCAGGAGACCACACAATTAGTATCACTTTATTTGGCCTAGAAGTCCTTTAAGGCAAAGAAGGAGATGGACTGTACATTCAGTCCCGAAGAGCAAATTGCTCCCTAATGAGGGCTTAGCATGCCACCATGCTCCAGCTGCCTCCGCAGGCTCATTCTTGCTTTTGATTCAGGGTCATGCTTCTCCACCTGGGGGTTCACTCTCCCTGTCTTCCTCCATCTCAACCATTGTCTGAGTGTTTGGTCCATTCATCAAGTTAAATGAGGCTAAGAAGACGAGAAGAGCATGTAGGTTATACTTTTCAGTCTACCTTCAGTAAAGTGTAAAGGAGAGTGATCTACTGTACAGTTTCCCGGCTGAAAGAAGCTATTATCATTGTCCATTTGCTTCTTTTCATAGTTTATTGGGCTGTCACACCACAGCTTATACACTCTTAAACTGTAAAAACTTGCTTTTAAGGTACAATAGGAGCCATCTAAAAATACCATGTGTGCACACTTTGAGGAAAGTTTGGCATCCACATTGATGCGGAGTCAATGAGGCACAGAGTGTGTGAGCATGAAGACCTGAGTTCAGAGCCCAGCACCCAAATAAAGCAGGCCATGGCATTACATGTCTGAAATCCCACTGCTGGGAAAGAGACATAAGATTTGCTGGACTTAGCTAACTATGCAGTCAAATGGAAGGGTCAAACTCCAAGACCATAATAGACCCTGTCATAAAAACTAAGCTGGAGAATGACTGAGAAAGACAATGTTAATCTCTGCTACCCTGCCTACATGTATACAAGCACATACACTCATACACACACCACACACACACACACACACACACACACACACACACACACACACAGAGTCTGACAACTATGTCATTGCTTAATATGATTTCTTATTTGAGATCTAGAGACAGATGGACAAATGGGTGTATATGGACATTCGAAGTGGTGTGTTATGAATGACAAAATTGAATTAAGTATTATCTAGGTGAAGGAACTTTGATTTGGCTAATCTGTACAGATTTTTTTCTTCCATATTCACAACTTAACTGATTCTAATTTTAAATTCAGAAAGGTGGAAAAGATAGGGAAATTTCTAAGGTCCTTCACTTGCTTTCATGGCTCAAAACAGATGTGATCTACTTGACCTCATCTAGGCAAACAGCATGCTGGTTTTATGAAATCCAGAGAAACTGTTTCTGTGCCACACAGTGTCTTTTGTAGTTGCTTCATCAGCCTCCTTGGTTTCCTTTTGTGTTCTCTTTCTGGGATTGCTGTATTTGTATCACTCTGTGATTGGACCCCAGAGATCTTAAGGCATAGTCATCATTACTGTGTGCCAATTGCTCAAGTACATCTTGAGATTCTATCAAGATCTTTTCTGCAACTGCTCATTTGAGGATTACATCTTCTCTTTAGATGGGAAGTGCAAAGAAAACATGCATTAAGGCTGGTAGTTACAAGTCTTCTGCTGTTGAGAAATAGTCTTTATGATTCTGATTTAATTAAGATGATGTATTGATTTTGTAGTAGCTTGAGTCATAAGCCAGGGTAGACCAACAGAAACATTTGCTTTTCCCTGATGGTAAGGAAGGATGAAAAGGGAGAAGGGGATGAGAGGAATGATAAAAGGGTAAACAGAGATTGCAGAAATGACTCTCATTTTTTCACCCTTATTTTTTTCCTACAAGGAGATATACATGTAACTACAGAACTTCAGATTCAAAGCAAACAGAAACTACCAAGGGGTTCCTGCCAAATACAAACTCCTGTTCCTCCCTCTAAACTCCTGGCTTTGCGGTTGGTTGCTGTTACCACAATTATTACTTTACTTTTCAAAATTAATTTTAAGTGCCATTAGCTGTGTGGGGAAGGTAACCATGTGGTTATGTGCTATTGTGTTAGTTACTTTTTTGTTGTTGTTCATCAAGGGCAGGGAGGCATGGCACCATGAACAGGCACACCACCAGGAGCTTTTCTAAGAGCTTACAACTTGAACTGCAATCTCCAAGCAGAAGACACATACAAGAAACAGGAAGGGATTCTATCCTCCAATCCAACCACTAGTGACATACTTCTTCCAGCAAAACTGCACCACCTAAATCACACCAAACGGCCCCACCAGCTGGACTCCAAATGTTCAAATTCCAAGCACTATGGTGGAATTTCTTAATCAAACCATCACATTTGAGAATAGGTGCCTCTGGAGGCCAAAAGTATTAGGCCCCTGTAGCTGTAGCTACAGGCATCTGTGAGCCACCTAATATGAGCTACAGAAATAGAACTCAATCTTCTTTTAAGAGCAGAGCACCTTCTTAACCACTGAGCCATTTCTCTAGCCTCTATTATTATTGTTGCTGTCTTTGCATGTGTGTATGTGCATGGATGATTCTTTATATTTGTTCAGTACATAAGTACATTCTAACATAGGTAGGACAACAGTTTAACATACCTTTATTTAAGGTATGCAGACAAACAATGTATTTCTGCTGGAAAAAAATGGTTGAGTAATCCTCTGCTACCTATTGGGTTGATGATGTCGCCTTGGTAACTAATGCATGAAGCAGTAAACATGAAACAGAACAAGTTCCCTGAGATAGTAAATGTAGTGTGCTTCATGATAGAGTAGATAATGCTTAAAATGTTGCCTTAACTTCCTCTAGGTAAATCACTAACTTTATATACCTAGCAATGGCTTTATGAGTTTGTCTTTGCTTAGAAAGGGATTGCATAAATTGGTAGAATAAACCAAACACAGTGGCAAATTCCAGTAATTTCAGGTCTTGGGTAGTCAATTCAGAAAGGTTGTAATTTGAGGCCACACTGATCTATAAAGAGAAACCATGACTTGAAATAAATTAAATATAAGTAGAGTCAGAGAGCAAGTAGCACAGTGTGGTTTCAAAGGTAACTGGCTTGTTTTTGCTAGGTCTTGTAGATATTACCTCAGTTTGGTCACATTACTTCAAGGTCTTAGAGTCCATGTGTGAAATCTGAGCTGTAGGGCTGAATTATACTCAAGTAAATCATCTAAACATTGGATTTAAAAAAGATTAGTTAAATCATCCTATTGATAGTGAGAGAAACCAATTTTAGGACACATCCATGTATTTACAATCAACACACTTGGCCTATGTATTAAAACTACATCGGAAACTAAATAAATGAACAAATAACCAAATAAATAAGTAAATAAAAACTGAAAGTGGTGCTCTTCCCTACAAATCACTGTCAGATATGTCATCAATATTTGAAGTTCATTTGATTGAGCTTGATAAATTGATCAGTGCCCAGGTAGGATAGAATCAGAATGAAGGAAATTGGGTTAATTAAAATTTTATTTGCTTTGAAATAAGGGATTATGAGGAACACATCCAAAAGCTGTATGATTCTACATAAATATTCAGAATACCCCAACTGCACCTTATCCCTTAGCTCTGGCTCCTTCTCTGTTGGCCAAGACCAGCATTCCTCTCTCACCAAGTACAGGGGTGAGGCTCACTACATGGTCTCTGTTGCTTCCTGAATATACACAGACACTGTCTAGTTATAGGAAGGAATCTTATGGAGTGTGTCCCCTAAGAAAACAGTTCTCAGAGGTGTAAATCTTGAGCCACTAACTCTATTATGCAATATATATGTATATGTAATCTTGTTTTCTGCAGCTATGCTTTTATTTTTACACTTCACCTGGGCAAATTCACCTTAGAAATTTAGCATCAGTCATTAGTATCTCTGTACATTTAATTCTAAAGAATATTTATCAGAGCTCTTTTCCTGTTAGCCTCCCACTGCAGTCATAAACACTTGAGAAGTTTGTCACATTTTTCAGATAAGACATCACCTGTATGGAGAACACTTAGTAATCAACATAGCGTTGTAGTTCTTCCTGTTTTTAATTTTTCTTATTAACTTTTAGAGGTATATGTTAGGAACAGAACCTTACTTTATTGAATGCAATCATTAGGAGCTGGCTTCTCTCTGTAATTCTGCAAAGCAGTAGCTTAACTATTTCTTTCCTTGTTGTGTTTTAAGAATTTGGAAACTTCCAGAGATCGATCCAGCTTCCATTTATAGGCCACAGATACTTACCTGATAAGCGATGGCTCCTCCATGATTTCACAACAGAGGTTGCTGTGAGGCTTGCTTCAGTAGCATGGACTTTCTAAACAATGGTCACCTAGACCAACTCTTTGATCTCTTATAATGGCATCGAGGGTATTATGGAGATATTGTCTATCATTTATTTACTTATTTTGTCTATGTAGTGTGCGTGTGTGTGTGTGTGTGTGTGTGTGTGTGTGTGTGTGTGTGTGTGTGCGCGCGCGCATGTAACATATGGACTTCAGATGTCAACATGCAAGTGTCAAGGCTTTCTCTTTCTACCATGTAGGTTCCAAGGATGGAACTCAAGTCACCAGGTTTGGCTGCAAGTGCCTTTATCTACTGAGGTGTCTCACCAGCCTTAGAAATCTTACATCAATAGAAAGCTCATCTCGTTGCTGTGTATTCTGTAAAGAATGATGAGGAAAACATCTTAAGAACTTACGTGGGGCTAAAAGGATGCCTCAGCAGTGAAAAGCACTGGCTGCTCTTGAAGAGGACCTGGTTTTGATTCCCAGAACCCACACAGTAGCTCACAATTGCCTGGAACACGTGTTCCAGGGATCTGATACACTCACTCTTCCAACCTCCATAGGGACCAGGTACATATACACATAGAACAGACATATATGAAAGGGAATACACTCATATGATAAAAGCAAATAAATGTATAATTTTAAAAAAAGAACTGAAATACATGGTGACATGGTATCCATATACAATAAAGTGTCCTTGCCCATGTCTAGTCTCTTCCGGGCATGTCTTCAGCTAATTATGGAATCCCCTTCCTCACTTACGGATCTCTCTTATCTCACATCTATTGGGAACGCAGTGCTATCTGAACAACACTTTGTTGCCAATTGTATAATTGTTTATTCTGGGTTAACAGTAGAAGAGCTAATGATGGACATCTAGATAATACAATGTACATAATTTGATTAATAGGACTCTTTTTCAAAAAAAAAAAAAAGAGCAAAAGAACATCCTAACACATTCCCCCCATCTCCCAGGTATGACTATATCTTGAAAAGATTAGTAAGTTGTATTCTAGTGGATTCCTGTCTGTAATTCCTACAGCTGTTTTCTTTCAGATACTTTTTTCTACATTTGATGTTCTGAGGTAGAGGTTGAGCATAAGAAGTAAAATTTGGCTAGAAACTTTGACCCAAGAGTTAATTGCTCAAGAAAAATTGACATTCTCAGTGTCTTGGCAGCCAAGTGCTTTTTTTACAGCCCAGCACCTCAGACCTGGGCTGGCATTTGCTAACCTCTGGGATGGTACATCTTGACTGTCATCTGACATGGTTCCAATAACCCAGGAGCCACACCTCTGTACCTGTATGTGCGGATGTTCTACAATAGTTGAAAATAACTGAATAGACCGTCCCTGAATGTGGGTGAAACCATCCCTGAACTGAGTAAAAGGAGACACAGAATTGAGTCGTATTGTACTTCTCTCTGCTTCCTGACTACAGATGCAAAATGACAAGCTTCCTCATGTTTTCACCACCATGCCTTTTCCACTTTGACAGAATGTACCCTCAAACTGCATGCCAAACAAAATCCTTCCATCCTTAAGTTGTTCTTCTCAGTAGGCACACCACTGAAGCTAATGCCTGCCCCTCTCCTGCAATCCATCATTGTTTTAACCACTCTGTGCCTTCTGACATTGCTTCCTTCCAGTGTGTGAACTTCCATTTCTTCTGCACAAGCTATACCTTTGTTGGTTAGTCTGAGAGCACCGGCTTATATCACAGACTTCCAGTGTTTGGAAGCAGAGTTGACTTTAAAGCACACTTGTCAATGGTAGTTTATGAGCATGTACAACCCAAGGTTGGGTGTGAGTTTCTCTCAGACTTCAGAAAATAATACCTCAGGACTTTCAGAATTTCTTATTACTGCTGAAAGCACTTTCTGAGCCCTTGGGATCACTGTGCAGTTACTTGTTTTCATGTTCATGTTAAGAAGGATTCTAAGCTTGTTTGCCAGCTTTTTAATGTGTTTGTCTGTAGTTTATATTTTTCTTCATCAATGCTTGATTTTTAAAGGTTTGTTTGATGTTTTTGTGTTTGCATGTGTGTGCATGAGTCTATGTATGTATCTACGCTCTGGTGTGTGCATGTGTCCATGGAGGACCTCCAGAGCTGGGGGTTATAGGCAGTTAAAAGCCTCGACATATGGCTGCTTGGAAATGGACTCATTTCCTCTGTAAAAGTAGCAAGTGCTCTTACCTTTTAAGCCATCTCCAGCCCCAGTCAATACATATTTCATGGCTCATGCGTTTTCCTGGATTTCCACCCTGCCCCCCCAAAAAAACTGGTCCATTTCTTATTCAAACACAAACTATTTGCCATGTTCTTTCTTTAATTCTTCAAAATATTCTCTTCATTGTAAGTCAAAGTATAAATTTTTTTCACATTTCTTACATTTATTTTTCTACATCCTATTTTAGTCATTAATTTTCTCCTCCAGGGGCCCATTTGAAAGTGATTTCTATATTGGTTACAATACTTTTCCATTCTAGGTTTTCTAACTAGTGTTTTTCTACCCCAGTCAATGTTGGAATTCCGTGTCCCCATGTTTTACTTCGTTGTTTCCTGGCAAGGATTTATGCTTGTACTATCTTCCTTTGCAGTTGTGAGTATTTAAAGGAAGTTCTTTTTAAAACGAACCCTCTGTGTTAACTCTATTTTTGTTACTAGTTTCTCTTTATGCCTTAGTGTGTGGTATTCAGATCTAGTGCAGTACTCACGGTGATTTGGCATGTATTTAATTTCTACTTGTTGCTGGCCTATTTGGGTCACTTGGTTGCTACAACTGAAATAGGAATTCTAACATATATATGGGAATTGCAGGGTTTCCATTGCACAGAGATGTCACAATCATGATTTTTCATCTGGGTTACTGAACTAATCCCACTTAGGTAGACATCTCAACTCCCCCACCCTAAGATCCTAAACATCTGCCCCAGATGGGGATTCTTAGCTTTCTCACAACCTTTTCCTGTGAGTGAAACACCATCTAAGCATGTGTCTTGCTAGGTGCCACATGCAGGATCTTATGGAAATTTTTCCCTTTGTGGTAAGTTCTCTAGTTTCCTTTTTGATCTAAAAAGCTCTGAAAACTGTGATTAGGTGACATTGTTGAGAGTTCCTCTTATATCTGTGCTTCACATGACATGGATATATTTTAGCCATCATGTTTGCAAGACATGGACAAAAATCTTAAATCTAAACATCAAATTATGATTTTGCTGAATCAAAATTCACAAATTCAGGAATAAAACACATTGCATTAGACTATAATGTCTTATAACTATGTGTGCTTGTAACCCATAAGGAGGGATGAGTAAGTGATTTTCTGCATGGTCCTTTGAGCTCAAAATAACTTTTTCCATGCTTTCTGTCTCTTACATGCATTTTCTGAATCATATCTCCACATAGCAAAATCTACAACTCAAGGTTTTTTTCTTAGTTTCCAGTTCTCTCTACAGTCCCAAGTCTTACAAACTAGTCAGCTTCAAACTTAGCTCTAAGATTCAACTCTGCGCTCCCCACTTGCAACTTTTCTTTGATTTACCCCAAAATGTCAGAAGGTGTTCTGAGCCCGCACTTCATTTCATTGCTTGGATAAGGTAAACCTTCAACTCTGATAGGCTGCCATAAATTAGTGTTTTCTAACTTTACAGGATGAAGTTTATAATTTTTCTAATAGAATTTTTTGTGCCATATTGTTAAAGAAAATAAATTTTGCATGCTCATTAAAAAGTATCATACTTTTATGCAGTGCTTTGTTGATTTCATTTGATTCTAAGAGGCACATTAGAGGAATAATGAATTAAATCTTCAGTGTATCAATTAACAGTCATTTAAAAAAATTCACTGAGCTTTGATATTTTAGGAAGACAGTATTTCCTGACATTGTTCTGCAATTAATCCTTGTTAAGAATTGCAGCACCTGGAATCTTGTTCTACTTAAAAGCTAGTGTATTAGGCTACGGCAAACTCATGATTATTAGTAAAAGCCATGTGGTTTCTGAGTGAAAGATGGCATTTCTTCCAATGCCCATCAAAACTTACCAAGAAAACACATACACACACACACACACACACACACACACACACACACACACACACTAATAATAATGGCATCCATAGGGAGTGGCACTATGATATATGGCCTTGTTTGAGTAGGTATGACCTTCTTGGAGAAAGTGTGTCACTATGGGGGTGGGTATATGCTCAAGCTATGCCCAATACTCAGACTCCTGTGGCCTGCAGATCAAGATGTAGAACTCTCAGCTCCTTTTCCAACACCATATCTGCCTGCATCCCACCATGTCCCATCATGAAAGTAGATTAAAACTCTGAAACTTTAAGCCAATGTCTATTAATTGACTTCCTTTATAAGAGTTGCTGTGGTCATGGTGTCTCCTCACAGCAATAGAAATCCTAACTATGACAATGCTATTCTTTATTCTTTTTATGTATTTATTTTTAAATTTTGAGATTGTAATATGATTTCAACATTTTTCCATTCCCTTTCCTCCCTTGAAACCCTCATATAGGTCTACCCCTCCAAATGCATGGCCTCTTTTCTGACTAATTGTTATTACATGCATATGAGTATATGCATGTACATATAGATTCCTAAAATAATCTGCTCAGTCTGTGTACTATTACTTATATGAATGTTTTCAGATCCTAAAATTAAGGGAGATTTAACGATGTGGAAGAAATATTAACATGATCATATGGAGTCACTTGTGTTATTCCTAACAACAACAACAACAACATAATTACACAATTCCAGGAAGTTATGAAGGAATGCTTCTCACAAAGGAATGACTATGTGAGTTTCGTAGAGGATTCTCCCACAATGATATGTTTGACCAGAGGCTACCACAAGCTCACTCAAAAAAGGCCACACAAAATTACACCCACCCAGCCACTGTCTATTCAGCTTTGTATCGACATGGCTCCTATTACCAATCATGTAGCCAAAGGTTATTATTTATTGAAAAATATAATGTAATCATATACATTTCTGTATACCTTGGGTATACTCATAGTTTAACACAGTACAGTATAGTGTCACTGCAATACTCAATAATCCAAAAAGAAATGCCACTTTTTTAAATGATTCAATTACTGTAAGTTAATAATTAGTTATCCTCATCTTTCCAAGTCTGAGTTACAAACAGAAAAGAAATATCTAGAATATTCATTCTTAAACTATTGGTAGTCTGCTTCTCAAAAAAAGTAATTGTAACTTCACATTACAGTACAACTCCTTCTTTTAGAATCAAAATGTACAATCTTTCTTTATGCCATTATTACACACTGGAGATCAAAAAATGTCAATAATTTCTCAAGATTGGAGAACAAGTGAACACTTACTCTTTAAGTAATAAAGTCAGTATTTTAAGAATCACTATTTGAGGGGGAGGAGAGATTTAAGAACACATTCTGCTCATGCATGCTTTGCAAAGGACCCAAGATTTGTATATAGTATACACTTCCCACATCTGTAGCTCTAGGTGTCCATATCCCTCTTCTGACCCTCTTTGGAAAACTGCACTCATGTGCCTAAACCCACGAATAGGCACATACAAGCATAAAAAATATTTCATGTCTAAAAAGAAAGTTTTTTCACCTTAAATCCATCACCATCATTGATGCTTTCTTTGTGTGAAATTGATGGACTATTATGGGTAGAATATTAAGGAAATAAATGTGCTCCAGACCTAGTTTTCTTATATGCTACCTCAGACAAGCACTATGTCTAAGACTGGCACAGCTGAAACACCACATGAATAAAGAGAGACAGCAGAGTGAAAATCTAACTATTTATATAATGGTTTATAGAAATTAAATTCCCAAGAGTACCTATTAGAAAGGCTTTCAAATTCTTGGGAAAAAAAAAACAATTTGAAGATACTTGGAGTGAGAATTAAGAAAAGATTCATTCTGCTTTCATAACGATTGATGGTGCCTAAACTGCTTTGCAAGGCACAATTCCTCCCAGGTCATTTGTTTTGCTCAACACTGCAGGAGGATTTATTTTACCCATTTGTGGCTAATAGCTGAAATGCTCATCACCTATCCCAGCTCCCTGGAAAGAACTGGGATTTTTCTTTTGCCAAATTTGGCAGGAACAGTTAAGTTCATGAGAAAAGTAAAAACTGGAAAAAAAAAAGGTTGTATTTGTTGAACATAAACATCTAATGATTATGGTTATTTAAGGAAGACTTCAACAATATTTACCACAATATGTACAGTGTAACTGCCACATTTAAATCCTATTCAAACCACTCAGTAGATCTTGTTGGGCTTTTGCATAGTTCTGCAGCTCTTTTTGGAGAAACTTGAAGGGATGACTGATGATTTATGTGATTCTTATAGTCCTAAACTAGAATTCACTGATGTCTGTTAATACCTGTTAGTTATCATACCAAGCACACAGCTTCAAATTGATAAATCTGTTCACTACCAAGTCAGTCTTTAGCATGGTAATATATGGTGGTAGAGGTTATGTTTTCCTTTTTTTATAATTGTACCACAAATCCTATGCCATTCATATAAAATAATAAATTTGATGCCTTGCATAGAGTAATTCATATTTTATTGGAAAGCTTCTCCCTAGAATCAGCTATTGGTTTTCATATAAAATTAGCATCAAATTATTCATACTATGTAATGCATGAAGCAATTTCGATCAACAACTCTATGCACTACAACTGAAGTAATATATTTTCTATACTTATTTATAACAAAAAGAAAAATCAAATTTACTGAATCAGAAAAATTGGTATGTACTGCTTTGTATCACAACGTAATCTACAGAGCAGTTGTAGGAGTGGCTGAGTCCAAGAGTGCTAATAGTAATATGATAAAACATCTTCTAGAACAAACTTTTGGAGGAAAGGGGTTATTTGCCTTATATTTCTGCATCACAATCCATCCCTGACGGAAGTCAGGGCAGGAACTCAAAAGAGGAACCTGGTAGCAGAAACCAAAGCAAAGGCTATTAAGGAACACACTTTGTTTGTTTGTTTGTTTGTTTTTGTTTTTTTATGGCTTACTTTATATATATATATACAGGACCACCTTCCCAAAGATGGCACCACCCACAGTGAACTGGCCCTCCTCACATCAGTCAAAATTCAGAAAATGGCACACAGACTTATCTATAGGCTATCTGATGGAGGCATTTTCCCAATTGAGATTCTCTCTTCCCAGATGACTCTAGTTTGTGTCAAGTTGACAAAAAGCTTTTCAGCACAAAGGAGGTCCTAAATTGTAAATGTACACACTTCAAGTCCATAATTGAAAACTCATACATGTGTATGAACAAGAGACATCTCAAAAACAGTAGCACTGCCAAGACTCTGATGAAAATCTGAAATTAATGTCATTGCAGATAGAAATAAATTAGCCAACCCTGAGCTGGATATGATACATGATGCTAAAATTGAGCTATGAATGTAAAGAATTGTGAATGTATAGCCCAGCATCCCATATCTAATGTGGTATGATCCAACACAGTGAAAGACTGAATTGAGAGCTCTGAGGTTCAGAGAGCAAGTTGTTTCTTTTCTGCTCCTGGAAATTTGTAAGGAGAACTTGAGTGGGAATGGATGTCAGTAGAGATTAGAGGTCAAGGCTTTGAATTTAACCCTTGCAGTGCAAACTAAAAGGTTGTGAGGTGTGTGAACAGCTGTAGGACAACTCTATTTGTCCATGATTCAGACTGCCTAAACATTCTTCTTCATCACTTTTTTTTTACAATTTACTTATATTTTGTTTATATATTTTTATTTATTTTACATCCCAACCACAACCTCTTCTACCTCCTCTCGTCCGACTCCCTCCATCCCCCCAACAATCTATCCCTCCTCCTTATTTGCTCAGAAAGAGACAGGCCTCCCATAGGCATCAGCAAAGCATGGCATATCAGGATGCCCCAAGACCAAGCACCTCCCCTTGTGTTTAGGCTGGGCAAAGCAATCCAACATGAGAAACAAGTTCCTAACAGCCAGCAAAGCACTGGGGACAGCCCCTTCTCCCATTGCTGGAAGTCTCACAAGTAGTCCATGTAACTAGAGTTTTCCTGCCTTGCCCACAGTCAGGACAAATCTTTGTCACCCGCCCGTCCCATAGCTGCTCAGACCCAACTATGTAAACACAGAGACTTATGTTGTTTACAAACTGTATGGCCACGGCAGGCTTCTTGCTAACTGTTCTTATAGCTTAAATTAATCCATTTCCATAAAGCTATACCTTGCCATGTGGCTCATGGCTTACTGGCATCTTCACATGCTGCTTGTCATGGTGGCGGCTGGCAGTGACTTTTTCTGGCTTCCTGTTCTTCTTTTCTCCTCTCTGTTAGTCCCGCCTATACTTCCTGCCTAGCCACTGGCCAATCAGTGTTCTACATATTGACCAACCAGAGTAATTTGACATACAGACCATCCCACATCACTTCCCCTTTTCTTTTCTTTCTTTTTCATTTTTTAAAGAATAAGGTTTTAACTTTTACACATCTCCAAAGCCAGCTTGGTATATTTGGGAATTTGGGTGTAGCTTCTCTTACTACTTCCTGCTGGAGGGGGGCACTGTATCTTATAGAGACACAAAGAAAATTTTAGGATTATGGAGTAGTCCGTGAGGGTATATCGTCTGAGCCAGTTGCCTTGAAACGGTTCTGGATGTTGGATCATCTGGGCTGTGGTGTCATCAGAGACCTTTCAGGGGGTCTTGGCTGGTCAAACATGATGTATCTTAATCTGGAACAAATCCATAGCTTCTGGCTTTCTGTAGAAACAAAAGCAGAGCCTCCTTTCCAAAGCAACATATGCTTACATCCAAATTTTGAAGTCAAGGTACCTTTAAAATATACATTTTGGCATAACTTAACAGCTTTTGCAATCAAATGTTTTTTTTTTTTTCAGTTACGAATATCAAAGAGAACATAATCTAGATTCTCTGTGTAGTAGCCATCTTTACGTGGCTTATTTTTATATTACCTTGAGCCTATTGCTTTAAACTACAGCATTCAAAGACTGAAACAGTGCTGCCACTGTGGCTGCTGGCTCCGCCCACTTCAGCTTCCCAACATGGTGGTGGTACATTTTCTGCCAGGTCTGGGAGCCGTCAACTCTCAGAAATAGTGGGTCTATGCTTCTATCAATGCAGCATGTAGCCCAGAAACCTCTTTTTGTTTTGTACTAGCAAAGGCTAAATCCACCATGCAGCTTAATGTGCCACTTGCAGAGGCCTCATTCCCACCAAACTGCAGGTCAAGCTCACACACCAGTAACCCGCCATAGTAGCTCAAACACACAGGCTGCCACTAACTTGAGAGAAACAGCTAGGAACTGTTGTTAGCTCCGTTTTTGAATCTTTTTTCTCAGGTTTTAGGTGGAAACTCTTGCCCCATGTTGGGCACCATTTGTAGCTAGAGTTTTCTTGCCTTGCCCACAGTCAGGACAAATCTTTGTCACCCGCCAGTCCCACAGCTGCTCAGACCCAACCATGTAAACACAGAGACGTATATTGCTTACAAACTGTATGGCCATAGCAGGCTTCTTGCTAACTGTTCTTATGGCTTAAATTAATCTGTTTCCATAAAGCTATACCTTGCCACATGGCTCCTGGCTTACAGGTATCTTCATATGCTGCTTGTCATGGTGGCGGCTGGCAGTGACTCCTTCTGGCTTCCTGTTCTTCTTTTCTTCTCTCTGTTAGTCCCGCCTATACTTCCTACCTAGCCACTGGCCAATCAGTGTTTTATTTATTGGCCAACCAGAGTAATTTGACATACAGACCATCCCACAGCAAGACCATGCTACACAACTGTCATGTATATGCAGAGGGCCCAGGGTGTTGGGAAAATTAACAGAGCTATTGAGGACCAGCCATGAAAACAAGTTAGGCTTTCATTAAAAATCAAAGCAAGGACCCAGTGGGATGGCTCAGTGAGTAAAGGTGCTTGTATGCAAAGTGACAACCCTGGACCCTGCATGGTGGAAAGAGAGAACTGACTCTTGCACATTGTCTTCTGACCTCCCCAGGCATGCCATGGCATGTGCATGCCTCCTCAATGCACAAAATAAAGAACATAATAATAGTAACAAAAGTATTTGAGTCCATATATTTTCATTGCCTGTTAGATGTTATTTGGAAGCCTCTAATATCCTTTCTAAATCCCTCAAATCACACAGCAAGATTTAGAAAGAACAGATTTCTCACCAACCTCCTCTCAGCAGTTGGGATCCTTTGTCTCAGGAGGGGATCTTTCATCCTGCTTTGTGTTATTAAAGCTAATTAAAAGATGTCTCTGTTTTCCTAGCTGCCATTCAAGGTGTCTGAAAGAGCCAGGCTACTTTTTCTTGTGTAGCCTTTCTATTCCTGTGGCCTTGGCAGCAGAAAGAAGGGAAATGCTGGACCCAAGGGCTGGAAGATGAAACCAAATCTGTGATTTTTTTTTTCCTATAAAGGAAGAAATTTCTCAATTTTGTAAATGAAGCATCACCTTTTCCAGTTAATTCACAGCTGTGATTTGTTAAAATATACACAACTTTTAGATATTTCCCATATAAACTTTCCCATCAAGACTTCTAATTGAAGTGGGACCTGTGTGCACACCTTTAATCCCAGCACTTAGTAAACAGAGGCAGTTGGATCCCTGAGTTCAAGGACAACCAGGGTTACACAGAGAAACTGTCTTGAAACAAAACAATCTAATTGAGAATTTAATTTTTAGGGAAAATAATCTTGTACTAGAAATTTAAAGAATTTTCTCAACAGTAGCAATGCTTTGATAACAGGTGAAGAATTCCCTCTGGGGAAAATGCATAAGAGGAGCCACTTAAATTCATCAGTTTTAAAAGACACTACCCTAGGACAAGTTTCTTTGAGTGCGTACACTATTCCAACCATGAAACTTTTATCCTCTGACCCCCTCCAAAATACAGAAAATTATCCTAACTTTACTCTGGAAATACACAACTCTTTCTTTGTCAGCTCTTCCCTTATGGGGATTTATGCAAATGTGGATGCTTTGTGTCCATTTCAGTCTGATAATCAAGTTGACTTGAGTGAGCAAGGGAGTTCAGCATGGTTTGGGCTTCAGCAAATATAATTACCTGAGTTGAAATGAGTAGCTTGCCTTCTCAGCATGGCAAAGCTGGGCATTAGCACTTTCTTGTAGATGCTCTGGCTCCAGGAAGTCTCCAGTGTCTCTAGTGTTTGCTTGTATTTTGTTCTGAGGACCTTAATGTAAGGCCCTTGGCCTCAGGTTGTCAGCAGCCATTTCCTACTCCAGAACCATGTCCTAGCTTAGAGCAGGAAGAACAGGGGTAAGGGAAGATGACTTAAATGTACAATGTTCTCAAGCATTCTGTGAGTCACATGGGACAAAACTGAATCTCATGGCCACTCATGCATTTCAGTAAATCAAAAAACAAACAAATAAAAAAATTATACTATGAATGTGAGAAAAACTGATCTTCCCCAACATAATCTTCTATAACCTGTATGATTTTTCTTTGCATAATGATACAAATGTAGCAGTCAGGCTACCATTTTATACATGAATATGTGTGTGTGTGTGTGTGTGTGTGTGTGTGTGTGTGTGTGTGTGTCTGTGTGCAAATGTATGTATTTGTTCATTTAGGTGCATGTGCACTTGTATATGCCAAAGTGTAGAGGCCAGAAGACACTCCTGTTTATTGTTTCTCAAGAACTACTCACTTTTTTGTTTAATTGGGAGTCTCTCATTGGCCTGTAGCTCTCCCATTAAGTTAAACTGGCTATCTATCAAGCTCCCTAGGAACTCCTGTCTCCATTTCTCCAGAATTGGTTACAAATGCCCTTGCCACTGGGTCTAGTTTTCTATCTGTTGTTTGTTTTGTTTTAATGTAGTTTCTGAAGAACAAGCTCAGGTCCAAGGTCCTGATGCTTGCCAACTGAGCCATTTTCCTAGCCTTGGATCTTCACAATTTTTTGAAACATAAACATTTTTAAATTTGGAAAGAAATGACAATAAATGTGCACCAATAGCAATTATATTTGGTAATTAAGAGCAATTGTTACTAATTTGTTAATGCATCTTAGAGCAGGGGAACATGTTAACATGCAAGCTTCATTAAAAATCATCAATAACACCTGTTGTTCAGGGACTCATGTAGTGCATCTGAATTGAGTGGCAGGTCTCCACACTCAAGGCCCCCAGAGAGTCACTCTCAGAGCAGTTTTGTAAGTTTCCTGATTAGTATTTGTTCAGTTTTTGATAGTCTTAAAATGTCTGCAGAGTACTGAGGCCACAGGGCAAGCAGTAGGTTCTTACTCAGCAGATGACTTAAGTTCAATCTGCGAACTCAAGCTTCAGAAGTCAGTGTGGTGTATGCTTGGAACCCCAGCACTCGGGAGGAGGAGGAGGAGCACATCTACAGAGCTCCAGGCCAGTGAGCTACTCTGTTTTCAACCTAAACCACTGCGAGGTGGAGTCTACCTGAGGAATGATAACAGCAGTTGACCACTGGCCTCCATACAGCACACATGTGGCACACACTTATGCAGGCAACAGCTACACACTTACAAAGTAAATGTACACAAAGAAATATGTGGTCAGCACATGACAGCACAAGCTTCTAAGGAGCTGGCATCTTGATAAGATTGCAGTTTGGGCTCTATCCTTGGTCATTATGAATAAAATGAAATTCAAAATCTGTATGGCCTCACCATTCTCTTCATCCCTCTCAGCTGGATTAGGAGATGATTGGAAATGAGATCCTTGGCCATTTCCTTTCCAATCTCCTGTGTGGTTGTGAAGAAAAGAAAATCAGTACACATCACTGTTCTGTAATGTGGGATTTGGGATCCCCATGTTTGGTATTGTTCTGTTGCTGTGATAAAATACCAGGGACAAGGCAACTTACAGGAGTCCTTTATTTTGGCTAACAGCTCTAGAGAGATAAGAGTTCATCATGGCAGAGAAGCTGGCAGGAGCAGGAAGCTGAGAACTCATATCTTGAACTGCAAGCACAAATCAGAGAGGGAAAATTGGAAGTAGTGTAATACGGTTAATCCTAAAGACCATCCCCCATTTCTCCAAGAAGATTCCACTGCCTAAGCCTACACAAAAAGTGCCACTTAACTTATGAAGTTTGACCACATGTAGCTTTCTACACTAGTTTCCATCTGCTGCAAAAAGAAGTTGTTTGAATGAGGGGCGAGTGCTATATTATCTGTAGATATAAGGATGTACCTTTAGAATATAGTCCAAAATTATATTGGCATAGAAAAATGGCACTACTAGATCTGTCTGTAGGGCAGATGACCTCTCCAGACATAGGTACCTGGTTAAGCTTACATTACCAAGTATGAATTTCATGCTATTTAGAGAGCTTTGTGTCTAACTAGACAGCTGTTGTTTAACACCAAGATAAAAGTGCAAGTATTACCCTATTGGGAAAATCTTACTGAGATAGTCATTGAGGTTCACAGGCTTCACAGATGGGCAGGGCTATAGATTGATTTTCCCCTCTTTTAAATTTGAATAGCATCATTTGATACTGTGAAAGCCAGTGTTCAAGAAGAACGCTTCCTGGTCATTGCCAGCTCAATCCCATGAAGTCTTATACATGAAGTCTTCAGTATTTTCAGAAATAAGTCTTATATTCACATTCTGGAAAACAACCAAGATAAATAGCGATGACTCATATTGTTTTGGGGGTCTCTTGGGCTACCGTGAGAACACCTTGAAAGGAGGTTTTCTATGCCTGGCACTGGGGATTTTGTTATCTCAGGCTCTTGATGGGAGAGGGGGGAAGCAATATGATCCCATGTGTCATAACTTCATTTAAACTGCACACACACACACACACACACACACACACACACACACACACACACACATAGCATGAATCTTAAAAGGTCTTATTTATAAAAACAATATATCAAGCACACACATATAGATAGATAGATAGATAGATAGATAGATAGATAGATAGATATAGATACATAGTGTATATATTATGTACTTTAAGTAAATGTAAAAATTAATATTTCACTATTGCTTTCTCACACATCTTTATTGTTATTTCTTCCCTTTATCTGTTCTACTCCATTGTCCTCTTCCTCCTTCCTGGTTAAAGTCCCCCTCCCATTTTCTCCCTTCCCCCTTTATAATGCCTGTATCCCCTCTCTAGATCCCCCACCATAGTCTCTTTTTACTTTATATTTTACTTGATTTCTGTAGTTACTCAGGTTACATATTCATATTTAAAGATTAAGGTCTGGGTCACAATTAAGAAAGAACATGTAGTGTTTGCCTGTCTCTATCTAGATAATTTACTCAGAATAATATTTTATACTCTACCCATTTACTTATGAATTTTATTGTTTTCATTTTTTCTGTACAGCTTGATAGAATACCAAGGTGTATATGTTTCACCATTTCATTTTCCAGTTTTCAACTGGTGGACATTTAGCCTTTTGCATTTCATAACTATTATGAAATAATTGTTTGTAGTTTTAATGAGACTTTCACATAAAAATGTAAGTGAAATTCTGGACAAATATGCAAAATGTGTATCAACAGAATTATGTGACTAAGAATTTCATACTGTGATTCATACAGAATTCATATATTATACATATATGCACCATATAGATATATGCATTTCTATCATTAAATTACTATAACCAAAGTCATTTTGGATTTCCAAAGCCCAGCTGGCTCTACTAGGTCATTCTAGCAACTGGAGTATATACTGAAATGAATGGAGATTTCTTTCTTTTGTTCCTGGTTGCCAACTCAAGCTCAAATTTTTGAGTAAGGGATAGTCAAGAAATTAATTATTTCTCTGCTGTCTCAGAGTCTTCCATTCAGAAAACACACTGTCAATTTCATTATCACACCTTCTCAGTTTCCACATGCACCAATATGTGGTGTCTATGACAAGGTCAGTCAGAGATAATAGTGAGTGAATATATATTACACTTTTTTTTATAACCACATGATAAACCAGATTCGGTTTCTTCATTAAACATAAAAATTTTAAAACATGTACAATGGAAACACGTACTTAAACTTGGGTCAAATAGCATCTAGTAGCTTGACAAACCATAGTATTGCAATTTTACATGAAAACCAAAGCTAATGTTAAATAATGAGGTTGGTATATTAACTGGGTATGTGAGGACACTTAAATGGTGGTGTGTAACCATATAAAACTTAGTTTTCCAATTTCCATTAACCTTTTCAAAATTAAAAACTAATGAAATCCAATGCATTAATAGAAACAGTAATTAAATTCAGCTCTCCTATTCTTAAACTGTTAATGATGTCATCTAGTGCCCCACTATCTCTGGCATGAGCTTTAAACACTGGGAAGGTGCTCACAATCATCAACTGTTCACTCCAGCAACTTTAGGAGACCTTACTCTGTACTTCTCACCAAACTCTGAGATAAAACTGCTTCCTGTGTTGACTTTGACCACTGCAGGGGGGCCTTGCTCTGGATTTCCAGCTGGGGCCTGAGCTAAACATTCCTTTCTGGTTTTCTTTCCTTGTCAGCATAACAGGCCAGAGTTTGCCTATTTTATTCACACTTATGTCAATGTTTATACTCTAAGAGAATGGATCACTTTGCATTATGAGCTGCCTTTTTCTCAAATCTTCTTGTGAGTATATATGTGATATACATATATCACTTAGTAGAAATATCCCATTGTGTTTTCTTTGCCACCTAGAATTGTCATTTAAAAATCATATGTAGGGTAGCAAGATAGTGCAATAGGTAAATATGCTTGCTACAAACCCTGAGTTTAATCTTGGGACCTAAGAACCAACTCTTGCAAGTTTTACTCTGATCTCCACATGCACGCAGTATTCATGCTTGTATCCAGACACAAGCACACATACACAAATACATATTTTTTATCATATACTTGAAAAATCTAAGCTACATCTATTATTCATGGCCATTTTATTTTCTTTCCCAAGTGTAAGATGCTAAATGTTGGCCTGAGGATATAGGTATGTAGTCAAGCACTTGTCTGATTCATGCAAGCATCTAGGCTCAACTCCTCAAAAAACTATGCTGAACTCTAAGTAGAATAAACAAATGAAGGACTTGCTAAAAGGTTCATGGAAAGAGAATAGAGTGTCTCAGTCTCAGGCACAGCTTCACTCAGGGACTTCCCTACCTGCAAGATGTCTCCAGTACTCCTTATTCCTCTTAGGGTATTGATGATGGCCTTCTTGACTACTAAAATCTGACCTCTTGATTGCTATGTGTTGGTTTGAATAAGAATGGTCCCCACAGATGCATCTATTTGAATACTTGTTTTCTTGTTGTTAGAACTCTTTGGGAAAGTTTATGAGTTGTAGCCTTGTTGTAGGAGGTGTGTCACTGGGGATGGGATTTGAGATTTCAAAAGCCCACAACATTCCCTGTTAGCTTTCTATGCCTCCTACTTATGAATCATAATGGAAGCTGTCAGCTACTACTCCAGCACCATGCTTCCTGCCATGATAGTCATGGATTCTAACTATCTGGAAATGTAAGCCCAAAGAACTTCTTCTAGAAGTTTGTTTGGACATGGTGTCTCTTCACAGCAATATGAAAGTAGCTGAGACACAGGGCATGCATGATAGTCTTACTGCCTATTAAAATATGGTTTCTATTGCTTCATCCATTGCACTGTCTATGGTCACCTGAAAGACCTAGGTTTAAGGACTGTACTTGTAGTTATTCAAGAGAAGTTAAGCTTAATTTTCATCATCCAAAATCAATATTATGATACAATGGAATGGAATGAAAGCCAGAAGAATCTCTCTTCCAAGGATCTGGGTCAACATTTGGGCAGAGTACAGTAATTTGTAGCAGAAAAAGGACAAAAGTTACCATAAAAAATAGAATAATGGAGAACCAAAAAAAAAATCTCACTTTTGTTTCAATAATCTACAATTTTCACAATTTGCCATGTTGGCATGTGCTAAAATCTATTTCAAGTTTTCTATGATCTAAGTTTTCCTATTTTTCATCTACTGCTTATGCTTTAACTAAAACCTGTTCCTCCAACTTTCAAGTTCATGAAGACACACTTTATTACTCTTCCACTGATGGTGCTTTGGGGCCTATTCTATTTTCTTCTTCTAAATCTTTCAGAACATGCTCCCTGTAGTCTATGTTCTGCACACAGTCTCTTTATTACTGTATACTCTGCTATGGGTTATAACACCCTGCCACATAAGCCTGAATTTACTTATTTTATTTATTTCTTTAAGGCAGAGCCTCAAATGGCCCAGGCTAGCCTTGAACTTACCAGAAAATTACCCTGACCATCTGGTATTTCCATTTCTACCTCCAGAGTTCTGATATTATATGCATGCCCCCAATGTCCATTTTATACCATGCTGGGGATTAAACCTGAAGCATTGTGCACAGTGTGCAAGCACACTACCAACTGAGCCACATATACAAACCCCTGTACCCTTGTTTGGCATAGGACATATTGTTCTTCTCTATTATAGGTATTGCCTTTATATAGTCACTATATCCAACCTTAATTATCTCTTTAAAAAAAGAGATCTTTCTTTGGTTTTAGTTATCTGCAGGCCACAGTGAAGTCAAATTAAGAACAACAATATTCATTTTTGCTTTCCTGTACCTGTGCACATTGAATCTCAATAACATGAACACACATAGGTAATACTTTGGGCAGTCTCTAAGAGATTTTTTTATGTGTTCACACATTGTCTGAAAATACTACAACTCAGTGTCACTTAATTGAGGAAGTACATAGTACTAGAAGCAGAACAGTCATTCTTTTATTCTTTTTTTTTTTTTTATAAGCAGATCTTCCCTCATGTTGATTTGGAAAAATAGCATGAGGTACTGATAATCTGCAAATAGTGTGTAGGCATGTCATATCAGTCTATTTGTCCCTACACTGACAGATAGAAACCTTTTCTATGGGGCCTTCACAGCAGTCTGGGCACCTTTGGGAGATTGAGCTGAAGCTGAACAGAAGCCTGAGTCTGAGCTAGAGCTGATGCTCTGCCTTGGTTTGAACCTTGGGCTTTGTTTGGCAGAGCCGAAAACCATTGGCCATATAGCTTCTAAATTTTCCCCCAAATGTGGGTTGAGCAACAAAGCTAAGATGGCTGAGTTTGTGGCTGGAGCCCTTTAGCACCATGAGCTTACTCACCTTGGGCTTCACAAGGGCTTTGAATGTTTGTGCACATGCACTTATTGTCTTTGAATTGTTTGCCTGCATCTTCTTCAGGTCTTTCTTGTTGTGCTTTGTGGCAAAAGTGCATGTTCCTCAGGAACTTGGGATCAACCCCTGTAGATAGACTTTTCTTTCCTGCCCTCCAGTTCCCAATTAGCCAACACTGAGACATAACATTAATTATAAATGATCGCCAATAGCTCAGGCTTGTTACTAACTAACTCTTACATATAAATTAACCCATATTTCTTACCTATGCTTTGCCTCCTGGCTTGATACCTTTTCTCAGTACAGCATTGATCTTTCTACCTCTGCTTGCTACTCCTCTGACTACACCCTTCTCAGCATTCTCAGTTTGACTCTCCTGCCTAACCTTATCTTGTTCAGCTATTGACCAATCAGCTTCTTTATTAAACCAGTCACAGGGACATATATTCACACAGTGTAAAGGACTATACCATAGCAAAACCCCTGGGAGAATCATATTGTTGTGACTGGGTTTCTTTATGCCATTTCTGTGGCATTTTCTGGATTGGTTGTGTGTGGTGTGGTTCTTGCACTAGGCCATGTCTGAAAAGTAATCCGCAGTTCCCAAAGTGCCTGTGATTGGAATATCAGGACAGTTATTCTTATTGACCATCTATCTATGTCTTTTCTGCTCAAGAAAGAAATGGTGTGGGCCCTCTTCTCATCTCTGTCCCATTTCTCTTTGTCTGGAGATATAAGGATTTCAGGTTGTCTCTACATGTCACATATACTGCTATATGAAAATAGAATCTACAGTTTCCATACATTTCTGTCACCTCAAACCCAGAACAAAAATTCATATACAGGTAGGAATGTCACTGTGTTTTCAAGCCAGTTCCCTACTCCCACCTAAATCTCATAATGTCAGCTTCCCAACACTGTCTTTTACCTTCTACCAACATAAATAAAGCCCCATGGAAGCCATTCACATGGAGGTATATTTAATAGGCCTCCAGGAGCACACAGGCTAGTATGAATCTCAATTGCTGTTGTAAGAGTAACATTAGAGATATAACCTCTGTAAATATGTATTGAATGAATAAAGACAAAATGGGTAAAGGAATGATTAAGAGCTGCATGGTAGCTCTCAAGTTGTATTTTTGTTCTGCCACTCTACTGCATTCATTGCTTAGGATTTTAGGGCTTTAGGCAAGAGGCTAGACAGCAGTGAGCATTTGAGTTGCAAACAATAAGTGTAGAAACAGTACATTGACAAATGTACTTTTATAAGGAAAAATGTCTCTGACTATAATCTTTCATCATAAGCAGCATAACTGTGCAATAAAATCTTCCAACTTAAGCCAAGCATGTCTTCTTTTTCCTCTGGTCTAAATACCAAACAACTAAATGATTTCAGAGAAAATCTCTCAACAAAGCCTTGCTTGTGTGCAGTAGAGGGGAAAGAAATAAGCCTCCCTCCCGAGTCACTCGTGCTGAACCTGCTGGTGAAAGGAGGGAACTGTGTGTAGGTTCAAGGAAAGAAAATTCTGAGAAGGCTAATGGTTGCCATCCAAATATAATTTGTGCTAAAAGAGCCAGATAACATATTAACCTTCCCTGTAGACTCATCAGCCACAGGTCTGACCATATGGAAGCTCCCATTCATACCAAGTGAATGTAAATAAAGGTTTTCAACTCCAGAGTTATCAAAGCCATTTATGTTTCAGCAAGCCTTTCATTTCTTTCCTAGACATAGTTATCATAAAAGGGCATCCCACTGTTTCCACTACATTTGGATTAAAAAAAATACATTAAGTCTTAATCCTTATTTGTTTTCTTCTAATAGGTTTTTAAAAGAGAAAACATATTTCCTAGGCTTTATAACCACTTCTTCCTGGCTGAAATATTAAGGAATAGCCAATTGGAAATCACCATAGAAAGAAGAAAAGAATGTTACACATTGCTCTGTGTATTATGGGTGGTCCAAAGAAAACAAACCTTCCCTGTAAGCTTGGTGATAAGGACACATGAATCCAGTGACAGTTTATGATCATTTTTAACAGAGCGGTTTGGGTATGGGAAGGCAGAATCAGATATTTGGGAACCCAATAGTTAGCTGGTTAAAGTGTGAAGAACTGCTGTGGGTTAATACTTAGTGGGTGCCTTTAATTTCTGTTTCACATGGAGACCTAGTCCACACTTACAGTCACTCAGAGTCAGCTTGCAATGAAATGTCTTCATGCTGTGTATGCTCCGAGCAAGAATTGCTATTTCCACCAGGTGGGCAAATTTATGGGTATTTGCAGTTAAATTGGTTAAAAAAAAGAAGAAGAAGAGACACACATATTATTCCCAAGAGAAGATCTTAGCAAGATTTCAAATCTGAAAATACAAAATTGGAGAAGGAACAGAAAATTAATATGACTAACATGTAGCTGAAGTTTTCTCCAGTCCTGCCCAGCCCCACGGACCCTGCAACCAACCGCTTATAAAATAATCACTCAGAAACTTATATTAATTAAACTGCTCAGCCATTAGCTCAGGCCTACCACTGACTAGTTCTTACACTTAAACTCAGCCCATTTCTGTTCATCTATATGTTGCCACGTGTTCCATGGCTTTACCTATTGCCTTTACATGCTGCTCCCTGGACAGCAGGCGGGGATCTCCTTACTCAGCCTTCCTATTCCCAGAATTCTCCTCTCTCTTTGTCCCACCTATACTTCTTGCCTGGCTACTGGCCAATCAGTACTTTATTTACTAACCAATCAGAGCAACACATTCACAGCATATAGATATCCACAGTACTAACATTTAGATATTTAATTCTTTTCTGTTTTATTTTATTTATTATTTATTTATTAGTTTATGTGTGGGCACACACCTTCCATGACACACATGTGTAGGTGAGAGGACAACTTGCAGGAGCTGGTTCTCCCCTCCTATCATGTGGACCCTGGGAATCAAACTCAAGTCATCAGTTCTGGTGACAACCTTTACTCACTGACACATGTCACTGGACCTAGATTAATTTGTTTGTTTGTGAGTGTGTGTGTGTGTGTGTGTGTGTGTGTGTGTGTTTATGTGTGTACACAATGTGTATGTGAGTACCTTTAAGGCCAGAAGAGAATGTTCATTTCCCTGGAGCTAGTTGTACACCTCCTAATGTGGGTGCTAGGGACAGAACTCCAGCCCTCTGCAAACGCAGCAAGTGCTCTTAGCCACAGATTCATCTCTCTAGCTACCATACACATTAATGAATACTTTCTCATATAATTGAGGTTTGCCAGTGAATATGAAATCACATTTTCATTTAGAAATTCTTAATGATGAGAGGAGATTAAGAAAAAGAACAGGAATGTGATGAAGTTGATAGTTCAAGGAGGTTTCCCTAGTAAAAAAAGAAATGTGCACACATGCAAACAGCACACACACACACACACACACACACACACACACACACACGCTTGTACACACACAAACACACACACACACACACACACACACACGCTTGTACACACACACACACACACACACACACACACACACACACGCTTGTACACACACAAACACACCAGACACCATTCAGTTTCTTGAGGCCATTTCATCTTATAAACCTGAATGAGATTTGACATGGGTGTGGGGAAGAGGAATTTATTAGTACCTACACTACAGAAGGATTTAGAAATATAGTAAAGGGGAAGACATTGTAATGTTATTCAAAGGATAGTCTGTTAAATGATATCAGAACACTGAAAATAAGTACATGATAAGTTAACTATGTATCTTATAATTACTGATTACCTTAGTGAACCTTATTGTTTGTGTGTTGATTGATTGTCCTTTTCTTAATTAACCATTCTAATAAATAAGGCAATTATCATGCAAATTTCTTAATATCAAGCACAGGAGTCTCTGATCTCATCAGTTACAACTGGGTATATGTAAGATGTGGTTTGATTTTATTTGCCCTCGTGTAATTGTTATTTTAAGTGTGTTTTGACCCAAATGTCACATGCTATTCTTGAAGGGCTCTGAAATGATACATTACTTATATGATAGGAAAGTAAATGAAAATACTGTTACAATATCATTTATAAAAATAAAAGCCAAAAGTTGTAGATTTTTGCCTGCAATAGGGTGGGCTGTGTGAAGGTTGAAACTATTTTATACAAACCATTTTTTTGTTCTCCCCAACTAGTTATTTTTTCTTAACCATGCTTTGACATTAATGAGGCAAAGATATACACATTTTATTTCAAAATACAAAAACTGAGATGCAATGGTATTTAATAAAATGGCCAAAAATGTAAGATGAGTAAGATGTGGCAGAAATGTGACAAGAGGTGATGGTATTTCTGAATGCAGTTCTCCTCTGAGCCCAGATCTTTACTGGGAAGATGAAAGGAGGGGTAAAGGATTACTGCATGAGAATGATTGTGGTGATATTTTATTTGTGCTGAAATTTAGTATTTTATTTGTATGTTAATAAATAAAGTTGCCTGGAGATCAGAGGTCATAGTGAGCCATAAATAGAAGTCAGGCAGTGGTGACACATGCCCTTAATCCGATCACATGGCCGGCAGAGTCTCTGTGTGTTCAAGGACACAGCCAAGCGTGGTGACACAAGCCTTTAATCCCAGTACCAACCATAGAGACCTGGAGGTCTGTCCAGACAGGCAGTGATGAGGAAGTGATGTGGCTGGGCTTAGAGCCAACGAGAAGGCAGAACCAGAAGGCAATAAAGGTACAGGTTAAACAGGAAGAAGCTCTCTTGGGAAACTATGGCATGGTGGTTAGTTGGCGGCTATTGCTTTGGTCTGTATGGCTTGTACCTCTGTATTTGGCTCTGTGTTTCTTATTTAATAAGACAGGTTAGAAATTCATCTACAAATGACAGCCACTTATTCTTGTTAAACTGTTCTCCCAAACCCTGGTGAGGACGTGAAACCAACTCATTTTGTCTGAACTTGGGGTCTAGCCATAAGATGGCCATTCTCAAGACTTGATTGGCAATAGCAGGTTCTAGTTATGCAATCATTATGAGGAAGGGAAACTTGGTGAGTAGACAGAAGCTATGTGTCCTGTCGCAGGGTTATTATTGCTATGATGAAACAGCAAACAAAAGCAATTTGGGTATTAAAAATAGGGTTTATTTTGCTTACTTACTTCTACATCCTAGTCCATCATTGAAGGAAGTCAGGGCAAGAACTCAAACAGGGTGGGAACATGGAGGCAGGAGCTGATGCACAGGCCACGGAGGAGCACTACTAGCTGTCTTGCTCCCTGTGGCTTGTTTTGCCTCCTTTCTTTGTTTTTATGTTTTTATTTATATTTTTATTTTTTTGAGAAAAGGTTTCTCTGTGTAGCTCTGTCTGTCTTGGAACTCACTCTGTAGACCAGGCCAACCTCAAATTCACAGAGTTCCCCCTGCCTCTGCCTCTCGAGTTCTAGGAATGAAGGTGTGCGCCACTAACTCCTCATTCTGCCTGCTTTCTTATAGAACTCAGGACCACCAGCCCAGGAATGGCACTACCTGCAATGGGCTGGGACTTCCCACATCAATCACTAACTAAGGAAATACCCTAAGGGATTATCTATAGCCTAATCTTATTGAGACATTTTCTTAATTGAAGTTTCTTCTCTCCAGTGACTGTAGTTTGTATCAAGTTGACATAAAACTAGCCAGCACAAGTCCCTTCAGTCCATGGCATATTCTCCTCCTCCTCCTCCTTCTTTTTCTTCTTGTTATTCAATTCATATATTTCAATTCTTTATTATACTACTTATTGTGGAAAAGTTTGTGGTGAAAAAAAGTATGAGTTAAAAAAAGAAGAAAACATACAAAGCAGAAAAAGGAAATATAATCCAATGAACATTAAAATAAAAATGTATGAAAATCAGAGGGAGAACCTGTGAAAATGGTTAGAATACAGAAGTGTCTCTACTCCCTGGATCTAATTCATTAGAAATGAAGTCCAGTGGTTTATATGCGGTTTTATTTTCAAGAGTTGGGTGGGGAAAAAAATTTTAGTGCCTTGGCCTTGAATATGCTAGGCACAGCAATTTGTATTTTTAATGAATTTGTAAAGTAATCCTAAGAGGCACTAAAATTGAAAAACAGTTTCTAAACTAGACTCATTTATTGGACAATAGAGTGTCATGGGAGGGTCTTTCTGTATGCTGTAAATACATATTGCTACCATTGGTTAACGAAGAAGCTATTAGGGCCTATGGCAAGGCAGAAATAGAGCCAGGTGTGGAATCAAAGCAGAGAAACAAGGAGAAGAAGGCAGAGTTGGAGGAGACACTGAGTACTGCCAGGGGAGCAAGATGCAATGGAACACAGGTAATGCCACAAAGCCATGGTGCAAAACATAGACTAATAGAAGTGGGTTAATTTAAGATAAAAGAGCTAGCTAGCAAGAAGCCTGAGCCATAAACCAAAGAATTTGTAATTAATATTAAGCATCTGAGTGATTATTTTATAAGCTGCTGCCAACCGGGTGGGACATAGGAAAACTTCTGACAACAATAGAGATTGAAATAAACATGATCTCCATGGAGATCTTCATGTCAATTCTTATAAATATGCCAAGTGGTCATCAGAAAGGGGGCTCTTTGGTAGGATCTTTATTTGTTGATAAACATTTGTTTATTTCTCACTCTTCCTTGACCATAGGGCATTTGTAAATAGCTAGCTACTCTCCAAAATGTCTTATGGTTTATTGACATGTAATACCAAGAAACAGAAAAACATAACAATTTATAAAATAGAGAAAAAAAGAATTATTTAAAAATATATGCCAAGATAATTATCACCATGGATAGCTTTCTGAATGCCTATTGATTTTGTTAGATTTAAAGAAAGTGAGTATGTGGCTTTGAAATTATAAAGCAGATAAAAAATAAAGTATATAACTTTCAAAAAATCTTCTGAAGCACAGTGTAGTTTTGTTTTTATTTGTTTGTTATTATTCTAATTCATATTCTATTGCTATAGTAAACACCATGACTAGGAGACTAGTCAGTGGACTTTTTATCATTAGTACATCCAGGTTTTCTCATATTATTGTAAAAATTTACTGAAAATATGTGTCTTCTGTGCTCATATGGAGGACTGCTTTTATTAGAGACTAAACTAGGTACATATAACTGGTTATTAGTTCACTTTTCTTTACTTCCTTTTTATATCTGTGCATCACAAGGGAATCTCTTTTTCTTTTATTTACAGAAAGTTTATAGCTATAGTGAGAGTGTAGTTAAAACTGTAAAATACACCATATGTTATAATAATAATGATGATAATGTAGTAGTCATTATTTTAAAACATTCTACCATTCTCTAAATTAATGATAGTAGTTGAAAACACTTGTTTTTCTATTTCAAGATTCAGAAACCCAAAATATATTTCAAAATATGTTTTCGTTATACATGCTATGCATGCCAAGACCAGATGCACCTGTTTTCAGTGGATATATGTTATGTATTGTTCTCTGTATATCATAGTCATGCATTATTAATGGCATAATTCAGCAATAGAGATTGCACTTATATAAAGAGACTGTGAAACTTTTCTCTAAGGAAAAGGAAATTATTTTTAAATGCTGTGTTCCTTGTATGACACCGTAAATATGAAGGTGACACCTTAAATATGGATATGACATCTTAAGTATGAAGCAGAGATTATTCCTGTGTTTTCAAAATGTGAAAAAAAAATAACAAGCAACACTGGTTGCATTTATTTTTCTGGGTATGCATTTCATTGATCCCTTTTTTAAGAAAATGTAAAAAGTATCTTTACATTATAGTTATTCTGTGATATCTAATTCCTAATTTCAACCTTGAGAATTAGTATCTCAACAGGGAGGACAGGTGCTCATGATTGGACCTGTTCTTTTGCTTCCTTGATCATTCTATTCTGTCCAGACATCTACATTTCATTTTGTCATTCTTTATAAATCAAGCTCATGCATCCATCTTCCAAAAAGATGGAAAATTGCATAAATGGGTTATTGGGTTGTATTAGCCCTGATAGACTAGAAATGAGCATTACTTTCCAAAGTATATATTATAGCTCATCAGAAGTGATAGGGTCTGTGAAAGCCCTGGTCTTATGTGAAAGGCATTTCTCTTGGACAGCATGTTCCAAATGTGAAAGAAAAGTTATTTCCACATGAAAACTATAGACACTGGAGAAACTAAATGGCATGTCTGTCTTCAAAAATGTGTGTTAAAGGTAATGCACAGTTCCTATATTCAACAGTAGGAAATCAAAAATACCTCTAACTTAAGCATATGAACAAAGTAAGGACTGGTAAGATAGTTCAGTGGTTAAGAACCCTGTATGTTCTCCCATAATAAAATCCAGGTTTCATCCCCAACACACACATTCAATGGCTCACAGTTGTAGCTATAGTTTTCCTGCCTGGCCCTCAGTCAGGACAAATCTTTGTCACCCGCCAGTCCCACTGCTGTTCAGACCCAACCAAGTAAACACAGAGACTTATATTGCTTACAAACTGTATGGCCATGGCAGGCTTCTTGCTAACTGTTCTTATATCTTTAATTAATCCATTTCTACAAATCTATACCCTGACACATGGCTCATGGCTTACCAGTATCTTTACATGTGGCTTGTCCTGGCAGCGGCTGGCAATGACTCCTTCTACCTTCCTGTCCTTTTATTTCTCCTCTCTGTTAGTCCTGCCTATACTTCCTGCCTAGCCACGGGCCAATCAGTGTTTTATTTATTGACCAATCAGAGCAAAACATTTGTCATACAGACCATCCCACAGCACAGCCAAGTGCAGACCATCTCAGACACCTGCACTCAGGCCCATGGTCCTAATCATCCTCTATGCGGACCTGCTGGGTAAAGCCAAGAGGAACCCAAGAACGGGCTCCCACAGGACATACAAAACATCCCACAGCACACAATTGTCTATAACTATAGTTTTGGGGAATCTGGCACATTTTTCTGGCTACTCCAGGCACAAGGCACACACATGGTTCACAAATATACATTCATGCAAAATACCCATATTCATGGAATTATAAAAAATTTCTTATACTATAATATTGTATACTGTAATATGCAGTTACAAGATGTTTAGAGATCATAGTAAACACATTTTGATCATTTAAATTAAACATTACTACTCTCCCATCCCTACTTCTGTCAGAGCATCCATGCAACTCTAATCAGATACAGCTCTTAGCCTCTCCATAGACGACAGACTTTCTTCAAGGGGTCAAAACACGATCTTACTGCATGAGCATTATAGAAAGCAGAACCACCTTAATGTGTTAAAAACCAGCTCCAACCTTTGAACATGGGTAGAGAAAGGAGAATTTGCTGCATACTTTTACATGCCATCTTTTAAATGGAATAAAGGAAAAGGAGACATAATTAAGTCTAACAAAATGTTTACTTCCAATGGACTCCATAATTTAACTTGGCAAACATTCTTTATAGAAAAATGAGATGACACAAGACAAAAATATATGTCATGAAGGGCTCCAAATGCCTTATGACTGGGGCAGTGGGCAGTTTTAATTTCAGCTGTGTCTAGACCAGCACATGTCATGCTGAAGGAGATGGAGGTAAGACCTCCTTAAGTTGTCTTATTGCTCTAACTAGAACTTCAAGTACTATATTGAATAGGTTTAGAAAAAAATGAACAACCATGTCTTGTTCCTGATTTTAATGGAATTGCTTTGAGTTTCTCTCCATTTAATTTGATGTTGGCAACTCACTTGCTGTAAATTGCTTTTATTATGCTTAGGTATGTTCCTTTTATCTCTAATCTCTCCAAGACTTTTATCATCAAGGGGTGCTGAATTTTGTTAAAGGCTTCTTCAGCATCTAAGATGACCATGTGATTTTTTTCTTTCAGTTTGTTTATATGGTGTACTAAATTGATAGATTTTCATATGTTTGACCCTCCCTGCATCTCTGGGATAAAGCCCATTTGGTTATAGTGGATGATCTTTTGAATGTGATTTTGCATTTGGTTTGCCAGTATTTTTGCATCTGTCTTTAATGAGTGAAACTGGTCTGTGATTCTCTTTCTTTTTGTTGGGTATTTGTGTTGTTTGGATATCCAAATAATTTTGGCCTCATAGAAACAATTTGCAATGTTCCTTCTGTTTCTATTTTGTGGAATAATTTGAAGAATATTGAAATTATCTCTTTGAATGTCTGGTAGAATTCTACACTAAAACTTTATGGCCCTGGGCTTTTTGTGGTTAGGAGACTATTAATAACTGCTTCTATTTTCTTAGGAGTTATTGATCTATTTAAATTGCTTATCTGGTCTTGATTTAACATAGATGAGTGATATATATCAAGAATTTTTTTCCATTTCTTAGATCTTTCAATTTTGTGGAGTACAGGTTTTTGAAGTATGCCCTAAAGATTCTCTGAATTTCCTCAAAATCTGTTGTCATGTCCCCCCTTTCATTTATGATATTGTTGATTTGAATGTTCTATTTCTGCCTGTTAGTTAGTTTGGGTAAGGGTTTATCTATTTTGTTGATTTTTCTCAAGGAACCAACTAATTTTTTCATTGATTCTTTGTATTGTTATCTTTGTTTCTATTTTATTGATTTTAACCCTCAGTTTGATTATTTCCTGTCATCTACTTTTCTTGGGTATGTTTGTTTATTTGTCAAATCACTAGTATGAGATCTTTCCAAATTCTTCAAGAAGACACTTAATGCTATGAACTTTCCTCCTTCATTGTATTCCGTAAGTTTGTATAAGTTGTGCATTCATTCATTCATATTGAATTCTAGGAAGTCATTAACTTCTTTATTTTTTCCTTGAACCAGTGGTAATTCAGTAGAGATCTGTTCAGTTTCCATAATTTGTAGGCTTTCTGTTGTTTCTGTTGTTGAAACTGTGCTTAAATCTATGGTGCTCTGATAAGATGCAGGGGGTTATTCCTTTTTTTCTTTTTTCTTTTTTCTTTTTGTATCTGTTGAGACTTGCTACTGGTCAATTTCAGAGAAGGTTCCATGCAATGCTGAGAATAAGGTATATTCTTTTGTGTTTGGGTGAAATCTTCTGTAGATATCTGTTAGATCCATTTAAGTCATAACCTTTATAAGTTTCATTATTTCTCATCTAGTTTCTGTCTGAATGACCTGTCCATTGGTGAGAGTGGGGTGTTAAAGTTTCCCACTATTATTGTGTGGGGTTCCATGTATGATTTAGGCTTAGTAACATTTCTTTTACAAATGTGGGTGCCCTGACAGTTGGAGCATAGATGTTCAGAATTGAGACATCATCTTGGTGGATTTTTCCTTTGATGAAAATGAAGCCGGGCAGTGGTGGCACACGCGTTTAATCCCAGCATGCAGGAGGCAGAGTCAGGCAGATTCTGTGAGTTCAAGGCCAGCCTGGCCTACCAAGTAAGTTCCAGGAAAGGCACAAGGCTACACAGAGAAACTCTGTCTTGAAAAACCAAAAAAAAAAAAAAAAAAAAAAGAAAAGAAAGAAAGAAAATGAAATGCCCTTCTCCATCTTTTTTGATTAAATTTTGGTTATAAGTCTATTTTTTAGATTTAGCATAGGTATACCAGCTTGTTCTTTAAGTTCATTTGATTGGAAAAAATCACATCTGATGTGATGTCTATCTTTGATGCTGAGGTATGTTTCTTATATGCAGCAGAATGTGGGATCCTGTTTTTGTATCCAATCTGTTAGTCTGTATCTTTTTATTGGCAAATTGAATTCATTGATATTGAGGGATATTAATTACCAATGATTGTTAACTCATGTCATTTTTTTGTGGTGGTGGTAGTGTGTGTGTGTGTGTGTGTGTGTGTGTATGTGTTTCCCTTCTTTGGGTTTTGCTGATATGAGGTCATCTATTGCCTGGGTTTTTGTGGATGTAGTTAACTTCCTGGGGTTGGAGTTTTCCTTTTTGTACCTTCTGTAGGGCTGTGATTATAGATAGGTACTGTTTAAATTTGACTTTGCATTGAAGTATCTTGTTTTCTTCATCTGTGGTGATTGACAGTTTTTCTCCTTTAGTTGTCTGAGTTGACCCGCATAGTCTTCCAGAGTCTGCAAGACATCTGACTAGGCTCTTCTGGATTTTAGGGTCTCTGTTGAGAAGTCATGTATCCTTCTAGTAGAATTCCCTTTACATGTTACTCAGCCTTTTCCACTTGTAATTTTTAATATTCTTTGTTCTGTATGTTTAGTGTTTTGATCATTATGTGATGAGGGGATTTTCTTTTCTGATCCAATCTATTTGGTGTTCTGTAAGTATCTTGTACCCATGTCCTTATTTATGTTGGGAAAATTTTCTTCTGTAATTTTGTTAATTATATTTTCTGAGTTTTTTGAGCTGGATTTCTTTTCCTCTTTCTATGCTGATTATTCTTATGTTTGCTCTTTTCATGCTGTCACAGATTTCCTGGATGTTTTGTGTTAGGAATTTTTTTATATTTAACATTTTCTTTTACTGATGAATCCATTTTCTCTATTGTGTCTTCAATGCCTGAGGTCCTCTCCTCCATCTCTTATATTCTGTTGGTGATGCTTGTGTCTGCAGTTCCTGCTTGGTTACCTAGATTTTCATTTTCCAGGATTCCCTGTATTTGTGTTTTCTTTATTGCTCTATTTCCATTTTCAGATTTTGACCTGTTTCCTTTATCTGTTTCTTTGTTTTCTCTTGGTTTTCTTTTAGGTATTTATTAATTCCTTCCAATTTTTGTTTTTCTTTTCCTCAATTTATTTAAGGGATTTTTTTCATATCCTATTTAAAAACCTCTATCATCTCCATAAAGTAAATTTTAAGGTTGTTTTCTTGTGCTTTGGCTGTGTTGGATTATTCAGGTCTTGCCATTATAGGATAGCTGGGCTCTGGTGATGTCATATTGCCTTTCCTGTTATTCATTTTGTTCTTACACTGGCATTTAGACATCTGGATTTAGATAATTGGGTATCGATTCCTACATTTGTCTTGGTTAGATGGATGTTTAGTTCCTTGGTTTCTCTTTTCTCTCAGTCTTCTGGCCTAAATGGCTGAGTGTTTTGATGATTAGTATGTCTTCAGTTTTAGTAGGGTGTCCCCTCTGGTTTTTTGGAGAGCTATGGGTCCCTAGATTTGACCTGTTATCTGGTAAGGCTGAAGTCCTCTTCCAAAGTTGTTGATAGGTATATGGGGCTGGGGGTAGTGAAGGGGAGGTGGATGGCACTCCCTAGATCTGGTCTGGCCTCTGGGGTTCCCTAGGACCAACCTGGCCTCTAGTACAACTGCTGGCACTGGGGTCCTTAGATCCAGCCTGTGTTCTACAGTTGTAGACCTGTGTTTCCTAGATTTGGTCTCTAGTCAAGTGGAAGTCTTCTTTAAAAGTTGTAGACCAGGGTCTGAAACTGGGAGTGAGGGCATTGGGGATGGGGGGAGCGGGTGCAGTCTGTGGGTGTTGGGTAGGCTTTAAAGGGATTCTTTGGGTGGTGGACAGGCCTTTACCTGGAGTTACTAGGACCAGGCTGGCCTCCCATAAGGATTCCAGGGCTTTGGGTCCTAATATGGGGCTCAGGGGTGCAGTCTGGGGTTATTGGGCAGATTTTTAAGGAGTGTTACCTGACAGTGGGTGGTGTCTTACCTAGGGTTCCTTGGTCCTGTCTGGCCTCTGGTAAAGCCAAAAAATGGGCCAGGATATGGGTCCTAGGGGAGGGGGTACAGACTGGGGTTGTTTGACAGGCTTAAGGGGGTTCAGTAGGTGGTAGGTAGTGTCTTCTCCGTGGTACCTAGGACTACTCTGGCCTCCGGTACAGCTGCCAGTGGCTGTGGGCCCTAGTGTGGAGCCTAGGAGAGAAGGTGCCTGGACAGGGTTCTCAAAAAAAAAATGATCTTTCCAAGAAGACCACCAGTACTACAAAGAAGTCTGCCGAGACTCCCTGAGGTTTTGCAAGACTGTCTGACATCTGAGAAAGTATTAGAACAACACTTGTATTTCATTGTTGCTTTTTACATGGAGGCTGTAAAGGAAGTATGATGATGGTACACATTGACAGTGGGGCAATGAAATACAACAACCTGTGGGATAAAATGCAACAGTGTTGCTAGACTGCCTGGCCTATACTTTATAGAAAAGTAAATAACTATTAAAAAGTTCCCATTGTACCTTTAGTCCGATTGATTTCCTTTTACATCTCTGCTTTGTCCATATGTTTTGGGAGTGACATGAGGACATGGCTGCTTTTCTTTTTTTTTTTTTTTCTTTTTTTCTTTTTTTATCTTGTACCAATACAACTAAAAATAAAAAAAAAATTAAAATACCATTTAATGCCTATATTTCAATACAGTGAGACCAACAAAGTTCTGACTTCATGTATTTGTTCTCAACTGTCTTTAGACTCCTTTCCGTTTTGATGATTTATTTTGCTGTTAATTATATGCATATCTGGGTCTGTGTAGGACAGGGTTTTCCTGTCTTGGAGCCACTCTCAAATAATCACTCAGAAGCTTAATATTAATTACAAATGCTTGGCCAATACCTCAGTTGTTACTAGCTAATGCTAACATTTTAAGTTAACCCATATTCCTTGTTTACCCTCTGCAACATTCTGGTACCTTTATTAGCACAGCATGTTCATCTTATGCCCTTTTGCTTCTTGCTGGCAACTCTAGACTCCACTCTTCTTCCTCCTAGCATTCTCCTAGTCTGGCTCTCCCACCTAACCATATTCTGTTCAGCTATTGGCCAGTCAACTTGTTTATTATACCAATTATAGCAACATATATTCACACAGTGCAAAGAAATATTCCACAGAAGGTCTGCTTGTGTATGTATTCACAAATGGGTTTAGGACCCTGTGGAGACCCAGGGAAGGCATCAGTTGCCCTGGAACTAAAGTCATAGCTGGTTGTGAGCCATTCCCATGGGTGCTGTGAACAGAATTTTAGAAAGAACCATATACACTATTAACCATAGAGCTATCTCTATGTTTCTCTGTGTCATGAATCCCTACTTTAAACATCCAAGCTGTTTTCAATATTGCTCTAGCAGTGTCCTCCACTGACATCCATACCTTCCTTGGGATTAGAACTCTGATTAGACAGAAGGCTGGAGCCTGCCACTCTACTATCTCACATGGGACTCAGATGTCTTGATCTCTCCTGTTATCCCTCATGTCATGATGGAACATCTCAACAAAACCAGTTAAGAACATGTTAGTCATATGCTTAGATATTACCCTATGAATGTCCCTCAGTCTTTAGAAGGCAGTGATGAAAATCTCTACCTTCAAGGTTGCCAGGGATGTCTTCAGAGGTGTATTATTGGGGATTCTAACTCACCACTTTCAAGTTTGGGTACGGTTGGCTAAGGATGACCATCTTACCAGGGCAGATGCTGATAAATTTCACAACAGACTTTGGGAAAGCCCTTGTTAGAATTAATTTTTATTCTGGAAGACTTTTCAGCCCATGATCCTGTCACTCAAACCCCCCTCTCTAAATCTTAGGATACTTGGACCTTTATATTACATGCATATACTGTTTTTCACTATCGGAGTGGTTTCTGCCTTGTGAATTCTAGAGATACTGTGAGTAGAGAAGTAGAAGCTAAAGAATAAATAAATACAATCCAGTGACTTTCTGACTCTTATTAACTACATGGTGTCTCCACACTGTCATTGTCTTGGTTCTTCCATGAAACCATGAAATTAATTGTAACTCAACTTCTCCAGTTCCGTCCATAGCATATTGGCATAATAATGTCACTTTCAGTGAAATCAGCATATTCTATCATCAAATAGAAATCTAATTACATTCTATGGCTCCAGGCTGTAAAGCTCAACTTTAAATAACTTTTGACAGAACATACGTGAAGATGGTGTGAAATGGCTTCAGGCTCTTTTCCTTTAGCTAGAAATCAGAAATTTCTTAATGCAACCAATTATTTCTTGGGGGCTAGTAAGCTAAGAGCAATACTTATTCTACGTTACTTACAGTGTTTATGTTATATGCCACACATATTGCTGAATTCATATAACTACTCATGAATCAAGAGTTTATTGTAGGCAAGGGCCCAAGCCAATATACTTATCTTGTTCATTAAAAACAGTAAAGGACAGTGGAGAATTTTCTCTTTTAAACTTTTTTTCTTTTCCCATTGTATGTATGTAACTGTGCAGGGTCATGTATGAACATTTGTGCATGTGGAGACCTAGGTTTGATGGCATGCATTTTCTCCAGTTGCTAGGTCCCTTGTCTTTTGAGAAAGTGTCTCTCACTAAACCTGGAACTGGTTCTTGGTTGTACTGGTTGGCCAATCCCAGAGATCCCTCTGTCTCAGACTTCCTAGAAGTGAGATGATAGGCATACACTGCCACACCCCATTTTTACATGGATGATGGAGATCTGAACTCAGGTCCTCAAGTTTATATAGCAAGCACTTCATTGAACCATTTCCTCAGCCACTGATATTTTTAATAGCACAAAAATGATTTCCCATTGCTTAACCATTATTAGATTTCTTGAGTGTGAGATAAAGAAAAGCTATTCTGAAGCAGACTACTCTGGTGTGCCTCCGTTTCTCTAAACAGGACATGCTGGCTGAAGTACTTTGGCTTAGATGCCTAAGGGTTTTAATTATCCCACCCTCTTGTGTCCTTATTCACATTTATAACTGTAAAACACTGAGCTTCAGTGTTTGGGGGTCAAAATTCAAAGGCTTCATTGAAAGCACATGTTGAGTAACCACAGACACATCAACTAATGAAAGGCTTGAATATCTTCCCCCTGAAATAAGTTAATGGAATCATTTGATCTTTCCAGTCATTTTTGACTTGAAGTTACAAGAATCTTGTTCTCAGTCTCAAAAAAAAAAGAAAAGTATTTAGAAGTCTGGAGACTCTGTATCAAATAAACATTGCTTCTGATGCTTAACTTACTATATTTATTTTCTATTTTAAAGAAAAGGGTATCAATTTCAACTCATTGATTTTGCAATGCTTAATAGAATAACAGTTAAAACATACGGCAAATGCTCTGTAGTCTTATTTTCAGAATGCAGCTGAAACTCAGCCCTATTACATCATCATTATCATCATCATCAACATTATAGTTATCACTATCATCATCACCACCATCATCAATTTTTATTTGTTCTTATAAGGATTTTTGCTACCATTAAAATATCATTATTAAAAATTAAGAACTTGGTTTGATGTTCAATAAGATTTTAGCTATCTGGATTGACTGACCTGCTGGCTGTTTTGTTACCTAAAGGGCAAAACATTTCTCTATAGGTAACACAGCACTCAAAAATTTTCCTAGATTTAAGTTTCTTGAAAAAACCCTAGTACCTCTTGTTGTGCCCGTAACCCCCAGAGGGACCACCAAGGATGAGCATACCAGAATGCAAAAGCAAGATTTATCTGTTACAAGTCATGACAGGGAACTCATCTCAAGCCATCTCAAGTGAGGCAGGGAAGAGTTATTCTTTCTTGGGGAAGTTAGTTTTTATAGGCAAAACCCATAAAATTTCTTAGAGGGGAGGGGGTTAGTACAGGTCCATCCTTGATTGGTCCAGTTTTTCCCGGGCCTGGACTTTATCTTATTCTTGCTTATCTGTTTGTCCTGTCCGGAGTTTTACAACTCATCTCCAGAGAGGGGCATCTCGTGGCTAATTGGTTACCATCAGACATCCTGATTCTGTTCTTTTGAGTTTCTGGGGCTGGCGCCATCATTTCTGGGGACTTGAAACTGGCCTGGGTCTATCTATATTGAGATATCTTTGTCTAAGGCCCCCTTTTTGAGACAATAAAGTGAGGGTCTTGTTGTGCCTAGATCATTTCCCCAAAGCCACCACTGGAGACTTTAGGTACAGAATGCAAAAGTAAGGTGTTTTCTAAGTTTACAAGCCTCCAGGGAGGCTCTTCCAAATCACTCACTCACAGCAGAGAGGTTGGAAGGAGCGCTCCCCTTTCTTTGTGAGGCTAGTTCTTAAAGGCACAGACCATATAATTTGTTTTAACCCGCCTCCCTTTTTAGTCTTTTGGTCGAATATCCTGACTGTGTTTTCCAAAATCCCTGTAGCAGATACAGCCACCTGGGGAAAAGGGGTCTAAGTTCTTATCTACACTTAGGAATCCTGGTTTAAGCTTCTCTTTGTCTGTAGGCGATAGAGTGGGGGGTTTTACTGAGGTATCACACCTCTGTTCTCTGAGAGAAACACTGAAATATTAGTCCATGCATATTTGAATCTTAGTACCTGGAGTCTACTAGGGTCAATGAAAGTGAAAAGTAAAAAAAAAAAGGGGGGGGGATAAAAAGCAACTAAAACTTCCAGTTAGAATAACATTTAATTTGAAAGATGAATAGATGAAAGGCAAAGTCTGTGCTAATTTCCCTTGGCACTCAACTCCTTTTTATAAAAGCCTAGTCAGCCATGTTAGTGACTGCTGACATGCAAGAATGATATCCTAAAGGATAACCTACAGCTATTCCTGAAGTGTAATTCTGTGTTCTAAATAATTGCATTGCTTCAATTCCAAAAATTGCAGCAGACATCAGTACCTTGGATTTCCTGTACAGATGAGGGGAAGGCCCTCTGGGAAGGGCAAAGAGTGCAGGGGAGTCTTTAGTTTACAATTAGCAAGATAAGTGACAACAAGGTAATTGACAGCTCCCTGGGCACCCGGCAGAAGAAGCTACATCTCCCATTAATGTGTTGAAACAAAGCTCTGGGCTTGGGAAGTCTTTAAACAGAAGATCAATGAAAAGAGGGATTCATTTAAATGCTTTCCTGGGCAAAAGCCTTTGAACTGCAGAAGACCAGCCAAAAGTCTCAATGCCAGAAGGGAAGTGTCACAGGCTGAACATCCCACCAGGAGGTTTGGATATATCCACAGCCTTTGTCATTCACACTCTATGGGTCCCTCTTCTTCATGCACATACACACTGATTCCTCAGTTCCTTTGGCCAAAATAGAAAAGCTAGCTGAAGGCTAAATTAGCTATGGATAAAGGAAAAGTGACCAAGGAAAACATGACTAGCTGTGGGTTGTGAAAGTTTAAATTGGGTTTGTATCTCTTAAGTGATGGACTATAATTAGGTGGGTAGATAGGGAGATGACCAGGTAGAGAGAAAGTAGAGGGAGAGGGGGCACCAAAAGCTTGATTAATTTTGTTTTATGTTTTACAGAGATGTGGGTGTTCCCTTTTAATAGCTCTGCATAACATAAGACTCTAGGCTCATTGCAGAGTGTTTTCCTTTTGAAGAGGGTTTCCAGTGCTGTTTTAATTCACTCTAATTGGATTATCATTACTGAATTAAACAGTTTATATATATGCTTCAGAGCTATTTTTTCTCCTACAGAGTTTGCATAAATGAATGTCCAAATATCCCCCAAGATGTTAACAGCACACCGATCTGAATGGTGTAATTGAAGTTTGAGTTTCTTCATTTTGGCTTACTTACATTTTTAATCTTTTAATCAACCACTGTTGTTTTTTTAATCAAGTAAATATTTGAACAATAAAGAGTGAGTCCTCAGTTAATATTCACTTGTCTTCCTGTTTGTTTAGCAAGCATGTTCCAACAAGCACTGAGCTAGGTATTGTTAACAGAGATACATAAAGACACATTACTTGCTCAACTGAAGCCCATTGGCTGGGAGTAGGGTATCATGAGGGAGGCTGTTGGTGGCTTAGAGGATAATGGCACTTACTGTGCAAGGAAGATGACTTGATTTTCACTTCCCCAACACTCAGGAAAATTGCCAAATATGGTTATGTGTGCCTGTTACACCAGCACTGGGAAGTGGGTAGAGACAGGAGGATCTTAGAATTCTCTGGCCAGGCCACCTAGGTGAAATGGTGAACTTCCAGTTCCTTAAGAGACCCTGTCTCAGGGGTGAGTAATAGAGGTGAGTGATAGAAGAAGACTCTCAGCATTTTCTCTGGTACCCAAATGTGCATACCTGTGGTGATATGTTTTGTACCCTAATAAATTTGCCTGAACATCAGAGAACAGAACAAGCCACTAGATTAAACACAGAGGCCAGACAGTGGTAGCACACAACTTTAATCCTAGCACTAGGGAGGCAGAAATCTGTCTGGATCTCTGTGAGATCAAAGCAACCTGGACTACATGAGATTAACTTAGTCTAGAAGAAAAAACAGACCCAGGCAGTGGTGGCGCACACCTTTAATCCCAGTATAGGGAAGCATACACACTTTTAGGCCCAGGAAGTGATGGCTGGGCAGAGAGAGGTATATAAGATGTGAGGAGACAGGAACTAAAGGCTTTTTAGTAGAAGCATCACTTTCAGCTAGAGACTCTTTCAGGCTGAGGAGTTGGTGAGATAAGAGGTGGTGGTTGTGGTTGCTCTGCTTCCCGGATCTTTCAGCTTTCACCCCAATATCTGGTACTGGGTTTTTTTTATTAAAATATCTTTTAAAATTCAAAAAACACATACCTGTGCATTCATGTACACACCATACGTCACAACACACACCACAGAAAAGAAATAAAATGCAAGCTTTGAAAAAATAGGTCTGGGCTAAAAAAAGAAAATGTATAGCTGAGAAGGAGAAACCAAGAAAAGAAATAAAAAACACACGTTTCAATAAACCTGTACAATTTGATGAATTTGAATGATCTGTTCAATGGGGTATGAAATAACAATTGGAAAAGTTATTTTAGAAGACTTTACAAAATGAGGTATAAATTGTTTTAAAAAGTCACATGCCTACATTTCAGCAATATTAATTTGAATTGTTTCTTTAGGCATCATGGGGTCCAATAATCACTTCCTATTGCAAGTGATACAGAAAATCTCTAACATAGAAAGATCAGCACAGTTGGTTATAAGACTAGGCTGATGGATGGTAATTAAGTGTTTTAATCATACATAAAAAAATAGATCAGAGGCCTGTTTAGGAGATAATATCTGGGGACTGGAAAGGTAGCTCGGTGGTTAAAGGCATTTGCTATTCTTGCAGTGGACCTGAGTTCAGTTCTGAACAGCCACAGGGCAGCTCACAACCACCGATATCTGCATTTCCAAGGCCATCCAATGCTCTCTTCTGGGCTTTAATGGCTACTGAACACACGTGAAATGGTATTATATTATATACATTCAGACATATACATAAAAGAAATAATTTTTTTTAAATCTAGCGAGTTGGTGGTTTTGTTAATTATTTGTTTTATTTTTTCTTTTGGACAGGTTCTTTTGCAGTTCAGGGTGCCCTTGAAATCTTTCTTTTGTTGAGATTGGCCTTAAACTATTGGTCCTCTTGTATCTACACTAGAATGCTGATCTTACATGTATGGCCCACCATACCTAGTTCATGCTATGATGGAGATTGCACCCTCAGCTTCTTTACCTTCATATATGTTAGATAAGCTCTCCTCCACTGAGCTGTATCCTTGGTCCTAGGGCTTACAAACCAATAGCTTTTCTTGATTCACTGAATTTGGAGCATTATAAGAATGTGCAAGGTATGGGTTACTTATCACTTATTTAATTGTGGATACTGAGAATAACAACACAAAAGTAAACACTTTTTTTTTTCAGAGAATACAGTTAAGGTATAACAGGTAGAAAAAAGAAGACAGTATTACATGGGGCTCAGGATATTCAACAGTTGATACATGACAGAAATATTAACTTGAGAGCCAGGTGATTAATTTACAAATTCATTAGTTTGATAGACAGGAGAATTGATATTTTTAAGAGTACTGTTATACAAAGAAGTATATTACTGTAAAAATTGAGAGGCCATGTGCATTTTTAGTAAATGTTTGAGAACCCTGAGGAAATAGAGGAGGTAATAAAGGCAGCCTGAAGCTGTCAGGTTGAAGAGAAGCCGACAGAAATGGCTTCCCAAGAGGATCAGTCAACCATGCAGCATGCTTTGAAATATCGTATGAGGACTGAAAAAAGTCACAATGAAATTGGATAATGAAAATGTCATTAAAGATATGATACTGGTTTCTTAGACAGAAGTTTGACAGGACAAGATTCGAATATGAAGTGAATAGAAGATAAAAATTGGAAAAGTTTCCCAGAAAATTAGTTACAAAGGAAGGAGAGAAACCTAAGAATTAAAAGAGGGAAATTTAGGGGTGGAGGAGTATTTATGTTTCTTGTCTTTCAGTCATACAAAACTCAAAACTAAAACATTAATAATATTGTAATATATATAATTCAAACAATATAAATAGAAAATGCAAATTTGCTTTCTTTAAAAGAAATGATTTTATCTTACAGCAAATATTTATTAATTTTAAAACACCAGTGGAAAGTATTTTCATTTTAATAAGTTTTTATACATTATCTCTTCATTCTCTTGTACAACTCTAATGTGCTTATGTAAGGAAGGTGAGTTTTACAATTTCTTCAGTTTTTGCTATTACTTTTGCAAATGGTTCTGTTATGGTACCTTTATATACTTTCATGTTTGCTTCCTTAAATTCAGTTGCAAAAGGAAAAATTAAAAAATTGAAATACTTAAGTTATAAATACAGAGCTGTTTCTAATTCTTTAGTGCACATGTGATAAGTATCAAGGGCTTTCCCCCATTTCTACCCAATCTGTTTATTTTTTCCTTAACCATTTCATTGAGTTTATGGATCTTCCCAAAAGCACAGCTTTTGACCTGTTTGATTTTCTTTGTCTTTTTCTTGTCTCCTCCATGAGTTTGTTTTAAATTTTATTTCCGCATTCTTTTTAATTTGCCTTTAAACTGTTCTTTCTTCTCTAGAACAAAAATCATAATCATATTAAACTTTAGGTTTTTCATGTAGATTTTCTAGTAGATGTTTCTAAAGTATACTTTTTTATTGTTCAATAGATCAATTTAGCATAGGAGAAGTGGCACTGTTACGTGTATGATTAATTGAAGGCATTTAGCCATAGGAAAGAAGATTGGAATTTCACTCTCCTTACTAACAGTAGATACAGAAGCATTGGATGAAAATTGCAGACATTAATTACATATTTTATATAGTCTTTCTCTTTCAAATCACTAGCTAGAACCACTAAGTATTTCTACTGAGGTGGAATCATGTTTAACATCCAAGTTCAAAATCTGTCTGTCTATACATTTCACCAGCCCTCAGTTCCATGACCTTAAAATCTTAGAAACTCCAGAAGACTTCTACTGTGTTTAGACTCAACATAAATGCATGGAGGTAACATGCAGTGGGCATCGTCAGTGTATATAAATTTCACTGTGATGAATCTGTCAGAAAAACAGAGATAACACATCTGTAGGGAAAAGAAGTAATCCCTTCAATGAGATTTGTAAAAACAAAATTGCTCACGTTTAGTGAGACTTAATATTGTTTCATTTATCAATGTCTATATTTGACCATATATTAATGATTAATGAAACCAAACATCAAAGTATATAACTGAATTAATTTCATTAACATTGGGATATGTTTTTATACTTTATTACCAAGTGTTTACTTTGGAATGTAGATTTGTTTTTACTATAACCATTAATTTTTAATAAGAAAGGGGAGCTGAGGAATGAAATTTCTCCTTGGTGTGAAATTATTAGTCATATTGAAGCTTTGAGTGTAGCTAACCCAGGATGTGTTTTACCCAAACAATTCTACCTAAAGATACAAAGAAGAAATGACATAATGAGATTCCTGAAGATCACCTCAGGCAGATGTTCCTGATAAAATATTCTTTACTTTGGTAGAGACAAAGGGAAACTTTGTGGTTTTTTTTCTTGATGTATAAACGTGTTGGCAAGCTGATAGACTTGAGAAATTCTGCTTCCAATATATTCCCAAAGCCATTCTGCAGCAATTGAAAAATTCAATTATAAGAAAAGGATGCATACAAGCCTTTCATATTTTGGCATCATCTGCTCCCATTGCCCAAAGATTTCCAATTATATTAAATAAATATTTATTTGTTTGTTCTACTTGGTGATATATATCAGTGTCTACAGTGTCCAATTCCACCCAATATTGAGAAGGCTTTTCTTCTGTTGTTGTATTAAACACGAATAAAAATGGATAATGAGCTGATAGATTTGCTGCTTGAATGATAATAGGCAAGCTGAAGTAGATATTTTTGTTTTACCTAGTCTTTCATAAGCATCAAATACAAAATCTCATTGGAAAAATAAATCATCACACAGCCTTTCATTTCTATCACCTTTCCACAGCCCAGGGACAATATATTAGACATAATCATTAGTCCTTAAAAATAGGGACAATTCGGCACTTAATTAAAACATGTCAAGCATTCTGCAAAGAGTTTTAGATTCTTTCTCACTTTAGCTCATAAGGAGATATATGATTTAGATTTAGAAGTTTAGCCCACGAGGCAAAAGTTCTATCACTTCTATTTAAGAAATGAAACTGGTATAACATCAAAAAATAAATGGCAGTGAGGTATGAAACGCTTAGGTAAAGAGATCCCTTATGTCCTTTGAATCTTTGTTCTACTGCTATTCAGTAAATTACCATTTATGTTTTATTTTTTAGAATTTCATGCATGTATACAGTGAAATATTTTATGTTTTGATTATTTTACTAAACTTTCTCTATTGATTTCTTCCATCTTGTTTTATGACATTTTATTTCATTTATTTTTCTACATTTTATGTTGGTGTTTTGAACTTATTGTGAGGCTTGGGTTTTATAACTATGAAAATTGGTTTTAAACTAATTGGTTTTAATTTGAAAAACATAAATCTTATTTTCTCCCACTACTACTTTTTTATTGGTATCAGAAATTACTTTTTATTTTGTAAATCCTTTATATTTCAAAAGTTACAGTTATTTTCATGAGAAATGGTTTTCATTTTAATTAATCTATTACTTAGTTACTTGTGGTGTGTGTGTGTATATGTGTGTGTGTTAGTGTGTGTGTGAGTGTGGAGGTCAGGAGACAACTCATAGGAGTTGGTTCTCTCCTTTCATCATATGTGTCCAAAAGTTTGAACTCAGGCCCTTAGGTTTGGCAGCAAGCATCTTACATGCTAAGTTACATTACCAGTCTAGTTATAGCTATTTTTTGGCTCCCAACTTACCTTTATTCCAAATATAAACTTATTTTTATACAACTGATAAAGTATTACATTATTCTCTTCATAGTCATAAGTTTAGTTTTACCAATGATCTTTATAATCACACTTGTTTTACTGTTGCCATATGATGCCCTTTATTCCAGTATGAAGGAATCTTCTACTATTTCTAATAAAACAAACTATTCAACTATTGTCTTGATTTCTCTAAGATATTTGTTCTAAACGTAATATGCTTTGGCAGCACTTTTTGAATCAATGCTTTGCATGCCTTGCATGACTTGTTTCTGTTCTTCAATATATGTGCTAAGCAAACATATATTCTATAAACAAAATAGTTATGATTATGTGTGTATGCATGCCTTTGTCAGTTGTGGGAGCCCATTTTTAGGTTTCTTAATGGCTTTACCCAGCAGGTTTGCATAAAGAGATGATTGGACCACTGGCCTGAGTGCAGGTGTATGAGATGGTCTGCACTTGGCTGTGCTGGAGAGAGGTCTTTTGCTCCACCCCTTGGCATTCCTTTATATACTCTAGGGCAGAGACAGTTGGGGCCTGATGGATTAGGATCCAGGCCCTCTTGAGGCTATCCTGTATTTTCTATCTGTTTCTCCCCCTTCTATCCTTCTATCTAGTATTTCCTGCTGCTCCTACTCAAGAGCAGTGTGGGGAAATGTGGGGGTGGTGGGTAGCCCCTCCACAGTGGGTATGCACACATGTATGCAGATGACAAAAAAGAGTCAGAAGAGAAGATCATATCTGGATTGCTGGAGTTATATGAAGTTGTGAGCCACCAAATGCTGTATGAGTTTTGAACCTCTGAAAGAACAGTATGTACTCTTAACTGCCAAACTATCTTTATAGCCCCAGAGAACCTACATTTTTGTAGAGGCATTTCTGTATGTAAATTGCTTTTCTCCTATTTTGGCACATTATGTCTTTGACTTTGGAACATTTTAAAATATCGTTTCTCAGCATGCACTTTATGTTCATCCTGGTTGTAGCCCTTCTGTCTTCCCAAATCTGAAAATCCACTTTCTTCCCCAGATTTCAGAGGATTTTGCCATTCCTTCTCGACACAGATCTCTCCTCTGTCTGTCCATTTCCCCCCTGAAATGGGATGCTACTTCATTTGATGAGATCCTGAGGGACATTTATACTTTATTTACTAGTTTACATTTTTTTGCTTTAAGATTTCTTGTACCAACTTCCAGTAATCTTTCCTCGATTTTGCCCATTGTTTTCCCTACTCAATCAAACCTTCAGTTGAACGTCCATATAGAAGTTTTCAGTTCATGGAGTATATTCTTCACCTTCAAAATTTCTACATTGTTCTCTTAAAGTTTTCTTGGTATCTAGCTCTTGTTTTATTATGTATCGATGATAGTACTGAATTATTTATAAGGTTGACTCATGTATATGGGATTATTTGAAGACTGATTCCTAATATTGCTTGGTTTACTTCCTTGGGACACGTTCATTTTTTTTTCTCCACATGCCATAAATTTAGTTGTGAGCCATGGATTTGAAAAGAAACAGTCTCTTTTACCAGTCTTTTCACACTGACTTCACCCACAAAGATACCTTCACCCATCAGCCCAGGTGGAAGCTGGGAAGCTTCATGGGAAGCTAGTCAGATCTTTTCTGATGAGGGATGTTTTCTTTAGCCTTGTACATGTTATTTTTGAATTGCAAAGGTTATCATGTTCTTACTCAGAAGTGTAAACATTTTTATCCATCTGGTACCCATTGTGGGTTCTCTGACCCTGCCACAAGCTGCTCAGGCTTCCTTTCAAGGACCCCAGGGCATACAAACACTTTCATTCATCCCAGACAGACAGGGCATAACCTAGTACCCCAGACTTGCTTTCCAGAAGCTGAGTATTATACACACCTTCTACTTTTTCCTTCCATGAGAGAAGCTGTTATCATGGCACTTACATCTAATTTTACTTAGTATACTGTTTATTTTTTGTGTGTGTGGTTACATGTTCTGTTGTGATGTCCTAAGTTCCTGCACATGTTGCTCTCTCTACCTTGGAATCAGGTTACCATACTATACCAGCTCCTTGTCAGTAACTGTCCAAGTTGGTTTTGTTCTGTTGTGGTAAAACATCATGAACAAAAAAAGCTTGGGAAGGAAAAGGTTTATTTCAGCTTACAGTTTAGTATTCCCCAAGAATAGAAGGCAGGGCAGGAACTCAAAGCAGGAACCTAGAGACAGAACCCAAAGCAGAAAATGTATTGGAGTCCTGCTCATTAGCTTGCTTCATGTGCCTTGTTTAATTGTTTTCCTCATACAGCTCAGAACCACCTGCCCAGCACGGCACAAGCTGAAGTGGACTGGGTCCAACCATATCAACCAGAAACCAATAAAATACTCTATAGTCTAGCTTACAGGCCAATTTAATGGAAGGATTTTCTCAGCTGATACTCCCTCTGCTTATGTAACTCTAGCTTGTGTTAAGTTAATAGAAAAACACCAACCAGTACAGCATCCCTTGCCAGTCCCTTTGCTACCTCATATGAGAAGTTAGAATACTGATAGTGTTCTAGATTTCTTTTTCCTTCCCAAGAAGAAGTGGCAGGTTGTCGATTTTTATTCAGTCATGAACTGTGTGGCTTGGGAGTAGAACTGCGTTAAAACGAAACGGTGATTCTTCCATTATCTCATATAAGAAGTTCTTGGCTATTGCCTTGTTGGAAATACTGCTACCTCCTACCTGATTTTAGAAATGTTCAGAAAGAATTTTGCTGATAAATCAGTGCTGCCATGGAAGAAATATCAGGACCTACAAAGGAGGCCATATTGCTGACATCACTGTCCTTCCACTTAAACTCATAATCTTAAAATCTATCTTCCTACTGTGAGAAAAAAGTCTCAGAATATCTTATTCTGTGGTTTAAAAAAATAGGATTCAGTGATCTTTTCTATAATTAATAGAAAAACATTTTTCTCATTGTGGAATGAACATGTAAATAATAACAGTAAATTAGTAGAGGGAATGAGGACAGAGGAAAGAGAGAGAAAAAGACACAGAGAGACAAAGAAACAGACAGATAGAGATAGAGAGAAAGAGAGCAATGTTATGTGGTAATAATTAAGAAAACTATAAATAAGCAAATGTAAAAGATCACAAAGTCCAAAGTTCAATAAAGCATCAGGTCACATTGCCCTGATTTTTATACCTTGTACACATTTACCAATAAACTGTACTCACCAACAAAACAATAGAAAAGATGCTGCTAGCTGCTAATAATTTATCTTGATTACTTTGTGCTTAAAAGATTAGTTATAAAATGTAAAATATGTAGAAATAATTTCTTCATACAGATTTTCTTTACTAACTTTTAAAAATATTATGCAAAAAATCATAATTCGGCATTCGAGTTTGGTAATTTTGGGGGTAATTTCATATGTGGTTACAGTATTTATATCATTTCCATCCTCCTCTCATCTCACCAACTCCTCTCATGCATCTCATAGACCATTCTACATTCACATTCTCTTATTTAATCATCATTACATGTATCTAATCTATCTATATCTATTTACATACCTACATATCTTTCTGTCTATCTGTGTTTTATTAAGAACATTTACTATTACATATGCGTGTGTGTGTGTGTATGTGTGTGTGTGTGTGTGTGTGTGTGTGTGTGTTCTGTTTATTTTCTGTGTGTATGTCTTTGTGTGTATATCTAAAATTGACCACTTGGGATCAAATAACCTATCAGGAGGCTTATTCATAGAGAATACAGATTTTCCATCTTTCACCTGTCATTTATTGCTTGTAGTTCTTCATCTGAGGCTGGAGTCTTGATTAATAGTGTTATAGATTGCCTATGTTCCAAGTAATTGTTGAATTATGTATGACATACTTGTATATTTCTCTTTTTCTTAGTGTTAGAAATATTAACATGTAGATATTGTCTTAAGTTACATTGATGTATTCCTCCTCTAAAGTGTTGAAATAAAACAGGCCACACATGAATGCATCTGTCTGGTAAATTTGGAGATACATTGTCAGGAAAGCAATGAGACTTTCCTGACATTTGGGAAAATCAAGTTCATTCCAGCTTCATTAATGGGGCACACTTAGATGTTGTTGAATAAAACAGCTCCCGACTAACTCAATTACACGATGTATTAATGGTCACAGCACAGCTCTTTCCAGGAAGGCAAGAGAATCTGCCACTGCTGCTGCAGTAATAGCTTTAGTCTGAATAGCTTCTACTCAAATAGACTAATGCACTTCCTGATAGCCTTTTATTAATTCCTAATCAATAGCTCATTTAGAATGCAGCATGCATTATTATTAAATAATCTAAACCTTGTATTTCTATGAGACACTTATAGCTTTTACTTGTGATAAACTTTGTAATTATCCATAAATAGAAAAGCTAAACTGTCTCCAATATATCAAGTAATACAAAAATACAAGACCCAACTAGGTGAGAAGTATTTGTCTTTTCCTTTCAAAGATCAGTTCTCAAAGCAATTAATTTATGCTCTATGGCTTTTGATGATGTGGACTCATCATATTGTCCTTGCACCCAAAGCTTATTTTATGAGGCCACAGCATTATCACACTAAAAATAGCCTCTTTGTCTTAGATTTGCTTTGTTACAAGGACAATTGATTCTAATGCCCAAATTATGGCCAAATTTAGGGGTAGAATAAGTGGTGATTTCTCAGCATTTTGAAAGAGAGGCAAAATGTTCAAAAATTAATTTATCTGAGATAGTTGCATGCAATGAAGGTTAATTTTTCATGTGCAATTATTCTTAGAATGTTTTGTCTGCTTTTTTCTCTCTTCCTGAAGACAAATTTATTGGCTCCAGGAAACTAAACAGTGAAATAAAGTTCTTGATTTTTGTAATTCAGAAACTAGTCTTAATATGCCAGATTTCTCCTGAAGGAACATTCAAGTCAAAACTGCTTTAGGGATCTTTTGTTTATTGGAAGACTGTAACAATATTTCCAGATATCTTTTTAACATTAAAAATAACTTCACATGAAAAATGATTTATGCAGACTGAGAAGGCAAGGTTTTTACAGTTGTTTGTAAAACTCTATTCTCTGAAGGTTTGAGCATTTCCAGTCAAAAGAATAGTATATAAATCACATGAGTCAGGATTGCCTTGATGCACCAAATGACTCATATTTTTCTAGCCTTGGCAATTGAAAAGAAAATATTCATTTTCTTTGTCTTGAAAATTACAGAACTTTCTTAAACAGTTCCCTGTATATGGCATTAACCAGAGGTGGAAACCAAAAACTTTTGTCACATACTTGGTTAAACTGAGTTGCATATATTTGAGGTCATGCTGTGTTTGTGACCCAACTTACATGAGATAATTTCCAGGGATACTCTAAAGGCCATAGAGGTAAACTTTTCAGATCTGATTCTAGTTTGTTCTTCAAAACTAGTCTTGTTTTTACTGTTTCTTGGCAAAGTTATTTAAGGATTACTGTGTTACTGCAAACATGCTCAGGAGTCTATTTGCGAGACTTTCCTAAACCTTATCCCTGTGGACTACTGAAGTTTGTATTCCCTGACATCATTGTTCATATGCTTACTCATTACATACCATTGTATGCCTCTTCAGTTTCCCTTTAAAAGTAAGTTTAGTAGTTAAAGGAAGACATATTGACATCTGGCATGATTCTTCCGTTAAATATTTTTTAAATTATTTATTTATTAAGGTTGTATTTTTGTTTTTGTTTTTTGTTTTTGTTTTTGTTTTTGTTTTTTTTCAACACATGAGTGTATTCCTGGAGGCCAGAAGAGGGCATTAGATCCCCTGGAGCTGGAGTTACAGGGAGTTATGAGCCTTCTGATGTGTTTGCTGGGAACTGAACTTAGGTCCTCAGGAAGACTAGTACAAGTTTATGTTCCCTGGGCCATTTTCCTCTACTTCTTGATCCAGTTCTTAAGAAAGCAGAGTAGAGCTGAGGAGATGGCACAGCAGATAGAAGCACTTGGTTTTCTTATTGGAGACTGGAATTTTAGTCTTCAGAACTTACATGGCTATTCACAACTTCTGTTACTCCAGTTTCAGAGGTCTGACGTACTCTGGCCTCCACAGGCAGTAGGCACAAAATTGTTACACATACACCCATGTAAGCAAGACAATCATACATATAAATAAAGTCAATTTAAAATGCCTTTTTTAAAAATGAAAAGAAACATAAAACAAAACCCAGAGCACGCCTCAGAGTTTTGTGCTTGAATGTATTTTCCGGAGAAGTCCTGCTTTGTTAAAACTAGGTTCTAAATCACAGGACATCAGGAGCATGGAAAAATCTAAATCATGGAAAATCTCAATTGTCCATGGGTATTAAATTGTGTATTGAATGAAATGTGTATTGTGTTTTGTTTTTTTTGTCCCTTTCATACTTCTTTTAACTTAGCTCTCATTTTTTCTTATGTCTTGCTTTTCTCAGGAATCTCAGTTTTGCTATATTAGCAATTGGACTATGATCCTGACAATTTTGCATATTTTCTATTGAAATAATTACAGAATTTTCCCCATGTATTTGTGCAAGTGTGTGTGTGTGTGTGTGTGTGTGTGTGTGTTTCTATGCACATGGAAGTTCACATGTGTACACAGGATTGTAAAGGCCAGAGATCAACATCAGGTTATAATTCTTTTTTTTGTTTGTTTGTTTGTTTTTTGAGACAGAGTTTCTCTGTGTAGCTTTGCGCCTTTCCTGGAACTCACTTGGTAGTCCAGGCTGGCCTTGAACTCACAGAGATCCGATTGGCTCTGCCTCCCGAGTGCTGGGATTAAAGGCGTGCGCCACCACTGCCCGGCTCAGGTTATAATTCTTGAAACATCCACTTTCTTTTATGAAATGGCATCTCTCACTGGGACCTGAGTCTCTCTGAATAGACATTTACTTATCTGCACCTCTGGGGAAATAGGACTACATGTGTAACCACACCCAATTTCTCTATTGATCCAGGATATCAAATTTAGGTCTTTGTGCATGCACGTGTAGCAGCAATGTTAACAACTGAGAAATCTCCCCAGCCCTGTTTTTCTATATTTGCATTATATAGTAGCAAAAAACATTGTATGCTCAGATAATATCAATATCATAATATAATATCAGTATCATAATAGCTTGAGGTATTTTAAACCTCTTGATGTGTTTAATAATAAAGATCCTGTCAAAATTGAACAAATTCCCAGGGAAAAGTGCATTTTGCAGACACACCAACCAAAACAAAGAACTTGGCCTTCAGAGAAAATCCTGATATCATGCTGTTCCACAGTAAAGTGGATGAGGATTACTATCTTTCTGCTCAGATTTTTGGAAAACACCCTCAGCCACACTTAATAGCTCAAATGTATCCCATCCATTAAACCTGGTTACAAGAGGCATCTACTCTATGAAACAGTCCATAGGTCATTAAGGCAGAAAGAAATTATTGCATTCTCTTCCATAGTAGAGCAGACTTTTCCTTGTTGTGTGTTAAGTTGTCCATGGGACTGAATCAAGCTTATTGGAGGTTCCATGTGAGGAAGAAGTCTGGCTTGTCATGCTTGAATCCTCACTATGGAATACACAGGCAGCAACTGAGCATCTATTCATTTATTTAAACACACTTCTGGTAACTTTCACTTAGATTCAATATGGAACATATCTTTAATAAATGAGGGTACCCAGGCAAAGAGAATTGAATGCTAATGTATTTTGCTAACTAAAGCACACTGTATATGTTTGCCCTCAAATCACTTCATTTCGTTTGACTTGTGGGAAGTAGCTAAATTTGAGAGTAAATATGAACTATGCAATGGGAAGATTATGTCTATCAGTCATGAGAAACAAAGTAGTATTTTATAAGGACATATTTACCACAGGCTCCAAATCTCATACACACCATTCAATCAAAATAAGTAAAATATTTTAAATAAAATCTATCAAATATCATAAATCCTTTTCTATATAATGTACAAAAATCTAGTGATGATTAATAGTATTATTATAAGTTTGAAATTTCATTATTAAGAACTTCTTAATTTACTTATGGTTCAATATTTAAATGTAGTAAGATTAAAATTATTCAATGAGTCCTTATAACTTGTGGCAATTCATTATAACTTCCTCCAAATGCTATTGTAATGTTATTAATCATAATGAATTCCTTTGAAATCCAGTAGAGCAGCAATATATTATTACATATACACTTCCACTCTAAATTAGCTCCAGTGACTTAGCCAACTAAGAACTATTATTAAGTTACTGTATAACACCTGCAAAATCATAATCAGACCCAGTAATTGATTGAAAATGAAGTCCCTCTGACCAGTTTTACTGGAAATGAAAGTCAGATAAATGAAAAATATGAGACACCCTAAAATGAAGTGTGTCTGAATAATATAAGATTATTAAATTTCCTTTACAAACAGATCCAATAGACTTCAATAAGGAAAGAATAAAATGCAAAGACATTAGCCTTCACTTGACAAAGCTCAAGTGGATTCAGTTATGCAGGTTACACACATCTTCAGTCTAATTAAGTGGCAAATAGGATTTATGGGGACAATAAGACCATGCCCCCTGTGCAGATTTGTCATCAGCTCTCAATATAAAGCTCCTTTCTTTCAATATCAACAACATTGAGCCTAGAAGAAACACATAGAAAAGGACAAACCACATGCTTATGCTTTTTGGTGACATATTTTTTTCTATTTTGTGACATGAGATCTTGGCTTTTCCACATGTGTCTTGAAACTTTAACAGTTTTTGAGAATCTTATCTCTTCCTGTAAACAAAACTTCCTCCTTTAGCCTATTGTGTATAAAACAGATTGAGGATGAGAAAAAAATGGAAACAGTAAAAAATTGTCAAAGTCCAGAGTAGAGCATGCAATAAAAGTGGTTTAGGCGAGTGTGTAAGGAAAACAGGTTGTTATATTTCAGAAACATCTAATTTATTTTGTTGTGAACAGCCCGCTTTCATTTTGACTGCTTGGTTTCTGACATACTGTGTGTGCCAATTCTTTCATACCTAAGAATTAAAATTAAATACAAAACTTTTAAAGTCAGTAAAATGACACTGTGGTCAGCAGTCTAGTATTTTGCCACACTTTTGTTTGAACATCCACCCTCTATAATAATTTATAAATAGTAGAATTTTGTTGCAGTATTTTGAAAAATGTCTACCCATCTTTCTTGTGTCTGTTTATAAAATGAGCTTGTACACCATCATATGTATAAATTGATTCCTTCATCATACAAGAATGAGTTATCAAACTTAAGTCTCAACTATTCCATACAACATTGGCTATTGGAAAATTATAGCTCTATGCAGCAATTCCTCATTTCTCCACTTCTACATCATCTTTATTGTGTCTTCTCTATAGAGTATTTGACTGCAGTTCCATGCACATTCACTTACTCTCATTACTATTCTAGGCAAGTTACACTGTCTGTCTAATTTAGTTCTTAACTTTCTCATCTCTGTAATGGAGAATTAGAAGCAGTCGGCTATGGGGCCTCTTAAATGAGAGAAGGGACATAACATCTCACAGTATAGCCTTGGGATCTTTGAGTGCATTCAAATAAATATTAGCTTTCCTTCTGTTGCTGTGTATTACCGTCATCTTATCATTTCAGCATTCTTCCTGTTGATTTTCAGTTGACAAGGGCACTTAGCATTTTAATAGTTTCATTTTTTCCTTCTTCCTTAAAATTCTGTGAACAGAAATGGAATTTGAAGTCTCTCTCTGCATCCAGAACTGTTGACTCATTTACTCATCAATTATGTTTCATTTATAATTCATAATTGTCTTTCCTTTCAGATCTTCCTGGTTGTATTGAAATAATTTCAAGAAAAGGAAAATGGTGCTTTTTTGTCTTTTCCACCTGTGCCTAACAGGTGGACCTCATTTGGCAGACAGGATATTTTTTGAATAACGACACATAAATAAGTTCTCATCTACTGAATGCTGCTTCAAACGGCATTTTAAAAGTTCAATAAAACTTTATAGGGACAAATTATTTCTATTTTATGTTGTGTAATTTAGAAGTTATAGAGAAATTTCTTACTCTATGAGTTTGTAAAATTTGTAACATCTGTTACATGTCTAAAGGGTTGGTAAAGGCTTGAGCCTGGAGATATGTCTCAGCAGTTGGAGCCTGCATGGCCCCTTCAGAGCAGCAGAGTTTGGTTCCCAACATCCACACAGGGTGGCTCCTAACTACCTGTATGCTGACTCTAGGGGACTCGACATCCTCTTTAAGCTTCCAAGGGGCCTGCACTCAAGTGTACATACTCTCTCTAAACACAAGCTCATGAAATCATTATTTGAAAAAAACTCTAAAACAAATTGATCAGGCTTTAAGTGTTTTATATTTGGCTTTATTTCATCCTTTACTGAACTTAACAATGTAGTAATTATTTCATTATTAAACATTTTATAAGAGTTCAGAAACAATATTTTTTGTACCTTCATTCAGTGTAGATGAGAGTTTCTTGATGTGAATGGCTCTTCAGCCCTTATTGTTACTAGTCCACTCTTTTCTCCTTACTCTAAAGGCTTAGTTCTGATTTTATATTTACTCTGCCATCTAACTTGCAAACATAATGGGAGGAAATGTACATATTTCCATGAAAATAAGAATTATTTATTTATTTATTTATTTACTTATTTATTTATTGTTTTTTTTTCTTTTTTCTTTTTGGTTTTTCGAGACAGGGTTTCTCTGTGTAGCTTTGCACCTATCCCAGAACTCACTTGGTAGCCCAGGGTGGCCTCAAACTCACAGAGATCCGCCTGTCTCTGCCTCCCGAGTGCTGGGATTAAAGGCATGTGCCACCACTGCCTGGCTAATTTTTATATTTTAAATGGTTACTTTTATTTAAATTCACCATTATAGTGTCAAGATGGTGCAAATGGGGGCATCAGGATAGGAAGTTTGTTACTTTAAGGAGTCCTATCTGTACTTAATACATATCTCCCCAAGCCTCAGTTTCCCTAAAGGTCATGTGACAGCATCTGCACACCATCCATTACATACAAAAGCATTTACATCTAGGGAAAATTTCGCTTTTAAGGAAGGAAGTTGTACATGTTATATATGAGACTACACACTATCGGCCTGTATTTGGGAACCTTGACAAGATGTCATACTTGAATGACACTACAGTGGGATGTTAAGTAGACATTAAGCTGTTGAAATATTATTGCTATTTTCAGAAAAATCCTTATTTTGGAGGGAAGATAAGAATAGATATGTTGATTTTTAAGTTATAATTTCTTAATTATGGATGCAGTTATTGCTCTACTCTTGAATGAATTCAACTTTATAAACCAGTTTTGCTGTATTTTATAGCACTGATTATAAAATTCACCTTCTTCAAATCTCTTCTGAAAAAGCAGTGGGTAGGTATACACACACACACACACACACACACACACACACACACTCACACTGCTGTAGTGAGATTGCTTCGATGAAGGTGGTGCTTGTCAGTGCAATGGCATCAGACTCACAAGATGGGAAGAGAAAACCAACTCCTGCAGGTTGTCCTCTGACCTCCACACATACTCTGTGATGCACACACACACACACACACACACACACACACACACACACACACACACACAAATCACAAACAAAAATAAACGAGTAGTGCAAAAATTATATGTCTATTTTTTCTTCACTTGCTCAAAATTTGAGTGCTTGACATATTTTATTTTGTTTTTTTAATTGTTTTCCATTTACAAGTCAGTATCTTTAATCCTCTTCCCCAATTTTGAGTTTCATTATAGAATACATAAGATTAGTGCATTATAGATATACAGGTCTTTTTCAAGTGCCCAATGTAAGTTTTTACTGAAATTTCTGGTGCTTTTTATCGAGTAGAAAAAATTAATATTCTGAATTATACCATAAGTACCATTTTTTTCTGATACCAAGTGCATTGTACACATGCTACAGTTGATTACTCTTCATTTCCACCAGTATTGCCCCTACCTTCCAAGGCCATTTCCATCCTATTAAAATAAAACATGATGCCTTTTATGATGGTGGCATTTGCAAAACAATTGTTTCCACACTGACAAAGTTGTTACTCTGAGACCAATAAATGTACATTCGTATGACTCTTGTTCCTCGGGAAAACATAAAGAGTGTAATTTAGATATATTAATTACTTTACTTTTATGAACAATTTCCCTGGAGTGAGGTTATTGCAATATTCTATCTTCTTTTTAAAGGATTGAAGGAAAACTCTTAAGTAATTATGTTGGTTTATACCCTTATTAGATATTATTCTTACTTTGACATTTATTAGGTCCATGGTGTTGGTGAAACCTGTTACTGCCTTAATCTTGAATTGAAGTTTTCAAATACTTATTTCTAGGTTACAACTGCCCAGGGTAATTTTCTTTGTCTACAAAGTGCGTTGCCTCATATAATCCCTAGGGTCTTATGTAAACTTCTCTGACTATCTGTGTACAAGCCCATGACTGTCACCTCCTTTCTTATACCTGAGGGGAAGAATATTTGTAAATATTTCCCTATCATATAAAATTAACTATTTTAAGAATTCTGTGTATGAATACTGTATTAATCATCATTCCCTCTTACCTCTACCTTCAATTCTTCCTGCATCCCCAAACTCCTTCTCAAATTCATGACATCTTATTATATAATTTTCGATACTTTAATTGTTACTTATTATTCCATTAATCAATACAATCTACTATGTTCATTTATTGTGGCCCATAAGTGTTTAGGACTGACCTCCGGTACTGGCTAATCTATCAGGGGGTTCATCCTTGGAGAAGAGTGGTTCACCCTCCCTCAGAAACCATTAATTGCGTGTAGTGCTTTATGCATGGGGGGCGGCGCTTATGGAAACCTTCATCCACACTGGCATGTCTCTGGTGTTGTCCTTTTCAGGTTTTATTTAGAGAACTGTATTGTTGTGATTTCCTGGATGCAGATTTCCTGTCAAATATAAAAGACATAATCTCCAAATAGACTGTTTTGATTGTTTCTCAGCTCACTATAGAGATGATTCTCCTTGCTTTCATACAGTTCCATCATAGTCCTTATAAAATAAACTCTGTTGAGATCTGGAAGAGAACGTCTTAGTTTCCCAACTGAATATATTTAATTTTTTTTTGCAGTTTAACCATTTTATATTTATTTAGTTTTATTTTATGGTCATTAGTGTTAAGAAGTCCGATGCCCTGAAAGTGTACTTACAGACAATAGGGAGCTGCCATGTACATGCTGGGAATTGAACCCAGGTCTTCTGGAAGAGCAGCTTAACAATGCTCTTTTACCTGTTGAGCCATCTCACCAGCCCTGAATTTCTTATTGTTCACATTTTCAGAGAATAAGAATAATCCTGCCTTTAGGAAAACACTGAAGACATGTTACACCATCATTTTCCTCTTTCCTTTGGTTGCTTCTGGTCCTTGTTTATAGAGAACATATCACAATTGCATGGTTATAAGATATGTTTATTCTCATAATATATTTGCTCTGCTCACTCACTATCAGTATTGGTAGCAAAATTAATACTTCTTGAGCATTAGAAAAATCAGTTGGTTCACAGCTGGGAGCAAGGCCAGTGTGTCCCTTCAGAGAATGCTCAATATTGTTGAGTAAGTGATAATTGCTGATAATTTAATTTGATGCCCTACATGTTAAGAGGAAAGAACTGTTGAACCACAGAAGCCCCATTGTGTGACTTTCCTGGGGAGATGGTCAATAAAGAACCCAGCTCTAACTTAGTAAACTAGTGACTTCACTGAGGTAGCTTAAAGAGTGCTAATGATGCGTTACTTTCAACCGTAGTGACTCAAAGGTTGCTGCCTAGTCAAAATGCCCTCCTGGTGTGAGTGAAGACTCATGAAACTTCCATCCCTGGAGCTCTTTACACAGCTTGCATAATGCTCCAATGATGATTCTAATGTTGTTACTGCTCATATAAACTTGGACAGAGAACTCGTGAGTCCTGTGAGTTTCAGGGATTTCTCTAGACTTATAAGTTTTCTTTGCATCCTGATCCTTATTAAAATGCTTCAATTTGGAGTGAATGGCTATACAGAAGCCCCATGTAGAGACATTGAAAGGGGATTGGAGAAAGTTGTTTGAAGGACCTGCATGAGAACACACATGAGAGGGGAATCAAAAGTGACTCTAGGCAAGCTGTCAGCACAGAAACAGGAAAGACTGCTTGAGAAAGAGAGTTAGTATAGCTGAGTGTACTTAACAGGGTAAGGAAGGCATGAACCTGCGAGGCAAGCACAGCTAACCCAGAGGGTACACTCTTGACTTCACAGAGAAGCTGAGCTGATACTAAGACCAAAATCAGAGATACCAGCAAAATGATACAGAAACAGTCCAGGTACAGCATGGGGAATAACAGCCCTGAGTGTAGACAGACATGGGAGGAAACAGAAATATATGGAAGGCACATGTGACCTCTGTTGCAGAGAATCATTCATGAAGAAAGATGAGCAAGACCTTCAGGGTGATGCTCCTGTTTCTGACTTAAAAAAAAATGAGTGGATGGCAGTACCATTCAAATGAACAGCAAAGAGTAGGTTTCAGTTTTCATCTCCCTCATGCTGGAATTACAGTTCTGGTTTATGTAGAATTGGGAATGGAATCCAGTGCTTTGTGCATGGTGCATGCTCTGCAGACATTCTACAAATGAGCTGCATTCTCTGGTCCAATGCATAGTGTTCCCCCAATTGTTGTGAGAATTGTGTGCAAATTATACCACATCCTAAATATCATAAACATATAGATGAAGAAACTGAAAGAAAGCTCTGGCTTTTTGGCATTGGTTGCCTTCCCAATGTACCATAATATAAGCACATTAACAAACATCATCCCCTAAATCAGTTTGAACCTCTTGGTCAGAGAAATTTTGCAATAAAACATGCATGTTCCATTTTTGGTAAAATTTGGCTGAAATGCTCTGTTTAATAAGATTTTTATTGCAAAGAAATATTAGCCCAGAAATTTAAGCATCAGAAATATATAATTATTTATTTGATTTCTCCAGGGAGCCAAGCAATAATTATCTCTAAACCTTACTGCTTCATCATGGAACTCTTATTTGAATGCATTCTGAATGTGCTTAATTTATAGCTGTGTTTTGTCTGGGAATTGGTGAAATATATTTCAATTTATGGAAGATGCTTGCAAAGAGCATGCAGCCTGCTGCTCATGCCACCACTCCTCTTTGCTTTTGTCTTTTTCCTTTCCTTTGGTCTTATCATTGAAATTGTATTTCCCATATAGCTCATTTAAAATTTTTGTTTATTTTGTCTCATCTTCTGTTTTCACTCTTAACTCAATTTCCTTCAATAAACAAGCCAAATTCTAATCCCCAAACCTAAAACAACTGTCTGAGCTCTTTGTATTGAGAATTTGCCCCAGTTCTGGAAAGAACAAAAATGGAAAGCACTCAGTAGGTATTGGAATTCCGTATAAAGCTTGATTGAGCTGTGTGTTTGTTTTTCTAGATATTATTGTATGTGTTGATTATATAGACACCCTGCAATGTTTGTGCATAATTTAAATAAGTTCACTAAGTTATTTAACCCTATGAAAGTTTACAAGTATTTGGTTATTTAACCCTATATAAATATGAAATAAATATATGAAATAGAAAAAATGATTAATGACCTGTTTCAAGTAAATGTTAACATGAAATAAATTATTCAGTGGAACTCTAAAGGTTCAAATGAGCCATAATTTTACAGTATAATATTCTGTTCCTCTCATGAATTTTCTTTGAAGAAATGTGTGATATTTATAGTGTCTGTGAGATAAATAATGTGTACTTTAACAACCACAACCTTACATAGCATATGAGGTTAGTGTGCAAACTATACTCTTCCTCTTTCTCCAACACTGGTAATGCCCTTGCTTGCATCTCTGATACTAAATCACTGTATAGCAATGATAGAGACTAGGTTAAACCTGTAGACCCGCAATGAGTACATATAAGAAACAGATGCTGAACATGGGAAATTTTATTTAAAATTAGAATAGTTAGAGAGTGTTGGTGAACTTGAAGAGTGGTAAAGAGCACTTATTGATCCTGCAGAGAACTCTGGTGCAGTTTCCAGTACCACAAGTTGGATAACAACAATCTTTAAATTCAGTTCCAAGGGGAACTTAGCCATCTTCTTACCTCCGTACACACATGGAGCACAAACATACATCAGGCAAATACTCATACAGATCTAAACAACAAAAAAGTAAGCTTAGAATAGTTACAAACATTTAGTATTTGTTCTTCCTTAAATTTATTTATTCACTTATATGCTAAAGAATAGTGTCATCTTTCTTTATATTTGTGTCCCTGCTTGCATTCAATTAACAAATTATACAATGGTATTCAAAAACCTCTTCCTGTAAAAAGACTTGCTTAGTCTTTAAATGTTATGTTTTTTTGAATATTTCATCAAACATGAGGGGAAATAGGATGCTCAGAATGTAGTATCTCATTTTGTGAAGAGATGACTCATTTAAATGCAGCTCATTGTCACTCATAGACAAGGTTTTCAATTGTTAAATCATGTATCCCAAAGCAAACTTACAAGCAGTAACACATTGCCATGAAGGTGTCCTTCCTAAAGACACATGTGCTGTTCTTTCAGTAAAATTGCTCTGAAAGAATTGTTATGATTTGAGGCAGAAGATGATTTACATTCTTTGTCTTTGAAATTTAGATATATCAGAATAATCTGTCACAACTTCTAGAATGAGGTCAATATAATGTGCTTACCAGATGCCTAACGAGAAGAGAGGGCCAAAGGAAGCGTTTTATTTATATTGGCCTAAGAATCAAGACTAATTCTTGTAATGTCTCTAACACCTGCCAATCAGATGGACTTTACAACAGAGGACTGGAAGAATAATAGCAGTTGTTGAACAACTGATGTGTGCTGCTTGTCGAATAGAAAATTTGGTTTATAAATTGTTTAGTTAAATGGCACAGATAGGAAGGCAAAGCTCATCAATACATTTATTTTAAAATATTGGAGAGAGAAAAATACTCTGAGAAATATTAACAAAGTAAAATGAATCAATTATAAGCCTCCCAATTATAAGGAAAAGCACTGCTTCTTTGAGTTTCCTATTCTCACAAAGGATGACCAGATCCAAGAATCCACATAAATGGTATTAGGTTTGTATAGTCTTAAATATGTAGAGAAATGGGGCATGGAGATACAACACAGCAGTTAAAAACACTTGCTGTTTTTTTTTGCAGGGGAATTGAATTCAGTTTCCAGCACCCATATTGGGCTGCATGTCACCACATATGACTCCAGTTCAGAAGTTATGATACCCTCTTCTGGCCTCTATGAGCACTACACTCATGTCACACAAACACATAAATAAAACATAAATCATTATTATTGCATCAAATACAATCAACATATCATCTCATATAAAACTGAAACAAAAATTATTTAGTGCATAAGCAGAAATAAGCTTAAAAACAAGAGACTGGACTAGGCCCTCTATATAAGTGAGAAGTTGTGTAGCTTAGTCTGTTTAAGGGGCCCGCCCCTGGCAGTAGGATCAGAATCTATCCCTGATGCATGAGCTGGCTTTTTGGTGCCTATTACCTTTGGTGGGATGCCTTGCTGAGCCTTGATGCAGGGAAAGGGGCTTGGACCTGCCTCAACTAAATGTACTAGGCTCTGCTGCCTCCCTATGGGAGGCCTTACCTTTTTGGAGGAGGGTATGGTGGGTGGGTTGGTGGGAGGTAGTCTGGGGAGGGGGGAGCAGAAGGAGGGAAAAGAGGGGGATCTGTGGTTGGTATGTAAAATGAATAAAAATTTCTTAATAAAGACAAAAAGACATTTTAATTTATAAATTAAAATTTGAGTCTTTTCATGCTGGTTCTGGTATCATATCTTCTATGATGCTGTGACAGAGAAATGACAGAGAAAAAATGTCATAGTGGAGCACTATTACTAGTAGCATTTTTTAAAGGCCTATACCACTCTTTACTTCTTTTTTTTTTTTTTTGCTTGTTATGGAAAAGGACCAAAAGTCAAGGTACATCAGCTGAAAATCTTTGTGGATAACTTTGTCCTGTGTATGCAGTTATAGCTGGGAGTTACAGAGTTAAATTTCAGTGGCTTATCTAGGAAAATATGCTGTGAATGTAATTTTCCTATAAAGTCAGGCAATAAAATGACCAAGCCAAACCATCTGTTTTTATGTCTATTTGGTCTTTGCTCCCACATTGTGCTTTGAATGCCTTTCTGTGTCATTATTTTTGTCACTGAACATAATGATTTATATGTATATAGATAGATAGATATAGAGATAGATAGATAGATAGATAGATAGATAGATAGATAGATAGATAGATAGATAGATGATAGATAGATAGATATAGATAGATAGATAAATAAATAGATAGATAGATATAGACATAGATAGATAGATAGATAGATAGATAGATAGATAGATAGATAGATAGATAGATAGATAGATAGATAGATGTAACCAGTATATATCACCCTTTGAATTGGAAATTCATCATTCACCTGAACAAGAAAATGAAGTGTGAAAACAGTATTCTGTCACATACAGTATGGAATTTGACCTGAAAGAAATAGTTCCCATTACTTATAACTTGAGTACCTAACTACTCAAGGCTGATTTTGTCTTCCTTTTATCCTTTTCTTAAATACTGATGAGTGAGTATCTACACAATCAAGTTAATTATATTATTAATGATCACATATTTTTACTATTTTTAGTGAACTTATGTTTAATTCAGGATGTTTAATACTGAGCATATTTAAGTAAATTTAGAATTTAAGTCATCTCATTTTTTCTTTTGGTTGTTGCTTTTTTTTTTTTTTACATCAAAACACAGAATGATGGGGTGGAGATCCAGTTCAATGAGAACTTCAGTTCAAATACCCAGTACCAATATAAGAAATCCTGCATACCTACATGTGCATCTCCAGCTCTGCTACAGTATGTGTGTATGTGTGTATGTGTGTCAGGGGTAGGAAGGAACTAGGAGGATGGCTGGGGCTTCCTAGCTGTCAGCCTAGCTCATGTTCAGGAAGAGACCCTGTCTCCAGGGAATAAAGTAGGGGGCAACACAAACAACTTCTTCTGTGGCCTCCACATGTGTACACATATAAATGCATATCTTACTCATGTGCACATATATAAATACATTTATTCTTACACACACATACTGGAGAAATGACTATGTTTGTTGTACAGAATGTTATATGGATACTATATTAGCACTGATAGTTCTGATGCAGCCTTTGTTTCTCTGACTTGGATACAGTACACACCTGTAGTACATATCACTTCATGAAAAATTCATGGCATTTGCTTTCTGTAAGTCATACTACAGGGTATTATCTTTTATAATTTTTTCATGGGACAGAAGTGTGCTGAAACCAGCTGGCTTGTGCTCATTTATAAGACCTGATTCTGTTCATCTCTTCCCAGTTGGAAATATCTGGTGGCAGACTGACATTCTTAAATTGCCCACTCTGGATACACATACAGATCTCAAGTAGAGAATTTTGAGAAAATGGTTGCTATGTCTCCTAAAAAGGCACACCATAAAAGCAAATTCCTGTGATGACCTAAGGGAAATTCATCATACATGTTTTAGTGACCTGAAATTATGGCAAATTGGCATTTTCAAATGAGACAGTAAGATCTAAAAATTCTAATGTGAAGTCTCTGATCACAGAACAGATCTCTGGTCCCTAATTCAATGTCTTCCATTATATACTGTACTCTGGTAGCTACGTATATGTTTGAGGTGTGTGTGTGTGTGTGTGTGTGTGTGTGTGTGTGTGTGTGTGTGTGTGTGTGTGTGTACTGTATATACTACTTATTACTACACTTACCATAGCCATAATGGAATTTCTGAAGAAATCTTAGGGGCGTCAAGGACAGAGACCCAGGTTTGTTTAAATCCTCCTAAGACTTCACTGCAGAATCAAGTTTTCTCTTTCCATTTAACATGAAGGCACTCTGAGAAGTGGAGGAGCCTGCGAAGTGGATGCTGCTGAATCAATGAGAGCTTTATCAATGTCTCAGGCACTCCTGGAAGACATTATTTCTCAACATAGCAGCACCTGTGCAGGGCGATCTATGCCATATATATTTTAAGCCTTTACCATTCATACTAGAGTTAAGTAGAGAAAGGAAACACGTAAACTTTGAATTCAGAGAGGAACTTCCATGCCCTTTCTCTGAAACGTCATGAATGCATTTTTAAAGCCAGAATTTCTAGGTGCTGATCAGTGTCAGGTAAGGGTAATTCATTGATTCTGACACTAACACTGGGCTCAGAATTTTCTCCTGCTTTATTTATTTATATCATTAGTCTCTGATCCAGTCAACACCTTGTAACTGAAGGGATTTATCTGTCGGTTTTCAATCACCATAATAGATACCGCTAGTATGCCAATGGATCAAAACCCTGCACATAATTATTTTAAAATATGATGTCCTGGAAGGAATGCAATTATTAATACCTGAGGCTAATTTTAGCAATACATTTTCAAATAATAATGAGCACTTCTCTCTTTTTCAAGCCTCCATTCTATTTATCTTCCTTTAATTATTCCATGTAGTCAAATCTGTAAAATTCAATTCCCATGGCTATGCTAAAGCAAATGACCAGCCTCCACCACTATCAACCAATTTGTAGATAGTGTAAGGAAAAATAGAATGTCTATGTAGAAACACAGGAACCACATAGAATTTATAGTGACTGGAAGATTATAATCAGTATAATGGTATAGTTATCTCAGAAAATCCATTTCTTTGAGTACTAACTGGTGACCTTGATATAATTTTCAGAGTAAAATCTTGATGACAGTTCAAGGAGATTTAAAATATGCTAATTAGATGGATTTACTACTGTTGTGTTGACTTTCTGTTGCAATTAGCATTTTGACTTGGTATTTAAAACTAGAATACAAAAATCAGGTTTTCAAAAATTAAGGAATATGTGGATGTTAACAACCACTTCTCCAAATGGATTTCAACTGAATATCTGAATATATGAAATTCTGTCATTTAAAATGTATTTCTTTGGGGCTTTTTCCTAGATAGATAGATAGATAGATAGATAGATAGATAGATAGATAGATAGATAGATAGAAAGATAGAAAGATAGATAGATGTGTGTGTGTATGTGCGTGTGTGTGTGTGTGTGTGTGTGTGTGTGTGTGTGTATGAAATGAGCCCTTTTCTTCTTTTGTAGAAGATGTGATCTACGATGAAAAGAATGAAACCTTAAGGTGAAAGTAATTGGACTTAAAATATGTTTAATATATTATAAAATTTGCCCATACTGCTTTCTTACTCCTGATGCATGAGTTTGTTGAGAATGTTATCAGAGAACATCAGGTATTCATAACTTGCTTGTAAATTTTGATAAGTGCAAACCTTCCTCTTACAAAGGAAAACTGAATTTCAATTATGAAAAAAAAGAAAGATGTCAGACCAAATTCAGTAGAAACATGAATTCCCTTCCTTTTAAAGATACCATATATGCTCAATACTTCCACTCATATTCATATTCATGAACTCTTAGTCCAATTGCCTTACTTGAACAGAATATACAGAACAAATACCTTTCTGTGGGATGTTTGACCTGTGGGAAGGAAAGAAGCCTATGATGCTTACAGGTGGGAGACAGCAAGTTTCTGTCTCATCAATAGCTCTTGGGAAAATCTCAATGGAAGAGAATTTTCCCACTTTTCTAAGAAAGAAAAATTTTGTAATAAACTCAATTTTACAGTTTGAAGTTCAGCTATTTGAATGTGAATCCCTCCAGAGAAATATCTCAGTGATGGAAGAACCTTTCTATAATAATCAATCTTTACTATGAAAGAGAAATAGCATGAAGAGCATTTAGTATGAATTGTAGAGTGCAGGAATAACACAAGGCTCCTTGGTTACAGAGATCAACTCCTATGTTAGAGCTCCTAGAGTCACATAGATTGACAAAACTTTTATTTTTTAATGTTTAGGTCATTAATTTTCACCAGCTAGGTTCTTTGCATTGCTAATGGCCTATTGCCTCTGATCTCAGGATTATGAAATACCTTGGTATCTAATTTGTTAATTGCAATCTTCATGGTGAGAAATTATCAGGACTGTCTTCCATTATGGTTCTAAATTGATAAGTAAATCAGAATTAATATATATATATATATATATGAATATATGTATGTGTGTATGTGCATATCATATCCAGGCAGTAGGAATGTATTAGTCCTGAGAAACAGTGGGTATTTAATAAGGCATTGAATGATTAGAAAACAATAAGAGAATAGATGGAGAGAGAAGAGTAAAAGGAGGGAGAGAAGGAGAATAAAGAAGAGCAGAGGAGAAGGTGGAGGAACTGGCAAGTTACTAACACAGCAAGCATTTTTGCACTACATTCATGAATCCACAAAGATATTATGAGAAAAATATTATATCAGAACAGTCGGAATTCAAGCCAAGGAGTTACGTGTAGAAAAAGAAAACAGCTTTCTCTTCTCTATTATCCTTTGTCTTGTTACAGAAAGTGTTGATTTTTTTCTCTAGATATTGACATCTACAGATATTATGTTTAATGTTTGTTAATATACATATACATTCTCCTTTTTTTGGGAGGGTTTCGAGACAGCACTTCCTCTGTGTAGTTTTGGTACCTGTCCTGAATCTTGCTCTGTAGACCAGGCTGGCTTCGAACTCACAAAGATCCAACTGGCTCTGCCTCCCGAGTCCTGGGATTAAAGGTATGTGCCACCACCACCCGGCATACTCCTAACTTCAAATTTTTATTTATTTCATTATTTTTGTGAGTTATGTGTATACTGCATACATGTTTTTGCACTGTGTGTCTGCAGGTGCCATCTAGAGCCAGAAGAGGACCTTGGATTCCCTAGAAATGAGTTAAATGTGGTTGTGAGCTCTCATGGAGGTGTTGGGAATTAAATCCAGGTTCTTGGTATGAGTATCCAGTGTCTCCACAACTGAGATTTCACTCCAACCCCCTCTCAATTTTATATCCATAAATTCTTTTTTCTTTTTCTCTATGTTCCATTTCCCTACTCATTCCCTTTAGCTTCCCTCTCATTGCACTAATACTTTATCTTATATACTTTTGCTCTCATAGGAAGATACTGTTGAATGATGATATTTCAAAGTAAAATATAGTTCCTCAATAGTCAAACAGGGTCACAGCTGGAGTGACGGCTCAGTGGTTCAATATACTTGCTGCCCTTCTAGAAGACCCCAGTTTGGTTCCTGGCACGAAGCCAAAGGAGGCTCACAACCACCTGTAACTATAACATCAGAGGCTCTGATTCCCACACATCCACACAGACTCTTGTAAATATACACAAATAAAATAAGTTTTAAAACACACACATACACACACACACACAAGTGCACACAAGCATCAAACTTCCATATCGTACACACATATGCACATACATGTACACTTATGCATGCACACACAAGTCACATACACATGCATACACAGACAGACAGAAAGACACACACACACACACACACATCTAGGAGCTCATAGGTACTGATCACAAAAGTTGTGCAAATATCACTATGACTTAGGTGGAAGATGCCTTTCTTCTGAACACAAAGAAATGATCTAGATACATTTAAAAGAAACTAAGAAAATATATAATGATTATGATGTATTTTTGCACAGCCCCTCATCACATACAGAGTATTTTTAATGTTTTCTCCTTCATCAAAGCCCTTCTGAGCCATCCTTTAAAAAAAATCTCTCCTTATTTTACAGACTAGGAGACCAAGGACAGAAAGGATGCCTGACTGTCTATCGAGGAAACAGGTCCAGACTTCTCAATATGGCCTTTTGTTTTTCTCATCCCTTGCTCTTCCCAAAATCAGTACCGGGAAAGCACACCATATGTCACTCAACATGCCTTAAGATTGTCCCAACCAGTTTGAAGAAAATCTCCCAAGAAATCAATGACCAGGGAGAATAGCAGAAAGCAGATGGTGCCGAGAGCACACTTCTGGTGTGGCATCTGTGGTTACTTCTGTGCTTCTAGATCGGATTGCCCTTGCATCAAAAGCACTAATACGTGTAAAGGAAGAAAACAACAAAAGATGAACAAAATTTACAGCAAAGATGCATTCTTTCTGTTCAAATCTGCTGATGCAAGTGATCATGCTGTGCATGCAAATGCTTGTACACACATGGGCATCCACTGAGGATTCCCCAGTGCTCAGGGTATCCCATAAAGCTTGAGGCCAAAAAGAACCTATGACACTCACCTAAACATCACAACAATGAAGTAGTGTGGAAACCCCCTACCTACTTACAGATGGTGCTCAAGGCAAAATCCCATTAAGACAAGTTTTATGGGTTCGCTGTGGTTTGGCTCTTAGAAATTGCACCATTAGTACACAGAGCCTGAAGTCAAAACAAGACTGAGTGCTAGTCTTTCTACAAAAAGATAATAAAGGGAAACAAAAACAAAAACGGCTCAAATAGTTTGCCAACTTCAGCAGGATTCTAAGAATATTACCTAGAAGACAATTGAAAAGAATACCCCCAAATACACACACACACACACACACACAGAGAGAGAGAGAGAGAGAGAGAGAGAGAGAGAGAGAGAGAGAGAGAGAGAGAGAGAGAGAGAATCAGAGACCTAGGAATCAGTTTGAAGGAAAACAAGCAACACATTCAGTTGACAGTCCTGTTTTTGGTTTAGACAAATGAAAGGGTGACAGAACTACTCATTGAAATTAATAGGAAAAAGTCATGTTTAACAAGTTTATTTTATTTTGTGCATTTATGTGTACATATACATGTGCGTGCATGGTGTATCTGTTGCCCATGTGTGTTTACAGGTACACATGCTCATGCTTATGTGTGACTAGGTCAGAGGAGGATGTTGTATGTCCTCCCTTATCATTTTGAGCCTTATTTTCTTGAGGCGGTGTTTTTGTTAGGATTACCACTGCTGTGATGAAACACCATGACCAAAGTTACTTGTGGAGGAAGGTTTTATTTGGCTTATTATTTCTACATCATATTCCATCATTGAAGGCATTCAGGGTAGGAACTCAAACACAACAGAAATATGAAAGCAGGAGCTGATGTGGAGACTGTGGAGGAGTGTTACTTACAGGCTAGCTCCCCATGGGATTTCTCAGCCTGATTCCCGATAGAACCTAGGACTGCCACACAGGGACGGCACCACCTACAATTGACTGGATCCTCCAGCATCATTCACTAACTTAGAAAGTGCTCAATAGGTTTTTCTACAGCCTGCTCTTATGGGGTAATCTTCTCAATTGGGACTCCCTCCTCTCTAATGACTCTAGCTTTGTATGTCCTTGAAACTTTCCAGAAATCCTCTTAACAAATCAGTCAGACATGAAGACAAAAATATCATCATCAGGACTAAGAAAAATCAGTGGTCAGTTTAGCATGTTCAAGAACTTACTCCAATCACTAACACTGAAATTAAATAGTGTATTCATTAGTATCACATGAGGCATCTCCATTCAGTAGTTTAGTCTAGACTTTGGCCCTCTATTTTGTCATGAAATTTTCTCTGAGAGCATCCTACATTGCTTAAAAATGTGCATTAGTAACATCAAATCTAATGTGGTAACATAGAAACAATAATAGAAAATATACTTATTATCATTTTATATAAAGATTATTTTGGGGTATTTGGAGAATGACTCGGGGTAAAGGTGTTTGCCACATTGGCTAACTATTGGAGTTCTAACCACAGGACTGATATGATAAAAGGAGAGAACCAATTCTCCTAAGTAGTTCCCTGAAATTTGTACCCATGGAGTTGTTGTTGTGCACATAACACCCTGCCCAACACACACACACACACACACAAAATAAATAAATAAATAAAATAAATAAATAAATAAGCATAAGTAAAATACATACCCCAAATTCTGTTTTGTAGTATTCTCTTAATTTTTACCTCTGGATACATGAAGAAACACTGAAAGTAGCATAAATTATATCACAGCTTTGTCAGGTAATGCTGCCTTCTTGGATGGATCAATGGTACTTCAGTTAGCTTTTAAGTACCAGAGAGGCTAGAGTTCAGGGTCCTAATTCCCTTTTCCTGATGATCTGAAGGGAAGGTCTGCTTGCTTCCTCTCCTTCTTGAGGTAGAATACTATACCTCTCATGGAGCCCAGCTGCTTCCATCCCAGTCCTTGAAATTCTTTAAGGTGCATCTGCCTTTAAAATGCAAGACCTAGCACTGGAAATTCCACCCTTTGATCTCTTTCCGCTGATGGTTACATATCATCAAAAATCCTCAAAGCTTCTTTGTGACTAGCGGTCAGGCCCATAGGAACAATGCAGAATGTGATCTTAAGCCACAAAATTGAAAGCCTTCTCATCCCCAGCCCCAACTCTACACTTGCCTAAGCATATTCATAACACTTTGGAATGGTTTGCACTGTTACACAGTCAATTACACATGGTGCCACTTCTAATGCTTTAAATAAGAGAACTGACAGTCAAAATAGAGAATTCCAATTAGCACTGAATTTTTATTTTATCAATATTTTAAAGGGTTTTAGGCATCAGATGTGGAGTGTGATTCTAAAGTGTGACTTTCGTCACAAACTCCACTTTGCACAACCACATGTCTCCTGTCCTTCTTCTCATTTAAACAAACACTTATTGTGTGACTGACTATTTTACATCTCATTGAAAGCCATACACAATGCTGGAGTACTGTCTTCTATGACTTACAGGGACAGGAAATATTAAAAAGTAATTGGAGCATATATTTTTATAAAATTTGTCACCTTCTTTGACTTTTCTGGGAAACAATTGTCTAGCTAGGTATGGTGGCATAGTACTTTAGTTCCAGCTTTTGGAATTCTGAAGTAAGAAAATAATGAGTTTGAAGCCATCCTACGGAACACAGTAAGAACACATTTTAAAATGAATAAAAGAATAAGATAACTGTATTTGTCATGTATCTTGCCCCTGTGACCAAGAACTGGAAAAGACAATTAAGAAGAAAGGTTTTATTTTGGCTCATAATTTGAGGGTACAGCAGTCTGTCATATTGGGGATATCATGATAGTAGGAACTTGTGGTAGCTGGTCAGAGTGTACCCATGCTCAAAAAGGGGAGAGAGAGAGATGAAAGCTGGTGCCCAGCTTGCTTTCTCCTTTTTGTTCAGTCTAAAGGCTGATGCCACCCATATTTAATGTGGCTCTTCCACATCAAATAACTCAATCTGGATAATCAGCTGAAACCAGGAGGAACATTTATATCTAGGTGAGTTTTTCTCTTATATTCAGAAGTTATAGACGAGGAACAATATACAGAGGCAGGTGAATTTAGTCTGTTTTGTGTTTTCATACAGACTATGACTGTTTTTGTAAAGAGTATGACAGACTAGGTAATTTGCTATGAGTAGAAATGGGTTGGCTCTGGACCATAGAGAAGAGTCGGTTTCTTGAGGAGGCTGGGATCATCTTGCTCTGTCATCCCACAGCAAAAGATGAGAGTAAGAGAGAATGAGTGTGGTCCAGTTATATCCCTTGTAAGGAAACTACTTCTCCCACCTGGAGCCCACACCATGTAAGTGTCATTAGCTTGTTAACGGGGACAGAGCCTCTTGTCAAAAATCACCTATCATTATATCTCATCCCCCAGTACTGTAGCATTGAGGAAAGAGTGGCCAGTAGGTGCCTTGTGGTGAGCACATTGTTCCCTAGCATTCAGCTCAGAACTGAAACTTCATGGACTTCTCCCACGCAAAGTCACCGTTATTCATCCCCAAACCTCAGTTTTATCACAATCCAACACAATCTCAGACATCTGGATCCTAAGGTTTCAATCAATAATAGTGAGACTACAAGAGGTAATTCTGAATCTGAGTATAAACATGTGAAACTGACACTAGCTATTTACCTCCAAATGATAGAAGTGGCTTGAGTACAGGATAGACACAAAAGGGGAAGTTCTTCTTTACTCAGTGGAAGTACAAACAGGTTCATTACAGCACTTCTACTAATTAAAACTAAATTTTATTTTATTTGACTGCTATATTCCTCAATAGTGTAAAAGTCTGGTCCTTCATCAGGAGGGAATAAAAACAGTTGTATATAAAATTTATTGACTGTAAACTAGTTTGATTAGGCATATTATCAGTGGGCCATAATGTAACTTTCTATACAGAGTTCATCTTTGTAAGGGATTCTAAGACATTAGTTAATCCTTTAAAAAGCCAGTCTGACATATTCCACATTCCAGTAACCCCTCAAAGTACTAGGAAAAGATGATAGCCTCAGACAAGGAAGCAACCTGAGTTTTCATTCATGAAAATGCAGATATTCAAAGAAATCCATTTATAGTTCATGATTCCTAAAAGAAGAATCAGACAGAGCTCATGGTGATGGTAAAGACAAGCATAGGGAAATAAAAAACATTACACCAATTGTAGTTTATCATAAAACTCTAAAGTGTCTTGAAAAAGAGAGGTGTAACAGTAGTTGACATGTGTATAAAGTGTCTTGAAAAAGACAAGTGTAACGGTAGTTGACATGTTAACATAGCCCATTAGAAAATATTTTAAGCTTTTGCAGTATGTAAAGGTTATACATAGTCATGAACTTCTTTCTACACAAATTTATTGTGTGCAATTATTTGAGTACTATTCTCAAAAGCAGAATCATTTATGAACAGAATTAATTATGAACAGTTGTACAGCAAACCCCCAAAATCAGCGGGTGAACTATTTTGGCTCATGACGTTTGAAAATTTTGATTAAAAATGCATTTTAGAAAATATAGAGCTTCAAAAAGCCTCATACATTTACATGTAGAAAATAGCTAAGAAATGAAAACAAAATAAAGAGAATGGTATTTTGTATTGCAAAAGTTTGTATATATGGGCATGAAAAGATACATTGGATTTCAGTTTACTGTTACTGATTATTCTGTCATAATAGATACTGGAGTTCTTAGCACAACTGTTACTTCTTTGAGGTAAACAGGGAAGTAGCCATAATTTCTTTCATCTCTGACTTCCTCTACATTGTCTTTTAAAGAGCTTCACATTATTAGTAGAAACACATTCCAAATGACCTATTATTATAATTACAGTGAACCAGGGTGGTTTAAATAAGAATGGCCCCATAAGAGCATACATCTGAATACTTGGTTCCCAGTTGTGGAACTATTTGGTAAGGAGTAGGAGGTGTGGTCTTGTGGAGGAGGTATGTCACTATGGGCAAGCTTTGAATTTTCAAAGATCAAGATATAAGCTCTCAGCTACTGTTCAAGTACCATGTCTGACTGCCTACTGTCATGCTCTCCACAAGAAGGTCACAGACTCACCCTCTGTAACTGTAAACTCCAATAAACTCTTCTGTAATTTGTCATAGCCATCATGTCTCTTCACAGCAAAAGAAAAATAATTGAGACAGAAGTTAATAATTCTTCAGTTTTACATTTCCACCATTTGTCATGTAATAAGTGATGAAAGTAGAAACAATACCTCCACACCTCTAGCATGCTTATTGCTTAGAGGCAGTTTATGAGTATTATCCACTCAGAAGCAAATGATCAGACAGGACAGAGTCATGGGAAGTCAACTTAGAACTCGAGGTAAGACAGGAAGATTTCAGCTGGCTAGTAACTGTGAAGAGATGGAAGGACAGCATGAAATTGGATGCTCTTTTTGACTGTAAGATGTGGCTCAGTGAAGCTAGAGCCCATACACTGAATGGTAGCAAGGAGCAAAGAGTTGAGGTATGTATTTTCCATTGTGATGTTTTGACTCAAATGGGAGCAATTTTCTATATGTGCTTAGAGTCTTTCATGGATGAAATTACATGTAATTTCATTATATTCTCAAATTCCTCCAATACATCAATACTGTTAAATCTAATGTGCACTGTTAAAGCAATCATGATGGCAGAGTGCACTGTGTATCTTTCTTTCTACCACTTTCAATGCTTAAAGAAAGTTGACATGCACTGGACCTACTCTTACATCTTTTAAAATGAAACGAATTGAAACACACTTTGGAAACTGAGATAGATATGTGAATCAGCTGTCATCACCAGTTCCTTGATGTCTTGAGTTCCAATGAGCTAAAGCATAAATATATCATTCATCTATGCTATTACATGAAACTCTAAAAGACAAAAAGAGTCAAGTTGAGGAAAATATGTCATAAGAACAGTGAGATGCCATTTGGCTGAGTTCTAATTTAAAAATTACCAGGAGAAACTGTAGTGTATATAATTTGCTTTGCTCTTAAAGTACTTAAAGTATGTGTTTTGGTTAAGTGATATTCCAAAAATAGAAGTACTTCTACAATGGAGTCATTCAGAGAGATGTGAATCGGTTTGTCTTTTTTTTTACTTGAGCTGCTACCAAACTGCTGTCCAGATAGCCAGAGTCCTATTATGTTTAGGAGATTTCAAAGCATCTTCCACAGTAGATGTTTATCCACAATAATGAAAATAAATACAAAGGATGAGTTGAGGAGATCTGACTGAATAGGTAAAAGTGCTGGTCACTCAGGCTTAAAATCTGAGTTTAAATTTCCTTTCAAAAGCTGAATACTGCCCCACAAGTATCTGTAATCCCAGTTCTCTGCCAAGAAGATGGGAGAGAGAGACAGGAGAAGCCCCAGAAGCTCACTGGGAGACAGCTTGGTTTAAACAGCAGTGAACATCAAGAGAACAACAAGATGATGTGGAATACCCACATCCAAGGTTGTCTTCTGACCTTCACGGGAGCTCTGGGGACAGCCATGCCATGTGGTCGTACTCACATACAGGCATGCATAAGTGAGTACACATGTACACACACACACACACACACACACACACACACACACACACACACACACACACACACAGGATGCAGATTTTTTTTTAATGAAGAAAGAGAGATGGTTAGGAACCTAATGAAATAATAATAATAAAAGCTTAGTATCAAAAGAGATCTGCAGAATACACTTCCCATCTGGGCAAAAGTAATATTCAGGATGGCTGTATCATCTGCTTTGCTATTTCGAGAATGTGCAGTGTGGAGTGTCATCATGCAAGACCTGACCATACACTGCATTCAAGCTGCCTACCTCCCGAATGAATGACATAATAGCTGATTATGCCAATAAAACCACAGTGCTCCAGTTAGCCTTTGTAAAATGTAGTAGTAAAGAAACCACACCAAGTAAGTAGCAATACTGAGAATTCTATGTAGAATGTTAATGCAGTGTGATTTGACTAAAGTGTGTTACAAATAATAATATTACAATTGTGCAAGAAAAACTTCTCTGAAATCTATGATATTTGTATGGACAAAGAAGAAAAACTTTGTAAGAAAAAAAGCAGTGTATAGGAAAATAATAAACTCAATGACTTAAAAAATAAACAAGAATGAACAAGGAAAGAAGCCTGTTTTCATTGATTATTGTGGAAAATACGAATTGTACTATATTTTCTCAGTTTATGTAAGTGCTTCTCAAAGTGGTTTATAAATAAGTAATAACTAAATTCCAATTCCAAAAAAGACATTAAAAATGGATGTTAAGGAAAGATGAGAAAAGGAGAATGAGGCATGCCCAGTAGAAAAATAAACATGATAAAATGTCCTTGGTAATTTTGCATAAAATTAGGTGTAACACCAGTCTGATGTAAAATAAAAATGCATATTGGCCAATGGTGTCATGGTGTCTACTAGAGCTTGGATGATGGCAAAGTAAAACATAGGTCAGTCAATGGGAACTCCCACTGTTTTTACCAGTCAGCCAGTGAGGTCTCATCCAGGGTGGCCAGGTGATTTCCACTGCCCCAGACATCCACTTCAGCATTTCTTGCTTTAGTATTTAACATATAACTTTTGTGGTAAGCAAACATGATTTAGTTTTGAAAACATCTCTGCTTCACTAGTAGCTTTCAAGCTACATAGAAAGACATTTGAAGGTTTGCTCTTGTAAAGTGCAGCTAAAGAAATTTAGACCCAGAAAGCCTCTGGATTCGAGGCTCTTCATAAATACTTTGGATTTAAGGTTTACATAAGAGAAAGCAAAATTAGATGTATACTTTTTCATATCCATTAGTATGAAAGACTATAACTATAGTGAAATTCAGTTTGTTAAATCAATAAATTCATTTTGCATGAATATACTGGAAATCACTTCATATTTTGCTACACTTCAAAAGCTTATACTTGAGGAGCTGGAAAGATGGATCAGTGGTTAAGCATGCATTCTGCTAATGCTGTCTGGATACAGAGTTCTGTTCTCAGCATCCATGTCAGGTGTCTACCAAGCTCCTGTAATGGAAGCTCCAGGGGATCCAATATCATCTTTTGACCTCAGATGAATTAACTATTTTCATTAAATTAAACATTGGGAAAAATTCCTTCTTGGTGACTTTTTGTCACCTATAGGCATGAAAAGAAAGGGATAGGCTGTTGATTTTTTTAAAAAGTGGTAAATTCTCATTGCAAAATTATCTAAGTGGAATTTTAATTAAAATGTAATAAAATTTATTATACAAAACATTGAACTAGCTTAGTGGAACTGAGGAAAAACGTTTGAAAAATGCATAGTTGGCTTAGCTATTAAGGAAATAACTGGAAATCATGAGGACCTGATTTTGGATCTCCAGTACCTGTGCTCCCAGCATAGAAAGCACCTGTAATCTCATGGATAAAGAGGCAGAGACATGAGGATCCTGGAGCCATCTGACCAGCTAGTTGCAACTGAATCTATTTGCTCTATACTGGAAATAGGCTGTGGTCAAGGAAAAAAATGCCAAAAGGCTTCTTGTTAATAAAGCCATGAGGATGGTTGTAACAAGAGGGGTGTGATGAATACTTGGGATGTAGAGGCAGAATAATCAGAAGTTCAAGGCCAGTCTTGGTTAAAATCTGTTAAGATCAGTCTACATGAGACTTTCTCAGTACAAACAAAACCAACCTCTAATGATCGCAACAATAAGAAGATCATTAATAGGAATGGTGTAGATGATTTCTGGGTGCTATGTAAGACTCTTCTAGGGGAGACTTGGCGCAAATGTCTATTGACCCCAGATGGGAAAACCGGCCAGACTGAAGTAAAGATTACAACTTGGATTATGCATGTGAGTAACAGGTCACCTATGGGGAAAAGGCAACCCCAAGGCAATTTTGGCTTTATGGAAAAGCATACCCCAGCCTGAATCAGGAATCATGGAGCTATACTTGGGGCTCCTTGTATAATATCTAGGCTAGGAAATGTCCTAAAACAGCTTGGCTGGTCAGTCTCTGTGTCCTCAGTTGTTTAAGGCTTCCATAACCTTGAGGAGGGAACTTGTATTTCTGGTGAATTTCAGCTTTCTCAGAGCAGTGAAAGGTATTTTCTCCTGAGTCTCCTGGCCTCTAACCCCCCTCCATCTTAGAGAGAATATTTCAGTTCATAGTAAACTGATACACCATAGTCCCACTTCTGTATTTTTACATTATTCTTCATACTTTATTTTGAGCTGTCCCATTTACTCCAAGGACACCTCTTTCTATTTGTGCATGGGGCATATCTGCAACGTCATGCTTGTATGCCATGGATGGTAAGTGAAATATACTCCTAGATAAAAGTAAATACTGATGGGCAAGTTGAAATAACAGTAAAATTTGAAATTATATCAAGGGATATGATGCAGGTTGGTTCACAGCTGGACATAGAAGATGTGATGTAAATCTGGGCCTATAAAGCCAGTACTGGTGTCTGAATGCTCCTGGAAAAACTCTCATACCTGACATTACCTTTTAAAACCTCATGTTTCCACTTGAGCTTTATTGCTATATTGTGGTTGTAATCTTTATTCTAGCAGCTAGTGGAGTGCCAAGTATACGTATTAGGACAGCAGGCTTTTCCATACAGGTGTGTTTTACAGTGATGACCTCTTGAGGTTTTGATGCATGGTTAACAAAGCATCGTTTCTTTTTCTTTTTTTTCCTGAACTGTGATAGGTGAGGCAAGTGTTTAGAGTGGAACTCCAGCCAGCAGCTTGGATAGTCACATGCTATTTTACCACTCTTCCTGGATGAAATGGGAAAGCAAAACCATATTTTGACCAAGCTGATTCAAGAGTGTGGTAAAGAGGTTCAGAAAGAATTGTATTTAACTTCCACAATCTCCAGTTTTATGCAAAAGCAGGGGGAGTGGTGGACCTCAATAAAAATACTAGCATGGGGTAGATGAAAACAGAGGAAGAGGGACTGAGACTGCTGTGAATAACTGATAGGTAACCCGCCTGCATGGAACACAAGAATGTCAGTTGCAAGGACAGGAGAGTGGCAAGGACTGTCATGGCCTCTGTTAAAAATGACATGAACTATAAAAGGGAGTGTCAGGGTTGGCTTTCAATTGCTCTGATAAAGCTCTCTGACGAAAACCACTTTGGGTACAAAGGCTTCATTTTTTTTAACCATTAATTAATTTTTTTCATTTACTTTATATCCCAAGTACAGTTTCCTCTCCCTCCTCCTCTCCTAGCATTTCCTGCCTCTGCTTCCCTTCTGCCCCCCACCTGGTGCATCCACTCCCCTGTTTCTGCTCAGAAAGGGGCAGGCCTCCCATGGGTGTTAACAAAACATGGCATATCAAGTTGAGGTGGGACCAAACACTTCCCCTTATATTAAGGGTGGACTAGGCACTCCAGTAGGGGGAATAGGTTCCCAAAAGCCTAGGACAGACCCTGATCCCATGGCTAGAAGTCCTACAAGTAGACAAAGCTACATAACTGTCACACATATTTAGATCTGTCCTATGCAGTTTCCCTAGTTATCAATCTAGAGTGTGTGAGCTCCTATGAGCCCAGGTTAGTTGTTTCTGTAGGTTCCCTTGTCATGACCTTGACACCTCCCCCCAGGCTCATACACTCCTTCCTCCCTCCCTTCAACAGGATTCCTGGAGCTCAGTCCAGTGCTTGACTGTGGAACTCTGCACAGTGTCAGTCAGTTACTGGATAAAGGCTCTCTGGTGACAATTAGGGTAGTCACCAATCTGATTATAGAAGGCAGTTCAGGCACTCTTTCCAGTATTGCTGGGAGTCTTATCCGGGGTCATCCTTGTGGATTTCTGGGAGTTTCCCTGGCACCAGGTTTTTCCCTAACCCCAAAATCCAACCCCCCTCCCATCAAGACATTTCTTTCATTGCTCTCCCCCTCTGTCCTACCCCTAACCCGCCCAACCCTATCCCTCATGGTCCCATGCCCCAGAGAACCTAGTTAAGAAGGAAGGGCTGGTTTTCTTTTACTTTACAGCTAATGTCCACTAATGAATGAGTGCATGCCATGTTTATCTTTCTGCGTCTGGATTCCCTCACTCAGGATGATTTTTTTTCTAGTTCCATCCATTTGCCTGTGAATTTCATGCTGTCACTGTTTTTGATAACTAATACTCCATTGTGTAAATGTACCATATTTTCTTTATCTACTCTTTGGTTCTGGGGCATCTAGGTTGTTTTCAGGTTCTAATTATTACAAATAATGATACTATGAACATAGTTAAGTAAGTGTCCTTGTGGTATGATTGAGCATCCTTTGGGTATATGCCCATGATTGGTATAGCTGGGTCTTGAGGTACAAGTTTGCACTCCCAACAGCAGCAGAGAAGTGTTCCCCTTACTCCACATCCTCTCCAAGATAGCCTGTCATTAGTGTTTTTTATCTTAGCCATTCTGACAGATGTAAGATGGTATCTCAGAGTCCTATTGCTTTGCATTTCCTTGGTGGCTGAGGATGTTGAACAATTCTTTAAGTCTCTTGGCCATTTGAGATTCTTCTGTTGAGAATTCTCTGTTTAGAGCAGTACCCCATTTTAAATTGGGTTATTTGCTATTTTGATGTCTAGTTTCTTGAGTTCTTTAGATATTTTGGACATCAGCCCTCTGTCAGATATGGGGTTGGTGAAGGTCTTCTCCCATTCTGTTGGTTGCCCTCTTGTCTTGTCGACAGTGTCCTTTGCCTTACAGAAATTTTCAGTTTTATGAGGTCTCATTTATTAACTGTTGATCTCAGTGTCTATGCTACTGGTGTTCTATTCAGGAAGTTGTCTCCTGTACCAATGCATTCAAGGCTACTTTCAACTTTCTCTTCTATCAGGTTCAGTGTAACTGGGTTTATATTAAGGTTTTTTTTTTTTTATCTACTTGGACTTGAGTTTTGTGCAGGGCAGTAGATATGGATGTATTAACATTCTTCTACATGCCAACATCCAGTTATGTTGAAGTTATGTCATTTGATGAAGACGCTTTATTTTTTGCATTGTGTATTTTTCAAGCTCTACTATAGAGCTATAGTATAATATAATAATATATTACTATAGAGCTATAGTAATAAAAATAGCATGGTATTGCCATAACAACAGACAAGTGGATCAATGGAATCAAATCAAAGACCTGACATACATCCACAAATCTAGAAACACCTTATTTTTGACAATGAAAGGCTTCATTTTGATTACACTTCCAGGTCACAATCCTCCAGTGAAGGAAGTCAAGGTGGGAACTAAAACAGAAACCATGGAGGAAAGAAAGCTGCTTACTGACTCAAGGCTTGACTACTTTTAAAAACCTATGCTTAATTAGAGTTCTTATGAAAACCTAGTTCCACTTGCACAAAAAATACACCAATCACAGTGGGCTGGGCCCTCCCACATCAATCATAAATCAAGTTGCTTTCTCACAGACATAGCCACAAATCATTCTATCAGGGCAGTTTCTCAACTGAGGTTCACTTTCCCAGAAAGGTGGCTCTAGATTATGTCAAGTTGGCAAAAACTAACCAATAAAGAAAGTAAACTTGAGGTTCAATTTTATCATCATGATTGTTTTTACTCCATGGATTTATAATGGTGAATGCACAGCCATGTAGATATAATAAATAACTGAAGCCAAGCATGATAGCACGTGGCTAAAAGCTTCCAACCTCAGCACTCGGGAATCTTAATCATGGTGTTCTTGACTTATAGGCCAGCCACATAGAGGAGAGAGAGGCAGAGGGAAAAGGAGAGGTGAAGAGGAGGTGAGGGGTTGGTAGAGACTCTTCCATAGTTTCCTCTGTAGATTAATAGCTCAAAGGAAGATTCAGCAGTTTTGAAGACTATGAAACAAAGTCTGCTAGGAGCTGCTTATGAAATGGAGGTGATAGATTTTTTTAAAGTAGGTTAATATATATTATACATTATGAAAAGCAATGTGGGTGTTTCCTAATAATATTTTATTTAAGTATATTCTACACTTTTACCACATGCATTCTGCATTAGCCTTCCTAAGCCCTATCTGCCATTACTGCTAACTCTATTCTTCTTCCAAAATAGTCTTCATTAGACTTTGACAGTATGTATAAGTATGTGTGTAAGAATGTGTGTGAGAGAGAGAGGGGGAGAGAGAGAGAGAGAGAGAGAGAGAGGAAGAAAGAGAGAGATGTAATATTTTTGACAAAGAAATAATATTCATCACTGAGTCTGCCTAATCTTGCTAAATATGATCTCACAAATGATGACTCTTTTCTTCTCTATGGCTGAATATAATTCTTCTGTGAATATGTAGTAGATTTTGTCTTCCATCTGTTGATGGACACTCAGATGATTCCATAACTCAACTATTGTGACTCGTGCTACAATACAGATGGATGAGAAGTCTCTGTGTGATGCTGTTAACTTGCTTGGGTATGTTCCCAGGAGCGGTATAGCTGGTTTATCTGGAGCTTCTATTTTTATTTTCTTGAGAAAACTCCAAGGTGATTTCCATGCTGGCTGAACCAGTTTCTATTCCTACCAATAGTACAAAAAGAACTTCGCTTTTCACATATTTTCACAAACATGTGTTGCCATTAGTTTCCTGTGTGACAACAGTTCTCACTGGGTTAAAATACAAACCCAGTTAAATTTTAATTTGCATTGCCTGAAGGCTAAGGATGTTGAATTATTTTCCCATCTTCTTATTGGCCATCATCTTCATCTTTTCGGAAGAATCTGTTCATTTTATTTACTCATTTTTGATTGAAGGGTTTGTTTTATTTTATTATTTACTATTATTTACTTATTCATATATGTGTTTAACTTTGAATCTCTTATGCTGTTTACATGTTATTAAAGGAATATTCTTAAGAATGACACTACTTGAAAGTAAGGTAAATACAATATTTAAAATGTAAAAAATCTTAGAGAAGTGGATGGACAGCTCTGCACTTAAGAATACTTACTACTCTTGCATAGGACCCAAGTTCAACTCCCAGAATCTAATGGATGCTAAAGGATCTAATGGATGACCCTTTGTAATCCCATCCCTATAATATCTAATATTCTCTTCTTATCTTCTGTATGCACATATCTGCACCTATACATAAACAAATGAGAACATGATTTTTTAAATGCTCTATAGGTAGTTTTGAGAAACTTTATATACCATCATTTAGAAAAATTACAATCCATGTGCCAACTCAATCCATCTTCCTCTTTTGTAAACCATTTAATATATAATATATATAATATATATATATATATAATATAAAGATGCATAATATAACATGCATCTTTAATCATTTATACATTGTCAAGGGCTAGAATGGTAAAGGGAGACTGTTGAAACAAAGACTATGTTGCTCTCTTTGTCTAAAATACTCTCTTTATCTTTACGAATAAACTGGTCAAAATCTGATCTTCAACAAAATGAATATATTAAAGACAGACAAATATATTTATACTACATATAAATAAAGCCTATGTGTATATATATTCTAGTGTACTATGAATATTTTACTATGATATCAGAGGAACACAAAAGAACAAGAAAGTCACTCAAACATGAGGTTTTATTTTAAATGTAATGAATCTAGACACCTCTTTGTAAGAATTAAACAAAAAAATGTAATTAAAAATATAACTTTTACTGCAAAACAAAAGAAAACCCAGTTGAACTTGGAAATAAATCTAATTTTTATTTTTAATAAACATATATAGTAAAATGTATGTTAAAATTAAAATTCAATAAAGTTCAATTTACGAATATTTAGTATAACATTTTAATAAAATATAATTTATAGAACTTGAAGAAAAAACGTAAATTACATTAGAACATGGAAATCTCTCCTTTTCATTCTCACACAGCACTCAGTGTTTTAGGTTGACTTTTAAGTGATATAATAACATCAATAACTACTTCATGATCATGATATAATAAACACCAATTTATGTTACTGTAGAAACAGAAAATATGCAGTTTTGAATGGACCATTGAAGGTTTTAAACCATGAATGTTTCAAACCATGAAAGCAACATTGAAAGATGCTCCAAATGCAAAGAAAGAGTGCAAGGAACAAAGCATTAATTCTTGGGGTTTTTTTTTGTTTGTTTGTTTTTTCAGTTTTTTTTTTTTCGAGACAGGGTTTCTCTGTGTAGCTTTGTGCCTTTCCTGGGTCTCGCTCTGTAGACCAGGCTGGCCTCGAACTCACAAAGATCCACTGGCCTCTGCCTCCTGAGTGCTGGGTTTAAAGGCATGTGTCACCACTGCCCAGAATTCTTGATTCATAACAAAACTCAGAAAAAAAATAATAAAACATTAAAGACACAATTAAAAAGCAAATGTAAGTATAATAAATGGAAAATGGAAACACTGTAATGCTGTTTGTAAATCTAGTCCAGTTAAAAAAAATGATGCATATATGGCATGTTATGATGATATTAATTAAAAACCCAGGAAACATCAACTAAATATTAACTCTGGGAAAGAAAGGTCTAAGGTTGTTCAAGAATAATGGAAATAAAGGATTTATAAAAGAATACTTTAAGCCTTTACTATAAAACATTGTTTCTATATATTTTTCTTTAAACATTTGTTTCATAATTCATATTTTTTGTTTGTATTAAAGAACAGATTTTTAAGCATTTAAATTTAGTGGCTCTGGTAGTTTTCCATCTCTATAACAGAAGATCAGTGATAAATAGTTTACACAGAAATTAGATTTAACTTGGTTTATGGTTTCAGGGCTTTGGATGTCTTGCTCTTTTGTTGGATGTGCGATGAGATTTATACTACTGTGGGAGTTATTTGGTGAAGGCGACTTGGTCACTTCATAGAAGGTAGACAGTGAAGAAGAAGAGGGAGGGGCAAGGCCCAACAGCCCATTTAAGGTCAAATCCAGCAGTAGACACTACCTCCTGGGGTTTCCATGACCATTCCAGAGCACTACAGGGCAGTGACAAATCCTTGAATGTCTCTCCATTGGAGACAGTTCAGATTCAAACATTAATTTAGAGCATAATCAAAAAAAAAAAAAAGAGAGAAACAGTTTTCTGATATTATTATTCCTTGGCATATTGTCTAGTTTGTGTAATCGGTAGAGAATAATTATGTGTGGGGGTAGTGATTACTTACTATAGTCAAGGCTCTGGGTTCAATTCTACCACTTTTTTGGGGGGGAGGGGGTTGTTGTTGTTGTTTTTCGAGACAGGGTTTCTCTGTGTAGCTTTGGAGCCTGTCCTGGAACTCACGCTCTAGCCCAGGCTGACCTCTGACTCACAGAGATCTGCCTCTGCCTCCTGAGTCTGTCACCACCTTTCAAAGTAACTGAAATAATGATGATGATAATAATAGAGACAGTATGGATACTGGAAATTGTCTTCCTGAAAAGTTAGTATTTCATTTAAAGAGGTCTAACTAGCAAAAATACATTCTATAGTATTGAGTTAAATAAGTTTATGTCAATCATCCTGTATGAGCAATCATTTTCAAGTGAGGATGATGAGAAAAACAGTTCATTAACATTACAAGAATATATAAATAACATTTTCAGTCATTTGTTTTAGCTAAAACAAAACATATTAAACAAGAGGCAATTATATTGATAAACTATCATGTGTCTAAAATACCCAGACATATATCACATCAATACAGATAACATTTCCAAGGAAAAACATGTATTATGTTCATAAATGATGCAGAATAAATAGATACAAATATATTGCTAAAATGCATGTAAGCCCTAAGTTATAAAGGTTATCCATAGGGTCATGTCTTAATTTTGTTTATGCTTCTATGGGAAAATATTCTGATAAAAATAACTTTGGGGAGAGAGGGTATGTTCTGCTTACAATTCCAGGTTATAGTCCATCTTCACAGGGAAATCAAGGCAGGAACCTGAAGAAACTAGTCACATCCTATCACAGTCAAGAGCAGAGAGAATAAATGTGTATGTATGTAGAGCTCAGCATTGTTCCTCTAATCTTACACATTCCAAGGCCTAAACTCAGGAATTGTGTAGTCCACTTTCAAGCTGGGTTTTCCCACATTGATCAAAGCAATCAAGACAATACCTACAGATATGCCCAGAAGCCAACCTGATATAGAAAATTTCTCATTGAGACTCTTTTGTACGGTGAGTCTAGGTTGAATCATGTTGCCTATTAAACTAAAGATTGCAACTGATAAACAATGTGTGATAAGATAATATAGCAGACTATGTCAATCAAAGGTGATTGTAGTTAATTATAAATTAGCAAGATCTTTCTGGATTATGTTGCCTCTAATCACTTAGCAAATATGGAGCTCTATACTACCTGTAAACTGTGACTTTACAACCTGGGATTTTTCCTAAGAAAAAAATTCAGAGTAGATCAACTTTTATTCCCACAAGAAATCAATCATATCATTACTTATAATAGCTAAATAATGGGAAGAAACCTAATGGATAAGACTGCTCTAGTACATATCTTTAAGAGGAAATATATCACTTTCCCTGAATGTATAGGTATTCACATGAAAGGAGACCTTTAGAGGTGAATGAAAATTGAAAATAGAATGTTATATATAATTGAGATTTTAAAAATTATCAGAACAAATGTTAAATGTTCACGTTACATGCTGTGGATATTGCTCTGTATAAATAAAAACTGATTGGCCAGTAGCCAGACATGAAGTATAGGCAGGACTAACAGAGAGGAGAATTGAGGGAACAAGAAGACAAAGGGAGAGACCTGCCTGCCACTGCCATGACAAACAAGATGTAAGGTACCCATAAGCCACAAGCCACATGGCAACTTACAGATTAATAGAAATGGGTTAATTTAAGATATAAGAACAGTTAACAAGAAGCCTGCTATGGCCATACAGTTTGTAAACAATGTAAGTTTCTGTGTGTTTATTTTGCAAGTGGGCTGTCTGACTGCCAGGGCTTGGTGGGACCCGGAGGGAAAACTCCAGCTACAGTCACAAATCTAGTTCACTGCAGTAGAGTTGAGGCAATTTCAAGACACACACACACACACACACACACACACACACACACACACACACACACATCCTTTCTATTCATCCATTCATAATCACATCTTCACTTTCTTTTCTAGTCTTTACTGAATGTGTGTACTATATCTCATCAGAGAGAAATGGTTTCATCTTTCTTGAATTTTCTCTCTTCCTCATTATCTCACTCTCTCTAGCCTTTCTTTATGTGTCTTGCCTTCAATTTCTTCCCTCTGAATGGGGGTATCAGTATCCCAAAATTGATTCATTCAAGGGGACAGTGATTCCACCACCACTGCCCTTGTGGGAACCATGGGAAAGCTGCATCTCTTAAGTACAAATCTTTGAAACTTGATAAAATTGCAAAAATGGAGAGATTTTCTTGGGATTGTTGCCATCTCCTTCAGAAACATCAAGTTCTATGATAGCATTTTTTTTCTGCTGCCCAGGGAATGATATTCTTACATTCAAGAAAAATTTAATGAATTTAAATAATTATGGGATTTATCAATAGTGCTGATTGAATTAGCCAATATTATAGTGGGATACTCTCATTTTGTTATTCTAGCTTCATAGCACATCTATCTATAGAAATCCCCAGTGACAGCGTCTTTTGTAAATTCAGTATCTGATTGAATCTTATTCTCTGACTTCAAGAAAAAACAACATCTTCTAGCTCCTTCGCTGTTAAGGAAAGCACATTGTCCCTTTCATTTTTTCCCTATTTAAATGTGTAAATATTATAGATAAAATTAAAAAAAAAACTTTTTATTCAACAATTTTTCTACTTTAAAATAGCCTCACTGCATCATTGTTCAACAATAAGCATCCTTTGATTAACGATATCTTACAAAGATGAACTTCATGAGTCAATATCATCAAAAATATTGGCATCCTTTCTATTGCCAATTAGAATTTCTGTGGAATGCACAAGAATGGCAAAAAAAAGATAAAAAGTACCCAATGAAAGAATTCAGGTTCATGTCTATGTAGGAGAAAAAAATTGAAGCACTTTGGACAGAGAATATAACAGGTTAGTTAATATTTTGTAATTAGTTGTCAGGATGAACAGTTAGCAATTAACATATTACAAACTCTTATTTTCAGATAAGGGAGTAATTCTGTGATTTAAGGGACTCAGTTGCTCTTTTGTGTTTATTTAACTCAAAGGCCTCTTCAGACACACAGTTATTCACAGGGTAATTAACAATTCTAACAGTAGCTCTATCTGGGGAGGAGAACACATATTCTGTATGTGTTTGTGTTTGTTTGCATTTGTGTGTGTGTGTGTGTGTGTTCATTGCATGTGTGTGTGCACACATTCATTAACACTTATAATGTGGAGATAAGAGATTAAAATTAGATATCTTTCTCAATCACCTTCCACCTTATTTTTTGAGAATGTTTTCTCACTGAGTCTGACTCTCATTGTCTAGATAGACTTGGTAAACCACATTTGGCAGAGATCATCAGGAATCCTCCTCCCATGTTCTGAGGTTACAGACAGACCAGTGCATCATACCAATGCCTCAGGCCAATGCATCAGACCAAAGCAACTTTTTACATGGCAGCTGGAGATTCCCAACTCTGGTCCTCATGCTTGCATGTAAGCACTTTGCCAACTGAGCCATCTCTCTAGACCCACATATTTCTTAAAGTAAGACCATCAATCTATGACCACGATGGGAAATTGACAATGCTTTTCAATATGATTAGCAATATTTTCTCTAGCAATAAGGATAAAGAATGAAGCATCTTGAAAATGTCTTTGACAAGCACAAAGCTTGTGGCTGTCGTAATTTTCACTCTAACACTTCATGGTGTGTAGTGTTATACTTTTATCTGGCACTTTCTATAAACATATGTGACATTTCTTGCTATCTCTTGTCAAAAAAACTCCCTAATAGTGTATGATGTTTGAAATAGGTCTTCTAACATCAAAGTCACTGTTGCTTCCACTATGCCATCTGCCTACTAAGACTCCCCACAGAGCATTCAAACAGTTGTTTTTTTTTTTTTTGCCTTCTAGAGGCACTGAAGATCTGTTATATTATTGCAAATGCTTACATGATCTCTCCTGATAGATCCACCCACTTCTACAAAATAAAAGGGGCACAGAGTGCTTACTTTCACAAAGATATTACTATAAGAGTACATCTAGTTATAAACATTAAGGACTGTACTCCGAACATTTGTCATTCTCAAAATTTGCATGGTCTGTGAGCATCAGTGGTCTTTACTTTCTTGATCAACAACTTTGGAACCAAACCTGATACATTTAGTATTAGTTTATTTTATTTGAAAATGTGGTTCCTCAAGACATCAAATCATGTTCTCCTATAAAAGGGTTTTTTTTTTGTAGTTAATTCCTTGGTGGGTTCTCCCATTGAACTCTTCACAGAGAATAAAGAAAAAGTTGTTGGCAGTACATACATTGATATTTGCTATGTAACTTTTGAATAATTACTTATAGACATGGAGCTGGAGGATACCTAGAAGCATCCACTCCATTATTAGAAAAATCTACTTGAATTCTGCATACTATATATGACAAACAAGCATCTACTTAATACTACCATTAAAACTCCCCAAGGAATCTGTGGTCCAGCAAGCCTCCTGCTAGGGCTTCTGGGTGACATGAGTAGAAACCAGCATGCCTGAGAAGAGCAGATGTCCTCCAGGTCGACAGAGAAAGAAACCCCTGAAAGATTAAACCCAGCTTCCTGGCATCAGGCTTTTGATGTCTTAAACTCTGTGCCCTGCCCTTGTCCTCTTCTGCCCTCCCTCCCTAGACTCTTGTCCCTAAACCTTTGACTCCTGTCCCTGTCACCCCAAATAATTAGACTTGGAAGGAAAGTTTTCTTTAAGAATTCTTTTATACTCTGTACTACAATCCTTAGATTCACACATTGCCACCCTTACTTCACCCCTGTTAGGGTCCCACAGCATCTCTATTTTTTCAAAGAAAAAAAGTCTTCTTACTAGCCATAACCCTTTACTTTTCCCCTTGTCCCCATGATTATGATCCTTCTATGGACTCCACTCTTACATTTCACTTTAACCTCTGCATAAGACATCTGAGTACCCTTAACCAGAACTCATCAGCTCCTCAAGGCAGCCAATCCCACCTACTCATCCGACTGCTGGGTCTGTCTGTGCATCACTTCTGGACTGCTCCTGACCTGTCATCACTATGGATCCACAGTGGTCTCAGGCTACATCTTTGCAAAATGTCTGACAACTTATCAACTCCTAAATCCATAGCAGACATTCGAAGACAACTCTACTTTTTTCTAGCTTCTTACCATCTCTCTACTCTTTTTACAACACCTTATGATGAGCTATTCCTCTCCTCCGACTTATCTAACTATTGACACCCTTCCCATTGTGATTCTACTCGTCTCTGCCTAGTAAACACTGCTCTTTGAGACACAATACAAATCCTTCCTCTACCCTATAAATGGGTCCCTGTCTATGGACACCCACCTCCTCTCACTGACTTTTCTCTCTGCCTCCCCCATTCTACTATCCCTACACCTATACAACCTCCTTGAAGAATCTGTTTCACTGTGTAACCAAAACCATCCATGTTTCACCCTCCAAGGAAGTAACCAAAAGGAGAATATTTGCACCCTACTTTTTATCTGTCCTCAGAGTCTGGAATGAAGGGTTAATTACTGAAAGGCCTCAGGTGGACTGAAAAGCTGTAGATCAGAACATTGACTTGACTGATGACACTTGTGGAAGTGTCCTGCTAAGCACATCCACAAACCATCCCACTGGTGTCTACTACTTCCTGACTGCAGGGGAACAGACCTGCAGACGGGTTTTTCCATCTCCAAAGTTCCCCTTTTTCCATCTGAAAACCCCAAGACTCCCAAACTGGCACACACAGTCTCTATTTCCACAGAGAGTGTGGCCTAGAGTTCTTCTTATTAGAAGGACAATTCTGATTCTGGAGATGCCTGTTTGCTTTCTTTTATTTACATCTTACCTCCATCATTCTAGACCCAATACTACCTGAGACTCTTCCTTGTACACTTCTTTCAGGGACTCCAGCAAGCCAGTGGAGGCGGTAAATTCACACTCAACTCCACAAGCATGATTTCAGACCCCAGAGCCCTGTCTATGTCAGCCACACTGATCTGTACACCTTCCTCTGACCAACATGGTCCTGCCATATCTCCTAATAGAGCTCCCTAGGAAGACAGAATTGAAGAAATCTAGCTTCTGTTGCATGAGACAATACTGCTGTGTGTAAACTTTACCCCACCCCTAAGGCTGGAGACCCAGGGAAATACTCAGATATACCCAGGAGGTCACATTCTGTGGCTAACCTTGCCTTTGTGTATCACATTGATAATAAGACATAAAGTCCAGGTCAAAACAACTAACTAAGTAACTAAATTAATTAATTAATGTGCTCCATCCAAGCTTACTTCATTAGTCTCTTTCCATAGGTCATGGCTTGGTCTTTACAGAATTTCTATCTACTACTGAGATGAAAAGCACTTCATCAACTTAACATGAACACTCCAGAGAGTTTTTGTGTGAGTGTGTGTGCACGTTAAAAGTTTAAATCTTTGAAGGCACTTTTTTGGGTAGTTTTTAAATCTTGGACTTTATCATCTTTGCCTTATAAACTTATGAATTCAGGAGAGTCCACGACTTCATCACTCTTTTCCTTTCACATAGTTAATTCCAAGAAGCTTAACTACATGATTTTACCACATTTTAGCAAAAGCCTATGGATACATCAAGGTTCTCAACACATCAGTCTTATTTACACTGTGTGCCTGATTCTACAAAACTATAAATATTTGTTCTTTGCTCTCATTTCTATATTGACATGATTCTCTGAGACTGAGAAAAGGATGGTGGTGTATTTTATTTTCACTTGGTAATCTCTTCTGGGATGTTTTCTGATGGAATGTTCAGTGTTGTGCAACTGATATTGTCTAACCTGAGGCAGGTGCCTGGGTTCAGCTCAGCATTGCTTGCTTCTCTGTAGTGAACAGTGGTGTTTCACACCTGGTGCCCCTTGTGGCTTCAGGTAAATTGCATGGATTCTGAAAGCAATCTGGTAGTGTAAACAGGAAGTTAGAAATCATGTGAAAATGCTTAACATTTGTTGGTATAAAATAGAACCAATTTTCTCTATTACTCACTTTTCCTAAAAATAAGTATGTCTGGTCAAGTCAAGGTTTACCTTTATCCTTTTGTATTTCCTTAATTTTATGTTTCAAAGTGAGCATTTCGTCCATTTTCTCTGTAGGTAAATATTTCTGCCTCCCTCCAATTGATTTCTCCAGGTAAATTTACAAAAAATTTCCTAAAATAATTTTTGAATGATTTCATATACAAGCACATTGTTTTTACATCATTTCCATTCCTCTAACTTTAAGTATTTCAACTTATGTACTTATTTCGTGTATGTGCTAGAGTGTATATGCATGGGCGAGTGCATGTGTGTAAATTGAACGTGTGTGTGCATCTCTCTCTCTCTGTGTGCTGTGTGTGTGTGTGTGTGTGTGTGTGTGTGTGTGTGTGTGTGTGTGTGACTGCATGTTTATCAGTGGAGGTCAGACTATAATTTTTAGTAGTTTATTTTCTACTTCCACCCTGTTGATCACAGGACAACACCTAGGTTTTCATCATGGCTCTAAGCAACTTTACTTCTTTCTCATCCCCAAGGAAACTATTTTGTTTTCAATGAATTGTCAAATTCAGTTTAGGCTATCAGTGGACACACCTAGTGGACAACAGGAAGATTTGCTCTGTATACTTAAGTAGATCATACCACAGAAACTTCCCATGAGATTAAGCCCCATGCTGTTCTGCCTCCAGAGTGGTTGTAGTCAATTAAAGAATTCTGTGTACTAACTTCACCAGGCTACAGACATTAGACATTATCCTCTTCTTTTTAGTTCATATCAGGGATGAGAATCAAACCTACCATCAGTTAAATGAATTTGAATACAAAACACCAGCCTTGCACATAGAAGTAGTATAATCCTGCATAGGAAGAATGGTCCCTAGCTTCAAGGATATCTTTTTCACCTTCAGCCTCTTTAATTATTGGTTACTGCCAAATAGATATAATGCACTCCTTCAGGATTTCTATCATAATCAAAAATAAATAATTGAGAAAAGAAACATGGCACAATTTCTGAAGGCTCCAGAATCAGATTAGTATTCACCAACTCCCTAAATGTTCAGGATATAAGAAAAGTCCCCTTTCTACCATTTATATCTACCAGAAATATATCATATTTGGCTCAAATTCACAATGTTATCAACAAACATTATCAAGTACAAATAAAATAAGCTTTTGTGGTATTAATGAAATGTAGCTGAAAAATAAAGTCACCCAGCACACACTAACAAGCTGAGAAGCTGTGGAATAGAGGTGGCAGTTTAAAATTGCATTAACCTTGACTCATCTAAAGTATTAATTTATTATAGAAATAGTCACTCAGAATCCCTGAAAATAGAGCTAATTAAGAGACAGTGGAAAATGCTAAGACCTTCAATGAGCATGGTCACATTATCAAAAAAACCTCTAACATGATAAATCTAGCAGTGGTGAGCTATCACATGAACAACTCAGTAGAGCATTTTCAAACTAGAGCAGCTGCAGGCTTCAAGATATTTCAATAAAATATAAAATGTGAGTGTGTAGCAGAACTCTCCTGAAGAACACATCCAGGTAACACGTAAATGAATCAAAGTTTGCTAACAGATAGTATTTCATTCACGGACAATCTCTTGCTGTCTTTGGGGACATTAGTTTAGCTGTTGGTCCTAAGATGCTTCTGTTCATATCTCCCTTCTTCCAGCTCTGTCTCAAAATTCCACACTGCCTGATTTCTTCTGATCATCAAGATTTGTGTGTTTCAAATCTGTACTTCAAGAATTCCTGTTGATTTAGAAGCTACCTCAAAACTCTTACTAACGTGTGAATATGAATTATTATTGAATATTCACCACCTAGGTTCCAACATGACTGAGATGTGGACTGGGCTGTTTAGTTAATCACAAAGGATTTGGTTGTTTTGCTTTTACTAAGGCTGATAGAAAAAAAAAACAATATGGATATGACCTATTTACAGTATGGGCAAGAGGAGCAGGAATGTGTGGAGATGGCCAATGTACGCTGGTATCCTGTGTGCTGAAGATGTTATGTGTAACACACACACACACACACACACACACACAAACACACACACAGCACTAAAGATTTAACAAAAACCTTAAGTATTGTGAGTAAGGTTCATTTCTTTTAGATAGAATCCATATGTCTGTAACTTTTCTGTCTTGGTCAAAAGGACTTGGGAATCCAACATCCTTGATTCCAGGTAGTATTTCTTTAAACTGTTCTTTCTTAGCTGTCCAATGATGGTCTCCCACGGAAGTTCCTATTTTTGTCCAGTTGAAACCTACAGCCCACCAGGCTGAGTCACTAACAATTAAGACTGTACATGGAGCCATATACATGAGCCAGGAATCATAAAAACCATCACAAGCAAAAGAAAAGAAAAGCACAATGAGATGCTTTATGGGGGAATTGTGGGAGATATCTAACAATGATATTGGAGAAAAGATACCATAAGATAAAAACACAAGAAATGCATGCAGACATGAGAAAGCTGGGAAGCCCACAAAAAAAAAGTTCTACTAAAGATTTTTCAAAAAAGAATAGTGCATTGTTGATGCCTTTAATTTTAGCTCACTAAAAAGATTGTTGCCTAATCTTTGAACTAGAGTATTATAAAATAATAAATTTGTGTTGAGTTCCAGATCTATGCTCATATTTCACATAAGAAATCGTAAATGATATTCTCATTTTCAATGAGCATTCCCTCCATCCCCTAACTTTCTCCTGTACGTAAAGCCTCAATACCCCTTTGGAAGATACCAGAAAAAGCAGTATTATCCCAGCATGATTTATATTATTAAACCATGTTCTAAACAGAATAAGGGTGGGTATCAATCATAAAGAAAATGATGTTGTTAGTACAGTATTATGATTCCAGTAGAAAGGAATGTTCTAAATCTCCTAGAACTTGGTACCCAGTGGGTGACTTCTGCCAAATAGTTTACCAATATCTAACTCAGTATATTTTCTGCTTTTTCATAAACTTGGGATTGTTTTTAGTGTTCAAAGAATGAAATACTCATATATAATAATACCACCCAGTTCTTCTACCCCGGTCTTGATTTTAAGTATCCTCCTATATCCTCTGTCTTAGTTATCAATGTTACGTTGGTCCCTTCAGGAACCAGGCATCAACTCACATTAGGTCCTTTGAAGCTACTGTTGCTTCAGCATTTGAGATCCACTATAGCTCCACGACAAACCCTATAGATTTCATAGTTTTTCTAATTTTTTTTATTGTTATTTTGTTTGTCTAGTATGCTTGCACGTGTTGGTGCACATGTGTTGGTGACTGTATCAGATGCCACAACACACGTGTGGAGGTCAGAGAACAAATTTTGTGAGTTCTTTACATCTTTCTCTTCTTCCATCATGCGGGGTCTGGGGAATCAAACTCAGGTCCCCAGACCTTTCTCATTAGGCCAACCTTTTCATTTTGGATCATATACTGTCTCCCGCATGAAGGTTACCTTCTCCATCCAACCTGTCATATCCATCATCCATAATTTCTGATTTTCCTGCCAATAGTACTCATAATGTATTGTTACAAAATATGTTGCAATTGAAAACAACAGAGCAAACAAGCAAACAAAACCTAGCTGTCTTTACTTCTTCCCTCAACGGGATCTTAGCCCCATTAAGGTAGACACGTATTTGGTATTTGAGAATTTTGCTCAATTTATCATCTTAGTATTTCTCCATGGTTTATGATAAATGTGGTGAGTTTTTTTCAAACCACAATGTATATGTTCATTTATATTCCATTTTAATTTTTACTATTTTTACTTTTATATTTTAGTTAAACAGTTATTCACTTTGCTATCAGAAGCTAACATTGCATATATTTTTTCAGTTGTGGAGATAAACATCTTTTGTAATATGGTTTGCTCGTAAAAATTGTTATCTCTACTTATTTCTGAGTGAAAGTTAATCAAAATCACATTCTTATGTTAAACTCCGGGTCTGTGAAATTCTAAACATTTAAACTTCTAAATATAAAAGTAGATGTCCAGAATTAGTCTAAAATTTCTCCAAAATTGCTATATAAATTTCCCTCTATAGATGTACACACACACATACACATACATAAACACACACACACACACACACACATATATATATATATATATATATATATATATATATATTCTATTTTTTTAATATATCTTCCAGCAAGAAATGTTTCCCTTAGGTCTAATGTCCATCTTCCATATAGCCTGCAGCACCAGAGTCTATTTATTTACATAGGATAAATTTCCCATGTTTTGTGTGGGAAATATTCCTGAACTACAGCCACAACTGTGTTGTTTTGAAGTTATCTTTTCCTACAATAGTGATGCTTTCAAGCCAGAGTAGAAGAAGCCACATGCCCTACAGAGGCTGGTATAGGAAGCTCATGTGTTCACGGCCAGTCTGAGCTACATCACCAAGCTCTGACTCAAAACAGAAAATCGATTTGAGACACACAATTGAAATTATTAAAACAACTGTTTTATGTGAAAAATATTGCCAGGTAATCTACTGATATTCAAAAATTGCTCTTGGAATTGCAAATGACTGAAGTATTGGGAACTAAAGGCTGCTTTATGTAAGCATAGAGTAGAATTAAGAACAACAGATCCAGACCTGTAGTCTCGGATCTAAATTAGCTTGGAAGGAAGGTTCTCAGACTCAAGGCAGCTGGAGTAATGCAATGAGGTCAAGATCACACTGGGTCCTTTTTTTTTTTTTTTCCGTTGGTTTGTCGAGACAGGATTTCTGTATGTAGCTTTGTGCCTTTACTGGATCTCACTTTGTAGATCAGGCTGGCCTCAAACTCACAGAGATCCACCTGCCTCTACCTCCCGAGTGCTGGGTTTAAAGGTGTGTGCCACCACCACCTGGCTGACACTGGGTGCTTTATGCAAAGTCTACTTCAAAATAAAAAATTAAACAAGGGCTGGAAAAATACACTCAGTGGTACTGGGCTGACCCATCGTGTGTGTGTGTGTGTGTGTGTGTGTGTGTGTGTGTGTGTGTGTGTGTGTGGTTTATAGGCTCAGTGCTCATAACAGAAATAGATATAAATGTGCATATTTCCTCCATAATGAGCATGTATTGTATTTCATGTAGACTTTAAAAGCAGAAAAACAATTATATATATTTTATCATTATATGGGTATCTCAATTGATATTTCTTAAATTAAATCCACAGGAATAATTATTCATAAAAAAAAGATTTTTTGTGGGATTGTGTTTCCACTGCCTTAGACCTCTTCTTTAAAAAGAATCTGTAAAGGAAACTGTGGGTTTAATGTTACTTTGAGATATACTTGAAGTTGGCATTTATAATTGGAAAAGGTAAAATATTGAAATATATTGTTGTATGTAAAATCCATAATAATGAGATTTTCTTACCTTTGGTGATATAATTCCACCCACATAGAAAATCTGCATAGACTCTTTTTTTGTGTGTGAAAGCAACTGTAGCTCTGTCCTTAAGTGAACAAGCAGAAGAGCATGTTTGGGAAGAAGTGGACAGTCAAAGAAACAGGTGCACATAGCAAATGGCTAGGCTGGATCTGAGCAGTAGAAATCAGACTGAGGGAAAGAGCATCCATGGGGCCATAACTCAGGCAATGACTAAAAGGTAGTCTCTGCTGCAAGGATTCATCTTGGTTGTAGTTGTTACTCCTGTACTTTGGTCTAGGTGTGATAACTGTTTCAGTCTCTATTTTCAATACTTTCAATACGTATCTCAGGGTTTGAGACCTCATCACAGCTCACATGTATTTACTGCTGATTACTACAGCATAAGCAATCTTTAGGATAATTCAGAATCAGGGCCTGCAGAGTGAGTAAACACTGCTGTGCAAACACGAGGACCTCAATCCTAACTTCCAAAGCAGATGTAAAGCCAGACACAGTAGCACACTTCTATGGATGTGCAGATGGAGTGCGGAGAGACTCTAGGAGAAAACTGGCCATCCGCCCTGGTGCACACATTGGGAAATTACAGAGACCTTATCCCAAAGAGGATGAAAAGACAAAAAAAGAGGAATAATAAAAAACATACCCAGGGTTGTTCTCTGACATCCATATGCATGCAGTGACACATGTGGGATTCTACACACAACACACAAGACTTAAAAAAATAAAAGCTCTGAGTGCTAACTTTTTTCTTTCAGTGACACCTAATGTAGTTGAGAAGAAAACAAACTTTTATTTTTAGTTTAGATGCAGATGTAAATAAAATCTGAGATCTCATGAGTGTCATGTGGCCGTGTTTTTCAATCTTCCAGCCTTTCATGAACTCAAGTCAGACCTCTCCAGGTTCTCTGACTGCAGCATTAAAGGCAGTTACACTAACAGGCAGATCACTCATTACTGGATAAACAAACTGCTAAGATTCAGATCCCAGTCAGCCTCCTCATTTTAGGTTCTCAGACAACGTGGGTTGCTTCATGACAAGCAATGACAGCAGGGTTGTTAAGCAACCACCACCTTTCTGAACCTAAAATAACCAAGAATATGCCTTTCTCAGCCATCACTGCTGGGCAGCACCAGGAGAATACTGTCCCTAAAGTCAGACCAAGAACACCTACAGAGATTGGACTTATTCTAGTTTCTGTTTTTAAAATGTATAGCTCACTCTTTTTGTAGAATTCGTACTAGTTTGGTAGAAATTAATTATGTAGGCTTTTTACATTTTCTTCTTATGTTGTCATAACATATACCCTTGGTAAAAAGAATATATCACATAAACTGGGACACCCTGGGTGGCTACCAGAAACTGTCTAAGGCTGGGCACATAGCTTGGTGAATAAAAATGTATTCTGAATAAGGGCCATTGTTTGAATCTTCAGAATCCACATAAGAGTAAAAACTAGTCATCTAATGAATATCTATATATCTGGAATCTCAGTGTTTCTTCAGTGAGGTGGGCAACAGAGAAGGGAGGATCTCTGGAAGTTTACAGGCTAGCTAACCTGATACACTTGCAGAAAAAAAGCAAAATGATACTGTTTCAGCTGTCCTTTGAGGTCGTGAGTATACTTTGATATGTGAACACTCTCACTCACACACACATTGTGCACACACTCACACACAGACATACACATGAATTGTTAAACCTTGGTAGTTTTTTTTCTCTACAAGAACATAATATGCAGTGCCATGGTCCAAGTTATGGGACAAATTAGAGCATATTTATCAAGTGTAAATGATTATTTTTGAAATTAAAACAGCACAATTTTTCCTTCAGTTTTGATTTTTTGCTCTGATAATATGGATCATAATGTTGAATGTTTAAAATATTTCCAAGTGATCATTTGGACACACCATGAAAAAGACATTTCTTATAGTAAACTATTAAAATTTGTGTGCATGAAAATATGTATGATGAAATGTTTTCTGGCATAAATAACACAGAGTCAGTAATTTAAATTCAACCCTAAGATATTTCATGGCTTTTTATCCAATGAGTCACTTGCATGTAACAGCCATGGACCAAGGCAAAGTGCTTTTTCCAAGGACATTGGTTTGCTTGCTCCAAGTCTGTACCTGTTTCTTTCCACACGATAGCATGCAAGCCTGCTGAGCACTTGTCTTCAACCTATAACCTGACAGATGTGATCCCAGTGAGGTTCCACTATCTTCCACAGCTGAGTGGAGCCCATATGCTGCAGAAAAGAGAGAAAGAAAAGACGAAGATTAATTCAGTTGTCAATGTAAGTAATTGGGGTTGTCCTGCTGCCCTCCATATTTGGCGTGGAAGTTGGCCATTTCCTTAATTATTTACAACAAAGCAGCATTGGGCTCTACAAACACCAGTGCACTTTGCCAGTGTGTTTACCCCTGTGGCTCTTTATACTCCATTAAGATGGAGGTAGGTAGGTTGTTGTCTTAATTGTTCACCCTGAAGAGTTTACTGGATTTATAGACAGATAACGGATGATTATAGAGTTCAAAGAAGTTGTAAAGCAATTCGTGTATAACCAACTCCCCCAACATGTGTTCTGATGATGCTTCATTCCAAATCATTTTCAGTTCCTACATTTTGGAGGATAAATGAGTTTAGCTTAGTATGCCATCTAAGCCAGCCTTTGTCCTGAGAATGTGTCACAAATTTAGACGATAGTTGTGAGCTGAATTGATATTGTACAAGTTTAGAAAAACACAGATGAGGCATCAGAATGATACAACTTAATGGTAAATTGCCAAGGAAAAAATTTAAAGGTCGAGGCTGGAGAGACTGCTCAATAGTTAAGAGCATTATGCACGACTCTTCCTGTGAACACAGGTTTGAATCCAAACACCCATAATGTGGCTCACAAGCAACTATAACATAGAAACAAGGGATCAGACACCCTCTTCTGAACTCTGTGAGCAGTGTACACATATGTTGCCCATACATACATGCAGAAAAAGACTACTCATACACATAAAAATAAAATAAAATAAAAACTTTTTTTCAAAAATAATTCAGAAGCAGTCTAATCACAAAGCTCATTTGAGATATTTTTATCTAGATAAAATCAGTCTACTGTCTTCCACGAGTTCTATATAAATAGAGTTGTCTAATAACACAGAAAGCTATACAAAGTAGATAAGCCACAAATAGAGATGCAAATGATGCTGTGAAACCTTATAATGGGAAGATATCTACCTAAGATTATTTGATGAAGTCTGGTTCTTTCATCTTTTAAATAATCACATTGTTTGCCTTTGTTTCTTTGTGAAATAAAATGTCATTCACCTATATCTGATAAATGAATTTTGTGAAGAGGCAAAAACCTGCAAGATCATAATGCATCTTTTACAATATGCAAGAATCAGTCATTTGAATTGCATTACTTTAATTTTCTATTGTTTCTTTGATCATGCATGACACCTAGCTTATAAATAAACAGCATAAATACCTAGACAAGTAGATACACATATTTAACACATATGTGTATCTATATCCATACATTAAAAACACAGCTTCTGCTGAGCAAGTTTAGAATCAAATAACCAGGAAGATCTTGTTGAGTTGAGGAGGAAGGCTATTTTTATTAGCTACTTAAAGCTGGCCGTGGTGGCATAGGTATGTTATTGCACCATCGGCCATGTAGATTTAGGGGGATTGTAAGTTAGACACCTAAAATACATGGAGTATTTGAGCTTCAAGGCTCACACTAAGGTGCATACCTGAGTAAAAATCGTACCCAAGCTCTTTTCACAGTATTTGCAATGCTTATTTTATTTCATTTATTTTATTTTAGAATAATTTCTCCAAATGCAATTAGTAGCTTTATACTAGCATCGATACATTACCCATGCTAAAAGTTGGAGTGTTGAGAAAATATTTGGAGCTAGTTACAAGTAGTTAAATGAAGTATATGTTTCAAACAGCTAACTCATGCAACGAGCCCAGGACCTGGGGACGCTTGGCTCAATCTGGGAGGAGGGAACTGGACCTGCCTGGACTGAGTCTATCAGGTAGATCCCAGTCCTCGGGAGAGACCTTGATCTGGAGGAGGTGGGAATGGGGGGTGGGCTAGGGGGAAGGGGAGGGGGGCAGGAAGGGAGAGAACAAGGGAATCTGTGGCTATTATGTAGAACTGAATAGTATTGTAAAATAAAAGAAAAAATAAAAAAGAAGTTATTATAGAGAAACAAAGTAAAAAAAGATTTCAGATTTATTGGAGTCATAGGCCATCTATATTTATTAATTTAAAAAAAAGAAGTGTATGTAAAACATCAGCTGAGATCCAGCAAGGTGGTCAGGAACTAAAGGCATTTGTCACCAAGTCTGATGGCCTGAGTTTGATCCTTGGGATCCATATATCATAAAGAGAGAACCAGTTCCCAAAAGTCTAGTAGCCCCCTACATGCATGTTATAACATGTACAATACACACACACACACACACACACACACACACACACACACACAAACACACTTAAATAGTTTTAATTTAATTAAAATTTAATTTGAAATAAAGATATTTGATTAATTAAAATTCATCTGATTCCAGTTATGGTATCAACATAAAATCTAAATATTTTAATACATTACAAAAAATTCATTAATAACTTGAATTAAACATATTTCCTTCAAAACTAGTCAGTTTGGAAACCATGAGCACACAAAGTTTGTACCTAGATACAATGGATAATATAATAGTAATGTTATCAAATAAGAAAATGAGGTCAAATGAGTCGTTCTGTCTCAGTCTTGTTCAGTTATCTACCACTACTGAAACTCTTATGAATATCTGTCATCAGAAGGCTGACCAGGTTGCAGATGGATGCTTTAGGTAAACACTGTTCACAGACCTGAGGAAACCTGCTTCATTGGGTAGATTGAAGCTTCAAGAATAAGAAGTCCGAATAGTTAAAGTTTATTTTTTGAATATTACATATATTGTTGATGTTTGTGAATCTGTATCAACATATATTGACAAAAATCCTCACAATTATGTTTACACACAGGTATTTGATTGATGTTTTTCAATACAATCTGTGCATTTGAGTTTAAGTGGGGAAGTTGATTGGCATTGATTGGTTTAGTTATTCTGCAAACTTATTTGGTTAAAACCACTGAATATCTTTCAAAAATCTCCTCACAGGACACATCAATTATCATTGGCAGGAAAACCTGTCCATAGATATTTATCATTAACTATTGAGAAACGATTATCTCTTTGTGTTAAAGTGTGAGCTAAATAGGAGTAGAGAGAGAATATTTTAAAGATGTTTGGGAGTTTAATATTTCCTTTCAAATGTTTCTCATTCTTCAGAATTAAACATGAGCTCATGCATTTCATAAGTACATGATAATAAGGACAGGGTATTTTGAGAAAACTACACTCCTTCCTACTTCTAGCCAAGGTATGTAGTTAGGGATTGTCAGACAACATGCCTATCTCTTTAGGATGAATTTGCCTTAGGAAGTTTGTGACATTTAAATAGACAAGTGGGGAATCTCTGCTTCAGCTCTAGCAGAAGACTCAATTTAGTTTATTCAGTATTTTCAAATACACACACACACACACACACACACACACACACACACAAGGCTACATTAAAGTCTCTGAGTTCTACTGTAAGTAAACTCCCTTGTGAATGTGAACGCATTATTTTAGTGGCAACCACAAATATGTTACTAATTGTTTTCCTAAAGTAGCATGTTTCAGGTAGTTGTTTTTCTTAGACTATATATGGCTAATTGAGAACAATAATTATATATATATATATATACATATATATATTATGCATGTATATGTATATATGCTCATATATATCATACACGTATATATTACTTCAAAATAAGGTAAATAAACAGTTACCTGTTTTTCAAAGGCTAAAAATACTCATCACAAAATTCTTTTAGAGAAATATAATTAGATTAAAATGTTCAATTTAGTGTTATCAAAATGTATTAGTTTATCAGAAATTACTGTATGTCTACTAAACTTAGGAGTATTTTGAAGCAAAACCATTCATCTTGGAAAATTATAGGTTTCATTTAGACGTGATTGTGCATGTGTATGTGTGTGTTGTGTGTGTTCACTTATTTATCTTATCTTCATGCTTATATATGCATGTAGAAGCCAGAGGTCAACATCATGTGTCTTCCTCCACCACACTCTATCTTACTGTTTTATCCAGGATCTCCTACTGATCCTGTGCTCAGTGTTTTGTTTAGATGGGCTGCTCAGGAATCTACAGATATCTTCTAGTATCCTCCTCCCCAGCTCTGGGATTTTGGATGTGTACCATGAGTACTTGCATCGGAACTCAAGTCTTCTGCTCAAACCGCTGCTACTTTTTCTACTTACAATGGAACCATCTTCTCAGCCTTTCTTTGACAAACTCAATTCCTTCCATGTCTTGTTTTGTTTTATTTTTTTGTTTTTTGTTTTTTGTTTTCTGAAACAGTATTTTTGTGTAGCCCTGGCTATCCTGGAACTAGTTCCGTAGACCAGATTGGCCTTGAACTCACGGGGATCTTTCTTCCTCTGCCTGCTGAGTGCTGGGATTAAAGGTGTGTGCCCCCACCACCAGGCTCTCCTTGAATGTCTTAAACAAACTAGTGTTGAAGTTATTTCAGATGCCACTAAGTAAATATGCTTCCCCTAAAACAAAATGTCATAAATGGATACATTGTAGGTTCATACACAATTTTTGTTTTTCTTTAAACTTATATGGAACAGGAAAGATGAATTCAGTGAGTAAAGGTGTTTGCGACCACAACTGAATAGCTGAGTTCAGTCCTGGATTCCTACATAGTAGGACAGAAGTACCTCCTAAAATTTTTTCTCTGACCTCCACACATGTTCTGTGGTATACACACACACACACACACACACACACACACACACACACACACACACACACAGAGAGAGAGAGAGAGAGAGAGAGAGAGAGAAGTAACAATGATGATAATAATAAGAACCACCAAGAAAAAAATTTAATTCATTTTATAATTTATTTAAATATAAAAACTCCATGGTCAGTTTTTCTCAAACCTTTTTACATGTATTTTTTCTCTATAACTTGTGCTAATAGCTATAGCTGCTTCTCTGAAGTTTAAATTAAATAATTATCTTCTGCTCATGGTTTCTAACATCCATCCATGCTTTGGGGACTTTAATACTATAGTAAGAAAGACTGACAATCCCCTCAGAATTCAGTAGCACTCTCTATTAGAGTTCCCTGTCACATTTCCTTTTAAACTCCTACTTCCCAAAGACATTCCCAAGGAGCAGCCTTTAGGATGTTCCTTGAAAGGTGAGTCGGGGAAGTTCAGAAAATAATATACACTTCACTTCTTTCTTAGAATGCCTTGATGAATATTAAAAGAAAAGAATTCAGTGCCTTTCTGAGCTTAACATCTGAATCAACCACCAGCTTTTCATAAATCTATTTCACTTTGAGTCTCCTTTTCCCATGCTGATGGTTTGTGCTTTTAAAATCAAACCTAAGTCACATTCTGTGGCTTTTTGTTATGTGTTGTGGGAATTCCTAATATACATTACTGTTTGTGGAGCCCCTCCCACCAAAAAATACAGCTTTCATATGCAAAAATTTTAAGGTCTAAGATGATAGAAACTGTGCCTTTCATACCTGTACTGCTCCCCATGTCTCTTCTAGAAGCAATAAAAGCCAGGTGGGATCTATAATATATCACAGGCCCATGAAGAGCTTTGGGACAGCTGGGGACAGTGGTATAGCATATCACCACTGCCACAGCTACTTGGAAAGCTGGACAGAGAGTGAGTCTGGGTTCCTCATTCTGTTTAAGGCCTAAAATGGAGCAGGAACACTATTAAGTAACTTTTCTAACAGAGAAAACTAGATGAGATTGATAAAGGGAACCCAGTGGGCAGTTACTCAGCCCCGAGAGGTCAACTGACAAGTTGAGCGTAGGGTGTGGTTAGAGGGAGGAGCATAGGGTCTATTGAACTACAGAGACCTTTGTTCTTTTTCCTTTTCAAATTTCTTTTAAAATATTATTACATTTTATTGATATGTGTACATGTGTGGGAGCCCATAGCTTATATCCAATGATCATAGGATGACTCATGGGAGTCATGGGCCTTCTTCCCCTGTAGAGGTTCTAGAACTCTCTGAATCACCGAATGGAGATTAAACTGAGCACAAGCAAATAGTTAAGGAAACATGCATGCATTATCTTGACTCTGGACATCATGGGATTGGTTATTTGAAGTCGCTGTCTTGACTTTTCTTTAATAATGGACTGTAACTAGGTATGAAGTAAACCCATTTCCCCCTAAAACATTGTATTTATTTTATTTTATTAAATTTTTGGTCAGGGTAATTTTATCATAACAACAGAAATGAAACTGAGACACATCTCTCAACAATTTAAGATTTGCCATGGAGAAAGTATGGTTTCACCTCTGAAAGGCTCCCTGCTTCGAAGTAGGATTGGGTGTTTGTAAGTCACAGAGATAGTGGTGGCAGCCAAATAAAGTGATGAACTTTCTAAAATGCCTGTGAGTTGATGCAATAGGAGCCTGGCACAGCTTTGTCAGTCATTAGAATCTGGATAGATGTGTTGCATTTTGAGACATTTTCTATCATCCTGGAGGTCACCCAGGCATGGCATTAACCTTGCCTCCCATCCTCAGTTATCCTATCTGATATGCTCAGAAAATTGCTAATGCTAGGTAATAAGAAGCAATATTGGTAGATAATTGGTTAGGAGCTGAGACACCAAGATTGAATCCTGACAGTACTGCACCAAGAATACCAACTCGGTGAAGTTACTCCATAGCTTTGCTGTAGTTAACATGTAAAATGTATATGAACACATGCCGATGTATTAGCTTATGTTAATTTCAGGGAGATGACATGTGGAAATTATGTAAAGAAGTGAGAAGCATATGTTAGCCTTGCTAAGTAACAGCAAATAGTATTTTTATTTCCATTATCATGAGTATATTAATAATTTCTAGACACATGGGTTTTGACAATTTTACATTTATATAACTTAAATTTAGAATTGTATAAATCCATATTTGTATACTTCAAATGTAATTACATTATTTATTTATTCTCTCTCTCTCTCTCTTTCTCTCTCTCTGTGTATATACATGTGTACTTGTGTGTAAGCAAGAAAACAACTTTGGGTAGCTGGTTCTCTGTTACTAACATGTGGTACATGGGGATTGAACTCAAATCCTCAGACTTTTTGGTAAGCATCTTTACCAGCTAAAGACATCTTCCCATTCCACATATGGGTATGTTTTTATATGTTAATAATCAAAGAGCCCAATACCTGTGCAAAAATATGTCATATGGGCCTACCTCGTCAGCATCAGTCAGAGATACTAGTAGTATCTTGTCTTCCAAAAGTGCTAAAAGCCATTTTAATCTTTTCAAATCACCACATGAACTGATCATATAACTATGGCTGGAAGTCAGTTTAATTTAAATTTTCTAGTGCTTAAAATGATGCTTTATGGCAATTTATGCAACACCACAATACTATTAAAATAATTTATTTTCTATACAGAGTTCGAGATAGAGAGTATTTGGCCTCTTATCCTCACTGGTACTCTCTTTTGCCATACATAGCTCTTTCTTTTTTTATCTTTTTAATTTTATAATTTAATTTAATTTTACATATCAGCCACAGATTCCATTGTTCTTCTCCCTAGTCCCCCTGCCTTCTCCCCAGCCCACCCCCCATTCCTATCTCCTCCATGGCAAAGACTGCCCTGAGGATTGAGATCAACCTGGTAGATTCAGTCCAGGCAGGTCCAGTCCCCTCCTCCCAGGCTGAACCAAGTGTCCCTGTATAAGCCCCAGGTTTCAAAGAGCCAACTAATGCACTGAGTACAGGACCCAGTCCCACTGCTTGGATGCCTCCCAAACAGATCAAGCCAATCAATTGTCTCTCTTATCCAGAGGGCCTGATCCAGTTGGGGGCTCCTCAGCTATTGGTTCATAGTTCATGTGTTTCCATTCATTTGGCTATTTGTCCCTGTGCTTTATCCAACCTTGGTCTCAACAATTCTTGCTCATACAAACCCTCCTCTTTCTCACCAACTGGACTCCTAGAGCTCCACCTGGGGCCTGGCCGTGGATCTCTGCATTGGTTCTCTCATAGCTCTTTCTATACTCTGCTCCTATGACGTAACCTATGGGTATTTTCTCCTTGATCATAATCTGTCTTTTGCCTTTATTAATTATAGGAACTTTGCTGAAATTTTGTCAAAAGAATCCGTCCTTTCTGTCTATGAATTTTCATTTTGAGTTCTAATCAGAAAAGCTACCTTATCACCACTTCATGAGTTAACCCATCCATGATCTCCTCTACCATTGTATCTTAGCTCTCAGTAGGAGGTTGGGCTCAAGACACCCAAGGATTTCAAAATCTACCAGTATCAAGTTTCAAATAAAATGAAGAATTGTTTGTATATTGTCTATGCATACATAACCAGTTATTATGACTTTACTCTCTAAAGTACTTACCATAGCAAACTCAAAGTCAATGCTCTGTAAACATCAGACACACTAAAAATGTCAAAGAACAATAACAAGAAAGAAGTCTGCATTGTGTAAATTACAATTGCAATTATAATGCTATAATATTTTGAGGCCCAGTTTGTTGAAGGTAAAACTAAGAATAAAGAAGACTGACATGCCTGCATGGCTTCAGCTGTTCTGTTTAGAGTGACTATTCACTTGGGTCTTACTCTGATTGGAGTTATTAATCTGATCTCATCCTTTGTTACATGGCTCTTTAAGTGTTTCATAACATTTATGCAAAGGGTTCACATTCTTTCCAGTGATTTGAAACCATTCACATATGATAAACTTCCATTTTTATTTGTGTCATTTTTTTTTCAAATCAATTGGAAACCTTTTTTATTTAATTCCCCCCGTGTTTTCATTAGTTGTGTTTACTCTTTCAACCAGGGTTTTAAAAATAATTTTATTTTGTTTTTAATTATGTGCATGTGTGCATGTGTCTGTCTGTGTTTATGTGTACCACATATAGGCAAATGCCTTTAGAGACCAGAGAAGATACCAAAGCCCCTCGAGCTGAGTTATAGGCAATGGTGAGCTGCCCATCATGCTTGCTGGTCATAGAACTCAGGGCCTCTGGAAGAGCAGCAAGCACCCTTAGCAATTGAGCCATTTCTTCAGGCCCTCTAACTAACTCTTTAATGATCTATAAATAGTACTGAACTGAAATTTTCCTGTTTATGTCCTATTCATCCACCTTGAGGAAATAGTTACTGTATGCAATCTTATCATAGAATGTCTGTGTCTAGTGTTTAATACACTTTTGCTACAGAGACATTATAGATACTAATAATTTAAGCTTTGTTATCAATAAATCAACTCACATGTGTATATATATATATATATGTATATATATATATATATGTATGTGTGTGTGTGTGTGTGTGTACATCTTATATATACATGGTATTTATATTTGATATCACACATAAACACACACTATAGAAAACAAAGACAGTCATACAGTTATACAGTCACAGATAGGCCTAAGTGAACATAAATATTCTTTGGTGTAAGTTTACTTATCAAAATCCTTGACCAAACTAGGAGGCAGAGTTTGTTAAGTTCTGCTTTGAAGTTATTCATAAATGTCATTTATGTTCTACAAAATTATCTTTTTTCTTCAATTACTATGAATCTACTATTTTTTGCCTTATTTTGATGTTTTACTATATTTGTAGTTATCTGAGTAGTTTGGTTATTACCTCTGATGCTACATTAAGTACTAGTGAAGGTAATGGACAGCTGTGTCATTTATACATCCATGGTGGGAATGTAACTGATATTTCCTTCTTACAGAAAATGCTGCCTTTAGAACTGAAGAGTAAATGAACCTTAATTTTTTGTATGTGTGTTTATCTTTCTGTGTGTCACTGATACATAACTGTTTTTCATGATATATTTTTATCAGGGAGAAGGGCTGTTAACCTGAAAGTTTTTAGTATCTTTAGAAATAATGATGACTTTTCTATCACAATTTATGAATATAACTTTTATCAAAGGACTAGATGTTAACGTTCTCTGATTTTCTAAGAACACCGGGCAACAGCACACTATTTTGATGCACAATTAACAACTTACACTATTAGGTATATAATGTTAAAAATTTCATAGATGCTCATTTTTAAATACTATACATTTCCACCTGCATGTCAACCTTACTTTATGGGGAACAATGTAAGTTTTTCCATATTTCTATTCTCTGAGAAGTTGGGAACTAATATTTGATTCTCTGTTGTTGATGCAGTCTTTTCATCTTTCCCTCTACTGGTGTTCCTCATGCTAGGATCTTCACCCCTTCATCTTGTCTCCCCTGGAATTCCCAAGCCCCATCTTGTCTCCCCTGGAATTCCCAGGTCTCCTGCTCTGTCACCTGCAGTCATTCCTTTGATGACTCACTCTTCCATTCAGGTTTGTTTTATCTTCCCTTCCCCATTAAGTGCTTCTCTTTCTCTGGGAGACCTTCTCTGCATTCTCCTTTGGGTCCCTGCAGCCTTCTTGCTAACATCAGCTATGTCTAGTACTCTCTTCCGACAAACCAGGCAAAATTGACTCTGCTAATTTAGGAATTTTTACCTCTTCTGTATAAATAAAGATTTATGGTATACTTTCAATGCCACATATATTTGTATTTTGCGTGTGAATAATGGCACATTGAATAAGCTATTTTTTTTATATGTATGATTTTGGAGCAGTTAACTGGCTATTCTCCTGACTAGACAATTGCCATTATCTGAAGTATTTGTCAAGCAGAATTTATACATATAGAAGCAAATATATATATATATATGTATATATATATATATATAATGTTTTATACATACAAGTTTATATATAAATCTTTAGTCAAGCTTTCTGCATTAATGTACACTAGCATGTAACATTGGCTGACTTGAGGGAGAAGAAATCTAAAATAATCAAGACAATGTGGTTATAACAAACAGGATCATGTATGCATATTTATCATCTAAAGCAATTTTTGATAATTAAATAAATCCTACTTAACCATAGACATAACAGATTACTCAGTGGGTAAGAACATATGCTGTGAAATCATGAAGCCCTAAGGTCAGATAACATTACCTACTTTCTAAACTCTGTATAGTCTACTGCATACTGGTCACCTTAGCAATATTTCTGGTGCCACAGTAGTCAAAAGCCTGATTCAAGAATCAGGTTCAGGGAGAGAAGATTCCTCAAAGGCATAATGCACAGAGTTTTAGAGGACAGCACTCAGTAACATCCTGTGGCTGCTATGAACAGATGATGGCATACATCACACAGACACCCACACACCCACACCCACACCCACACCCACACACACACACACACACACACACACACACACACACACACACTCACAAATTAAAATATTGCATAACAAAGGTTGTAAATATCAAGGGTAAAATGTCATTTTTTTCTCATTACTGGTTTACACTCACTTGGACTTCTGACTTGGGAAGAACTGTGTTGACTGTGTTCATGAGGCTTAGGCTCTCATTAAGTCTCAAGGCCAGCAAGCAGCTCTGTGGCTCTTGACAACCATACCTCTAGTGCTTCTGAGCACAGAAATATCAGGCAGCAATGGTGGTATGATGAAATCCCAGTCCAGGCCTCTCACATCCTATCTTGCTTTTGACAGAATGTATACTATACTCATTTCTTTTCATTGATCCTAGGTGAGACCTTCACCAGTGAATGAACTCAGCTTTTTTTTTCCCTCTTGACAGAATGACAGAACTCCATGAATGTCCCTGCAGTCATTCATCTAAGACTAGGTGGCAAAACAGAATATGATGAGATGAACTGAGGTTCGATACTTCAGCCAATGCTCCATAGATCTCGATCGCTGGCTTTGCAATTCTTCACTCTAGCTCAGTCTCAGTCTCTCCTGTCTGGCGTATCTTTTGTTCTTTTATTCTCCTCTTCTCTCTTTTATTTTCTCTCTTCTCCTGTCCTTTCCTCCTCTTTCAATTTTTTTTTTCGAGACAGGGTTTCTCTGTGTAGCTTTGCGCCTTTTCCTGGAACTGACTTGGTAGCCCAGGCTGGCCTCGAACTCACAGAGATCCGCCTGGCTCTGCCTCCCGAGTGCTGGGATCAAAGGCGTGAGCCTCCACCGCCCGGCCTCCTCTTTCATTTTATTCCTCCCTTCCCTTTCAGTCTCCTCTCTCCTCTTTACTCTCTGCCCACTTTTCTCTCTTTTTCTCTTTCTGCTTGCAATGAAACAAAGGTCACAGAAGCAAGACATTTTTCTCTATTAGCTTATTCAAGTATCCACTGAGAATGTGATGGAATTCACACCTCAGATAGGAGCTGAATCCTTCCATGCCTGTTTGACTCTTCTTAGTTGATTCATCCTTAACTTGACATTTCCTTTGCCTCCCTCATTATCCTGGGTTCTCTGGAGCCCAGGCATCAGCATACGTGTATGGCCTACTCTCCAGTCTAATATCAACACCTTAATTTCTTTCATTCATATAAATCCAACAGTAAACATGTAATCTGTAAGAGTCATCATTGAGGTAATTTTTATTTTTATATCACCACAAACAAGACATATTTATAGTAAGGTATATTTTTATTTACTTTTTGTAAGATGATACACAGAGAATGCACAATTCTGAAGACTATAACTGTGTTGTTTTCTACAATAAGCACAGGATTTATTTGTTTATTTTAATCAAAAATTTCTTAAATATACAGAACTTTCAGTATTTCATATATACATGCAATATATTTTGATGATACATAGCCTCACCCTGCCTCCATAACCTCCCACATCCTCCCCACCACTTTTCTTCCCATTTTAAACATCTTTTAAAAAGAGGACAAAACAAAACAAAAACACACTCTGCTTAGTTAACACTATCTTTAGGTGCATAGATGTCAGGGATCTACTGGAGGATAAAATAATCTACCAGCACCATAATCCTGGGGGAAAAGTCCTGACTATCCTTGCCTTAGCAGCTCTCACCTACAGGCTAATCCTAGGTTCCTGCCTAAATGTTGACCAGATTGATCTTGTGCATGTCTTGGGCAAGCAACCACAGCTACTGTGAGTTTATAGGTACAATAGCCACGCCATATTCAGGAAACACTGTTTCAGATATGTTCCCCCCATATCTCTGGCTCTGATAATCTTCTTACCCCCTCTTCAACAATGATCCTTGGACCTTGGGTGGAAGAGGTATGATACAGATAAATTTCAGTAACTAGATCTAAGCTTCTAGATAGGATCTCCATACTAGAATATTCTTAAACCAGAAATCAGAGCTTTAATTCTAAGCTGGCAAGAAACTTGCTAATTAAGACAATATCATTAATTTTCTACTAGTTCTAATTCATTTGGCCATAATAAGAATCACATCTTCTTTCCTTTATTCCATTAAAAATAGTTATAAAGTGTTTTATATTCAATTTTAATAGACTTTTTTCTTATATGCAACTGCCATTCTGGACCAAAGTTGAAATGGATAGACTGCCAGGGGAAAGCTGAGTTCAATATACCAATTTCCTCATGCAAACAAAACAAAAAAATCAAAATATATGTGTCCTCTATAGTAGAATTCTGACATTCCTTGAACAGAATTTAGCCTCAAATTCTTTCCATTAAAGAATGGAGAGCAGAAAAGGACATCTAAGCACCAAATACCATAACTACTGCCCTAAAGTCAGTCAACCGGTCATCAGTGTTTTTCCTTTGGGGGATGGAGAACAGGAGGTTAGATGCAAAAAACATTGACTACTATGTCCTGTGTCTTAGTTAAGGTTTCTTTTACTCTGAAGAGACACCATGACCACAATAACATTTAATTGGGTCTGGCTTACAGTTTCAGAGGTTTTACTCCATTATCATCACAATGGGACATGACAGCATGCAAGCAGACATGGTGCTGGAGAAGGAGCTGAGAACCCTTATCTTGATCCACATGTAGCAGAAGGAGAAACTGTGAGTCACAGTGGGTGTAGTTTAAACATAGAAGAAACACCAAAGCCCTCCCCCACAGTGACACACTTCCTCCAACAAGACCACACCTACTCCAAGAATGCCATACATCCTAATAATGCCACTTGCTATGGGCCAAGCATAGACACACATGAGTCTATGGGGGCCATAACTATTGAAACCACTACATCATGAAAACAGCAAAAACAATGCTAGATAAAAAACATTAGAGATAATAACACAAAAGGCAAGGAGATCACCAGTCCACAGTAAAATTTAAAAAGGTATAACAAATGATTTTTTTGAGTAGAACTTGAAGTCAAGGAGATAATTCTGCTTGCGAAGTGCCCATGACTGAAGCCAAACTCTTCAACTAAACTTAAGTAGTTTTTAATATAATATTTTGAAAAATGAGATACGAATTTTTAGGTCCAGTTGTGTTTGTCCAAAAACAAGGTATATACAACTTATATTCTCAATACAATTGTCATTATAAATTATATATGCATATTAAAATTATGCCAAAAGGATAAATATTATGTTATGGTAGTTTTAATTATCTACTAGCATGTCATTATAGAAATTATCAATACTTATGTAGTCTTTGACACAGATCTTCAGTATTTTCTACATTTCATTATTGCTCAAATGTTATACTCACAGCTAACCTATTTACTTTTTCAAATCATGCATATGGACATATATACACACATATATGTATACACATGTGCACACAAATTTATATGTATTTATGTTTGGTGTATTTATGCATATTCATGAACATTATTTCTATATGTGTGTCACATAGCACAAAAAAGGAAATATATCCATATATCCAAATATATCCATATATAAAAAGATAATTATATGAATATGTGTTTTTCTATATATACATAAGTATTTTTGTATGTTCATACTATAAATACTTGATTCTAAAGAAATACTTTGCTAACTGCATTTTCCATAAATGCATGCATAAATTTATTACAAAATAAGCAGACTTTACATATTTATGTATATATTCTTACTATAAAATAACTACATCAAAAAGCATATTTTTATTTTGACTTTTACTGTTTTATTAGCATATATTAAGTGTACACTGTGATGTTTCACTATAACATTTTCACACATTACATGAGGTGCTTTGGTTATATTGACACTCCCTTTGTTCTGTTTTTTCTACACTTACTCTTTTCCCTGAACCTTTTCCTGAATCATGACTTGCTTTTATGTCATTTTTTCTTATTCTAGATCCTACATACAAGAGAAAGCATGTAAGCTTTTTTTCTAGTGTGATTTGTTTATCATAATGAGATCCAGTTTCATCCATTCTTCTGCAAATGACATAACTTCTTACTTCCTATAGGAATAAAATTTCATTTTGCGTTTGTATCAGATATTCTTTGTGGATTCATCAGCTGACAGAAACCAAGACTAGGCTGGTTCCATATCTTGGCTATTGTGAACACCCTGAAATCATAGACAAGCATGTATCTTTTTTTTTTTTATGATGACATATGTCCTATCAAGTAGATCCCCATAACGAGCTGGCTTACATAGTTTGATAAAGTTATATACTAATTTCTAAGACTTTTGACAAACAGCATCATGACCAACTCCAAGAAACTTTTATCATTTTCTTTATTTATAAGACCATTAGGACTTCCACTTAATAAATCAGTATTATCTTCATTTTGCAATTCATATCTACATCTGGACAGATCAAGAGTAGTAAGTCATAATCTCAGGTTATAATCTATTGACTGCCAGATAATTAGATTATGTTATTTTGATTTTCCTTGCCCTTTGGATTTATAAGCTTTTAATGATGTACGTGTTTTCTGGGGTTTAAGGAAGATTTCCATTTTATGTACCACTACAAAGTGCGAGTGTGAGCGTGGGTGCATATACCACAGTGTATACGGTCATCAAAGCAGAGAACAACTTTCTAGAGTCTCAGTTTCATAGTGTGGGTCTGTAATCCCCGTGCGTGCACTCAGGAAGCAAGAGGAGAAACAGAAACAGAATATCCAAGAGCTCTGTAATCAGCTAGCCTGGCATGTGCAGGGGCAACTGGCATGTGCAGGAGCAACAAACTAGAGACTCTACCTCAAACGAGGTGGAAATGAGTACTGACACCTGAGGTTTACCTCAGCCTCACCATAGGCACCAAGGTGTGTTCATGCTCACACTTGTACCCTCAAAAGTGCACTCCAACACATAAAAATTATAAAAAAAAAAATAAAAGTTTAGTACTCACAGAAAAACCTTTTCCTCATTACTCAATTTTGATGTATAAAAATCTAATGTGAAAGTCAGTATGTTACAATCAAATTATTCATTCCAAATATAGATTAACTATATACACAGTTCATCCCCTATATCAAATCATTCTGTCTAGCCATCATAAGACTTGTAATTTTCTCTATTCCTTTTAACGATGTCACAAATGTCTTTGGTTTCATTGCCAGTACTCCTGTGACAACAGTGTTAATGGTTCTTAGGAGAGAGAGAATAAGTTGTTTGTTAATCTTTCTCACTGACTTCGTTTTCTAAATGCTTATTTATAGTTTATAGGAAAATTATGTTCATATTTCTTGTTTCTATAACCAGACATTTTAACAAATGCTCACATTGAATCTGCTTCTTTGTTTCAGTTTCTTCTCTTGAGCATTCCATGTGTGAACTGTCCCATCTTTAATTGAACATGTATCACTTCTTCCTCCAGATTCAAGCCACACTATATTCTTACTTTATTTGTTGTATTACTAGGCAAATAGTTGCACAGAGGTGGAATCACAGGAATTCTTACTGACCGTTACAAAACGTTAAGAGATATATTTATGTACTTTGGGAGGTGGTTAAGTGCCATATTGGGCTTGTCAAAATCAAAGGACAACTTGCAGGAGTGAGTCCTCTTCTTCCATAATGTTGGTCTAAGGATTAAGATCAAATGTTCTGGATAGGCCACTTGCTAAGTTTTAACATTAAAGTAACCTCCACAAAGCAGAAATACAAAATTTTTTAACACAAGGCAATTTGGTACATGTTCTAGTTTCACATTAAAACACTGAATGTGTACATTTCACACTCTCTATATTAATGATAAATTCCCAGAAATGTGTGTGACTTAGATGGTCAAACACCATGGCTCACTAAAGTGAATTTATTTATTTACTTTGTGTGTGTGTGTGTGTGTGTGTGTGTGTGTGTGTGTGGTGTGTGCATGGGTCACAGTACATATGTGGAGTCAGAGGACAACTTACAAAATTTGGTTATCTCTTTTCACCATGTGAATCCTGGGTTTTAGGGATAACCTGAGACTGTCAATCTTAGCACTAAGTGCCCTTACCATCTGAGCCATCTCATGTGATTCATAATCATTATTAAATACCTCATTGTTGGTTGAAATAGATGTCCTTCGTTGTAACATAGGGAACACATTATATTTTAAAATATCTGCATAATTTTCAAGTAATCTTTCTCAAGGTATGTATTTCATTGCACTTTTATAAAATTTATTTATTAATTCCCATGACTTTCAGTTTAACTTTGTTGAGAAAAATCATATTCAGTCAAGTGTGTTGGGCATGCATTTAATTCCAGGACTCTCATAGGAAGCAGAAGCAGGCAGGTCTGTGGATTTAAGGCCGGCCTCTTCTACATATCAAATTCTAGTCCAGGGAGTGTTTCATAGTGAAATCCTGTCTCTAAGTAAATAAATAACTGAAATCAACATTCTTTTCAGGCATAGTTTCTATTTGTTTTGCATAATGCTATATTTTTATTTGGGAAATAATATTTTTTCATATTGATTTTTGACACATTCTATTATCTTCAAAAATATTTAAAAAATCTTCCTTTTGCTAATCTGGAAAGTTTATGGACAAAATTATTGATCAATTGAAATAATGTAATATATTCCATGGACAGGCCCAAAACTGGTAATATTTTTTAGTCTTCTATTTTTTTTCTTCTAGTGTCTCGCTGTAAAAGTTGTTTATTAGGCAGCTCACATCCTGAGCAGGTTTTAGTATTCCTTCAATAAGCAGTTATTGACTGCAGTGCTGTTGGCTGTGGATAAAGAAAAGGACAGCTAAGATAAGACCCCCTTTTCTACAGTATAATAGAGAAAAATCTCACCCCACAACTTAACATGCAAGACTTCTTTACAAATTTTCATATTTGTTTTATCACATGTTTTAGAGAAAGTTTGAGAGTTGTATTGGTTTGCTTTAATTTACAATTATGTATCATGATGACAGTACAAAAATCATAGGCAAGAGAAAATATTCAAAAAAGAACAATTAACTAGTCCTTCCCTCCCCAGGAATTATCAGTGTTCAACTCCTTATAGGAGGTATGTTTCAATCTGTGTTTACATTTTAGGATCACACTATACACACAATCTTATATAAGATAGTTCTGCCTTCTGTTATTTTTATACACACACACATACACACACACAAATACACATATATTTGCAGTAATATTTAATGTCTGCTTGGACATTTAAATCATTTATATAGATTAATGTGAAGTACTTTTAGAGATTTCTTTTATTATTGACTACAGGTGTGTGTGTATATTTACCCCTGAGTATTGGTTCTATGGGAGACTAGAAGTATCAGATGCCATGGAGCTAATGCCATCAGTGGTTTTGAGCCACCTGACATGGGTTCTGGGAACTAAATGGGGTCCTCTGCTAGAGCAGTACAAACTCTTAACTGCTGACCCATCTCTCCAGGCACTGAAGAATTTCTTTTGAATAATGGTTTTGTTTATGAATTTTTATTCCTTTTTTGTTGATCAGCTTTGAATACAGTGTGAAGAATAGAATGGCTGAGTTAGTTCAATATCTTTACATTTGAAAATCTCCCTGCAGATACTTCAAAAGAACAGAGAAGTCTTGGACTGGCCTGTGTTGTGTTTCTCTACCACTGTATCTATTCTTTTTGTTTTACGTCATACACACACGCACACACACACACACACACACACACACAGTAGTCATAAGTTAAATATAATTTAATATCTTTAGTCTGTTTTCAGTTTGTTCATATACTATGAGCTCTTTTATAAATATAGTCAATCTTTTGGCATAATTATAGAGTTCTTAACTGTTTGTTTATTGTTGGGATTTAATATTTTCCAAATTTTGATAAATATGTGATTTCTTTTCAATAGAATCAGGAGTTTCAGTAGGTATGATAGGAGTGTTGTGAGCTGATTTTGAATACCCTGCTCATTTCTAATTAGTTCTAAACTTGGGCAAGTTTTTTTTTTTTTTTTACTTCTGTAAGCCTCTTTCTTCTTCCCAGGAAAGATAAGATTTTCTGGAAATAGTGATATTGTTCAGTTGATATGAAAACTCTGTTAAATTAATATGTCAAAGATACAGTGCAATGTAGATTATCCACCCCTCAATCAAAGTATAATTCAAAGGCACTTTTTGAAAGCTCTCATTTCTTTATTTGTCATGCTTAACTTAAATCTGGTACCAGGAAAACATCCCAATCCTGATTAGTTTAAAATCAGTGTGAAGACAGTTTTTCATTGTTGCTTAGAATCTGCCTGTATCAGCCTGTACATTCTGTACTCCACTTCTGTTTTTCCAGTCATAGAAGTCACAGCAGCTTGTAAAGGAAGCTTTAAGGAAAGTATTAATGACTGCTTTGTGTTTCAAAAATCTCTAGATCCTGAGGCAAGGATTTGTGAAGAAAATTGGGAAGATGGGCAAGTCTAAGAAACTTTTTTTCTGCTACTGGGGCCTCCTCTGGTCTTCATTCCTCTCCCACAGCCGTGTACTTCCCTTGAGGTTGGTTGAGTGGCTGTATGGTGTAGCTCATAGAACTTGGGCTTTCAAAGCTCAGCTTGGTTTTGTAAACACAGTCTGTTTCCATACTGAGTGCTGTCAATCATCACTGTCAAGTAAATATGCAAGACTGCTAGGGAAATATGGGGAGCTGGCTTCCTCAGGCTATGTCTCCTTAGCTTTTCAGGGTTCATCATGGTGTGGGAACATGTCAGCAAAAATTCCCCAGTGGCCAGGATAGGATGAATTAGGAGCTGGGAAAATGCTGAATGTACATTATTGAACACTAACCCTTAATAAATACATCTTTTGTCCAGTGATTTTATCTTAATTATTGATTTTGAGGTGGTAAGGCCAGTGCCACGACACACATGTGGAGGTCTGAGAACAATTTGTCAGAGTCAAGTCCCTCTTTACAGCATATGGGTCTCAGGGCTTGAACTCAGGACATTAGCCTTGGTAGCAAGCACCTTTACATAATGAACCATCTTGTGAGCCCAGTTTTCTAATATTTTAGGATATTTACTGTGTGTCAGATCATGCACTTTAAACTTTCACAAACCTCGGTTTATTTACACATAAATAAAATAGGTATACAACTCAAACTCATAATAAATTACAAATCAATTTCAAAAGAATTATTTAGTATATATAAAATTTTACCATTCATTAAAGACAGCACCATATTTACATATCAGTGAGATGAATGTGCCTATTTATTTTTACATAGTTAAATCCTGGCTGGACATTTGGCACTGCAGGACAAATGGCATCCTCAACATTTTTCAGAGTTGATCAATATTTTGATTTCATAACCACTGCTGCTGACAATGCTGCTTCTCGTAATGACTTAGTACAAACTGGCAGAAATAAGCATAGGTCATTTCAGAAATGCTTGGAAATTAGGTCCTAATTGTAAGCCAACATCCACTCAATGGTGTTGTGAAGAAACTCAAGTCAGCAACTCTCAAACAGCAGTTTGTAAAGACAAAACATTCGCATATACTCAAACCCAAAGATGTACTGTTCTAACCTGAGCAGTGCTGATAGAGAAATGTCTTTGTTTTCTATAGTGAAATTGTTGTGTTTCTATAGGAGCAAATATATCGTAGCAAAAGCACTACCGTCCAGAATGTCAGAGTTTGGAATCTAGACCCAGTGTAATTGTATGGCATGTGTTCAGAAGCTGGGCTGTTGTACAACAAGACACTGTCAGAAAAGCCTTGGGTTTATTAGGTGCTGGATCTTGAATTTCTTTCCTTTTTGATCTTTATGCATCTGTGTATCTATTGGTATAGAAGCTCAGGAGATGACTCTGTGGCTAAGATGTCTCGATGCTCTGGCAGAGGACTTGAGTTAGGTTATAAGCAACCACCTTGAGAGACTCATAAGTTCCTGTAACTCCAGTTTCAGAGGATCTGACTCCCTTTTCTGGCCCCATGGGTACCCACACACAAGTGTGTATACACACAGACACACACACACACACACACACACACACACACACAATAAGAAAGAGATCCTTTACTCTTGCCTTTTTTCACAATAATCAGATTCAGCAACACTACCTTATATAGAATTGCAACCCACTGTTTAAGAAAATTGGTATTATACCCATTGCCACATTGAAGAAATAAAGATATAAAAGGAATGCAGTCTTTACTCCCAGGGGTTAACATTAGTGCAAAATAATCAATCAGACTATATGCAGGCTCGCTTGTTGTCTGAAGGAGAGGCAATGCTGGTGTCTTAGTTAGGTTTTCTATTGCGGTGAAGAGACATCATGACCAGGGAAGCTCTTACAAGGAAAACATTTAATTGAGGTGGTTCCCTTACAGTTTCAGAGGTTCAGTTCATAATCATCATGGTGGGGAATATGGTGGCAGGCATGCAGACATGGTGCTGGCTTCAACTTGATCAGAAGGGAACAGGAAGTGGACTAACACACTGGGCAGCAGCTTGATCACTGGAAACCTCAAAGTCTACCGCCACAGTGGCACTTCCTGCAACAAGGCCATACCTACTCCAACAAAGCCACAGCTCCTAATAGTGGCACTTACTATGAACTAATGCGGCCATAGGTGACATTCACACAGGTCTAGAGGTACTGCATGTTAGGAGGCAGAGCTCTGGGTCCTGATACAACTCTGCAAAGCAGAACCCAAGGAGCAGCAATTGGAGTCATTGGCTCTTCTTGCTTTGTGGCCACAGAGAGATCTGGCCAAGTGAGCAAAGCCAAGTATGCTTGCCTGGCTGCAGTATAGATTGGAGATGTGACATTGAAAACCTGGAATCTCATAGTGAGCCATAGCAAACACACCTGGCAAGAGGGATTGCAAGGTAGTCCTCTGAGAGGACAGGAAAGCAGTACCATTTCTAATTATGCTGGGACAACAATTATTTTCTTTTTCTGGCTGGAGTTATGGTAGACAGAGCTCCACTGACCAGGCAGAGAAGTAAGCTTCCTTCTGAGTTGTCTCATGGACAAGCTGCTATTTTCAGAAATTGGTTTTTCCTTGTTCAGGGAGCCAATTTCCAGAAAACACTATTGGTTCTGGATTCAGACCCAGTGGAGAGCAGGATAATATTGTAATGTCCCAAGATTATGTGGCATGTCCTTCCTGATAGACATCATTATTTTATAATTTTCCATATAATAATATGGCCATTATGGAATTTCTTTAATTCAGCAAAATATAATATGCTCTATATTGTTGCTTTTTAACTTGAAAAGTAAACATAACAGGGTAATCTCACTTATTTTAACATCATTTTATTATTACTAAAATATATTAAGTAAAATAATTTTTTCAATAAGAATTAAGGGAAAATGTGATACAAACTAAAACAACTTTCACATATAGAAATAAATTTCACAGACAAACTAACAACACACACATACGCACACTAACAGATGGTGAGAGAGAGAGAGAGAGAGAGAGAGAGAGAGAGAGAGAGAGAGAATTGATTCATTAAGTAGAAATTTTGACTTAGTTGAACATTACTCGCTCCCTACTGAATCATGTGAGGGACTGTTGGAGAATGACTTTTCATACTCAGAATTCAACTGAAAACCAAGTTATGATTCATAGTCAATGTCTATCAAATGCTATTAGATGAACCCAAATGGCCTTTACTGAATGCATCCTCCTCCAACCAGAAAAATGGTTTCATAATATATATTTTAACATAAAGCACAGTTCACAAAACTTACAGTCATTTCTAATTAGACTAAATAAAAACAACTATACTTCTGTTATCTGTACTATATATTTATGTATTTGCAGTTTATATTTATTTAGACTATATAGTTCAAAATATAATAAATATGCTAAATTTAGGATTTACAAACATAATTTTAAAATATTTCTTTTCAATTTTGATGACAGTTATTAAAAGAAAAATAAGTTTCACTTTTTTGTTGTTTTCTAAATTTTTTAAAAGTGATTCTTTATTGATTCTTTGTAAATTTCACACAAAGTACCTCAACCACACACACTTCCCAGTCCCTCCCTGTCTGCACCTTACCCCTGGAATATGCCTTCCCAACAAATTAATTAAAAACAAAGCAAAACAGCAACAGCAACAAAATAAACAAAAATCCCACATAGACCTCCCAACTTTCCAACACCTTTTCATTCATTCTAATGGCATTGGGAGCTACGATGTGTCATGTATTCCCTTTTTATCCAATCAGACCACCAGCAGAATGCTCATTACAATGAGGCATTGATCTGGTTCAAGGCCTCTGGTTTCTGGTATGCCATCATCACTGGGCCCTCACCTGTTGTTGCCCTGAGTCACGGAGATCCTGCGGTTATTGCTCCATAGGACCAGTCCCTTTGTGCACTCCAATAGGTCATAGATGGGGCAGCTATTGGAGAGGGGGGCAACCCAAGGCCCAGGATGTGGATCTGGGTAGCTGCTGAGCTGGTCGGTCTAGGCCATTGGGACCACCCCTTCAGGTGAGGGACAGAGTCAGCTCTCCTGGGCCTATGTCATCAGGGACAGCTCTCCCAAGCCTGTAGGGACACCTTCCTAGCGCTGGGGTCAGCTCTTTCAAGGGGGCAGGGTGTGGTGGAGTGTGGGGTGCCAGCCCTCCTGCTTCAAAGTCCAGCTAGGGGCAGGATCAGCAATCCCGGGGTCAGTGAGGGACAGGTCTGGCTCAGCCTGACCCTTAAATTTCAATGCACATGGTTCCTATGACCTCCCTATGGTAACAGAAGCAATTGACATCAGCCCAGACCCTGGCTGATCTTGGACCATGGACCCAGACATTTGAAGCAGACTGGTAAAATTAGTAATACAGTAGAATTAGCATAAATTCAATATATGTAATAAAAATGGAAACAGGTAAAAGAGACAATAAGAAGCCGGGCGGTGGTGTCCCACGCCTTTAATCCCAGCACTCGGGAGGCAGAGGCAGGCGAATCTCTGTGAGTTCGAGGCCAGCCTGGGCTACCAAGTGAGTTCCAGGAAAGGCGCAAAACTACACAGAGAAACCCTGTCTCGAAAAACCACAAAAAAAAAAAAGAGAGAGACAATAAGAAGAAAACAGTAAAGCCTGTGTCTCACCTAAGAAAAGTCATATAATAGCCCCAATCCCAACCATATAATATTATCAATGTAAATTTGAAAAGCAAACACTGTCTGCAGACTCACCCCTGTGTTAAAAAGCTATGCTGTTCTGTAATAATAATGGCTGTGGTTTCCTCTCTGAAAAATTCATTCAGTTATCTCCACAGCCATAAGCCTGTTTTGAAGAATGGCCAATAGGTCTAGGGCTCTGACAGTTTGAAACTATTGACTTCATTCAGTCCCCGATGGGTTAATTTTAAAAACAGTTGAGTTTGTGGTTTTCTTCTCCTATAATACTGCACTCCCCGCTGGAAATCCTGTTACATAATGCCATATCACCTTCTCTGACCCATCATGCCCTTTGCTATCCCCTTGAATGTTCTCTCCCTGTAACCTGTGACCCATTTTATGAAATACTTTGCTGAACTAAACTCTCAAGTTTCAGCTGTTCCTTTTATTACTCAGGCTTTATATTGAATCCATATCTAAGAACCTCAGATAATGGGTCCATCGCAAAGAAAATAAAATCTCTAAAACAAGAAATCAACAAACATTTTTTTCAGTTTATACTCCTGAAATAAATACAGATATAATTCCATGATAAGGTACTGTGAAAATATAAAACACAAAAATAAGATATTTCAGTTCTGATTATTTGATATAGGATCTTAATAACCAACAACATTACTTAACACTCACCCTGAAAATAGTAACTAGCAAACAGTTATGGAGTGCTGGTGAGTTAGTAGATTTACCATCGTTTATACTGGTTAAATAGTCATTACAAAACCAAAAAATTCACCTAGAAAAAAATCAGTAGCAAAACAATTTAAAATAGTCTTTAGCTGTATAATATTTTTTAAACAATCATTCCAATTCATGAAAATATAGATGTATTACTTGATAAAGAATAACCAATTGACCATTTTCTGAATATCTGGTTGTAATTAATGAGTTAATTAACAAATATTATTAATCAAGTAGAGCATAAAGTGTTCAATATACCACAAAGTATGTTTGCAACTATCACAAAATGGGTTACAATGATAAACATATGAAGACCCTCTGCATTCCTCTAGTTTATTTTTTAAATATGTTCAATTACAGAATGTTATCTTTTCTTAAAGTACACTCCACCATACACAAAATATGAGACATATAGTATTTCTAAAACGTAGGCATTAGAAACAGTTGTTTCAAACCTCAATCATGTAAGTTCCATTGCCCCATCAATTCCTCGACACTATTGGCATTAACCAAATGTAGCTAGGGGAAATACAGGCTGGAACTGAAAGCAGGAACCTGAAGGCAGAAACAATGAAGAATAACACTGAATACTGGCTTGTTTATTCCAGCTTGCTCAGCTACCTTTTATACAACTGAGGTTCACCTGCCTAGGTCTGGGACTGCCCACAGTGGGTTAGGACACCCTACTTCAGTTACTAAACAAGGAACTGTCCCACACACATGCCCATAGGCCAATCTGTTGAAGGCAATACCTAAGTTGAGGTTCTCTCTTCCCAGGTGTTTCAAGTTGACAAGTGAAACTTATTATAACAAACAGAATTCTCTAAAATGAATTATAAAATATTTGTTATTTGTTTATTTTTTTAAAAGGATCTAGAACTGATAAGATAGCTTAGCAGGTAAAGATTCCTGCTGCCAAGTCTGATAACCTGAGTTCAATCCCTGGGAACCATATGGTATAATGTAAGGAGAGAACTGATTCAGTCAAGTTGCATTCTTTTGTGAAACATACAAACACACACACACACACACACACACACACACACACAATAAATAAGTATAAGTAAAGTTTAAAAACAGAAAAAGGATGCAAGAAGGAGCAAGGAAAATTAGTGAAACATAAGGAACCACATTCAAATTTCTGTGTAAGAAGTTGTTAAGCTTACTGAGGCAAATTAAAAAAAAAAAACTATTAGTACAGTGATTAATTTTAGTTCAACTATACTTGAGTATTAATTGTTACATTCTTTGATTTTTCTATAGTTTTAAATTAAAGGTAAGTACACAGGTTCTCATACATCAAAGTGCCTTAACAAAAATCCTCCAGTAAAATAATATCCATTCAAATACTTTTTGTCAGACTTTTAAAATATCATAGATTACATAACAATATAATAATGTGAGGTTTTAGATAACTTGATATCTCTTCAGTTTAGTACTATATTTATTTTCATGTGACTTTTTAAATTAAGAATTGTTATAAGAAAAGTTATCCTTCCATTGACTGTAACTATATAGGAATTTAATAGAAATTAATCCAAACTTTACTCATTTGTTTGAAAAGATCTTTCCTTTCCCTAAGAACTCTTTCTGCATACTAAGTTATTTTCTGTGTGTGAGCTAATTCTCACCTCATGGGAAAACACCAATTAGACTTGATTAGAGATTGAATTCCTTGGAGGAACTGCAGTAAAGCCCTTTAAATTCAATTATTGTAGAGAAAGAAAGAAGTTGAAAGATGGTTGGCTCCATGACTGGCATTCTGTATTGGTGCAGGATGTTTTACCATATTGATATTCCTATAAAGAAGTGGGGATTTAAAAGAATGATTAATTATATGTGTACGTGTATTTACCTGCATGTCTATATGTTTACTATGTGGGTGCATTGCCTGAGGAGGCCAGAAGAAAGTATAGGATCCCTTGAAACTGAAGTTACAAATGCTTGTAAACTGCCATGTGGGTGCCAGAAACTGAACTTGGATCCTCCAGAAAAGGAGGTCATGCCCTTAACCTCTGAACCATTGTTCGGACCTGGAAACAGGCATTTCAATCACACTCTGTAACATAATTCAGCTGAAGTAAGAGTCTACAGCTGGCAATTGACACAATCCACAGAATGCATTGTTAACACATACGGATAGCTTTGGGGAAACTGCATTGATTGAGGGTCTAGCTTGCTTAGGATCTGGTAAGTCACATTAACATATACAACGATGTCAAACTCTTACAGTGTGCTATTTTTTGTCAACTTGACACAGTCTAGAGTCAATTGAGAGATAGAACTTCCATTAAGAAAACATCCCAACAAGATCAGGCTAGAACAAACCAGTACATCATTTGTTAATAAGTGATTGATGTAGAAGAGCCCAGCCCATTGTGGGTGGGGCCACCCCGGGGCTGGTGGTTCTGGGTACTATAAGAAAGCATGCTTGGAAAATAAGAATGTTCAGAACAATGCTGATGATGAAGGCCTGGCTTGTGTAGTTTCAGAGGTAAGACTCTATTAGGAACATTTTCTATTTTGAGTTGAGTATCTGAGTTTCTGGGGCTGAAGAATCAGCCATAATTAAGAAAAGACTAGTACTACCGAAGTAAAACTTTTGCTTTTCCAAGATAATTGACACTGGTAAGCTGGAGCTAAGAATTTAGTAGTGATTAAGAAGAGAACAGCAGCATTGAGGTGAAATATTTTGGGAAGTGTATCCTTAACACGGAGGCTATGTTCTAGATGTGGCTAAGTTTGCACTTCATGACAGCAGCAAACCTTAATATAATATAAGAGTCACCCAAGTGGTACTAGTTTTGAAGGCAGAAAAGGGCCATGGAGAAAAGCTGGGGCTTCACACTTGATGATATCCCAGGAGAGGTTGGGTGAAAATTCAGCCTAGTGGCTGCAGAGCACTGCAGTATTTTGAAGATGCCAGGGTGATGAAATGGCCACCAAGAGCATCAGCACTGAAAAAACAAACAACATTGTACTTCAGTGAGCTTGTGGCTATTTTTTTTAACCCATGTGCCACCTTGCTTTCCACCCCAGGCTTCAGTATTTCTTGTTGTGATCAAAATATTTGTGATTAAAAATTATTTCTAAAATTAAATACCAATCTCATTGTACAATGGACCAGACATGTTATCAAATAAATACGCAAAGAATTATAACCGATCAAGGGAGGCAAATCCTCATAATCAATATATAAAAACCCATGAAGAACAGATCCAATATTTATGTTATCTTTGTAATAAGAGTTGAATTTCACCTACCACATAAGCGAAGTTTAAGAAAGAAATAATAGAAAATGGAAATATCGCTCAGCAGGTAACAGTTGTTTGTTTCTCTAGCAGAGGACCAGAATTTGGTTTCCAGCAACCAAGTTGGGTCACTCATAACTACCTGTATCTCCAGCTACAGGGAATATGATGCTCTCTATCCTCCATAAGCCCTTAACTCATATGCACATACACATAAATAAAAATAAACACTCTTACCAATATAATTATCTAATCTTTCTGAAAAATAATCTGGCAATAATTAATTAATCAGGCACTATCTAAGTATTCTGTCCCTCGGAATTTATTCTTTGGAGATCATCAGAAATAGACACAAGGGTTCTGTTACAAAATTAGATACTGTACCAGTAACTAAAATAACAAAGCATTAGAAATAACATCATTAAACAAGTAACATCATTAAACATCATAAAATAACAAAGCATTAGAAATAACAAACCTTCATAAATAAACAATAATTAACCTGTTTCATGAAACATTAATCAGTTGTTTGATTTCCTTTCAGTAATTGGATCAAATGTACTTATTGTCCCATTTATATTTATCAAATGATGATATTCATTAACCTCATTCATCTATTACATTTACTGTTTATTTTATTTTATTTTACAATACCATTCAGTTCTACATAACAGCCACAGATTCCCTTGTTCTCCCCCTTCCTGCCCTCCTCCCCTTCCCCCCAGCCCACTCCCCATTCCCACCTCATCCAGGGCAAAGCCTCCCCCCAAAACTGAGATCGACCTGATAGACTCAGTCCAGGCAGGTCCAGTCCCCTCCTCCCAGATTGAGCCAAGTATCCCTGCATAAGTCCCAGGTTTCAAACAGCTAACTCATGTAATGAGCCCAGGACCTGGTACCACTGCCTAGATGTCTCCCAAACAGATCAAAACAATCAACTGTCTCACCTATTCAGAGGGCCTGATCCAGTTGGGGGCCCCTCAGCCTTTGGTTCATAGTTCATGTGTTTCCATTCATTTGGCTATTTGTCCCTGTGCTTTATCCTATATGGTTGATCTATGCTTGTTTTAGGAGTATAAAATTAAAGCATAATCTTATTAGGGTATTAGTCTAGGCATGAAAATAAAAAAAACGATTCAGAGAAATTAAGTGATGGAAAAAGGGAAAGAGTGTGGCAGAGAGAAAGAGAGACAGAGAACAAGGCACTTACTAGGAGAATACAAGAAAAAAATGATGAAAAGCTGTTTGAAACCAAAGTCAAGGCATTCTTCAGTGTAGTCTAAGGTAAGATATGAAGAATAATCATGACAAAAAAGTATTTAGAAGAACATTTCAGCTAGAAGGAAAATCATATGCAAATACATAGAAAAGAGAAACATGTACATTTCTTTATAGAATGATCTGGTGTATGAAATGCTCCCTGGATGCTAAGCATGATGTCTTATATCTTTCTTGATATCAAAACATACTTCCTAGCTTTTAAAATTCATTGTTAAAATAAATATGATTTGTTCTTATGTTAGGAAGCATTTACCCTATACATTTTCAGGAAATGCTAATGATCTAAGGAGGCTGACCTTCCAAAGAAGTAATCAATGTTTAAATTCATTCTGTACATGATTCAGTTTGTGAGTTCTCTCATGTATTAAGTACATTAGCATCAATTTGGTATATTAATCTATCAGCTTGGCTCACATGCTTCATCTCCTAAAATCTCTACTTCCAATGGCAGATCCTGGACATTAACTGCAAGATTGTATGCTGATTTATTACCTAGAAGCATGTGTTTATTTCATAGGATGCATGGTCACAAGGCAATCCAAAACTTTAAAGACTGGACAATTAATTTATTTACCCATTTGATTGATGAAAGAGAACTCAATATTTTCTTTAAGGACTGCACACCCCACCTGAAAAACTGGTTTTCTAGCCAGGCTGTTTATAAAGGTGACTAACTGGGTCATATGACAAGCAAAACATTGGGCTTGCAAAGCTGAGCAACCTATCATTGTACTACAATGTGGGTATCTTATTCTTTTCAAGCACTCTGAAATTTGAATCTTATCATTAAACAGAAAGGCTGTAAATGAATTGTTTGAGGTAATTCTAGTTTGTTTCTGTGTTGAAAGCCATGACCAAAAGCAACTTGGAGAGGAAAGGGTTTATTTATTTAAGCTTACAGCTTACAGTCTTTCATTGATGGAGATCAGGGTAGGATCTCAAGGCAGGAGCCTGGAAACAGAAATAGAAACAGATGTAATGGAGGAATACTGCTTATTGGTTTGCCCTGCCAGATCTGCTGAGGTCCTTTTACTCTGAAACCACCTCTTCAGGGTTGGCACTACCCACCATTGTCTGTGCTCTCCCTCATCAATCAGTAATCAAGAAAATGCCTCAAAAAGCTGCCTACAAGGTGATCTTTTAGAATCATTTTCTTAAATATGATTCTCCCTCACCAAATATATCTAGGTTTGTACCAAATTGGAAAAGTCAAGCTGTACAAGGAGTGAGGGAGATAGATCAACCATGAAAGTCCTTGCTACACCAGTGTAAGAGCTGGAGTTAGGATCCACAAAACTCACTAAATTGTATGTTACATAGAGTGCCCACTGTAATTCCAGGCTTGGAAGACTGAGACAAAGTATCTCTAGAGCCATCTGGCTTGCAGAATTAACCATACAGTGAGCTCTAGGTTTGATCCAGAGACAGAACACAAACTTTTGGCCTACATAAGTACCCACGCATGTGCACCTGCATATCTGGAAAAGTGATCACATACATGTATACCACGTGCATGGAAAAAATTGGGCTTTGCTCAGCAGTGTCACTGTACCCTATAAAGTAAAATTTTACATACATCCTCTGAACTAATTATTGCATACTGTGCTGGTGTGGGGAAGAATGAGAGATACTCTAGTATTCTCCGGAATCTTGAACTCCTGTTTATGCAGTTATCAACCGAGGTGTGTGTGTGTGTGTGTGTGTGTGTGTGTGTGTGTGTGTGTCTGTGTGTGTGTGTCTGTGTGTGTGTGTATACCTTCAGTGTCAGTGAGCCATATGGTTAGGACAGATGAAAAAAAGACCATACATGAGCTCTGGAGGTCAGAATGGCTTATTGGAGATAACATATGAGCACTTGAGGAAGTAGAAGACTGGAGACTTTGGAGAGAGCTCCAGAGCTGAGGCTTTGAGTTTGAACATCCAGACATCACCTAAAGCCAGTCTCAGTAGCATAATATCAACACAAGTACTCCTATAGCAAGACAGGGCATTGAGACAGAGAATCTACAGAAATTCTTGGGACAGCTAGCCTGCAGTGTACAAAAATGAACAAGAGACCCTGACCAAAACAAGAAGTGAGGGCTTACACCTGAGTTTATTCCTGACTTTCACAACTGTATTGTGGCATGTGCTTGTACACACACACACACACACACACACACACACACACACACATACACACACACACACACACACACATACACACTCCCACTTTCAGAAAGGAAGAGATACAGGCAAACAGAAAGTGACCTTCCAAGGATCACTTCATTGTAGGCAGACATTTTGCGATGCAATCAATTATTTCTTCACTTACTGATACCATTCCATCTTTGTTCCAACTAGTTCACTGTGTTGTTATTAATGCTTTGTTCTGGTTTTATTCAATATTCTATGATTCCAATTGTAATCTTTGGTTAAGATTAAGAAAACTTTCATGTTCCCATGTGGCATCCCCTTGTTTCTTTGTGTCCCACCATCATTATTCAGAACAAATTCAATGAGTTTATCCCTTGATGTGAAATAATTATTGAAATCATAGCAAGTCAAACTAGAACAGTGTTTCTAGGTCTAGAGACCAATGTGTCTTAGTGAGGTCTTCTGCCTCAGGGTCTCAATAATGTTGCAGCAAAGTTATTAGTGCATAGTTGGCCTTTTATTTGAGCTGCCAGGTCACAAAATATAACACATAGGCTTATTTTTAATTATGAAACTTTGGCCATTAGCTTAGGCTTGTTCTGCTAGCTCTTTTAACTTAAATTAACCTACTTTTATCAATCTATATTCTTACACATGGCTTGGTTACCTCTGCTCTGTACTATATATCCAACCTCTTCAGTGCCTCCCTGATGTCTCCATACTGCCCATCTTGCTTCCTCTGAGTCTGGCTGGTGACTGCTTTTCTTCCTCTCTGTCTCCAGTAATCCTGCTTAAACTCTTCCTGCCTAGCTATTGGCTATTCAGCTCTTTATTAAACCAAACAGAAGGCATGCTGGCAAAACACAGCTTCACAGTGAAAAATAAATATTTCACAAATTAGTGTAACTAAGTAAGCATGAATGGTGGTAAACACGTCTGTAATCTCAGCTCTTAAAAGGTAGAAGGACCAGGAATCGAGATCATCCTCAACTGCACAGTCAATTCAAGGCCAGCTTGGGAAATCAAGGGGGCTTGACTCTGATATGTACAATCAAAAGATATTACTGGTCTATACTGAAGTTTAAGATGAACAACTGATGGGGGAGGATCACTGGAAATCCTTTGCTTATACTCTGGGAAGAGTCAGCGCCTCCTCAATGGTCTGATTAGAGAAATTAATTCCTCCCTAGTTGTCAAGGGTGATGATGAGTCTACAGCTGTGTTCATTATATGATACCTGGCTTCATTGAATATAGTGAATTCGACAATCCATTAACAACAGCAAAAATTAAAAGCATCTGTAGTTTAAACATAGACTGAAATGCCAAGAACTTGGGTGCATTCTGCTTGGTTTCAATGAGAAGGAAATAAACCACAGTTTGAGTACCATGGAAGAGACCACCTTCAAGGACTTTGTAATTTTACAAAAGAAATGTTATCTGGACATGGAGGCACACTTCTATAATCTCAGAACCGGGGATGTGGAGGCAGGTAGATCAAGAATTCTAGATTGGTACTCACTCTAGAACAGTGGTTTCAACCTTTGGGTCAAGACCCCTTGGAGGGTCAAATGACCCTTTTACAGGGGTCAACAGAGACCATTGGAAAACACAGATATTTATATTATGATTCATAACAGTAGCAGAATTATAGTTATGAATTCTCAACAAAAATAAATTTATGTTTGGGGTTCATCACAACATGAGGAACTATTTTAAATGGTTGCAGCTTTAGGAAGGCTGAGAACCACTGCTCTATATTGTGTAGAGTCTATTTCCCATACAAGTTTTCTTGGGATATGTAAAATGTGTTGAGACTGTGTCTTTATATAACCCTATATGTATTGTTCCACTAGTTTCCTGTTAGTATAGTCTGAGCTCCAGATTCCCTAACAACTGAGTGTGTGATGTTGGAAAAGACTGCTGTTCTGCCCACCTCTTATTTCAATATATGATACATGGGAGGAACAAACCCAAAGCTTTCTAAAGCTAATGCGTTTTTACAATTCTTTTTAGGCTGTGTGTGGTGACATCTATTTTTAATCCCAACATTGGGAGGCTGAAACAAGTGGATCACTGTGAGTTCCATGCCAGCCCTTGTCTAAATAGAAAATGAGACCATTTCTCAAAAGAATTCTTTTCACATTTTTAGTGTGTGTGTGTGTGTGTGTGTGTGTGTGTGTGTGTGTGTGTGTGTTGTATACACATATACACAGGCACACATCTCACAGAGTGAGAACTTGGAGGAGTCAGTTCTTCTGTCAGTCATGTGGTTCCTAGGAACTGAACTCAGGTTGCCAGTTCTTTTTCCTGGGTGCCTTTACTGGCTGAGTCATCTCACAAGCCTCCAAAAATTAATGTTGCCATAATATAATTTTCTACATTGTTGTGTATATGTGTGTGTGTGTGTGTGTGTGTGTGTGTGTGAGAGAGAGAGAGAGAGAGAGAGAGAGAGAGAGAGAGAGAGAGAGAGAGAGAAGGAGGGAGGGAGGGAGGGAGAGCTTATAAGGATGTGTGATTTCTGGATATGTATGTGCAACAATTCATGTGTTCAGATCAGAGGACAACCTTGGCTATCAGCCCCCATCACACACCAGGTTTGTGTTCATCACTGTGTTTGTCAATACAGCTGGTCCAGGAGCTTCTCCTGCATCTGGTCTTGCCTTGCCACACAAACACTAGAATTAAGTATGATGGAGACCACATTTAGATTTGCTTAGATACATGTGTTTGAATGTAGGTCCTCTTGTTTGTACAACAAGCAATGAGCCATCTGCCCAGTTCTTCTGAGGAGAATACTTCATTAAATACAAAAAATACAATAATCTGAAAGTCTTAGTTTGGAAAAATGAGGTTAAGGCAAGTTCCTGTCCAACCACAGAATTTTTTAAGATGGAAATTAGGACAATGGTTGTTCGATACAGAACAAAATATGCCATTTTAAAATATGGCTGTTCACACTGATGCTGTATTGATTTTTTCAAAGGTTTTACAGTGCCTCTGGTACTCTGCTGAAGCCTAATTGCACAATCTGTAACATGCAGAACTCTGCAGACACAGTCTTAGGCAGTGACGTTGGGTCACTCAGAGTAGCAACCTCACTACAAAAAAAAAAGTGATAAAAGTGTGGATTGCTCAGACCCGAGGAATGGACACATTTCTGTGTATGGTATCTTGACATTACACAATGTTGTATCCACATTCATTGGAGCCCTCTGTGTGATGATTGTGTTTAGGGCATACTAAACATGAGGTTGTACTATAAGCACTCCATTTCTATAGCATTACAAATAGTGTTGATTCACACTGTAAGAGACTTTTTGTGATGTTTTCTACAGAAGAAAAATCATTTGAAAAGGAAGCTTGCTTAGTTTTCCATAATTTTGGTGTGGGCAAAGGTGTAAATACAGCAAATCTCTAGAAGGTTTCAGAAAGCAGGACACCTGCTACCTTGTTTACCAGAAGCATCAAGCACACCATGGAGACATGCCTGGAGAACATTCATTCACCTCCTGATGACCTGTACTTGTCAAATTCATTTGTTAGAAGCAGCTGCTACTGATGATTCCCTTCTTCCCCTTCTCCTCATTTTCTTCCTTCTCCACTTCATCTTTTACCCCTCCCTTCCTGCCTTCTCCTTTCCTCCTTTCCTCCTTTTCTGCTTCTCCTCCTCATCTCTTCTTCCTTCTCATCCTCCGTTCTACTTCCTCCACTCCTCCTCTTCTTCTCCCTCTTCCCCCAAAATCTCATGCTCTCCTCTTTTCTTCTTCCTCCTCTTTTCTTTCTCCCCTCCTTCTTAATCCTCCTCCTCTCCATTCTTTCCCTCTTCTCTCTCGTCCTCATATTCATCTGCCTCCTCTTCTTTCCCAAAACCTTGAATTCATACTTTTAGGAAATGGTCAATGTGGAGTTGGATTTCTGGTTATATGATTATAATGACATATACAAAATTTGTATATGTCTATGCTTATACAGACATAATAAAAGTTTCCCCCCACAGGACATCTTAAGTACTGGGTGCTGTCCAATAGCTCAGTCCATATCTGCACAGATTCAAATTATAATGTATGTTCTTTCCAGAAAAGGAAGCAAATTCACCAGTATGTAAAAATGCTGATTAAGTAGGAAATCCTGCAGGACTCAGTGGAGAGAGAGGCTTGTCTTTCTTTTGGGTGAGAAATACATGAAGGACCCTAATGACAAGTGAGGAGAGAGAGGCCTGGCCACTCCTCACAAGACAGGACTGTTAATCTATATGCTCTGACACTATTCCAATCTGGGTAACTGTTTTCTGTCTTTCTAAATCTCCCTCCTTTACATTTGTGTTGAAAACATCTCACTTTCTCTCCAAAATGAATTACACTGTCCTTCACTCAGAAGGCATCTTTGAAGGGTTCAAGTGTAAATTTATTAGATAAAAGGTAAGACACTGTGTATCCCCAAGGCTATTGTCATCATTACTCAGCATTTATCTTTTTTTCTTTCTTTCAAACTCTTATTCCATGCAACATAAACTCTTAAGCCTTTTCCTTAGATTGAAAAGATCCATTTTATCATTGGTTATCATATATTTTTATTTTAATAGCCTAAGTTAATTTCATCACACAAAGCAACAGTCATTTCTTTAAGTATGTACCTGGGTTGAAGAAGCATTTTGCAGAGTTTCACCTAGAGGTCTAAACTTTTAAATAATAATAATAATAGTAGTCATCATCATCATCATCATCTCCTTTCCCACCTCCCAAACATTTTTAAATCAATGTCAGAATAAGCTGAATAGCATCACAAAGAAATATCTGAGTTTTTAGCCTGCATCTGTTAGTTTAAAGTAAACCTAATAAAACAATCACAAGACAAAGGAGGACAACTCTTAGTATATAACACAGAGGCAAAGAGAAAGCCAAGCTTCTTTAACCTGACACTTGGGCCTGCTGGTCTTACCTTAGACTTGATCACAAAACCCAAGATAGATAAAATAAAACTGTTACCAGTTGGCCATGTGTTGTGTTTGAATGCAAAATGTCCTGCACTGCTTCAAGTATTTACCTAGTCTTCCCTGATCTGGTGTTTGGGCAAGATGTGGAACTTGAGGTAGATGAAACATTATGGAAAGAAATGATTCACTGAGAGTAGTGTTGCCCAACATTCTTTCCACTTTACTTCCCAGAGCAACAAACTCCTCGCCATAGGTGCCATGGGATGAGAAGCTCCCTTGCAGCCTGCCTTTCCCAGCCATGATGAACAGTGTCTCCTTGAACTGTGAGGCAAAGTAAACCCATCCTCTCTTAAGTTGCTTCTGTCAGCTGTTCTTTCTAGGCAAGGAGACAAGTAACTAATTCATCATGCTATAGAGTTAAATGGATTTCCTATCCTTTTCTGAAAGTGATCCAGTGCTGTGGCCAGTAGAGCTATCAAGAGAACACTTCAGTAGAGGAAGGGACAAAGGGTAATTTAGTGGAGTGTGGGATATATAAAAGACTATCTAAAAAGCCCCCTGAGAATGCTCACACATCTGTTTCAACTTCTTTCATGTGACTTTCACTCAGTTAAAGATTTTTTTTTTATTTTATACTTCTTATTTAACTGACCAGTACCCTACTTACTCATGGCCTATTGCAAATCCCTTGGACATTTTTGTTATAGTCTCAGCGATATTTCCACATACAACTCAATGCAAAAATAACTTGAACTTCCTTAAGTTGAAGTAAGGATTCACAAAGCATTTTTTATCCTGCTAAATCTTTTCTCTAATATAATCTTAAAATAGACCTCATAAAATTGCTGAGAGACCTGTGGGAGTTTAACACATGTATTGAAGGAGAAAATTAACCACGTGTGGTGTACAAAGAACACACTGATTGAAAGGTGCTATATACATGAGAGTTTTTTTTTCTTTTCTGTTAACACTCAAAGAGTTTTGTTGAAAACTGACCATGCTATTTATCTATAGATAGAAGATACTGGAATTTTTTAATATGTGATTCAGGCTTGTGTAGGAGTAGAGACTGGATCTTGATTCTGATACATCATAAGCTATCAAATTTACCAAATGAGAATATTAACATTGTTTAAAGTCTAGTTTCATTTTGAGAATTTGTTGTGACAGTTTTCTTCTACAGTCAACAGAGTGACTCTGTTCAGTTGAAAAAAACATCTTTTTTCTATCATATGTTTTTATGTTCTTTTCCCAAAACTTTCTTTAGTTAAATTTCTAATATCCTGCAGAGGATGCACTGTCTGGGTCAACAAGAAATGTCTCTCAGGCTGGATTGATTCAACAGAACTTCCTAGTCAATATGGTAGTAAGAATCAGTATGAAGAGCTCATGGGTTAATCAATCTAGAATGTTCCAATGCGTATTAAAGTCACTGAAATCTCAACCCCCTGCATCATGGAACATATGTGTTTCCTTTTAGGAATCCAAAGAGGAAAGAATTTAAATACTGAGTGTTTTAATGGCATGCAAAATGTTTTCTATTGTAAACAACATAGACGCAATAGTGCTGAAAACTGCACTTGGAAGAGTCGTATTTCACAGGGTAAAGCTAGTGATTCCATTTGAAAATAGCGTAATCAGGTGGGGGAAATTGCTGCCCAGCTCAGGGAGTGCTTTGCCTATGGTTTCAGAATCACTATAACATCATTTATACATGAAGCTAAAGGCAAATATCACTTCAACTAAAAATTCCCTGGGGGATTTATTAGAACAGCAAATTTTTAATATTCATTAAAAGAAGCAACCCAAAATGAAAACCAGCACACTTAGCACACACAGTCAAATATAACTGGAAGAAATCGATAACAAAGGTTGTTCTCAGATATTAAGCCACATTCCAGGTAGTTGGGGTTTAAACCCTTTTTACTCACACTGATTTGTGTCCAGCTGTGTTTGCAAGCATTCATATTTGCATTTTGTGGCAGAATGTCTGGTGAGGCACCAAAGAAACCCATCCAGTGAGCAGCACGTGGCATCCTCAAGCCCCTTGTTCAGCTCAGCCCATCATTCCTACTCAGGTGTTATGATGCTAAGAGACAAGATCTGTATAATAAGAATGATGTGACGAGATATGATACATCAGTTGGCAATTGTTTGGAAAAGGATACGGTTTGGAGCTCGAAAGGTTTTTCTTTTGGAATGAAAAGTTTTCTTTTTTAATTTGGCTTAGGAGAAAAGCCATATAAAGAATGAAGATGGGGCCCAAAAGTGAAAGATGGAAAAAAAAATCACAGTATCGACCCATGTTGCTTGCCAAGTCATAAGGAAAGTGAAATTGCTGTCAGGAGAGTATGGTACCCAGCTGGGAACCTGAAAAACTTGAGGAAAATGGTCAAAGACCACTGCTTACAAAACTTTTCTACTGGTGAGCTCTTCCAAGCTACAAAGAGAAGGATAGAGCACTGGGCAGATCCTCATTGAGCTTCAAGGGTCCAGTGACCCTCAAAATGATTGAGTTCTAGATGTGAGGACTAATCTTGAGGGAGGTAGACAAGCGACATTCATCATCAAATTCTGCAACAAAGCAAGACACATTGATGGTGGTGGGAAATCTTTTATACATAACAATTGTCTCTCACAGCACTACAACAAATGTGCAATAAAGGTCGGGATTTGAATGGGATTGTAAGCTTTCTTCATCATTTAAAGATGTAATCGGTTGTATAAAATTTTTATCAATTACTTTAAAATTTCTGACAAAATTTTTTCCAGGAATGAGTATGGATAATTTTATGTAAGTACTTCATTCCATCTTTAGATGACAAGATTCCAGACCAAGATGAAGGTATCTTGCTCTGTTTTCAGCTTGTGGACCTCAATTGCAACACTTACAAAAACAAATGCAATTAAAAAATACAATTAGATAAATTATATGGTGTATATCTCTCTATGTATCATGTATGATCGTGTGTGTGTGTGTGTGTGTGTGTGTGTGTGTGTGTGTGTGTGTGTGAGAGAGAGAGAGAGAGAGAGAGAGAGAGAGAGAGAGAGAGAGAGAGAGAGAGAGAGAGAGAGAGAGAGAGAGAACCTGTGCTTGCTGGTAGAGGCCAAAGGAAAAAGTTCAGGTGTCATGTTTCTATGCCTCTCCTCCTTTATCTCTTGAGATGGGTTCATGACTGGACCTATATCTAAGGTATTGGGCATCAATTCCCAGAGATCCTGTCTCTGACCTGCCCAGTACTGAGGTTACATGTTAGACAGCTACGGTGCTGGGAATTTGAATGCCTTTCCCCACCTTTGCATACCAAGCACTCTTGACCACTGAGACATCTCCTCAGCCTCCAATTCAATCAATTCTCATTTTTCTGTAATCGTATTGAAATGCTGGATAAAGGCTATTAAAAGTTCCTCCTTATATGTAACTATCTCTAGTTTCTTATATGATGTAATCCCAATTACTTTACAAACCCCAATTGCTATTATCTAAGTGGGATGGATCCTGCTAGTTTCCTCATGTTAAATGTGGTTATCTATTCATGGCTTAATGATTATTTAAATCTTTAGAATATTTAAAACATTCAAGTGTAGGATGAAAATTTATTCTTATTAAGTTTATCATTATATACCACATAATATGTCAAGGAAAAAGTGCTATGTATCTCATACAGAATCAATGTTTCTAAATGTTAAAGTCACATGTTAGGGAGATGGGGCGGGGCCATATACACACAAGAAAAACAAATGTTAAAGTCACATGTTAGGGAGATGGGGCAGGGCCATATACACACAAGAAAAACAATCACATGTTTTAAACTGGCAATAAATATAGAAGCAACATTACTTTTCCTTCTTCTGCATCCTACTTCAGTTCTGTGGGAGGTATTTATGTATATATAACTAAAGCTCCATTGAGCATTAGCACTTGAACCAGCCTACAGTTGACTTTAGACAAGGTAAAACAAGGGAATCAGTGTAAAATCTACCTGCCTGAGAGAAGAGCAAAAGCAAGGTCAAATCTAATGTTAAGTAGTATAAGGTTCATCTCCACATTAACAACAACGCTACCTAACTGTGAAGATGTTATTGAAATAATCTTTGAATTTAGACTTTCTGACATGGAAACACACATGTTATCCCAAGTGACCAAGACATCTTTTTGAGAAAAAAACTGCATTATATATAAGTGTCTGATGATAAGAAACTAGACTTTTATCTTTCTAGAATTTCAGAAGGGTTGTGAGACGTGGACATATTCACAAATCACAGAAGAACTTGAATGAAAACAGTGCCACACGAAAGTCTGAAGTAGCAAGTGCTGGCTATATGTGAGTCACAAGCTGTCTTAGTTACTTTCTATTTGCTGAGATCAAACATCACAAGAAAAGCAAATTAAAGAACAAAGGACTTGTTTTGGCTCATGGTTTCAGGAAGATGTTCTCCATCATTGTTGGGAGGATACAGCATCAGAAGCAAGAGACTACCTGGTCAGATTCCATGCACAGAGACACACAGACACACAAGCACATGCATACACACACACACACACACACACACAGGCACAGGCACACACACACATACACACACACACACACACACACACACACACACACACACACACACACATACACACAATATCAAAGCAAACAGGAGGCAAGAGTCAGGCTATGAAACCTCCAGGTCCATTTCCAGTGATCAACTTCCTCCAGTGATACTACAGCTGCTTAAGGTTCCACAGACGTCCCACACAGTGTCACCAGCTGTGGACGAAGTGTTCAAATGAGAACCTATAAGGAGCAGAGAAGAAGCTCAAATTCAAACCACAGCTTCAGCCATGTGATTCTAATTCAGAATACTGGTATGGTGGAATGTGTTTTGAAATTCTGTCCCTGCACATGTAGATAATTGAACAGTAGAAAAATAATCTTGTAACAGTATCATCTCTGAGTTAAAAAAATTAATATACAGATGGTATGCTACCTCTAACAGAGATTTTTCCAAAAAGACAAGAATGCACCTTGCCAGCTGAGTGTCCTCATTTATTTTTTAATTAAGGAATTTTTTATTCATTTTACATACCAACCACAGTTCCCCCTCTCTTCCCTCCTCCTGCCCTTCCAGCCCCCCCAACAAAACTGTATTTTTCTACTTGCTTCCAACTCTCTTTCAAAGTCTACAAATAAATATGAGTTAGATGCACATTTTCAATTCAATGATTGTTCAAACACAGTTCAATAGAACTCAGTTTAACAGAGAAGCAGTATTTAAATGACATCCTTTGATGTTATCGATATTATCACTGCTTTATTTATGTACCAATATGTGTCTTTATGTCTCCACATGTATAATATTTCCCACCTTCTCTTCAAAATCCAATCTCCTTTTCCTTTTACTCAGGAAGGTCATGATTCTAAAGCTATTGTAATTGGATGTAATCCAAAGCAATAACTTTTGGGAGATGTATCAAGACCTTAGAATTTCTCTTCATTTGTTTCTCACCTGAGATGTGGCAACTGGCTTCACCAACCTTACTATGACCCTCTCTGAATAAAAAATGAATTTCATCAAATTTTAGGTGACGTCATCAAATGAAAAATGATTGCCAGAACCTGAAGATACCATTTTTTGAGTGATGCTTTGAACTGATTTTTAATCTGTGTCCTTTTCACCTCTTCACTTTACAAAGACTTCACTGAGAGGCCCTGCTCTGCTCCAGGAATAAAATATGTCTTACTACTATTGACTTACCAGCCACAAATACAGAGGCACTGGTGTGGCAAATGCTGCTGACATTTGGAAGCAATTGTTTCCCTTTTTATCATTTGATATCTTTGTAGGAATAGTGTCCTTGTTTAGAGCAGTAGAAAACTTTAGCGCTTGCCTTGTTTTCTGGGGAGAAGGCTCAGAGGGTAAAGTGCTTGCCATGAAAATAAAATGACCAGAGTTTGAGTCCCCGCAAACCCATTTAAAGGTCAAGCATTTATCGTATCTCAATATTCAGGGTTGGAAAACTGGGATCCATTTAGAAGCCAACTAGCTGGACAAGCTAATCCCTTGAGCTCTGGTTTCCAGTGAGAGTCCCTGCCTCAATATGTAAAAATGAGAGTGATCAAGGAATATATTCAATAGCACTCTCTACTCCTTGATGTGCTAGGTGGGCAGGTTAGAAATAACCTGCATGCATAAGCACACACACACACACACACACACACACACACACACACACACACACACACTTGTTTGTTTTTATATTTGTTTATTTTATTTTTGTTTTGTTTCCTGTAGCCTAGCCTAGTACCAAACACTCTGTATAGCAGAAGATGACCTTGAACTTCTGAACTTTCTGCTTCTACCTTTACAGGCATCTTCTGGCACATCTGGTATACATGGTACTGGAAATCAAACTCACAGTTTTGCGCATGCTAGGCTGCCACACTTGCAGCTGTACTGCATTCCTCAGTCCAAGAATGATTTGCAAGTTTCTATACCTGTGACTCAAACTAGTAAGTTTAGGAATAGCCTAGAATCCCCTGTATCATGATAATATTTCCTAGAGGAGGAAAGTGAAATGATGCTCTGACAGCCTAGAGGGTCCCAAAGCTCTTATGAGGAAAGAGGAGCAGCTGAGGTGAGGTCAACTTTCCCTGTAAAAAAAATGGAGATGGTGTACAGTGACCAGAATGAATTCTGCCAGACAGGAGCAACCATAGTCTCATACATGTCCAGTGAGAAACTAAAATTGCAAACAGACCAAACTACTTTCATGGAGAAGTGGAGGGCCTCCATGCCTCTCAGGACAGAGAGGCCTATCAGAAAGAGGCAGAGAATGAAGATCCATTGTGAAAGTACAGAGAGATCTTTGCTGGTGCAAAAAGAACTCACATGCAGTTAGAGGCTCACCCTCCAGGTGTTTAATAGTCACCTGCGTTCTGTGAATGGAATAGAAGGAATGTACTAAAAAAAAGTTTGATGGAGTCACTGAAATACTAAGTGGGTAGGATGAAAATAACCTCATTCTCAAAAGAGTACATATGTCTGAACTTAGATATATAGGAACTAAACTCTAGACAGACAACATAATGTATAAAAATTATATCATTTAATATTGAATAGGTTTTTCTACTTTGAAATCAAAAGACTTCAAACAAAGTGTAACTGGAAAAATTGGTTCAAACTTTGTCTCAGCTAATAACTTTGATTTGTTTTCCTGTCTCCTCTCAATGCCTCTGCAGTGTGAGGTGTCATAGGCAGGCCTTTCCTCTTACACTTGGTGTCTTTTCTTCCACTTCTGAGAGGTCTTTTCTATTGGTATCTGATGTATCTTTTCTATTTGTCTCTAACTCCCTGGGTTTTTGTATGTTTGTTTGTTGTACAATAGTCTAAATCTAGAGAAAAGGAAAGTATATTTATAATTCTGGAGGTTGTAGGAACTGATCCTGTATCTCTAAGTCACCACATAAAACCCCCCTCTTATCACTATAGCCAAGTGTTTGCTCTTACACAATTTAGGAAGAATAAGCAAAATCAACATCAACTCATAAAAAAATTAACATAGGGGTTTCCTAAGAAAGCTTATGTGCTCATGCTCTCTCTCTCTCTCTCTCTCTCTCTCTCTCTCTCTCTCTCTCTCTCTCTCTCTCTCTCTCTCTCTCTCTGTGTGTGTGTTTGTGTAGTGGGGTGCAGGTGTGTGTGTTGCTCTATCTGTATGTCTCCTTGTCTGTTTGTCTGTTTTTGTCAGTCTCTGTCTATTTTGTCTCTCATTCATTCATATACTCCTTAAATGAAAGGCAAGCATGAAATAAAGACTAAAATATAATATCTGTAACCAGCCCAGAAGGCTATGTTCTAAGCTGTTCTGAGATATGCCATGTTCTGTATCTGCTTTTAGGAATGTGGATTTGTTTTACATGTGAAAAAAAAATACACTTATAAACATCGGGAAAACTTTTCATCCTCTGACCTCAGACACAAATCTTGATCACTCTGCATGCACAACTGGACCCCAAACAGCCTCTGAGAGCTCACCTAAGAGCTATGGTGCACATCTGTGAAGGGTTCTCTGAATCCTGAAGTCAAACCAATGAGATAGTTTAGCCTGACTGATCTGTACTGTAGAGTAGCACGTCTTTGGCTATGATAATATTTTTGAAAGGTCAGTATATACTTTCTACTTTTTTCTGTGTGTCTTTTTAAATCATCACCATGCTGTATTATATCTCCACAGTGCTCAGGGTTGAACAGGAAAGATCCACAAGGCAGATAAGTGCCATGCCATCATGGAAAGTAATGGTGTGTCTTAGGCAGCATTCTGGCATTCTAGGGACTATGATTTGCTAAGAGGATTGGTTGGAAGTTTACTTTGCCACCTATTTTTGACCAATTTATGAAAGAGGATGCCATATAGTCATTTGTATCTGAGATTATTTTTAACAGTTTTGAAATATCTAATCCCATTGATAGAAAGTGGTCTAGATTACTTCAAAAGAAGAGTTTGGGATTTTGTTGTCCTGAGAAAGGAAAGAGGTAGTCTAAGACTATATTCTAGCTTTTCTAGTTGACTTCACTTGAGTCTAATAAATACTTTTTGGAACTAGGGAAATTTAGTTAGCTGTTAGAATTATGTTTGTTTTCAACAACAGATAGTTGGAGTACTAATGTAAGATGAATTCCTAAACAGTCTTATTAATAAAAAATCTGGAGCCAAATATTGAAGTGAAAACCAAAAGATCAGAGGAATAGAACAAGCCATAGCCAACCTCACCTTACCAACTCCTCAGCCTCCAGAGAGAGCTACTTCCTGTCTATTCAAATCTATATACCTCTCTGTGCTCTGACATCTTTCTTTCTGTCCAGCTTCATCACTTTCTCTTTCCACCCAACTCTATCACTTCTTGTCTGTCTGTCCAGACCTCCATACCTCTATAGTTAACTAGCACTGGGACTAAAGGTATGTGCCACCATGCTTGGCCCTGTTCCCAGTGTGGCCTTGAACTCACAAAGATCTGGATGAATCTCTGCCTCCCAAATGCTAGGATTAAAGGTGTGTGCTACCATTGTCTGACTTCTATATTTAATATAGTGGCTGGCTTTTTCCTCTGATCCCCAGATAAGCTTTATTGGAGTGCACAAATAAAATATCACCACATACTGCAAGAATTTTCATGTATTTGATTATCTATACATTTTGTTCTCAGTCACAATCTGTAGTGTTAGGAAATGTTATTTATTAGACACTATAAAGGGTACTGAAAAAAGAATTACTTCCAAGTGAATTAACTTTTCTAATAACCAGTTCTTAGTTTTTAGTATGTAATTTTGTCTTTTCTATGTCCCATTTTTCCTCGAAAATAATAAAAGCCCACCCCTTTTCTCCCTAGTATGTCACATATTGAACCAAAGCTTTTGGTGTTAAGCAAGTCTTCTAAGCCCTGGGAAATGCACCAGGCCTGTTTACCATGTTTCAGGTCTCCAGTGTGGCAACGAGCATTGTTCAGTGTGTTTGCCAGAAATATCTTTCTCTAAACAAACCTAGGAGAAGCCACTCTTTCTGTTTCCTAATAAATGGAAAACTGAAGGAGGAGGAGGAGGACATGGCTTGCAGATTGAGCTGAAAGGGACAGAACTCTGAATCAGTCTCATTCCTTTGCCCCCAGTGTCCTTGCAGTAACCCTGCCTTGTCATCCTCACTAAGGTAATGTACTTAGCTCTTCGAGCTTTATGAGGTCCAATAAGAGAAAAACACAGGATTTATTTGGAAAGGGTTATTGTTTATTGTCATAAATGTGAACCTAATACCAGGTCCAGGCTTTGTGTGATTCAGGCACCTCCTAGTGTGAGTACTATTGACTTTGAGAAGGGAGTTCTGTTTTATTAGGTCTGCCAATTCAAATGCTAATGTCATACAAATAATTCTCTCAAGCCCAATCAGAATCATTGGTGAAGGCTCAGGTACTGTCAGTGCAGTGAAAGTGACATAAAAAAATCAACCATGACAAATACCAATTATGCACTATAGTTTTCGTATAACTGTAGCACTATTAGTGTCCTGTGAGTGGTTCTGTTTCGTTTTTTGCTGAACATGCTAACAGTCCCAAGAATCAATTGAAACATACTGAGAAGAACCTACTTAGAGGAAAACAGGAAAACAGGAAAAGAGACAAAAGCACAGACCCAAAGGTGTGATGCCAGGAGTAGCAAGAACCTCATTTTACGGCACAAACCTGCAGGCCTGAACACTGGTATGTGAAGGCATGCTTCCAGTCCTGAAACCCAAAATGCCACAAATGCACTTCTAGAGAAATGTGTCTAATATTTTTAAAAATCACAAACATGTTTATATACTGAAAGATTAAGGGGAACTTCTGGCTTGTGCACAAGTTGAAACATGCTGCTGTGGGTTTGTTGTTGTTTTAGTTGTAACCGAATACATGTGTCTTTATTTCTGAAAATGTGTAGTCGAGGAAGAGATAGAAAGTCACCCAAAAATACCACCACACAACTTAAGCAATTAGAAACTTCCTTGCATTTGAATAGCCTTCGTTTTAGGCATAAATACATGTGTGTATATATATAATATAAAGTGTATAAATGCACTTTATATTTAGTTCAATGACATATAGTAATGAGAAGTGTTTTCAAGTTATTTGATACATATTTTAAAGGCAATGCCATGTTTCATTGATAAGTACCTATTATTTTAAGTATCAACTTTTATCAAAAATCCTTAGAATGAGCTTTGTAGATAATTTAACACTGAGAAGGATTCAACCCTGTGACTGAGAGTCCTTGCAGCCAAACATCTGGAGTTCAGTCAGGACTCAGGCAATGTGTGCTGATTGTAGACCACTGTTTCTTAGTAACAGACTTACGTACTTCAATACTAACTTTTACAAAGCAGGAGATCTTTCTTGTTTTCTTTTTTAACAATTTTTTTTATTTTATATCCCAGCCACAGTTTTCCCTCCCTCATCGCCTCTGTTTCCATCTCCTAATCAACTCCTCCACCATTCTTTTTAGGAAAAGGCAGGTTTCCCCTTAGTATCAACAGAACATGGCATATCAAGTTGCAGTAAGATTAAGCACTTCTCTATGTATTAAGGCAGGGCAAGGTGACCCAGTGTGAGGAGTAGACTCCGAGAAGCCAGTGAAGAGTTGGAGACAGCCCCTGTTCCCACTGTTAGGAGTACCACAAAAGGACCTAGTTACACAACTGTTAATGTATGCAGAGTGCCTAGGTCAGTCCCATGCAGGGTCCCTTGTTGTTGGTTCAGTCTCTGTGAGCCCCTATGAGCCCAGGATAGTTGCTTCTGAGTTTTCTCTTGGTGTCCTTCACCCCTCTGACTCCTGCAATCCTTTCTCCTCCTCTTCTGCAGTATTTCCTGAACTCTGTCTAATGTTTGGCTGTGGGTTTGCATCTGTTTCCATCAATTGCTAGATGATACCTTTCTGATGACAACTGGGCTAGGCACCAATCTGGTCACAGGAGATGGCCAGTTCAGGCTACTTATCCACCGTTGCTAGGAGTCTTAGCTGGTGTCATCCTTGTTGATTCCTGGGAGATTCCCTTGTGCCATGTTTTTACATGACCCTGAAATGCCCCCATTTTCCAGTAGTCTCTTTCCATACTTTCGTCCTTCACCGATCCAACCCTATCCGCTCATGTTCCTTTCCCACTGGCCTTCAGTCCACTCACTAAATCTCTTCTACTTCCCCTTCCCAGGGAGATGCAGGCATCCCACCTTGAACCCTCCTTGTTACGTACTCTCTCTATATCTGTGGATTATAGTATAGTTATCTTTTATTTTACAGCTATTATCCACTTATGAGTTAGCACATACCTTGTTTGTCTTTCTGGCTCTAGGTTACTTCACTCATGATGATTTTTTTCTTGTTCTATCCATTTGCCTTCAAATTTCTTGGTTAAGTAATAATCCATTGTGCAAATATTCCACATTTTCTTTATCTATTCCTCAATTGATGATCATCTAAGTTGTTTACAGGTTTACCACAAATAAAGCTGCTATGAGCACAGTTGAGCAACTGCCCTTGTGGTATGATTTAGCATCCTCTGAGTATATGTCTAAGAGTGGTATAGCTGGGTCTTGTGGTACATTGAGGGAGGTCTTTCTTAAGATCACTTCAATCAAACTTAATATTTCGTTTGACACAATATTACTTGAAAATATACATTTTACTTACATTTCTAATTTTCTATTTCTTTCTTTGCTGTGGTGATTAAGATAGAGAATATCCGCCGGGCGGTGGTGGCGCACGCCTTTAATCCTAGCACTTGGGAGGCAGAGCCAGGCGGATCTCTGTGAGTTCGAGGCCAGCCTGGGCTACCAAGTGAGCTCCAGGAAAGGCGCAAAGCTACGCAGAGAAACCCTGTCTCGAAAAACCAAAAAAAAAAAAAAAAAAAAAAAAAAAAAAAAAAAAAAAAGATAGAGAATATCCATTTATGTAAAATTCTATTCATTGCTCTAAAAATATTCTCTGTATTAAATGTCTACAGGATGAGTTGTAACATTGCCTTTCATCTTTAAAGAAATGAAGTTTGTTTTCCCCTGGTGTTCAGACCACTCAAACCCTGGCAGCTGGATGCATTGTTGTAAAGTCATTATGGTTTTCAACAATACAACACAGTTCGGGAAATGCCTACTAGTGCCATGTCTCTCTCTTCTTCCAAATTAATGTCCTCTAGGCTCGATATTTTCAGAAAACAGTGAAGCTTTTGACAATGCTAATGCTGTTATTTGCTCGTTTTTATTTCCAGTTTTTATCTAATGTCATCTGACTTTTTAACATGCTTTTAGTGGTTTCATTAGGCTGAGAGTGGAGGACAAGGAAGCAAGCTGCTGAAAGACAGACATATTTTGTTCTCTCATGCCAATCTCTTCCCAGAATGTGTTTTGAAATGTAGTCTGATTTTGAAAGAGACTTGATAAAGTATTTACCATAATTCTATTATTTATCAAATGAAAGAAATTTAGAGTATATTTTTCTCCTTTAAAATAAAATAAAAATGTAGAAAGTTTTCTTCTTGATTTCCCCTGTTATGTAGGGGAAAGCATGCCTCTCTGCTGGATGAGTGTTTGTAAGGTATAAGAAGAAACTTACCTCATGTGCCAGGTTGTCTGAGAAAATCTTTTAACAACATTCTTACTGTCAGTCTTTGTCCTAGATGGGAGGTGGTCATTTGCCCCTGTTTTCTCAGCAATACTGTTCCATTCCAAATGGACAAACACATCTCTGATTCCTCTTCCCTCCTCTTCCTCAGTTGGCTACCACTGGCCACAGAACCTCAGGACAAAGGGCTGCAGCCCCAGCCTCCTCTCTGACAGCAGTTTTTCCCTCTGCAATCTACATGGCTAAACAGTCCCTCTCTTCAGAATGTGCCCTGTCAAGGTTCTCAGCATCTATCTAGACTATGCTTTGTGTTACTGAAGTTGTCTTCCTTAGGCCATTGGACTCTGTTTTTTTTTTTTTTTCTTTCATAACAGTGATCAACTTCTGAATTATGGCATAACATAGTGATGTCTTTTTTATTTTCTCTGGTCATTCTCTTCTGCGCATCAGCTGCACATAAGCAGCAGTATTTTTTTTCTATTTTCCAAATTGATGTATCTCAAATGCTTGGGATGGCTCCAGGCTTATCATTGTTTCTCAGTAAATACTTTGTAAATAAATGAGTTCAGAACACCTTAAGGCAGATAGTCTTCAGTAAGAGCGATCACTCAGTTTTGTGTGAACAGGAAGTTGTGTGCACTGGAAAGTGAGTGATTGCTAATATTAACTGAGTACTGGGTATTTACTACTTTATAACTACAAATTTCAACAAGCAAGATAGGCTTGGTGTTGTTACTATTATTGTTTTTAATTTTTCAGAGAGGCTTTTGGTTGTTCATATGTTTCTTTTATTTTTCTTTTGAGATTTCATACATGAATACAATAAACATTAATCCTAATTGCCTTTCATCTTTCCAATCTGATCCTTCCTGCACACAAACCATCAACCCAATTTCCTCTTTACTTTATGTGCATATATGTATGCCTATGTATGTATAAGTGTGGTGTGTAGTGGTATTGTGTTCCCCAAAATATAGTGTACTCTAATAAATTTATCTGGGGTCAGAGAACAGACAGCCACTAGATACAAAGGCTAGAAAATGGTGGCACTCACACCTTTAATCCTAGCATTCCAGAGATAGAAATCCCTCTGGATCTCTGTGAGTTCAAGGCCACATTGGAAATAGCCAAGCATGGTGACATGCCTTTAATCCCAGAAAGCCAGCCTTTAATCCCAGGGAGTGGTGGTAGAAAGCAAAAAGATATATAAGGCGTGAGGACCAGAAACTAGAAGATTTTGGCTGGTTAAGCATTCAGGCTTTTGAGCAGCAGTTCAGCTGAGACCCATTCCGGATGAGGACTCAGAGGCCTCCAGTCTGAGGAGACAAGACCAGCTGAGGATCTGGCGAGGTGAGATAGCTGTGGCTTGTTCTGTCTCTCTGATCTACCAGCATGGACCCCAATAACTCGCCTCGGGTTTGATTTTATTAATAAGTACTTTTAAGATTCCTGCTACAGTGGTGTGCGTATTTGTGGTATGGATGTGTGTGTGAATGTGTATGTATGTATATGTGTATGTGGTGTGTGTGTGTGTGTGTGTGTGTGTGTGTGTGCCTGTGCACACATGCTAATGCTAATGTGTTCAATTGTGTCTGTGCTCACACAGTCATTTCAACCCACTGAACCCACTGAACTATTGCTGGTATGTGCAAGGGTAAAGGGTTGACCACTGAAGCATGAGAAACACACCAGGGACCATGTCCCTGAAAAACACTGGCATCCAGAGTGTTATTTGCCTGCACATCTGCTGTGGAGCAAGTCCACTTCCTGCTTTTGCTTAGCCATCTTCATCACTTTGGATTTTGACCCTTTGCAGTGTTTTATCATATGGAAACAGGGCTTAAGTCAAGGATATCATGCCTTTACTTAAAGGCATATATGTTACTTGATGGGAAGCTGAAAGAAAACTTGCCTGCAGCCTCCCAAAATATCAGTGCTAGCCTCTCACTGTCCCACATTAGCTGGCTCTTTGCAGGGACAATGGACATTAATTATAGGAAATGTTCTCCCACCTGTGACTTAGAGCATGTACAGCGTGTGTTGCTTATCTCCTGAGAGTGGAAGTGCATTCACAGATGAAATCAAATATAGTTACCAAGGAGAAAAGGGTGTATGATATGGGAAGTTCAGAAACCCTGTTGCTAAAATTTAAGACCCTGAAGAGAGATGTTGTTATGTGTTAAGCCTTTTTAAGACAGAAAATGAGCATATGGACATTTTACGTGAATAGAGACACATGAAATTAAAACAAAATATCCAGAACTGAAAGGAAAAAGCTCTTGATTTTTTTTTCACATTGAGAAATCAAACCCAGTGTGTATTAAATGTGTGGTCAGATTGTACATATATTAGGTTTTGGAGAAAACCAACATAATAAATTTTCAGTTTATTTATATGCTCTAAAAAGTCAGTCCTTTTTGTAGATGTAACCAACCGTCTTATTAAATAAGAAACACAGAAACAATGTAAAAGAGAGAGCCGAGAAGTCAGAGCTCAGAGCTAAAATCTCACCCTTCCTCCTGCTGTCCCAGTTTCGCGAAAAGAGACCTACTTCCTGTCGGTTCGTTTTTTTATAGTATGTTGTTCTGCCTTCTCATTGGTTGTAAACCCAAACACATGACTGCCTCGTCACTGTCTGAATGTACAGCCCCCTAGGTCTTAAAGGCATATGTCTCCAATGCTGACTGTATCCCTGAACACACAGAGATCTTATGGGATTAAAGGCGTGTGCCACCACCGCCACACTCTTGCTATGGCTCTACTAGCTCTGACCCCCGGACAACTTTATTTATTAACATACAATCAAAATAATATTTCAGTACAATTAGATTACCACCACACCTTTTGAAATGTATGTTTTGTATATGTTACTGAAGTCTAATTAAAGTATGGTATCAAAGGCTGGAGAGATGGCTCAGCAGTTAGGAGCACAGGCTGTTCTTCTAAAGGACCTAGTTCAATTACCAACACCCACATTGCAGGTCACAATGCTCTGTATCTCCAATCCTGGGTCATCCAACACCATCTTCTGGCCTCCGTGGGCACTGCATGCATGTGGTACTCATACATACATACATACATACAGGTCATTACTCTCACACACAATTTTTTAAAACTTACTTTAAAGAGCTTTATTCTTTTGTATTAAGGTAGTTTTGTTCATTATCTTATCTATACACACATATTTGCCACTCAGTCTATTGTGAATGATGCTATGAAGAGGTAAGTTTAGACACTTAACTTACGTAGAGGCCCTTAGGTAAATCAATTCCAGCTTAGAAGAGTTTATGTTCTAATGTTGCTTTAACATGTAAAGGGCAAGGACTAGAGTTCCTCTGTACCAAGAAAGAAAAATAAAGCAAGAAAGCAATTGGTTTATATTTAGAGGGTGACAGGAGCAGTCAACAATTTGGGTCTAGAAACAAAGTAGACTTGCATTAAAAACAAAACTAGAAAGAAAGGAAAATAAAACAATCTATGGGGACCATGAACCTATCTCAATTCAATTCAGTTTGTCGATTATATTTCTTGAAAATCTCTTGAATCAATTTCTAACCTGTCTTTCTCTAACACAAGTATATAAATGACTATAGCCTCTACCCCAACTCACTGGCCAGACTGTACAGGGCATTGTCTCCCTACCAGTGAATACAATCACATTAAGTCCTTGTTAACTCCCAAAACCAAACTGAAGAACCTGAAATGCCATCCGATACAAACCTTTGATTTTTCAGCCTACCCTGAAACTTCTAATAGTCATGCTTGCTGAACCTGGAGCTAGTGAATGGGCTGGCTGGGCAACAGGGCACTGGGATCTCTACAAGCTCTTTACAAGCTCTCTCACCTCTCAGTTTCCATCTTATTCTTTTACACAGAATAGAAAGCACTTGTACCTGATATATACACACATATATCAATATCAATATCAATATCTATCTATCTATCATCTATCTATATCTATATTTATCTATCTATATCTATCTCTATATATATATTTAAATATGTAAATACATAGATACATAGTTATAGATAGGTAGTATTAGGGTCCTGAAGAAGTCCCACAAAAGACCACCATCCATGTATACAATCAGCAAATGAGTTTCTATTCTAGCATGCTGGAGCTGGCCGTCCCACACAAAGGCAATATGGCAAAGACCCTGAGAGAGATGTGGGAGGTCCTTTTAAGCACAGCCAAGGGGATGTCTTAAGGCAGTTAGGTGACTGTAGATATGATTGGCTCAAGTAAGTGGCAATCATATCAGTAAGTTCTAATTGGTCAGGGCTAGTTAGAGGCTGGACAGGGCACAGTTTTCCATTTTGGGGTAGGTCTGAACAAGTCCCAGACTTCATCCTCATTTTGTTATTACCTTGAGTTGTTTATGACTCAAGCTTGAACTGCATGTACCAGGCCTCCTCGTCCTTGCTGTTGGGGATGTTGGAGATTGATTGTTTTTTGTTTGTGGCTTCTCCTCAGAAACTGCTTGCTTGGTTCCAAAACACAAGGACTGAGGCCTAGTTCCCTCAGAGAAGATTAAGCAGCCTGTTGTAGAATCTGCTCAGTCCTCTCAGATAGATAGATGAGAGAGAGAGAGAGAGAGAGAGAGAGAGAGAGAGAGAGAGAGAGAGAGAGAGAGAGAGAGAGAGAGAGAGAGAGAGAGAGAGAGAGAGAGAGAGAGAGAGAGAGAGAGAGAGAGATCATACCCAAACTTATTCCTGTAAGGAAAAGATCTCACATGTTTCATTAAGTTCTAGGTTTATAATTAAAACATACACTTTCCTACTAACCCCCTTCAAAAAATTCCTTTCCCAAACAGCATTTAAAAATGACAGTAACTTGCTGGATGTTCTTTCCCATCATACTCTCCACCACTCAGGATCTGCCTGGTAGTCATACTCTTTCCTCCTCTCCTGGTTGGGTTAGTGCAAAATAGTCATATCATACTGGAATGAAATGGGACTGAAGCCTGGCACCACACATATACATATAATTAAAAATAAAATAGACCTTAAAAATTGTGGTTTCATGGCCTTGTAATCTATCACTGGAAAGGCAGAAACAGGTAGACCCCAGTGCCTTGTTGCCCAGCCAGCCCATCCACTAGCTCCAGGTTCAGCAAGAAACCCCATGTCATAGTTGGGCTATTATTATTATAATAAAACACCATGACCAAAAGCAACTTGGGGAGAAAAAGCTTTATTTCACTCACAGTTCCATACAATAGTTTATCATCAAAAGCTGTGGGAGCAAGAAGGAACTCAAGCAGGGCAGGAACCTGAAGGCAGGGACTGATGCAGAAATGATGGAGGGGTGCTGCTTACTGGCTTGCTCATCATGGCTTGCACAGCTTGCTTTCTTACAGAACTTAGGACTGGCAGCGCACAAATTGTACCATGCACTGGGCCCTTCCACATCAATCACTAATAAGAAAATTACCTACAGCTGGATCTTTTTCTCAGTTTTCTCAGCTGAAATTCCCTTCTTTCAGATAACTCTAGCTTGTGTCAAGTTGGCATAAAACTAGCCAACATACCCTGTCTCAGAAAGAATGAAATATTTATGAAGACATCTGAAGAAAGGCACCTGTGTTGATCTCTACCAACAGCCCCATCTCCCACCCATGCACAGTCACATACAATATTCAAAGAAACAAATAAATGCTGAGGTTGAGTCCCTCACCTAGATCGTGACACAGCCATGAAATTTCATGGTAAGAGGAAAAACTTGAGACTGTATTGTAGGGGAAAATGGAGGGATGTCAATGTTAGAGCACAGGAGAGTATTCAAAGCTAGAAAGAACTCTAGTGGTAACCATGGGTGTCTCCGCTGAGTTCTCCTTCTATGGTGGATGGTAATGAGAGGTAGGCACAATATAAAAAGTGTTGTGAAGCTCTGTTTGGGATTAGAAATTTGTAGTAGGATTCTAGATGCCACTGACTCTTGAAAGGAATTTAAAATAAAGTTGCTGAGGTAACATTTCATAATCCAGGTAAAATCTCAGAGGGCAATTCAGCATTATTGGATGTACTTGAACAGGATCAGACAACATGAAACTCCTGGATTTTTAACCATAGAAACCTCTGCAAAACTGTGCTACATTAAATGCCCGGAACCATGAAAGTAGTGTTCTTCCTTCTGTGTTTGTCAGCTGTGACCAGAGATAGTTTACACATGATTAGTAAGTCACAGTTTCAGAAGAGTTCAGGTTCTTCCTCCAGCTCAAGAATGTAATATACCTTCGGGTGCAAGGGTTAAAGAGACATGAAAACAAGTTTCAAAGCTAAGTAATTAATGAAAAGGCTGAATATCATAGTTTCCTTAGATGAGAATAATTGTGGACTCGGAATGAACAGAGGATCACCTTTAAAATTCTGTCAGAGTACTAAGAAAAGAGGGCCATACTGATGTCACACTAGTACCTGAACCCATAGTTTGCCTGGTGGAAGGCTTCAAGGGGAGCAGGTTACATGATCTCTAAGGAGGGTTTTCTGACTCTATGTGGGGAAGGGGAAGTCCAGTCTGTGTTTTCACCTTTTACCTTTTTTCAGAAACTCCAAGCAAACTCAATTTTTCATCACAAGGAAATGCTGAGACAAAACCCCAAATTACATTTGCAGTGAAGCCCCTGCTATTTCAGTACATTAGCTACAGATTCAATAAAGGCAAAGTGGTTGTTAAGCTTTTCAGCTTCAATGGCATCCTTTTTGCTTTATTGAACTTGGAAGAAAAAAAAATTGTGGCATCCACCCCAAATCATAAAACCTAAGCATCTCACAAAAGTTTCTGTGAGCCTTGAGCTCTGTTACAATTTCAGATTTGGTGTGCTTCCCACTCTGTGTGTCATCTGAAATTTATGGCCACACCTGCAAATCTGAGCATAAGGCTGAACTCTTATATAAATAGAATTGCTCAGGCTGTCCCTTCAATGTACAGGACTAGCAAAGCTGGGCACTCAGCCCAAGTGGGATTCCAGATACACCCACACTGGACACATCTATTTAACCAAAATCAACTGGAGTTTGGGGGATTACATATATTTAGAAATAGAGTCAATCTTTTGGACGGATGGCAAAAGTCTGCAATAATACAGGAAGAATATCAACTGATAGTCTGTAAACACTGGCTGTGTGTAGTTGATCCATTTTTCAAGTATCCTTAGCCTTTTCTACTTTCCCTATAATTATTTGGGATTAACAAACTTTAAGAATCAGCCAGACATGACCAGATTATTTGTTATGAAAACACTTAAAATACTGGACCACACACTGGGAAGCATATGTTTGAACACAAACATGTTTTCAATGTCATGAATGCACAGACCTTTCAGATGAACAGAGGGACACACAGGTAAGAGAGAGCTTACAGTTGCCTATCATATGTAGAGGGTTTTCTGATTTTCCTAAGGTTCTCCCTACAGTTGTGATAAGTGCTTTGACTGAAATAAATTTAGGGAAACACATTTCTTTCACTTTACACACCCAAATCGCAGTCAGTCAGTAAAGGAAATCAGAGCCAGAACCAAAAGACAGGCCTGCTTGCTATTCTCGGCAGCATTACTTGTGACCAGGGAATTCATTCACAGTCAAGGAAGTATAGCACAACCCTTGGAGCATGCTGCTACAGCTTCTAGCTGGTTCGTTTTCTGACTTATTCAAGCTTTTGCCCTGATAGCTTCCTTATATAGCCCAGGACCACCTGTCCTGGGAAAAGTAGTGTTCACAGTGGACTGTGTCCTTCTACAACAATTATCAATCAAGTCAACCCATCAAAGACACATACACACTCACCTGCTAAACACACTTACTCATTTGAAAATCTTTTCATTCTTCTCTAGTGAATGTCAAGTTGAAAGTCAATACTAAGGATATCTCTTAACCTAACACAGACAAATATGCATAGAAACTGTAAACACCACTTGTTTCTATCTCCATCAAATATAAAAAGAGAAGACTAGAGTTATTCATTTGCTTACAAAACATCTATGAATTATTAATGGAACAACAAAACTGGAATATTCTTTCCTTAGTGAATAAAGTCTACTGTCATCCTGTGCTACCATAGTCTGTTAACCTTTGTTATATAACAGCTTCCCTGTTCATTGCATTTTTAGTATATGTTTCTGTTAATGGAGGAAATGCTGAACGTTAGCTAGGAATGGGAAATTAGAAAACAAATGAATAGCTGAAAAAGAGGAAAAATGACAAAGCATCAATATGTCTATGACATAAATAGTTTATCCAGCATGGCAAGCCTTGTTGAATCTGAGAATTTGTAGGACAGTAAAACTGGAAAGTTGAAGTTAAATTGATAAAGGTCTCAAATGATGGAGGTTTAAAATTCAAAGATAAGCAATTGCACTTTAATGTCTAATAGTTGTCACTTAGTGGCAAAAAAATTCTCCGATCTCCATAGTTATGTTCAATTCTTTTTCTACCTTTCCCTTGACACCTACTAAAAACCTTCCATTCCACATTAATACAAATGGGCAAATTGGGGCTGGAGAGATAGCTCAGTGGTTAAAAGTGCTGCTTGCTGCTGTTCCAGAGGAGCTACATTCAGTTCTCAGCAATGTATCAGGGATCTCAGTACCATAATTAGCTGAAACTCCAGGGTATCTGCACCCTCTTCTGGCCTCTTCAGACACTTACAATATACATGCACACACATGCGTGCACGCACACACAAGTGAATAAAAATGAAACACAAACAAATGTGTAAATGCATTTATTTGTGTGAAAATGTCTTTCCACTAGCATTTCCTCTGCATTTTTGTTTCATTTTGTTTGTGTTTTTATAAAGGTCTTCAAGTTTTAGGGGGTTGTTTAGTATTATTTTAAATACTGTGGGAGACCTTAAATAACAAAAATAGACTCAAATATAAAAAATTATAATCTATTCCAAATATTTGTTACTTGTGTTCTATATGAAAATACTCTATATTTTATTCAAAGATGTTAACAAACTGTTGATTGATCAGCATATTTCCCTCCTGAGAGAACTAGCTATGCTTAAGTTATCATTTAAATATGATGCCAATGTACTCACTTTTTGATGTCATATCCCCCATCACCATTCTCCAGAATGTATAGAATTTACTATCAATAATTTTCTCTGTCTAAACACATTTTTGTATCACTTCATCCCCATCATAAATATTTCAACTATGTGTGTTCAGTCTTCCTTCATTTGGATATAGATATTGTAATAGATGGGTTTTCATTTACCCAGAAGTAAGATTGTACTTTCCCAAGAGAAAGTGGAAGAGCTTACACTGACAGCAGAATTCCTCCAGCAGAAGACAAGGCACTTCGTAGGAGATAAACGGTCTTTTAGGAGGATTTCTTTTCTTGGTTTGGCCCATTCTCTTTTCACAGTCCACCATGCTCACATATCTCAGAACGTAAGTTATCAACCCTTATTTCAACCTTCTATCATCTTCTCAAGAAAACCTCACTTTATGACACACAATGCACGGGTCAAGAGAAGAAGACTAGAACAAGCGACACATAAAATGAAACGGAAAGAGGAGAAGTTGAGCAGCAGAACAGTCATTGGCCCTTGTGGACCTTAATCAACAGAGGGAGGATTTCTTTTGGATTTCAAAGAAAAGGTCTATGGAGTCTTTCTTGTATTTGAGTAATAACAATTGTATCTGAAGGAAATATTTTGTTGAATGTTATGTTCTAACTGACATATGCTTGGCCAAGTAGAATTTTCTTTCTTGTTTTTTTTTTTTTTTCTTTTTGGTTTTTTTGAGACAGGGTTTCTCTGTGTAGCTTTGCGCCTTTCCTGGAACTCACTTGGTAGCCCAGGCTGGCCTCGAACTCACAGAGATCCACCTGGCTCTGCCTCCCGAGTGTTGGGATTAAAGGTGTGTGCCACCACCACCTTAAGTAGAATTTTCAGTGGAAGACGTATGTATTGAAGGAAAGGGGTAGAAAACCAAAGATATTAATTCAGAAAACGTATAGCCTTTCTCCAGGACCGATTTCCCCCAAAGAATCAGCTATTTATACCTTCAAAGGACTTTCCAAGAAATCAATTACTCACAGTTGCCTTTTGGAGCCTGATCTATCTAGATGACAGTGGTTTAATAAATAATTCCCTATTTGTCTTTCAAAATGTAACTCTAATATCTTTTCTTCACAAAAGTCTATCTTTAGTCCTTCAGTCAGAAGAACCTGATTATCATTCCTTTCAACTGTAATAACTAATTATTTGCCTTTATCATGTGACTATTTTCCTCTCTAACATCATTTATGAGTAAATATGAACATTTAAGCTATCTTCTACCAGATGAGAGAATACATTTAGGAAATTTTTAGGTTGATTTGTCTTTGAAGTAACAGAACACAAAGGTGACCTCAGTATACATGATTGTGCATAACAATTGTATGTGATGTGACAAAATATGAAAATCAACTTTATATCCTAACTACCAAGACATATTTACATTTCAATGTATTTCTTTTGATTAAATGTTATTATGCTATTTGGCAGTTACTCCTGTAAATGGATGGATGGATGGATGGATGAATGGAACAATGGATAGATGGATGGATGGATGGATGGATGGATGGATGGATGGATGGATGGATGGATGGATGGGTAGAACAGATAGATATCTGAGAGATGATAAAATGATGGATAATATATATCAGCAAATGATGAGACAGTGCATGTATATACACATATAAAATACAGAACATCAACCTGATATGTACATTTGGGTCATTTCAGTTATTTCCTGTAATTATTTAGAATACATTTTGTTAGGCTGGAGCAAATCTTTCCAGATAAAGTGGCACCTGGACCAGAGCTCTGTGATGCATTGAAGAAATAAGCCACAGACTGCAAAGTTCTTTCTTTTGACATTTTACTTTTTTATTTCAAAACTTATTCATTCATTAATTTATATGTATCCATGTATATGTGCATGTGTGCATGTGAGTGTGTTTTCAGTGGATGATTACCAAGGGTCTGTTCTTGCCTTTGGCTGTGTTGAATCACAGGGTCTTTGCTGGCTAAGCAGCTGTGCATATTCCATGCAAACAAGTAGGTAAGCCTCTTGGCAAGTCTCTGTTCCTTTTGTTTCCCCCTGGTCAGTTTATTGTCAACTTGACAAAAGCTACAGTCGTCTGGGAAGAGGGAAACTCAATTAAAGAATTGTTTCCATCAGATTGGCCCATGGGCAAGTCGTTAAGACATTCTCTTAATGATTAAAATGACCAGTGCCCCCCATGGACAGGTGATTCTGGCTTGTATAAGAAATCAAACTGAGCAAGCCATGGAGTCTGTGCTTCAGTTCCTGCCTCCAGATTCCTACCTGGACTTCCTTCTTTAACCTCACTCTATCAATATTAGACTCTAATCTCTAAGATGAAATAAACCTTCTCTGCTCCAAGTTGGTTTGGGTTAGTGTTTTGTCACAGCAACCAAAAGTAAGTAGAACCCTCTGCCTCCCTCATCTAAGCATAGGAGTGCTGGGGTTGTAGATGCTTATCACTGCTTTCTATTCATTATGTTTTCAGGGATTTAACACAATCCTTAGGCTTAGGGACCTAACACATTTACCCACTGAGCTGCTCCCTCACCCTATGAGGGAGTTCTTAACACGTGTAAGTTCTGAGCTTCAGTGGCTTTTGAAATGTTTCAAACTTGACACATCACATGCACCATGCTGAGCTCTACAACTCAGCTCTTTGGAATTATTTCCATTTTTAATGTTATCTGCAGACTTCCAGATCATCCCCAACATCCCTTATTTCTGTGATGTCCCTCTCTAGGCCTTGAATCAGACTCATGTTTAGAAGTCTTTTTCTCCCACCTCCTTATCAAAAGTCTCATATTTTCTGCACTGCTCATGAGAAGAATGCTGTCCACACTGTGGACACGTTTATAAACAGTCATTTCATTTTGGAAGCAAAAGAGACAAAAATACATTTCATGGCAGCTTTCCTAGTGACAATCAGACTGTGGAGAAAAATGTGTGTACAAAGGGATGGATATATTTTAAGCGTGTCCAGTGCTCTCCTTTGCCTGTGTGTGTTAGCTCCCATGCCAGCACTCACATCCCTCAACAGCCCATAGTAGTCTTTTATCCTAAAATGTTTTCCCCAAATGTTTCCCATTAAGCTCTCCATCAGGCTAGGTTTGAAATTCATGTTTCTGTGTACGAACATGTGTGCAGGTCCACATTTGTGTACATGCAGGTAAAAAGCAGAGGTTCACATTAATGTCTTTTTCTAACATTCTATTAAGAGAAAATTTTGAGACAGCGTAAGCCTGGTGCTCACTGATTAGATTAGGCCATGAGATCCTGCTTTCTCTGTCCTGGTATACATGTATGCTTACACAGGTATACAGCCATGCCTGACCTTTACTTGGTGCCGGGTTTTGAAGGTTGGATCCTCTTGCATTCAAAACAAACAGCAAGCATTTTACCCACTGAGTCCTTTCTCCAGAACCAGGTTTTGCATTTTGTTATTTTTTAAAAATAAATTACAAGATATTCATTGCCTGACATACAAACAGACTAAAGAAAAGTAAAAGAAGAATTGATCTTGGGAAATAGATTTCACTAACTGCAATCACACTCACCACTCCACCACACCTCTGCCTAAAAGAAGTCCATGAGTACACATTACCAATCTCTGTATTGATGTCTCCTGACTGGAAACTAAAAAATTCTTTTTTTATGTTTTGAAAATGAAGACAGCATATTCTGTTATGTAAAGGGAAAAAAACCAGACCAATTAATCTCTGAGCTTAAATCTAGACAAATATAGGAATAGCCATGAGAAATGGTTCCAACTTTTCAAGTGATTATTTAAAAAGTGTGTTGTGGGTGTTTTAGAGTGGGGGCTTTGGAGACAGATCTATCTATAATTGATGTTGTTTTAACCCTTCATCGTGAGAAGTTTTCAACAGGCAAGAGTAGCATTATAGTGCAAGAGTAGCATTATACTATAAAAACACTGATGTAGCTAGATGTAGCTCCCATCAATTCTGGCCCATCCTGGCTCATCAGGAACACTAATTCTCCTCACCCTGAGGTTAGTGTTAATATATCTTAGAAGGAATATAGTTTATGCATTTATTTCAGTATGTGATTTTTAAATGAGAACTTAATTTTAATATGACATTTCTACTGAAAATTCAATCAGCATTGTCATAACAAATTTTGTAGTAAGAGCTACATTTTTCCTTTTTGTATTATCTCTGTATAGCCACTTCCTTCTGGCATATAAGTTTGAAAAGTCTTCAGAGAGATTTAAATCAGATGCAAATTTGTGCATGTATTTGTGTCATATAGTATATGTTTAAGTACACACACACACACAAATATGTATACATACATATATAGGCAAATATGTGAATGTAGACTTATAGATCACTAAAAGGAGAACATTTTTATTTAATTTTATAATGTTAAATATAAATTCTCAACATATATTCAGGCTCAAATAGAAATTAGTGGACTCTATACTAATTGTAGATTTCATTCTTCAGTCTCTGATTTCTCCTTGTTCCCTGTGTTTTTCTTTGTCTCTCCTTCGTCAATTATTTTGCTTTTATTGGCTTGACCCCAACACCCTGCCTTTACTGCTTCTTATTTAAATTTACCTATATGTACCAAAAGAGTTGTCAACCACTGGCTTATCTTTTAGAGATCCAATGTATAAACCTTCCAATTTATTTCAAAGCATATCTAAGGAACGGTGTGTATGTGTGTGTGTCTGCATGAATGTCCATGTGGGTGTCCATATAGGCCAAAAGAGAATATCACATTGCCTGAACTTAGAGTTATAGGCAGTCATGGGCCACCCAATGAGCTGCTGGGATTAAAATCCAATCCTCTACCAGAAGAACAAACACTCTTACCATCTGAAGCATGTCTCTAGTTACTATAAAGGCCTCTATTATAAAGCATTGGCTAACTTAATTACACAGACAAAGTTTATCATCTGTCATCCACAAGCTGGAGAGCCAATGAAGTCAGTGGTAAGGACAGTACCACAGAACCCAACCTCTCTGTGAGTGTTCTTAAGACAAGGAGTACCTGTAGGTAGCAGGAGAAGAGAGAAATCCCTTAAGGTTAAACTCCTTTCTGCCACTTCCTGTTTAATTCACCTGATTGGATGATACCTACCTCTGTTGGAAAGACTGTCTGCTTCACACTGACAGGTTCAAGTGCTGAGCTCTTCTAGGAAACTCCACAGACCCCCAGAAATAACCAAATACCCAGTTCTCTGGTGTCCCATGGCCCAGTCCAGTACACAGATACAATGAATTGCCATATAAGAATTTCAGATTGTTCCTCTTATGCAGCCCCCTAGTGTCTCACAGCTCCTCAATAACTTCCTCTCCTAATTTATTTTCTGTTTTATCTGTAATTTTTTAAGGGTTAACTTCCTTTTTTCTAGTAAATTGAGTATTTGATACTTTATTACTCATTTATCTTTTGCTTTTATTTTTGCATACTTTTCACAGTTTTCATTGCTTTGTTCATATCTTCAATGCTGAGTACATTTTTTCATAAATTCATTGATTAGCTTTCTTTGCTTTTTGAATTTACCAAACTGACTCTTAAACTTCCTATCATTTTGATAACCATTTTTAGTTTTGTATACCGATAATCATTGGGATTAATTATATCATAGTGAAAAGTTAAGGATTTCAAAGTATCACATTAATTCCTACCCTCTCCCAGTGTCTTGTTAGCTAGCTCTTATAACTTAGTTCAACCCACTTCTATTAATCTATATGTTGCCATGTGGCTGTGGCATTATTGGCCTGCTGGCAACTTGTTGCTCCTTTGGCGGTGAGCTGGCCTCTCCTCAATTCCATCCTTATTCCTACTGTCTTCAGTTTCAATGTACCACCTAACCTTATCCTGCCCTATCATAGGCCAATGCAGCTTTATTTATCAACCAATCAGAGCAACACATACCCACAGTATACAGAAAGATATCCCACAGCACTTCCCCTTTTCTGTCTAGTCAAAGGGGAAGGTTTTTAACTTTGACATAGTAAAATTACATATAATAGAACTGTTATCAAGCAAGACTTACAATTACAATATCTAGTCTATTTGTACTTGGCAAAATTAAAGAAAACTTCCTATCATCTACTCTATATTAGTGAGGCCAAAGTTTCATATCTAATCTATCTTTAATCACAACTAAGGAAAATTATAACTTTCTAGTCTTCAACTACATCAAAGACCCCAGAAGGATATAATATTACCTAAGTAAACAGGAAGTGCATTGTAAATAATTTCCAAAATTCTAGAAATGAGAGAGACATCTGGATGCCTGGACAGTCATCCAAAGTTCCTCTGTAATGTTGGGGCATCTATCTTTAATCTATAGGCTCAGAGTCTCTCAGTTGCTTTTACCTGTGTCCTATTGAATGTTTGGTAGTCTCTTCTGTGAAGCAAGAACCTGAAGAACCATTTTGCCTTGTTTTGGCAAAATTCAGTAATCACTTTCCTATGGGCCCTGTATGTTCAGTTTATACAGCATACTATCAAGCAGTGCAGGCAAGAGCAGTTTCTTGCCCAAATAGCTATTTTTGCCATAAAGAAAGCAAACTCCATGTGGAGTTTTTTTGATGCACATCATCCTCTTTGAAGTAATTGGTGCTGCCAGGAGCAGAAGTGTTTCATTGTCCAGGAAAGTCTAAGTTTTTAAAACATTTTAAATGCCATATTCTATAGGACATTGAAGTGTTTGAAGACTTTTTATATTAAGAAAATTTTTATTCATTTTACATACCAACCACAGATGCCCCTCTCATTCCTCTTGCCACTTCTGTCAGCCTTCCCTCCCAACCCACGCCCCATCCCCTCCTTGTAAAAGGTAAGGCCTCCAATGGGGAGTCAGCAGATCCTGGTACATTCAGTTAAGGCAGGTCCATGCCCCGCCCTCTGCACCAAAGCTGCATAAGGTGCCAGACCTTAGGCACTGGGCTCCAAAAACCCTGCTCATGCACCAGGGATGGATCTCAATCCCCCTGCCTGCCCCCCTCCCCGAAACAGTTCAAGCTAAACAACTGTCTCACATCTCCAGAGGGCCTAGTCCAGTCACATGGGGGCTTCATAGCTATTGGTCCACAGTTCATGGTTTTCCCCTAGTGTGGCTAGTCATCTCTGTACGTTTTCCCATCGTCATCTCGAAATCCCTTGCTTATAGAATCCCTCCTCTCTCTCATTGATTGGATTCCTGGAGCTTGGCTTGGCACCTGGTCATGGAACTCTGCAACTGCTTCCATCAGTAACTAGAGGAAGACTCTATGATGGCAGTTAGGGTATTCCCTAATCTGGTTACCAGAGTAGACTGGTTCAGGCACCCTCTCAACTACTGAAGTGTTTGAAGATTATCTACCTAATTGAAATATATCTATGTATACCTAGAAAACTTAATTGACATGATTATAAGTTTGAATATCATATATAATTAATTACTTTGTGTTTTTAATTATATATTACAATTTTAAATGAGTTGCAGAAACATAATACCTCAAACAAGAATAAAAATACATATATAGTATAACAAAATTAACTTTAAACTTGTATCAATAAACCATAATCCACATCAACGTAAAACATTTCAAACAAGTTGTTGCTCTATAAAGTAGATTCAAAATCTACTCTTTATCCTATCATACCTTTATCCCCATTTCTTCTTTAGAAAGATATTGTATTTATAATCAACCTCCTTTAACTAAAAATAAACATTTAGAAACAATATTTTGGAAATTTGGACATAGCTCCTCCTTTTACTTCCTGCTGGTTGAGGGCACTGGCATTCTAATGGAAATCCTGAGAAAATTAAGAATTATAGTAAAATATTGGCTGAAGTAATCTGTGAGGCTGTGTCAATCTTTCAGGTGGTCTTGGTTGATCAAACCATATTAGCCTGGAAGCAATCCACAGGTTCTCATCTTCTGTGGAAACAAAAGCAGAACCTCTTTTCCAAAGCAACAGATCGTTAGACATAAATTTTGAAGTCAGGATACCTTTAATATATATATATAGTCTTAACTGAGTATGCTTTACAATCAAATGTCTTTCTGCAGTTAAAAATCCCAAAGAAAATACAATCCAGACTCTCTGTGTAATTTACATCTTTATGTGTCTTATTATATATATATATATGTGTATTATTTTTAAGACTTTTATTTTTATGATTATATCCTTTCTCTTCTCTTTCTCTCAAGCCTACATAACTTTTATACATATTTTAAACTATTTAGAGTTTTATTACATCTGAATCTGTCTTATTGTGAATCTATAATCCTTTTCTGATCCATTGCTTTAAACTGCAAAGTGGCTAGGATTGACGAGGCAGCCCTGGCTGCTAACTCTGCCCACCTCCGCTTCCCAACATGGCAGAGGTACATTACCATCAGCTCTGGGGGAGTGATGCTCACTGCTGTCTCTGGGAAGCAGTGGGTCTATGTCTCCATCCAGCAGCCTGTAGCCCAGAATCTTTTTGTTTGTTTGTTTTTTGTTTTGTCTGTACTAGCAAAAGCTAAATCCACTATACGATGTGCTGCACTACTTGGAGACACCTCTATGTATCTAGGCAGGAATCCACCACACTGTAGGTCAAGCCCATACACTGTGAACCCGCCATGTTGTAGCTCAATTCCACCCACTGCGGTGTCTCTGTATCATGGCTTGCCTGAGAGACACAACTTGGAAGCTATTTTTAGCTTCCTTTTTGATTAGACAGAAAAGGGCAAGTGCTGTGGGATGTCCTTCTGTATGCTGTGAATATGCATTGCTCTGATTGGTTGATAAATAAAACTACCTTGTCCTATGGCAGAGAAGGATAAGGTTAGGTGGTATTGAAACTGAAGATGGGAGGAAGAAGGGTGCAGTCAAGGAGAGGCCAGCCCGCTGCCATGGGAGCAACAAGTTGCCAGCAGACCAGTGATGCCACAGCCATGTGGCAGCATATAGGTTAATAAAAATGGGTTGAGCTAAATTATAAGAGCTAGCTAGCAAGAATCCTGACCCATAGGCCATGCAATTTGTAATATAAGCCTCTGTGTCTTTACTTGGGACCAAGCAGCTATGGGACATGGATGGGAGAGACTTGTCCCACTGTGAGGATAGGCAGTACCAGAGAAACTTCCAGCTATGATTGACTTTTAATTTAATCCTCATACTCAAGGAACAAATGTCCCTTCCATACCTTATAATGATTCTTCTTTTAAAACACAAAATCATGTTTAGAATTTACCTGAATATTTTTAGAATTATCAATAAAATATTATTAATAGAGAAACAGTTGCATGATTTGTATAAGTGCATGCTTCCAAATGTGATTTTTCTCATTCTGTGGGAAATCATACTAGTTAATAGCATTTTAATAATACAATAACATCCCTGTGACATTCTCCCACAACAATCATCCCTATTCGGCAAGCATGATTAATTGGAAATGACAGGATTGAAATCATATCACTAGATGAGTTGATATCCAACTGAGGCTCCAAATAGTGGAAAATATAATTAGTCTTAATTATAAGTGACACAGTTATTGTTTATAAAGTTATTATACTGTACTTTCAAGCTGTGATATAAAAAAAGATATACTACAGATTTCTTATTCTCAATCCATCCATTAAGAATACAAGGCCAAAAAAAAAAGAATACAAGGCCAGTAAATGTTTCCAGCCTATATAAACATCTAAGTGAGCATTTGTTCCATTTCTTTTAGAGTCTGGTCTCCTATTACACCTGAGTAGAACTGTGAATGCAATCTAGTGTGCAAGGTTTGAGAAATCCCCTTTCAGAAATTGTCATTAGAGGATAAAATATCTCTCTCTTCGTCTCTCACTGATTCCCCATCTGTCATCAACAATAATTGGAAATTCTTTCATATTTTCCTCATGTAGCCTTTTATTTTTTCTTGTTTTAACAGTTACATAATTAACATTATGGAGTGGTAAAATATCCTTTGGATAATGCTACAAAAATATCTCAGTGCAGAATATTTACACTGCAGAAGACTAGAGGTAATTTGTCTCCTATAATGGTACCCAAATTCCTTTCTTTCCATTGAGAGATGTGGTGTTTCTTGTCAACAATCCATTAATACACATAAAGAAACTGTGTAAATTAAAACAAGTAGGCAAGGATTGAGAGAAGTGGGCCATTGATTGAAATTGTGCTCTGGTCCTGCAGAAGACTCCAGTGTGGTTCTCAGCACCTACGTCAGATAACCCATAATCACCTGCAACTTTGACCCCAGGGGATCCAATGCCTACTTCTGGCCTCTGAAGGCATTACACTCAGGTGCATAAACCCATACTCAGCCACTTGCCTACTTGTAGGGAAGCATGCAGTGAAGTCATCACAATCTTGGATGTAGGAAGGCAGTTTCCAAGTTGTTCAGGGAAAAAGAATTGAAAGTATACTTTTGAATTGTCTGACTAAAGTCATTTTAACAGTGCCTCATGTGTACTAATTAACTGACTTCTAAGAGATGTATAGACCATAAGTATAAATGGTAATAAATAAGCTCAAATATCTCCAGTTTTGTTGCTGTGCAACCTACCCTATGTGTGTATGATATGTATATGTACTCACTCCTGTGTATATTTGGAGACTTGAGTCTCTCACAAAAACTGCTCTCACAGATTTGCTAGACTGTTTCTGGACAGAGAGCTACCTGTCCACCTGTCTGCCCCCACACCTATTCCTGGTTAAAGGCACACCATATCTTCAGCTTTTACATAGGTTCTGAGGATCTGAAGTCAAGTTCTTGTGTTTGCACAGTAAGAACTTTACTGACTAAGCCTCTTCCTCACTACAAGTCTCTGCTGTTGACTTCTGGGAAGTTTAAAGATGACAGATTTAAGCCAACTTAACGTTCACCCTGTTTTCATACAACTTAGAGAAAAGTCTTCTGATTTCATGATATTGTAAATTATGTAGAGTCACCAGAGCAATAGAATTTATATTAATGTTCTTAGATAAAAGGGTTTAATCTGTGCAAATGAATTTTCTTAGACAACTTTAAGTAACTAAATCCCAGATAACCACCAGAGCCCTTATTCCTACACGCGCATTACATTCTATTTCTCTCCCTAGATATTAGAAAACATATTCTATATAAATCAAGCAGACTCTAGGATCTCTGGGTAGACTTTGAGCTCCAGCTCTTCCACCTACCTCTTGTAAACATTCCAGAAAATACATGTCTTAATCCTTGTATTGATTGCATGTATTGTATCATGGAGAATTGTCATGTTAATTACAGAATATGCATGGAAATTGTTTAGCACAATTTTTAATATTTACCTGTTACTTAGAGTGTGGTGTGGTGGTTTCTACCTATAATCCTAACATTTAGGAATCGGATGCAGGAAGATTGGACTAAGCTTGACTGAGTTAGTTAATGAGTTCTATCCTAGCCCACATTACAATGTGAGAATCTGTCTCTGACAAAACCAAACATGGAACAGTAACCTGTAGTTATTGTTAGTATTATTCTTACCACTGCCTTTACAACCAAAACTTAGGTGAAAGTACAAGAGATAGGCTTCTGGGGTAAATGTGTGGAAGACGGTGGAGTCAGGGTAAGACAGGAAGCTCAGAGTTTGCTGGAATAGAATTTTTACAAATGTCACATCTGCACGATTAAAGTTAAAACAACAAAGAAGGAAGACAATTTGCGGTGTGCAGTCACTTAAAGCAATCCATCCCATGCACAGAAACATAGTTATAAATTATCATAGCTCTTCATGTGATAAAAACTAAAACCCAGAGGCTGGCGGTGGTAGTACACACCTTTATTCCCAGCAGTAGGGAAGCAGAGGCATGTGGATATCTGTGAGTTTGAAGCCAGCCTGGACTACAAAGTGAGTTCCAGGACTGCCGGGGCTGTTACATAAAGAAACATTGTTTTGGCAAAACAAAACAAAACAAAGCTGGAACTCAGAAAGGCTATGTGTTTGGAGAAAATTCATGTAGATAATATACACTCAATAAGGAGAAATTAGAGCTTGACTGACCTTGTCTGAAATACTTGGAACCAGGGGAGTTCCTAATTTGGAAATACTTGCTTTTTCCTAACAACCTGTCTCAGGGATGATACCTAACTTTAGAACAAAAAAAAAGCATGCACAGTATATACACTTTGTACCTTAGTTGTAGTTTATTATAATGTTTGAAATTATTATTTCGTGAAATTATGAAATGCCTTTCTGGTATATGATAAGCAATAAAAAATGGATTTTGAAGTATATTTAATTTTAGATTTTCAGTTTAGGAGTGTGACTTTAATACTCAGATAGTTCATTGAACAACTTTTATGACATTCAAGTCAACAGCTCAAGTGGAACTTCTAAAAACAAATATTCTAGTACAGTAGAATAAAAAACTCTGCAAAGTTGATACCTACATGCATGCTGAAATAGGATGAATCAAAATATGGGGGGGAGGGAAAATTTGTTTTCTGTAACCAGGTAGTTACACAGCTATAGCTGCAGAGAACTTTGGCTGCATAGTAAAACCTTTGCAAGCCAGTGTATACAGCAACCTCAAATCTTACCTGAGGTGCATGCATGCATGCAGGCTCACTTATTTGCTTTTGCTTGTGCTCAGTTTCTTTTCCTCTCTTATACTGTGCAGGACGACTTGCCTAGAGAATGATACCTCCCACAGTAGGCTGGGTCTTTTTACATCAATTAACTTAATTTGAACAGTTTCCCACAAACCAAACTGATCTATACCATTCCTCTTTAAAGAGGTTCACAGCTGATCATAGACTACGTCAAGATGTCACAAATAAATATCACATTAACAAATATTTGAAAATACCCTCTATAACCAAAAGTTGTGGCTTCTGTAGATAAATCATTGTTGTCAATTGCATAGAAAACTGAACATTCTTTAAAAACTATTTATGAGATTGGAATGGTAACACATGCCTTGAACTCCAGTACTCAGGAAACAGATATAGGCAGATATCCATAAGTTCAAGGCCAGCCTGATCTATACAGAGAGTCTCAGATCAGCTATAGTTACATAGTGAGATCCTGTCTCAAAAAAAATGACTTTTCATGTGATGTTTATCTAGTGACATTGTGGAAAAGACAAATATATTTATATGGAAAACTGAATAAACTGTCTTTATTATTTGTGTTGAAATGTAATATTACATGTACACAAAGAAAGTATCCATTTTCCTTAAGAGGAAAAATTTGAAAATTACTATAGTAGAAAATTATCTCTATTTCCAAGTGCTTGATAATGACTTATAAAATATTTTGTGTCACAAGATTAATGTTAGGGGAAAATATTAAGCTAAATAACTTAACATGAACAACTTTAAATAATTTCAATAACATTTTCATATCTATAATATGTTAATACTATATCATAAGTACTAATTTATAAGTAGACATTACAGTACATTTAAAGTAAGAAAAACAACCACAAGCCTTAAAATCATCTTAGTTATGATTATTCCATCACACATTTGAAAGTTGTTTTGTGTGTGAGGACAGCTTATATATTTTAAGCAATTTGTTTAATATACATTGTCTTCTGAGCTGAGATAAAATATATTAGGGATAGACAAATTTATGGATTAAACTAGACTGACCACTTAGAACATCCACACAAAAGTGGAAAACAAATGACATATTTACAAGTCAAGTTTGCTGCAGGGCTGTGGGTTAGTAAGTCAGGGACGATTCTTATAAAAAACAAAACAAAACAGGAGCACTGAAATAAAACTCCTCACCCTTCATGATCACTCCCCTGCAGAGTTCATTTACTTTTATGGTCTTCACCATTATGTCCATGTTAAACAACTCCCCAATCTGTATTTTCAAACACAATCACTCACCCAAGTTGAGAACTCATATTTCACACACAGTACTGTGTGTTAAATGAGGCCCTGAAACTCTAGAAAATTTACCACCAATCTTCCTAGCCCGAAGCCTGCTCTAGCTCTCCAGTTTTGCTAAGATGGTCACAAGCTACCTAATGTGTCATGGGCATCTCTCAGCTTTAGCAACCTAACAGTGGCCTAGTGGTTCTGATATTTTGGCTTCTGGTTCCACTGGCTGGTGTGTCCTGTTGGTTTGTATATTTTCCATGAGTTTTCCCATATCAATTAATTTAATCAAAGCATTCCCAAACCCATGCCCACGGGCCAACCCAATGTAGATAATCCTTCATTGAAATTTTCTTCCCAGGTGATTCTAGGTTATGTAACTTGCTAACTAAAGCTCTTACAAAGGATCAGATTTTGGTTCTCATGTTAGGCCATTCACAACTACCTATAACTCAATCCCCATGTCATCCAATGCCCTCCCTGTCCTCTTGAGTACTGACAAGCACATATATGATTATACATATGCCTAGATAAAGACACATATAAATTTAACAGAATAATGAACAAAATATGTTTTAAATTACTATAACCTGGATTTGGGTACAAGACTTAGCCTACTGTGGGTAGGTATTCATTCCCTAGGCTGGGCAGGTGGGAGTCCTGATCTCTATAAATGCAGAGGAATTGAGCTCAGTACATCAAGCCTGAAAATGAAAGGGCACACTCACATTTCTATCTGCTTTTGACTGCATATGTGATGTGACTAGAACCTTTTGTTTTCCACCTGACTTCCCTGCAGTGATGGTCTGTAACCTAGAACTGTGAACTAAAATCAACCCTTTGTCTTCAGTCACTTTTTGTCATAGTGTTTCATCACGGTGAAGGAGATGAGCCTGAAACTGTGTGTCAAGAAAATTTAAATTTTTATAAAACAGTTAAAACTATTTCTTTGCTCTTAGACAAATATTTACATAGTACCTAAGAAAATCTTAGTAGTCTTCACCCTTTTAAATAGTATTGGAAGAAAATTCAGTATGTGGATGCGTGGAAACAGAGAATGAACCCCTGCAAATGATGAGATATGTAATATGGCTGCTGGTGGTCAGAGAAGTGTGTGTGTGTGTGTGTGTGTGTGTGTGTGTGTGTGTGTGTGTGTGTGTGTGTGTGTGTGTGATTATATGCATGTGTGTAAGTATGTGCATGTGTATGTGCATGAGTGTGTGTGAATGTTAATATGTGGGATTGTGAGAGTGTGTGTTGCACAGAAGTAGCTCAGTATGGAGACACGGAGGCTGAAAACAAACCTCTAAATTGCTCATAATCAAATTGGTTAGAAGCTATTCAGACATGATAAGGAAAGCCAATACAATAAAATGAATGTGGATATCTCTTAGTATCAAAACACAATTTGCTCTACCAGTATATTGAAGATCAAATTTTCAGAAAGTGGGAACTTTGTGTTGCAATGCTTTAAATAGGGGTTGAGTGTAGCTATGAGTTCCCAGAATAAGCAAACCTCCAACACCTTCCTAAAAGTCATGGGAAAGTTATCCAAACCTAGTATAGCAGTCCTTTGAGCCCCTACAGGATATATTGCCTTCAGATGCCAATGATAAAATTATCTTAAGTTTAGTGAACCAACATGGTATGCTTGTGTGTAGAATAGAAAGCTGCTAATATGCATGCCAGTCACAGAATGTATTTCTTTTCTGAAACAACAAATAACCGTGAATTAATTTAAAAAAAATTGCAAATACTAAAGATGGTAGCTACATCACTCATAAGCGCTTGGGTAATGTGGAACTGGTTTCATGATGTTCTAAATCTCCATGAAGACTGGAGCAGAGTTTAACATCATCAGTAGCTCCCATGAGAAAGTGAACCGACATGTTAGTATCCTAATAGCCTTTCTTCTAGATGTCAGCATGTTCAGTAGTGTGTGGACATGTACATTAGAGTGGGATTTCAATTTAGACTGTGGATTTAGAATAAGCCATTTGGTAAGGCATCATACCAAATGACAAACTATTAAGTGATCACTTTCCAAGGAATGCAAGACTTTATTAGCCGCTAAATTTTGTATTTATGGTTATGGATGCCATGAACTAAACAGACAAGAGTTATGAACAATGTAAGAATCAACAGGAGACTGAGAGGACACTACTTAAGTAGTCACTAATCAATAAATGAAGCATGCCTATGTGTATGGAGAACAGTGTGTCAGGGATTTGCTGAATACGTAGAGAGTTTTTTTATTTCAAGAGTAAATGCATGCTTATGTGTAGAAATGCATAAACCAATGTGAATACAGAAAGAGAAATATCAAATTTGAAAACTGTACACAAAACTATCAGAACATCTTCATGTATATTAACTATAGTACTATGTATGTATGTGTGTCCATTTTATCAGGATATATGTATATCTATCAATCTATCTATCTCTCATCTATCTATCTATCTCTATATATATCTATTTATCAATAGATAGGTAGATAGATGTATGTATTCACATTATATGCATTATATACATGCACAAATGCAGATTTGAAAATTCATAATATTGTTATCTGTGATAGTGTTTCTCAAATATAATTTTATATCCTTGATAGTACCATCACCATTAAACAAGATGGAAGATAAAATAACATTTTTAACTTTGCGCCAGGCAGTTTTGGTGCACGCCTTTAATCCCAGCACTAAGGGGGCAGAGCCAGGCAGAGCTCTGTGAGTTCAAGGTCAGCCTGGTCTACAGAACGAGATCCAGGAAAGGCACAAAGCTACACAGAGAAACCCTGTCTCAAAAAAACCAAAAAAAAAAAATAACTTTGGAGGAGTTGTCAAAAGTAAATAATAACTTAGAAACTAAAACTAAATTATACTAAACAGTGAATGTGTGATTCTACATTGTATCAAGTTAACAATTAAAGCTAACATCACAGGTATGCATGGATAGATGGAATCCCTCAGGCTAAGACTTAGGTTTTGCATGTGACTAGCTCCTGACCTAGTCTATCACCTGTGGGCTATTCCATAGGTCTTCATAGTATCTTAACTCCAGCAAAAATGGACTTCAGGCTTATGTCAGCAGCAGTGTGAGATCACAATTTCTAATGATATGGATTATAGGAAAGCATGAGCTTTCTGTGAGGAAATTTTACATCTACATAGAACCATGAGCACTTGTGGGAAGGTCATAGCTGGAATAAAGTCTAAACTGGCGCCTTTAGGGCTGAGGTGCCAATGAAAATTTTGATGAGTGCATTTTATGATAGAAAATTGTAGAATAAGAATCCCTAGGCCTAATTACTCATTAAATACTACAGACTAGGTGGTAAGGAAAAGTAGCAGGCAGGATGGATGGAATGTGGGAGGTCAAGGGGAGTAAGAGTGAATAGGGGTTACTAATGAGCCCTGTACTATGTGGGCTAAATGTGTTCCATTCCTCTACTGCTCCTGACTAAAAGGAATCTGGGAGCTTAGAGACAAATTTGCTTTCAGCCATTGTGAAGAAGGAAAAGGGTGTGTACTCACAGGTATTCCAATTAAAGCATTTCTTGCAACTATAGAAACATAGATGGGACTGTTATTGACAAGCTCAAAGACAAATTGAGTTGTAACTAGTATTTATATCATCCACAATTTGATAGAAATGATAAGAAATTCTTAACTGTCTAATGGGTCTGTGCACCTTATTCTCTCTCAAAGGGTAGCATGACGTTATCATGCTAGAAGATATTTTGGAGCTCTCTTTTCTAAATGCTATCATTTTATTCTCAGAACACTTCAGAGCACAGGGTTAGAAAAAGCAGAAGAGTTTCTTTGAAATGTGCATTACAGTGATATCTCTTCTCTTTTGATTTAGGGCTCCTTTTTAAACACTGCATATACAGGACTTGAGCCCAAATAAGATACAATTATGCAAGAGTTGAACCAGAGGTCTTTGCTCTTGAACTTTTAAGAGCTTTCCTGCTTTACTTCAATCTTGGAGGGAGCTAGGACTCTTCAGAGAACTCAGGAGCACCCTAAGTGACACACACAGGCAATCAGAGACCATTAACAGAGACCACTTATCCTTAAAGATGAACACAGGAGTTAAGTCTAATTCAAAAGACTGGAAATGACACAGATGATGGAGAAGATAAATCCTTGTATCATCTATTCAAATTGGCGTGTAAAGAAGGAAGCCTTAGGAAGACTTTTCTGACTTTGGCAACAAATGTCTTATTTTCCTGAAGATCTCCCATACCATAACATCTTCTCGATGATATGACTATTCCTTCTGTTGTTTCTTTGGTCTATTGTTCCTCAAATAGACAGCTATTTTTGGAATCATTAGCTGTGAAGTAGAGATTTTTGAACACCAACCACAAAAACAATCTTATTGTGACTACCTAGTTCTCATAGACAGACAGCTTTGGCGTTCTACATGACAGGCAAGAGGAAAGCAACCATGAGTAGCTGGAGTCCAGACAGATAGTGATGTTGACCCAAACTAAGCTGATATGCTAGAGACTTATTGTCATTCAATATATTGACTTTCAACACACGATTTAAGAATTAAGGGTGATGGGTTGGTTATGCCCTTATACAACATTGCTACCAAATTCTCAAATTAACCACTTGAAATGCTTTATGTTTAGAATCAAATATATCTTTCTTAATACTATGAGATATATGACAGCTCACCAAATGGCTGTCTTTATTCATATGTAGTTTCTGGGATCATCATGACTCTTAAGAACCTGAGGTAGTATTCTATTCTTTGTTTTAATAAGGGTAGATATTCTATAGTCATTTGAATTCAGCTATGAAATAGCAAAATAAATAATAGACTATTTTGGAGCAAGAGAGATGCTTAAGTGGTCAAGAGTCCTGAATTCAGTCCCTACCACCCATGCCAGATAGAAGAGTACCACATGGAACTGAAGCTCCAGGGGATCCTTCACCTTTTTCTTGCCTACACAGACACATATACTCATATGCACATACATACATGTAGACATATATGCATACACTTTAAAAGCATAAAATGTAATAATAGCATCTTTGGCAAATTATCTACTTTAATCACATTGAATTCCTCCAATAACTTTACAAGTACTTGTAAATCAACCAGAACATCATATTTGAAAATAGTATAATAAGCCTTTGAAATTTCCAAATCTACTTGTTATTTAAGTCCTCAAAAATACTATTGGGGCCTAAGAAGTGAAATCTTGCCAAATGAAATGTTCACAGAGCTAAACCATTCAGGACATTTCTGACTTAGTGTTTCACAATGGCAAATAATGTCTTAGGCATTAGAAAGTCAATGTGATCAGACCATTACCTCCTCAGTGGTCAGACACTATGGGAGTCCATATCAAAATCAGAACAATCTTTATTGATTTACCAGGAGCATAAATGGTCTTAGGGGAGAAAGGTACTCAATAGTCTATTACATGAGTTCATTCTCTTCCAGAGACAGACTTGTCCAGGAATCTAAAGGTGGCATTTTGAGTATAGAAACAAAATAATGAAACTTTCTAAATCAAAGGTTCATGACCTTCCCAAGGATGGATGAATTCCCTTCAAAGATGAAGATACCTTTTCCTTTGCTGAAGAACTGCATACCTGTTTTTTTTTCCTCTGGAGATTGGCTCTGCCTAGCACACAGATATTTTGAAGCTCTGGTTAGAGGATAATCTGTTGCTTGGCACTCGTCAGTGTGATGGGCATCTTCCCAGTTAAATATGTGTCCTGATGACTGACCAAACACTTCTGAAAGACAGGAGATATTTTTAAGGAGTTTAATGCAGTTTGTTTAAACTACTACTAAATATTTCTGGTTTTGTCGTTTCAATGGGAATCCATTTTCATATTTCCTGGGATCTTAGGGAGATCCTCAGTGCAGTCATTAGTATCACCAAACTGGATGATTTCCCTTTTGTATATGAGTAGATAATAATTAAACTAGGTTAAGATCTCACATCTGGTATGCAATGATGTCTGAGTTCTCCACTATACTCCTATCCATCTCTCTGGTGTTTAATTTTCTTTATGTTTTTGATTTCCAGAACTCTTATTTTTATATAATTAAATCAATTAACCCCTCACCCTATTCTTTTATTGTGTGTGTTTATTACTATGCTTTTGAAGGACTTGTCTGTTATTTTCTGTGAACATGCATCTGCACACTTTTTGCGTGTGTGCAAATGTGTTTCCATGTGTTCTGTGCATATGTACATGTATGCTGTGGGAATTCCTTCCTTTTATCAAAGAGCTTTGGAGTAGAAAGCCCTAGAGCTTGGCCTTGCCTGCCTACATGACTTCTTAAGAGCAGAGGAATAGGGATCCTGTACTCTCTTGGGTGTACAGAGCAAGACATTTGTTTTCCATAGCCTCTGGGCAGAACAGAGGACAAAGACAGTTGGACAAGCAGAGGTGTCTACTTTGTTCTGTATCAGTGAGTGTGTTATCCCCATTTAATGCCTTAATAAATTCTTGAGGTCCTTTAACAGACTCTCTTGGGTTCACATAACACATGGACACACAATCTCATATCCCCATGTGCTCCACACATAGGAGGACATGCACTTACACACACACACACACACACACACACACACACACACTCACTCACTCACTCACTCACTCACTCACTCACTCACAGGACAGTTATTTTAGAAAATACTCATGTATGCTTTTCTGGATGAGTTATACACTGCTCTTTAACAAGTTAGTTATGGTTTGTTGTCTCAGAGAAAATAAACATTTTGCACAGGATTAGGAATTAAGATGCCCAGCTTTCATTAGAGGAAGCATTTCAAGGAATAGTCAGGAGGCCATTATGCCTTGGATGATCTGTCTTTGAATTCCCACTCATCACTGACTTGTGCTTTGCATTACTCAGCCCGTGCAACACACAAGAGAGGTTCTGGGATTCACTTCGTTCCTTTTCTTTTTAATTTTCAATTACTCTTTAACTTTAATTGTAGGAGCACACACACACACACACACACACACACGTGTGTCACTGATTCCATGTATAGATTAGAGAACATGTGATAGTATGTTCTCTCCTTTTACCACATTGTCCAGAAGACTGAACCTAGGACATCAGCCTTGGCAGCAAATAATTTTGCCTGCTGAGCTCTCTCTCTGGCCTTGGCATGCTTCAGTTTTTGAAAGGAGGATAGTTAGAGACTTTTACAGGTGCATTTAAAAGTTGCTGCCTCTGCTGACTTTGTGAACTTTGGAATCGACTCTCAAATACAGTTTTAAGGAAATGAATTGTTCTAGAAATAAGATTTATTTTACTTGCTTTATATCATCAATCTTTCTGATTTTCTTTGTTTGGTTTAGTCAAACAGTGCTTTTATTTATTTCGTTTCCTCTAGAAGTAAGCATTAAGCCTATTGTTAATTCAACCATCTTAAGTCTATGCTTTCTAACATGACAATATTTTAATCATGACATCAAGATCTGCATCTGGTCCTACCATTCCATCCAAACTCAGTAATGAAAATACACTTTTATTTGGTCTTATTTTTGTTTCTTCCACTTTTGAATTTTTCTGTTTTGCCTATAGTTCTTGATACAATGGTGTGTGTGTGTGTGTGTGTGTGTGTGTGTGTGTGTGTGTGTGTGTGTGTTTAGACAATGCCTCACACTATAATACTAGCTGACCTTAAATTCAATATGCAGCTGTAACTGGCTTGAAGACTGTAGCCTTCCTACTTCAGCATCTAAGCAGAGCTAGGATTACACATGTGAGCCACTGAGCTCTTCCTTCTTAATGTTTCATTGTTATTAATAAAGCATATATATTATTTCAATTCTTTAAAAAAAAAGTCTGAGAGCTTTTTTTGCCTCATAGTTAAGTGGTAGAATTTTATTGTTTTTCTATGTAAGTATAATATTAGTATGAGGAGGGGACATTTCAGTGGTATCATGGACTTGATTTTAAATACCTTTGGCCAAACTATAGCTGGGCACTGTATAAGCCTTCACTTAAGGAATTACATGTAGAGGCACAACTCCTTGCTTCTGTTACATAAGAAGTTGTCAGTTCTTTCTCTAGTAATTTGTTCTTAATGTGTTTTCTATTAAGTACCAACTAATAACTCACCTTTGATCTTTATTCGATTTATATAGCCAGTCATAGTGAGCACTGTTTCAGTCCTTGAGACAAGGGTTAATGGTAATAGTCCACTATAAAGCCAGTGGTAATTCCATTAGGAAACATACTTTTCTTAATTTTTTAGTCCTTTGTCCTCATTTGGGTAGATGGTAAATTCATAGATTTGTACATTGTTCATTAGAATGATGTGTTTCTAAGTTATATTGTAATTTCTATTTCACTCTACCAGGGTCATTTTCCATCCTTACAGTATTAGTCAATTCTTATTCCTCTGGTGTAATATCTAGTTGTCTTTTTATTTAAATTTTTCAATTGTCTGAATTCTTGGCATCTCCTATGTCATCAAGTCTGAGTCTTCATTACATATGTTGAGATCACAAAGTTCATACTATTAGCTAAGGAATGTGTGGTCTTTGCAGAATACTGTTGAGAGAGATCATCTTTGTTCATATCTGGAATCCTGTTTTTGCACTACTATAATTTCCCTGACTATTCCCATGTCCAAATGTGTTTTCACTTTTTTCTCATATGTCAGATTGTTTAAACTAATCCCTTTGCAAACCAGCAAAGATGAGTTTGTCTGGTGTCCTCTCAATAGAAATCCTCAGACTGTGTGCTAATGCACCCCAGACTCTTTACTATGCTCTGAAGATAGCACAGAGGGCCAGAAAAAGCAAAGAGGGAGGGGTGACCTCTCTATGGTGTTATGAGGCATTTATTTTCCTACTCATGTCTCAAGTCTATAAATATAGATTTAGGGACATGTTTAATCAAAGCACAGTCATTATTTTAAAATAAAACAAGCAAACACGTGCTTTTGGGAAGGTTCTGGTTTTGTGTTGCTGTGCAATATATGGTACATTTCTTCATAGTCTGATCACAGATTAAGGTCTCCTATTAATTTTGTGTTCTTCAGTATCTATTATATTTTTTTATCACAGTACCAATAAGATATATACCCTCGTTAGTATATTGAAATACCTTGTGCTTTTTTCCTCAAGACATGCTTAATCACTTTGATTTAATGAAACAAAATAATAAATGTCACATGTGTTATGGTTCCCAGACCATCAGCCATAATTGGCACAGCCACCAGAAAACAGATGAAATGAAATGGAGAATGCTCATGTTTCCTCTTCCTTTCGTGCCTCAAAGTTTTTTCATTTTATTAGGGCAATAACAACACTCATGATTGGGCATATCATGAAATTATAAGTGTACATTATCACTATCACCAGTTGGGTAATCAAAATTACTTTCCTATTTCTTTTTTATAGAAGAGTTTCAGTTTCTTGGTTAGTTTCATGAGACTGGATGATGTGTTCAAAGTCACTCTCCTTAAGAAAACCTGACTCTATCAATTTTTATGTTTGGAAGCAGAGATTCCTTTAAGATAACATATGAAAAAATGAATCCACTGTTTTACCATGAAACTATCCTGAGGATTCAACCTCCCAGAGATTAAGACCAAACTGAAAGTTGATTTATCCCAGCTTCTTGTTTTCTTTCTCCCTTACTTCCATGGTACTCTGGAACCATTTTTTAAACTTCCCACTAATCTTCAAACAACTAATTGTTTTGTCACTGGACCCAATCTATCCTTATATCATCTCCTCTTACTTGATGCAGTGAGATGACAGAGGACATAGGGTCAGATTGGAAAAAAAGGAAGAAAATAAGTTCATAAATGGAGATGTGAAAAATAAAAATTAAGCTTTTATCTAGCACGTCAGAGACCCTGGGTTGTATTAGAGGACAGCTGCAGAGTGAAGGGTAGGGCTCTTAGCTCTGACCTCTTGGGCTTTCATCTTTGCATTGGTTCTGTGTTTCTTATTGAATAAGACGGTACTTCTACATTCCACCATTCTACATTCTGCATTATAAAGCAGACATGGTGGTCCATACCTGTAATCCCAGCACTCAGAAGGTGCAAGCAGAATTGATTATGTAGCAAATTCAAGATCAGTCTTGGCTGACTGTTACATGAGACCTTGACTCAAAGCCAAACAAACAAAAGAAATCAGATAGGAAAGATAGATTTGTCACTGAAGTTTGAAAAAGGGCTGATAGAAAATGAAAATGTATAAGGATAAAGCATGGATTAAATTTAAAACAAGTAAATGTATTAAATACAGAAATTTCAGTGTAGTAGAATTATTAAAGGCTTGCATTAAACAGTGAGAATTGAAAGAACGGAAGTATGCCTAAATTCACTTTTAAAGTAAGTTTATGTGTCTAAAGGTAAGGAAGACTTTGGGTGCGTATCAGGAGTGTCAATGAAGGTTAGAGGATATTTTCCTGTCACAGTGGACCCCACTGCCAACATGAAAACTGATAGACCTTGTCACCTGACCATGGAGGCCGAGGGTGGAGGAGTCAGACCACAGTTTGATAGTTCTCCTATAAGAACACCACTAAGATTAAAGGAAGGGAAGAAGGACAATGCACATGGAATTTGAATGGCAATACAATACAGACCTGTGAGCACATTCAACAAGTCACTTTCTATTAATGAATTAACTTTTCCTGGGGAGACATGAACATTTGTTCATCACCGAGAGGGCACCATTGCAGAAGCAAGTCCACCCAAGTCCCAGATTTTTATCACATGAGTTTTCTGGACACACAGTAGTATTGTAGAGGGGCTACTAATAGCAGCGTGGGTGGCTCAAAAACAGCTATACCAACAGAAAGTCTCATGCTGTCATGGATGATGATCTCAAGGAAGCTGAATCATAGAGTCCCATTTTGAGCTGATTTTTCCACTTCTAACATCCCAAGGTCAGTTGGCACTGAACGATACAAGAGGGGGTAATGTCTAGAATCCCAGACAAGGGAACTGTGACCCTCTTAAGTTCTATTAAGGGATTTCTATAGCCCCATTAATACTAACTCTGCCAGGGACCCAGCTCCTTTATTCTTATTTCATAGCTGTGGATACCTTAACAACGATATCTCTATTCTAAGATTGCATCACAGTGATCACAATATTATTGAGAAAAATCTAAACTACATCATCTATTTGTTTTCAATTGATGGTCTAAGCACAAGTCTAGATTAAGAATAACAGTCTATAATACAGATGATAGTGTCAAAGAGAATGATGAAAGTCCGGCACAGACATTCATGTATGTCTAAGTCTTTGGTTTCCATTCTTTGAGTGTTTTCTTACAAAAGATACTGTTAAGAATAACTTGAGGTGAGGAGCTGAGAAAAGCAATATTAGCGAACACATCCTGGTCAATTTAAACTCCTTTACTGTCTTAGCCTTTGCATACCATTGCAAAGACACGTGGGGACCATTTCCCTTCAGACTTGGTGTTGAATGTGGTGAGTGGAAGGCTGTGGTCAGGAGGAAAACACAGCTGTCATCTATTGTGTCATTTTCCCCTCCTTTCAGTTATTTTAATGGAAATTAGGCTGTAAAAATATTTCCAACCCAGGAAATGCTACAACGGTCTCCACCCACTAAAGAACCCAAAAAGTCAAAGGAAAATCTATTTGTCATCCAAATATTCTGAAAGAACATATTTAAGTTAGTGAGTAATAGATATCATATTTTTAAATAAAATTGGGAAAAGATTATGACACGGTTTAAATATATACTACAAAGAAAGATGTAACATGAATTGCTAAACAGTCTAAAAAAAAAAAACTGGACCCAGATATTGGGTGAACGCTGAAAGATCAGAGAAACAGGACAAGCCACAACCAACCTTACCTTACCAACTCCTCAGCCTCCAGAATGAGACTTCCTGTTTACACATGCCTTATATACCTTTCTGTGCCCTGCCATCTTCCTTCCTTCCTTCCTAGTGCTGGGATTAAAGGTGTATGTGCCTCCTAAATACTTGGAAGCAAAGGCATGAGATCTCAAGTGCTGGGATTAAAGGTGTGTGCCACCACACCTGGCTCTGTTTCCAGTGTGGCCTTGAACTCAGAGAGATCCAGACGGATTTCTGCCTCCCAAGTGATAGAATTAAGGGTGTGTGCCACCACTGTCTTGCCTCTATGTCTAATCTAGTGGTTGGCTCTGTCCTCTGATCTACAGATAAGTTTATTAGGGTACATAATATATTGGGGGTACACAATATCACCACAGAAAGAAACATTCTAGTTGATTTTTCATTTCCTTAACTAGTTATTTTTCAGTCTTAAATGACTCTATTCAGATCTATTTACACAATAGATGTTCTTATATTTATCCAATAATTAATCCTTATATTGTAATAATGACTTTGTGCCAAAAGAGTTCATCATATATTGTAGCTTTCATATGCTAGATATCCAGACTTGTAGACAAGCAAAAAAAGGTGAAGTTGATATAAACATGAAAGGCATTTTAATTAAAACTGTGTCCCCTGAGACTGACATGGTCAGGGTCAATCCCATCACATCCCATCTGTGTGACTTAAACAAAAATCACCCATTTACCTAGTTCTTTTAGTGTTTTGTGTTACTTTCAAAGTATGAATATCTATTTAATTCATTAATTAATCCAACCTTAAGATTCAAGTGAGCAGGTCAGTTTCATTCATCTTTTGTAGGAACCACTTCAATCATCTTTCTATATGAAGATTTGTTGACTCATTAAAAGAGAACATTTAAATTGAATTTATTTATTCCCTTATTTACTTAAAAAATAACAGTGCCCATGTTTCACAAAGCACAAAGATTCAGAAAAAGATCCCAATAGACTTAGAATTTACTAATATATCTTCATTCCACTGACCTTATGACCCCACAATTCTTCATTTCATTGGCCATGGTCATTCATTATTATGTGGCTGTCTATTGCACAAGAATATGCAAATGTATACACAGTTACATTTAATTTTCTTATATCAATAGTAGTGTACTGAAATCCTGAATTTGAAACTTGATTCAGTTTTAACCACTTGATACAATATCTTAGATGTTTTCATTTATTATTCCATGAAAAAACTTTCTCATTAAAAATAAATTTTTTTTTTAATCCATGTAATGAATGTACTGGAGTTTATTGAGTCAGACTTCTCAAGTGGGGATTTGAGTTGTTTACTGTTTTTTACTAATATAAAACATGAGGACATTGAATAGTACTTTGGAGTTTCTTATTTAGTTCAAATTAGAACTTCTTTTATAAGATTAATTCCCAGTCGTAGAATTAATTCTCAGAAATAATTTATATTTTCAAAGGTGGGTAAGCTATCCTCATATGGGAGTGGGTGTACTTACCACTCACTGTTTCTGTGATGTTTAAACTTCTCTAAAAATAATGTCTGCTAAAATTAACTTCAAAAATAAAATGAATCATAAAGATACACAAGCAAGAAATATAACTGAGAACTTTATATGATCTAGTGGTGTCCACACACAGTACTAGGAACACAGCAGTGAACACGGGTACACACGTGTGTGAGAAGATGAAGTAGTTAAGCTGGGAGTCCCAGTGAATTTAAAATCATGTCTATGATCACTTTTTTTGAATGATAGGTTTAAAATCCTGTAATTTATGTTTAATTTACAGTAATCATTTTTCTCATGGACTGTTATTAAGGAGCACAAATGTCACTGTGAAAATTAAAGCACAGAGCGTATAAGCCTATATCACTTAACCGAATCCTGGTTATTTATGCATCCACCTCTTTGTACAGCCCCTGCTGCCTCCTCCAGTACCCATGATGAGCGCAGAATCACTGTTCTATAAACACCAGCCTGATAGAGTGACGCTAAGCATCAAGTTCAAGATCAAACACTAGGTGATTGATGGTGCATTCAGCCATTTGTTTACGAGACAATGTACCCTCAAGTGTGACAAGTGGTTTTAGAAAAATATGTCAAAATCACCAAGCATAGAGTGTCCAGGGCTGAAATTACTTCTCACATGGATGAAAAAAGAAGCAGAAATGAAGAGGCTATCTCAAAGATTCATTTGACCTGCTTTCAGATTTCATCTGCAGGGGAGTCAACCCATAGTCATCATTGGGCTGGTGCTGTCAGGGCCAGAGCTGTCCCTCTGACTCAGAAACTCTTTATACCTTTGTTGTGTTATCTTTTACTTAGACGGAAAATGTAGTTTGCTTTCCAACCTAAGATCTACTCACAGATGTTGGAATCTATAAGTCATGAATGAACACATGTCAATATATACTTAGTCTTATTACTTGTGGAGGAATCTATATAACATAACTGGGTATTATGGGGTTGTCATCATGGATGATTGGAGGTGATTTAATCCTGGCTTCTGTTTTCATGTAAAGAAGTGTATCCTGGCACACACTCTTCACTAAAACCGACCGCTAACTTTTGGTAGCATTAGTTACTTGCCTCATGGCTGTGACAAAATAGTTTACAAAAACACTTAAAGACAGAAAAGTTTGTTTTGGTTAGGTTGAGAATACGGGACAGTGTGACATGGATGGTGTGATAGCAATTAGTCACAGCTCAGCAACAGAAAGGAAGCAATGAGCTATGAAGGTTGGTGCTTAGCTCTCAGCTTGCATTCTCCCTTTTCACTCAGTCCAGGATTTCAGCCTGTGGGATTGTGCTGCCCACTAGCAGGGTGGTTCTTCATACCTCCTCAGTTAACCAACTAGAAATACGCTTACATTAATGCCCAGAGATTTTCTTACAGGGTGACTCTTAATCATGTCAAGCAGTCAGTATTAATCATCTCAGCTGTTTGACCTGAGATTGCTCTGATAAATTTACTCACTTGTTTGGAGTTTGAAGCTTTTTCAGCATTCGTGTTGCTATTACATCATCACAAGCAGCAAAGCCACATGAGAGTCTGTGCAGAGCAAATTGTACACTCCTGGAAAGTGAAACTATAACAGTTTGAGCAGTTAAAGGAATGCACCAAATTATATTGGGAGCAAAATTATTAACTATATATTAGAGTTTACATATTAAAACTCATGAACAATTGAATGTGTAAAAAATAAGGAGAGCAGAGCTGAGATACAGCTGAAGTGACAGTTCGTCTCACAGGCATGAAGCCCTACGTACCATCCCCTGCTGGACCACATAAGCCAGATGTGGGTGCACACACCTGTAAACTCAGCACTTGGGAGATACAGGCAGAAGGATGAGAAGCACAAGGGCACTGGGTGAAGTAGCACATGCCTTTAAGACTAGCACAGAACTCAAGGGGGACAGACGCTGATGGGTATCTCTAAGTTCAAGGAGGCTTTGTCTACGTAAGAAATCCCAGGTCAGTCAGAGACTAGAGACCTTGTTTCAGGAAGAGAGAAGGAAAGGAAAGGAGGGAGGAGAGAGAGAGAGAGAGAGAGAGAGAGAGAGAGAGAGAGAGAGAGAGAGAGAGAGAGAGGAGTAAAATGTAGGTAGAATAGAAAAATGCCAATTACAAAAACATTACAAATAGGTTGTGTAAATATTTGTCCCAAAACAGGTATCACATAATTCTGTTTCCTTAAGTGTGAACCCTGTAGAGTGACTTCTTCCAAGTGGAGAATGTATAAAAGGGACAGTAAAAGGCAGTGTCCTAGTTACTTCCTGTTACTGTGATAAAATCCTGACCAAAAGCAATTTGGAGAGGACATGGGTTACTTGAACTTACATTTTATTATCCATCATGATCGGAAGTCAAGGCAGGACTTTGGGACAGGAACCCGGAGACTGTCCATTTTAAATAAAAACTAACAAGAATAAACAGTAACTTAACAGTGGATAAAACTAACAAATGCGAATTCAGACAGATACTCACACTTCACAAGGACAGTGACATATCCCCCTGGCAACATAAACTCTTAAATCATTTTTGGGGAACCTAACTACACTTTCTTCAATTTCAGAATTTCAGTAAAATTGGGAAAAAAAGGTGCATACTAATCCCAAATTTGAGTAATCCACAGAACATTTGTGTGGTGGTATTGTGTTCCCCAAAACACTGTACACCCTAATAAACTTATCTGGGGTCAGAGACAGAACAGCCACAATATTAAACATAGAGGATAGGCAGTGGTAGCACATGCCTTTAATCCTAGCATTCCAGAGGCAGAAATCCATGTGTTCAAGGATACAGCCAAGCATGATGTCTCACACCTTTAATCCCAGAAAGTGAGCCTTTAATCCCAGGGAATGGTGGTAGAATGCAAAAAGGTATATAAGGTGCGAGGACCAGAAACTAGAAGCATTTGGCTGGTTAAGCATTTGGCTGGTTAAGCATTCAGGCCTTCGAGCATCAGTTCAGCTGAGACCCATTCTGGATGAGGACTCAGAGGCCTCCAGTCTGAGGAAACAAGACCAGCTGAGGATCTGGCGAGGTGAGGTAGCTGTGGCTTATTCTGTCTCTCTGATTTTCCAGTGTTCACCCCAACAATTGGCCACAAGTTTGATTTTATTAATAGGAACTCTTCAAGATTCCTGCTTCACATTTGCCCCAAATTTCTCAAAATTCTCAGTTTTAATGCTGTAATTAGATCTAAAATGTCACCAATGGATGGCCCATGTGTTGAAGGCAAGGTCCCCAGGGAGGTGGTGAAGTCTTTAAGGGGTGGGGGTTATTAGGAGGTTGTTACATCCTTGGAAGTATGCTGTGGAGGTGTAGGCATGGGACCATAGACCCTCCTCTTATTCTGTGTCAGAAGGTAAGCCATGTTTCCCCATCCCATGCTGCCATCACTACATGTCCACTTGTCACAGGCACAGGATAGCAGGTACTGAAACCTCCCAAGATGTGACCAGAACAAACCTTGCTTCTAAGCTGATTATCAGAGGCAATGATTCCAGTAATGGACATCTGACCAGCACAGCCAATAAATAAATAAATAAGGACAGTCTGAGATACCCACACAGGCAGAGGTGGCTTAGATATCAAGACCAAGAGTCATGAGGCATGCCAGGACAAGGAGATGTAGACTTGGGGAATCTGAATGGACTATCACAATGTACCGACAGGGTCCTTTAATCATGACACTGTAAGAAAGATACCTTCATAACATGAGGTATCAAAATTTAGTGAAGCTTAGGTTGGAAAGATGGCTCAGCTGTAATGTGCATACTCCTCTCGTATGGGATCCAGTTTCAGTTTCCAGCAACCAAGGATAATATCTCACAAACTCCAGGAGCTCCATGATTGCCTCTTCTGGGATCTGCAGCCACCTGTACCCACATATACATAACATCCTCTCACAAACATGCACATACTAGATTAGTAAAAATAAATATTAAAAGAAAGAATTGGTGAAATTGAGTATGTGACATTGGTAAAATCTATACCATTTCCACAATCTTTGTGTGAGTATCCATAAAATATTTATTTTAAAGAAATTCAGTTTCTCCATCTGCCCCATTCTCCCCCTGCAGAAGTTGGAAAACCTAAAAGAAGTCACTCAGTCTCCATCCAGTTCTCACAAAGAGAATCACCTAAATTAACCCCCATCATCCCCAAGAATGACTTTTATTACTCTGTACATAAATTCAACATGCATCTAAAATGCATTGATTATTATTTTTTTAAAATACAACTGGATAAAATTAGAAAGACTGTGGGACATGAAGAACAAAGAAGCCATTGAGACTTGTCACTGATTTTGTCTGTTGACCGAACTCATATTTCCCTGACATAAGCCAAAGACAAGCAAGCCCCTGGCTGATAAAAGACATCTGAACAGACAGCAGCTGAGAGATGGGCCTTGTCTGACAGAAGCTAGATTATACTACTCATGATGATTTAAGTAAAGAAAGATTGTCCCCATAAACAATTCCCTGGTGGTATGATTTTCCGTGTACACCTTTCAAGATGAAATATGTCTGCATATTCCTTCTCTAGGAATATGGCACAAAGATGTGCCAACTTTCTCTAACTCTAACCTTGAAAAACCTTATTATTTTAATGTTTAAAAATGCAATGTAAGCACCAATTGGGATTAAATAGCCATCTCCTGGGACTCAGGAGATGGCTCAGCAGTTAAGAGCACTTGCAAAGAGCCAGAGCTCAGTTCCCAGAACCCATGCTCTGCAGTTCATAACTGCCTGTAGCTTGAGTTCTGGGTGATCTGGAGTCCTCTTCTGGCTTCTACAGGCATCCCCTATACACACATTCTTATAATTAAATACCCATCCCATGTTCTGCCTCACACAAAAAGGCTAAGTTCTTGCAAAAAAACATTGCACCAGTCTTCTCCCCATGGCAGGCAAGTAATGAAAGCAGGGGTAACTTGCCTTCAACCTGAAGACAAATTATTAATCCGAATTAAATGTCTCTTGATGATACAAGCTCTTATCAAGTTCATGCTAAGCCTATTAAATCTCATTTCGATCCCAACAAAAATCTCCCGTCGATTAAAGCCACAGTTTAGCCAGCTGCCCCTCAGTCCTTCCCTCCACTCTCTTAAGGATGGAGAATTTACTGCCAGTGCCCTTACACCTATCTGCATTTGTTAACCACTGTCCCATCTCAGGGAGCATTTCATTGGTTAGCAGCCAGGAAAACACTCAATGAACTTTTCATTCTGTCAGTTCTCCTATCGTACCAGGCATATACATAATATAATTAAATGTCAAAAAAGTTTATGTGCTGTTTAAATGAGTAGAATGGATCTTGGATCTGAAAATTGGATTAGATATACGAGATGGGAAGAAGCAGACATTGTTTCATTTCCCTTCCAGACCTCCAAGACTTCCACTAGCTGTGTTTATTATTCAGTTACCCTATAAATTTTTTCTTAGTGCTTTATGAAGTTCAAATAACTCCATTTATCAAAAGGAGTATAAGTTATTTTAATGTTTTATTGCTATGGGAAAAAATAAGCTTAGTATTTGAAGTATAATTCTTACGGAATATATTTATGGTAATGGGAGTAAGGAAAATGGAAGATGAATATAAGAACAAATAAATGGGTGAATTTAATAGATAATGAAAACAATGAATGGCAACAAAGAATAAAGAAGCTTGTGTCTTTCCTTTTTTGTAGCCCACAACTTCCTACCTTCCACAAAGGAGGAATATTGATTCTCAATGATTGTGAACTTGGATTACAGCTGAGCACTTCTGCATTGCTGGTCAGGACACATAAATAATGTACCTGAGGATTTTGTTCAAGAATTGTTGATAGTACAATTACAAGTAGAGTTCTGCCTTGGATGAATTCACAAGAAACACGTATATACACACACACACACACACCACCACCACCATCACCACCACACAATTCTCACAATATATCAAACACACATCACACACATATCATACACCACACTACACATACACACACCACACTTCTCACATACATATGAAACACACATCATACATGTACACCAAACATATACACACATATCAAACACACATCACACAGGTCATACACAACACACACATACCATACACACACACATCACGCATTTCTCCCACTCATATCAAACCACATCACACATATATCATATGCCACACCACACATACACAACACACACATCACACATCTCTCCCACACACCCCACACATCCCATACATCTTACACATCACACACATATTACACCACACACATACCACACACACACACACACACACACACACACACACACACACACACACACACCACATCTCTCCCACACATCCCACACATCAAACACATCAAACACACATCCCACACATATCATATACCCCCCCCACACACACACATCATGTTCTCACACATGAGTTCTCTGAGTGTTAACAATATTGTATGGATCTCTATTGACATGTAAATCTACTGTGGTATTCAGATGGGTGGCAGCATCAGAGCTGGATATCCAGCCTACAATGAGAGCCGGGAAGGGAAATGTTTTTCCCACAGGTGGATGTAATTAGACAAATTCACAATGTAGGAGACATAATGATGTACCTCTCCACTCTGAGCTTGTAGGGGACATGCTTTCTTTTTTATATGGTAGCATCTTCAAAGTATTCCTTCTGCATGCTCATGTCTGGACCCTACTTTCCTCTCCTCTCCATTTTCCTTCTTCAAAATACTTACTCATGTGTCTCAGACCCTTGGACAGCTGCTCAGTGACAATCCCAACAGTGGATAGAAATTGGAGGCAATATGAGGAACATAGGATTTCCCTCTACCCCCACCCCTGGTAACATTAACTTGTATGTACTCTGGCAATATTTATTTGATGCCTAACAAGTGTCAGAAACTGATTTTCAGCATATTCCTTTGACTCTTTGAGGCTAAGTATTAGAAGAAAAAAATATCGTCATGGAATTTAGATCTATGTATAAGCAACTATTTAAGGACAGGGCAAAATGAATGGTAGCAAGAAGGGAGGACTGAGTCTGACTCACAGACTTTTCCATCTTAGTGTTGATTTTAAATGAATCTACTTCATGGACTGGATATCATGAAAATTCTATTCATGTTTTCTATTTATTTGTCTTAATGTATGTGTGTAAGTGTTTTGCCCATGTGCATGTATTTGCATGTCCTGATTCCCAAGGAAGCTAGAAAAAATGTCTAATCCCCAGAAAGTCTAGTTACAGGTGGTTTCGGCTGCCATGTGGGTGCAGGGAATTAAATTTCAGTCCTCTGCAAGAACAACAGGGCTCTTAGTTGCTTTGATGGCTCCTTAGCTTTCTCATTCCAAAACTTTTGTCTAGTAGTCACATTATCACATAATAGAGCAGAACTTCTCAGCATAGCCAAAGGTGCATGTGTAGTGAGAGGAACTTGTGCTATGGAAGAGTGACTAGTTCTCAGCCTGTTGCATTCCAGTTTCTTCTGAAAATACTTCCAGACTTAATCAGTATGCTTATGGAGCTTAGCTATTGACATCAAACCATAGTTTTCATTGGGACACCAGTCATCTCACAAAGGCACTAATTTTGATATTATAGTGAAAACAAACTTAAAAGTCAGAAAAAGGAAATGACATTCCAGTAGAATTCAAAGTAAAGATTTTTTTTTTAAAAAAAAATTGAAATACTTTTTTGTATGTTTTATGACATCTTGGCAAAATGACTTGCTAAGAATTTCTTTTAAATTTACTACTCTGTAGGTTCATCTGCTTCTCATGCTCTAACATTTCATACATGAGGTGGACATTGGGGTGGGCCAACTCACAGGAACTGGTTCCTGGGCCTGGATGTCAGCTGAAGCTGTCAGCTTGCCAGCTTTCCCCCACCATTACCTTCCTGAGACTGCATGCTCTCCAGCATAACCTTTACCAACCAATCAAACAGACTGTTCTGCTCACAGACCCTTGGGTCCAGCTCACTCACATTCACACCACTAGGGCCAGTTCCACCGTTTTGCCCAGGGAGGTTTTGCCCTCTCTCCCAATTTCTGTAGGGAGCATAGAAGGGGCGGTAAGGGGGCTGGTGTCAAATCCAAAACTGCAGTATCTCCAAGACATAGGACAATAGCGAGAATTCCAGGAGTAGAGGGAGGAGGAAGCCTCAGTGAGAGCCCAATGTGGATTGTGTGACTGAGGACAGAGGCCTCCAACTATACTAATGACTCATGTTAATGGATACTTGCAAATGAAGATGAAGGACTAAAGGGTGAAATGTGTGTGTGGCTCACCAGGCCACACCACACCTTCCACAACCACAAGGATTCCTTTTTTTTTTTTTTTTTTTTTCTTGCTTTCTTCTTTCTTGATTTGTTTTGTTTGTTTCCTTGGGTTTTTGGTTTTTCTATTAAATGATTTCCTTTGGAGAGGGGGAGGAGGCTGCAAGGACACAGGGAAGATGCTGCGGGGGGCGGGGGTGGGGCGGGGGTGGTAGGATCAGGATGCCTGATGTGGAAACAACAAAGAATCAATAAAAGTTAATTTAAAAAATGATTAAAAGAATTACTGCTCTGTCCAGGTAGTTCTCCGTCTTCCAGGCCTATTAGATAAATAATCTCAAAGTAATGCTACTTGAAATGGGGAAATAAAAACACTGATTTTCAAAAAGAGATGATAAAGCTCAGTGATGATAAAATTTTAAGAAAATACTCATTCTCATATGATTTTGAAAGAAGCACAGATTATAGGGGAATTGGCATAAAGGACAATGCTGTAAAATGTTCAAATCATTTCAATAACATAAGTTACTTTTTAGTTTATATGTAAGACATGAAAAAGAATGCCTCTTCTTACAGAAAAGAAAAAAAATACTAATATAGGAAGATAGTTAAATAAATTTACAAGGACCTACTGTGTGTCACCCAATGTCAAGGCACTGGAAACACTATGATAAAAACAATAATGTTTCTATTTTTATTCAGCCTATATTACAGAGATACAAGAAATACATTGAGAAGATCAATATATGCCATAGGCCTGGTGATAAATGCTGTGTAGAACTACTGAGCAGAATGTAGAAAAAAAGTAACAGCTGATGACTTTTGTTAAGAGATTGGATAAGAAGGGAGGGACTGAGGTGCTGACATTTGCCCAAGACCCAAATGAAGTGGGAATAACTGTGTGAACTGAGCCCCAGGGCACCTGGGAAATGTCTGTTTGCAGAGAAAATGAACCCTGCAAAGTCCCTTAGATGCTAAGATAGACATGTTCATAGGTCATTGTGGAAGTACTTGGGGCTGGAGCTGAGTGAAACAGAGGAGGAAGGAGATAAATTCAGAGAACAACCGGAACCTGTCTCCCAGGTCCTCGGAATATGAGACACAGGCTTCGAGTTTCGTTTTCCATTGTATGGGGACAAGGTCAGTACTAATTGGCAACTTCACAGAATGGAGATCACCTGAGAGCCAGACTACTGGTCATGTCTGTTAGGGATTATATTGATTAACTTAATTAGTGTGGGAATACCCAACTTAACTGTAGATGGACCAGTCCCTGGCTGACGTCCTGGACTTCACAAGTCTAGCAAAGATGCTGAGCAAGAACTCACCATACATTGTCCTCTTCTGACTGCAATTTCAACTCCTGCCTCGATGGAATGTACTTTGAACTTTGAACTAAAATGAACCTCCCCTTCCAGGCAGTTGCTTCTGCCTGGGTATTTTATCGAAAGGACAGGAAAAGAAAACTAAGTTAAATGGGATGCTCTGAACAGGAATGCATGTCTAAGTTGACTATAATCACTGATAAGGGTGGCCAGGGTGGAAGTAGAAACTTTCTCTCACGGATTAGAAAATAAATCTTGGTTCCCTGGGTCAGGGAATGACAGTGGGAGAGTGACATAAGTGACAGTGATCAGATTATTTTATTAAAGTTCTTTTAGAGCACTGGTTCTCAACTTTCCATAGCTGCCACCCTTTAATACAGTTCACGTTTTGACACAAAGCCATAATTCTTTTCGGTGCTACTTCGTAACTGTGATTTTTGTTACTGTTATGATTCATAATGTAAATATCTATATATGCCCATGGTCTTAGGCAACCCCTGTGAAAGCGCTGGTCAACCCCCCAAAAGGGGTCACGGCCCACAGGTTGAGCAACTACTGTTTTAGATACTGTTACTAAGATTTTTGTAGCATAGGATGTGGGTTGTAAGAAAGAAAAATTCACGCAAGAGTCTCTCATGGGAGGCCTGAGCGGTGAGAGATGAAGTGGCCATAATGACAAGGAGACCCTGAGGAAGAAATTGAGGAGGTGAGGATGGCTGCAAACAGTTCATCTCTACTCACAGTTAACAGCATTGAAAAGTACAAAAGGCTCCTATTAGGTGTGAAGGTCACAAAGAATAAGATTCTGTGTGTGAGGCAGGGAGTGCACACCTGTGTATCTGTGCCCATGTGAATGCACGGTCACATGTGTTTGTGTGAGCATGTACCCATGTGTGTGTGTGTGTGTGTGTATGACCGCTGCACTTCCATGGAAAACCAACCAGTGACTGAAAAAAGAAGAAGATGCAGCAACACTATTTGTACCAGTTGGAGCATTACAGCTGACTCTGATTTCCTTTGTCATCTCATTCTCTATTTTCTAAATTTCTTACTATAAACATGTGTATTGAATCAGGAGGAAAAATCATTTGAAATAGCTTTTAAGATCATGGAGGAAGATAATTGGGGTAAAATGTGGCTGAAAAAAAGCCCCAGCTGTTAGAAAATCACTTGAAGCAGCTGACAAACACAAAACACAGCTGGCTTGGAGGACAAGATATTACATAATGTGAATGAAGTGTCTCTGCTGAAATGGAAAGGAGACTGGGGGGGGCATCCCTTTACACTGAGAATATTGTCATTTATTTTCTGTGCTCAACTAAAAATATGAGTCCAGTACCATATTTTCAGTAAGTTTTAGCATTGTGAATACCTCGGCAGTATGCAGGAGAAAAGGGCAATGATCACAATATTCACATCACTGAAGTAGGTGATGGAACTGTCAGGAAGCATGCCACCCTGTTTAAGGAACTTGGACAATCCTTCAGAATATGTGGACTTGCTTTTCAGGAAAATGAAACTGTGTGTGTCTTAGTGAGGGTTTTTATTGCTCTGAAGAGATATCATGTCCATAGCAACTCTTATAAGGAAAATATTTAATTGAGATGGCTCCCTTACAGTTTCAGAGGTTCAGTCCACTATCATTATAGTGAGGAGCATGGCGGTGTACAGACAGACATGTTGCTGACTATATCTTGGCTTGCAGGCAACAGGAAATTGATTGATATACTCGGCAGTATCCTGAGCATAAGAAATCTTTTAGACACACTTCCTCCAATAAGGCCATATCCACCCCAACACAGCCACACTTCCTAATAGTACCACTCCCTATGAGATTATGGGCACCAAATGCATCCAAACCACAGTGTGTCTAAATGATGTTGAGTACTTTTTATATTCTAGCTGGAGTGATGGCTCAGTAGTTAAGAGCACTGGCTTCTCTTCCAGGGGACCTGGGCTCAATTCCCAACACCCACATGGCAGCTCATAACCATACATAACTCCAGTTCCAGAGCATCCAGTGTTCTCTTCTGTTGCAAGGTCATTAGGCACAAATGTGGTACACAGACGTACCTTCAGGTTAAATACACATAGATGTAAAATAATAAGATTTAAAAATAATTTAAATATAGTGAGTGCATATATATGTATGTATGTATCTCTGTGTGTTATGTATATATGTATGTGTATTTTTATATATGTATATACATGTATCTATTTGTGTGCATATATATGTGTATGCAAATTATTTCTGTGTGTTTGTCTCTGTGTCTGCACGTAGAAATGATACAAAAAAGGATAATCCCTAAATATGATCGTATTTATAAGATGAGGGGAATAGGGTGGACTCCTTTCTCTTCTTTATGTTTTATAAATTGCTTATTTGAATGTTGGTTTTTTGAAAGATGACATATGTATATTATTTATATAATAAAAGGTTATTGTTAGAAACAATCATGATGGGGCTTAGAGGTTAGGAGTGCTAGAAAAATCCAACTTGGTTCCCAGTAGCACCATGGTGGCTCACAACTTCCTGTAACTCCTGTTCCAGGAGAGCTGACATACTCTTCTGGACTCTTGAGTACTCCTTCATGAACATATATACAAACTCATGTGACACACACACATATGCATATACACAAAATAATAAGTAAATTAACTAATATTATCAATCATAAACATTATACACAATTTAGAATTTAGGTGAATATTTTAAGTTGGGAACTAAGAAAAATAAAACCTATTATGACATACAGGAGAAACCAATATTGTTAAGATTTTACAGGGGGAGAGGTTGCTCAGTGGTTAACTGCTCTTGTTGCTCTTAAAACGTTCTGGTCAGCACCTATCGCAGAAAACACACAAATAGTATAACTGAAGCTTCAGGTGAGCTGACATACTCTTCTGGCCTCCCTCAACATCTGCATTCAGGTGCACATACATACAAGTACATAAAAAATAAGAAATAAAACTTTAAAATTATTTTACTTTTTAACATTGAATATATATAAATACACACATATGTGTACACACACACACACACACATATATATATACATACATATATATATATAATATATACAGGTCAAAGTATATGCACATAATACATAATGTTCTATCACATCTCTACACTCTATATCCATGTATCCTTTTTCTATAAAACACTTAACAGTTTCACACTGTGGTTATGCCTTGATCTTCCTAACCTGACCTTAGAGTTGAAATTTTGTTGCTCATTATACAATCCTAGTGAGGATTTCTTTGACCAGAATTGATGGTTGCATTTGCTTGTAGCCATAGAGTTTCTCTGGTCCTGCCTGGTCCCATGGTCCTGCAGCTGCTTATAAAATAATCACTCAGAAGCTTATATCAATTATAACTGCTTGGTCGTTAGCTCAGGCTTATTACTGACTAGCTCTTACACTTAAATTAATCCATAATTCTTATCAATATTTAGCCATGTGCCTTGATACCTTTTCTTAGCTCTGCCTTGTCATCTTGCTTCCTCTGTGTCTGACTGGCAACTCCTCATTCTGCCCTTCCTCTTCCCAGGATTCTCCTAGTTGGCTTTCCCTGCCTATACTTCCTACCTGGCTACTGGCCAATCAGTGTTTTATTAAACCAGTGTACAAGAGCATCATCACACAGCATTTGCTTCAATTCTTTGGAGTAGAAGTGATGAATGTTATTGCCAAAGAGACAACTGAGCCAGTAAAGGCACTTGTGGTCAAGACTAAGAACCTGAGTTTGATCCTGGGAACCCACTGGTGGGATGACTCCTGCAAGTTGTCCTCTGACCTCCACTCACATGCTATTGTGTGTATGCACCCACAACACATGCACGCGCACACACACACATTCTCTCTCTCTCTCTTTCTCTCTCTCTCTCTCTCTCTCTCTCTCTCTCTCTCTCTCTCTCTCTCTCACACACACACACACACACACACACACACACAGAGTCTCTCTCACACATGTATACTAAAATAAATAAATAAATAAATGATTAAATTTAATATTTTTGTTCAGAATTACTAAATATGCAAGCAGGGTTAATTCCATGTTGTAAGTAGAATTTTGAATTTCCAAACTCCTATAATTGTAGCTGCTGCCAGATTACACACACTTCACCTCTAGCATGTTTTATGAATATATTTTTAAAATGTGTCCATTGTAAATGTTTTGAAATGTCATTAGTTTAAATATCTTAATTTTAACTTTTGAACTACACACACACACACACACACACACACACACACACACACACACACACACACGAGTCTCTGTGTATGTTGGTGCTTGTGTGTCTCTTGAGGCCTGAAAAGGATATGGGATCCCCTGAAGCTAGAGGTGCAGGTGGTTATGGTCTACCCAATATGTGTGCTGAGAACCATACTCAGAATTTATTTGCAAGAGTAGTAGTTGCCTTTTAACCACTGACCCATTCTGCTTACCTTACCATTAGTTTTTTTTCACATTTCTCTATAGCAGTAAATTGTACATTTCTGTGAGTTTATAAGTCATTTGAATACCACCATTTATGGGACAGCATTCTCAGTTTCTTTGCTCATTTTCTTATCAAAATGTTTGTCTTCTCAAAAAGTGACATATAAAAAAACCTGACTTATAAAGTTCAGACCAATACAAGTATGTTGCCAGATTGATAGGTAATTTTTTTTCTTATGGCTGTTTGAACTTACCATCATCTGGAAATTAAAATGAATTTTAGTCATACTATATTTTCTTTATAATTTCCATCTTTAGTTACATTTGAAAAATCCTTTACTGAAAGTTTATACAAGTATTCAACATGCATTATTTTAATAATTTGTTTTTTCAATCTATAAAATTCATTAAAAATGCTTAAAATTAGGTGATTTTTTTACATTCATTCTTTAACATGTGCTCTTCTTCCCTTTCCTTTTTTTTCTTTTAGCATAACTAACCATTTATTGACTCACAACCTTCCCCAAGCATTTGAAACTTCTGCCTTATTGCATACTAAAGTTCGTTGGTGCCCTTAACTTCGTTCTAGAATTTGTAAGCTGCCATACTCTGTATTAGCATGTTGGCTGTATTATTTTGACAATAGTAGACAGGACAAAGATCTGCCACTTAGTTCCTAGTTCCAGAAAGGGCATATTCTACCTTCATATGAAACAGTGTCTGAACATATAATTAAGTAAGGGCTTTGAAATAGGTACATGGGACTAGCTCATCCACACGGGGACCAACACAGCATGAAGCATCCTTTCCAGAGAGTAGGCAAGGGGAAGTTTGAGCACACACAGAGGAGAATATGAATGGAAGTAGAGATGTAAAAATGCTGAGGGTGGCCTGGCAGTGGTGGCACATGCCTTTAATCCCAGCACTCGGGAGGCAGAGCCAGACGGATCTCTGTGAGTTCGAGGCCAGCCTGGGCTACCAAGTGAGTTCCAGGAAAGGCGCAAAGCTACACAGAGAAATCCTGTCTCATAAAACAAAACAAAACAAAACAAAACAAAATGCTGAGTGTGGAGAATGAAATTGTATGGTCAGCCACACACCTAGAGTGCTGGCAGCTCCTTAAAGAAGTCTCTCCTCTGAAGTGTTCAGAAGGGTACACCTGGCTAGCATTTTAATTTCTCCCAGGATCACAAATTTTCAGTTTTTGAAGTCTAGAACTATAAGACAAAGCATTTCTATTTTTTTTTTACACCAACATTATGGTATCTGGTACAGTAGCCCTAGGAAGCAACTATTGTAACATTATTACAGAACTCATTTCAAGAACCATGCTAGACTTGTTTTTCTGTTTTCATTACAATTCTTATTCATCACTTAACTGTTTGTTGAAGGTTTGCTTGTTGGTCATTAGTCTCTCACATTTTATTTTATTTGCTTAGAAAATCTTCATAATCATTTATCAAGCTCTGCAATAAACATCTTTAATTCATTTCCATAAAATATATCAACTACTCCAACTATTAGATAGTGGATGTCCAATTACTAGAGCATGCTTACCTATGTAGAAATATCCGTCTTATTTCTCATTTTATAATTTTAATTGAATCTGCATATTTCCTTAGATACTTGGATATTTCTTATTGAAGGTGTTCTGATATTCTAAATAGATTTCAAGAATATAAGTATATATATATAAAATCAGACAAATGACTCACTTTTACTTCAGTAATTTGTGCATGAGATGTATAAAAAGGACTTTAAAACTTAGATGAGGATTACATAAATGAAAACAAAAACAATAGTAATTATGCTCATGAATTTATGTGTGATTCTTGGTACAGTTTATTTTTGCACCCTGGAACTTAGCAGAAAGAGTACTATAGGCCCACAAATAGATTATCTGCATTGTGACAAATTTGATGGCCAACTATCTATTTCCTCACAAATAGTTCATGCACTGTAACAAAATTTATATGACAAAAAAAAAATGTCACTATGGTAGATGGTGGACTCTGGAGGCATGAAAGCTATGATGAACTACTAGGAAGATCTGTTTGTATCAACAATATACCTGATGTTGGAAACAGAATAAGAAGCAGTATCTATACATAAAATAAAATGGTATCAAAAGCTCCAGAATTGAAAATGATGCTTTATTAATCCTAAAATAACTTATTGTCATTGATGCAAACATGCCAGTTATGAGCTGCTTTTCTGTATATTCTGAAATCAACTTAAGTTGCAGAAGAAAAAGGAGTAAGGTCTTCTATATGGAGAGGGAGGAAATGTAAATTTGCTTCTGATGGATCCAAAACTAAGTTGACAGCTATTTTATTACCAGAGAATCCATTAATGAGGGAACAAAACTATGAAGTTTTACCTAAACAAGCTGTTTTCCATTGTCAAACTGATGAAATATTCTAAAATATGAATAGGATCAGATGATATCTATTTAAACACCCTGAAGATTTACATGGATCAGTTACAAGGAGGTTGAACAAAATAAAAAAAAATTAAGTATCTGAATCAAACTTGGCTTTTTCTGAGACATGATCTCTTGTATTCTATCTTATCCTCAAACTTGCTTTAGGGGTGAGGATGACCTTGAACTTCTGATCTTCCTGTTTCACATTCTGCCAAACTTTGATGTAGTGTGCACTATAACCCTTGGGATGATTTAGAAAGAGCACATAGGAAACAACCTCCTCTTGTACTAGTAAAAGTGAGGTGTGGTGTGTGCCTAACAGGATAGCTGAGTAATTCATTCTTTCGGAGCTTTTTCTTACATAGTGAACCTGTAACTGAACAGTATCTATTTATTGGAATTTCAGAAAATTTAACTGAAAAAGGAAGACATTCAGTAGTTGATTCCTTTCCTCAAGGAGGCTGCTGATCTTTAAAAGTAAGCTTAGCTCCTTCAAGTGGTTTTAAGAAACAACCATCTCAGACAATAACAACAAAACAATAAAAATACAGAAATCATGATCACCCATGTCCTTATGACAAGAGTGTCACTGACCTTTGTTAACATAAATGATCAGAGCATCAAATATTTATGGAATTTCCCAATTTCTGCCCCAACCCACATCACTGCTTCCTTTGGATTATATGGTGGAAGGCTTTAAATGGTCTGGATATACCTAGCAATAAGTAGTTTGGAAAGGGCTTATGTAAAAATGTCAGGGAATAATGATATAGTGTATATGGCATGAATGGTGTGTTATATTAATGTATACAATGAACAGGCACATCAAATAAAATTCAAAGTAGAGTATGGTATGAAACTAAATGTACCATTAGTCTTTGATTCAGTCCTATATTGATGGTAAATCTCTGTAAATTGATATATAATATTTGCATATCAAAATGAAACATTGATAATATTGCAATATTATGAATACTTTTGCAAAGGTCTGTGTATTTGTATGATGAATGTTGATACACACTATTAAGAAATTATCTAGACCTACTGGAACAAAATTCTCTCAAGAGGGTGCCTGTTAGCACACAGTACCATTTCTGTAAGCCATTGTCTGTGTATTAGTGATGACCCTGACAATCTCCTGCATCTCCAGGACTTCTAAGACTCAGCTGTTAGATGTGCCCACAACTATGTTTTCTAGAATTAAGAGAATACAAAGCAAATTCAACACAGGAATAGGTGCTTGAAATAAATTGAAAAAAATATAGGCATATGCATTTGATGAGCTTCTCCCAAAGAGGCAGAGAGGGCTTGCTTAATTTCTAAAGCAAAGAACTGCTACATCACATGTGGAATTCTGTCTGCAAGAAAATGTCCATGAATGCCTTGGTTTTCAATCTTTTCAGTGGGAAGTGCTCAGATATTCACCACCTGGCTATCATACAAAAATCTCAGGCCCTCAGAAGAAAAGCCAGTGTTCCATAGAACATACAGTTACATGGGCATCTTAGGCATTAGAGTCCAATCTCATCCCTTATATGAATAGAAACATTCTCATTATCCAAGTTGGAAGATGTCAGCCGAATGGAAATGTTCACTGCAGGCCATTTAGAAAATATCCTTGGATTAAACTGAGGACGTTTGCATTCTAGGCTAGCATTCTACCTCTAAACTACTTTCTGATCCCCACAGGACTTGCACACACATACATACATCCACACAGAGAAATACACACATGCATATAAAATAAATCTGTCAAGGAGAGAAATTCAAATTTTCTTCTTTTAGAAATGTTTTTCTATTTATTTCTTTTTTTTCCTAATTACTCTTGCTAGTGCTTCAAGTGCTATGTTAGCTAGAAGCAGCTGGATGGAGCTTCATTTTGTTCCAGTTACTAGAGGAAGCACTTCTTTCTCACCCTGGACAACATGTGAGATGAGAATTCATCCTATACTACCTTCACTGATGTAAAGGGGTGTTCCATCAAACTTTCATTTACTGAACAGTTCTCTCATGAAAGAATGTTGAATTTCATCAAACGCATCTTCTGTTATCTTCCTAGTCTTTTAAGAAGTGCATATAGTCCCCAGCCTACATTTTGTGACTATTATGTATCACATGGTAATTTTTCATGTATTGAACCACTAGGGTTGTGGATCCAGATAGCTCTTAAAAATTTAATCTCTTATTACACTGTTGAAATCAATGCAAACATTTTCATATCTAGGATACTGGTCTAGAATTTTCATTATTTTTAGTGTCATCTTCTGGTTCTCATATTAGTGTGATGCCAAATTCATAAAATATGACTAAAGGAATTGAAATCAGTATATGAAAAGGATGGCTACACTGTTCTATCCACTGCAGCATGGTTCATATTAGCTAAAGGATGGATATAACCTAGATACCTATCAATGGATGTATACATGAATAAAATGTGGTGCATGTACACAAGGAGATACCATTCAGTTTTTCAATAGAAGTAAATCTTGTGACAGCATGAGGGCTGATGGAACATGTTAAATGAATCAGCTAGATGTAGAAAGACCAATTATGCAAGACCTCACATTCAGAATATTAAGATGCTGAGCACACAGAAGCAGGGAGTAGGATAGCTGCTATTATGGGATGTGAGTAGGCTGTGGAGAATGGTTGTCAGGCATAAAGTTTCAGTTTAATAGAAAGAATAAGTTCCAGAGATCTGGTGGACAACATTTTGATTATGGCAGTCAGTACTACTGCATTACTGAAAGTTTGTACGATAAAAGCATGAGTTTAAGAAGGAACGCTTATATTAAATAGCCCTACTCAGCTAATATACAATTCATATCCAATCCAAAAAATGCACTGTAAATGACAGATATGCAAATTGTAAAAGAAGTATTCTATTTTCATGATAGGTATATGCACGACTGCCTAAATGTATGTATGTTCATCATGTGCAAGCATTATATCTATTGAGTACAGAAGAGGGCATCAGATAGATGCCCTGGAACTGTAGTTACAAGAGGTTGTATGAATGCTCATGTAGGTGCTACCTGAACCTGAGTCCAATGTGATAGTACATTTTCATGTGTTTTGGCCAGTTGCTATTTATGTGTTGATTCAGTTTTATATTATTTTACTAGCATGTCTATGTTATGAATATATTGGCACTATATCAGCCATAGATTTTATTAGTTACTTAGCTTTCTATATTTCATATAAGACATTTTAATAAAATCTGCCAGTGTTTTCTTTTGGTGAATTCACACCTTCCCTTAGACTAATGTTATTATTCTGTAATTTCTGTAAACTATCGTTTAAGTTGGAGAGCATTTTAACTCTCACATCTCTGTGATGTTTAAACTCAGGGCACCTTTGCCCCTTCTAGGAATAATTCCATTCTCTAAGAATACTCTGACTTTCAGAGCCGGGCAGAGATGCTGTTGTGTCTGGTGGGCATGGGCTTTGATGATGTTGTACATCCTACTAGGCACAATGTGGCACCACCCAGAAAGGGAGATAAGCCAATTATAAATATAATACTAAATTGAAAAGGCTGCTCTAGCACAAGGTGGAAAAAATTAAAACCCGAAGTTTTAGAGAAAGGGAAAAAAATCATTTTGGCACCATGACAATTGTAGTCTATCAAAACTAACAAAATTTTAAGAATAATTAATCATTCAGCTTAATAGACTAAAGATAAAGGGATTTACTGTACCAATAACCAACTCAAAATAATAGAAAGAATATTATCGCTTAAAATTATAACACAATAAATAAAACACCTTGTAAAGTACATCAGTTACATTAGTTATACTTTGCAACAAGAAGTATGTGTGTATCTGTGTGTGTGTGTGTGTGTGTGTGTGTGTGTGTGTCTGTCTGTCTGTCTGTCTGTCTGTGTCTGTCTGTCTGTCTGTGTATGAGTGTGTTTGTCTGTGTATGTGTGTAGAGGCCAGAGGGGTTTTCTTCCTCAGGCATATTCCACTGTTCTTGGTTTTGTTTTCTATACAGTGTTCCACCTTGGCCTGGAACTCACAACATAGGCAAGGTGGCTTACAAGGGAGCCCCAAGGAGTGTCTTCCTGTCTCCACAGCCCCTCACTGCTGGAATTATAAGTACATTTTGCCTTCTCTGAGTTCTAGTGATCAAACTCAGGTCAAGTAAATTACCAAATGAGCTATCTACCAAGTCCTTTAAGTCCTTTTCAGTGTGTGTTTGCGTGTGTGTGTGTGTGTGTGTGTGTGTGTGTGTGTGTGTGTGAGAGAGAGAGAGAGACAGAGACAGAGACAGAGACAGAGAGACAGAGAGACAGAGACAGACAGAGACAGAGACAGAGAGTTTTGTATGCAGTTGTTAATGTGCTTGTGTTCTGGCCAATAAGCTTTAAAGATTGGTCTGTTTCTGAGTTCCTGGCACTGGAGTTCAAGATGTGCACCAGGAAGCCCAGTTTTTTATTTTCTTTGTGGGTTCTGGGGATCAAATCCCAGACCTCATGCTTCCAATGCAAGCATTTTACCAACTGAGGCATCTCCCCAGCCATTCTCACAACAGTTCTAAAGATGATGGTAGCAAGGGCTGATCATCAAATTTCTTCAGACTCATTTTCCTCCTCTGAACCCTGGCTTCCTTTCACACTAATGCAGGTATTATTTACATCTGATCTAAGGATATAATTCTGTCTTTCTTTTCAGTATTAGAAATAATCAGGCAATTTATGAAGCTTACACAGCAACCCCTGTTTACTTTGAAACAGACCCACTTCCGGCCTCATCAATCATTCCAAGAGACCAGATTTCTTCACTCCAGGAGGGCTGCTGTGGAAGGACTGACAGCAGTGATTTCGGCTTTTAGTCCCCAGTGAGCTATCCCCACTATTCAATAAAAAGCCTGGTATTGGCTCATATAGATCACTATATGGATACTTGTAAGAGGAATAAACCCTCTCTAAGTGTACATGGATATTCTATGGCAGTAGTTTGGAAGTTTCAAAGATTTTTTTTTCTTGTGGTCTTTTGGAAGAAACAGTGCTCTGCTAATACATTAATGGTATAACCAGGTCTTATTTGTGAGGTGATACAAGTTTATAGAGGCACGGATACTTTACAGAGGTCTAAACTTTGTTAATTCCAAATCTCATCTTCCTCTTCATAATGCCATATAGATTATCAAAATGCACCCAGTTATGGGGAAATGGAAGTTACTTTGCAAGGCTCATTGTCACTAAGTGGGTGAGTCTTCATCTGTCAGTTTCTTCCCCCTTCATGCTCCAAACCCTGAGAGTCCTGAAGCTTCTACCAAAAGCATGAGCAAAAGAAGAATGTTCTAGGCTGCCAGGGGCTTCTATTACCGAATTATGTCACTGCTTCATAAGGAAGAGACCACCAAATTCCAACTTGACTTAAGCAGGGACACTTTGCTCAGCCTGGGTGAAGGAAGGAGGGCACTGGATCTGCCTTGACTGAATCTACCAGGCTGAGCTGAATCCCCAGGGGAGTTCTTCCCCTGGAGGAGACAGGAATGCTCAGTGAGCTGGAGGAAGGGCCGGGATGGGTGGGAGGAGGGAGGACAGGGGAATCCGTGGCTGATATGTAAAATTAAATTATAAAATAAAAATAATAAAATAAAAAATAAAGAAGATTAAAAAGTAAAATATTTAAATCAAGTAAATTCTGAATTGCTTCTAGCTTCATTTTCTCTAAGACTTCACAGACTTGGTTAAGAGGAAAACAGTAAATACAGTTGTCTTTTGGTATTCAAGGTAGGGGCCAGAAGAAAGCATTAGATATCTTGAAACTAGAATTACAGAAAATTGTGAGAGCTGGGGGTTATCTGCAAGGGTGATAAGTGGTTTTAACTCCTGGGCCAACTCTCCAGCTCTGCATAGACTGTATATACATCACTCAGTGGACGGTTAATCCACTGCTAACTATGTAATGCTACTATGTATAATACCTAATAAAAGAGAAATGTCTTATAGATAGTTGCTCAGTAGACTTTGGAACTATAAGAGCAAGGTGTGTGTGTGTGTGTGTGTGTGTGTGTGTGTGTGTGTGTGTGTGTGTGTGTTTTATGAAATGAGTACAAGCACATTTATTAGTTATCTTTATGAAACAGTCTCCAGTTTGCCCTCAAATTCATTTTGTTATCAAAGATGAACTTTGAACTTGTCAGAGAGCTGTACAATCATCAGGTTTCCTTATTTAAATGTTTCCAAGCACAGCACAAAAAGAATGAAGCTGAGCCTTGTTATCCCCAGCACCTGAAAACAAAACATAACCAAAATCATCAGTAATGGAAACTTACAGAAAAATATGTTAAAGGAGGGACCCTTGGGAAACAAGAGAACCCTACAGCTTCTTGGAGCGTTCCTGTACAGTGCTTATCTGGTGACTAAATTTGTCAGTATTACTCATCATGAAGTAGTCTCTGTTTGATATATCTTTTTCTCTGATAGTCACTAGAAGAATTAGTATAACTTATATCCTGGTACAAGTGTGTTATTGAATAGGCTCTACACACACACACACACACACACACACACACACACTCACACACACACAAAAAAAACAGAGGCACACATGCACTTAGGGTCCATGTACCTTTATTAGTATGAAGTAAATTCTTAATTATTGTGGGTGTGGGTGTGGGTGTGGGTGTGTGGGTGTGGGTAGGTGGGTGTGCATTCCATGTGATGCTTGCAAAGGTCAGAAGACAACTTGTGAAAGTCAGTTTTCTCTTTGTACTATATGGGTCCTGGGGATTAAACTCAGGTCATTGATGTCAGGTGTCTTCCTTGATTGCTCTTCATTTCACTTTAATTATGTGAATTTCTGCCAACCAGATTCTTGTTGTTTCTGGCTTGCCAAAAACAAAGTGCAGCAGAGATTCCTCATCTCTGTCTCCACAGCTCTGGGATTACAGGAAGGACACTGTACCTGCCCATGTGTTTATGTGGATGAGGGGGTCTCTGTGCCACGTGTTTTTGTGAATGAGGGATCTCTCTGCCATGTGTTTATGTGGATGAGGGGGTCTCTGTGCCACATGTTTATGTGGATGAGGGGGTCTCTGTGCCACATGTTTATGTGGATGAGGGGGTCTCTGTGCCACATGTTTATGTAGATGAGGGATCTCTGTGCTCTGGTCTTGACACTTACATGACAATAGTTTTATCTAAGGAACCATCTCCTTGTCCTGACTTCATTATTGTACCATGACGTTTGTTATTTATATTTACTTATTTGATTTGATTTTATGCTGATTTAGTCTCCCTTTTTAAGTGCTAGAACATAATTGTAATAGAGCTTGAATACTATAGTAAAATTTATATATAGTATTTAGTTTTCTCTCTGTATTTCTCTCTCTCACCCTCTCCTGAGGAAATCTCTGTTTCTCTAAATATGAGCATTTATATTTTAAGTATTCTGTCTGCCTCCAGGTTTATATGTGTAGATAAACAAGAGCCAAATCACACTCTTAAAAAAAACAATATAATAGAGAAAACTGGGATACAATGAGATTTATGACCTAGATCTGATACAGAAAGTTGAGTGGGTGATAAGCTAAAGTAGTTAAGTTTTTTTTTCCCTTTGGTTTTTCTTTCGCTCAAGAATTCTCTGGGGTTTGCAAGTCTATTTCACATCAGAAAGTAGCTGATTACAATATTTTGACTTGATTTCCACAGCCAATAGGGTCAGAAGTATAAATAAGTCTGCGTCTGGAACCTCCGGTTTGTGTCTTCAGTATTTCTGTAGAGTGTGTTGTTCTATGGCTTGATCCTGTCATCAGTTCACATCATGAGAAAATAATAGATGATATGATTATGTCTTTTAGTTTTCCTTTCAGTTCAAGAGTGTTTTATATACAGTTCAGCTGTGCCCAGTATCTGCAGTGCTCTTCTCTTACCCTACTTCATTTTCCTGTAAATACAGCAGGGACAGATTTATTCCCCAAGAATTAGTGCTGAAGTATCCCATTTTTTCTTAACTTTTTGAACCCATTTTTTTGCCTTATATCTCATCATCTGCATAACAGTCTGATTAGTCTTCTAAATTTTCTGATAAATTCTCTGATAACTACCTATAAGTATTACTCCCCAATTTTTGCAGTCAAAATACTTCCATTGAGTTTCAAATCTACTAATGAATGTAGATTTGCGCTAAGAGCTTTGTTTCTTTAAATAGATGATGCCTTCCAGTGCTGCTAAAATAATCACAGTAGACAGTGGGAGAGGTGTTCTTCACCACTGAAGGGCTGAGAACTCTTAATATGTCTTTATTCAGAGCCAAAAAGTAATGAGCCATAATAGGAGCTATCCAGAATGGAACTGCAGAGTAGACATATTGGCTTCATATTTTGAGAGCAAGGAAAAACCCATGGTGGCCTTTATAACTTGCCTTCAAGCTTGAACCTTAGAACAGAAGTTGAGGGAATTCAACCTTAGTGTATGTCATCATTAACAGTATGAAGCTATTTTTTCTTTCAAGCTTGTGAAAGGAAGCCAACATATCAGAGATAAGAAAGGATCTCCTTCGAAGCAAGAAAGAAAACCCATCAAGGAGAAAGAACAAGCAGGAAAGCCTTTATCAAATTCCCTCCACCAGAGGTGCCCCAGGACACATGCCTCAGGCTGTTCATCCAGGCAGGAGCTCTCTTGATCTTCCAGATCAGAGAGAAGATGCAATCAACCTCTAAGTGAGACAGGTGAGGACTAGAGATGAAGAGAAGAAAATTAGGATCACCTCAAAGTGAATGGATCTTCATTATCTGCCTTCCAGAAAAAAAAGGAGAAAGGAAGGTGTGGAAAATCATATTATTGTTCCCTATGAGTTTCATCTCTTCAGAACATTTACTCATAAGCCCAAGGACCTAGAATATGGCTCTCCCAAGTCAGCACTCTTACCTCAGAGTGGAGAGTTTTGTCATGATTGTGACTGACACTCAAAGATGAATAGGGAGCAGCAAGAACAAAGGAGTGTGTTACAAACTAATGTTTCATGTTCTCACTGAATTAAAATAATCAAAGTCCCCTTATAAAATAGTATAACATATTACTTGAGGAAGAATTTCAGTGTTCATCTGAATGCCTCTCCAGCAAGGTGGAAGCCCCTTAGAGAGCTTACATCAACCATGCTGTTTGAGATATCTTTATGGAATACTTTTCCTGGAAGAGAAAGATGATTAGTCTAGGAGGTGGATGGTCAGCAGGAGGTTGGTACAAAATGTGGAGGTGGAATTCCTCTGATGAATTTCAACTGTGTTATCTTTTCTCCTCTGTTCTCCTGCCTACTCTACCATCGCTGATGTATGTATAGTGCATGTTGAAGAGGATGCCACTTAGCACCTTTTTTATGTGGCTGCATCTCTGGGATATTCTCTCCCCTTGAGGCAGGAAGAACGAGCCTTATATTGGCTAGGATTGAGCTCTATAATTTTTTTTTTATTTTTTTTTATTTTATTTTTTTTTGGTTTTTCGAGACAGGGTTTCTCTGTGTAGCTTTGCGCCTTTCCTGGAACTCACTTGGTAGCCCAGGCTGGCCTCGAACTCACAGAGATCCGCCTGCCTCTGCCTCCCGAGTGCTGGGATTAAAGGCGCGCGCCACCACCGCTCTATAATTTGAATGACAAACAAATAACAACTTGCAGAGAGAACACTTTGATATATTCTTTGCATTTGTATATTATTGATTAAAATAATCAAAATACTAGGCTCCAAACTGAATTGAAGAACATATTAGCATTCACATTGTATTTGTTACTTTTATATGACTGTGACCAAAATACCTAACAGAAACAACCTGAGGGAGAAAAGCTCACTGTAGCTCAGAGAGTTTGTCTCATTGTGAATTACCCCCACCCCAGCCTATATTAGAACGTCATGACTTCAGGAGCCTGGAGCAGAGAATAGCCATTTATATAACAGCAGATGGGATGCAGAGAGTCTGGAAGGAAGCAACCAGGGATAATATTTGCCCAGTGACCCACCTCTACTAGCTAGACTCCATCATCCACATTTTCTTGGACCAAGCACTAACAGGTGGCAGGGGAAGGCATTTTACATTCAAATCATAGCATGGTTCATATGTAATAAAGATAATTAAGATTTACTCATACTGTATAGTTTTCTTTGTGGAGTAGTTACTGAAACTAGTCATTACAGCGATCACATTATCTATACTTTCCCTTTCTGTTGTTTATTCTGTTTATCTGTATTCAAGCACAGTACAAAAATAGTGAATGGGAAAATCCAGCAAAAGGTGTCCCTTGCTTTAAACTCCCATGGTCTACAGAGAAGTGAGATGAAAATTCTCTGCCTTTTCACCTTCCCAGAATGTGACATTCCCCTTTGTCCATTGTCCCTATACTATGATGTCATCTGTCTGGCCACTCCAGGTACCTACTGGCCATTTCAGGTACCAGATACTCCTCTCCACAAAGTCCCAGGGTCCTCTTCTGAAGTTTTCAGAAATAGAATTTAATTAATTAATTAATAATATAAAATAAAAGATATTGGAGCCTGTAAAGATGGCTCTGCAGTTAAAAAACCTGGATGCTCCTGTAGATGACCAGAGTTCAGTTTTCATCATCTACATGGTGCCTACATAGATACTCAGTTCCAGAGAATTTGGAGCTTCTTCTGGCCTCCATAATCAATGGATAAATGTGGTGCATAGAAATGCATGCATGTAAAACACCCAAAAATAAACTATTTTTATTTTTATTTAATAAAAAGAAAAATAAATAAAAGGACATTGAGCAGAGACACACAGTTCCACAGAATCATATGATTATTCTTATCTCTTGTGTGAATACCTTTAAAAAGTCAGCAGAAAATTTGATCTAAACTAGATCTTGCTTTACAGGCTTTCTTGTACTTATTTTGAAATTATCTCACCATTTTCCTTGGATATCATTAATCTCAGTCATTGCTAAATCCACGTGGGTTAAGTAGAGAACATTAAACTTTGTGTCTTTGCTGATGTTCCAGTACTGGTAAATGTGACCTTGTGTTCAAGCTCATTTTTGCTCTGATTGAGTTAAAGACAGGTTATTCACTCATTGTGTTTGTTCTGATTCTGTATTGAAAATTACAATATCTGATTATAGAGATACACGGGGAGAGACAGAGAAGGTCACATGATTGAATAACTCCTTCTGTAATCTAACTCTCACATGTTGCTGCCACACACATGTCTTTTGTCTTGACCTGAGGGCAGAGTCAATTGCAGTTCTGTGCACATTTCCATAGGACCTTGTACTTAGTTCAATTACATTCATTCACACACTGTGCTGGGAGTATTTATTTACTTGATTCTCCCACTGCCCTATGACCTCTTTCAGTTATAATGATGATTGTGACCCAGTACTCCAGATCAAAAATGTTCTCCTCTTGAGTTTGAGGCAATACTCCAAGGCTTAAGAAAAGAAAAGAAAGAAAAAAAATGTTCTCCTCATAACAACAGCAAGAGGCCAGAGAGAAATTTAACTTCCCACTTATTTTACATATTCAAAATAATGCATGGGATGTTTATCTGTCTCTTTAATACCAGGGATCTTTCCCAGCAAGTTTTATCTTTTAGTTTTCAGGTTATAATATCATTGCAACATTTCTCACTTCCCTTTCCTTCTTCCAAATTCTCTCATATAGCTCCTGCTGTCCTTCAAATTCATGGCTTCTTTTGTCATTAATTGTCCTTGTATGCATATATGTATATGTATATGTAAACGTATACTTATGTGCATATGTATAGAGGGACATTGCAGAGAGGGGGTGGAAAGTTTGTAAGAGCCAGAGGATTAGAGATTTTACTGTGATATTGTGTCTCCTAGCAATATCAGATGTTACATCCATAAAGTGCCACCCATATGGCTATCCAAATCCAAGCTAAATAAGGATGACACCAATGGACATGCCAGAATGGACAGAAAAAAAATCAACTGTTCTTTTAATACTTCATTTCTATATGGTGAGCTTTCTTCTGAGTATAAAACAAATAAACTTGTATATAGAAAGAAAATAATTGTTTATCATAAGGAATTCCTTCCCTGGAACCCCTGCCAGGGAGTTCTCAGGGTTTGTTTCTTACTTTTCCTTAATATTGATTCACTGTGATAAAACATATAAAATTAAACTTTTCCAATTTTAATGTGTATGTATGCGTGTTTTGTATGTGTGTGTATGAATGTTTGTATGTGTGCAAGTGCATGTGTCTCTGTATGTGTCTGTGTGTGTGAGCGCGCGTGCGCACAAGTGTGCATGTAGAGGACCAAAGTTGGTGTTGCGAAGCTACCTTGGCTACTCCTTCACTCTATTCATTGAGACAAAGTCTCTCAAACAAACCAAGAGCTTACCTCATGGCTGGTCTCACTAGCCAGCTCACTCTGGGGAACCTATTCCCTCCATCTCAGTTGGAACTATAGGTAAACCATCACACACACACACACACACACACCCCTGTAATTTGTGTACAACGTGAGCTCTAGTCCTCATGTTTGACAAGTGCTTCAACCACTGACAGCCCTGTCTTTAGGCCCCACAACTCATTTTTTATATTTGCACAATGAGTCCCTTGAGGTTAGAATCCACTATCTTGGAGAAGTGTACTCTGGACAACATAAAGTTTTCCATTCAACTATGATGCCTTTCCTGTAAATCCTCTAACCTTATTAAAAGAGTAATATGACCTTGATTTAACTAGTTTTCCCATTAACTCCATTTCATCTTTCTGTTCCCTAGCTCCAAATTTCTCTCTCCATTTTTAACAGCACATGCAGTGTGGACTTGTTTTTTCAGTGGCCTCAGTAGACAATCAGTTGTCTGTTATGATGAGCTTGCACCCTGGCCATGAGTAAAGCATTAGAACGTCATGGGGGGCCAGTCAGAGCATGCTGGATAGAGCAGTGCAGAGGTAGATGGAGGAGATAAATGTTATTATCCGCTGGAAATTGTCACTAATGGCAGGACAACCTTTTAAAAACAAACTCTAATCTCCCTAGGACAATTGCAGATTTGCGTTAGTTGTAGGCTGCATCAAATAGCTGATTGGTCAGTCAATAAGACAAGGGCTTACTGTGACACATGGAGTCCAAGATCTAATCTATAAAACATTTTCCTCTTTGCTTCAGAGTCAATGGTGAAGCAGCATTGGAGGTAGGAATGTGAAAGACCTGGGCAGCTAACATGAGGAAGAGGAAGGTACACCCCTCTGAAGGCACAGCCCTTGGAAGGCACACCCTCCTCCCTCAGTGATTTGAAATCCAATCCCTTTACAGCTTCTCTCAGGTCCCAGTAGTGTCACCCTGGGAAACAACTCCTACAGTTTGAATCCTGCCAGGGACATTTAAGATCCAGATTATTTACATACTGAGATTTCCCTTAGTCAGCATTTCCCACTCAACTGTTATGCTCTCCAGATCAGTTTTATTTTCTAGATCCTTCTTTTTTAAGACCTAACTTTACCCAACAGATCATTGATTCCTGTACATATTGATGCTATCTTTCCTTTTCATTTCTTCCTTTCATCTTCCTCCAGCTGTGGACATCAGCTTTCCCTGGAACCTTCCAGTGTATGTCCCCCAAGTATGCCTTAGGGTCACTGAATCATCAGACTAATGTTGGAAATTGTTTTCACAAAAAGAAAAACAGTGAAATTTTACCCTCCACTAGTCTTCACTGTGCTCAGCAAATCGTGGGGTCAGGAATTTGCTGACCAGGATGGCTTTGTACTCCATCCTATCAGCATGGAGAAATGAAACACTGGACAAAGTGAAATAATACTCCAGTTTTCGGTTTTCCTTAGATTCTTTTTTGCTAAAAAAAATTATTTATTTTTACTGTATGTGTACCAAGTGTGAGCAGGGCTCATAGATGCTAGAAAAGGCAGTTGTATTTCCTGAGACTGGAGTTATGGTTGGATGTCACCCACCATGTGGTGCTGGGATTAAAACCCAGGCCTCTGGAAAAAGCAGTTCTTAACTGCCGAGCTTTCCTTCAATCTTTAAGCAAAATGTGTTGGGTTTGTCAGCCAGGAAAACCATGTACTTCTTTGCAATAATCTAGGGATCTGTTGCTTCAAGACAAATAAATTGGAGGGGAGTGCTTAAAAAGAAAGAATCAAAGATTCATATATCTGTACCTTCCCCAGATATTTTTAAAAGCAAATTGTCCCTTTCATTCACTGGTTATTTTGCTTCTCCCATTTGTAGACAAAAATGGGAAAAAATAAAGGAGACTTGAAAATACGTACCAAAGAGTAAAGAATTATATAGTGCATATTTGTAAAATTTATTAAAATCAGTGATGGCTATTTTTATTTTAAAGTATTATAGCAATGAAATACAGAGTTGAAAATGAACAAATACTGATAATTTTGATTATGAAACCTCAGTGGATCAGACTAATTTTGACTTCCTTGACTTTCTTTCATCTGTTAAAAATGCAATCTGCAAATTTTCAAATCTACAAGTAAAAGTCATCAATTGGAAAAGATCATTTATATCTGTTTTTAGCTATTACTGGTTCTTTTGGGAAGAGGACAGGACAAGGCTTTTATATACATGAATGCACCACAGATGTGGTTACCTGCAGGAGACCTGCACAAGATCAAGCCAGTTAATAATTTAGCATGCAGTGCTGAGGGGCTCTGGATGCCCCAAGGCTAGCAGAAAAACTGTTGACAGTTGATGGCTGCTAAACATGGAAGAGTAAATCACAGACATCACTATTATTCTGCGACTAAGAAAGATTTTACATCCTTTCTGTCAATGAAGGCATATTCTCTAGGACAAGCAGAGGGAAAAAATATGAAGCTTCCCAAGACACTCTTCCAGGTCACAATTTGGGACTCCGAAGACACTGAGAGGACAGAAGCAGTGAGGAATCTTGTAGCTCAAGTGTGTGTTTTTCAGAAATCTGCCAAGTGTACTGCTCAGGATGACATCCACTGGTCATTTTGGTTCTTGGGGACTGACAGGCAATTCTGTAGACTCTATTTGGCTCTTCTCTGTCTTTTCACATCTACCCTAAGAAAAGTCAACACTGTGATGGTGTGAAGCCATGCTGTTGATTCAGAAGGGAGTTTATTAAGCTTCATGTACATTGAGTAAGTTTCATTTCCACTGTGTATATTCATCTTAATTACATAAATATGTTAACAAGAAAGTTTTTTCTTACTTTGATATCTTAATAAACATTTTATTAGTTCTTTGAGAATTTTATATAATGTGTTTTGATCAGTTTCACTCCCCCTTTCCCAACTCCTCTCGGATCCAGCCTCTTTTCCTTACTTACCCAACTTTGTGTCATTTTTTTTTTCTTAAACCCATCAAGTCCAATTTGTGTGGCTGAAATATTCTTGCATGTGTGGTCTTCCATTGGAGTGTATTCAAATACTCTTAAAGAAAACCGACTCTCCCTCTCCAATTAGGTATTAATTGCCAATAGGCTCCTTGGTGAGGGGTGTGACTTCATACTCAACTCTTAGCTTTTGATGAGATTTTCTCAGCACGGGTATTATGCTTGTTATCACAACTGCTGAGGTCACATGTGCAGCTGTCCTGCTGTTTCCAAAAGACACTGTTTCCTTACAGTCTTCTACTACCTCTGGCTCTTACACCCTTTTTGTCCCCTCTTTTGGAATAAACTCCAAAGAAGTGCAGTGGAAATGTTCCATTTAGGTCTGAGCATGCTCCAGTCTCTTTTTCTTGCATTGACCACTTGTAAGTCTGTCTTAATCATCACCTACTATAAATAGAAGTTTCTCTAAGAGTTGAAAGCCATACAAATCTATGAGTATAAGGGTAAGTCGTAAGATTTCATTTAATACTAGGTCAATTTAGAAGAACCATAGCAATAGGTTCTCCTTTGGGACCTATGACCGAGCCACGGGTTCTTCATTGAACATATGTTAACCAATCATTTACTATGCTCATAACCTTTTATGAAGAAATGTATTACAAATACATGTTAAAGTTGGAATTAGTACTAGTGAAAAAGTCATAGTGTTTGTTGTCAGCTTGACACATTTGGGAAGGGGAAACTTCTCTGGAAAAAATGCTTCCACCAGTTTGGACTTGCTATGCTTGGGGTGCCATTTCTTGATTGATAATTGAGAAGAAGGACATGGCCCAATGTGGGTGGTGCCATCCCTGAGCAGACGGGTCTGGGTTCTATAAGAAAGATACCTGAGCAAGCAGAGTTAGTAAGCCAGTACCTGGAACTCCTAAATGACCTTTACCAGGGTTCCTACCTCTAAGTTCAAGCCTTGGCTACCCTTGATAATGGATTGTAACTTAGAAGCTTAAAAGAAGATAACCTTTTTCTCCCCAATTTTTATTAGCCAGAGTTTTATCATAGCAACAGAGAAGCAAACTAGAACAGAAAACAAACACTAAAAATACATTCCAAAAAAGCTATGAACATGTGTCCTAGATTACCATAAAGAAAGTGATCCCAAAGGTGTCAAATTATTTGATTTGATTTTCCCAGCTAAAGGTCACTGTCACAGAATATACTTTCTCAGGAAGTTATCCAAGCCACCTACTAATTACTTAACAGATTCTATGTTATAAATTGCATCATTGTAATTTGATTCTTTCTTCTGCCAAATTCTTCTAATCGTTCATTTTAGCACATTAATTTTTCCACAAGCTTAACTTGAGGAGAAAAATTAGGGTATGACCATTTGAAAAATCTTTCTGTTGTTACAAATACTGCTAGTCATTCATGCAGTACATTCCTATCCCCGAGTTTCATGCAAATTATTCAGAGCAGATGCCAATGTCAACACAAGATCAGAATTTTCAATTACGTGATTATACTTCCTCCTTTGATAATCTAAGCAGCATGTTGTCTTTAGAGGATCCATAAGTAAATAATTTATTTTGTAAACTATTGGTAAATTGAGTGTTGAGATAGCCATATTGCAACAACAAAGAGTTGTGAGCACTGTCTTTAGGGAATTTGGATAGGAGAGAATAAAATTAAAGTCCCAAATTACTGTAGTATATCTTGGAGAGGAATCTGCTGCTGAGTTTACTATGAGCCTGCCTGTGAATTAAATTTGTTCTTTACAGAATAATTTATTTTACAATCAAGGTATTCAGGATAGCTGGAACTGAACATACAGTTTTCTGTGTGGTCCATTTACATCTCTATTTTCACAGTATTGCATTTTTGTGGAACTGAGTATAGAAAACTTAACATGGAAATTTGGTCCTGACTGAATGGCTGGCTACCTATGTGGTGGTATTTTTATAAATCTTTTCAAATGTGCAATAATGATATTAGTATGGTAATAGGAAGCCATCCATGCATGGTATAAAGAGACTATTATATTCTGCATCAGAAAAACAGCATTGTCCAATAATAAACACAACTTAAATGAAATGAAATATCACAGAGCTCCTAACTTTGAAAACATGTTAATTATTCATTTTATGTTGTTACATGAGAGAAAAGCCTAAATATCAGTTTAATCTCCTTGCTCAGTAAGAACTTTGCAGGTCAAGGTGGGAGCTCTCAGCTGCTACTCCAGCAGCATGTCTGCCCCCTGCTGCCTCCACTCCACTATCACAAAATCTATCCCCTTGGAACCATAAGCCCAAATAAACCATACTTCTATTAAAAATAAATAAATCAACAAGAATAAGAGCATATGAATGCCTCTGCATTATCTATATGGGCTTGGTTTATTTTAATAGGCAAATGGTAATATAGGACCTAAACTTTTCATTTGATCAAATATGGAACATTCTGATGCTAACCCAAAATAATTTTGAAGTCTGCAATGAATCATAAAATATTAATTACTGTACTATTTGTTTATATAAAAGGGATAATGAACTAAAGAAGAAAAATTATTTTCAAATAGTTAATGAGCGGGTAACAATGCTTCCTTTGGTAAAAACAGCTGTAGTCAGAACTCAACATTAAATCATTTGAATATGCCAGGACTTGAGGGATTGATTGAACTCAAAAGAGACCATTTTATTTGGAAATTAATTTCCCAAAGTAGTCATTTACATTTTCCCATTTTTCAAAGAAAGGAAATTCACATAGCAACCCTGTTTAAAAATGCAAACACTGTATTATCCCCACCTAGTAATTCAACTCAGAAGCAACAAGCCCTCCTCAGTAGTTTCATCCTGAAAACTCACTCATTCCCTTCCATGTCTCAATCTGAAAGGGTCCCTATGGAACACTGCAGTTAAAATTCAGAGGACCATTCACTTAGTTTCTTCTATTTAAGTGAGCTAAGATGAGCAAGATATTTGCCCACATGGCCTGTGTCACTTGAGATTACTTCCCATACCTCAGAAGGTTCTCTGAACACTTACCACGTGACTTTACCAGATAAGTCTTCTCTAAGCCGAACCCTTCACTGGATGTTTGATATCACAGCCTTGGATCACAGATTATCTGTTGCCTCTTCCTCCTAGATCCATGATTTCCCATCATAGCTTCTCTTTTCTTCAGTAAGTCACACGCTCTTTAAAACACTGTCCTCAATATGCTTTTGTCCATTGTGCATCTCCTAAACAGGGTCTAGTGAGACTTATAGTTACATAAAGGACTTATAGTTACAAAAAGCACAAGAACACCTACGTAGGCAGAAAGAAATCTGTTGTATTTTATGCCTATTTCAGTGTATCAGTTAAATTTTTTCTGTAACTAATCAAATGGCTACATTCTTTTAATTTGCTCTATTATAATAAAATGTCTTATGATGAAATTGTTCTCTTTCAGAAATTTACTTTATGATTTTTTCTTTGTCACAGCTTGTTAAAATAAGTGATTAGTATGTTTATTTTCATTTTTCCTTTGTTAAGATTAAAAAAGATTTTATATTTACCTTTAAATCACTAAAAACAATTTGTTTGCTCATTTTATGCTGATAGGGTATAATTTTTTCCAATAACAATTAGCTCTAGTTTTTTTTGTAAATATGTCTGAACAGTTTAATACATAACATATAATGTACCTAAGCTAGCATATGCTTAAGGTAATATCTGATTTAAAAAAATTAAAGGACACATTTAAGAGATCCATAAACCTCTAAAATGCTTAATTTTTCATCTATAATCTTTTTTTAAGATACACTGTACATACTTTATTTCTCTAGTAATAATTTAAAGCTTATTTAATTATTGGAAAAAATACAATGCATATGTATTTTTAAAATATATTTTCTTTTAATTAGCTATAATTTTCTTAAACCAAAGAAGAATTTGATAGTGATGGAATATAGGAACTATAGAACTGTTTTATATTTGGCAAATAAAATACATTACTTCAAAACTAAAACTCCCATATCTTTATAATTTTTAAAATTCTTGAATTTTTCATTACTTTTTCTAAAATATTTTGGATATATATATATGTATATATATATGTATATATATATATATATATATGGAAATTTTAAACTTTTATCTTTTATGTCTTATTAATTTGCTTTGAATCAACTTTGTTTGTAGCTAACATGTTTTATTCCAATTCAACTTTTGGAAGCAAACTACATTCCTAAGTGGAACAATACTAAAAATAAATAAAAAAAAATCACTCAAAAGTCAGCTTAAACTGAATTATGTGAATTTCATCGAAGATAAAATAAACCAGACAAAGTAAAGCCGGCAAGAAATAGTTTAGTCAAAACAATTGTATTAGGGGAGTCAGGATTTTCCAGTGCTGTGAAAAGAATGAATTGAGCCACTAGTATTTGCTAATAGACACTTAGAGAAGTCAGACTCTTGTCGTTGTACAGTGACTGAGACAGAAGTGCCATTTTTTGGAACTCATATGTTGAAGTGATTGCTTCCAGACCCTTGAGGAAAGTATGCCTGATGTCAACTAGGCAAGATTCTGAGGAAAGCCTTGTATCTCTCAAGGACAGAGCAAGAACTAAAATATGCATGTTTTCACAAGTCAATGCATTTTAAACAAGGAATCAGGGGGACAAATCAAGAAGAAATATGTTTAAAATTTAATCTAGCTGAAGTGAACAATAGGTAACTTTGATCATTTTCATAACTCTTTTATAACTCCTTTGCCTACTTTCTCTTTTCACAATCCTTTTTTTTCACTACTCCACACTACGCTATCAACATTTGTGTAGACATTTTCAAGTTTACTGTTGTTATCACCCATCACGATGCCTTACTTCAAGTCGCTGCAACAGAAAGTATTGTGTACTTAAATTATTCTGAATAGATTAGGGGCTGTAAAGTCAACACTATAGACCAACCCTGTATCTGGTGCATTCTAAAATCTTTTTCCCCTTGGCAGAATCTTGCAAGAGTTTACATTTGACAAGCAAACCCTCACATTGAAAAAAATATAATCAAATAAAAATAAAAAAACTCTTTGTAACTATTGTATAAATGGGAGCCTGTGCAAGTGTTCAGTTTGCTTGAGATTTCCAGTGTCAAGACAAGCTTGGACTCTGGGAACATCTAGCACAGTGTGAGTTCTTAGTTGACCTAGAAAAGGTCTCTGAGGGACTAAGAAACAATTAGGAATTTAAATGGAGACACAATTTATGTAATTATTTATATTATTTATATAATTAATAATATATGTATTATTTATGTAATTCTTTGAAGTCTCTTTTACAAGGGCACTGGGCTCCTCATGTGTAACTGACTTGCATGGACTCTCAATACCACAATAGAAATCACAATCACAACAAGCTCAACACATAGGAGAGAATAGACATTCAGTCTAAAACTCCGTCCTTATTTATATTCTTTTAAGTATTTTCATTCTCTTACACCTAGTGTCCTGAATTTGACACTTATTTTCTATTCTTTCTATGATGAGATAAGTAAAACAACAGACTATAACTTTTTTTTTTTTCTCAAAATCATGTGGGTGAATTTTCCTCCAATTCTTCATTATTCAGAGGGGAAGACTGAAAGTAAATCAGATGATGATAGGGGAAAAAATGGATATAGAATCCAATGCAAGAGAGATAAAAGAAGGCATTAATCATGGTACATGCTAAGAGGAAGATGCCTCTTGTGAGGTCTGACTCACCCCTGTTCTGGGTACCACAGCAGATGCATGGGAAAACAGCCAGAAACTGAATTACTTTTCTGTGCAACTGGCAGTGATTCAGGAAATCAGACACAGCCGTATGTTTCAGGAGAAGTCTCCAGCCAGTGCTGTTTGAATTGACAGGCTGAGCTTCAGCTCTCCCAAGCAATTGTTCAGTCGTGTTGAGGAAGCACAGCAGTTAAAGTGATTGCGTGTGGAGTCCTCTGTGCTGACTTCCTACTCCTCTGTTCCCTATCCCTACAAACAAGGTAATTTTAGTGGGATGTTTGTCTGCTCTCATCTAAATCAGACCAAGTAGTTCTGAGTCAGACATTGTTTCCTGTCTGCAGTCTGACTTCTGCTCTATTAAATCTTTCCAAATAGCTGACCCAGTCATTCTAACCACACACCCCTTCCCATTTCTGTCTTTGATTGTTTCTTTAATTTTCCATTTTCTTCTTGTCTCCCTCTCTTTCAAATATTGGCCAGAGCCTGAGTGTGCTTTCTCTGGTAACTTGGGATTTTTAATCCCTTCACTGTGAAGCTGTTTCATCTTACTCTACCACATGAATGCCCACAAGCAGATTTATCTGTTCTTCACCAAACCACCCTCTGGATACCTCCCAATATTTACAAACTTTCCTTTAAATGCTAATAAAATTGTTCTTGAGCTTCCTTTCTAGTTTGTTCTTAAATTCTTTTATTAATGAGACTAAGAACCTTAAGAATGGTCCCCAATTTCCAAATAGTGGATGGTATCCCAGGTGAGGTTCCCCAAATTTTCTGTTAATATTCTTGTCACCATATAACACATGTTGCTTTTAAAATTAATCCTTAAAATAAAACCTAAACAAGGACCTAAGTAAGATGAAGGAAAAATACATATAAAGGTCTAGGAATACCACCCTAAGCATTTATCTAACAGCTGCATTTGACAAGCAAACCTTCACATTAAAAAAAATTAAAATAAAATAAAAATTAAGAGAATAAACTCTTTGTAACTATTTGTATGCTGTGGGATGGTCTATATGTCAAATTGTTCTGATTGGTCAATAAATAAAACACTAATTGGCCAGTGGCCAGGCAGGAAGTAGGTGGGACAAGGAGAGAGGAGAATTCTGGGAAGCGGAAGGCTGAGGCAGAGAGACACTGCCAGCTGCCGCCATGACCAGCAGCATGTGAAGATGCCGGTAAGCCACCAGCCACGTGGCAAGGTATAGATTTATGGAAATGGATTAATTTAAGCTATAAGAACAGTTAGCAAAAAGCCTGCCATGGCCATACAGTTTGTAAGCAATATAAGTCTCTGTGTTTACTTGTTTGGGTCTGAGCAGCTGTGGGACTGGCGGGTGACAAAGATTTGTCCTGACTGTGGGCAAGGCAGGAAAACTCTAGCTACAATTGTATAAATGGGAGACTCTGCAAGTGTTCAGTTTGCTTGTGCTTTCCAGTGTTAAGACCAGTTTGGACTCTGGGAACATGTAGCATAGTGTGAGTTCTCAGTTGATCTAGAAAAGTTCTCTGAGGGACTGAGAAACAAATAGAAATTTAAGTGCATACAAATGGAGACAAATAATTTATGTAATGTCACATGTTTTGATTAAACTGCTGGGGGTAAAAGTCCTGCCATGACTTTGTTAGTAGATTTCTTTTGCTAGTACTTTATATATGAAAGGAGATGTACTAAATACTGCTTGTTTTTAATAATAAAGGATCTTAATACATTTTACTGACAGGTTTTATTTTTTTTTAATTTTGAGAAATGACTTCTGAAATAGGAAATCAACTTTTCCAACTTCAAACAAAATTTTTCACAAATAAAAAACACATTTTAATTAGCTCTCTCATGAGCTCTAGATTATAGCCCTACATGTCTGAGGTCACATGGATATTTGCCTAACATCCATATATACATATTCTCTGTGGCCTCTATTATTGAAAGGTAAAAAGCAACATGATCAATACAGGACTAGGGATGAAATTTCACAACAGCATTTCTCTAACTGGTGCTACCAGATGTAGTTTTTTTTTCCTATGATGTAGTATCCAGACTATTTGATTATTGAGTGTAGAATTGAACAAGACACAGCAAAACAAAAGCATATTGACTAAATTGCACACTCTACAGTGAGAAGTGGTTCTAGCAAGCAGGTGGCTCAGTGTCTAGAGTTGCATGAGGGGTTCTTTTTTGTAAGTCTAGATGGAGTTAAGATCTAATCCACAGTGACAGGAATTGGGTGGATCTTTATCCTGATGGACATATAGGCTGTTATGGACAATCTGTGTGAGTGTGTGCTGACCAAAGATTCCATAACTTTAAACACAGGAATATACTGCCATACACATGTATGTGACAGTTAAGTCATGGATTTTTTCCCCTGCTCTGTTACTTCAAAGACAGATTGGTCTTCATTTGGACCCAATACCAATTTAAGCTTTAAATCTTTTTAAAATAACTCCTACTAGTATGTACTCGATGACAAATCACTCAAAGCAAAGACTTTCTGACCACTGTCCTACTAAGAAAGACAGACAAATTCTCCCAGGAATATCCAGGGTCACTGGGCTGTCCATAGGCCTTCTTACATCACTGAGAAACACTTCCTTCTAAGGAATTAGTATTTTTTGTGAGTTTTGAAAAACAAGAATATATATTAAATTGGACAAAATAAAGCAGGTCCAGTTTCTTTCAGGTACATTAATACAGCATATTATATTTTCTCTGATGGAGAAAAAGTCTACCTTTTATGTAAGTGCCTTTTGGGAATCTGTATTTTCTGCATATTGGGCAACTCCAATGAGCTATACTGTCTCTCTCACCTGCCACACTGGTTGGGATTCACCTGTAGATACTGTTCAAACATAGATAACTAAGCCTAAAAGCCAGAAGTTTTATTGAGTGAGTCTGAGATGGAATCAGACAATTATTATTTCCCACAAGTTCACACTGTTGATGCTCATAGGAAGCATCATTTCTGAAGGTGCTGATGGTCTCTCTTTTTGATTTTATGCAGTTTTGATCTAGACAGTGTAGACACACAGAGCTGTCCTCACATATTAAACACCATTGTCATCTTATAGATGTTTAATCTCAAACAACTGGTGCATGAAGCTGTGCTCCGCAAACCGAAATACAAATAGGAGTAATTTATTCACATCCAGTGAGCTTGGGGTGAGACCTGAGGTTTCACATGTCAATCAAACTCCTTTGAAAGGTGACTAGACAAGAAGACGAAGATTCCAGAAGACACTGGTATGTCAGCTTTACAAACTTGGTAGGGTTAGTGAATTTTGTTTGTTTGGTGTTTTTAATATATATATATATATAATTAAATCCAGTGTATGTGTTGGCAATTGTTAATATGAATAAAATTGCCCATAGTGGCCAATGGTGATGGATGCCTTGAGCTAGAGTTTTAGGCTGTTGTGAGCAGCCAGATGTGGGTACTGAAAAACAAAAATATTTATTCTGTAAGAACACTTGAATTTCACAGCTAAGTTATGTTCTCACAATTACCTGCTCTCAACAGAAAGGGACGTTTTGTGTTCTCAGAAGAACAAAAATAAATAAATAAGCAGAGTGTGCAGGGAAGCAAAAATGGACTTTACCTTCTGAAGTAACTCATTTCACATCTCAGAGTGTATTTTTAGTCTTACATCTGATCGGCATTAAGAACATTGTCTAATCACTGGATACCTCTTTTTTACTTTGTGCTTTTCAGGGTAGATGTCGTCTAAATAAGGAAGAGCTCCTTGAGTAGCATTGGTAAATTAATAAAACAAGTAGCATAATGACTCTTCTGGTCTTGTCGGTATATTAGTGATCACCATTTTCTCCTCGGTGGTCTGGTATTGAAATGCAAAATTTATGCACCCCAAGGTTACTGAAAGGAAATGATGATTATCAAGAGTCCATCAAAGAAATAAGGGTCAGGACTGGGGAGATATCACAGCAGTTTAGAGCATTGGCGGCTCTTGCAGATGACCTGAGTTCAGTTCACAGAACCCACAGAGCAACTCACAACCATTCATATCTCCAGTTCCAGGGAATCTGGTGCCACCTTCTAATCTCCATGGGTATTATATGCATTTGGTGCATAGATATACAAGACAAAAACTCATACATATAACAAATAAATAAACCTTGGGGGAAATAAAACCAACAGAAGTCATTCTACACTTTAATGTCTGTCATTATTCAATCTCCCCTTCCCATAGTCTGATTAGAGTGATGGACACATCAAGAATAAGTTTCCTATGTCTCACATTCAGGTGAATTTCAGTAGTTTACCCCCATCTATATTCTACAACAAGTGAAGAGGGGAGGTAATTACTCTGCTTGAAGTTAGACCCTGAAATATTAGAAGCAGGAGGAATCATGTTTTCAGCAAAGGCTTTGAAATGACAAGGGAAGTCTTTGTTCTTATCCTGCTAGAGAGATATTTGCAGGGGTGCTGTGGGATGGTCTGTATGTCAAATCTGTTGCTCTGATTGGTCAATAAATAAAACACTGAATGGCCTTTGGCCAGGCAGGAAGTATAGGCAGGACTAACAGAGAGGAGAATTAAGGGAACAGGAAGGGAAAGGGAGTCACTGCTAGCCGCCACCATGACAAACAGCATGTGAAGATGCCGGTAAGCCATGAGCCACATGGCAAGGTATAGATATATAGAAATGGATTAATTTAAGCTATAAGAACAGTTAGCAAGAAGCCTGCCACGGCCATATAGTTTGTAAGCAATATAAGTCTCTGTGTTTACTTGGTTGGGTCTGAGCAGCTATGGGACTGGTGGGTGACAGAGATTTGTCCTGACTGTGGGCAAGGCAGGAAAACTCTATCTTCACAGGGGAATTGTCACAGTTATTATAGACTATGTATATGCTTAATGTAAGGATAAAGCTAGAGATGCTGAACTTGTGTAACATCAGCAACCAAGGATACCAGTGCAGAAGGATTCAAGCTTAAAGCTAACCAGGGCTACAAAGTGATCAGAACATATTGTACTAACATATATGCATGTACTAATATATATATATATATATATATATACATATACATACATACATACATATGTGTGTATACATATATATGTATATTTGCAAAAAAAAGTGAGTTCAAAGTTAGCCAGGGCAACTTATTGAGATCATTTTCAAAAATTTTATATATATATATATATATATATATATATATATATATATATGTATATGTGTGTGTGTGTGTATGTGTGTGTGTGTGTGTGTGTGTGTGTGATGGACAGGCAGCTATGTAATATAACACTTGTCTAGCATGTGTAAAATTTTGGTTCAATCCCTGTACTACAGGAAACAAAATAAGAAGAGAAAAGTTTGAAGAGTAAAACTATACTTTTTTTTATTTTTTTTTCTTTTCAATATTTGTAATAATCTTTGACACCAAGTGTGTCTTCATGAACAGCATGCTCTCCAGCAAGGGGCTGTAAGACAGACTGGGAGAGACCCTTGAAGGCAAACTGGCTGCAGCTTTGGTCTACCATCATCGCACACGTTTCTGATCTGCTTTTAAAAGTATACTTTAACTGTGAGAAGACAATACTGTTCTATAATTAATGCTGTACACCACTCTCAGTTAGCCACAAAGTTGGAAGGGAGAATAACTTGTGTACCTTTATAAACAGTACTTAAATCTTCTAGAAGAAACTAACAAGTTTATGTATGTCTTTTGCATGCTGCAGATACCAAATTCTCCTAATGAAAGGTCAATATTCATCCTATAACAAAATCCGCCTTCTCCATCCACTTGTAGATCTATTTATCATGGTGTCAGCCAGACTCGCCTTTTGATATTAAGTTTTGAAATGCATTATGTTTTTTGTGAGGGATTGAAGTAGTCATCACCCCTGGGGTTCTGCATGAAAAGCAACTACACTTCTGTTTCCCTGCTGTCCTACTTCTTTAGAAAGTAGAGACTGACAATCCCACCTGTCAGCATCGTATATTTTCAAATCAAAACCTGATATAAACTATATCACTTATTTTTCAAAAGGACTTCCTGTTTCTCAACAGCATGCCCATAAACTACTCCTGTCTCTCATATATTTCTTAAGTATAGCTTTCAAAAATCAATTGACTGTTCATCATAAATTCTTTATGAAATTGGCTTATATTGTCATGTCAAACTATAGGCACTTGAAAACTAATGTTTCAGTGACTTTTATGCCAAACATTTCATTAAATCTTAGGCATAGGCTTATTCAATATTTCATGGAAGCTTTCTATTCCTGGTGAATTGAGCAAGAGACTGACTAAAAACTGAACACAACTCCAATGATATTTAGGTCTAGGAGACAGACCAAATTTTTGCCCAAATTGCCAAAGCAGAGAGGAGATAGAGGAATGGAAGAAGGATAGGAAAAGACCTAATGCAGCGAGAACACTCAGTGTCAGGGTAAGTCAGTGATGGTCTTTCAGGGTTCAAAGTTTGAGTCAGAAGTACTGACAGTTTCAGACTTTCAAATAGACCTCAATCTTGAAGTTTGAACCTCAAGAAAGTTACAAAGAGAAAATAAGTACAATATAAGGAATGTTTAGATGAAGAAGTTTCGATCTATCAGTGACATAATGTGATTTCAGATGAGGAATTCATTTACACACCTATGAAATTTCCCTATTATAAAGTGAGGCCTTTGTGCTTATCTTGCAAGACAAGTACTTAAAGAGAAAAAAATTCAAATTTATCACAGAGTTTTCCTATCCTCAATACTTCAGTGTAAACAGAAAGAGGGCAATTATTGCTATGAACAGGATTACAGTGATTGAGAGATCAGAGAAAGGGGGTTAATTGCCTAGAACCACCAAGCAATAATGTTAGCTTCCACCAGTATCTTTTAAAGTATTAATATATCTATCTAGAAATGATTATGCTCATAATGAATTGCTGGTCATAGCCTACATATTTCATGTGCAATCATCTACATTTTCCTACGCCCTCTCTTCATTTCAGGTACATAGATTTATGTACTACATTATTGGAAGTTTTGTTGCAGGTATTGAAAATGTACAAAACCTTTCTTGACAAACTTTATTTCTGAACATTTCTAAAGGCTTATTCACACTATTGCTATCTATTTTTCAAAGCAGCACTTTAAAAGAGTTTATAGTAATTTAACAAAGCCATTTCATCTTTTCTTGAGATTGTATATATATTAGGTAGTAGATAGTAGAGATGTATGAATATACGGTAGAGAGGTATATATATATATATATGAGAGAGACAGAAAAACTGATAGAACAGAAAGAGGATAGAAACAGAGGATAGATAGACACATATATACATAGATATGTAGATAGATAGATTGATACATACATACATACATAGGTAGGCAGATAGATAATAGATAAATAGATCATAAGGCTCATGTTTGCAAGAAATTCAATACAAATTATTTGCCATCTTGGCAACTGATTCTTGGAGTTGCATTCAGAAGTCACATAAAATTAATTCTCTGAAGCTAACTAGCAAGGAGGACCCTAAGAGGGATGTATGGTTTGCCCTGTGAAGGAGAAATCAATGAATTCTCCATGAGCAAACTGGGGAGCCTTCATCCAGTAACTGATGGAAGCAGATGCAGAGATCCACAGCACTAGGCTGAGCTTCAGGAATCTATTCTATGAGAGAAAGGAGGGATTCTATGAGCAAGTGACATGAAGATCATGATGGGGAAATGTAAGGAGACAACTAGCCAAACTAGTGGAAATACATAGCTGTGGAGCCCTCATGGGATTGGACTAGGCCCTCTGCATAAGTGAGACAGTTATTTAGGTTTAACTGTTGAAGTGGCCCCATGGCAGTGGGATCAGGATCCATCTCTGATGCATGTGAGGGCTTTTTGGAGCCCAGTGCCTGTGGTGGGACACCTTACACAGCCTTGGTGTGGGAGGAGGGGCTTGGATCTGCCTCAGCTGAATGTACCAGGCTCTGCTGACTTCCCATGGGAGACCTTGCCTTGTAGGAGATGGGAATGGAGGTGTAGGTTGTGAGGGGAAGGCTGGGGGAGGAGAGAGTGATCTATGGTTGGTGTGTAAAATGTATAGAAAATTTCTTAATAATAAAAAAAGAAGAAAAAATATTAAATTTCGGAAAGAATATAGTGAGACCTTTCTCTACCCACATCTAATAATAGGTTCTGTTTCATGCATTTAGGTCTTTTCTGAGGGTCTAAGTTTATGAAGAATTATGAATTTATATATTATTGCTTAGTATACATATTAAAATATTTTAAATATCTGTTATATTTTTTCAACAATAATATATATCAGTTTTCAGAATAAACCAATGAACCAATTCAGTGGTAGGGTAAAAGTTCAGCTAGTTGATTGAGTTTAAAATTTATGAGCTTCCCTAGTGTTACCCAATGAGGCTTCTTGCTGAAAGACTGGCACATTTTGTGAAAAATAGCTTCTGATTCAGTGTGTTGGGAGCACTGAAAAAGTAGGAACCAAGGATAAGTCCAATGATGGGGATTAGTCTCCACAAGTCAGGGCGCAAAAACATGTGGTCTCCTCACACTGATATACACAATATCTGAGGTACTAGGAGGAAGCTGTACATACTTCTTTGGGATGGAGTGCAATGTAATAGTTAATATTAATTGTCAAATTCACATGCAGTATAATAACTGTGAAGAGGGCTCTCTGGGCATGCCTGTGGGCATTATCTTGATCATACTAGTTTAGTTAGACAGCTTGCCCACTCTGAGTGGCACTATTCCCTGGTTGAGATTCTTGCCTCTATTAATAGAGCATAAAAAACTGAGTGAGCAGCAGTGTGCATTCACCGCTCTCTGCTTTCTGGTTGGCTGTGATACTACCAGCTGCTTCAAGGTACTATCTCTTTAATTTCCCTGCAATAATAGACTATGAGTCAGAATAAAGGTTTTTTCTCTGAAGATGCTGTTTTCAGAGAATTTTATCAGAGCAGCAAAAGGAAAACTAAGACAGGTGGTGAGTCATAATGCTAGAGTTTAAGAATCCAGTGAGATGTTATTGGTAGGTAGAGCAGAAATGTGGCAAAGAAAGAAACAAAACTTTCTAGAAATACTGTAGGTTGTACAGAGATGCTTACCAGATGTTATATTTGGGGGGTTGGCCAAGAAAAAAACAATGAAATACATGATTGTGGATTGATTCACTTCCTTTGGAGAATATGAGTATCTTGCTATTTCATTCAAGAAAACAAGGGCCAGAGAAGTCTGCCATGCTGATGCTCTGTGTTTTGTAAGAACATGAGAATGTGAGTGTGGTGGTTTATATTGGAGTATGGTTATTCAGAATCAGGAGAGAAACCCTGTGATCTTGACAGTGACAGCTATAGTTCTGGGTGGTACACACACATACACACAATAACACACACACACACACACACACACACACACACACCATTTCTCCCTAGGATTAACCACAAGAGACGGCTAATACCATCCACTGTGTTGACTTTTGATATTTCCAATGCCTAAAACTGTCCTCTCTAGCAGTCCTCAATATGTTTCAAGCTCTCCTCATTGCTTACTTGCTAATACTTCGGGTGGCTCATTCTTTTGCCTCTCTTTTAAATTTATCACTTGATAGAAATAATTAGGAGGTGTGAGTATTTTTCAAAAGTGGGAGTCTTTATTTGCTTTTAAGTACACAGAATTATCCTTTCTTCTTGATAGTGCAAACAGAGTGGGCTATTACAGCCATCCCAGTAAATTAAATTACTTTTAAAAATAAAAGGAGTACATGGTGGAACGTTTAGCTAAAGGAGTTCTCCAGCTGACTGAACATTTATGGGCAATTCACCACCAAGCTAAGGTAAATTCACCTACAAGTAGCTATTTAGAAAACATGTGTATAATGATAGTTGTTAAAATTACCCAACTGAATTTGTCCTAACTTCAAACCAAATATGCACATCTCCAAACTGAAGGATGGCAATATCATCAATGATAAGAATATGAAAGGACCTAGTGAATGCAACTTGGTGAGGCAGAAACTAGTAAGTCATAACAAGTCCTAGTTAACAAGACTTAACTAAGACTATTTAACATTTTGATAAAAGCTATGCAGAAAATAAACAGGGCTTTGAAAGAAGGGATAACTTATATATGTAATTCTGAATGGAATGGTATTTTAGATAAGGTGGTTAGAGAGGACCTCTCCAGAAACATGACATTTGAACAGAGGATCAAAAGATTAGCATAAGCCCATTGGAGTTGGGAAGAAAGAAAATGAAAACATAGAAGAAAAAGACAGCATACTCTATAAAAAAAAGAACTGTGAATACCAAGACCTAGGTATAAGAGAGGGCTGAGCGAGATTGAGAAATACAAAAATAAAAATAAAAATAAAAAAGGCATATTTTTAACTTTGGCACAAGAGGAAGCAGAGGTGGGTTACCTGTTTATGATTTACTGACCTTTGAACACAGTGACCTCTTTCACAGAATCACCACAGTTCTCTCCCCTGTGTTAGAAGCTGCCCCAGCTCAGGAGCTCATTCTCTGCTTTAAGAGCATCCCATAAGCTCTTCACTCAAAGAGCAGTCTGCCTTGATCCTCCTATAGCATGCTTGATCCAATATGACCTCGGGGTGACTTCAGAGCTCTCACCTGAAGTTTCCTGTCTGAATTCCAAGTACCAAGGTTGTGTGAGTCCAGCTTTTTGTCTGAGAGCCACTGAGAGCTTTATTCTGGGCAAGACCTGGGTCTTCACTTGGAAATCCAGAGTGCTCACATGCTGGGAACTCTGTTCTCCTGACTATGAGTATTCAACCTCAATGGTAGTCAGAGAAGACCAGGCTCATCTCACTTATTCAGCTGTGAATAATTTCTTCAGATAAAGCAGCTTCATTTTCTTCTTCTTTACAGACCCAGAGGACTGTTGTATGCCTACATTACAGAAATATACCCAAACAAGCTGAGTTTTACTTTTGGTAGTGATTGTATTATATTGCAACCCATGAGCCTTAAATAAAATTCAAATTCCATTTCCATAAGTATTCTCATTCCCCATCACTTTAATAAAACACTAACCAAAAGCAATTTAGGACAAGAAAGGGTTTATTAATCTTATATCCCCTGGTCACAGTCTGTCACAGAGGGAAGTCAGGAAAGGAGCTCAAGCAGGAACTTGAAGTACAAACAATGGTGGAATGTTGTTTGCTGACTCTCTTCCTTCACTTGGACTCCTGAATCAGCTTCCTTATACCACCTATGACCACTATCCCAGGACATGATGCCATTCACAGTGGGTTGGGCGTTCCTACATTAATTTACAAAACAATCCCCCTTAGATGTGCACATAGGCCAGTCTGATCTGACAACTATACCTCCATTGAGGCTATTTCCTCAGACAACTCTAGGCTCTGCCAAGTTCAAAGGTAAAGCTAACTATGACACTAGGTAAAGTTATATTAAAAATATTCATCCACATTTTGCCTATGTCTACTTTCACGCTGTCGAAGGAAATGTCAGTAGTAAACACTAGAGTCTGTGTTTATAGAAAGACTAAACTAGCACTGATTCATGATAGAGTTTGGCAACCCTGTGATAAGTATCTGTCATGTGAATGAATGAATGAACCCATAAATAAGTGAATTATGATAGCAAATTCACTTTTATATAATTGTACCTTAATAGCATATACTTTATGGCAGAGATCCAGGCATTACCTTAGACCCATACACTTTTCATTTAAAGAATAAAAACCAACATTATTTATGTACCATTCAACTTTGCTGCTCTAAAATGTAGTCAATCAGAATAAAACTTATAATTGCATTTTCTAAATGGGTGTATCCTATTCCCATAATTAAACTTGTATCTCAACATTTCTCTCTATTAGAAACAGCCAGGCTCCTAGAAGTTCCTTTAAATGGTTCTAGAATCAGAGCAGTCATCATTTCATTCTGTCAATGCCTCTGAAACCTTCTGGGGTTTTCCTTCTGCATCTGTTATTTGGTTCTGAAGTTCTACCCTGGGGTATAAAATTTTGTTTTACAAAGGCATATGCCTGGGAGAAACTCAAGCACCTCCCTTACATGAGAATTCTATTTCAATTTTACATTTTAAAATAATTTCTCCTTTTACTGAATATTCACTACACGGTTACAGAGGAGGTACTGGAGACTCATCTGCTCTATGTTCAAAGAGCAACCACTACCTTCTAGTTAGTAAAAAGACAGATTCTTACATAAAACAAGTGTAGGGTAGTATAAGCTATTTAATACAAATCCAAATAGAATAACACCCAAGTTCATATATAAACTGGAGCAAGGCACCATTCACTGAAGAAACAGGGAGAACTTCATGTTTCTGGTTTTACCTATTAGTAAATCATGCCATTTTTCTAATGCATTGAATTCCTCATGAACTCCTGAGTTCTTGAGATTATTTTCTACTATAAGGTGTGTGTGTGTGTGTGTGTGTGTGTGTGTGTGTGTGTGTGTGTGTGTGTGTTATGTGTACATGCTCGTGTGTGTGACTGTCTGTCTGCACATAGCACCAGCATGAAGGTTACAGCATAACCTCAGGTGTTGGGCTTCAGTGCCCACCTTGTTTGAGACAGGGCACCATGCTGTTTGTCAGCCCTGAGCTTTGTGGGATTTTTCCATCTCTGCCTCCAATATGCTGAAGGGGCAACTAAGTTTTTACCCAACTAACTTAAATCGGCTAAGGTTCTGTTAGCTTTCAGTTAACATTCCTGAAATATGAAACCAGTTCCCCACCTTGTTTACATGTACGTGTTTGATTCTCATCACATACTAAAAAGTAAAAGGATTAAAGTCAAAGTTACACATTCACTTAGCAATTGCCATTCAGTTTAAATCAGTTTCACTTCCAATAAATGAAGTGTCCGTCTTCATTAAGCAATTCAGCTGTATTGAATCCCTCCTCTGGATTTATATGATGATACTTTTTTAATGGTCTGAATAGCCTGACACAACCCTTTAATTCTGGAAATTAGAATCCAAATGTCATTTAGGAAATTGAAAATCAACTTTTTATGACTTCAGTGGAAAGAACTCATACTGATATCTGAACAATGGCCATGAAAAGTTAATAAATAAGACTTATGATAGACCACAGTAATTTAAGAACAATCAGACACTTCAGCTACCTATAACTAATGTTTGAACCTTTGAGAAAAGGAAGAAACACTATTGGATTTCCATGTTGATATTTCTAAAGTATTTGATCAAATTTAGCAAGGATCCATTTTATATTTTCCTCACACTTACTGCATAGACACATTCATTTCTCTTTTTAAATATAATTATTACAGATATAAAATTATGGAATCAGAGTCATTATTGCAGGTTTTGAAGCTCTATGCATACCTCTGTAATTCAGTCTTTCTTCCAAAAATATAAAATATGCCATTTCCATAATGGCTGCCTTTGAAATACTAATACAATGGGCCCTCATAATTCAGAGAACTGTTTCATTGGGGATTGTTGTTGTGTTTGTTGTTTATTGTTTTTACACCTTTCTACTGTGTTGAAAAAAAACTTATTCAAGGTAAAAAGTAAATGATGTTTTTAGGAAAACCAGAAAGTTCAGTAATGATTGAGAACTTCTTGATGCACAGGATAGGACTGAGAGCTTTGATTAGGCACTGTGCATACCCCTTTGTGAGCCCTGCATCTCTAGAAATGGAAACTGGAAGACCAAAAGTGCAGAATATGCTTCCAAGGACAGTGCTAAGCTTTAAAGAGCTGGAATAGATGTTCTCAGTAGATTTCTTATTTTGTAAAGATCAGAAAAGACTTTCAATGTTACCCTAGGCCAATGAGATGCCAGGACTGCTCCATTTTCAGAGGTATAGCCAGCAATCAGGAGAATCAAAATTACTTGTAATTAGCTTCTTCCCTCTGTAACCTACTTCAGATGTAGTTATAAAATACACCTCTGTGGAAGTCTATATGTGACTTATGTTCAAATGTACATATAACCCAGAGAAGTTAGAACTACAGAAGAGCATGATGTATTTCCCAGATTCTTACTATTCTGTGCACCACGCATTTGTCTTTAAATAAAGGACAGCTTTCAGTGCAGCCAATGAGCAGCCAGGCATGCTAATGAGGACATCTTTAAATAGTGTTGTTCTGCTGAGCTACAGAGTGGAGCTCAGGAGAGAATGGGTGGAGCATGGGGATCCTTTTGTAAAGTAGTAAGAGCACATTTACAAAACCATGAAAGCTATATAAGGGGAACTTAAGGACACTTTGTTTTGACTACTGGAAACAACAATCCACACAGGGACCCAGGTGGTTAATGTACTGTACATTATTACTATAAAGCACAAGACCTCCTTCTCGTAGCTGCTCCAAAACCACAATTTCAATTGATTACATGATGCCCCAAAGAATAGATTCAAAGAGTAAATGAGCAAATGCTGCAGTTATCCTTTCAAAGCTGGCCAATTCATTTAGCTTTTGATTATTTATTTATTTTGCCATTGGTCAGTTTGGAAGAAAAAAATGTTACAGTGGTTTCTAGCTTGTAAGAATTTGTTTCAGGTACAATAGAGAAAATGCCATGGGCCCCTGCTTACTAGAGTAAAAAACAGTCCAACTGTAAAAGCAAAACAAATTTTCTGAGTTCAGAGATGCTATGACATATATATCAAGATGTCTGGGGTTAATAATGCTCCCTTGATATTTGAATCAAAATGACATTGAACCTCATGATTTTTTTTGGCTATGAAATTGTTCTCTTACATAATATTGTAAACATAAGAGCTTTAAAAAAAACATGGAAAATCCAACAGTGTTGACATATGAGCTGCTGGTTTTCATCTTCAGATGAACCTGTTTATAGAGAAGGCTCATGAGTCTCTTATTTTCTCTTACAAACAAGACTACTGCATACTTTTGGATTACAGTGTCTTCCACCTACAACAACTATGGGAGAGACCACGACAACAGAAGGCATGAACAGAGCCACAGCCAATGCTTCATGTGAACTTTGATGTTTTACACTAACCTGGTTAATCTGTAAAGAGAAAATTGAGCCATTCCTTCGAGTGAAAATTGTGGAACAAGTGTTGGCGACATGCCTCAGCAGGAAGAGGCACTTGCTGTCTACCCTGACGACCTGGGTTTGATCTGCACGGGTGGCTATGGTAAAAGACAAAAGTCAACTCCTGCAAGTTGTACTCTGACCTCCACACCTATGTTGTGGAACATAAAATTAAATTAAATTAAAAAAAAATAGTAAACAGAAGAAAAAGAAGAAAAAACAAAAGGTACAGAATAAATATTCTGTGCCCAGTAAAAGTTTCTGTACTTGGAAATTACCTGGTAAATTTTTAACTTCTTTTTCAAGTTATTTTCTACATATTAATAACAAAATAAGAATGGATCATCGTATTCATAGGAAAGTCTTTCCCAAAATATCTCCTCCTGCTCAATTCCCTGAACAAAGTTGTCTGCCTCCATTTCTGTGCTTTGTCAGAGCTGTGTTGACTCAAGACACAAATCATTCCTCTATCATCTGACTCACTTAAAAAATCCCACAGGGCTTCCCTACACAGAAATGACAGTTCATGTCTAGACAGTTTGCTACCTTCTACAAAGATATCTGAATGGATAAGAAATAAAAATGGGGCTGGATATGTGACACAGTAGTTAAGAGTGTAGCTCACTGCCTCTTCCAGGCAGCTAGACTTGTCAAAGAGTCTTCTGAGAGGTGTCCTTCAGAAGTCCTTACTGCTTATGTGTGATTTAAGAAAGTAGGGGTCCTTGACAATCTGATCACTGTCAGGGACGCCATGAAGCTGTTTCTTTCCTGGGTTATTGAGCTTCCCTGAAGGATGGAATGTTTCACTTCCCTTTTGAACGTCCTGTGTCAAGATGGAAGGTTTTATCTCACAAAAAATTGCTTCACAACAACTGTGTAGTTAAAAAAGAAAAGAAAGCTAACTAGCAGAGACCTAATTTTTGTCCTTTATTTTTAAATTAATGTTTTATTTAGCATACAAAGAAATGGATTTCATTTTAACATTTTTATGCTTATACCACACTTCATTTCTTCTTAATTTTTAAAATTATTATTTTTTTATTTTGCTTGCCTATGTGTATGTATGTGTTTTTAGGTCATCACCTGTTTTCCCCATTCTCTCCATCTCCATCTCACTGGCCCCAACAGTCCCCACTTCTGTTTTCATGACTTACATTTTTATGATATTTTCTTAATTAAAGAGGTGATTAAGATGTTATCACAAAGAATGTCCAAAGGGTACCGAACCCACCCCCACAAAAAAAAAATCGTAGGCCCACTATTGGTCCAAAATTGAGTCAAAGCTCAGTTCAACATGGACTATGGGAGGATTTCTGGCAGTTTATAAAAGCAAATGTTCAAAATGTGATCCTCATTTTCCAAAAGGAGTAGTTTCCCTTAGCTCTGGCAGAAAGGACATATGACTTTCCAACTAACATATACCTGTAGTACCTATCATCATATCAAAGTCCATACTAGCCACCAGGCTCCCTCAGCCACTACTCACAACTATTTCTTATACATTTTAAAGCTTCCTCCCACTTCATAGGCTCCTCTTTTCCAAGATACCTGTTCTCCTTGTAACCTTTGAGGTTTTTGTTTTCCCATCTTGTATTTCATTGCTTCCCCAATAAACTTTCCCTGTTCCACCTATGGAGTTGCCATTTTCATTTCTTAACTATGCTTCTCACATGCATCTGTTGCCAAAATCCAGGACCACGGGCCTAGAAGTTTCAAATGTAGACTTAAGATAAAGATTTTCCCCTAAGCTCCTTAACTATGCCTTCTGTCCCTAGTCTATATCTGTCCTAGAAGATTTCTACTCAATTGACAGATATCATCCATAGTCAAATGTAGCCCTGCAGACTGCTCCAAAGTGGCCTGGGTTTCACCATCCTCAGGTGGTCCTGAAGAACTAGCAACACCTGGATATGCTAAAAGTCACTGCAAACCAGTGCAGCCAGTATGATTACTCCCTATCCCTTCAGGCTGGGTTAGTAAATCAGGTGCTTCTAACAAAAGTCTCCTGCCATTGCGTCATATGCTTCCATGATCTCCAGCCTTTGACCACCACTCCAGCCTTCCTGCATCTGGACAATGACAGACTAATTTCAGCTGCGAAGCAGTTACAGAAGAGAACACTGCCCCTTATCATCAACAAAAGACTTCAATGTCAGATTCAAAGAGTACTCCCCACTTTAAAAGGGCAGACCTACTGATTCAACAAAAATTGAGTTTAGGCCCAACTCAACATGTCCTACAAGGTAATTACTGATGGCTAAACAAAAGCCAACAGAATTATTCAGGAACTGGTTTCCAATCTGCCAAAGGGAGTCCTTTACCCCTGGCAGAAGGGACATATGGCTCCATTGACATACACCTGTGGCTGCATATCAAAGCCCATGCTGGCCTCTAGGCTCCCTCAGTATCAAAACTACCTGTTCAACATTTCAAAGTCCATACTAACATCTCGTAAGATCCTAGCCCTTCTCACTTCCGCAATGGCAAAGATCTGCCCATCTCTACTATTCTCCCTCTCCTTCTCTCTTCCCTCTCCCTCTTACCCCCTCAGCATCCTTAGCCATTGTGGAAATGCAAATCCAAATGACACTGAGATTCCATCTTACTTCTGTCAGAATGGCTAAGATCAAAGCCACAAGTGACAGCTCATGCTGGAGAGGATGTGAACAAGAGGAACACACCTCCATTCATGGTGGGAGTGCAAACATGTACATCCACTTTGGAAATCAATATATGGTGGATCCTCAGAAAAATTAGGAATTTATATACCTCAAGACCAAGCTATACCACCCCTGGGCATATAACCAAAAGATGCTCCACCATACCATAAGGACACTTGCTCTACTGTGTTCATAGCAGCTTTATTTATAGTAGTCAGAGACTGGAAACAACATAGATGTCCCTCAACCTACGAATTTTATAGAAATTGTGGTTCATTTACACAATGGAGTATTATTCTTCTGTTAATAAATAAATAAATGAAATCATGAAATTTGCAGGCAAATGGATGGAACTGGAAAAAAATTATCCAGAGTGATATAACCCAGACCTAGAAAGACAAACATGATATTTACTAATATATAAATTGATATTAGCTTTAAAATAAAAGATAATCATGCTAAAATCCACAGACCTATACAGACTAAGTAACAAGGAGGACTCAAGGGGTTAGGGTTTGGGGGAACATGTACCTGGGAAGGTTAAATAGAATAGGTTTCATGGGTGGACTGGACTGAGTGGGGATCCTGTGGAAGAAGAGGGCTAGAGGGAGAGAATACTAGGAAAGATGCTGGGGGATGCTGTAAATATAGGTTGTTCCCATTGGTTAATAAATGAGCTGCTTTAGCCTATGGCAAGGCAGCTTAGAGGTAGGTGGGAAATCCAAGAGAGAGACAGGATGAGAGAGACAGAATGAGGGAGACGCCAGACTACCATCCTAGGAGCAACATGTAATGGGATGCAGGTAAAGCCACGAAACATGGGGTGATACATAGATTATTAATTATTAATTATTAATTATTAATTAATTAACTATAAGAGCTAGCTAGCAAGAGGCCTACCATAGGCCATAAGGTTTGTAGATAATATTAAGATTCTGAATGATTATTTTATAAGTGACTGAGGGACCCCGGAGCCAGGCAGGACTGGAAAATCCTTCTGGCTACAGAGAGATGACTGGAATTGAGAGGGGTGAGGTAGAAACCCAGTGCAATGGAAACTTCCTGGAATCTATGAGGGTGAGCCTAGAAAGATTTCAAGTAATGGGAGATACAGAGCCTGAACCAACCATCTTCTGTAAGCAGGCTAGACTTCTAGTGGAGGGACAGGGACACCAACTCAGCCACAAAACCTTTGACCTACAATTTTTTTTCCTGCCTGCAAGATGTGCTGGGTTAAAAGCGGTACAGAAGTTGTGGGAGTGGCCATCGAGCGACTGGTCCAATTTGAGGCCCATGCCACAAGAGGAAGCCCATGGCTGACACTGCCTGGAGGGTCAAGACCCAGAGGCTGGATAGCCCAGAGACCTAGGATAGAACCAAACAGGGCTGTTAAAAAAAAGTCACAAGAACTCAGGTCACAGAATCAACTAATCAGGTCTTGTACATTCTGTTGCACTTAATTTTGGACTTGACCTATCATGCCACATTGTAACAGATCCTCCCTGTTTTTGCAGCATGTGCATTCAGACGTAGGCTGTAGAGTGCTTTTTATAGTATAGTGGTAAGAAGAGCTGCCTTTCATAGGTATGATGCATGTTGTCCATGTTCATAGATATCTAGGTTGTTCTTAACATTTTCATGTTAATATGCCAAATGAGAATGGAATAAAAAAAAAGCATAAAAAATACTTGGTATATAATTTACCTGCAAAGTATTTAGGAATTATGATAACCAAAATAATAGTCATTAATTTGGAAAATTGCTGTTTTCAAGCAAGAGAAGATTTGAATCAGCATGGGAAACAAAAACAGAACCAGGGGAGAGCTGACTTCTCTTTTTAACATTTAGCACTAACCAATCACTTTCTCTGCTTCTCACATACAGATACCCCACCATGTGAAGCCCTTGCCATATTACAGCTACGACCAACCAGTGATCGGGTACTGCCAGGCCCACCAGCCTCTCCACATCAACAAGGCCTATGAGGCTGTGTCCATAGACCAGGACGACAGCCCCAGCCTGGAGCTTGGGAGAGACCACAGCTTCATCGCCACCATAGCCAGGTCGGCTGCACCTGCCATTTACCTGGAGAGAATAACAAACTAACCGTGTAGCCAACTCCTTAATGCAGAGCTCCCAGGAGAAGGGAGACCTTCATCACAAAGGAGATGAGGTTTCCAGCATCCTCCAGCCTCAAGAGTCCATTGCTCATGTACAGAAGTTTAGGGCATAGTGAGAAAAAACAAAACAAAACAAAATTCAAACTGCGTATAAGGTTGGGCAGCTGGTGAACCTGCCACCTACCCGGGAGAACACAGAACTTTCTTTGCTTTAAAACATAAAACAAACACAAGTACTCCCGGATGTAAATAGTCAAGAGTGTTAAGTTCTTATAAAAATAGATTTCACCCTAGCTATCTATAGGTTTGTTTGTATATTTGATTTTTCTACACTGCATGGTTCCTGGGATGAGAACCACAAGGGGGAGGGTGGGAGTTTTGGGGGAAACAATACAGTTTTCCTTGTAAAGTGTGCATAACACTGAGAGACCTAGTTTCCGTTTTGTTTTTCCTTTAAAATCTGGTTTTATTCTTTTGTTTATTTTATTTTTTTCTTAATTTCCTGGTGGAATGACTTTCTATTTCTAAATATGAGCACTTACATGGCACCAAAAGAAGATTTTGTTTTGCACTGACCTCAAGTAAAGAAAATTGACGTCAACATTCAATAAACTATGGGAATGAGTTAAATACATCAAAGTGTATATTCCTTCAGTACACATTATAGATGGTACTAAGAACTCTGGTTTATTCCTCCATTGGTATCCATCATGGCAGGAAACCTGATAACCAGGCCAGTGAACACCTGGAGTGGAGAAGAACCTGAGAACTACCCTCAGCAGAGAGAGGCTCTCGGTGAACAATTGACAAGAATGGTCCAGTAAAAGAAACTGTCAAGGGATGAATTTCTAAACTCAATATAATGTGTAATATTGCTTTTAAATTTAATTATCACTTAGCTTTTGTGTAATTTTTATCAATAAAAGAAAAAATGTTGAAAAATAAAATACATTATTTGGCGGTTGATATACCATAGCCCATATTCATATGTGTGGAATGTTCCTCCCTGGTGTCAGAGTAATGATGTAGGAATCTGTCAATGGTTTTCTCTGTCCCATGGTCAGGTAGAGAAGCATCAATAATTGTAGAAAACATACATGAAATGAAGCTGAGATAGTAACATGTTCCAAAAATTACTTAGAGGTATCCTTACTCTAAAACATATCGTGCAACATGAGAAAAATGTATCAGTAGGATAATTAAAGACTGTATGATTTTGTAGGAAAGACAGAGCCATGTGGGAATTAGTAACTACACAGCAAAATACATAGCAATCATTTTTTTAAATCATCTCTCAAAGGAGGTAATGGGGGCTGGAGAGATGGCTCAGTAGTTAAGAATGCTTGCTTCTTTTGCAGAGAAGGACCAGTGTTTTATTCTTAGAACCTGTATCTGGCTATTCACAATCACCTATAATTTAGCTGCAAGAAATCCAATACTCTTTTCTGGCCTCCATAGACACATGCACAGAGATGGACTTATCCACACGTATACATATACATATTCATATACATACACATACACATATACATATAAACATACATACACACATTAAAAAATAAAATAAAATCATCCAAAGTTCTAATGATGCAGCTATCAGGCTGTCATATGATTTTCTACTTGTCATTAGGGTGCTGGTATAATTCTCCAACTCACCATGGACACTTCCCTAAGGTAGTCTTTGGTCCAATTTGAGTAGTTTTATTTTTTAAAACAAGATACATCTATGATGTTGAGGATATTTATTAAGGCAATTTTTACATTTCTTAAAACATCTTGTATTTGACAATGATTTTTGTAGATATCCTTAAGAACTAAAAAATTTAGTCTAAACTCTGAAATTAACATTAAAAGAGCTTTATAAATTATTTTTATCAAAGTTATAAATAACTACAAAGCAGAGCTATCTAAAGCCAGATAGGGTACTGAACATACATTTTTCTTTTCAACATCATTCTGTTCAAGTACCATTCTAAATTAGAATTAAAGTTACCCTCCATATTAAATGAGAAAATTGTAACTGTTGTGCTAAAGGAAAACTCAATCAAGACAGCTCTTATTTTCACATTTAAAAGAACCATTGTTGTCCAATTATTTAATTTTTTGTTAGTATTTATCATCTAAATGATATGTATTTTCTTACTGATGAATATAGGAAGAGTTGACCATGAGTTTAAAATTTAAAAATACTTCTTTGCTGCAATGACTTTGCTTTTAGGATTTGGCCAATAAACTTTCCAAATTAAAATGATTTTTTTTTCACGGATGGGTATCTTTCCCATTTTTCAAATGGAGATATTTTCTTTTCTCACAGAAACCATCAGGTACATTCATGACAATTGAGTTTTCATCTAAAAATCTTGATCAAAGTTAGCTTTGTCCAGTCTACTTCTATATTTTACAACCAAAAGCATACCAAGTAGACATGATTCCTCCTGCTATTTAAAATTACCGTAGTTGCCCAACCATTGCCTAAAGTCAAACATAAACAATGAGGTGAACTGTTAGGGAAACAGACAGCATTATGAAAATGTTGAGCTTCTAAACATGAAAATTTCCAAAGAACTTATTTTAATATGCATATCATTTATATGTGACAGAATAAGTTTGCATTGAGTTTTGCAAATATCTTGAAGCTTAGAACGGGTAAACAAGAAAACATCAGAGTGCAATTTTCCTTGTGTAGTCCTGGAGACGTCCTGAAATGCAAACTTCAGGCCTAATACTGCATAACAGGCTTCAAAGAAAAGATACCTTAAATAAAAAATAGCGATATTTCATCAGAGGGCTTGAAACTCTAACATTAGATTATTGATCCTTTAAGCAAAGAGAAAAACGAAAAAGAAAAAATTTATTATCTGTATGCTGAAAGCTTTTTATAAGCAAAGATGTGAGGAACCAATAAATCACCATTCAGGCTGCATTGCCTTGTAGATATCTACACAACCAGGCAAACTTTCCTATGCAGGTCACTTTCACTCCATTCCTGGTTCATTCATGTGCTTAGCTATGCAAGCTAACTGTCCTAGAGAGCTGCACATTCCACCACCTGAAAGAATGGCATGATGCAGAATGGTGACTGTAGGTAATATAAAGATTTTCCACTGTCTTTTAGATGCCAGGAATTATGTTGATTCTACTGAGTGTTTGAGTTAGAATGTTAGAAAGCCCTATAGAAGAAAGCCTACTCTTGTTTAGAACTCTCCTTACTAGAAATCTGACTTTATACTAGATTATTTATTGGATGTCTGAAAGCTGAAGAGTCTCATGGAATATTCACAGAACAAGGGACTCAAAATAAGCCCTAAAAACAATTATATACCAAACTCAATATAGCTTGGAACAGCCAGTTTCCCAAATATTATGATTCATTTTCTTCATAAATATTAATAATACAGAGTATGCATCTACTTACTTCAACAAGTAGTATGTAAGTACCTGAGATCAAAAATTGAGAAGTATTTAAGAGTAACCATCCCTTGCATTCTCAGCCCTTTGAAAGTCTGCATCAGTATTTCACACGTGAACTTCAGAGACTGAAGATGACATAATTAATAAGAACTTTTACTTGAAGGATGCCAGAGAAAAGCCAAGCAGTTTCTAAAATAAAGCTATATACATTTATAATATTCTACCAAGTTTTATTCGATAATGAAGCAGTGAGGGCAGGGGATGGAGGTCTCAGGAAGATGTCCCCAGGAGCATCTCTCTTTAGCCTCCAGCTACACTTTTATCTACTTCTGAGTAGAGAAAATGGCAGGTCTAAATTATTACAAAATAGCTGATATCATGAACCTGCAGAAATGGAAAATATAGCACTCCAATCTTAAATTTGTGCATTTTATGAACAGTTCATACATATATCAATAAATAGACATGGAAATTTTCATTAACAACTACATAATTTGTTACTTAATAATTTAACAAAATCAGCAACACAACAACAAAAATATGTCACAGGACATCCAGGAAGGAATGTTGTAATGTGATGCTGTGATAAAGAATGCAAGCGTATCACACAGACTTAGAATGTATTTGTCAATGTCACACTTCCAAGGAGACAACTACAAATATAGTAGCCAGAATATATAATATTGTTCAGAGCATTGTGCATGTCACTGATCAACAAATAACTGAAAGTTGGATTTCAGTGATGCCACACATAAGATCATCTCCAAACCTATAAACCTGGAGAAAGGCAACCATAAGGACTTCTGTCTGCTGTTTAAGTCCTGGATAGTAAAAGTAGTGTTGACAATGAAGCTTTTAGCTGGCGAATCTAAGACTTTTAGGGATCTACCTTATCTAGATCATTCTTAAGGTCTCGTCCCTGCAACTATCTAATTCTGAAGTCACATGGCTATAGAGCACATCCTGAATAAGACCTGATTATTGAGTTGCCACCTCCCATGGTATGTATTTCTTCAATACAGAGATGCACATGCAGTAAAAAAATCTGAAATTTGGGTTATCTATCATTGAAATTAACATTTAAACCTGACAAAGTATTCATCAATAGGAAGAGATCTTGAGTTACCAGCACTTCTATAACAAAGTTTTCTGCCTCTTATTTTCCCAGGAATTCTGAGTTGTTCTTTACCAAATCCTGAGATTCCAGGTTTCTTAAAAGCTGAACACTATTATTTCTTTTGACCATGTTACCACTCACCTAATTTCTGCCTGTATATTGCAATGTTTTCTTACTTAACCAACTCTGGTGAAGGCTCAGTGCTTTCTACTCCTCACACGCCCAGCATGTGCTTTTGGCCACTGTTTTAGTCACTGTTCTATTGCTGGGAGGAGACACTCTGGCCACAGTAACTCTTATAAAAGGAAGCATTTAACTGGAGCTTTGCATACGGTTGCAAAGGTTTAGAGTATTTCCATCATGATGGTGAGCATGATGGCATGCATGGTACTGAATCAGCAGCAGAGAGGTACATCCTGATCTGCAGGCTGAGAGAGAAAGACTGGAATTGGCACAGGCTTCTGAAAACCTCAAAACCCACCCCCCAGTGACACACTTCTTCCAACAAGGTCACACCTCCTAGTCCTTGTAATTCTTTCCAACAGTTCTATCCCCTGGTGACAAAGTACTCAAATTATGAGCCAATGGGGGACATTCTTATTCAAAGCACCACAGCCACCTTCACTTGCTCTTGATCTTCCTCCTAGCTAGCTACTCTCTTTCCTCCACTCCCTTTAAACTTTACTACTCCATAGGTGAGAACATGTGAGGTATCAGTTTCTAGTCTCCTCGCATGCAAAATCAGTGGTTATTGAGTGTTGCCATATAGTGCAGTGTCCTGGATGAGTGTTGAAAAGAAATTGGTGTTCTCCATGCCCAAATGTCTGATTTATTGAGTCTAGGATGAGGTCCTAGAAGGGATCTAAGAAGACTCCAGCATATCCTAAGACTGCCGATGTGAAGGGGCACATTAGAAGAATGGTAACCCTAAGCATAGATGCTTACAGCCCTATATGTTGATAACTCTATGCAGGAACTCAAAGTCTACACTAATATTTTCTTAGTAGATAAATTTAAATGAACATTAAAAATAAAAATTATTTAAAACAAATAATAACATTATATAACCGAACACTTATGAAAGTTTTCTAAAATGTGCATATAGCACTAATAAATAATGTTATTTATGAAAACCAAAGAGCAAAACATAAACATTAGCAAATGTAATACTTGTAAAACAAGAAATGTTCCATTAAAACACATTAAATGTTTTTCAACCCTGGCTTTTCTAAATCTGTTCTAGTACAGTAGTCTTCTTTAATTCAGTGCTAACCAAATCCTTTAGAACAAATTTCCTGTGCAGCTCATTTTGGAGAGGCTGATTTAAGGAGTACATTCTTTTTGGCCATGAAGAAAAGCATAAACCTTAGTGGAGAGCTGCTTCTACATTTGCAGATGATACAGTGTTCTCAATTTTCTACAATGCATTCAGCCTTTCTTATTTAAATCAGGGACTCCGTGTATTTTAAACTAATAATAAATTAAATGTCAAATCAATCTGGGTTAAGTGAGAATGAATAATTAAAATGCAAAGAACTTGCTATGAAGAATTGGAAACAGATCTCTCTGTATGGGAAGCCGTCTTTTCTTGAATGAGATTGGCTCATTGTTACAACTATACAAACCACTTTGGAGAGATTATAAATCACCAAGGGATGCAAGGTAGTGTGGAGAATGGGAGGTAAATTCACAAGTCTCTAACCAGTCACTCGGATCTGGTCATACTAGGTATGACTGTTTGTTCCTCTAGCATTTCTGGGGCTGGGGGTGCCAGTCATAAGGAGAAATAAGACAACCTTGACTCTTCCTGCCTAAGGCATTTGGGTTTATATTTTTTTATCATTATAGTTTAATTACAGCATTTCTTCCTATCCTTTCCTCCCTCCAAACTTCACACATCCCTCCCTGCTCTTTGAATTGATGACCTCTTTTTTTACTATTATTACATACATATATATGTGTGCATATATATATGCATACATATATATTCATAAATATAGCATGTTTAATCTGTATAATGTTACTTGTATGTGTTACTTGTATGTGTGTTTTCAGAGCTGACTGTTTGGCACCGGACAAACCACTGATGTTTTCTTCTCTGGGTAGTACCACCTCTGTGACTCTCAGTGCTCCTCAGCTGCCAGTTCGTCATGTTCCTTGGTGTCACCCAAGATCTAGGAGTTGACATGAAAAAGGATTTTAGGGGATGCTCTCCTTTGGTTTCTGTTGCCATAATTAAGCCCTGACCAAAAGCAGCCCAAGGCAAAAAGGGCTTATTTCATCTTACACTTTACAGTCCATCATCAAGGGAAACACGGCAGGAACTAAACTTACAAGTATTGCACCTGAGTTGGGCCCCTCAGGACTCATATCCGAAGCCAGGTGTGGTGTTTCATACTCTCTTCAAGTCCCAGGTCTGTGAAAATAAAGATGGGTAATTCTCTGGGGCCCCTTGGCCGGCCAGCCACCTTAGCACAACAGGTCAGTTCAGTGTCTCAAGGCCCTGCTGGTCAGAGGTTTAAGTCTGCCATAGATTAGCAGCCCTCCCCGGGCTAGACACAATATTTCCTCCCACCCAGCAGGGGATTCCTGCTCTCTACCTAGCCTTATCTAGAGGCTGTCTCTAGGTCTGGATGCCTGACTTCAAGAATGACCCATGAGGCAGTTCCCAGCAAACACTCTTCTCCTGTTGCCCCACATGGTAACTAAGTAACAAGCTCTAGCTATTTTCGCAGGACCATACTGCCACTAATCCAACTATATGATGTGAGCATACCACCTAATGCAAATTAGGGTTTGCAACAGCTACTACCCCAATCCCATATATCCCCCATATTCTGGAATAAAGTTGAGCTGACTCACTGAAGCTATCTCCTGGAGAGCTAAGTCCACTCACAGGCTGCATACAAAGCTTTCTGTGGTCACTTCTGTCCCTTTGTCTTCATGGACTGGTGGCCAACAGACCACAGGGAAAAAAAGGACCCCACAATTCAGGACAGTGAAAGGTCTAAGTCTCAGTAAAAAACAAAAAAAAAAACAAAATAACAAAAACAAACAAACAAAAAAAACAGGGAGAGCTTGAGTCACAACAGCTGAACTGGTCCTAAGGCCTCTCCTTAGGACTCCTGCCCCCAACCCCCCACCCCCCACCCCCCACATAACATAATACAGAAAAACAAAGAAGTTCAGACTTCTCATATTAACTTTATCTGTTCTACCAAAATGATATATTATAGGAAAAATAACAGGACTATAGCTCAGAATTCTGTGCAGATTAAACAAGCTCAAACTATTTTTTTTAAAGCAAGAGTCATAAGAGGACTATTCTCTAGGAAGAAAAATATTCATGTTATCAAAATTCTTGAGTTCACTTGTATCTCTTAGGGGGATTCTGATTTGATTTTAGATAGTAAAATAGCAAAGAGCATCCACCCCAGCTAACCCCCGAGATGAGGATTAATCAGCAAATGTGCTAGTCTGTTCTGACTGTCCTAATAAAATCCTTAATCCTGAACAACACATGTGTATTTTGCCTTTGCCAGGCAGGCCACCTTCAAGGTTCCTGCATCCTGTTTTCTGATGCGGGCTCTCCTCCTGGTTGCTGACAGCAATGTTCTCTTAGAGTCCCCACTGGGCAGCAAGAGGAAGTGAGATCCCTGATGTCTTCTCTCAGTAATCCTGTTGAATCACATCTCCACCTTCAGAAACTCATTTAACCTTAGCTGCCTCCTTAGAGAGCCTGTCATCACATAAAACTACACTGGAGTTAAAAACTTCCACACAGAGAGTTTAGAACATGATTCAGCTTCATGGAAAACAAGAAGGCAAAACCAACAAAAAAATACCTTCAGTACCAATGCAAGCAGTGGTTTGCAACCTGTGGGTCATGATCCCTTTGGAGACCAAATGACCCCTTCAGAGGGGATGCGTATCAGATATCCTGAAAATCAGATACTTACATTATGATTCATAATGGTAGCAAAATTACAGTTGTGAAGTAGCAATAAATTAATTTTGTGGTTGGGGATCACCACAACATAAAGAACTAGATTTAAGGGTGACAGCATTAGGTAGGGTGAGAACCACTACATTAGAGCAAACCATCTGATTTCAGAAAAAATTATATATATATATATATATATATATATATATATATATATATATATATATATGATTAGGAGTATATTGTAGAAGAGATCACATGAAATAAATATATTTTCCTTGAAATTCTGAGTTAATATGAATATATTTATTAGGAGAAATTACATTGTTTATTTTCCATTTTAGTTGTATGTGGTACTAAAGTATTTCTTAATAGGTCATCCTAGAATTAAATTAGCTATGTATTCTAGAGAATCCTAATTTTTTAAGGAGTTATGCTGAGAACAAGACTGTGTCCCAAGCTGATTTTGCACAAGTTCATATTGTGTCTTACAGTAAAAGGGGTACAAGATCAAGTATCCCAAAAAGAAATTTACATTTTACATCTCCATTCAGATATCCCCATTGCATTTAATGTATTAAAAGCTCTGAGAACTTTTGTAGCAGATAACCCATTTTAATTCAGAATTTCCCAATTTTATTAAATTTCAGAATATGCTTCAATGAAGTAAAAGCTTTGGAGAACTTGCAGAGTTTGTTTTCCACAGTGTAAATTTGGGAACACATTCTATATCTGTTAATGGCCTCACCTAGGGAAGGGAAATAGGACTATTAGTGTGGGTGTAGATTCTAAAACCAGTAGTGGAACTTTCTGAGAATGTTCTGTTCTAAATTAGGTATTTAATTTTTCAACTAAACTAAGTATTTAAATCTCCAACCACAGTGTATTGCACAAACAGGGCAGAAGTTAGCAATTCTTACACAACCAGACCACCCAAAGTCTCATTTCCTATTATGCTTACACCAAGAATGAAGATTTTCTTTTAGAAATGTTTTAATTAAAATTTGAGAATTTGATACATTGCATTTTGATCATTCCATCCTCTCAGATTCACTTCCCACTCCATACCATCCAACTTTGTGTCTTTATTTATTTCTTAAACACATGAAGTCCCATCACTGCTGCCTGTACAAAGGTGTATGGCTATCTACTGGATTGTAAGCCTACCAGGGGCTACACCCTTAAAAAAAAACATCTCTTCCTTTTATAGAAGCACTTAATTAGCAGTAATTACTCTCCAGATGTAGGTCTTTGTGCATACCCGAACCCCGTGTTTGGACCTTGTTAGACTTGAACTTGGACAGGTCTTATGCATTCTGTCACAACAGCTGTGAGGTCATATGTGCAACTAAAATGCTATGTCCAGGAAACAGTGTTTCCTTGTAGTCATCCTCCTCCTTTAACTCTTACAATCTTTCTGTTTCTTGAGCCTTGGGAAGCAGGGATAAGACATTGATGTCTCATGACAAAGGTGCACAACACAGTTACTTTTCCTCTGTACCTTGATGAGTTGTGGGTCTTTGTGTTAATCTCCTCTACTGTAAAAATGATGCTCTGTTATGAGAATTGAGATAAACACTAATCTATAGATATAAAGAGAGATCATTAGGAGCTAACAATAATAGGATGAATTAGCAGAGAAATAGAAGTAGGCTTTCTCCCTGCTGCCCATGACTGATTTAGCTATAAGTCCTTGACCCTTATTATGGTGTGAGACATGAATTCCATCTTGTAAAATGACCTTAAATGGAATCAGAAAATGGTGGGTTATTCACATGACATTTGTGCCACTACTGTACTAATCTGCACATCTTCCCAGGCAGGTTGTTATTGTAGCTGGCAGGGTTCACTGCTGAATAAGATCGATGATTATTTAATTTTCACCATGAAATTCTGCTGAGTATGAGCACTAGAACATTTAAATGCTAGAAACTGTATATGAAATATGGAATGAATAAGTGAATTTTACAGGAAACAGATTCAAGTAGGATAAACAGCATTCCTTTTCCAAAATTGAAATTATTACATCACCAGTAGAAGTGTAACAAGATCCTTTCCCTCTATACAAAAGTTAAACAGGACATACTCTGTGGTATAAGATTTCAACTAAACATATTTATCCAGTGACAAATAGCATACCCAGCCACCCAGCCTTATTTTATTGGAGATTACACTACCCCAGGGAAATTTTGCAGGCAAGGAGGTAAGCAATTGTATTTCACACCACAGATGCAACAAAGGGGAAGAACCAGCAGAATTGAATGTTTACCATTCCACATATTTGTTGAAATACTGCATGGAAAGTAGCTAGAAGCAACAATCAGGCCAGAGATAAGCAAGAACATGAGCTATTCAAGGAGTAAGACTACAGTGAGCAAGGGACCTGGAGAGAATAAACTGTGCCATCCATGGGCAACAGGGGTCGTAGGTGACCTAGAAGGCTGAAATAAACACACTTTAGATTCAGTAGAAAGTCTATATGAAGGAGATGAGCCAGAGTTTTCAAAACCAAGTAACAGTAGCTTACAAAGGTCTTCCTACAATAATTCCAGTGAAAGTTGAGAGCATAAAAATGTTGAGAGAATTATAAAGTACATATAATATTTTCTATCCAATGTTCATTTCCCTGTGATATTTATATATCTAATGTCCTATTAAAAAACATTTGAAAAAAGACAATCTAACACCTCTTAGGATCCATTGTGCTGCTCAGATGAAGACCAAAAGAAAGACCACGGTCTGCTGTGGCAAGGCTGCCTTGCCCCAGCACCTGACTCCATTCTGATGTGACTGGAGATTGCTTCCCAGCCCCACTTGTTGCTTTCTCCTGCAGTCTCACAATTCAAGCTTAGAGGGAAGCCCGACTCTTCCTTCCTATTAGTCATCTGCACAGTTCATGTCAGGCATGTTCCACCTGCTCACAGTCTGGCCATATTCCAGCATCAGCACCCAGCTACACACATCCCAAGCTATCTTTCTTAAATTCCTGATCTCCCAGATAATGGGGGATATCTTTCTGTATGCTGTGAGTATGTGTGGCTCCCATTGGATAATAAATAAAGCTGCACGAGTCTATGGAAGAGCAGGATAAGGTCAGGCAGTACATTCAAACTGAAGACAAGAGGAAGAAGTGTGGAGCTGAGGAGATGACAGCCCACTACCACAGGAGCAACAAGATGCCACCAGATGGGTAACACCAGGGCCACGTGTCAACATATAGATTAATAGAAATGAGTTAAGCTAAGTTATAGGAGCTAGCTAGCAAGAAGCCTGACCCATAGGTCATATAATTTGCAATTAATATAAGCCTCTGAGTGATTATTTTATAAGCAGCTGTGGACCACAGGGGCTGGGCAGGACTAGAGAAATTTATGGCTACACCCAGGACCATCTTTAGGAGATTAGGATCCTGTCTATTTGCCTTGATAAAGTTTCAGTTTGTGTATTAACACTTTCCATGGCTTTGAGTGTCAGGTGGTATCTATCTCAATACCTATTACCTTCAAAAAAATATCAAGCTCTCAAAAATTATTCTGACTCTCTATTTTTGCCCATAAATTTTGAGATATTTTTTCATTTCCATGGCAGCAGAACTTGATAATGGCCACATCTCTAATGGTTATGAAAGAATTTATAACATCCTGGGTTATTTTCCCCTTAGAGGGGTGATTTTATTCTGCAGTCCCCTCCATTCTTCATGAGTAAATTTTTATATTTCAACTCACAACTTAGGTGTATTGTTTGTTCTAGTGAGTAAAGCAAGTTAATGAGCCTGTACCTGATCCAGGGAAGCCTCCCCTTGCAAATTTGCACTATTTTTCTGAATAAATCCAAACATGTTCTTACATATCTATCACATATGCAGCTCTAACTCTCTATGGAGACTTGAGAAATGATAGCTCCATGCTGTACTGATGACCAAAACCCAATTGTTTTCGAACACAAGTGAACATGAACTTTGGGAATCATCCAACTGTTCACATATTCTGCAAAGTAGAGAATGTGCTATGCCTTAGCTGACCACAGTCCCTTCCTTTAGAACACAGGAAAGTCACCTTCACAGAACCATTGAAAGTAGGATCTGAGCCTCAGGATTGAGTTATATGAAACTGAGTAGAAGCAATTAGTCACTGCAGATTGGGGCAATTAAAATAATGAAAGGGAATACTTTCTTAATTCTTACCTGTCCATATAGCCAGAAGAGACACAGGTAGACATGCAGAAGAAGCCTGCATGGCAGGAAGCAAGGGCACAGGAGCCACCTGAATAACAGAATAGGCTGGAGTGGGTGGCTAACTAAGGCAAAGTTTGGGGCCCAACAACCTGTGACATTTTGTGTCAGGGCCAGTCAGAAGCTGGAGGCTGGTGTGGAGAGGCAGCAATGGGAAAATCCTAGACTCATGCAGAGAGCCTCAGGAAAGGGAGGGAAAACCAGCTGTGGTAGCAACCTTGGTGGCTGCAAGCTGGTGGTGAGCAGCTGGCTTGTGATCTCATGCCCCAAATTGGATGCCGGATGAAGAGTTTACCTAATTATTCTTTATCAATAAAAGTTTGGGAGTCAGATATTGGGGTAAGAAAGATTGGTCAGAAAGGCAACCAGTGACCTCCTCTCTTTCTCTCCTTCCTTGATCTGAAAAGGGTCAACCCTCTCTGTAAGACCCTCCCTACTATTTCCTATGTCTCTAAATGTCCTTGGTCCTCCAAGACCTCTATGGCTAATTTTGATCAGCTAGCTCTACCCTCAGATTCAAAGCAAACTGTATTGTCAGTCTCGGGAGTATCAGAGTGCAATCAAAATATCCCCCAACCATCTGTATAGGTCATAAAACACATTAAATATGAACACACACACCTGTGCAAACAAATTTAGAGGTATGAGCTTATGACTATGGTGTTTATACATACACATATAAAGAGACAAATAAGAGTAAGCATTTCTCCCTAAGCTAACATACCCAGCTTTTTGTTCAATGAACATGATCAAAACTTACATGGATGATACTGGAGAAAAAATCCTGATCAGATGTTGAGGTAACAAGATACAGGGTATTGGATTCTTGATAAATTAACTTAGTAAGAGCCCTTTCCTGGAACTTAATTTGTGCAAGAAAGTATACAAATGTGTGGTGCACCCTAATAAAACTTGGTGATCAGAGAACAGAGACAGCCACTAGATTAGACATAGAGGCCACACAGTGATGGCACACACCCTTAATCCTATCACACTGGAGATGGAGATCCATCTAGATCTCTGTGAGTTCAAAGTCACACAGAGAAGAGAGTCAGGCAGTGGTGGTAAACACTTTTAATCCTAGCACTTGAGATCTCATGCCTTTGCTTGGAAAGCACACACGCCTTTAATCTCAGGAAGTGACATGGCTGGGTGGAGAATGGTATACAAGTGTTGAGGAGACAGGAACTAAGCAGCAGTTCAACTGAGGCCCCCAGGGGTGAAGACTCAGAGGCTTTCAGTCTGAGGATTTGTGGAAACAGGATCAGGATCGGCTGAAAAGTTGGCGAGGTGAGGTTGTCTGTGGCTTGTTCTGTTTCTCTGATTTTTCAGCTTTTACCCCAATATCCAGCGCCAGATTTTTTCTATTAATAAGAACTTTTAAGATTCCTGTTACACAAGTGAGTCTAGGATTAGGGCCAGAACATCACAAAGCTTTCTTCAAGCAAAAAAAAATAATAATAATCCAATAATGCCATACTATTATTTTTAATTGTTTATTTGGTTTTATTGGGACAGGGTTATCCTATGTAGCTAAGGCTGGCCCTGAACTTGGTTCTCATTTCTTCAGTCTCCACTGTGCAGTGCTGGTATGCGAAGTGAACACTACCATGTCACTCTTGCTGTAATTTTCAGATATTCTTTCCAACCATAATCGTTTCAGGTTTTCTACTCTCAAAACCGCCACATGTTCTTTGCACCTGAGGTCACATTCACTTTTTTTTCCCATTTAATTGCTTAAGTCTTAGAAGACAATTTTTCTTGTTCATCTAATTTTAATGTTATTGGTGCAAAGCACATTCAGCCTTTTGGAGTCTACATACTTAAAAAGAGTGTCTCTACAGGACTAGGTCATGGGAACCCTTGCCATGGCACTAGAATTTGTCCCTGCAGCAACTACAGAAGCTGTTTAGTTACGTATCATCAAAGTGAGATTGATTGCTTTGCCTGAAGTGTGCCTTTAATTTGCATGTGTCTGTTAGCAAGGCCCTTGTTCTTATTTCTGATCAGGAAAATTTACCAGCATCTATGCTAATGAACTAGCTATCTGAAATCATTGGCTCTTCATAATCAGCACAGTTGGATCCCTGAGGATCTGACTCCTGCTGGCTTAGATACAGCTTTGTCCTGCTCACTGTTTAGAAATTTGGGAAATATTGATCAGTGGATACATGGATGAAATAATTTTCCTTTTAAAGTATATTTTCTTTGCAAGAACATTTTGTCAGACATTTATAACCATTCAATTCAATCTTTTTTGAAAAGAGAATGGTGCAAATGTATCTCAACATTGTAAATATCCACCCAAATATGATTTTCTCATGGTGTTGGGTGAGCAAATCATGAAGTATAAGGTTCTGTTAAATTATCTGTGGCAGATTTAAACCAGCTTTAATTTGCTTGTGAATAATCATCTTTTGTAACTATTACTATGAATGGTTTGTAAATGTCATTTGAAAGAAATCATGATTGTTTTGGGAATAAAACATATTTAGGCATTGTAAATTTTTAAATATATTTAAATTTATTGCTATTTTGATGCTTTTCCATATAATTTTTTTAAAAAAAATTATGACACGATGTGTTAGATACCTTTGTGACTGTGTTAGTTTGCTTTCTATTGGTGTGATAAAATACTAACCAAAAACAAGTTGTAGAGAAAATGATTTATTTTATCTTATATCTTACAACATGAAAGGAAATCAAGAAAGGGATTTGAGCAGGAATCTGGAGGCAGGACCTGAAACAGAGACCCTGGAGTAATGCTGCTTACTGGCTTGCTCCTGATGTCTTGTTCAACTTGCTTTCTTATACTTCCCAGAGCTACCTACCCAGGTATGGCACTACACATAGCAGGCTGAGCTCTCCCTATGTCAATTATTAGTTAGGAAAGGGACCAAAGACTTGTCTACAGGCCAGTTTGGTGGAGATATTTCTCAACAAAGGTTTCTTCTTCCCAGGTGACTCTAGCTTCTGTGAAGTTGACAAAAATTTAGTCAGTGCGCTGACATTTTCTAAACCATGTTCTTCTAGTTCTCCAAAGGTGGGGGTAACTTAATCATGTTTTTAGATTGAAGAATCAGAGTTCATATTATCTATTATGGGTTTAGATTGACATTATGGGTACAAAAATAGATTAAAAAACCTGAGAATTATTTTACTTTACTAAACTTGTATTGTTTATATATGTTTTATTTGGAACACATTCCTCGTTTATAATTTGTTGTTTGTTGCTGCTGTTGTAATTCTACTTTCTTCTCATAAATATTAAAGTAAGGAGAGATTTATGGTACCATATAAATTCTATTTATAGTAAATGTTTCCCATAAAGATGCATCCTATAACATACATTAGTGCATTCCCATTTTATACAGCTTTATAAACTAATAGGAAAGACTCAAAAAGTATTCTGTAGCTCCTAAGTCTTCAAGGTTCACTCATTATAATTTAGAAAATATTAAACAGGAAAATCTACAAATATGCAATTTCATATTTTAAGTTGTTCAACATGCTCTGATTCATTATATCTTGTAGTCTTGTTCCATCCTGCCTAGAACATGAATCTTTCCTTTTTCTAGTGTATTCATGTTATATGAATGACCCATCCATTCATCATGTATCAGCCATCTTTGATTTCACACTGTTGGTATATTGCAGTTTATGTTCTACTGGCAATTATTTACTTAATAATAAGATGATTTAGGAATTCCGAGGAGGAGAGCTCAGATATTTTAAAGAGAAGCAGTGGAGGGCTTCCTTTGAGGAGAAAAAAGAGTTCTCAAAGAAACTTGTATGGGCACATTGCTAATATCTCCAGTTAGAACGAATTAAGAAGCACAGAGTGCACATGGGGTTCAGTACTGTATATGAACCACAGTAAGGAGTATATCCTCTGAGATCAAAAAGGAATACTTTATACATACATAACCTTGGGCTTATTGACCACAGTTTAGAGGGAATACCAGGAGATTTGTAAGATTTTCAAAATTCATTGGATCTACCCAGTCATCCATCAAGAACATCACTTTGACTACTTCCTTTTATAATGAGACAAAGGGGACCTAATGAATGAATCCTTACTTTATTAACTGTGTTGTATTTTTTTTCTTAATGAAAAAGACAAACAAGAAAGGACAAGTGACAGAAATTCCAAAAGGGCCTCAACAGAGTATGGAGCAGCTTGTCTCATCAGACATTTTCATTCATAGAATATTAAAAGGAGGAATGAAAGAAGGTGTTGCAACACCAGAGTGAGGAAAGAGAAGAAAAAGGTGATAAATGACAGTCCAAAAGGCTCAAGTTAATGTGTCTGAAATATCATCCTACAGGGAAGAAGGTAAGAGGAAGAGAGCAGGGTGTGGCAGAGGTAGAGGCATAAATGGGAAAACCAGATTTGTTGATGTTGTTTACTTAATTGTTTTGTTTTTACATCCCAATAAAAATTTCTCCTCCCACCATCTCCTTTCAGCACCTCTATTCACTCCTCCACTGTTTCTCTTCAGATACAGGTGGCTCTCCCATGGATATTAGCCAGCTATGGTATATCAAGCTGCAGTGAGACTAGGCACCTCCTCTTCTATTAAGGCTGAAGGAGGCAAATCCAAAAGCAGGCAACACAGTCAGAGACAGTCCTTGCTCTCACTATTAGAAATCTTACACAAAGACCAACTACACAACTGTAATATATGCAGCAGACCTAGATGAGTACCATGCAAGTTCCATGGTTGCCAGTTAAGTTTCTGTGAGAATCTATAAAACCAGGTTAGTTGGTTCTGTGCTTTTTCTTGTGGTGACCTTGACACCACTGGGTCCTACAATCCTTCCTCCTCCTCTTCCACAGGATTCCCTGAGATATGCCTAATGTTTGGCTGTGGGTCTCTGCATCTGTTTCTATCAGTTTCTGAGTTAAGGCTCTCTGATAACAGTTGGGCAATAGAAACTCCAAGGACTCTATGAGGGTTACTCTAGCTAAGACTTCTAGCAATAAGGGTTTCTGTGAAGATAAGAATCATTCTGTTCAGGATTACATCACCAGAACCTAACATGCTTCTGTTGAATGCATGAATGAATAGATTGAATATGTCTTAGTACAGTCTGTATATTTTCTTTGCCAAGTAAATTTGCATTCTATTTAAAAATAATTTCTCTTATTATTAAGAAATAACATCTATTTTAGAAGCTATATTATAAAATGAGATGTGTGCAGGCAGCACATACAGATAAAATCAAGCTATGTAAATACATAACTCTTAAGACATTAATCACTTTCATCTGTTGAGAAATTTGTACAATTCTAGTAACTTCAAAATATGTCATATATTCCTGTAAACAACAGCTACTTAGTATGGTATAGAAACCAAAACTAGGCTTCAGAAAACTACAATGAGAGATTACTTCTCTCACCACTTAGAATAGCAAGCTTTAAGTAAACAATGAATGTTGTAGAATAATCTTCTTATACACTATGAAGATGTTTTACTCTGATTAGTTTAATAAAAAGCTGAATGGCCAATAACTAGGCAGGGATACATATGGATGGGACTTCAGAGCAGAGAGAGAACTCTGGGAGGAAAAGGGGAAATGTCAGCCAACTGCGGTGGGTCAACGAGACATGCAGGAGGAGAGGTAAAAGCCACAAGTCACATGGCAACACATAAATAAATAGAAGTGGGTTAATTTAATTTATAAGAACTAGTTAGAAACTAGCCTAAACTATAGACTGAGCATTCATAATTAATAAGCAATCTCAGTGTCATTATTTGGGAGCTGGCTGGCAGGACATAGAAAGACTTGTACAAATGGTGCCCAGTGTGGGGCTCAAATATCCAAACATAGAGCCTGGGAAAGATAAGAAAAGTTCTAGACAAAAAGCAGGATAAGGCTCCTAGTCTTGCAGTTTCTCAGGTGGGCTGGTGCTCAGTGGCATACAGAAGCATGGCTATAGACTGCTGCCTTCAGGCTGGATCTAGCTATCAGGATCATGCACTAGTGCCATTTGCCAGTACCATGTGCTAAGCTGAGCCACTTATACAGCAGCTGACATGAAAGTTTAAGATTTGTCTCATCCAATCAGAGAACACTGCATATGCTTAGTAAAGCTTAAGTCCAGGCACATAAAACCTCTAAAAAGGTACAATATGTTTTAACATGTGCAGAGACTTAAAAAAGAGAAGAAGATGGGTATAGGCAGTTATGAAAAAAAAAGCTTATAAATTATAAGATAAAGTCTTTAAAGAGAGAATAAAAAGGGTAGGTCATGTAACAGTGGAAAATACACAGAGAGTCTGGATCCTGAATGGTGTCTTGTTGAGTGATTTTTTTTTTTTACTCCTGATGAACAAATGATAGCTGCTGAGAGACATTGGATTATGAACTGCTAAATTAAACCAGCCTATATCTATTTTTCATGTTTTAATTACAAGTGGAAGTTAACAATATGTTGGGGATGAGGTTACACTTTTGTTTCCACAGAAAATGAAAGACTATGGATTCATTCAAGGTTGATAGAGACTAGATTTGATTAGGGGAGACCCCCCCTAAAAATCTTGGCTACAGAAATAAAAAATAAACCTACAAAAAACCCTACAATACAGGTTACATATATTTTACCTGCTCAAACATAAAATAAAAAAAATTGTCTTTGTCTGTCTTGTATATAACACACAGTCCATACTTATATTACTGAAGATATGTATGTTACCTTTGAAAGTTTGTGTATTTTCAGAGCAAGAAGACCAAACACCTATGAAAATGAATGTCCAGGTGATCCAGCCTCTCAGAATATCTCTGTTTCAGTTTCCTCAGAGTTCTGCATCCAGAACAGCTTTGAGGCTGTTGGATGAGATGATCCAGCCTCACAGACTATTCTATCCAGAACTTGACAATTATCCTAATTTTCTCAGTGTACCTCAATAATTCTAGCACTCCAGACAACAAGAAGCATTCTAGAGAACACAATGCCCACATTCCCAAGAGGTGGGGTGGATGGTTTTTTTGGTCATTTGATGGGATATGGATATTTGTCATCGTTTAGGAAGGTTGGCTACAAATATTTAGGTCATGGTCAGAAAAAATGAATAAAGGAGATTAGATTCAGGGATCTCTTTCTGAAGAGAAAAAGGGGAATATAATATAGAAATGATAACATAAAAAGGTGGATAGTTGAGTCTATTTTTGAACAAACACTAGTCTCAAATATTTTATATTGGTATGGAATTTTGTATATTGATATAAATTTAAGGTTCTTTTTGTTAGGATATACTACATATATGTTTGTACTCTTGTTTAAGGTATTGTACCTCTGAAGCTTTTTTAAACAATGTAATGTAAATTTCTAGACCTTAAAGTCTATTATTACAAACCGTATAAGGTAATTAAGAAATGTAGGTTAGTAGTTAGTCATAAATAACAATTAAATTTGTGGCCATGTTAGATATGTTTTCTAGGCCAGAGATATATTTTAGATAGGCAGATGGTCTTCAAACACTTCAGAGATATATAGAATATGGCATAAATTATAAAGATGCTTTAAAAGATGTTTTAATAACATAAGGCTTTTCATGACAGTGAGATACATCTGCTCCTAATAGCACCAATCTACTTCAAAAAAGAATGCTGGGCATCAAAGAACCTCCATATGGAGTTTGCTTAAATGAATAGAAAGTGGAAACAAAGTCACAGCCAGCATCCATCAGGTGAAGCAGTGCCATGATCCACAGCAAGGGTGCAACAGCATTCCATGCTTGGTGGGTTTGGTGAATGTGTTGTCCCTATAATTCGTGAACTTTACAAAAGTTGAAATGCAGCAGGATGGACACAAAATGGTTTACTGTGGGGTTCCCTTTGACTTTCTTTTTGTGTGTTTTTTTCCTCTGTGTGGTGTGTGTGTGTGTGTGTGTGTGTGTGTGTGTGTGTGTGTGTGTGTGTGTGTGTGCTCCTTAAATCTCACAGCAGTACATGATTTATCAGCTTCATATGTTTTGCACTCTGGAAAAGAGTTATATCTAAGAAAAATTTAACCACTGTACGTGCTGTGATTGTTTTCATGTGAAATGTCCTCCATTGACTCATGTGTCTGAACACTTGGTCTTCGGTTGTTGATTCTGTTTGAGATGATTGTGGAACCTTTAGGAGGTTGAACCTTGCTGGAGATAATAGGTCACTAGGGTAAACCTTGATTGTATAGCCAATCAACAATCCCCATTTACTCATCTCCCTGTTTTCAGAACATGAGAAGTTGAAGGGTTCTACATACACACTCATGCCACCATGCCTTTCCCTCCATGATGGTCAGGATATGCCTGTGAGGGTTAATTTCATTTGTCAACTTGATGAGCTCTAGAATCACCTCTGAGATTAACATCTTGGTATGCTTATGAGGGAATTACCTCGGTTAGATTAAGCTGGAGTGATCCATCTACCGTGGGTGGCACCATCCCCTGATATGGCATCCTTAATTGCATAAATAAAGACAATTGTGAGTTGAATACAAGCATTCATCACCCTCTGCTACTTGACTGTGAACACAATGTTTCCAGCTACCTCAAGTTCCTGCTGCCCTGACTTTCCCACTATGATGTTGGTACTCTTGAACTACAAGACAAAATAAACCCACTGTCCTTTAAGCTTCCTTTGTCAGGATATTTCATCACACAGCAGGCATATAACTAGGACACCGTACAAACTATGAGCAGAATGAACTCTTCATTCCTCTGTTTCTTCTTGTCAGATACTTGGTCACAGTAACAGGAGATTTCATGGGGTTATTATTAGCATATAGCAAGAAGAGATCACAGATACTGCAAACCATGTGAGCAATGTGCAGGAAAGCCTGCTACAAGATGTCAGCCATGCCACCACTGTGAAAATATGATGTAGAGTGTCTTAATTTGCTCAACCACTGGTGATTTAATAATGTCAGTACACACAAAGAATAACATAAAAAAACAAAGATTGGGAAGATCTCCTATGAACAAAAAGGTGGCATTAATGATAATGTCCCCAAGGTGACCAAAAAGGGACTGAGAGCCAAAGAGCCAAGAAAACTCAAGGAACAGAAGCTGCATTTTTCTTGAGATCCAGCATAAACGAGCCTCCTAGTTGAGAATGGTGGGAACTGCAGGCCTGATTCTGAGCATCTACTAAAGATGCTAACTTGTGGAGCAATATCACACATTAAAGGCAAGCTTTAATATAAAATAAGGACGATTAAAACAAAAAACAGCAAAGTGTATGACATTACTTTGGTCACAAGGGGAGAAGCTATTGGCAGTTGATGGCTGCTGAGGAAGAAGAGTCACTCTCCTTTGGCGAGGTGACCTGGTAGGCTGTCAGTGCTCTAGAACCTATAGTTGGCACTAACTGGATTTGTGTTATTAATAAAAATTTCTTAAATACAGATCAGAAGTTGGAGATGGGTTAAATGCACCAGAAATAGCTGAAGGAAAGCAGTGGAAAATGGATATGATCAATACACATTGTACACATGAAGACATTTTCAAAGCCTAACTAAAAACATTTTTAAAAGAAAATATATGTGGAAGTAGGTGACAGTAATAAAAATATATTTCAAAATATAGATTGCAGTTAAAGGTAATGATTCTCAACCTGTAAGTTGGGACCCCTTTGGGAGGTCAAATGACCATTTCATAGGGGTCTCATATAAGATATCCTGCATATCAGATATTTTCATTATGATTCATAACAGTAGCAAAATCACAGCTATGAAGTAGCAATGAAATAACTTATGGTTGGGGGTCACCACAACATAAGAAACTTTATTTAAGGGTCACTGCAATAGGAAGGTTGAGAATCACTGCTTTAAGATGATCTCAGTCTATGAACCAGCATATGTCCCAGGGGAGGAAAAGCTCTCCACACCTGGCATGGAAAAAATAAAATTAAGAGCTATTCAATTTATTTTTTTAAAAAATCACAAAACTGGGAGATATATGCCCAAATCAGGGTGATACACATCTCCCCTGTTGGTATTTGCTTGTTTGGGGGCTTTCTGTACTGTTCAAATAGTATGTACCAAACGTTATTTATTTTTTTTTAGTGAAAACACAAATCTCCACAAGAAAGATTGCTATTATTGCAAAGAGTTATTGATGGTGGGAATTTGTTTTTAAAAATCTGAATAGTTTAGAATAATATGATAGGAAAGCAAGTTGAAGAGCTGTAGAGGTGATTCGTTGGTTAATAACAGTGGCTGCTGCTCTTCCAGAAGACCCCGGTTCAATTCCCAGCATCCACAGGTGGTTCACAACTACCTGTAATTCCAGTTTCAGGCAAGCTGATATCCTCTGCTGACCTCTGTGGACACTGCATGCATACAGTGTACAGACATACATGCAGGTAAGACATCCATACACATAAAACCATTTTTATTATTATTAATTTTTAAATTTATTTTACATATCAACCACAGTTTCCCCTCCCTCATCTCCTCCTGTTCCCTTCCCCCACCTTCTTTCTACCCTGCTATCCACTCCTCAGAAAAGGTAAGACATCCCAAGGGAATCAACTAAGCATTGAATATCAAGTTGAGGCAGAACCAAGCTCTTCCTCCCTGCATTAAGGTTGAACAAGACATCCTGCCATGGGAATAGGTTCCAAAATGGCCAGCTCATGTGCCAGGGACAGTTCCTGGTCCCACTACTAGGGGCCCACAAACAGACCAACCTACACTACTGTCACCCACATGCAGAGGGTCAAGGTCGGTCCCATGCAGGCTCCCTGGCTGTCACTCTAGAGTAAGTGAGCTCCCAGGAGCTCAGCCAGCTGTCTCTGTGGGTTTTCCTCTCATGATCTTGACCCCCCTCCTTTCTTACATAATCCTTCCTCCCTCTCTTCAGCTGCACTCCCAGAGCTGGGCCCAGTGCTTGGCTATGGATCTCTGCATCTGCTTCCATCAGTTACTTGAAGAAGGCTCTATGATGACAATAATTTTTTAAAAAGTGAAAATGCTTTCAACAGATGCAAATTGTTTGTGCATAAGAGGGAAGTCATGGCGTAATTCTGTTTTGCTTTGAAATATATCCTGTCCTGTAAAGAAGTTTTATGAAGTGATTTCTGAAGAAGGAACACTGAATTTTTCTGCTAGAAAATATTTTAATTCTTTTCTTTTCTAAAATAGTTTTCTTATTATTTAAAATTTCATACATTGAGACACTAAAATTGGATTATATCTATTTCAATTTTCCACTTCCACCTCCCTAGAACTTACTCCAACTCATCCTTCTCCCAAGTTCATGTCCTTATAAAAAGGCATATATGTCTATTTCCAAATATATTATTCTCAAATAGCATTCATTTAATTTTATAAATCACTCATAGTTGATATTCAGCCATCTCAGCATTAGGCACACTATATAATTACCTCTAAAATTGTAAATATATGTGAAGATAACAAAATGAAAGCAAATAAACAAAACTCTACTGAGCCTTTCCCATTCTTTCCAGTTGTAATAAACTGAATCAGTCACTTCAGAATTCAGTGGGTTTTAAATAAATTTCCTTGAATTCAGATATTTATGGTAAACAGAATGTCCTAAATATATGGTAATGTATAAATCACAAATTATTTATGGACTATTGTATGAGATAAATTGTTTGTAAATATTTATAAATACTCCCAGCACACCCTAACCTTTTGAAGTGAGTTATCCTGTAACAGAATGCATAAGGTTATGACAAGTAACAAATTAATTCCTTGTAAAATATTTACCATGTATCAGTTGCACTAATATTAATTAGTGTGCTCATTATTTCAAGCAACTGATAGGTGATTAGGCGTTCTTCCTCAATGAGTTAGATGAGCCTTTATGACTCAATGTAAATATATCTTAATGGGAATTTGAGGAGTCTCCTCCCCTGCTTTCCTTACTGAAGACTGAAATGTGGCTGTCACCAGCTGGCGCTATGGGGAGTTCATAGATCAGTGGAAATTAGATATCTAGTGAATGTTTTGTAAATGAATAAAAATCAATACATTTTTCTTTAAAGATGTTATTCAAAAAGCTGGAGAGATGGCTTAGTGGTCCAGGGGTACTACTTCTCTTCCAGAGGATGTGGATTCTGTGCCCAGCACTCACTTCAGTCAGCTCACAATCTCCTGAAACTCCAGCTACAAGGAATCCAACCTCTGGATTCTGAGAGTACCTGTGCTCACAGGTACCCAAACACAAACATATGCACATAATTTAAATAAGTTAATTATTTAAAAATAATAAAAATAAAATAAAAGTTGCTGGGTAAGTGATCTACCTTGAAGTAGCCTGACCCTGCTTCTTTGAGATAAAAGGAATGTTTTCTTTCCACCTGAATAAATTGTCTTATGCTTTCTCCCACAGATGAATGAGAAACTAAACCATGTGCTTGCAAGTAGGGAAACAACATCCTCCTCATAGTCCTCAATTTAGTTGTTTTCATTGAGTAACTAAGCTGGTGGTGTGAATTTCTGGAACATCAACAAAGACTCAATGGACTAAAGAAACCATTCAAATTTGACTTCTTTGTGTTAGGGACAGAAAGGAAAGTTAAGGAGTTTAGGAGAAATTTTTTCTTAGGTGTAAATTTGAAAATTTTAGGTCAATGGTTCTGGTGTTTAGGAGAGGAGAGTTCAGGCCCATGGCACTGGTAGCTTGGAGAGGGGAGTCATGAGTCATAAGACCAGGGAAAAGGGAAAAGATCCAATATTCAGGAATAGGCAGGTGGGGAAACAGGCTGTTGATTGACAGTACTTATCTGGAGTCCATTTGACCTGTGAACAGTAGATCCAAGTTGATTCCCTGAAACTTAACAAGAATTCTTTTATGTTTATAAAAAGAGGTAAAAGTTTTGAGACGTTAGAATTACCACTGTTTGTAATCTTTACTGAAATTCACATTGCAAAAAGAACACTAGGCTCAAGTCTTTTAGTCATAGTAAATTCTTGAGAACTCAAAAATGATTTTTGTTAAAAACATTAACACTCTTTCCTCTATCCAGAAGTCTAGGTGTATATAATGTTTTTAGCACAATGGCAAGTACTTTTCTTTTCTCTTCTCTTCTCTTCTCTTCTCTTCTCTTCTTTTCTTTTCTTTTCTTTTCTTTTCTTTTCAAGGCAGGGTTTCTCTGTGTAGTTCTATCTGACCTGGAACTTGCTCTGTGAACCAAGAATGATGACTCAAACTCCAATCTCAGAGATCTTCCTTCCATTGACTCCCCAGTGCTGGGTAACACAAGAGTAACACCAAGCAGCCTTCAAATCTATTAAAAATGAGACGTACTGGACACCTGGACAAACCACTCTATGTTCCTCTGTGGATCTTGGGGTCAAAGGTCCCAAGGCAACCTCAGTCTCCAGCTGCCAGGTCTAGAAAATCTGACCAACTTTTCTGTAGAATAGGAACTTTGAAAGGGGGTGGGGTGGCCTACTTTGTCTAGGCACAGTGGTGCAATCAATTCCTGCGAGTCCTGCTTGTTCACAGTCTGAACAGTGTCCTGGCAGCAGACAACATGAACAGCAGTTTTCCACCCAGTGCCTGGCTTTGCCTCATTTTAAGCAAGCACCAGGTGGAGCCTTTCTGTGCCTTATCTTTTGGTGGAGATCGAGGGGTACTGCCAGGTGTAGATGTAACCAACCGTCTTATTAAATAAGAAACACAGAAACAATGTAAAAGAGAAAGCTGAGAGGTCAGAGCTCAGAGCTAAAATCTCACCCTTCCTCCTGCTGTCCCAGCTTCGCGAAAAAAGACCTACTTCCTGTCGGTTCGTTTTTTTAAAGTATGTTGTTCTGCCTTCTCATTGGTTGTAAACCCAAACACATGACTGCCTCGTCACTGTCTGAATGTACAGCCCCCTAGGTCTTAAAGGCATATGTCTCCAATGCTGGCTGTATCCCTGAACACACAGAGATCTTATGGGATTAAAGGCGTGTGCCACCACCGCCACACTCTTGCTATGGCTCTAATAGCTCTGACCCTGAACACACAGATATCTATGGGATTAAAGGCGTGTGCCACCACCGCCACACTCTTGCTATGGCTCTAATAGCTCTGACTCCCAGACAACTTTATTTATTAACATACAATCAAAATAATAATTCAGTACAATTAGATTATCACCACATTTCCCCTTTTCTATTTTAATAAAAAGAAAAAGAAAGCAAAAGGTTATAACTAACAAAAGAAAAACTATATACAAAAGTACAATAACTATATACAATATATACAAGTAATAAATACCTAAACAGGTATTTGACAAATCAGAGAAAACAATTCCATTATCTATCCTATTTTGGTAAATCCAAGATGTATCTAATGCACTTTCTATCCTAATTAATTTTCAACTATAACTAACTAATCTTCAACCATAACTAACTAATCTTCAACTCCCTCAGAGACCCAAGAAGGGAATAATAGTAGCTAACAAAAATAAAAACAGGAAGTGCATACAAGCAACTTCCAAAAAATTTTGTGAGTTGACAGAAACAGCCAGCTGCCTGGGCAGTCACCTGAGGTTTCTCCGCAGTGTTGGGGCATCATCTTCAGCCTATAGGCTTAGTGTATCTGACAGACTCATTTGTGAAGTAGGATGTACACAAGGTCAACAGTTCAACCTCACATTGGGTGAGAGCAGTCCACGTACCAGAAACACCTGAATTCCACTAGTGTCCTGTCATGATTCAGGATTTTAAATTCTGGAAATTATTGATAGTTTTTTAATTCAGCTGTGCATTCTTCTTGGCTGTTTATATATGGCTTCATCTCAGCATCCCCTTCTTCTCCACATCCCTCTATTAAATGCCAGTCTACTTTTGAGAGGCATGAGCTTTCAGCTGCTGTTCCATTGTACAACAGAATCCATCGGCCCTCTGCCTGTTAAGCTGCCTTCGAAGAAAAGGGCACCGTACCTTTTCCGGATGCGAAGGCCACTTCAGGGATGGGGCCATATTGTCCTGGCCTCAGAAGATGCCTTTTGATAAAGCCATAACCACACTTGTTTTGGCAAGAATCAGTAGTCCCTTGTTTCGTGATCTGTCTGTCCATTTTGTCCTGTTGATTCGAGGATACTTTGTTGTCCAGTGGCTAACTTTTGCCAGAATGAAAGTTGACTCCATATGCAGTTTCTTCAATGCCCATATTTTCTCTAAAGTAGATTGGTACTGCCAGGAGCTGACATGTCTAAAAAAAGAAAAATTTTCTAAGTTATTAAAACATTTTAAATGCCATATTCTGTAGATCTCTGAAGGGATTGAAGATGACCTGTCTAAAACATCTCTGCTCAATTTTTAAAACATATCCAATATGACTACAAGTTCTATGATAATGTCCAACTACTAGCTTTCATTTCTTTATATCCTAATAGTTGATAATAATAACATTCAAGGATCAGAAATTTGCATTACATTGTTAAATGGATGGAATAAATACAATTAGAAATATACATATAGCATTTTCTAACAATATCAGTTTCAAATTTGTGTACAATATAAAACAATTCAATCCAATGTAAAGTATTTAAAACTAGTAATTGTCTTTTTCTTTTCTTTCTTTCTCTCTTTTTTTTTAAAACAAGAACCTTAAATCTAATCTCCTTTGCTTAGCCTTTTTCCTAACCCTTGACAATAACTTGTAACCAACCCCCCTAAATACTGAAAATTATCCCAGACCCAGAACCCATTAAAAAGACCAAAAAACCCACCCGCCCCACACCACCTCTTTGGGAATGTGGGCGTCGTATTCTTAAAATTGCTTCCTGCTGGGTATGGGCGAAGTTTTCTTTATCCTGAAAGAAAAATTTTAGGTTAATTGTCAAATTCTAGGAGAGGTAACTATATCCTTCATTATCTAGTCTGTGTATAATGCCAAAGTTCAGGGTTTATCTCAAGTCCTTATTCAAGTAGTCTTTGAGACTGGATCATCTCAGCTAGTCATCTCAAATTTACTCTGAGCACCTTGTAGTTCAAAGCTGATCTGTGGATGATGTTTGTCAGCTTAATGATATTATTATTGTCCACGTGGAATTGTTGTTGTGGGGCCCCATCTTCTTTCTGGAGACTTCAGTTGATGTTAGGCCTGGCCGTGATTTCCTGCAGAAAACTGATAAGAGACTCGAACACAAAAACATATATATGCAGCTAGCCTTTTTTCTAGAATTAGTTAGTACTCTATGTGACCATTCATATCTTAACAAAGTTTAAAATGTATATATATATATTAATCTTGTAAATTTTGATATAAAATTTATACTTTGAGAAAAGTTTAAAGAATCAGAATAGAATCAAAGAGTTGAGATTAGTAATAGAATAGTCCCTTAATTAATTTTGCTTTTGTCCTGTACCATAGCAGAAGATGGCTCTTATTCTGGCATGATACAGGGAGTTTGCATTTACCTTTTAACAACATGCTTGATTTTAAAGAAGGAGAGAGCCATTCTCCAACTCCAAAGTCAGCTTTAAATTTTAATTGAACTGGGACTGTTAGAAGACCAATAGTGTTAAATCTTTAGAGAAAAGCAGAAACAAACATTTAGGAAGACATAAAATTTTTTTAGATAATATATACCCATACACCGTTTCACTCTGTTTCTTGGGATAGATGATTTGTCCCTTTTCTTCAGTTGTCTCATTTGTCCAGTGTTCTTCAGATTCCTTAACCTTCATTCTCCTAAAAGACAAAAACAAAAACCTTTCCCCAAGACTAATTTTGGGGATGTTCCTTTTTGGCAAGTTATTATCTGATGAAATGAAAAGGCATGTTTTATTGATACAAGTTAGTTTAAATTGGATGTTCATGCTGGTTGATGAACTATCACCTCCTCTAATTAAGAGGTCTCTCTTGTTCAAATCGAACCTTTATCAATTTTGATGGTACCCACAGCTCATCTTCTCCTGTAGAAACAAAAGCAAAACCACGTCCCCAATGTAATACATACCCTGGTTTCCATTCTGAGGTCAGCACATCCTTAAAGTATATAGGCTGATTTAATTCTGTAGTTTTTTCTATTATCCAATGTCTCTCTGCAGCTGTTGTTCCTTTCTCATTGGCATTCAGAAAATTCAAAGTTAGAAGAGCATTATGCAGTCTATTTCTGGGGGTTTTTGTTACCCATTTCTGTTTATTTAGCATATCCTTTAGAGTTCTGTTTGATCTTTCTATAACTGCTTGACCTGTAGGATTATGTGGTATGCCTGTAATATGCTTTATATTGTAATAAGCAAAAAACTGTTTCATTTTAACAGAGACATATGATGGAGCATTGTCAGTTTTGATTTGTGCAGGTATACCCATGATGGCCATAACTTCTAGCAAATGAGTGATTACAGAATCAGCTTTTTAAGAACTCAAAGCAGTTGCCCATTGAAATCCTGAATAAGTATCGATAGTGTGGTGTACATATTTCAGTTTTCCAAATTCTGCAAAGTGAAACACGTCCATCTGCCAGATTTCATTTCTCTGAGTACCCTTTGGGTTACATCCTGCTGGTAATGGCGTTTGATTGTAGAAGGAACAAGTAGGACATTTCTTTACTATTTCTTTGGCTTGTTGCCAGGTTATGGAAAAATCCTTTTTTAAACCTTTACTATTGACGTGATGTTTTTTATGAAATTCTGAGGCCTCCAGCACATTTCCTATCAATAATTTATCAATCTCATCATTGCCTTGTGCTAGAGGGCCTGGCAGACCAGTATGGGATCGAATGTGAGTTATATATAAAGGATGATTCCTTTTCCTGATTGTATCTTGTAATTGAATAAATAGTGAAGTTAATTCTGAAGCATCAGGGATAAATTCTGCAGTCTCAATATGTAACACCACTCTTTCAGCATACTGAGAGTCAGTTACTATGTTGAGAGGTTCTGAAAAATCCATTAATACCAACAGAATAGCATACAATTCTGATTTTTGAACTGAATTATACGGACTTTGAACCACTTTACTTAAATTTTCTGATTTGTAACCTGCCTTTCCTTCTTTGTTGGCATCTGTATAAAATGTACGAACTCCAGATATGGGTTTTTGCCGTACAATTCGAGGCAAGATCCAATCAGCTCTCTTTATAAGATCAATTCTATTGCTTTTGGGATATTTGCTGTTAATTTCTCCCAAAAAATTACTGCAAGCTCTTTGCCAAGGTTCACTTTCTGTCCATAATTTTTCAATGTCCTCCTTAGTTAATGGTACGACAATTTCTGCTGGGTCTATGCCTGCTAATTGACGAAGTCTCATTTTTCCTTTGTAAATCAAGTCAGAGATTTTTTCCACATAAGTTTTTAATTTTTTATTTGGTTTATTTGGTAAAAATATCCATTCCAATATAATATCTCCCCTCTGCATTAATATTCCAGTAGGAGAACGCCTAGAAGGTAAGATAACCAAAATGCAATCCAGCTTTGGATCAATACGATTCACGTGTCCTTCATGCACTTTCTTTTCTACCAAGGCTAATTCTTTCTCAGCTTCAGGTGATAATTCTCTTGGACTATTTAAGTCCTTGTCACCTTCTAAGGTTTTGAACAAATTAGTCAGTTCATCATTTTTTACCCCAACAATAGTTCGTAGATGAGAAATATCTCCAAATAATCTTTGAAAGTCATTAAGAGTCTGTAGTCTATCTCTCCGAATTTGCACCTTTTGGGGTCTAATTTTTTGTAGCTCTATTTTATATCCTAAATAATTAATAGAATCTCCTCTTTGTATCTTTTCAGGAGCAATTTGTAATCCCCAGCGAGGCAAAATTTTCTTTACTTCTTCAAACATTATTTCTAAAGTATCTGCATTTGAGTCAGCTAGTAAAATATCGTCCATATAATGATAAAGTATAGATTTAGGAAATTTTTTACGTATCACTTCCAATGGCTGTTGTACAAAATATTGGCACAGAGTTGGGCTATTCAACATTCCCTGTGGGAGGACCCTCCATTGAAATCTTTTAACCGGTTGAGAATTATTATAAGTAGGCACTGTAAAAGCAAATCTTTCTCTGTCTTTTTCTTGTAAGGGTATTGAAAAGAAACAGTCTTTTAAATCAATAACTATGAGAGGCCATCCTTTTGGTAACAGAGTAGGCAAAGGCATCCCAGATTGTAGAGAGCCCATTGGCTGAATTACTTTGTTAATTGCCCTAAGGTCTGTTACCATTCTCCATTTACCAGATTTCTTTTTAATAACAAATACAGGAGAATTCCAAGGGCTGGTTGATTCTTCAATATGCTGAGCATTTAACTGTTCTTCTACCAGCTCTTCTAAAGCCTGGAGTTTCTCTGTTGTTAAAGGCCATTGCTGGACCCATACAGGCTTGTCTGTTAACCATTTTAAAGGTAGAGCTGTTGGTGTCTTTGGAAGATCATCAGTTATTGTGCCCTGTTCTTGTATAATATGGATGGCTGGTGACCACTCATTAGAACAATATCTTCTAATATTTCTCTCAGTAACATGTGCTAGTTTATGATTTGTTTCTGAGATTGGAGGGATGTTAATCTGAGTATTCCATTGTTGCAACAAGTCTCGACCCCACAGGTTCATAGTTATGTTAGCCACATATGGTTTTAATTTTCCTCTCTGTCCTTCTGGACCTATACATTTGAGCCATCTTGCACTCTGTTTCACCTGAGATAATGTCCCAATTCCTAACAGTTGAACGTTTACCTCCTGAAGAGGCCAAGTTGGATGCCAAAATTCTGGTGCTATTATGGTAACGTCCGCACCTGTGTCTACCAGACCAGACAACAAAACACCATTTATTTTTATCGTTAATTTTAGTCTTTGTTCATTAATAGAAGTTTGCCAAAAAATTTTCTTTATGTTTTCTCCTGAATTTTCTATTCTCTCTGTTTCATCATCCTGACCAGCATGATTTATTCCAATAGGCATTTGGTTATTTAATCGCTCTCCAGAGCAGGCATTTCCTCTATGGCTGCCGGAAAGGTTTGAACTGGATTTGCACTGGGGGCCTGCCTGAGGCCCCTCTGGGAGTTTCCCGAAGACTGAGGCAAAGGATTACCCTGTCTGTCCTTTGTTGATCTACATTCGTTGGTCCAGTGTTTTCCCTTACCACACCTTCTGCATACTCCAGAAGGAAGGGGCATTCTGTTGCCATTGTTCCTTGAAGAAACATTGTTTCTGGAAATGACCTGTCTACAGTCCCTTTTCAAATGTCCTTGCTTTCCACATCCAAAACATCTAACACTCCTCAAACCTTTTGAATTACTTCTCCTACCCATGTATCATCATGCTCATCAGCTTCAACATTAATTGTTTCTCTAATCCAATCTTCCATAGGTGCAGATCTTGCCCTTAATGGCCTGATTATTCTTTTGCATGCTGCATTCGCATTCTCAAAGGCCAAAGATTCAATTATTGCCTTACCAGCTTCTGAATCCGAGACCGTTCTCTTTATTGCTGAAGCCAGTCTTTGTAAAAAAATCTGTAAAAGACTCTTTTGGGCCTTGCTTCACCTTTGTAAATGACTCAGATTTTTTTCCTGGTTCCTCAACTTTGTCCCATGCATTCAAGGCTGCCGTTCGACATAAAATTAGGGTTTGGACATCATATAAACATTGTGCTTGTGCTGAAGCATATTGGCCTTCGCCCATAAGCTGATCCTGGCAAACTTGTACTCCTTTATCCCTCCATTGTTTTTCTATGTTTTTAGCCTCCTCCTTAAACCAAGTCAGAAATTGAAGTCTCTGGCTGGGTTCCAGAACACCTTGTGCGAGGTCCCGCCAGTCCTGTGGTACTATCCTATTATATGTTGACCAAGTGTTTAACATTTGCTTTACATATGGGGAATGCATGCCATAAGATACTATTGCCTCCTTAAACCTTTTTAAATCCAACATTTCAATTGGAGCCCAAGTATTTTGTGTAGCCATTTGATCAGGCATCTGCTGTACGGTTACAGGATAAATTAAGGGTGACTGTGTGAAAACAGGCTTTCTTTCTGCAACCTTATGATCCCGACTTGAAACAACTTCACTGTTAATTTCTTCTGTCTGAATTTTTACAGGTTTAACAAGTTCTTCTAAAGCTGTTATCCTGGCACTTAAATTGACTATCTTTTTAAATATTAAAATGTGGATTATTATAGTGATAAGGTGCATAATTCCACCAATACTAATATTATATAGTTGTTCCATTGCCAGACTGCCTAAAATTTCGAACAAAAACCAATTTTCTTCCAATGTACACATAAAACCCATTTGTTTTTTAATGTGGAAAAAAATTCTCTTTTAGATAGTTTCCTTTAAAATATCTGATATATTATGACTTACCAAATCTGCGTAGAACAGTAGAAATCCGAGGGGATTTTCAAAGCAGCCACCTAGTGTCCCAGGTGTAAATCCAGAGAGAGAGAGAGAGAGAGAGAGAGAGAGAGAGAGAGAGAGAGAGGGGAAAGAGAGAACGCACAAGAAAGCGTAGCCGGCTAAAGCTTAAATGCAGCCACGTGTTCCCTCTTGTGCCGAGTCAAGGCTTGGGTCTGGCTTCCTTAAGCTCCGACCACGTGCGTTGGCTTTACAGGCAGGGCCCTGTTCGGCAGGGCAGGTCTGAGTTGTTTGTAGCACCGGCTTTAGGCAAGCTGTTCACAGACCTAGGCCCGGGCTAGAAGTTGCTACCCGGACTAGGAAGCCGGCAGCTCGGACTAGGACGCCGGCAGCTCGGACTAGGATGCCGGCAGCTCGGACTAAGACGCCGGCCGCTTCCTGCCGCTTCCTCCGCCGCCTGCCACCGCCTGCCGCCCTTGCGGGAAAGCGGACCTGCCGTCAAGCCAAGCGGTTTTTAATGGATTCTTGTCACGTTGGGCGCCAAATGTAGATGTAACCAACCGTCTTATTAAATAAGAAACACAGAAACAATGTAAAAGAGAAAGCTGAGAGGTCAGAGCTCAGAGCTAAAATCTCACCCTTCCTCCTGCTGTCCCAGCTTCGCGAAAAAAGACCTACTTCCTGTCGGTTCGTTTTTTTAAAGTATGTTGTTCTGCCTTCTCATTGGTTGTAAACCCAAACACATGACTGCCTCGTCACTGTCTGAATGTACAGCCCCCTAGGTCTTAAAGGCATATGTCTCCAATGCTGGCTGTATCCCTGAACACACAGAGATCTTATGGGATTAAAGGCATGTGCCACCACCGCCACACTTTTGCTATGGCTCTAATAGCTCTGACCCTGAACACACAGATATCTATGGGATTAAAGGCGTGTGCCACCACCGCCACACTCTTGCTATGGCTCTAATAGCTCTGACTCCCAGACAACTTTATTTATTAACATACAATCAAAATAATAATTCAGTACAATTAGATTATCACCACAGCCAGGAGCTAGCATTTTTCTCTATCATGAAAAGATTTTTTTATTAAACATTTTATATGCCATATTCAGCAGATCTCTGAAGAGTTTGAAGACCATCTATCTATTAAGCGTACCTAATTTGGTTGCTTGCTTTAGGCTTAATTTTAAAACACATACAAGAGGCTAAATAAATCTTTTCATGTAATTAATTACATTTAGTACTTAGCATGACTACAAGTATAGTTCTGAACACATTAAAGATTTGATCATTTATAGGTTGACTGATTCTAATTATCCTTAACAGTTTGCGGTAAGCAACTTTTATAAGACTAGGACTTTACATTCCATTTTTGATCCCTGTTAGGTTCAGCTTTTAAAAAAAATATGTTAAAATGAAGCTCTTTTAGTATTAATAATTAAACTCTTTAATTATAGATACAGTTCACCATTGTGGAATATTGCAGCGGTTTTATATGCTATCCAAGTAGCTAAAGCAAAGTAAGCAATACACAAAGAATTTGGACAAATATTACTGTGAAAGTTATAGATTTTAAGAATTTACAAATTTTGATTATCAAATATAACATATTTATCAAACATATGTTGTTACTTATCTAAATTTTCTAGTAGCTTGTCAGCAAAGACATAAGTAGTTAAACATACATCTTAAATGAGCTTGTGCTAATCTGAGTAGGCTTTTATAATCTTAAAATTTTATCACTATACAAAAATTCATAACAATCCAAAATATTTTAGATTCTGTTGTGGTTTCCTTAGTCTAAAAGGAGATGCAATTATCAATTAAGGGCTCAGTAGGACTGAGAAGTTTTGTAATTATTGCTTTATGCCGCATTATGATCTTAAGATGGTGAAGTCACATGGTTTTTACCCTTTAGCCTTAGTAAGATGGCTGACAGTCATGTGATTGCTTACACATTGAAGGTCATCAGTCAAGATGGAAGAGCCACATGGTTGCTATTTAAACATATTTTCCTAAACAAGAGTTGAATCTAAGTTCCATATACAGCATATTGTAGATAAGAGCTGAATCACATATCTAGGATGTAGCAAATTAAAATTCCTATGTATAGGTTTTATAGCCTTATGCTATAAGTTTTAAGACAAATTTTGTTAGAGATGTTAAAGATTCTTTAACCACACCCAGGGAACTTACAAACTAATTCTGAGATAAATACTGTTTACACAATAATCTTAAAAAATTTCTTGAGAGTAAAGCATAGATAAATCATAGAAATAAAAGATTTAAAAGTAGAAAGTTTTAAAATCTTAGAGATAAGAGACTTTTGGATCATTTGCGTTTGCATGGTAGAAGTTGTTATAATATGCAAGAATTTAGAACTCAAGTGTGCCATCTTTGAGCTGTCCTTGAACTTGCTCATTGGAAGCATCTGTCTTGCAACCACAGCCTCCTTCTCAACACTGAGCATGGTTGTTTCATTAGGGAAGTGAATGCAGCAAAGATTCGACATCCTGTTCCATTCTTATTGTATTTCACAAGGATAAAATTCATCCCCTCCCTATTGGTTGACCTTGGTTTTCAATATAGGACAAGAGAAAACAATCTATGGTGAAGAAAATCAAGCTGAAAATACAGTAAGTTGCAAACAAATGAAATAGAAGAATTGGAGCTATTATGACTACAAAAGAAAAAGTGACAAAGTTCTTAGAAATAAAATGTATATATAGTGTATACGTTGACCTTTAGTGAAGGAAAAGGGAATGACTTTACTAACAAGCTGACTGGGATGTAAAGTTTGGAGTTCTTTATTTTCATGGACTCATATAAGGAACATCCTAAAAGTGTGACAACATTATGTTAGATCTCTAGAAATTTTCAAAGATTGACCAAGATCTATGTTGAAAAAGAAAATGTGACTTTATACACAATAAAATCTTAAAGAAAAATAAAATGAGAACAATGATGCAAGTTCCTTTTTTAATGTAGAGCCTAGATTTAAGTCTCTCTCTCTCTCTCTCTCTCTCTCTCTCTCTCTCTCTCTCTCTCTCTCTCTCTCTCTGTTGTATATGTATTTGTGTGTGTGAGTATTGCTGAGACTAATACAAGTATAATGAGAGTAGCAGAAGGGACCTCATAGGAGGAAGAAAAAAGAGAATTGAATAAATGTGACTTGAAATCAGAAGAAGAGACAGTCTGGGTAATAGAAGGGGGGAAGCAGCACTGGAGAGGACAGTGATTGAGGGGGCAGAATAGAAAAGTGTATACTGGGACATAGGTGCAAAAATGCCACACTGAAGCTCATGACAGTGTGATAACTTAAAACTTAAATAATAAAATAGAAAGTAATTACTAGTGAAATAATTCATTATTATATATGTTTCAAAGTAAATAACTTCTATCTGCACAATAAAATGTTGAGTCAGTGGTAGACAAAGTCAATAACTTCAACCTATAAACAAAATTATCAGTGGTCAGAGCATTAAAACTTAGCATACTGAACTTAATCTCATATCTCTACAATTACAATTTTATTTGTATATTTTGTTTGTATATGTGTGTGCACATGTCATAGTTCCTATATAGAGATCAAAAAAACAACTTTTGGAAGTTTATTTCTTCTTTATGGATTGAAGTTGGGTTGTTTGACTTGGAAACAGATGCCTTTATCCATTAAGCAATCTTTCCAGCTCTTATTCTGTATCTTAACAAAATTTATAATAATCAAGTGACATGAATGTCAAAGTCATAATATGTGAATTGATGGATAGAAAGCCAAGGTCAATATGAGTTTAGTGAAAAAGTCTATATCTGTGATCTAAACAGTATTTTTATTTATTATTATTTTTTTTTGCTGTGAATAGTCACAATAAAACCACAGGAAATTCTAAAGTCTGAGACTTTTTTGCTATTATTGGTATTTATTTGTTTGTTTCTAAGAGATGTAATATATATATATATATATGTATATATATAATCAAAGTGTTCTAACATTTATCTCTTATAAAAACAAAACTTTGTAACTGAATGCAATAATAAAAATGTGTCTATTAGTATAACATTATTTATAGCTATATTTTGACACTATCGGCATATAGTGTTGTACACATTTATTATTCTGATAAGACCTTGGAGATCAATGGAATAAACAGGTTAAAAGTTGAAGAGAAGACATGAACTGGGAGAAAGGTAAGTTGGGGGAGCTAGGTGGAGGGAGTGGACATAAGCATCTCCAAGACACATTTTATATATGGACACAATTTTTAAGAAAATAGAAAATAAATTTTTAAAAAAGTAAGTGCTGTGGGATGTTCTGTATGTTAAATGTGTTGCTCTGATTGGTTAATAAATAAAACACTGATTGGCCAGTAGCCAGGCAGGAAGTATAGGCAGGACAAGAAAAGAGGAGAATTTTGCAAAGTGGAAGGCTGAGGCAGAGAGATGCTGCCAGACTCTGCCATGTGTTGCAACATGTAAGATACAGGTAATCCACGAGCCATGTGGCAAGGTATAGATTTATAGAAATGGGTTAATTTAAGATAGAAGAAATAGATAGCAAGAAGCCTGCCAAAGCCATACAGTTTGTAAGAAATATAAGTCCCTGTGTGTTTACTTAGTTAGGTCTGAGTGGTTGCAGGACTGGTGGGTGAGAGAGATTTGTCCTGACAGTGGGCCAGGCAGGACTGGAGAAAATTCCAGCTCTAAGTAAGATTAAAACTGGTCTGATTTTCCTATGATCAGGTTTTCACTTTATTAACTTAATGTTCACACAGTACTTGAATAAACAAGATTTGTTAGTTATTAAGATTTGACTATAAACTATATATATATACATATATATGTAAGCATATAGTACTATTTTCTATATTATTTAAAAGTTTATAAACTTTTGTATAAATGCATTCATGTTTTCGTGTTTACTAGCATTTTCAGATTCCTACACCCACCCATGGGATTCAATATTTTAACTATAAAAATGTTCTATGATTTATAGGTAGAATATTTCTATAATTTACCTTTAGTCTTTTTTTCTCAAATATTATACTTACATTTCTGAAGAGAATTTTCATTTAGTCTTTTTTTCTCAAATATAAAACTTACATTTCTGAAGAGCATTTTCATTTTATTCCATAAAATAAAATGAGTTTGGTATTCTTCTGGAAAAAGTTAATTAGGTAAAGTGGGAATTGGGTAAAAAATAACATGTTTTGAATTTAGACAGATATATTTATGTGTTTCCAAGACACTGATATGTGTCCATAAATTATAACTTCCTGCCCCATGCAAGAGTGGCTTCCAAGACTAATCTCACTGCTCACTCTGCTGACTTGCCTGCAGCTGAAAATGTAGGGTCACCAGAGGAATCATTAAGTGACTTTGGCTTTTATCTCCTGGCATTAGAAAAATGTTGATAGTGGAGGTAAAGAACTAAATTTTGAAGCATATGAAGCCAGATGCTACTCTGTATAGAAATTTCTCTGATCAGCAGATTTATTAAATTCTATGTAGAGGGTTCAGGTCTCATGGAATTTGATTAAGATAGAATTGTACTTTTATAAGAATATACTTGAGGCCAGGCGGTGGTGGCGTATGCCTTTAATCCCAGCACTTGGGAGGCAGAGCCAGGCAGATCTCTGTGAGTTCGAGGCCAGCCTGGTCTCCAAAGCGAGTTCCAGGAAAGGCGCAAAGCTACATCAAGAAACCCTGTCTCAAGCCGGGCGGTGGTGGCGCACGCCTTTAATCCCAGCACTCGGGAGGCAGAGGCAGGCGGATCTCTGTAAGTTCGAGGCCAGCCTGGGCTACCAAGTGAGTCCCAGGAAAGGCGCAAAGCTACACAGAGAAACCCTGTCTCGAAAAACCAAAAAAAAAAAAAGAAACCCTGTCTCGAAAAACAAAAACAAAACAAAAAAAAAAAACAAAACAAAAAAAAATAAGTATATACTTGAAAATGCTACCATTATAAATGGGACACAGTGCCTTCATATTATTAAAACTTCACTCTGTAGTAGACATGTTTAAACATAAGTATTTATGTGAGATGATAAGGCCCAAACTAAATTTCTCAGAAACTCTTTAATTTAGGACTGTTAGAGTAGGAAATCACATACACATATACATATGGACACACACACACACACACACACACACACACACACACACACACACGGTGTTTGGAGGTGTGGATCATCAGTTAGAGAATATATTGCTCCTGCAAGAAACCTGAATTCTGTTCCTAGCACACAAGATGTCTAGAGACTCCCAACTGCCTACAACTCCTGCTACATGGAATTTGATGCCTTCTTTTGGCATCTGTGAGCATCTGCACTTATATCACAAACTTTCATATTAAAACACATATATACATAAATTAAACATAAAATATTTTCAAATGAATATTTAGATTCATAAGAACCTTGTGCAGCCTTGAGGCAGGGGGAAGTGCTTGGACTTGCCTCTACTTAATGTACTTACTAGGCTCTGCTACCTCCCCATGGGAGGCCTTACCTTCTTGTAGGAGGAAATGGGGAGTGAGTGGGTGAGGGAATGCTGGAGGGGTGGGAGGAGGAAAGAGGGGAATCTGTGATTGGCATGTAAAATGAAAAATATTCTTAATAAAAAAGAAAATTAAGACTAATATAAATACAAAACAAAAAACAATAATTATGCAAGCCTTGAAGGAACCTGAGCTATACAAATGCTGCAATACAAGAAACTTGAATAAGTAACCTAGAATTTTAAATATTATACTATATTGAATAAGAGGCTGGATAAATAGCTCACCAGTGAAGAGTGTTAGTTGCTTTCCAGAGGACCAGTTCAGTTCCCAACACCCACATGTTTGCTCACAACTGCCTGTAATTCCAGTTCCAAAGGATCCAATGCTCTCTTCTGGCCTCCAAGAGCAAGTGCACACACTCAAACATCACATAATAAATAAACAAGCCTTTAAAAAAATTCATAAAAGGAGAATCATTACAGGTTACAGAGTGAAAAGAATTCATTCTATGCTGATGTTGATTCTCTCTAAACTGATTAATAAATTTCGACTGCTGTATTCACAATTTCAGTGGGCCTTCTGTATTTTCAAAAAGCCATATTGAGATTTGATAGTGCATGAATATTTGATTAAGTCATTGAAATAACAAGAATAAGTGAAAGAAGATTGAACCTTCAGAACTTACTTCATCTAAGCTACAATAGTTAAGATAAAACTAAACTCTGGCTAAGATATCATTCACATAAAATCTAAATACCCAGAAATAGCCCACAGAGAGTGGTGCAGAGTATACAAGTATATATACATATGTTCATCTGCATGCACTTAATTTAATATTATATAAGGCTGGTGTGATGGCTATTCTTGGTTGTCAACTTGACTGTATCATAGATGAACTAAATCTCAAATGGCTGGGTATACTTCTGAGAGTTTTTTTTTTTCTTAACTATATTATTTGAAGTAGAAAGACCAACTTCCAATCCAGGTCTTTGAGGGGTTGATATAACTTTAATCTGAAATACACCTTTGGCTGGCAGCCTATATAAGGGGCACAGAAGAAGAAGAAGGAAGCTTTTGCTCTTTGCCTGTTTCCCCTCACCTTGTTAGCAAATCCATTCCTTCATTAGCATCAGAGCCCATTTCTCTAGGATTCCAGTGTAGACTGAAGACCAGCTGAGATATCCAGCCTAGTAGGCTGAGCAAGTACTGGAATCTTGGACTTTCTGTTGTTCACAGGCAGCCCTTGTTGGATTACAAGCCCTGGACCACAGCCTGTAAGTCATTCTAATAAATACAATTTCTATGTATATAGAGGGATTCATTTTATAAGTTCTTTTGCTCAAGAAAACACTGACCAATGCAGTTGACTTTAATGGGTTAGAAAAATAGAGAATTTCCAAAATATCTCCATTCAAAAACTGAAGTGGGAATATTCAAGTGTAAAATTGCATATAATTTAACAAGTATAAAAATATACAAATTAATGCTAAAAATAATTGAGAGTAGATGGATGGGAACAGGGAAGTAGTCAAGGCAGTAATCATAAAATGATACTTTTGAATATAAATAACTAGGTAGAATACATAGTGTGTAAAGAGTCCAAAAATGTAAATTATTGATGTTATTTTTTTATTATTGGATATCAGTGGTGTCAGAGATGTGGTGGATAGGAAGGAGTGTGACTGTAAATGGATGAGACCATTTTGATGAAGAAGTGTCATTCTAATGTCTATATAAACTGATATAAGTGACATCGGAATTCTGTACCATTGCATTCCAGTTACATAATGCACAAATATGGCAGAAAGCTAGATGAGCTCATGTAAGAAATCCTTGCATTATTTCAACAGCTTCTCATAGACATGTAATTATGCCATAATGTTTAAAATGTCAAAAATGTAGAAAAACATAAGAAGATATTCAGAGTTTCATAAACAACTAGTTTGTACAAATATTCATACTACTTGCCTTGTAATAAATAAAAATGTCCAGTGATCCTGCTTCATCCATCAGTAATCAGTTCTTCCTGAGCAAAGCAGTAAGCAAACCTTGGGGTTGTGTGGTACATAAGCTTGGAGCTGGAGAGATGGATCAATGGTAAGAGTGTTTATTGTTCTTCCAGAGGACTGAAGTTAGGTTACCAGGGCTGACAACCACCTGCAACTCCAGCTCCAAAGGATGCGAGGCCCTTTTCCAGGCTTTACCATTAACTGCACACACAGTCTCTGTCTCTCTGTCTCTGTCTCTGTCTCTGTCTGTCTCTCTGTCTGTGTGTGTGTGTGTGTGTGTGTGTGTGCATGTCTCCTCACACATCCAATACACATGAATGAAAATATAATGTAATAAATATTACATATGTGTCTATGTATGTATATGACAGTAAATACCCCTTTTGGAGAAAATGGAAAGTTCTATGTGATGCTGCTGAAAAGTTAAATTTGGAGAGATTTAGCATCAGATATTAAAAATCTAAAATTTTCATATGGATAATCTCAGAGATTCCTTATCCCAAAATAATTCATAAAAACTAAAAATATACAACTACAACTACACTACAATAGAGAACTAATGAAAAAGTACTAAACAAACATGACAATTTTGTTTCTCAAAAGACAATGGCCCATACAATTTGTTTTAAAGCATTCATGTCTTTAATTCTATCACTCTGGAGACAAAGGCAGGTGGATTACTGTGAATTCAGAATAAGCCTGGTCTATATAGTGAATACCAGTCAGCCTGATCTACCATGTGAGTTGCAGGCCAGCCAGGCCTGCATATGAGACCATATTTCAAAAACAAAAGCAAATATTAACCAAAGAATTAGAAAAATATGCTTGTGAATGCTTATCTTCAAGTACAGAGGTGAGTAGTGTGTGTGTGTGTGTGTGTGTGTGTGTGTGTGTGTGTGTGTGTGTGTGTGTGTTGGAATTACTTAGTAATTTGGAATTTTAAAAATTATACTAAATCTCACATGGTCTCCCAGACTTAAAGTTGATATCAATATTATATTTTATTAAAATGAATTACAATACTTTCCTTTAACACCAGGCCATATTTTTTAAAGGATATGTATCTATACAAAGTTTATCAAACAGCTGCTTTCAATGGGCCCCCGAGACGTTCTGCTTCTGAAACCTAAGTGACTTCTTGCACATCGATATAATATGCTGTCAATGATGTCCCATTGACTAATGCATGAAAGTGACATTGGACATTGTCATCTGTTTTAACCTTCAATATCTGTTGTGAAGGCTTGTGGGCTATTTATATAACCAGCTGTATGGTTGTGTCTTTCCAGGAAGAGAGAGCCCTTACTTCTCCCATCCTTGACTGAAACAACATTGTCAATCTTGTTAACAGTGAATAAGAATATTAGAGACACATGTGACAACTGAGGTAGAAAAATTAGGTCCCTGCTGGCAATTACCCATCAGAGCAGATTGACTGATGGCCAGAGCTAAAACGCATGCAAACTGTCAGCCATCATAACAGGGCAAATATCACAGAACCTCGGTGCAGAGTCAGGTAAAAATCCACTTTTCACTGTTGGGGACCTGCCCTCGGTGCCACACATTCATAATCCTCTCCCATCAAGCCAGGTCTACACATTCAGAGACGTCCATCATTCTAACAGTCAAATATATGTCCTGTCAAATACATTCAATGGTCCTCATGATAAGTTGGACGAGAAGTGACATGCTACACATGATTGAGTAGAAAGGGCATATCATATACAATTTCTGCTGTCACATTTGTCATTCCATTTCTATATCTAGGTGACGGACTTAACCTTGACATGTCCTAGATTTAGTTGTTAGGGCCAATTAATGGGCAGAATAAATGTAAAAGAATAATGTATTTTTAAATTGCATGTAAAACATGACTGAAAATATACCAGGGAAGTCAAATGATAGAATTACTCTTTTGAAATGCACAAATTAGTTTTTATTTTTTTATTGTATGCTGAAAACAAATCTATCATGATTCATTGACAAAAACAACCTGAAGTCTAAAGTTTGAATGTGCACCTTAAATTTGTCCAAAGTGGGCAAAGCATCGTGAAGATTCAATACCATGCAAAGTTTACTATTTCAGTCACATTTACTGTGAAGACATGGTCCTCATAATTCTCATGAGAATAGATGGGTACATTATTTTCTTTACCTTAAATTTTTCTTGAAAATTTTACCATCAGAATTTTATATCACTTGTTGGCGTTAGATCACCAACTAAACCATTAAAAACTGTTACTTCCTCCTAGTTATGGAGAACTGGCCCCACCCAATGCTGTCTGCTATACTGAGTGAGCTAGCCAGGGCAATGCTGGAGAGCTTTCCTGGGTGGTGAAGATGAGGGAAATCTGGCAGGCTGACCAACCCAGCTATCACCCAGGCTCTGATCTAGGACTACGAGGTAACCTACCCTGACATCCACCTCATCTATGAACTGCTGGAGCATGTAAAGGAGCTAGACTTGCAGATTCAATGCTACAGGTTTTCCATAACACAAGGCAACAATAGGATATCCAAGAAGAGTCCCAATGAGGGCCCAGAATCCACTGTGTAGTGGAAGCCAAAGGCCTGGAACCAGACCAAAGACTCATTGCAATGAACACATATGAGTAAAAATGTATGCACTAAAGGGTATGCTGCATGATTCACTGGACCACACTACAAATATTTTTAATATGCTTCTTTTTTGTATATTTGTTTTATTTTTGGGAGGTTTTATTTTTAAATTTTGTTTCAGAGGGGGCTTGCAAGGGCAGAGGGCCGAAGTGAGGGGTTGGGGAGATGAGTGGGATTGGGATGCATGATGTGAAATCCACAAAAAAAAAAAAAAAAATCAATAAAAAGTTAAATTTAAAAAAAGGAACCATTCTTTTTTTTCTCCATCTTTTATTACAGAAGAAGAGTTTATAAAAGTTATTTCTATCTTTTAATGCTTCTATGGTTTTAACATAATCCCTTCTATTCAGGTATTTAAACCTATTAAGCATTAAGAAATGGGACTTTGTGGATCCAATTACGTCATGAGAGTGCCTTCTCATGCCCTTATTTTTTTATAATTTAATTTAATTTTACATATCAGCCACAGATTCCCTTATTCTCCCCCCTCCCCCCCCCCATTCCCATCTCCTCCAAGGCAAAGATTCCCCTGAGGATTGAGTTCAACCTGGTAGATTCAGTCCAGGCAGGTCCATTCCCATTCTCCCAGGCTGAGCCAAGTGTCCCTGTATAAGCCCCAGCTTTCAAACAGCCAACTCATGCACTGAGTACAGGACCCGGTCCCACTGCCTGGATGCCTCCCAAACAGATCAAGCTAATCAACTGTCTCACTTATCCAGAGGGCTCATGCCCTTATAAAGGTAGTTAATGAGGATGCTGGTTTCTTTTTTTTCCCTAACTTCAGTGGCAGGAAGATGAAGCATGCCTTCCCTTTATGAAGGCCCTCACCTGTGAAGCCTGCTGCCACCTTGAACTGTGATCCCCATGTCCTCCAAACTATATGTAAAAAAATTTTATATTTTATAGGAAGTCACTATGACTCAATTGCTTTATCATAATATTAAAAGATGTTATCTGGTAATTCTAATACACATTATCCTGCTAATTGTTACCATCAAAATTCTGTATTGAGATGGACTTTGAGGTCAACTCTGTGATGGAACTGATGAACTTGTAACCCATTTTCTGATTTTGTTATTGTTACAGGAGCTATTTAAAGGTTTTATATCATAGTTCCTAACAGATCTATGATCTATAAGTACTTTCTCTTAAGTACACATGTTTACTCACTTAATCCATAAAAGTTTATAATATTATAGACCAATGTATCTGGTATTGGTGCTGTTCCTGTGTTCACATATTTTAGCTTAAAAAAAAATCACTTGCCTATGGTGGTATTTTATTTGTACTGAAATGTGATTTTCATTGTATGTTAATAAATAAAGTTGCCCGGGGGTCAGAGCTATTAGAGCCATAGCAAGAGCGTGGTGGTGGTGGTGCAGGCCTTTAATTCCAGCACTTGATAGAAGAGCTAGGTCCAGCATTGGAGACATACACCTTTAAGACCTGGAGGACGGTACTTATAGGCAGTGACGAGGCAGTCATGTGTTTGGGTTTACAACCAATGAGAAGGCAGAACAGAAAGACTATTTAAAGACATACACACAGGAAGTCGCTCTCTTTCGGAAAGCTAGGAGCACTGCAGGAGGTAAGATTTTTAGCTCTGAGCTCTGACCTCTCGGCTTTCTCTTTTACATTGGTTCTGTGTTTTTTATTTTAATAAGACGGTTGGTTACATCTACACTTGCCAAAAATCAATGACATAAACTGTTTTCCTAAGGTCAACTCTGTGATGGAACTGATGAGCCTGTAACCCATTTTCTAATTTTGTTATTGTTACAGGAGCTATTTAAAGGTTCTATATCATAGCTTCTTAACAGATCTATGATCTATAAGTACTTTCTCTTAAGCACACATGTTCACTCACTTAATCCATAAAAGTTTATAATATTATAGTCCATTGTATCTGGTATTGGTGTTGTTCCTGTGTTTTCAAGTTTTATCTAAAAAAAAATCACTTGCCAAAAAAAATCAATGACATAACTGTTTTCCTATTTTCTCCTAAGAGATTCATGTCCTATACTTGGACTTTTGTCCATGTTGATTTAACATCTCAGAACGTAGAAAAGGGGTTATACTTCATTTTTTCTTTATTTTTGCATACTTTGGAGATCTTCCTGCTGGAGATGTTTTTCTGTATGCTGTGAATGTGTTGCTCTGATTGATAAACAAAATGCTGATTGACCAGTATCCAGGCAGAAAGTACAGTATAGGCAGGATGAGCAGAGAGGAGAATTCTGGGGAATGGAAGGCTGAATCAGGAGATACTGCCTGCCACCAACACCATAAGAAGTAAGATCTAAAGTACCAGTAAGCCACAAGTCACGTGGCAACATATAGATTAATAGAAATGGGTTAATTTAAGATATAAGAACTAGATAACAAGAAGCCTGCCACGGCCATGCAGTTTATAAGTAATATAAGTCTCTGTGTGTTTACTTGGGTCTGAGTGGCTGTGGGCCTTGGCAGGACTGGAGAAATCTCCAGCTATATCTTCCCTCCCTTTCTATAAAAGTCGTTCTATTCTAGTGTAATTTTTATGTTGTTTCAATAAGTGTGATTGATCACAGGACTTATACATGCATGTGCACACTTGTGAATATGAGTTAAGTTTGATTTTATACTCATTGCTCAGGCTTTTTGTCAATATAAACAAATACCTGAGGGGAACCAGTTAAAGGATGAAATGGATTTTTGGGTTTCTTTGTTTGGTAGGTTGGTTTGTTGCTTAATTTTTTATTTGGTTCAGAGTTTTTGAAGTTTCAGCCTATTGTTGACTGATTCCATTGTTTCTAGGTTGTAGTGAGGTATCATTATTAAAAGGCTTAGTTGAGCAAATATCTCACCCACCTTCTGGTGACCAGAAAGAGAGGAGAGAGAAGCAAAGAGAAGAAGAAACAGGAAGATGAAAAGAGGAGATAGAAGACAGGGAATGATCCAGAGTCATGGTGTATCTTTTGAGAACATAGCATAGTCATCAAGTTCTCTCAACAGGAGCACTCCTATTGAAGTTACCAATACTAATACTCCCCAACAGAGTGCCACCAGGCAGGAGGTCAAACATGTAAGGCATGAACCTTTGGTGATATTTCATTTTTAAACCATATAACAAAGCTTTATTGTCTGCTTGACACAAACCTAGACATACTTGGAAAGAGACAATATCAATTGAGGGGTTGTTTCCATCAGATTGGACAGCAGATGTATCTACAGAAGCAATTTTTATTACTAATTGATGTTGGAAGGCTCATCCCACTGTGGGTGGTGCCACACCTGGGAAAATGGTCCTGGGATGTATAAGAATGGCATATGAGCAAGCCTGGAGAATCAAGATAGTAAGTGGCATCCATCCACTCTTGTCTGCTTTAGTTCCTGCTCCCAGGTTCCTGGCTTGATTTCAAATAAACACTTTCCTCAAGTTTCTTTTTGTTAATGTGTTAACAATCACACCAACAGAAAACAAACTAGAGTACTATATGAGGTTCTAGACATATTAACTCATCCAAATTATACCAAGTGTGTATCAGGATGAATTGAATTTGTTCCATAATCTCTTAGAGGACTTTTGAAGACAAAAAACTTTTGACTATCCATCTCAGAATTTCTGATCATATGTGGTACCTTCTAGAATTCAGATTTGTCAATAATTTCAAACTGTGCTAAAAGTTCTCATCTAGACCTGCTCGGCTAAATATTTTGTTTTCTTCAACAAAAAAATGATAATCATCATTGATATGATTCTAAAATGGTTAGTCGTGTTAATTTATTTGAGTCATATTAACTTTTCATAAATTATTTTAGATACATCATTTTATGATCTTGTGTAGCTAGGATTATGACAAAATGTTTTTGTCTCAATGATTGGACTGACTATTTAGAATGTTGGGTTGGTACACACAGCTCTGCATTCAAATCTTTGTTTCTAGAACATTCAGAGATCATAATTGCATCCTCAGTATGGACAGATTAAAGGTTCTATCTCCATGTGGCCTAATACTTTAAACAGAACTGGAATATTTACCCTTTCAACTTGAACACATATTGTCACAGTAGGTATTGTTCTCTTTCCATCATACAGTGTTACCATCTCCAGACTAGATTTTTTTTCTTCATCTTACCAACAGCTATAATAACCTAGTGGGGTCTTGCTCAGTGGTTGATTGTTGTTGTTTCCTTTTCTTTTTCTTTTTTTAATTTGATGGCCCTCTTGATTGCTGGACAGAGAGATGAAAGAAGGACTGTATACCTAATTGTGTTCAAACTATATCCTGATATTCTTTACAAAACACTTAAGCAAAAGTATGAAAATAAAATGAATCATGAGCAACAAATTTGTTATTGTTTGTATATCACAAATCTTGACTCAATGAAACTGACAGCATATGGTAGGGATGATGACAAATGTTCACTACCTTGTTTGATGAAAAGACTCATTGCGTGCTGTTCTGGTAAGTACCTTCCTATTACAAATCCATCTGTCATTGACAGAGACTGAAATCTGGATGTACTGTAGCCACTTCTCCCAATCCCATTGGTATTTTAATGAGAATTGAGAGGAAAGACAGGGTGAGATCAGGACATGTGCTATTTCCAAGAGAGAGGCTCATTCCAAGTCAAAGCTTTTTATAGATAAAAAAAAAAAAAGCCAATGACATTCCAATTAATTTCAATTAACCCAAATTGGACAAATACTGAACTTTCTCAAACAAAGCCTAATTAGTTAACTAATAGAAATATATGCAATTTAAAGATATAGAAGCAGACTGTCCTAGTCATTATTATTGTGGTGTATATTTGTGTGTGCCCATGTGTGTGTAGAATGCTTGCCCCTGCAAGCAGGGATGGTAGTTTGAGGTAGTAATGTCTCCTTCAATCTCTTCCCACTTTAGTTATGAGACAGGATCTCTCACTGAACATGGAGCTTGCTATTTAGCTAAGACTAACCAGGCCACTGGGAAGGAGGAGGAAAGAAAGGAAACAAATTGTATGAAATTTCTCTCCAGCACTCTGTGTTTGTGTGTGTGTGTGTGTGTGTGTGTGTGTGTGTGTGTGTGTGTGTGTGTGTGTGTGTGTGTTGGCTTGTGTTTGTGGAGCTTTCAATGAATTAAAAAAATGTAAAAGAAAAATCAAGATGTGTCAATTTATGTAGGAGTTCTAGAATACTAGTGATAAGCTGGCAAGTTCATTAGACAAAATTGCATGAAAGAAAGGATTGAAGCAAGGGAGTGTGGAGTGGACACTTATAGAGAAGAATCAGAGACATGTTGTTTTGCTGAAGTATTACTGAATTTTCTAATTTCATTTCTGGGTTTCTGAAAAATACCCTGACAAAAGCAACTCAAGAGAGAAAGAAGCTTACTTCTGTTTGTAATTCCATATCAGACTTCATGTCTGTGGGAAAGTCAAAGCCAGAACTATTCACATCACAGTCACAGTAAAGAGTAGACAAAGATGGATGCCTTGAAATGAATACTTATTGCTGGAGCTTAGCTTGACTTCTTTCTTATAAAGTTCAGATGCTTTCATCTAGAAGACGTTGTTTCCCACAGTGGCCTGGCTCTTCCCATATCAGTTAACCAATTACGAGAGTCACCCATAGATATGCCCATAGGCCAATCCTATACGGACAATCCTCCATAGGGCATCTCTTCCTAGATGGTTCTAGGTTCTCTCAAGTTTAAAAATATAATTCAACCACACAGGTAGACTTTATGTTGGAATCAATTAGCCAAAAATGCACTGAGATGAAAAACACTTGTTATTTTTGAACTGAAAGTTTGTAGAAACATCACACATAAAACCCTTACCAATGCAGCAATCTGGAGAGCAGGCCCTGCACTTCCCCTGGGCAAAACAGCAGAGCTGCCCCTCGTGGTTTGCGTGCAGGTGAGCTGGACCTGAGAGTGTGAAAGTGGGCAAACTTGCTCAGCTCCTTGCTTCATTATGTAAGCTAGCCCAGGCAACGCTGGATAATTCACATGGGTGGTGAAGATGGAGGAAAGATGGCTGGTTGACCAACCCAGCTATCACCCAAGTCCAGAACTAGGATTACAAGGTAGCTCACCCTTATATACATTCGCCTTTTCTATGAATTTCTGGAGCATGTGAAGGGGCCCAACCTGCAGATCCAAAGCTACAGGATCTCCACAACACAAGGCAACAATAGGATATCCAAGAAGAGTCCCAGTGAGGGCCAAGTATCCACAGTGTAGCAGAAACCAGAGGACTCAGACCAGACCAATGGCTCCTTACAATGAACACTTACAAGTAAAGATGTAAAGGGGGAAACTAAGGTGGGGAAAAAAAGAGTAAAGAGAGAATCTATAAACAAGGGGACTTAGAAAGATAAGGTTTTGTGTATAATAAAATCCTATACATTTTGATGGCCAATTATATTATTTGACTATCCCCTAGTACAAGATGATGGGAACAAATTTTAGCAGTATATATTGTTTTAGAATAGAGTTACATAGAGAAGACTATAAAAAAGTTGCATTTGTTTATGGTAGTACCTTAATGTGTGGCTATAATAAGCATCTTAGAATTACTTTTAAAAGTTGGGGCTATTTTAAAATTCTGTAATATAAGGAATAACCACTAGAAATTATTTTAAAAGGAGTAATTATCATTTTCAACCATCATTTTCAATTCTCAAGTTCTTATTTTACAAATATTTTTATAATTTATGCATTAAAATACTAATTTCATAGGACCAAGCAATTTAAAAGACATTTTAGTCAGCTTCATCAAGATAGTGAAATATTTATATATTCTGGATTCCCAAAGTTTATCATCTGAAACAACAAAAAATAAAGGGGTGGTGGTGGTTAGTCTACTATACTGAATCTAAGCTTCCAAACTTGTATATTACAAGAATGTTGAAAACAGTATTATTTTAACTAAAAGATAAGCACCAAGCAACATTCTACTCCACTCACCACTACATAGATGTTAGCAAATCATGTTTAACTGTCATTGCCTCAGCCCATTAGCTACTCTGTCTGGTTATCTCATTACAGTGGCTCGGTAAATTTATCAATGTTCTTCCAACCTCCAGGACACTCAGGATAGGCCATGTCTTTTGCTAGATTGACTGGAAATTGCTATCACTAAGTCATAGCGTCTGTATTCTCTCTGAGCAATAATAGGCACCACTGAACAATCTGTCTGGTTTTTTGTTTTGTTTTGCTGTTGTTTTTTTTTTCTTCTCTGTAGACCATTGAGTCATGCAAAGATAGATGACAGGAGTATTTGTAGGTTTAGTCCTGAAAACATCCCATTGGTCTCAATAGTTGCAACATAATCTTAACATGGAATTGTACTTCTCCATTAGTATAAAACTTTTATAGAGTGTTTGGTCCTGGCATGGCATAGGATGTGCTTACTTGGGTCTTTCTGAAAGTCTTATTCATTACAAGTAGTCATGTGGCTGTGAGTTATAAAATGTGACAACAAATTATCAAAGACCTTTAATTTATTCTCTTGATTTCATTTGAATGATCATTTACCTATTAAAGTATAAATATTTCAAAGCTGAAAGAAAAATCACATTTTCATTTTTGCTCTTTATATCTCTGTTCTGTGCTAACACATTGAAGTAGAAAACTCATCTCATTTGATTATCTAATGTACTGAAAGACTACAAAAAGCAGTCAAATGGAGGCAAAGTTAAAATTAAAATAGCCACATTATAAAAGTCTGTACTGTAACTGTTTAGAAAAATAACCTGGACCAACACTTCTAAGCTACAGAGCTCCAACAAGTTGGGCAATGAAGAGATGGCTCAGTAGTTAAGGGAATATACAACCTTTGCAAAGGACCTTAGTTTGGTTACCACCACCCACTTTGGCAGCTCATAATGCCCCGCAATTCCAGTCCCAAGAGGAATTGATGACTCTGGCTGCTTTGGGCACCTGCCTTCATATATCCACCATATATCCATGCTTCACACACACACATGCATGTTAAATACTGATGTAATCAGATGGGAGAGCTGGCTACAGAAGGCAAAGGTCACTACCATATCTTCTTTGGAACTCAAGATACACTATCACATGGGGCAGTGAAAGATAACGTCATGTGAGCTTAGAATATATCTCCATTCATTTGGCTATTTGTCCCTGTGCTTTATCCAACCTTGGTTTCAACAATTCTCCCTCATATAAACCCTCCTCTTTCTTGCTAATTAGACTCCCAGAGCTCCACCCAGGGCCTAGCCATGGGTCTCTGCATCCAGGTTCCTCAGTCCTTGGATGGGGTTTCTGGTATGACTATTAGGGTGTTTGGCCATTCCATCACCAGAGTAGGTCATTCTCAGCTGTCTCTCGACCATTGCCAGCAGTCTATTGTGGGGGTATCTTTGTGGATTTCTGTGGGCCTCTCTAGCACTTTGCTTCTTCCTTTTTTCATGGGGTCTTCATTTACCATGGTCTCCTATTCCTTGTTCTCCCTCTCTGTTCATGATCCAGCTGGGATCTCCTGGTCCCACAGGCTCTCTTTCCCTCGACCCTCGCCCTTCATTACTCCCACTCATGTCCAGGTTGTTCATGTAGATCTCAGCCATTTCTCTGTCATTGGGCGATCCTCGTGTCTTTCTTGGGGTCCTGTTTTCCAGGTAGACTCCCTGGTGATGTGAGTAGCAGTTCAGTCATCCTTGTTCCACATCTAGTATCCTCCTATAAGTGAGTACATACCATATTGGGGATGATTCACTAGCACAATGTCAATCAAATTTGAAATTACAGTGAAATTATATTTCTTACATTAAAGTAAGTTTATGGAAGAGGGACCTCTTAAACTGCAAGGAAAATGGATTGTCTAAGCTCACTTCAAACGTACCCTTTTCTCCCATAACATCGCTATCTCTGCCTGCAGGGATGTAAAACTTAGCATTTAACCAAACAGCAAGTCTTCATGTGGATACATATACTGGGAAAGCAAAAGAAAACCTTTTTCCCTTGCCAGTGTTTGAAATGTTGAGCATCCAATGTACTAATCTTGCTTCCTTCTTCACAGTGGAAGTTGTATCTGTTTTAACTCTGTTCTGTGGTGGGAATGTTCTTGTATATTTTTGAAAAGGTATACATGTCTATGTTCTTGATAACTAGAATGTTTAGCATTCATATATACATCTGTAGAAAGAGAGTGCAAAATAGGTGGGCTGACCTGTATGCAATGGAGAAAACCTGCCTGATTTCATGTCCTGTGTTAGTAATGAAGGTAAAAGTTTACTTCATTTTATTAAATTGTGTGAAGTAGTTTTATTTCTCAAAGGCTGCTGCCTCTGGTGTGTAGAAGATGGTAGCAGCAAGCTAATGCACCAAAACAGCAGTGAATAAATACAGGGTCATTCAAACCATGCAACAATGCCAATGGGAAAACAACTTCAACTCAAGGTGTTCCTGTGTTTTCAACAGTACTCAGTGAGCAAGAAAAATATGCCAGTTGGCTGCCTAAATGCCTTAGTTGTTTAAGAGTACTTGGTACCTTCTAAAAGTTATGAGTTTGGTTCCCAACACCCATATTGGACAGCTCACAACCATCTGTAACTCCAGGTCCAGAGCATTTAACTCACTATTCTGCCCTCTGAAGGAACCTATACTCACATACACAAACCCACATACTTAAAATTAAAAAGCACACACTGAGACTGGGCCTTATCAAAGCTAGAATGCCATTCCTTTCCCATTCCCTTCTTCCATCAAAATTTATGATCTCTGATTTGTGATTATTAAAAAAATATAAGTATCAGTACACACAGCATGGTTGCTTATGCTGGTGGATTGTTTTTGCCACACAGAAAGAGTCTTTTAATCACAGAAATGATAATGATAGTTGCTAGCACTATCTCATATATGACAAATGTTATATTCAGATATTTACATTCACTTCTGATTGAATCTAGGAAATAGTGAAAAATTCTATTGCATATCTTTACAAAAAACACATACATATGGAAAGGTTGACGTTTCAATTAAAATCCAAAATTTAAAATGCTCTAAAAGTAATTTTTTTTCCTGAGCATCAATATTATGTCACAAGTTGAAAATCCCACACCTAACATCACATGACAGTGCCAGTCAAAATTCACACCGAAAAGATTGTCTAAAATATCCCTCCTAAGCATGCATTGACACAAACTAAGGAAGTAAGAAAAAGCATTGTGGAAACTGACCAGTTAGTGACCTAGTATCAAAACTTAATTTTTATTAAGGACATTGAACAAAAACACTGCACGGATGAGCTTCTGAAGTGGAAGAGAGAAGTGACTCAGTATTAGAACAAACTGGAGGACAATGGTGGTTCTCCTGGACACAGAACACACCCGACACAGCATGGGGTCTCAGTGTCAGAACGAAGCACAAAATCCAGTGAACACAGAGAGATCAGCTCAACCTGAACTTTTGATTTTTTGAAAAGCAAAAGGCTTTCTTGATAGCTCCTACCTAATTCATTATAATATTTGAAATATAGTATATTTATCATATATATTGATAAGCAAGATAATTAGTACAACCATTTTAAGGTAATAACGAGCAGGTATAATTCCTTGCCATTGAATATAATTTATGTCATATCCTAAGAGCCATTGTTTGAAGTTAGTAGCCCAGCAAGTACAAACACACATGGCAACTGGAAAAACCCAAGCTTAAGTCCAAGTTCTAGGAAAATTGGTGGACCTAAAATATCCCAGTCCTGATGTTTTCATATGTCAAGTGAGAGTAAGATTGTTACCATAGGAGGTTAGTTTATTAAGATTAAGGCAATGATATATTTTAAAATGTTAACCTGTTTAGCCACATATTAGTTCATTTTCTGAAGTTTGTCTTTATGAGAACCACTTCAGAAACTTGATGCAAAAATATAACCAAAAGAGTTTTCATAAAGGTTTGATCCAGATCTTTCTTTTTCTCCTATTAGACATGATTTGAAGTTTATGAACACTTATAAAACATCCTGAAGGGAACTCCCTCCTCTAAACTAGGAATTTAGGACTAAAACAAAACAAACCACCAAAAGGTTGCACTATTAAATTTGAATTTCAAATTAAAAAAAATAGACAAGTAGGGTCTGTAGAGATGCCTCAATAATTAAGAGCACTGGTTATTCCAGCAAATGACTGGGTTTGGTTCCACAACCCACATAGCAACTAACAATTGTCTCTAAATCTTCAAGGGGATCTGCCATCCTCTTCTGGCTTCTGTGGATCATAGAATTAGGTACAGACATGGTGCTGCACAGACATACATGCAGGCAAAACATTCATAAACATAACATAAAATAAAGCAAAAATAAAAAGTAGATGAATGTCAAGTTATTGTCTGTATGATATTTCTGACAAATTTCAGAGTAGTGAACTGCTCAGCTGGGTAGATAGATACATTTGAGTCAGAGGCTTTGGTGTGTATAAAGGAATAAATATACTCTGTCTATCCTTAGAACAAAATGAGCTACTAATTTTTCTCTGTTTGATACTCTATGACCTGAGAGCTTAAGTTTTTTTTTTTCTTTTTTCTTTTTTTTTTTTTTGGTTTTTTGAGACAGGGTTTTTCTGTATAGTTTTGGTACCTGTCCTGGATCTCACTCTGTAGACCAGGCTGGCCTTGAACTCACAGAGATCCGCCTGGCTCTGCCTCCCACGTACTGAGATTAAAGGCATGTGCCACTAGCCCCAGACCTGAGGCCTTAATTTTAATAGGTGAGAACACAGTCTCCAGTGCTGCTATGGCCCCAACCACAGCAACTCAGGCATATTGACAAAGGTTACCATACATAATCTAAGTAACAGAAAGGTTGTCCTGAACTGGGAAAGGACAGGTATGTGAAAGAAGGGGTGGTTCCATGGCTGATTCATCACTCAGCTGGTTAATTAGTTGACTGGTTGGTTAGGTTTTCTCTCATTGTCTCTGCTTAGGTTTAAAATTAACCTGTTTATGGTATAAACATTATGTCTTGGTTTCTTTGGCTCTCCAAGGCCTTTACCTACTTATTGGATGGAAGAATTATTTGTGAATTTATTAAGGGCCTTTTTCTAACTTTCCATATTATTATTTGTTTATTCTGGAGCAGTCATCTCCCACTGACCCTTAGCACTTTACCTCACTCATGCCGTGAGAGTGATGTTCAAACAGTGGCTAGGTAGTCAATGCACATGCCACCAATTCTCTATGGAATGTCCTACCAGAAGACGATGACAGATAAAAATGAGCCAATGAGAAAATCACATCTTAGGAATGCTAAGTAACATCTCCTGTGGACACCAATCGATCTACCCTGTGTCAGGGCCTAAATGTGACCTCTACTTTGGTTGATCTAAATCTAGAAGTCATAATGCTATTGCCTAAACTAATTTCATTTCTGTTTCTGTGATAAAATAGCCTGAGAAAATCAACTTTGTTAAAAATCAGATTTATTTGGCTTTACAACTCCAGTTACAGTCAATTATTGTGTGGAACTCAAGGTGCAAACTTAAAGCACTAAATTACAGTCAAGATCAGGGAGAGAATAAAACAAAAAGATTCCTGCTTACTTATTGGTGTTAACACAACTTTCTCTACTATTACATAATCTGGTGCACAAAATCAGGCAATGGTGCCTCCTATGGTAGAGCAAGTATTCATAAAGAAAATGACCCCAGACATGCCCAGGAGGCAATCAGATCAATATATTTCTTCAATAAAACTTAGTGCAAATGATTCTAGGTTGTGTCAAGATGACAGTTAAAGCTATCCAACACGCTGCCATAACACATTGCCCTCCAGTGAAAGCAATGAATAATTTTATTTATCCACTGTTTTGGTAAGCTGAAGACCTTCTATTAAAATTAATGGATCTGAGGCAGGGTGCCAGGTTGTCAACAAAAGATGAACAAGGTTTGCTGGTATCTTCCCACTATGCCCTGTTCAAACTGTTATATATTTGATGTTCATGAAATAGCAATATAATTAACAACATTGTCCACTTCAACAATAGTATTTAATGGCTTTGAAATTATTGAAATAGTATGTTAGTCTCATAATAGGTGTGTGATAATTTAAAACACAATTATTACAGCTATTGCCTTAATAGCAATTTCAGAAACACTCTCTTAAAATGAGTGTTTTTTTTTTTTCATGATCTCATCTGATCTACTAATGCAATTATAAAATGCTGGGTGACAAGCTTTCATGACCCAAGCATTGTGATACAAAGGATGGGTATGAAAAATCCCTTTGTTAATCTTACTGCTGGGTTAAGAGAAACAGAGGAGTCAGAAACGGAGAACTATAATCAGACTTCAGAGAAAGGCACTTGGAAACCGGAGAAAAGTCAATGAAAACAATATGAAGGGATAAACAATCCTTAAAAAATTAAATCTATGCTCAGGGGGAAAGTGAGCTATTTCCATTGAGGTGGAAAGGGGGGACGTGAATAATGTTCTCACTGAAAATCTGAAGGGCACTAGCAGGTGCACAGCTCCTATTTTGTCGTCGGGTTGTAAAGGGACGAAGGAGAAAACACTTACTGGAACATCTGCTGCTCAACCCACTTGAAGAAAAATAAGCAGGCAGCAGAATGAGCACATCTGCCAGCGTTCGGCACGTGCAGCAGAGACACCGCATAATCAGGGAGAGTTCCAAAAGCATGTGTGTCCTTCAGATTTCCCCAGAGCTTCAGAGGGAGGGATGGGAGAAGAGTAATCCTCCGGAGGGGCCTGTAAAATCGGGGGGACACTCCTTCCAATCTGGTGACCAAATGGAGATTGTCTGCGTGGGAACTGAAATCGCAGCCCTGAAACCTAAAGAGCAGGCTTCTGAGTCAGCTGATCAACTTGCATGGGAACCACTGCGCCAAGACAGAGAGGGGCCACTTCCTCTGCCCAAGGGAGAGAGACTATTCGAAGAAACCTTGACATTTCGACCTCTCAGAGCATGCTGAACATAAGGGAGAGCTAGAGGGGCATGATAAAAACAATATCCATGTGATATCCTAAATGTTCCAGTGTCTCAACGGAGCACTCTTTTTTGTTAATATCAACAAATTTTGAAGGTCCTGTCAAGGGGCAGGATTAACTACTTTATCATTCCTGCTGTGAGAGCTACTTTTCTCTTGTTGCTGAGATGAAATGACCCCACAAGAACAGTTTAGTGAAGGAAGGTTTGTTTTGGCTCTCTGAGGTACAGTCCAACATAATGGGAAGTCATAGCGTTAGGGGCAAATTTTCATTCTATCTCTTCAAACACAAAGCATTCAAACAAATAAACAAAATAGAGGATACAAATCTTTATGTTAAACACTGAGTTAGTTTGCATTAGAGAGAGAGAGAGAGAGAAAGAGAGAGAGAGAGAGAGAGAGAGAGAGAGCGCACATGTAGCATGTAGAGGTTGGGAATGCCTGTGGAATGGTTTCTCTTGTGTCACTTACTTTGGATGTTGATTGCAGAAATAAATTCAGACAGTTAGGCTTAGGCTTCTAGTGTTTTCTATCCACCTCCACAACCCGCATCAGTTACTTTTACCTCTTATGTCAAATATGAAGAATGTGTGTGAAACGGAGTACAGATTAGACATAACATGAGAAGAACTCAGTGTACACATGAAACTTACTAGCTCAAAGATTCATCATGGCCTTGCAGAATTCAATAGAGGGATGGACTTCACTGTAGATAGAACAGGTGTGTGTGTGTGTGTGTGTGTGTGTGTGTGTGTGTGTGTGTGTGCAGTGTAGTGTGTATATGTGGAGATGAGACAAACCCTGTAGGCAGAAAGGTGACTCATGATGACCATTCCCTTGGAGGATTTTCTATCCTGAGCATGAAAACTCAGAGGCAGCTAAAGTCTCATGGTGTCATTGAGGTTATTGGAAAGAAAGTCAGCCACAATGAATAGAATAAATGCCTAAATTAACTGTCCCAAACTTGCTTTTGTCCCTTTGAGATAGCTTAGACTCTATCCATTCTCAAAGAGGTGAAGAGATTTTGCATTAGTGATCTGCTTATCTCAACCTCTTTTTCACCCCAGGAGTGTTTAGGGTATATATTCTGAAGGTCAAAGAGTGTTAGACAATTGACAACCATTTCCTTCACTGGGGCACATATGTCTAAATTTAAAAAAAAAATAAGGTGATTTACAGTTTTTTTCTTGACTTAAATTTTTTTCATAACTCATCCATGAGGGCTAGAGAGATGGATCAGGGGTTAAGAGGGCTTGCTGCTCTTTCAGGGAACCTGAACTTGCTTCTCAGCCTCCAAGATCAGCAGCTCAAAATTGCCTTTAACTCCACCACCAGAGGATCTAATACCCGTTCTGCACTCCTAGGACATCTGCTCACATGGCATTCACCATACAGATAAACACACACACACACACACACACACACACACACACACACACACACACACACACACACCAATAAAACCTAATCATAGAATTCTATGAGTTTCCTCCTGTAATAAAGGACTTTACTCCCTCACACATTTTCCATTCTTAGTAATCTCTCGTGGTCTCTAAAATATTATTTTGAACTGAATTGGTATTTTTTATTGAAAACAGCTGATTTTTATGCTTAAAGCTTTTCCATTTAGTGAAAGAAGATTAATGTTGATAAATTTCTGTTGTAAATCTGAAGTTCAGGAGTCACCTTTCCCTTTCCCTGACCTTCTACATTTTTTAAGCTCCTTTTGCTCTGTGGCAGTTAAATAGTGCCTAAATTTTCTAAACATCCATGAAAGTTTTTTCCCCAAAACGGATAGATAGCTGAGTGTCTACCAACTTCACCTTGACTGTCTCTGCCTCCATCAAATGCCCAGAGTTCAACTCTACCATCATTCCACCCCTGCCCCTTCTCCTTCCTTCCTTTGTGGCTCATTCCCATCTTTCCTCTTTCTTTCCTTTCTTCTACAAATCTTAGTTAGTGTTAAAAAAAGAAGTTCAAGGAACAGCTCCAATGCATGCTACTATTTTAAATAGATAAATTTAAGAAAAGTTAAAAATCAACAAATGAAAGACTGCACAATAGCACAGCACAGATACAAGCAAAATCAATGGGGTATTCACAATCCTAAAATAAAAGTGGAACCTAGGCTTAAAATCAATGTATGATGGGAAAAAGTCTGATGACATTGGCAATCTGCATATGATAGGCGAAACTGTCTTGAAGGCTTTAAAATCGTCTATAAACAAAATCCAAGAAGCATATGAAAAGTAGAAAGCAGGGAACTAAAAGACAGCTTTTTAGATCACTTAGGATAAAAAATGTAGTAATATTAAATGTTAAAATTAATTATTTTATTTTCTGTAGAAATGACAAGTGATAATGAGTACATATGGCTTTTGCAGAGGACACGCAGTCTGTTTCTAGCACCCACCCATGTTAGGTAGCACACAACTCAACTCCCTCCTCAGAATCAAGAGCCCCTGTACTCCCCATGTGGCCAAACCCGTACACAGACACACTCATCTACACATGATTACAAATAATGAAATAAGTGTTTGGGGAATGGACAGATAGCACAGCTGTTAAAAGAACTTGCTGCTCTTGCAAAGGGTCTAGATTCAGTTCCGAGCACTGAAATGGCAGCTCACAACCATCCTGAACTCCAATTTAATTGAATCTTACACACTTTTCTGGCTTCTCTGATACCAGGCACACATATGATGCACATCCATAAATGCAAACAAAATATGCATACACATAAATAAAAATGAAACACTCAAAATTCTTCCCTATTCACAGACTATCAATTTATCATAAGTTACTCTAAATCCACCTCTTTTAGATTACCTAGCTTGAGCATTATCAAAACAATACCAAATTCTATGGCAAAGAGGCATTCCTACCTGATATTTTTCAAACATTCAATGAATAAGGAAGGATAGATTTGCATTGAGCATGGTCAAGGATGATCCGTGTGGTTGCATTGCCTCAAGAGACAGTGTTCATGAATTGCCCTCCAAGTTTTCTCATTTGGTACAAGTAATGGATATTTCTTCACTCTTTTATCTCTTGATGGTGCTTGCCACCTTTGCAAGCAAGAAGCAACCACTGCTTATGAAAGACCCCAGTATACTAGCTTAGCCTAACGCCATTTCAAGTAAGGTCTGAAAAGCGCGGGGTGTCTACGGCCGGCCTCCTGGCCCCAGAAAAGGGTACTAAAGGTCAGAAAAACAACTTGGAGCCAGACAGCAGGCATGTCAAGCTCAGGGAAAAACCACGAGCTGCCCTGAGTTTAAACCTGGCCTCATTTGAATCGTCCAATCAGAACCCTGTAAGCCATGAGCTGCCCTGAGTTTGAACCTGCCCTCCCCGTGCTCCTGCTGCCCGACCCTATAAAAACCCTCCACTCCAGCCCGTGGGCGCGCCAGTCTCTTGAGCTTCTTGAGGGACTGCGTTGCCCCGGGTACCTGTGTTCCTGAATAAAGCCTCTTGCTGTTTGCATCTGACTCGTGGTCTCGGTGTGATCTCTGGATGAGGGTCTCTCCAGAGGGAAGACTGCCTTCAGGGGTCTTTCATTTGGGGGCTCGTCCCGGGATTAGAGACCCCCTGCCTCGGGACCACCGACCCACTGTCAGGAGGTAAGCCGGCCGGCCTTAGTGTATGTCGTTTCTGTCCTGTCAGAGTGTTGTCGGTTTATCTGAATGTTGAATGTTGTCTGTTTGCGCGCCTGAATCGGTCTGGAGTCAGTGGGGCTGAAGGAGCTGACGAGCTCGGACTTCGCCACTGCGACCCTGGAAGACGTTCCACGGGTCTCTGAAGTCCCCTTCTGGGGCACGGGAAGTCCCCTCTGGGGCACGGTTTTTCGGGGCCACCCCCGTATCAGAAGGATACGTGGTGCTGGCAGGGGACGGAGAATTCAAACACTCCGTGTCCCCATCTGAGTTTTTGCTTTCGGTTTTACACCGGAGCCGCGCAGCGAAACTGTTTCTTGTTTGTGGTGTCGGTTTGTTTTGCGTTCTTTGTCTAATCCTTCTCCATCCAGGAATTAATATGGGACAGACTGTCGTTACCCCCTTGAGCCTAACTACTGACCATTGGTCGGACGTCAAAGGCCGGGGGAGCAATGAAGGTGTTGTCATCAAGAAAAACAGATGGATGACCCTCTGTGAGGCCGAATGGGTCATGATGAATGTAGGATGGCCACGGGAAGGGTCATTTAATCTCTCTCTCATTTTACAGGTTGAGAGGAAGGTGTTTGCCCCTAGCCCCCATGGGCATCCAGACCAGGTTCCCTACATCACCATTTGGAGATCCCTGGTTGAAAACCCATTCCCCTGGGTCAAGCCCTTCCTCCCACAACCCCCTCTCACTCCCCAACCTTCGGCGCCTCCTAACCCCCTTTCTTCTCTCTACCCAGTCCTTCCCCACAGGGAGCCTTCCAAGCCCCCTGTCCTTCCCCCTGACCCTAACTCTCCTCTTGTAGATCTGCTGGTAAATGAACCGCCGCCCTACCAGCCGACCCCGGCGGCTGCGCTCGCGGCGGCTCCTGTCGCGGCACTGGCCGCGACCTTCCCGGCGGCCGCCCCCCCCCCCCCCCCCCCCCCCCGTGATGACCCCGCTCGCTGGGGACTCGGAGGAAGAAGAGGAAGCAGTCCAGTCCCCCATCGCGGGCCGCCTCAGGGGCCGCCGAGCCGGCCCCCCCACTAAGTCCAAAGCCTTCCCGCTTCGGGAAGGCCTCAACCATCAGTTACAATATTGGCCCTTCTCTGCCTCAGACCTTTATAATTGGAAACAACATAATCCCCCTTTCTCCAGGGATCCTGTTGCCTTGACCAGCCTAATTGAGTCCATCCTAGTGACTCACAGGCCGACTTGGGACGACTGTCAGCAACTCCTGCAGACCCTCTTAACAGTAGAGGAAAAGCAGAGAGTTTTCCTGGAGGCCCGGAAGCAGGCTCCGGGCGATGACGGGAGGCCAACCCAACTCCCAAATATCATCGATGCAGCTTTTCCCTTGACCCGCCCAGACTGGGACTTCAATACACCTGAAGGTAGGGAGCATCTACGTCTCTATCGCCAGTTGCTCTTAGCGGGTCTCCGAGCGGCCGCCAGAAGGCCTACCAATTTGGCTCAGGTAAGGAATGTGATACAGGGAAAGGAAGAAACACCAGGTGCATTTTTAGAGAGGCTGAAGGAGGCTTATAGGATGTACACTCCGTATGATCCAGAAGACCCAGGGCAAGCACCAGGTGTCATCCTGTCATTTATATACCAGTCTAGCTCAGATATCCGAACCAAATTGCAGCGGTTGGAAAGTTTGCAAGCGCTAGGTTTGCCAGATTTATTGAAGGAAGCAGAGAAAGTGTTCAATAAGAGAGAAACTCCTGAGGAGCGTGAGGAAAGGAGATGGCAGAAACGTGAGGAAAGGGACAAGAAACAACATAGGGAGATGAAAAAGGTTTTGGCCGCCGTTGTGTCTCAGGGACAGTGGAGAGAGGGAGATAGGTCGGGAGAGCGAAGGAGGTCACCCCTTGATAAAGATCAATGTGCTTACTGTAAGAAGAAGGGACACTGGGCCCGAGACTGCCCCAAGAAGCCACAAGGACTCCACCGACCCAAGCCCAAAACCGTAGACCTCCTTAATCTAGAGGACTAGGGGAGTCGAGGCCAGGAGCCCCCCCCTGAGCCTAGGATAACCCTCAAGATCGGGGGGCAGCCCGTGACCTTCCTGGTTGATACTGGTGCTGAACATTCAGTCCTAACCCATGCCGGAGTGCCTCTTAGCCGGCACTCTGCACTGGTGCAGGGGGCAACTGGAAACAAGAGGTATCACTGGACTGCCGAGAGAAAGGTCCAACTGGCATCAGGGCAAGTAACTCACTCCTTCCTGCATATACCTGAATGCCCCCATCCGCTGTTAGGACGGGACCTATTAACCAAATTGAAGGCACAAATCTACTTTGATGAGAAGGGACCAAGAGTCACAGGTCCTAAAGGAGACCCCCTACAAATCCTTGCCCTCAGTTTAGAGGACAGAAGCAAGGAAGGAGACGATAATCTCCATCCCCCCTCCTCGGAACCCCCGCCAAGTTCGAGAATTCCTGGGTACGGCTGGGTACTGCCGCCTTTGGATTCCTGGCTTTGCTGAACTGGCAGCCCCATTATACCCCCTCACTAAACCAGGGACCATGTTCCAATGAGAGGAGAAACATCAGAAAGCGTTTCAACAGATTAAGAAGGCCTTACTCGAGGCCCCGGCTCTGGGTCTGCCAGATCTAACCAAGCCCTTTGAGCTGTTTGTGGATGAAAACTCAGGTGTTGCCAAGGGGGTACTGGTGCAAAGACTGGGGACCTTGGAGGAGACCTGTAGCGTACTTATCCAAGAAATTGGACCCGGTGGCTACAGGATGGCCTCCATGCCTCCGCATGGTGGCAGCCATTGCCGTATTACTCAAAGATGCGGGAAAACTGACTCTGGGACAACCATTGACTGTGCTGGCCTCCCATGCAGTGGAGGCCTTGGTCCGACAACCACCAGACAGATGGCTTTCTAACGCCAGAATGACTTACTATCAGGCCTTACTACTGGACTCAGACCGGGTAAATTTTGGGCCGACAGTTTCCCTTAACCCTGCCACTTTGCTGCCACTGCCTAGCCCCTCCGAGGAGCATGACTGCCTCCAGATTCTAGCCGAAGCACATGGCACCCACCCTGATCTGACAGACTAGCCGCTCAAGGATCCAGACGCTGTCTGGTACACCGACGGGAGCAGTTTCCTGGAAGAGGGGGAGCGCAGAGCCGGAGCAGCTATAACCACCGAATCGGAAGTGGTATGGGCATCGCCGCTCCCGCCCGGAACATCGGCCCAGCGCGCAGAACTGATTGCGCTCACCCAAGCCCTCCGGATGGCAGAAGGTAAGAAGCTCACAGTTTATACTGACAGCAGATATGCCTTCGCCACTGCGCATGTCCACGGGGAAATTTACAGACGGAGAGGCCTGCTGACGTCCGCGGGTAAGGAAATCAAAAACAAAAAAGAGATCCTGGACCTCCTAAAGGCCCTGTTCCTCCCGCTCCAACTCAGTATTGTCCACTGCCCAGGGCATCAAAAGGATGACTCTGCGGTAGCCAGAGGGAATCGGCTGGCAGATCTGACTGCCCGAACAGTGGCTTCCCAGCCAGCAGGAAACAGCCAGTTGATGGCTATACAAGAACCACAGCCTGAGAGAGAGCACGTGCCCTATAGCCCAGAAGACCATGAGCTAGCAAAGAAAATGGGGGCGGACTGGGAACAAAGAAGACAGGCATATATACTAGGGGACCGGATGGTCATGCCAACCTCCCATACCCGATATATGCTGAGATTCCTCCATGCATTGACCCATTTGAGCAAAAACAAGATGAAGACCTTATTAGACAGAGAAAACACCTGGGCAGTGCTGCTGAACCAGGATCAGGTATTCCAGCAGGTAACTTCTACCTGCCCAGCCTGTGCTCAAGTCAATGCAGGAAAGGTTCATCTAAACAAGGGGGCCCGCCAAAGAGGCCATCGTCTTGGTGTTCATTGGGAAATAGACTTTACAGAAGTAAAACCTGGACTCTACGGGTACCGGTATCTCCTGGTCTTCGTGGACACCTTTTCTGGATGGATCGAGGCATTTCCAACCAAGAATGAGACGGCTAACGTGGTAACAAAGAAACTGTTGGAAGAAATCTTCCCCAGGTATGGGATGCCTCAAATATTGGGGTCGGATAACGGGCCTGCCTTCGTCTCCCAGGTAAGTCAGAAGGTGGCCAAACTATTGGGGGTTGATTGGAAACTCCATTGTGCATACCGCCCCCAGAGCTCAGGACAGGTAGAATGAGCTAATAGAACAATTAAGGAGACTCTAACCAAATTAACGCTTGCAACTGGCACTAGAGATTGGGTGCTCCTACTTCCCTTGGCTCTCTATCGAGCCCGAAATACCCCCGGCCCACACGGCCTAACCCCTTTTGAGATCATATATGGGGCCCCACCTCCTGTTGTAAACTTTCTCCATCCTGATATTTCTTCTCTTGCCACCACCCCTACTTTAGAAGCACATCTTCAAGCCCTCCAGTTGGTGCAGAGGGAGGTCTGGAAGCCCCTGGCCAAGGCTTATCAGGAGCAGCTAGACAAGCCGGTGGTGCCCCACCCCTTCCAGATCGGGGACTCCGTTTGGGTCCGACAACACCAGACCAAGAGCCTGGAATCACGGTGGGAGGGGCCCTATACTGTCTTGCTGACCACCCCCACTGCACTCAAGGTCGACGGGATTGCTGCATGGATCCACGCCTCTCATGTGAAGGCTGCCAGGGAACCCGACCCAGCAGGATCCAGAAAGTCAACATGGACAGTGCGCCATACACAAAACCCCTTAAAAATAAGGTTGGCCCGCGGCTCCTCTTCCTCCCCCTCCTCTTAATCTCTACCTACCCCCAGGGGACTAGGGCGGCAGAGAGCCCGCACCTAGCTAAGAGGCTCACTTGGCAGGTCATCTCACAAACTGGGGAGACGGTCTGGCAAACGACCGCCTTTCACACCCCCTTTACATGGTGGCCTAACTTACATCCAGATCTCTGCCAATTAGCAGCAGGGTCAGAGGACTGGGACATCCCTACCACTGACCCCATGAACCCCAGAGCACCAGACGTCTGTCAGGATGGTAAGGGAACTTGCAAATGTAGTGACGGGAGATACAGATGTGGCCACCCTGAAGCCAGGGCAGCCCTGTCACAACTATCCTTCTATGTCTGCCCCCGGGATGGTAGGGACAGAAAGCTGATTAGCCAATGTGGGGGTTATGAAAGTTACTTCTGTAAAGCATGGGGATGTGAAACAACTGGCAATACCTATTGGAAGCCTTCATCCACTTGGGACCTCATTAGGGTAAAAAGGACTACCCAAGGGGAAAGCCGCACATGGCGCCCACTCACCCGAGCACATTGTTGGGGTTTCCCAGGCGAGCTTAGTACATACTGGGAGGGGGAGGGCCCCTGTATAAACTTCACCTGCAACCCCCTAAACATATCCTTTACTCAGAAAGGAAGGGGGACGGCACAAGATTGGATTAAAGGAAAAACATGGGGACTTAGATTTTTCATGACAGGACAGGACCAGGGATTTACCTTTATGATTAAACTTAAAATTGAGGAGCCCTCCGCCTCTATAGGCCCCAACCAGGTTCTCTCTGACCAAAAGCGCCCCTCTTTACCTGCTCCAGCACCCCCGAGGGCTACCACCCGACCCAATTCGGCCATTCGCCCAAGCATGGCTCCGAATGCCACTGTAACCCCAGTCACCCTCCAACCACCCAGACCCGGTACGGGAGACCAGCTATTGAATCTTATAGAGGGCGCTTACTCAGCCCTCAATGTTACTAGCCCAAATCGGACTCAGGAGTGCTGGTTATGCCTAGTTTCCACACCTCCCTATTATGAGGGGGTGGCCGTAGTCGGAAGCTTCACCAATTCCTCTTCACCCCCATCAGGATGTGCCTCAACACCTCAGCATAAGCTCACAATCTCCGAGGTGTCAGAACAAGGACTATGTCTGGGGACAGTACCCTACACCCACCAACACCTGTGTAATCGCACCCCGGTACTTGTACCAGGACCCCATTATCTCGTGGCTCCCAACGGAACTTACTGGGCCTGTAGCACTGGACTTACACCATGCCTCTCCCCCTCAATACTAGCTAACACGGCCGATTATTGTGTGCTCATAGAACTGTACCCCAGGATAGTCTATCATACACCTGAAGATATCTATGCCTGATATGAAACAGGGGTCCCCCGTATAAAAAGAGAGCCAGTCTCACTAACCCTGGCCCTGATACTAGGTGGATTAACAATGGGAGGGATCGCCACCGGAATAGGCACAGGTACCACTGCCCTCATGGAAACCAACCAGTTCCGACAACTCCAGGTTGCCATGCATACCGATATCCAGGCACTGGAGGAATCCGTGAGTGCCTTGGAAAAGTCACTCACCTCCCTGTCGGAGGTAGTTCTGCAGAACCGGAGGGGATTAGACCTCCTCTTCCTGCAGGAAGGGGGGTTATGTGCTGCCCTTAGAGAAGAATGTTGCTTCTATGCGGATCATACTGGGGTGGTGAGAGATAGCATGGCTAAGTTAAGAAAGAGACTAGAACAGAGACAAAAACTCTTTAAAGAACAGCAGGGGTGGTTTGAAGGATGGTTCGGAAGGTCCCCCTGGCTCACCACCCTCATCTCCACCCTTATAGGGCCCCTTCTGATTTTATTGCTCCTTCTGACGCTCGGGCCCTACATCCTAAACAGACTTGTCCAATTTATCAGGGAACGTGTTTCTATAGTTCAGACCTTGGTATTGACCCAACAATACCAACGACTCAACCAGGTGAGAATGGAGCCACATCCCTATTCTTCCCCATGAATGGAGGATTCCATTCCCTGAGATAAGAAAATGGGGGAATGAAAGACCCCAGTATACTAGCTTAGCCTAACGCCATTTCAAGTAAGGTCTGAAAAGCGCGGGGTGTCTACGGCCGGCCTCCTGGCCCCAGAAAAGGGTACTAAAGGTCAGAAAAACAACTTGGAGCCAGACAGCAGGCGTGTCAAGCTCGGGGAAAAACCACGAGCTGCCCTGAGTTTGAACCCGGCCTCATTTGAATCGTCCAATCAGAACCCTGTAAGCCATGAGCTGCCCTGAGTTTGAACCCGCCCTCCCCGTGCTCCTGCTGCCCGACCCTATAAAAACCCTCCACTCCAGCCCGTGGGCGCGCCAGTCTCTTGAGCTTCTTGAGGGACTGTGTTGCCCTGGGTACCCGTGTTCCTGAATAAAGCCTCTTGCTGTTTGCATCTGACTCGTGGTCTCGGTGTGATCTCTGGGCGAGGGTCTCTCCAGAGGGAAGACTGCCTTCGGGGGTCTTTCACTTACAATAGTCATAGTGGCCCAACTATCTACTGCAAAATGTTGTTAAGATGCAAAATCCAGAGCCTCTGTTATGTTTGGATATATTGGACTAAGATGCATTGGGGGGAAACATCCTGTTTCCTACCTTTCAATTCTTTCAACCAGCTTTCCTGATGGTTCAATTGTTCCTATCATATTTGCATTTTCTTAGGACTTCTTGGAGGAAGAATGAATGGGGATTTTTACATAATTGATTAAGTGGTGGAATGTTCTTTGGAGAAAAGGAAGTAAGAAAAATAGGAAGAGACTAGAAGTATGAATCTTGTGCTTGAGGGGAGTTTTAGGATCACAGGAAAGTCTGATGATTCAATTGAAAATTTTGATACAAAAAAAAAAAAACCCTGCCCATCTTATACTTCATGTTAGTTAGCTGTCAACAATCTGCTTGTGGGAAGAAGGGTAGGATATCTACAAAGGTTAAGCAGCTTAGTATTGAGTCAGAGAAATCTATAGGGCTAAGTGGGCAGCTGTGGATCTGTAATCACAGCAACTGCAATAGCAGATGCTGCCTAGTGTGGAGCACACAGCACTGCCTCCACTCTGTTCCATCCAGACCTTGTCTGTTTTACATGGCCTTCCTGTGATGTATGAGCATCGGTGCCTGTGGCTTTGCATATACATCTAGTGCTTGAAAGAACTTCAGTGGTTCCTATCAGTCATAACTTCATTCTAACTAAGCAAGTCATGAAAATGGTCTTCAGCAAAATTATTAATGTTATTTCAGCAACCAGTAGTCAAGCATTCATATTACAGAAAATCTCATGAATGGCACTTCCCTCTAAATAATTAGGAAAGCCTAAAAGATCATGTAGCTCCTCCCTGCTGTATACTACTATCTCAACTTTGAGGTGCAAAGGAAGCAGAGAAGGCAGATGAGGTCCCAAGACTCAGACTGCCTAGCCCAGTGGACACAAATCTTGGTGAAGTTTACTTAAATGGACATTCCCGTCAGTATCATTTTCAAGAATAAATAGTGTCTTGCTATGACCTGTGTCTTGGAGTGAGTGGTGTCTTGCTATGCTAGACATCTTACTGTGACAAGTGTCTTATTGTGATCAGTGTATTTCTTTCTATGACATTCTCCCTCAAGCATCAATATGGTTCCTGATAATACTAGGAAAGATATAACTACGGTTTCTATAGCAGATGATTTTGAAGGATTGTGGGACATTGAATGATCTTTGACAGGGAATGTGATTCTGATCTGGACTGTACAGTTTTTATTGAATAGTGGTGAATGAAGGTGCAGATAGGGGACATTTTTCCATCATATTCATTTCCATATTCACAGAAGTACCAGATGAACTGTCCTCATGGTTAACCACATGGAGATAGTTATTCATTCTCAGGATAATCTTTAAATTGTTAATCTCCAATCATGAAAACACATGCTCAAATCCTCAGACATCAACAGAGATGTCAGACAGACAAGGTAGGCTGCCTGTAGTTCTGGCTTCAGTGTGGGAGACAGGGGTTCTTCAGAGGAAGCTGAGCAGAAGCCTGAATTGACAAGCTCTGGATTTTAGGAAAGACTCTATTTAAACGAATCAAATAGAAGAGTAGTCTAGGATGATTCCAACACCAATTTCAGGCCTTCGTATACGTATGTGCCTACATATGCCCCCACATATGCAAAGCATGAATACACACATAGTCATACCATGCACATGTGAAAAAGGAAAGAATGTACAATATATGAAGTGGTGGAGTATGTGCTCGGCAGAGAAGTGCTGGATGACTCAGAACTCCTGTGAAAATCAACCAATATTGGATATTAATCTTTAAAGCTTTTAATCTCTCTTTCTTCTTCAGATTTTTCTCTTGATTTTCTCTCCCTCCAGTTTCTGAGCCTGACAGAAGAAAACAAAAGGGACAAATGACCTGTCAAAGTTCTTTTTCAGCTTTTTCAGGTAGAGTATTTACACCTAAAGTCGTGGTGTTTACCTGCCCAGCAGATTCCGAAAAACACCATCAGAAAAATACAGTATTGTGAAAGTGTGTGGTGATTCTGAGAATGGAAATCTTTAGCATCCATCAATACACAGGAACTTCAGAGAACCAAGTTGGCCTTAGGTTATAGAAGGAATTTTATCTGAGAGTTTCATCCCAGTATTCTGCCTTGCTTGCTCTTTTTAAATGAATAGAGCAAAAGTTTAAAATTAGACAGACAGACAGACAGATTGATAGGCACACACACAAACACACACACACACACACACACACACACACACACACACACACACACACACACTTCCTATTGCAATTTTTCACCCTGTTCACTGTATTGGTTACTTCATGCATTTGATTCAAAGCTGGGGCAAACTGTAGATTCATACTCCATAAATTCATCAATGCTAAACTTATGGAGCTATTCCAGAACCTTCTCCAGGGTTGTCTTTTGTTATGACCTACTGTAAAAACCTGATGGCATGTATACTGTAAACATAGAAAAGGTCAAGCTGACAAATGAATCTTTAGTCACTTTGAGAAGCCCATTCCTACTTTTAGACATTTTCCCTGTGTTGGAACATGCACTTTATTTAGAAGTTCCTTTATTAATATTTTTAGGGTTTTAAAATTATTTTCTTCTCAAATGTCACAGAATGCCTTACCATCCATCTGCTCATGAGACATAATTATGAAACTGACAGTCTTTTTTGACACCTCTTTGATGTGGGAGGAATGAACACATTTCATTCAGTTTGGGAACTCGGGTTTTGGCTTTCTTCATTTACAGCACAGAATCTTTTGAACAGCATCCACATTACATAAGTATTCAGATGATGCATCAGAAAACAGACACCTAGCAGAACAATTGCCCTGTTGATGTGCTCGAGGATTTCCATCATTAGTGGAGTGGGGAGATTGTTATCTTAGCCAACAACTGGCTAATTCCAGCAAAGCGCTTAAGCCAATTTCACATATTGCAGTTGTCTCGTGTACATACTTCTTAAAGCAATGCAGGATATACATCTCATAGCTGTGAAACTGTATGCTAGATAACAATGGATAATGTAAAACACAATGGAGAAAAATTATGGAAAATAATTTTTGCTTTAAAACACTGAACTATCATTATTTTAAAAATGCAGGCATTCATTTATGTATATATGTGTGTGAATGTACATGCAGTACTGAACAACCTGTGGGACTTTGTTCTCCCCTTCTACCTCTTGGGTCCTGTAGATCCAAGTCAGGTCATTTGGCTTGTCGAGAAGAGTCTTTACTCACTAAGCTGCCTCAATGGCCCATGCTGCTCCTGTGTCTTTAAAGAACAAATAAACTTCTCTATTGATGTAGTTTGCATTAATGCATCTTCTCATTTGTTTTTACACTAGATTTTAGCAGGACTGCAACAAGATGGGTTAGTTGTTTAAAAAAATTGACTGGGACAGAGTGATCTGTATTCCTGGGACACTGATTCCACTCACCATACATAGCCTCGGGTCACATCTGACAAGGTGATAATTCTAAGAGTGGCATTTCAACACCGGCAAATCAGAAGATTCGTGACTAAGCATGTTTTCAAAAATAGCTAGTTTTTGTCACACTGGATAGATTTCAATTCTGATTAACAAAACATTCTGACTAACAGTTTATCTATTTATAAAATGAGTTTTATTTAAGGAATACACCAAAAACTAAAATAAAATTCATACCAAGAAAGAGAAAACAGCTTGAGAATTGATTGTGGAAATACATAAATGATCTAGTTATTGGAGCTGGAGAGATAGCTCACCAGATAAGAACACTTGTTGATCTTGCAGAGGACTAAAGTTGTGTTCTCAGCAACACCCATGTTGGGTAACTCACAACTGCCTGTAAGTCCAACTCCAATGCATCCAACATCGTCTTCTGGTCTCCTCAGGCACCTGAACACACACACAAATAAAACTTTTAAATTAGTATTTAAAAGCAAATTTATAAAGAAACGACCTCATTCTAAATCTCAGTGGATGTTAGGTCAGACAAGTTTTTGATACAGCAGGCCCTGGAACACAAACCCTGGTGCCACAGCACAAGCCCCAAACCTAGCTTTAAAGGACTTAGGAAATTATAACTGTGAGGGAAATGTAGGGCCTGCAAAAGAACTTATTATGACAAATGCTTGCAGGGATGATTATTTTGTCAGTGAAGAGTTAAAATTATCTTGATGACAACACAAGAGGAGTGTTCAGAGAGACCTTCTCAACGTAATGTTCCCATAACTCATCTGCAATCTGGACCATGTTCTTCTAAGTATTTTCTGACAGAGAAGAAGATCTTTCTCAGTCATCACAGTATGTGTGTATGAAATAGCAAATACTAGGAAGAGAATGATAGCAGTACAGCAGAAGGAAGGATGTGCTAGTCACCCAAGATGTCTACTTCTATTGAGCACATGATCATATTTACCCATCAATTCTATAGAGCAGGATTGGTGTCCCACCATTCATCTGGAGAAGCTACAACCAATGAGGAGACCCTGCTAATAGATCAGGGGAAAACATAGATCCATTTGACCTGACTGCAATGCTACTCTTGAGTTAATGGATAGTAATGGGGTAACATACAAGACACAGACTTCTAGGAGTTCAAAACTGAAAAGGAGGTACATGGATTACAGTGGAGCCTCTAGACTTATGTGTGCACTGAATACTTAAAACGTGTGGGATGAAAGTTTGTGTACCTTTAATGTCGTTTTTTACAATAGCAGAAAATAAAATAGCTTCAGATGAATTTACCCAAATATCAAAGAATTTTATGATAAACTACTTTCTCTTCTTTCTTTCTTTCTTTCTTTCTTTCTTTCTTTCTTTCTTTCTTTCTTTCTTTCTTTCTTTCTTTCCTTCTTTCTTTCTTTCCTTCTTTCTTTCTTTCTTTCCTTCTTTCTTTCTTTCTTTCTTTCTTTCTTTCTTTCTTTCTTTCTTTCTTTCTTTCTTTCTTTCTTTCTTTCATTCTCTCCTCCCCCCTCTCTCTCTTTCCTCCTCCTCCTCCTCCTTCTTCTTTGTTTTTTTTTTTTTTTTTTGAGACAGAGTTTCTCTGTATAGTTTTGGTGCCTCTCCTGGATCTTGCCCTGTAGACCAGGCTGGCCTCAAACTCATAGAAATCTTCCTGGCTCTGCCTCGCGAGAGTGCTGGGATTATAGGCATGTGCCACCACCATCCGGCCCATAAACTACTTTTTTAAGCAACTGAGATATTTGTAATTTCAGTATAATTCCTTATGTTCTCATCTCTCTGTGTATATGAAAGAGATAAAAATGAATGTGAGGCATAGCCTAAAGCATAATTTGGTATCAAGGACATTACGATCTCATTGGAGTGCCAAATGACTGTGTGAGAAAGAACAGCAGGCTGTGTTGAAGATGAAAACTCATTCTTTTCAACATGAACGACTTTTATTTTAAAAACTGTATATGTTATTGTGTTTATGTGAGTAAGTGTGGATGTGCATGCACCATAGTATAGGTGTGGAGGTCAGAATCCAACTTTTGAGAGTTAGTTTTCTCCTTTCACTGTGGGATCTGGATTTTAAACTTAAGCCTTCAGGAGTAGATGACTCAGTAAATTCACCAGCTCTAAACATGCAGAAGTTTAATTCTGTCGATTATAGGCTCACACAAATCACTCTCAATGTTGATTAGCTGAAATGAACAGAAGAAACCCACATAGGAGTTATGTAGAGCCGGCCTTCCAAAGAAGAAATATTTCTGCTGTAGACTAGATTATTGAAAACAGAGTAGCTGTTGACCCAAATGCTTGAGTTTGGTGTAAGAACAGGAAGTTGTCAGGGTGGTTAGCTTTGATGCCCTGATAAAGCTGCTTGACAGGGATCAGCAGTGTAGCTATCTCCCCACTTACCTTAATTGCAGATAAACTGCTTAGCCACTGCCTCTAAATGCAGGGAAATAAACTGTATCTATAATTCCAACTGCAAAATATTTGGGAAATGCAATACCCATTGTTACTATATATAACACATGTTATTACACTACATATATTTTTTAAAGAAAAGCAATTTTTTCCAAGCACTTAGCACAATAAGAAAGGCATAGGAGTAATAGAATTTCCATAAAAACTTGCATTGTAATATAGGAGCCTTAATCATCTCCAGAATTCCTTCTGAGAGTTGATGGGATGTCACTGAGTAGAGCATCTTAGACCAAGGTCAGGTTCCTAAGGACCACACTTCTTCACTCTTTAGTAGCAATGATAAAGGGCTCCTTGAAAGAGATGCAGTAGATCAATCCTAGTATTTCTGCAATGACGTTTATTTCAACTGGTCTTTCCAAATTTGATTGTGCTGTGTTCTCAGCACACTTGGAAAATGATCATTCCATATGATAAATCCATACTGCAAATCCTCCTTAATGTACCAAATGAGCTTTTCTATGACACAGTAACTTTTATAGCTTGCCAGAACTTTAAAATGCTGGAAAAGGTGTTGCTAGCTTTCAACATGTGCTAATTGGGTATGCCTACCCAGATGGCATAGGAGTGAGAAAAGGGGGGAGGGTTGCAGTCACTAAACTGTTCTAATCAAGGCAAAGAATAGGAATAACCCACACCCAAACAAGCCATTTAATCTTCTTGTTTATGTTGTTATGATGGGAGGATTTAAGTTTGTTTATCATATTTTTCAGGATTTTGTGAATACAGTTGCTATTTAGGAAATACATACAACAAAGAACAGGATGACAAGAGTAACTGAGCTCCCGAGAGACTCTGAGCACAACTTTCACAGTCTCTAACAAAGTGAACCATCCACATTTTACAAGTCTGTAAGTCGATCTGAGAAAAGCTGCTTAGGTAGGGTTGTGTCTGTTTGAGAAACTTGCTAGGATTTTTTTTGTCTCAGCCAAATTTCTATGCTGAGGGGTGTGTGTGTGTGTGTGTGTGTGTGTGTGTGTGTGTGTGTGTGTGTGTGTTGTGTTATTGCATGTGTATATGTGTGCATATGTATCGAGTGGATGTATGCATGTGTGTGTCTGGGTGTGTGAGTATACATGTGTATGTTAGCAAATGTGTACATATGTGCATATGTATGTAGGTATGTGTGTACATGTGTGTGTCTTGGTGTATGTATGAGTATGCATGTGTGTGTACAGTTGCCCTTGGAGGTCAGGAGAAGGCATCTAATCACTGGAGCTGAAGTTCCAGACTGTTGTAAGTTATGCAAAGTGAGTGCTGGGAAAAGAGCCCAGGTCCTATGTAAAAGTGAATGCTATTAACCCAGATCCATTTCTCTGGTCCCCATACTAAATTTTAAACTCCAAATTACTTTGTATTCTCATCAGGCTAGATTCACATTATACTTGAAATCAACTGAAATTGAGTTACCTATTTTTTCTCATTTCAGTGAGTAGGGATCACCTATTTGAGGGGGTTTGTCAACTTTTGTCCTGAGTGCCTTAGAGACCCCACCTCATTCTTTACTTTGCATGAATAGCTTACATATTATGACATTTTAACTAATTTATAATATATGCATTTCTAAATAATAACTTTTCCAATATAATCAAATGACTTCTTATTCTATTGGGAATCGTTCTTAAAATATGAGCTCATGTTTGATTCTGTCATAAGACCTAGCTACATGATCAAGATTAACAACTAGGAGAGATGACATTCTTGCATATGAGCCACTGATGTGACAAGCAGGTTTCTTTATTGAAACCAATGGAATCATGATAAAAGTTTATAGTTGAAATCATGGGTGATTGCTGTTTTCATGTGAAATCAGAAGTGCCTTAGAAACTCTACAGCTATACTTCCTAAGATTGTAAAGAGATTCACCTGTTTCTGAGACAACTCACCAATTTCCTAGTGAGAGAACTATGTGATTGCAGGAATTTGGAGCATTTTTAACAGACAGATTCAGTCATTTGAGAATCCAGGAAGTGGAGTATGTTCTAGCCCTGGGTGGTAGCCACATTTTTCACCATGTGACCAAATACCAGCCTAGAATCAACTTAAAAGAAGACAGATTTATATTGGCTCATAGATATTAAAATGCAATCAATCCATGGTTAAAGGGGTCATGGTGGTAGCAGCTGCTGAGGCTATGGCCCCAGCATGTGGCTGCTTGTTCACATTGCTGTTGATCAGGAAGCATAGAAAGATGAGTGCTGGTGTTCATCCAGGTCTCTGCTCTTTCTCCTCTTGTTCACTCTAGGGCCCAGCCCTTTGTTGGTGTCTCATAGACTCAGAATGGGAACTCCGATTAGTTAATCGTCAAAAAAACACCATAATAGCTATACCTAAGACATGTCTCACTGTCTTACTGATAGTCTGGAAATTTTTAAAATAATCAACTTGATTGTTAAAATTAATTATCACAAATCCAAGATTACACTCAAATACACAGACATACACAATATTTATTAAATCTTATGTTGATTTCATAATGCAGAAGACAATTTAGTCCATCTCTAAGATTTTCCAAAATCTCAACAATTCTAACATTGTGCAAAACTCTTCTGAAATTCAAGACAAGCTCTTAACTGTGAGAGCCTGCAAATAAAAAAGGGACATTTTCAAAGTCTAAGTTCTGGTAGCTGTTGTTGCACACCCACACTTCCCCACATATGAATAATAATAATAATAATAATAATAATAATAATAATAATAATAATTTAAAAATAAACATTTTCATGTTTAAAAGAGTGAGTTTCAGGTTGTCAGGATCTGAAAAACAATACCTGAAGCTTTTCTCTGGCTTCCACGTGCACAGAAACACATACACAGGCATATGTACTAACACAAATTGGCAGATACATGTACACATACACATTTACACCTCCCTAACCCACTATACTCCACACAAGAATAAAGCAAACATATTAGCTTCAAACCACTTTTTTATTTCCTAAAGTCAAAGTGAAAAATATGACAGACAAATATAGCTTAGAACATAAAGATGAGACTTCATAGTTATGCATGTGCCAAGCCTGATGCCATTGTATAACTCATATTGGTGCTCTGCAGGGAAGAAATTTTCTTCATATCTTAGAAACTAATGGTCCCCAATCATTTGTGAATCAATCCCTCTAGTGATTTCCTCTATCTTTTCCACACTAATTCCTCAGTAATGCCTTCCTGTCTACATATTGTCCTCCTTTTTGTCAAAATGTTAGTCACTGTGGTAATTTCCACCTCAATCCAGAAATTGCAAAGATACTACGTGGTAAGAAGTTTACAAATGAAGATGAAAACTTTTTAATGATCTGCTCATTATATATCTCCCTCTGAGAGTATACTCATCTTATACAGACAGAAGTTTGTCTTACTCAAGGCTGTTTCCACTGAGTAGAACAGTGCTACTCAGAGAACATTTGGTAAATATTACATGATGGACAGATGGATTGATGGATAGCAGGATGGTTGGAGAAATGAATAAAATTAAAATAAAAAACATGGCAAATGAGAATGCTCACTGAATAAAGACTCTTGCCCCAAGCCTGAAAACATCAGTTCTATTACTGGGAACTCACATAATAAAAGGGTAAAACTGACTCCTACAGGTATTCAGACCTCCACAACTGTGTTGTGGTATGTACACGTTCATGCTTGTATGTATACATGCATAGGTAAATATAATGTTAATTGAAAATAAAATAAAACATCAATGTATATGCTTAAATATTCCATATGTTGATAGCAATTATCCATGGTGGTGGGGTTCTATCATTATTTCCTTCTTTGTGGATTACTTTGATGCTCTTACATCTTCTGTAATCAACAGCTGTTATATTTATGATCAGAACATAGTAAAAATGCAGAAAAATTAAAGAAATGATTCTTTTGTGACTCAGTTATAATATGTCCTTTAGTCATTTTAGTGCATCATTTGCAAATGATAGGCTTGCATTTTTCTGTCAATTTAAGTCTAAAGATTTTATAGCTAGTGATATAGCATAAAATAATTATCCAATTTGCAAGTCAGAGGTCATTTACGCTTTCCTTGGGAAGCCTAGAAATTTGTCACCTTATGCGTACCTGATTATTACACAGTTTGATTAGCTGTAAAGGAGGAACAGCACATTGTAAACATTAAAGGGAGGCTCAAGTGTGTTGTCTACTCAATACAACAATAATGGCTTTCATTAGGCTGAACAGCTATTGCAAAATTATTTTCCTTGGGGTGATAAGGAGAAAAATCACATACGTTCATTTATTTATATTTGTTTCATTTGTGGGCATTATTTTCAGAAACTTTGCAGGGGAAGGGAGGGATGGTACATTTAGAGTAAGGATTCAAAATCTGCAATTTCCCATTCTTGGCTCAATATAAAGACGCAGACTGAAATTAAGAATGTAGGCTTAAACTTTGTGCTTTCAAATGAGTGGCATCGGGTGCCTTCTAACTCTCAACCTCATTATCTGTCAGAACAGTGATCTATGGGTTAAGGGGGAACTGGCTATTGACCACCCCTATATGCCTGCCTCTGTCAAGACTAGTTTGATATTTTTAGTTTACTTATTTAACTTCTAAGGCTTCTTTTCTCATTCTGCAAATAGTATAATATCTGAACACACCATTCATAGAGTTTTCTGTCATGCCTTCCCAGTACATTCTTGGAAAATTGTAATGTTCTCCTTATCTCGAGGGACATACTATTAATTAGTTTTAAATCATCAACTTGACACAGCCTACAGTCATCTGAGAAATACATGTTAGCAGAAAAATTGGCCAGATAAGATCGGCCTGTGGGTTTGTCTGTCTTGATTCACTGGAATGTTAAAGAAGGCAGTAGGGCCCAGGCCACTGTGAACACCACCATTCCCTTGGCAGGTAGACTGGGGTACATAAGAGAGTAACCTAAGCATAAGCCCAAGCGAGTGAGCCAGGAATCATCTATCCACTCTGACTTCTGCTGGAAGTTCTTGCTTGCATTTCTACCCTGACTTCCAACAATAACGGGCTATAACCCTGAAACCACTTTCCTTTCCTAAGCTGCCTTTTGTCAGGGTGTTTTATCACAGCAACAGAAAGCAAACTGAGACAAGTACATCCCAACCTGATGCTCCCAAAGTTATTTGCTATTATAGCTAAGAAGCATCCATCACTATTAGAGAAAATCACCGATCTCTCATTCGCCTACCAGCCTGCCTCTTATTGTTCTGTAAAATCAGCCAGTAGTCTCACTTCTCCATTGGTATCTCAGCTTTTAGAAGTTTGAACTTCGCTGTGTTCTCCTATTCCTGATGCCATGACCAGCCAAGGACTAACATTTGCAATGTACAGTCAAATGCCAAAATATTCTTCTTTTTTTATCACCTGAAAACTACTGATGCCCTCAGGGACTCAACCACATCACATTTATCCCTCCACTGGTTTTGCTTCTTGTTATTTTTTCTTTTATTATTAATTTTTCTTATGTTTTCTTTTGGTCACAACTCAGCCATCCCAGGGATTTTTGTGTTCTTTCTCTTAAAACATTGGCACTTACTAAGTTATCATAAGACAATATTTCACTAACACACAATAAACTAAACAATGATTACTTATAATTCATTTATTTCTTTTGCCCTGTGCACATTTCTGTTTTCAGTGTATTATATATGTATTAAGCCATACCTCATTTCTTACTCTCTGATTTCTTGCTGTTTGTAAATACTGCATTTTTTTCTTTTTACAAATTGAAGATTTATATAATACATTGTGTGAACCAAATCAATTGGTAACATTGTTTACTCCAGCAATTTAGATGGATATTGGCAATTTTTAGTAATAAAATATTTTAATTATGTGTAGACAAATTCTGCTACACTGGATATATTAAACACAACTTCTAAAACAGACATGCTGATCAACAGAATCAAACTGAAGACACAGACATAAATCCACATACCTATGAGCACCTGATTTGTGATAAAGAAGCTAGAAATACACACTGACAGCATCTTCAGAAAATGGTGCTGGTCAAATTGGAAGGATACATGTAGCAGAATTCAAATATATTCATATGCACCACCTTGAACAAAACCCAACTCCAAATGGAACAAAAACCTCAACATAAAAGAAGATAAAATGAACCTGAAAGAAGAAAAATTATAGAATAGCATTGAACTCATTGGCACAAAAAAGACTGGCTGAACAAAGAAAAATACTGTTAGTGCATGCCCTAAGACCAACAATTAATAAATGGGACCTTATGAAACTGAAAATCTCTATGGCAAAGGACACTGTCATTTGGACAAAGCAGCAGCCTACAGAGTGGAAAAAGATGATTTACCTACTCCACAGTTGATAGAGGACTAATATCCACAATACATTAAGAATGCAAAACCCTAGATATCAAGAAAACAAATAATTCAATTTAAGAATGGAGTACAGATCTAAACAGAAAATTCTCAAAAGAGGAAACTTAAATGGTTGAGAAACACTTCAAAAAATAATACCTCCCTGGTGATGTGAGTAGCAGTCCAGTCATCCTTGTTCCATCTCTAGTATCCTCCTTTGAGTGAGTACATACCATATTTGTCTTTCTAAGTCTGGGTTACCTCACTCAGGATGATTTTTTCTAGATGCATCCATTTGCCTGCAAACCTCATGATGTCATTGTTTTTCTCTGCTGAGTAGTATTCCATTGTGTATATGTGCCATAATTTATTTATTCATTCTTCAGTTGAAGGGCATCTAGGTTGTTTCTAGATTTTGGCTATTATAAACAATGCTGATATGAACATAGCTGAGCAAGGGCTCTTGTGGTATGATTGAGCATTTCTTGGGTATATGCCCAAGAATGGTATAGCTGGATCTTGGGGGAGATTGATTCTCAACTTTCTAAGAAAGCACCATATTGATTTCCAAAGTGGTTGTACAAGCTTGCATTCCCACCAGCAGTGGAGGAGAGTTCCCCTTGCTCCACATCCTCTCTAGCATAAGCTGTAAACAGGACACCAAGGAAGACACGAGGATTGCCAAATGTCAGAGAAATGGCTGAGATCTACATGAACAACCTGGACATGAGTGGGAGTAATGAAGGGCGAGGGTCGAGGGAAAGAGAGCCTGTGGGAGCAGGAGATCCCAGCTGGATCAAGAACAGAGAGGGAGAACAAGGAATAGGAGACCATGGTAAATGAAGACCGCATGAGAAAAGGAAGAAACAAAGTGCTAGAGAGGCCTACAGAAATCCACAAAGATACTCCCACAAAAGACTGCTGGCAATGGCTGAGAGACAGCCGGGACTGACCTACTCTGGTGATAGGATGGCCAAACACCCTAATAGTTGTGCCAGAAACCCCATCCAAGGACTGAGGAATCTGGATGCAGAGATCCACAGCTAAGCCCTGGGTGGAGCTCCGGGAGTCCAATTAGCGAGAAAGAGAAGGGTTTATATGAGCGAGAATTGTTGAAACCAAGTTTGGAAAAAGGACAGGGACAAATAGCCAAACGAATGGAAACACATGAACTATGAACCAAAGCCTGAGGGGCCCCCAACTGGATCAGGCCTTCTGAATAGATCTCTGAAGTATTCGAAGGCCACCTGGCCAAACATCCTAATTGTAATGCTAGAAACCCCATCCAATGACTGAGGGAACCGGATGCAAGATCCATGGTCAGGCCCCAGGTGGAGCTCCAGGAGTCCAATTGGTGAGAAAGAGGAGGGTTTGTATGAGCGAGAATTGTTGAGACCAAGGTTGGAAAAAGCAGAGGGACAAATATACAAACGAAAGGAAACACACGATTTATGAACCAATAGCTGAGGAGCCCCCAACTGGATCAGGCCCTCTGGATAAATAACACAACTGATTAGCTTGATCTGCTTGGGAGGAATTCAGACAGTGGGACCAGGTCCTGTCCTCAGTGCATGAACTGGCAGTTTGGAACCTGGGGCTTATACAGGGACACTTGGCTTTGCCTGGGAGGAGGGGACTAGACCTGCCTGGACTGAATCTACCAGGTTGAACTCAATTCTCGGGGGAGTCTTTGCCCTGGAGGAGATGAGAATGGGAGGTGGGCTAGGTGGAAGGCCAGGGTGGGGGTGGGGGTGGAAGGGGGGAGAACAAAGGAATCTGTGGCTGATATGTAAAATTAAATTTAATAAATAAATTTAAAAAATGAAAAAAAAAGAAATACTCAATACCCTTAATCATCACGGCAATGCACATCAAAACTACTTTGAGATTTTATCTTATACCTGTCAGAATGACTAAGATCAATTAAACAAGTGACAGATCATGCTAGTGAGGATGTGGAGTAAGGTGGACCCTTATCCATTGCTGGTGGGAGTGCAAACTTGTACAACCAATATGGAAATCAGTGTGACAGTTCCTTAGGAAGCTGGAAATCAATTGGTCTATCTACAGATCCAGCTATACCACTCTTGGGCATATAATCAAGGGAAGCTTCATCTTATCACAGAGACATTTTCTCAATCATGTTCATTGTTGTTCTTCTCATAATAACCAGAAATTGGAAACTGCCTAGCTGTCCCTCAAGAGAAGAATAGATAATGAAAATGTGGTAATTTACATAATGTAGTATTATTACTCAGCAGTTAAAAAAATTGCAAGTAAATGGATAGAACTAGAAAAAACTTCCTGTATGACCGATCCCAGAGTAAGAAATAAATATATGGCATGTGTTTTCTTATGTGTGAATAATAGATATTAAGTCAGTGATGACCAAACTACAATCTGTAGAACCACAGAGGTTAGGTACACAGTAAGGGACTAGTAGAAACAGACAGATCTTGTTAGGAAAGGGAAATAGAATTGAGAGTTATAGATGAATAGGGAGCTTGAATATGAAGCTCAAATAGGGGGGAGAGAGAAGAAAGGGATAAAGAAGGTAATATGGCAAGAGACAGCTAAATTAAGGGCCATTTTCTGGGTAGTATGGAAAAAGAGTAGAAACTTCCTAAAATATACACATATATGAAGGTAATCTAAATGAAATTTAGGAACCTGTGTTAGAACAACAACAACAAAAAAAAAAACAGCAATAAAATGCCTATGAGTCCTTATGATATTCTGCTATACTCACAGATCAGTGACTTGCTTAACCATCATCAGAGAAGCTTCCTCCTGTGTAGTATGAAGATTTTCTGTGTCCCAGCCTGCTGGCAGTCAGGGCAAATCTCTCTCACTCACTTCCCCCAAGTAAACACACAGAGGCTTATATTAATTATAACTGCATGGCCATGGCTCAAGCTTTTTGCTAGCTTGCTCTTATATCTTAAATTAGCCCATAACTATTAATCTATGCATCACCACAGGTTCCATGGCTTTTCCTGTGTCCCATTACATGTTGCTCCTTGGGCAGCTTGCTGGTGTCTCTCCCTGCCTTCTTCCTGTCTCTCTGTTTAGATTTCCTGCCTGCCTCTAAGCTGCTTTGCCACAGGACAAATGGCTTTACTTATCAACCAATCAGAGCAGCACATATTCACAGCATACAAAAAGACATCTCCCATCACTCCTGCAGCAGATGGGAATAGATACAGAGATCCACAGCCAGACACTACATAGAGAGTGAGACTTTGGAACACTCAGTACTAAATGGGATGTCTCTATCGGATCCCTTCCCTCAGGTTTGAGAGAACCCCTGGGAAGAGGAGACAGAAAAATTGTAAAAGCCATAGAGGATAGAGGACACCAAGAAAACAAGGCCCTCTAAATCAACACGATCGAAGTTCATATGAACTTAGAGAGACTTAGACAGCATGCACAGGGCCTGTCCAAGAATCTGTACCAGATCCTCTTTGTATATATTATGGCTTCCAGTTCAATGTCTTTATGGGATTCTTAAGTGTCCAGATGAGCAAATCTCTGTTTCTTGTGCCTGTTTTGAGGCTCTTTTTCCTGTTTGTTTTGTTCTATTCCAATGTGTTAGTTTTTTTTTTATATTATCCTCCCATAGAAGTCTGTTTTCTAATGAGAGACAGACAGTGAGTGAATCTGGATGGGAGGAGAGGTTGGGAGGAGTAGAAGAGGGGAAACCATATAAGGATATCTCATGTGAGAAAAAAATCTATTTTCAATAAAAGGAAAATAAATGAGTGAAAAGAATCATAACTTCTAAATTCACAGAGTAACAACAACAACAAAAACTCCACATGAGTTACTACATTGTGTTCATTGCTTTATTGCATTAGTTTGGAATTGAATCCACAATGTCACCAAGGTATAAAAGGGTCGTAGTGTGGTAACCAGGATTAACATAATTCATTACAGAACTTTGGAAAACTTGGGACATCATAAGACCATAAGACTTATTTTTCATTCCCTCCTTTTTAATCTACTTCATATGCCAAGGCAATCATCAGTCCCAAGTAACTTCACTCTATGGTGAGATGGAGTGTTTGGACTCTGGTGCCATTGAGTAGCACCATTTGAGGGCAGAGAAGAAGACAGTTCAGCAGTTAATGCTTGCCATCTGAATGTCAGAAGAGGAATTCAGATACACAGAACCCAAGTTAGTGGGCAAAGCTGTAATTACGGTCTCCATAAGAAAAGACAGGTGATACCTAGAGCAATCACACTAAGACTAACTATAACAGAGAGCTTTGGGCTTGACTGAGAGACAATGCCTCCTCAAAATAAGACAGAACAGTTAGCTAGCATTATTTCATCAACCTCAGACATGTACACACACACACACACACACACACACACACACACACACACACACATACACACACACAGAGACAGAGAGACAGAGACAGAGAGAGACAGAGACAGAGAGAGAAAGTGAGAGAGAGAGAGAGTAAGAGAACTAAATAAAAACAGCATTTAACAAGTCATTTAAGTTCTAAGACAAACTCTTACTTCCTATTTATGGATTACGCAAACAATAAATACTACTAAGGGTGGAAGTCAAGGCATGTTGTAAACATTATGGCAATCGTAGTGAGACAATTAGAGAATTACTAGGATACTTTGCAAGCACAAATACAGCCTGAGATTTATCTAGTGCAGGATGTCGTTGCACATGTTAAAGAAAAAAGAATATTAGCCAGTGATCTATGGCAGACTTTGGAGCAAAGACTCTAGGGAAGTCAAAGTGACTTGGAGCTGCATCTGTGATGCGTTCAGCAACCCTGGGCTTCAGTCCCAACGGGTGTTCAGAAAATGTTTAGACAGGTAGCTTCCAAGGTATATTTTGCTTTCTATCTCTCAGAAAACACCAAAGAGAACAACAAACTAGTGTCACACATGTCTTGTTTATCTTATAATAGTCTATTAGTTTGGTATTTTACCTAGAAATGTTTCCCTAAATCATCATATGCATGTGAAGTTAATTCACAAACATCCACAAGGTTCCTTGAGTTTAAACTCTGTTCAATTGAAGGAGAATGTCATTTTATAAGGGGGATAAGAAATGAATTATGCAGCACTTGTGTCTAAGAGCCAATTTATAATCACAATGTATTAGGTAAAATTTAATTTTTAAATGGGATATTTTAAAAGAATATAATGGTGTGTGTGTGTGTGTGTGTGTGTGTGTGTGTGTGTGTGTGTGTGTGTGTGTGTGAGAGAGAGAGAGAGAGAGAGAGAGAGAGAGAGAGAGAGAGAGAGAGAGAGAGAAAGAGAGAGAGAGAGAGAGAGAGACTTAAAGTCTTAAGAAATCCAGCTGTACAAATTCCACTGTACAATGGCCTTTTCCAAGTGACTTTTTATCTATGGCTCTGATGAAATTGTTTTGAACTACAGATGAACGTTTTAGAATGACGCAAATTGCCCTCAGTGAGTGGATTGTCTAATGTATCTCAAAAATCACCTGGGAGCTTTGCTAAATAAAAGCATTAAAAAAAGAGAAATGAATTGGAAAATAGAATTAATTGGTAAAATAGAACTCTGAAAGTACCCAGACATGAAGCAACCCCCAACCATTTGTGTTTACTTTTGTTAAAAAATAAACATTCTTTTAAAAATTTTCTTTTATTTTGAAATCATTATATAATTACATCACCTCCCCCTTCCCTTTCCAAAATTCTTGCATACCCCTCATTGCTCTCTTCCAAATTAATGGCCTCTTTTTATAATAATTATTGTTAAATGCATATATGTATATGATGTATATATTTTTTCTATATATAACCTTCTTAGTCTCTATAATGTTACTTGTATTTATGTTTTTAAAGCTGACCATTTGAAACTGGATAACCAGTTAATGTGTTCTTTCCTGGAGGTGACTATTTCTTCATCTCTTAGTATTCCTTGGCAATCTATAGTTTTTTCTGTAGGTTGCTGTTGTTATCCTTGTTCGGTTCCTATTTAGGCAGCCATGCTAGTGAGACTTCATGGGTGTAGCTTCTGTTACAGCTCACAGAAATTTCCCTGATACTCTGGATCCTACAGTCTTTTCACCTTCTCTTCCACAATGAACCCTTTGGCTGAGGAATAGTTTTGTAGATGAATCCACTGGACTGGACCCCACGAATCTGCATTTTGATTGGATGTTGTTCACTGTAATGGTCTCTATCAATACAAAGAGTAATGTTCTTGATGAGGAAATTTGGTAAGGACTATGTTTATCTGTGGGCATAAAGACTAATATTTAGAATGTTGTTAGGGATTGTGCTGGTTCAGTAAAGTGGCGCCTGTAGGTTTTCCTCCCAGATCCATGCCTTCACCAACTCTGAGTATTTGGGTAGGCTTCTAGTACCAGGCATGATGTCCCTCTTGTTGAATGGTTTTAATCAGAAAGCTGTTTCCTACTACCAAGGTATGCCTGGCACTACATTCCCTTAGGATTATTTTTGCTATGCTGATTGTTATGGTCCATAGGTGCCAAAGCTTGGAAGGAATGTTGATTGCTTCTCTCCTTTGGGAGTTTGCATGGCACCTCTTGGTACCATGAAAGCAGTCTTATGGAGTAGGCACTCAAATCAGTTTTGTCTCTGGGCCCTGTTTCTTAAGTATATGATGTTTTGAGCAACAGGAACCTATATTTCTCCTCTGGGGGGTAACCAAGGGTAACAGCAATAGTCTTTGGGTATCTTTTCGACAACTCTGACCAACAACTCAAAAAGAGTTGTCATGCCTGGTGTTGGGACTTTTATTAGCTGATCTTTGGATGTTGGAGAGATCATGGTCAGACCAGATGAGAAAATTTCACTTAAATTATATATGAATATACTTATTTATATTTTGTACCTTTTCTAGGTAAATAGATAATAGTATGATTCCTTATCACCTTTTCAGATATTTTTGCTGATACTTTACCCCTTTCACTTCTATATTATTTAAGATTATTTAAGCATCTATCTCCCCTACTTAGTTATTACCCCTCTTTTTTTTCCTATTTCCCCCATCACTCTTCTAAGAATATTTTGCTTATTTTGGGATGAAGGAGGCTTGCTTTCCTCTTGTTCATTTTTTTATACTTCTTATCAAAGAAAATACATAGATTCAGCAGCCATAAGGTTGAAAAATCACTCAAATACACAAGCATGTTATAGGCTAACCTGAGAGATGCTTGCTCCACCAGGGGTGGAAGCATTTGAAAATACTAATGAAATGTGATAGTAGACTTGCATAAGTATTTCAAGGCTATGCACTGTACAAAGTACTGGTCTAGGAATTAGGGAGATGGCTCAGTATTTAAGAACACATGCTGGGGCTGGAGAGATGGCTCAGAGGTTAAGAGCACTGCTTGTTCTTCCAAAGGTCCTGAGTTCAATTCCCAGCAACCACATGGTGGCTCACAACCATCTGTAATGAGATCTGGTGCCCTCTTCTGGCTTGCATGGATATGTGCAAGACAGAAGACTGTATACATAATAAATAAATAAATCTTTAGAAAAAAAAAAAAAAAAAAAGAACACATGCTACCCAATGCTGAGCATTAGAATTTATATTACAACACCCATCTCATGTTTTTACAAACACATGTAACTCCAGTTCCAAGGGGTCTTGTACCATCTTCTGGTCTTTGTGGGAGCCTGCATACACACACACACACACACACACACACACACACACACACACACACACACACACACCTATTTTTAAAAAATAGGAAAATTCAATGATATGCAATCCACAATGAAGGATGTATTGTGAACAACTGTTTGGTATTTTGATTTTAATCATTTTTTAGGATACAGGTTTCTTTCATATATTTGCAGTCATTAAAGCTCCTAAAATAGTGTATGATCAGAGGAAAAGGATGAAAGAATTCAACGGCCCTTTGAGCTGTAGGGAACCATTTTTTGTTTTGTTTTCTTTGTGTGTTTTTCTGTCTTTGCTCTTAGCAGGAATATACTTGGTTGTTTAACAAATTAAAGTGAAATTTTAAAATGATTGAATTCCATGAGCTTACATGGACAAGTGAGATGAAACTGCTTATATCCGCATATGTGTATACACGTTATTCTATGGCTGAAGCAGTATTTCATGGAGAAAATATTTCATTTATAACCAGTAGGTACAGGAGTACTTAGAGACATGGCAATGCATGAATATGAAGGCTTTAAAAGACCAGCTTGATACCTCCACACTGAACACTCACTGCTTGGTTGGCCTTGACATGACCTATAGAATTTGATGTTGGCAGGAAACCAAATTTGAAATTTGTTCCATAGCAAATCATCCTGGCAATGGACTTCCAGGAATTAAATCCTTTACATAGTGCAGTAGAGCTGCCAGAGAGCATGGAGGGTCTCCTCTGATAGTAACCACAGAAGAGTCTTTGGCCAGAAATCCAAAGCCATATGTTAGTCCTGTCAAAAATGATATGGATCTGCTTACAAAAACCTTGCTCAGTGGCTCTGCCAGGAACCCTGTGGCAGTGTCCTGCCGGAAAGCCGTTGTATGCGTTATCACTGCCAGAAATTGATGCTGCCCCGGGATACTCTAACAGCACTAAAACTCAGCCTCTGGGCTTTTGCACCAGACACCAACCATTAACAGAGCCTGGGAGTGTGCTACAAAGAAGTAAGCACTACTTGCTCTCTCTAGAGTGAAGATGGGCAATCCTCCAGCATCCAGTACTTTGCACTAATTAACTGGAAAGTATTCTGAATGGGTTATATTACTTGATTGCTCCTTGATATGCATCAGCCCCAGCTAACATCTTCAGAAGAAAAGATTTGAATAATAACTTTATTTAGGAGGAGGGAAAGATAGACAGATGAAAGTTAAAGTTAAGATATATTGATAACAGAGTTCTTAGTTATGTTAAAAGAACTAAATATCAGTTTAGTGTTTTCTATACAGAACCTTGAGCAATCATAAGGTTCTCAGCTTTTATTAAATCAAAAAATTATAAAAAATTAATTTCCATATTGTTCACTATGGTCTTTATTGTGTAAAAACTTTGTGTAAATAGCAATGTTTAGGAGCATTGACTGTTCTTCTATAAGACCTGAATTCAGTTCCCAGCATCCACATTCGGTGACTCACAGCCACCTGTAACTCCGGTTTCATTGTCTATCACCCTCTTCTTGCCTCCAAGGGTACATGTGCTCCATGCACACTCTCCTCAGGTACCCACTCATACCCGTAACAATTACTAACAATGAAATACTCCCAGTTGGCTACATATATTTTCAGTAGTTAAACTTTGAAGTTTTAGAAGACATCTCAATTTTAATTGATCCACCTGTTCATCCAAGTTGCATAAAGCTATGCTATTCAAGGTATTACTGATTCTAGTTTCTGAAATTCATGTTAATTCTTCCACAAGTTCATTAGTACAGAAAATATGAAATAATACTTAGAAAATTTACAACTTGATATGATTGGAAAACCATTTCTTATATTTGATCGAGTATTAACCTATGGTATATTAGCCATTGAAACTATAACCCAGTTTACACCACAGATAATTTGAAGATACTTTGTTCTCCAAATGTAGCAGCACCCCAATTTCCCGATTTTCCACACACAGACATCTCAAATCAATCACTGAATGTTTGCATTTTCCTTTTAACACTGTTCATTTTTGCTTTGCCCATCCTTTTAAAAATTATGATTAGTTTTGTTTTCAAATGATGATTTGGTGCTTCTAAATTTCTGTCGAGAGATATTAATATGTTTTGGGGTGACTTTACAGTGAGTCTTTCTTTTTACTCCATTCCAGACCCATTCTAGTGGACTACCATAACTGAAGTATTATAATCTATCACTTTCCTTGTTGTATGTTTTGTCCATGAACAAATATATGACATAGCTATAACAGTTGTAAAAAAAAAATCATTGATAAAATTTTTTTCTTCATTTTCTACTGGCTAGAGTACGTCAAGTACATGGTTACATGGTTTAATAACCATCAGTTCTCATACTTTGCTATTTATCAACCATTCTCTCCCTCTTCCTTTCTCTCTCTCCATCTCCTCACCCCCCCACACACATATACACACACTGGAGAGCAAAACCAGGACCTTGGGTATGTTTGGCACACATAGCTACATTCCCAGCCAACTGTTCAGGACGTGCACAATTCTGGATTTCAAATTCTGCTGCTGACTCCCACAGGACGCATATGTTCCCCATTCTATTCCCAAAATTCTGTCTCCTAAAATCTCTAGTCTGTCTCTGTCCATCTTCCAGCAACTATTATAACCAAGTCTTTATAAGCTGGACTAGACTCTGATGTTACAGTATTAAGCAAGGCTGTAAAATACTACCATTCAAGGAAGAAAATGCTAATAAATAATTACATATGTTTATACAAATATGTAACTTGGGAACAAATATTGAGTGATTATTTGTCACAAAATGGAATAACATATCATTATTAATACATTAACCTAAATCAATTTATGTCATGTCATCTAATTTTAAGATGAAAATATTTCTAGTGCATTTTGTTGATCAAAAATCAGAACACATATAAATATCGATATCATATCATCGAAATTTTATAACTATTAATGTAGAGAACTTAATATTTGGAAGAAAATTCATGTAAGTGTTAGTAATATTTGGGAATTATCTTCCATTTAAACACTGCTTTGGGGAAATTATTATATATTTTATGTGATCTTCTACAAGAAAGCAAACATGTTTATTTTAAATGGAATTTTTTCTAATGTCTAGTATTTCATCTGTTGTCTTTTCTGTTTTGCATGAAATAACATTTTGATCTATCATTCCTCTCCTCTATAACTCCATTTTACAAGGCAAAAATGTACCCACTATCTGTACACTTATTCACTACCTGTATATTTGCTTTATGCCTTTCAACATATACTTTGTATTTCCTCTCTCATATTTTATTTTGCTGCAGGAGGATCCAATGGTCTCTCATATCCTCAGCATACACACACACACACACACACACACACACACACACACACACACACACATATGTGTGTGTGTGTGTATGTTAAAACTGTGTATCTTATATTTCTAATCAGAATGGCTCATGATCATTTTTCTATCATTCATCTATCATTGAAACATAAATTGAAACATAGAATTTTAAGAATGCTCCAGAAATTAAAACATCTGAATTCCCAACCATCTACCCATGCAGACATTGCTAACTGATCATGGAGTGACGTAACTTGAAAAAAAAAACTGTTCAGTTGGACTCTGTCCATATATTTTGCTTTATTGTGATCAATTCTCATGAATTTGCACTAATTAGTTGCACACTAATATTTTATTTCTTCTACATATTTCTTTATCTCCTGATATTGAGTGCAGTAGCTAAAATGAAAATTGTTGAACTTTTCACACTTTTCTATGCTGCAAAAAAGCCTAAATAGCAAATTCCTTTCTCCTTCCTGCCTTTCTTTTATCTTTCTCCAATATGAACAATAGTTCTTTAGAAGCTAGTGCCTGGCTAGATCCTTTTCTGCTTGCCTGCTATGCCTTTAGATGTGTGTTTTCACATTTGATCTATTGTTCTTTCATCCCAAGAGTCATTTTATCTTTCCACAAGGAGCCAGAGGAGGGAAAAATTCCATTTCTCCTTTGTACACTGGCTTTAAAAATTAGATATAACAGGATTCACAAATCTCACAGCAGGGGACTGGATGGGATGGCGCTGTACTTAGCACAGAAGGACAATCCAATCAAGGCTTAGGAAAGCTCTTGAAATACTGAAAATTTTGAAAGCCATTAATGGGCTTTAAGATTTACTGTTTTATAAGGAAATCTGAGATGTAGTGATAGAGTCAAAGTATTAACTTGCAATAGGTTTCTACACCATTCCTGAGAACAATAGTTTAATTTCCTTGTGTATTATCTTTTTATCAGTATGACAAACTTCCCCAAGAAAACAACTTAAAGGAATAAATGTTTGCTTTGGCTCCAGTTATTAGAGGGTCCTATCAATGGTCCTTTGGTCTGCTCTCATTATAACCTGTGGTGAGGTAGTGCGCCATAGTGGAAAAATAATTCAGGCAACTTTGTGAAAACAAGGAGCAAGAAGAATGAGAGAGATGATAGAAACGAAAGATATTCTTCAGTGACCTATATCCTACATCTAGGAACCATCCCTTCACATTTCCATTCTACTCAATATCTCATTTGATCATGAAACCTTTCAAAATAATCATGTTTATCAACTTTGAATTATGTATATGTCTGTGAGACTGTATGTGGCTGTGTACATGTGAGTGCAGTGCCCACAGAGTCCAGTAGATGACATTGGATCCCTTTCAGCTGGAGTTACAGTTGGCTAAAGTGGTACCCTGCTCTAAAACAACCTCTTAGGGGAGATTTCCCAGAATTGCTGCTGAGGGACACAGGTAGAAAGGAGCCAGGCTATATCTCAAGTCAGCAGTGGGTCTTAGAAGCTTCATCCACAAGGTGGTACTTTTGAAGGCATGCAACATTACATGGAGTGTGGAAGTTTGCATGAAGATTTTAGAAATCAGCTGATGTCAGGAAATGTGTGGTAGAAGCAGATACTCTGCACCAAGGTCCCGATAACCCATTTTATACAGCTATGGAGGTGAAGCTGAAGTTTCAAGGAAAGCCCAAGGATAATAGAGATTGTAGGATCATGGGACATGAAGGAGTGTAATATAACTGGCCCAAAGTGAGACTGTGGTTGTTGACATTGACAGGGATGGAAGAGCAGATCTACCCCTGGCTGTTGGAGCCTGGGTGATACCATCCTGGACTGTGGATGTGAGAGCTGGAATTATTGAAGGATGCAGTGCTTGCCCTTCTGGATTCTGCTCTTGATTTGACCTGCTGTTTCCTTGCTATATCCCCATCCCCCCCTTTTACAATGGAATATACATTATTTGATATTGACTATCAAAATTAAGTATTTCTTTGTAGAAGTACATAGTTATGAATTGAAAAGGTATCAAAGTTTATGGACATATTTAAAGCTCTTAAATGCTGGAGATGTTAGAAAAATAGTAACTGTATCTTGCATTATGAAATGAACAGGAAATGTTAACGGTCAGAGGTGCAATATTATGATACTAAAGTGATTCATTTGCCTGTCAAGTTGTCAAAGGTGGATGTGTAATTGTTAACCTTGACTATTGGCTGGACAGGACTTCAAAACATCCAGAAGATATACCTATGGCAGTGACATTAGGGGTATTCCAGACGATTTTAACTTTGATGGAAAGACTCACCCTGAGTGTACATGGCACTATTCTGTGGACTAGGGTCCCTGATTAAATATAATATAGATGATGAATGGAGTACCAGCATACAACCCTGTCTCCTTTCTGACTATGGCTGCAATGTATGCAGATACCTTGTCTCTCTCCACCATTATTTCCTGGCCATGACAAACTGCAGCATAAAATCACAAGGCAGAACAAACCCTCTTTCCTTACATGGGTTTTTTTTTCATATATTTTGTTGCTAAGATTGTTGTAGGAGGCACTTCTGAGAAGTAAGTCTTCAAGATGAGCATTGAGAATAAAGATAGCCATATGAATAGCATGGCAGACATACCTGTCCTCCTTCAAACTCTGGAAAATCTACCTGTCCTCCTGAAGTATGTGAACAGGGAGGAACTGACAGAGATGAGCTCAGAAAGTGTGCCTTGGCTTTGCTACCATGATGGATAGCACTGAAACTCAATACATCCCATTGTCTACCTCAGTACCTGGTAAGTGTTCAACAAATACAACTTGAAACAAATACATAGTCTCAAAAGGAGAGAGTACCTCTTTAATTATAGGTATTATTTTAAAACAAACATAACAAAATTAAAACTGAAAGTTGATTGTGAGTATTACAAGCATATGGCTCAGTAGCGGCTGCCTTCCCAGCCTTTTATTTTCTCACAAATTCTAGCAAATGAAATATAATTAACTCTCGATAAGAGTTTTCCATTTAGTTAGGAAAAACACTGACAAACAAAATTAAATTTCCCTTGAAAACTAATTGTTTTATAAAGGAAAATCCAAACATTATGGAGTGCTCCTATTTCCAAAACTAATGAGTCATTTTTTTTTCTATTCAGAAGTATTGAACAAATGTGCATTTAAATTTCACAGGTACCATTGGCATTAAATGTATGGATTTTCTCTTTTTCTGTCCCATCCCCATCATGGGTAGTATAAATTTTGATTTTAATAGCAACTTAACACAAATCAGAATCACTTGTGTAGGGAACTCAACTGAGGCATTTCCATGATCACCTTAATTTATGTGAGAAGACATATCACAAGTATGGGTAGCTCCTTCTGGTAGCAGCCCAGAAAAGAAAAGGCCTGGTAGAAGCAAGCTATTTGTCTTTGTCTTCTGTGGCTTTACCTCTTGCCAGTTAGATGATTTAGATTTCGCTGGCATGAGACCCCCTACTTCATGGCTTCTGTCTTTGACAGAGGGCCAGCGGCTCTGCAGAGAACACTCAAGGTCTAGGGCACCAGATTGAGACTGATGTGTCTTCCTCCAGGTTCTTATCCACTCTCATGTGTGAGACAGCTGTTGTTACTATTTTAGCATTAGCTGACTTAAGAAAAAATTTAGTATATGTGAATATGTTTATCTATGGGTTCTGTTCCACTATAGCATCCTGACTAACACAGATATTCTACTTCTTCACTTCACTTCCTCAGGGAGATATGCTTTGAATCTTCTCCTTCTTTTGTTTGCCCTTACTCTTCTCACAACAACTGCTTACATTATCACCAGGACTACTTGTTTTTACGATGGGCTAGTAATCAGCTTTTGCACAATAGCTGTCCCAGGTGTTACATCACAGACAGTTCCTCACTTGATATGGAAAACAAAAAATGGCTTCCATGGAGTTTTGTGCATGGTCCCAGATTCCCATACTTCTCCTGTGAATGCCTTCATCATTTATCATCAAAATGGGAGTGGGCTGGGGGGAAGGCGAGGGGAGGGGTGGGGGGTGGGGGGGAGAGAACAAGGGACTCCGTGGCTGATATGTAAAATTAAATTTAATAAATAAATTTTAAAAATAAAAAAAAAAGCTCAATGGAAGAACCTGGAGATCTTGCTCCATCAAGGCCCAAGTTTGTTCTGTTGGACGGATGGCCATAACACACCATACAATACCATACCATACCATATCATACCATAATATAACATAACATAACATAACATAACATAACATAACATAACATAACATAACATAACATAACATAACATAACATAACATAACATAACATCTGGCATACTAATTCAGTTTCCACAAATCAGGAACTAAGAAAATTAGACAATGCACTTTTAATAAATTATCATAAAAAGAAAAAATATTAAGATAGCAATTTTTATATTTGTTCTATCTCTGCATTAACTGACATGTAAACCAGAATTGAAGGTAACTATGCTTTTGATTAATGCAGGCATATTTGTTTTAAAAACATTTTATTATGATATCAAATGCTATGGCAAACTATATTCACCAGCCTGAAATCTCCTAGATTATAGAGCTAAAGAGGAATATTTTAGAAAACACTCATAGTCACTGGTAGAGAATTTCTGGGAATGAGTGGAGTATCTCAAAATTAGCCACCACATTTATCATCACAATACCTCTTTTCATTTGGAACTTTGTAATTTTAGTACTTAAGCAATAAATATTTCCACTAGGTTTTACTATGTTAAAGTTAAAACCTTCATTTTTGAAAAAAAAAAAGAAAGAAAGAAAGAACGAAAAGGGGAAGCGCCATGGATATCACTCTGTATGCTGTGAATGTGTTGCTCTGATTTGTTTGGGGAAAACTTCAGTTACAACTAGGCAGGTGCCTTAGGCACTTTTCTATTGCTGAGAAAAGACACCATGAGCAAGGCAACTCTTATAAGAGAAAGCATTTCACTGGCGGTTTGCTTATAGTTTCAGAGGTTTAGTCCATTGTCCTGGAGGGGAATTTGAGAAGACAAGTAATGAGGCAGTAGCTGAGAGCCACATCCTCACTCATAGGCATAGAGAGAAACAGACACTGGACATGATCTAGCACAGACTTTTGAAACCTCCAAGCCTACCCACAGTGACATACTTCCTCCAACTAGGCCACAGCTATTAATTCTTTTCAAAGCCAGGCAGTGGCACATGTCTTTAATCCCAGCACTGGGGAGGCAGAGCCAGGTGGATCTCTGACTTCAAGGCCAGCCTGGTCTACAGAGCAAGATCCAGATCAGGCACCAAAACTACACAGAGAAACCTTGTCTCAAAAACAAACAAACAAAAACAGTATAATTCTTTTCAAATAGTGCCACTCCCTGATCACTAAGCATTCAAACATATGAGCCTATGGGGCCGTTCTCATTCAAACCACCGGAACAGGTGACATTCACTCTTAATTAGAAGTGATAAGACTGTCTCCATGCCATTTCACACATGTGATGTCCAGAAAATGTGTTCTGATATAGTCTAGGCAGTATTACCCAATTACTGTGGGATGAATAGTAAATTGTGAGCATCCTAAATTACAGATTGGAATTAGAATTAGAGGGAACTCACAAAATTTCATAGACTATCATATTCAAAAGTAACTATCTAAGATGCATCACTACCCTACATGTGAGTGTTAACAGGATCCTGATCTATTAAAATTGAATACTTGGGCTGTCTGACTATGGACAGATTGTTCACTTGTAAAAGGGCTATGAAAAAGTGAATACTATGCTGTATCTAGAGAAAATAAATAAAAGAAAAACATCCCTCCGAATAGTTACGATATTAATGATGATAGGGTAAACAAGTGACAATTTTTCTTCATGTAGTTTGTCTTTGGGTATAAAAAAAATACTTCTCTTTATCATTTTCTCATTTTACCTTTTGTTAAAAAAATATAGTGCATTTGGTAGTTTTATGACATGAATGGGCGTAAATAATAGAAGATGAAGATCCACAGATCATGATGACATGGTCAAGGAGTTATTTTTTGATATTTATTGGAAACAAAGGGGGAAATATTTTACTTATAATAAGTGTTTAGTACATTATGACAAGTATACCATTCTTTGAAGGATAAGAAATTATGGTGGTTAATAGCAATTATTAACTTGACAAGATCTAAAGTCATCCATTAGACAAGCCTCTGGACATACGTGTGAGGGATTTTCTTATAAGATTATCTGACATGTGAAAAGCAGCCCTAAATGTGAGTTGCATCTTCTATCAGGCACTAGACACAAGGAAGCTAAGGGAAACTTTTGTGCTTTGCCTGCTTGCTTTCACGTCTTGCTGGGAATGTCATCTAGCATGTTCATGAGTTCATCTAACCCGTTGCTCCTGCCAGTGATTTCACTTTTTGTTGCTATCAGAACCTACATTCTTCAGCCTCCAAAAACCCTCCATACCCTCAACACTATATTGGCACAGCTGAGGCACACAGCTTCTGGAACTAAGAATTTACAAATTCTCAATCTCGATAATATGAAGAAAGACATTGTTGGACTGCCTCAGTCGAATCATGTAAACCAATTTAATAACAAACCTTTTAATAGGTTTTAATTCTATCAAATCTGTCTCCTTTGAGAACCCTCATATACAACACTGAACATGCCTGATCTTCTCAAGGGCATATGCTATTCTGTCAGGAAAAAAAATTATCATGTCAATAAGATCTAGAATTTTTTGACAATGACTGTTGGAAGTCCTTAGCTGTAACACATTGGATTTGGCAGTTGCATCTGGTCCTTCAGGGCAGATAGGGCAGGATGATGTCACATGAAACACAAAGATTCTAGTATTCATCCTGAATGGGGCTCTTGTTCTTTTCTTACTTTGAATATTTAACTGGAGCTCTACATGCATGTTAATAAAGAGAAGTACCATGGACTTTGGCTAAAATAGAAAAGTCATTCCAATAAAATGAAGCCAGTATGAATTGTCACTTAATTCTAATCTTTACCTAATAGTACATGAATGGCTATGTCTCTTTCCCTCTTTATAAATTCCCTAGTTTAGTTTCAAACAATATTTTGTGAAAACAACTTTTTTTCATAGAGTTGAAGATGTAATTTTGTATCAAGGCTATGGTACACATTGTGGACATTTCCAGTTAATAAGATTCATTAATTGGCTTCTCACTTCTTTCTATACACTGTATTACTTGATAATGTTAAAGGTTAACACATTAGTGTTTTTGAGGTCATTTCTGAAGTAGAAACCTCATTACTGGAGTAGATTTCAATGTAGCCAAAATCTCACTGAGTTCTAAAATGCTAATTTATCTTCAGTTTTTTCCCCTATTGCCCAAATGCATTAATATTTCAATAATCAATTGTCTCTGAAAGACTTGTATTCACAAAGTAGCCATGTTAGTCCTCCCCCCAGGAGTCCTAGGGATTTTTATACCCTTTCCTCTTATATCTTGCTTTCATGTTGCATATTTCCAGCAACTTGTACCACAAGTCCTTGTTCTTGTATGATTCTACATTCTTCCTTTCCTTCTAATGACTAGGAATCACCAAGATGTCAAAGCAGGCTTTTCCCATAAAATCTAGAAAAAAAAAAATCTCAGACAAAAAAAAATGAGTAGAAGGAAACATTGTAAAATAGCCCCAGGCACTGGCAACAATCACTTTGCATCAATAAATAAATAAGTAAACAAATAAATAAAAAAATAAGATGAATGAGATGCTTGGGAAAGTTTCAGAGACATCAGATTCACCTGAACTGTAGCTGTCTGTAAAGGCAGACAGGAAGGACACTTATATAACAAAAGGAGTGTTGGGTGCACTCATCATTATTTGAAGGATGATTCGGGAATTACTCCAAATGACACATTCTTGGCTAAGCTCCTAGAAATCTAGAGTCAATGTCGTAGTGCTAAACTCACTTATGCTCTTAGTTCTTAAGGAAGTTTATTTACCTTTATGCTTCATAACACAATAGTACAAGATGTTTCAAATTATGAGGCAGAGAGGGAAATATAAAGAGAAAGGAGACTGCCTTAAGGTTCTTTTGAAGCTTTTAAATGTGAGAGACCCTCTTTGAAAGACAGCCCTCCTATTGATGAAGATTCATGTCTTAGCCAAGCATGTCCATTCATGGTTACTGATTAGACAAGTATCTCTGAATTATTTCAACACTGTTAAAATTTGTTTTTCTCGGTGTTTTTGATCTTAGCCATTCTGACAGGCATAAGGTGGTATCTCAGAGTTGTTTTGATTTGCATTTCCCTGATGATTAGGAATGTTGAACAACTCCTTAAATGTCTTTCAGCCATTTGAGTTTCCTCTGTTGAGAATTCTCTGTTTAGTTCTATAGCCCATTTCTTTTTTTCTTTTTCTTTTTTCTTATTTTTTGGTTTTTCGAGACAGGGTTTCTCTGTGTAGCTTTGCGCCTTTCCTGGAACTCGATTTGGAGACCAGGCTGGCCTCGAACTCACAGAGATCCTCCTGCCTCTGTCTCCAGAGTGCTGGGATTAAAGGCATGCGCCACCAGCGCCCGGGGCATATAGCCCATTTCTTAATTGGACTATTGGTCGTTTTGATGTCTAATTCATTGAGTTCCTTATATATTCTGGATATCAATCCCCTGTCAGATGTGGGGTTGATGAAGACCTTTTTCCATTCTGTAGGCTGTCGATTTATGCTGGAGAAGATGTGGAACTAGGGGAACTCTCCTCCACTGTTGGTGAGAATGCAAGCTTGTACAACCACTTTGGAAATCAATATGGCACTTTCTTGGAAAATTGGGAATCAATCTCCCCTAAGATCCAGCTATACCACTCTTGGGCATATACCCAAGAAATGCTCAATCATACCACAAGAGCACTTGCTCAGCTATGTTCATATCAGCATTGTTTGTAATAGCCAAAACCTGGAAACAACCTAGATGCCCTTCAACTGAAGGATGGATAAATAAATTGTGGCACATATACACAATGGAATACTACTCAGCAGAGAAAAACAATGACATCATGAGGTTTACAGGCAAATGGATGGATCTAGAAAAAAATCATCCAAAGTGAGGTAATCCAGACTCAGAAAGACAAATATGGTATGTACTCACTCATAGGAGGATACTAGAGGTGGGACAAGGATGACTGGACTGATACTCACATCACCAGTGAGGCTGCCTGGAAAACCGGACCCCAAGAAAGACACGAGGATCGCCCAATGACAGAGAAATGGCTGAGATCTACATGAACAACCTGGACATGAGTGGGAGTAATGAAGGGTGAGGGTCGAGGGAAAGAGAGCCTGTGGGAGCAGGAGATCCCAGCTGGATCAAGAACAGAGAGGGAGAACAAGGAACAGGAGACCATGGTAAATGAAGACCACATGAGAAAAGGAAGAAACAAAGTGCTAGAGAGGCCCACAAAAATCCAGAAAGATACCCCCACAATAGACTGCTAGCAATGGTAGAGAGACAGCCAGGACTGACCTACTCTGGTGATAGGATGGCCAAACACCCTAATAGTTGTGCCAGAAACCCCATCCAAGGACTGAGGAATCTGGATGCAGAGATCCACGGTTAGGCCCTGGGTGGAGCTCCGGGAGTCTAATTGGCGAGAAAGAGGAGGGTTTATATGAGGGAGAATTGTTGAAACCAAGGTTGGATAAAGCACAGGGACAAAGAGCCAGATGAATGAAAACACATGAACTATGAACCAAGGGCTGAGGGGTCCCCAACTGGATCTGGCCCTCTGAATAGGTGAGAGAGTTGATTGGCTTGATCTGTTTGGGAGGCATCTAGGCAGTGGTACTGGGTCCTGTGCTCATTGCATGATTTGGCTGTTTGAAACCTGGGGCTTATGCAGAGATGCTTGGCTCAGTCTGAGAGGAGGGGACTGGACCTGCCTGGACTGAGTCTACCACGTTGATTTCAGTCCTCAGGGGAGGCTTTGCCCTGGAGGAGGTGGAAATGGGGGGTGAGCTGGGGGGAAGGAGAGAGGGGCAGGAGGGGGGAGAACAAGGGAATCTGTGGCTGATATATAGAACTGAATGGTATTGTAAAATAAAATAAAAGGAAAAGAAAAAAATTCTTTTTCTCACCAGAAGTCTTTAATTGGACATCTTAAGATTAATATATCTTGTAGCCACTCTGATATGGTATGTTTTGAAAATACTTAAAATTTTAGCTTTCGCCCCAGCTCCCAGCCTGCCCCCGAAGACTTCCCTTCTGGACCAGAGCTCCTAGCCTGTCCCCGACTGCCATTCTGGACCAGAGCTTGCCCCTGACTTCCCTTCTGGACCAAAGAGTTGGACAAGAGAACTCCCTTTTGGACAAGAGAGAGAGTCTTCCTGAGTCTGTCAGATCTTTGTGAAACAAGTCCACTGATAAGACCAAGAAGGAACCACAAGGAGATGGGCAGACGTCAAAGCAGAAGTACATACAGCAAAATGAAGAGCAATACAGCATCACCAGAACCTAGCTCGCCTCCAACATCTAGACCTGAACACCAAAAATTGGAAGAAGCAGAAGAAAGTAGCCTTATGAGTAACTTCATGAAGAAGGTAGAGGCTTGTGTAGAGGAAAAGACAAGAAAATTGGAAGAACGCTGTAAACAACTAGAGGAAAGGGCAAACAAATTAGAAGAAAACAATAAAGCCCTCCAAGAAAACAATAAAGTCCTGGAAGAAAACATTAAAATCCTGGAAGAAAACAATAAAGCACTGAAAGAAAATCATGAAAAAGCAATGAAACAAACAAAGGAAACAGTCCAAGATCTGAAAAGGGAAATTGAAAAAATGAAAAAGACACAAACAGAGGGAATGCTGGAAATAGAAAACCTGAGTAAAAGATCAGGAACTTCGGATGCAAGTATAACCAACAGAATGCAAGAGATGGAAGAGAGGATTTCTGGCATAGAAGATACAGTAGAAGAAATAGTTCCATCAGTCGAAGGAAACACTAAAGCCAACAAAGTCATGAACCAAAATGTCCAAGAAATCTGGGACACCATAAAAAGACCAAACTTACGAATTATAGGGATAGAAGAAGGTGAAGAATACCAACTCAAAGGCACAGAAAATATATTCAACAAAATTATAGAAGAAAACTTTCCCAACTTAAAGAAGGAAATGCCTATGAAGATACAAGAAGCCTATAGAACACCAAACAGAATAGACCCCCAAAAAAAGTCCCCTCGACACATAATAATTAAACAACTAAATGTACAGAATAAAGAAAGAATATTAAGAGCAGCCAAGGAAAAAGGCCAAGTGACCTATAAAGGTAAACCCATCAGAATAACACCCGATTTCTCAATGGAGACTTTGAAAGCCAGAAGGACCTGGACAGATGTAATGCAGACACTAAGAGACCATGGATGTCAGCCCAGACTAATATACCCAGCAAAACTTTCAATCATCATAGACGGAAGGAACAAGACATTCGAAGACAAAGCCAGATTTAAACAATACCTATCCACAAACCCAGCCCTACAGAAAGCACTAGAAGGAAAATTCCAACCGAGGGAAGTCAGATACACACTTGAAAACACAGGCAATAGATAAAGCCACAACAGTAAACCCCAAAGAAGAGAAGTACACACACACTACCACCAAAAATAACAGAGATGAAGAATCACTGGTCATTAATATCCCTTAATATCAACGGACTTAATTCACCTATAAAAAGACATAGACTTACAGAATGGATACGAAAGCAGGACCCATCCTTCTGCTGCATACAAGAAACACATCTCAAATTCAAAGATAGACACTACCTAAGAATAAAAGGCTGGGAAAAGACTTTTCAATCAAATGGTCTTAAGAAACAAGCAGGGGTAGCCATCCTGATATCCAACAAAATAGACTTCAAACTAAAATCAATCAAAAGAGATCAAGAAGGACATTACATCCTCGTCACAGGAAAGATCGACCAAGATGAAGTTTCAATTCTGAACATATATGCCCCAAACATAAGGGCACCCACATATGTAAAAGAAACATTAGTAAAGCTTAAACCACATATAAAACCCCACACATTAATAGTGGGAGATCTCAACACCCCACTTTCACCACTGGACAGATCTCCCAAATCGAAACTTAACAGAGAAATAAAGGACTTAACCGATGTCATGACCCAATTGGACCTAATAGATATCTACAGAACATTCCATCCTAACAAGAAAGAATATACTTTCTTCTCAGCACCCCATGGAACTTTCTCTAAAATCGACCACATACTTGGCCACAAAGCAAATCTCAACAGATACAAAACAATCAGAATAACCTCCTGTGTTCTATCAGATCACCATGGTTTAAAGCTAGATTTCAACAACAACAAAAACTACAGAAAACCTACAACCTCATGGAAACTGAATAATGCTCAACTGAATCACCAATGGGTTAAGGAAGAAATAAAGAAAGAAATTAAAGACTTCCTAGAGATCAATGAAAATGAAGACACCACATACCCAAACTTATGGGACACTATGAAAGCAGTGCTAAGAGGGAAATTCATAGCACTAAATGCCCACATAAAGAAGTTGGAGAAATCGCACACTAGTGAATTAACAGCACATCTGAAAGCTCTAGAACAAGAAGAAGCAAAGTCTCCCAGGAAGAATAGACGCCAGGAAATTATCAAAGTGAGAGGTGAAATTAATAAATTAGAAACTAAGAGAATAATACAAAAAATTAATGAAACAAAGAGTTGGTTCTTTGAGAAAATCAACAAGATAGACAAGCCCTTATCCAAACTAACCAAAAGACAGAGAGAGAGAATCCAAATCAACAAAATCAGAAATGAAAAGGGGGACATAACAACAGACATTGAGGAAATCCAGAGAATTATAAGGTCATATTTCAAAAACCTCTACTCCACAAAACTGGAAAACCTAAAAGAAATGGACATTTTTCTGGATAGATACCACATACCTAAGTTTAATCAAGACCAGATAAACTATTTAAATAGTCCAATAACCCCTAAGGAAATAGAAACAGTCATTAAAGGTCTCCCAACCAAAAAAAGCCCAGGACCAGATGGTTTCAGCGCAGAATTCTACCAGATCTTCAAAGAAGAGTTAATACCAATACTCTCTAAATTGTTCCACATAATAGAAACAGAAGGAACATTACCAAACTCCTTCTACGAGGCTACAATTACCCTGATTCCTAAACCAAACAAGGATGCAACAAAGAAAGAGAACTACAGACCGATCTCCCTCATGAACATTGATGCAAAAATACTCAATAAAATACTGGCAAACAGACTCCAAGAACACATCAGAACAATTATCCACCATGATCAAGTAGGCTTCATCCCAGGGATGCAAGGGTGGTTCAACATACGAAAGTCCATTAATGTAATACACCATATAAACAAACTCAAAGAAACAAACCACATGATCATCTCACTAGATGCAGAAAAGGCATTTGACAAAATCCAACACCCCTTCATGATAAAAGTCTTGGAGCGATCAGGAATACAGGGAACATACCTAAACATAATAAAGGCAATATATAGCAAACCAACAGCCAACATCAAATTAAATGGAGAGAAACTCAAAGCAATTCCACTAAAATCAGGAACGAGACAAGGCTGTCCACTCTCCCCATACTTATTCAATATAGTACTTGAAGTTCTAGCCAGAGCAATAAGACAACATAAGGAGATTAAGGGGATTCAAATTGGAAAGGAAGAAGTCAAGCTTTCCCTATTTGCAGACGACATGATAGTATACTTGAGTGACCCCAAAGATTCCACCCAGGAATTGATAAAGCTTATAAACACCTTCAGCAACATAGCAGGATACAAAATCAACTCAAAAAAATCAGTAGCCCTCCTATATACAATGGACAAAGAAGCTGAGAAGGCAATTAGAGATACATCACCCTTTACAATAGCCACAAATGACATAAAATACCTTGGGGTAACACTAACCAAGCAAGTGAAGGACCTATATGACAAGAACTTTAAGTCCCTGAAAAAAGAAATTGAAGAAGATCTCAGAAAATGGAAAGATCTTCCATGCTCATGGTTAGGCAGGGTTAACATAGTAAAAATGGCAATCTTACCAAAAGCAATTTACAGATTCAATGCAATCCCCATCAAAATACCAACACAATTCTTCACAGATCTGGAAAGAACAATACTCAACTTCATATGGAAAAACAAAAAACCCAGGATAGCTAAAAGAAACCTGTACAATAAAACAACTTCTGGAGGCATCACAATCCCCGACTTCAAGCTCTACTATAGAGCTACAGTAATAAAAACAGCCTGGTATTGGCATAAAAACCGACATGTGGACCAATGGAATCGAATTGAAGACCCTGACATTAACCCACACACCTATGGACATATAATTTTTGACAAAGAAGCCAAAAGTGTACAATGGAAAAAAGAAAGCATCTTCAACAAATGGTGCTGGCATAACTGGATATCAGCGTGTAGAAGGCTGCAAATAGATCCATATCTGTCACCGTGCACAAAACTTAAGTCCAAGTGGATCAAAGACCTCAACATAAATCCAGCTACTCTGAACCTGCTAGAAGAAAAAGTAGGAAATAGTCTTGAACGCCTTGGCATAGGAGATCACTTCCTAAATATAACACCAGTAGCGCAGACACTGAGACAAACAATCAATCAATGGGACCTCTTGAAACTGAGAAGCTTTTGTAGAGCAAAGGATACGGTCAACAAGGCAAAGCGACAGCCTACAGAATGGGAAAAGATCTTCACCAACCCCACATCTGACAGAGGACTGATATCCAGAATATATAAGGAACTCAAGAAATTAGACATCAAAAGGACCAACAGTCCAATTGAGAAATGGGCTTTAGAACTAAACAGAGAATTCTCAACAGAGGAATCCCAAATGGCTGGAAGACATTTAAGGAATTGCTCAACTTCCCTAATCATCAGGGAAATGCAAATCAAGACAACTCTGAGATACCACCTTACGCCTGTCAGAGTGGCTAAGATCAAAAACACTGAAGACACTTTATGCTGGAGAGGATGTGGAACTAGGGGAACTCTCCTCCACTGCTGGTGGGAATGCAAGCTTGTACAACCACTTTGGAAATCAATATGGCGCTTTCTTAGAAAATTGGGAATCAATCTCCCCCAAGATCCAGCTATACCACTCCTGGGCATATACCCAAGAAATGCTCAATCATACCACAAGAGCACTTGCTCAGCTATGTTCATATCAGCATTGTTTGTAATAGCCAAAACCTGGAAACAACCTAGATGCCCTTCAACTGAAGAATGGATAAATAAATTGTGGCACATATACACAATGGAATACTACTCAGCAGAGAAAAACAACGACATCACACGGTTTGCAGGCAAATGGATGGATCTAGAAAAAATCATCCTGAGTGAGGTAACCCAGACTCAGAAAGACAAATATGGTATGTACTCACTCATAGGAAGATGCTAGATGTGGGACAAGGATGACTAGACTGCTACTCACATCACCAGTGAGGCTACCTGGAAAACGGGACCCCAAAAAAAGACACGGAGAAATGGACAAGATCTACATGAATAGCCTGGTCATGAGTGGGAACAATGAAGGGCGACAGTCGAGGGAAAGAGTGGGAGATCCTAGCTGGATCAAGAAAAGAGAGGGAGAACAAGGAATAGGAGACCATGGTAAATGAAGACCACATGAGAAGGTGAGAAGGGGAGGAAGCAGAGAGCTAGGGAGGCCCACGGAGATCCACAAAGATACCCCCTCAAAAGACTGCTGGCAATGGTCGCGAGACGGCAGGAACTGACCTACTCTGGTGATGGGATGGCCAGACACCCAAATAGTGGTGCCATAAACCCCATCCAAGGACTGAGGAATCTGAAGGCAGACATCCACGGCTGGGCCCCTGGTGGAGCACTGGGAGTCTAATTAGTGAGTAAGAAGAGGATTTATATGAGCGAGAATTGTTGAAGCCAAGGTTGGATAAAGCACCGGGACAAATAACCAAATGAATGGAAGCACAGGATCTATGAACCAAAGGCTGAGGGGCCCCCAACTGGATCAGGCCACCTGAACGGGTGAGACAGTCAGTTGGCTTGATCTGTTTGGGAGGCAGCTGTGCATTGGTGCCAGGTCCTGGGCTCGTTGCATGAGTTGGCTGTTTGAATCCTGGGACTTATGCAGGGACACTTGGCTCGGTCTGGGAGGGGGGAATGGACCTGCCTGGACTGAGTCTACCAGGTCAACCCCGGTCCTCGGGGGAGACCTTGATCTGGAGGAGGTGGGAATGGGGGGTGGGCTGGGGGGAGGGGTGGGCGAGAGGGGGAGAACAGGGGATTCTGTGGCTATTATGTTGAACTGAATGGTGTTGTAAAATAATAATAATAATAATAATAATAATAAAAAAACCAAAAAAAAAAAAAAGTGAATAAATATATTAATTTGTTTTGAAAGACAAAAAAAAAAAAAAAAATTGTTCTTGAGTTTCTAAAAAGAAAAGTGTCAAGAGTACACATAATAAAATCATGGGGACTTCTCCAAATAGACATAGTTGAAAATATTATTTTAATTGTCAACTATGAGCTGATTCTGAAGATGAAGCTTTTTTGTTTTTGTTTTTGTTTGTTTTTCATATTGCACTGTGCTGTGCAGGAAATAAACACTGAACTAGAAAGAAAAAAAAAAAAAAAAAAAATTTTAGCTTTGGCTTCCACAAAAGAAATATAACTGTCAGGCCTCAAGAAGGACAAGAATGAGCATGTGTATTCATCCCAATTACATGTATTACTTGTATTACACAAACCTTAATATTTTTATAATGATCAAAATGAAATTTTAATACATGTAATATAGTAACTATTTTCCCAGCCTCATATTCAAGCCAAACATTAGAACTATGTTCTTCTTTACATGTCAGTTTGGTCAATTCTACAATAGAGAGAAATAGGCAAAACAAAAGATGAAAACAAACAAATAACCAAAAAAAAAAAATGAAGCAAGACAAAATAAACAATCAAAGAACAATTACTGGGCCTAGGAAACTAGCTCAGTCAATGGAGTGTTTACTGATGAAGCATGGATACCTGAGTCTGAATCTTCAGTTTCCACATTAGAAACAAGCCGGGAATGTTGGCATACATCTATATTCCCAGCACTGGGGAGGTGGAGATAGGTGAATCTTTAGAGCTTATTGGCCAGTTTGCTTAATTAAATTGCTGATTTCCATGGTTATTTCCCAATGTTTTAAAGTAATTGAGGAAAACTTGTGTAGCACAAAACTTAAACAGTCTTATTAGTAAAAAATTCAGAGCCAGATATTGGGGTAAATTCTGAAAGATCAGAGAGACAGAACAAGCCAAGCTCACCTTGCCAATTCCTCAACTGATCTTGTTTCCTCATATGAATGGATCTCTCAGCTGAACTGCTGCTAAAAGCTTAAAAGCTTAAAAAGCCTCTAGTTCCCAGTCCTCACATTATATACCTTTCTGCATCCTACAGTCACTTCCTAGGATTAAAACATGAGATATCAAATGCTGGGTTTAAAGGTGTATATCATCATGCCTGGCTGTTTCCAGTGTGGCTTTGCACTCAGAGATCCTGATGAATCTCTACCTGCAGAATGTTAGGCATTAAAGGTGTCTGCTACCACTGCCTAACCTCTATGTTTAATATAGAGAATATTCTGTTCTCTGACCCCCAGATAAGTTTATTGTGGTGCATAATATATCAACCACATTTCCCCTTTGTGTATAAAAAATATAACTAATTTAAGAAAAAGTATATACAATAAGCGTGGATCCCTTTTTGATTTTGCACCAGCAACATAAGGAGAAGCACCCGGCCATGCAGAACAGCAGCAGCAGCCTCCATGGACCAGCTGCCACTGTTTGTGGCCTGTCCCGGCCCCAGCTGCAGCTTCTCCTCAGCAAGTCTCCTAGGCCGGCCTCAAACTCGGGATCCTTCTGCCTCTGCCTCCTTCAGCAAATCCTACTGTTGAGCACCACCACAACTGGGTGAGTGCAGCTGGGGCCTGAGCTGGGGACTGCAAGGCAAGGGCAAGTGGCTTTTTCATAAATCCCTACCCCACAAATTTATGCCAAATGTGACTTGAATTTTAAAAGGTCTTATTAATAAAAAAAAAAAACCCGGGAGCCAGGTATTGGGGTGATAGCTGAGAGATCAGAGAAGCAGAACAAGCCACAGCTAAGCTCACCTTGACAACTTCTCTGCTCATCCTGTTTCCTCAGACTTAATGTCTCTGAGTCCACATCCGAATGGATCTCAGCTGAACTGTTGCTAAAAGCCTAAAAGCTTAAAAAGCCTCTAATTCCTGGTCCTCATGCCTTATATACCTTTCTGCTTCCTAAAATCACTTCCTGAGATTAAAACATGAGGTCTCAAGTGCTGTGATTAAAGCGTGTGTCACCATGCCTGGCTGTTTCCAGTGTGGCCTTGAACTCACAGAGATACTAGTGGAACTCTGCCTCTGGAATGCTAGGATTAAAGGCGCCTCTATGTTTAATATAGTGGCTGTTCTGTTCTCTAACTCCCAGATAAGTTTATTGGAGTGCATAATATATCAACCACAGACCTGATGTCAACTTCTGGTCTCCATATGAGCATACATACATATATATGTATACACACATACATACATAGTAACACACCCACACATACACACATAATCTTGCCATCAGTACTGAGTACTGACAATAGGTCAGGTACCTTTCTGCTTGCTTATATGTTTGTCTATGCTACATCATTTTCTTTTCTCAAAAACTCAAATTAGTATCATGAACATCTCTCATTCTGCTCTCAGAAAAAATTTTGCTATAAATAGTCAAGGGCATATTCAGTAAATACATGATAAAACTAAGATACAAACAGGATTTAGGTTACCAAAACATTATTAAATGATCATTTGGAGTATGCTGTGATGCACTGAGACAATTATATCCTTTCCTCCCAGCATGCTGGGAATTTCATGGCTACTACAGTCACTGGTAGAGAGAAGTAATAGACACAGCTAGCTGGCCAAACATGTTTGAATAGAGAGACCAAGCATGTCCCCTTCACAGAACACACCCACATCTGTAGACTAAAGCCATTAATGGCCTACTAGGTTCACACAGCTGTTCCCCTGTCCTTCTCCACCTGGGATTCTTCTCCTCACATCCGGACCACTGGTTTCCTTTGACTTATTAGTGAAGCAATGATTTTACAAAATTATTATTTCCACCCATTTGCTTGGACAGAAAAAGGATTCTGAGGGAGTCAATATTAAGATATTCAGCCTGACAGCGGATAAAGTCATGTGTATATGTATGTAATTGTGTAGATGCCTGTATGTATGTGAATATGTGTATGCAAATGAGTGTGGAGACCAGAGGACAACCTCAACTGTGGTTCTCAGATACAATCTGCCTGGTTTCCTTTTGATTCAGACACTACTTCTCACTGACCTGGACCTTGACATGTAGGGTAAGCTTGTTGGCCAGGGAGCTCCCAGGAGCCTACTGTCTTCTGGGATTACAAGTGCATGCCTCCACCACCCCTAGCTATTTTATTTCTAAGATTTTACTCTTATTTCTTGTCTGAGAGTGTGTTCATAAATGTGAGCACAGTGCCCACAGGACCTGGAAGACAATTAAAAATCTCCTGAGTTTAGAGTTACAGATGATTGTGAGCCTCCCAGTGGGGGTGCTGGAAACCAAATTTGGATCCTCCACAAGAGTATCAGTTGTTTATAACTAGTGAGCCATTTCGTCATCCCCCCTTCTTCATTTATATTTAAGAATTCAATAGGACAGCTTTAAAACTCATAAAATTTCAAAACCATAAACAGAATACATTCAAACTATTTATCTTAGTTTGGGTTTCTGTTGCTGTGGTCAAACACCCTGGCCAAAAAGCAAGTTGGAGAGGAAAAGGTTCATTTGGCTTACACTTCCATATCACTGTTCATCATTAAAAGAAGTCAGGATAGGAACTCAAAAAGGGCCAGAACATAGGGACAGGAGCTGATGAAGAAGCTTAAAGGGATGCTGTTCACGGGCTTGCTCCCCATGGCTTGCTCAGCCTAGTTTCTGGAGGCATTTTCTGAATTGAAGTTCCTTCCTCTCAGATGACTTTAGCATGTGTCAAGTTGACATAAAACTATCTAGTATACTATCTTTTAATAAATAGTATTCAAAATAATTAAAAGCCCTAGAAGAATTCACAGTGGGGTACTCTGCAATAGGAGTTGTGGGATGAAGTCATGTTTTATCCCAATTTTCTCTATAACCACCAGGCAAGCTGCTTCTTATGTGAGTTCATTTTTCCTAATACAATAATATAGGTTAATGAGTGCCATGGCCTTGCCATGCCCAGAAGATAAGGGTTGCAAAAGACTGGGCCTATGAACTGTCAGTTTTTGATGCATGAGAGGCTCATGAGATCCTTCCTTTCCCATGGGAACTATTAGTTATGGATAGATACTGGCAAAGAGAGAGTAGCATGATGCAGCCGCATAGCTATTGGTGAGCCCAGCAGGCTCCAGTGGACAATTTCACACCTCTATTCCTGCAGAAAGCCCAAGTTAAACTCAGGGGTCAGAAAACAAAACAAAGAGATATGAAGAGAGGGAAAGGAATGGAAGGAGGTGGGGGTAGCTTGTTAGTGATAGGAGTGAAGTAAGAGAGTGGAGTGAGAGCAATCAGTGAATTACAGATATGTGTGAAATGACAAAGAATCCATTTAATTAAAATTAAAAGAATACAGGGCCAGTGAGATGACTCAGTGAGTAAAGGTTCTTGTCACCACCCCTGAAAACTGAGTTCAATCTCCGGGGCCCACACAGTGAATGGTGAAAATTCGCTCACTCTGGTTGTGCCCTGAGCTCCTCCTATATAATATGGCAGGTGTAGATGTAACCAACCATCTTATTAAATAAGAAACACAGAGAAAAATTTGGCTGGTTAAACATCTGGCGCCCAACGTTCGTGTTACGAATTCATGAAAAAGCTGTTTGCCTGTGGCCTTGTGAGCCCCAGCTCAGGCCCAAGCTACACTCAGGCGGTTGTGGTGGCACACGCCAGTAGGATTTGCTGAAGGAGACAGAGGCAGGAGGATCCCAAGTTTGAGGCCGGCCTAGGAGGCTTGGGAGAAGCTTTGGCCTGGACTGAGCCACAAACAGTAGTGGGACCATGGAAGCAGTGGCTACTGCTCCACGTTGCCAGCTCCTTCTCATCATGTTGGTAACTGCGGTGATGCTGCTACCTGGGATGAAGGGTTTACTGCTGCTGGTTCAGAGAAGAATTGCCAGGACCATCATGTTACAAGAAAGCATCGGCAAAGGTCAGTTTGGAAAAGTTTGGCAAGACAAATGGTGGGGAAAAATTGCTGTGAAGATTTTCTGTTCTAGGGAAGAATGTTCATGGTTCCTAGAGACAGACATTTATCAGACTGTGATTGCTCCAAACCACAGAGGAGGCAAAAAATAATAATAATAACAATAATCCGCAGGAAACCATGACTACGCCTAACAGTGACTTTGAAATCTTCAAAAAGATGACAGGATCCTACAATGATGATTCCACATGGACTATGATAAAGCCATTAAGCCGATTAACACCATGGAAAAATCAACTTTGGACTACAAACTGGTCAGGACAATTTCGAGAGGACTAGCTGAGATGATCCAGCCTGACAGACTACTCAAACAAGGACTTGAAACAAGCCCTGAACTTTCCTTTTAAACAGAGACTGGACAAATGATACAGGACTTGACAATTAACCCAAAAATTTTCTTTTCAAGATTCCGTAAAGATATCTTCACCCCTAGAAAGCAAAAAGAAAAAGAGAATAAGATATGAGATAGATCATTGAATCTACTCTGAGAAAAAGATAAAGAAATAATAGGATAAATAGGTGGATCATTGAATCTACACTGAAGAAAAAGGGGAAGATATAAAAATGACAAAAGGTAGACTACTGAATCTATTATGAAAAGAAAAAAGAAAATATGGATATGATAAGATAAAAAGGGAGATTATGGAATCTACTTTTAAAAAGGAACTACTTGTTTTAAATAAGATAAGTAATGAAAATTTTTTGATCTGAGTTTATCAGATGTTACTGGACTGGACATTGTTAATATATATAATGGAGTTTTTATCTGAATCTGTCAAATGTTAATGGACTAGATATCATTAATGTAATTTTTGGCTGTATATATTGTATATACTTATTGGATAGTTTTTCTTGTATTAGTTATAAGCTTTCTTTAATTTTAGACAAAAAGAGAGGAAATGTGGTGGTATTGTGTTCCCCAAAATATTGTGTACTCTAATAAACTTATCTGGGGTCAGAGAACAGACAGCCACTAGATACAAAGGCTAGAAAATGGTGGCACTTCACACCTTTAATCCTAGCATTCCAGAGATAGAAATCCCTCTGGATCTCTGAGTTCAAGGCCACATTGGAAAAAGCCAAGCATGGTGACACACGCCTTTAATCCCAGAAAGCCAGCCTTTAATCCCAGGGAGTGGTGGTAGAAAGCAGAAAGATATATAAGGCGTGAGGACCAGAAACTAGAGGCATTTGGCTGGTTAAGCATTTTGGCTGGTTAAGCTTTCAGGCTTTGGAGCAACACAGTTCAGCTGAGATTCATTCTGGATGAGGACTCAGAGGCTTCCAGTCTGTGGAGACAAGACCAGCTGAGGATCCGGCGAGGTGAGATAGCTGTGGCTTGTTCTGTCTCTCTGATCTACCAGCATGGACCCCAATAATTCGTCTCGGGTTTGATTTTATTAATAAGAACCTTTAAGATTCCTGCTACATCCAGGCATATGCCAATATACATTAACATACAAATAAAAATGGTTTTGCTTTTTCAGTTTTATAACATATGTGTATATATATATATATATTTACAAATATGGCACACTAAAATTAACCAGACACAAAATTATATAGTCAACAGTATGCTGAGTTAGAATTGGTTTTTAGTTCAACAAACTAGTAAAGAGTACAAAAAAATATTTCTGATAAAAGGAACATGGGGCCATGTTAGCAGTTGTTGTTGTTTGTTTGTTTGTTTGTTTGACTAACTGGATAATCTCTAAACCACTGCAGAGAGTTTTAAAATTAGCAAACAAACTATAAGTGATGCTGGAATCACTACAATGAATGCTCTTGTGCATATTACAGCAAATACAGGGAAAATGTCACAAGACATGTTGAGCACCCTCAAGAGCTCCTTGTGGACCATTTCCACCAAATTGGATTTCTGCCCCTCACTGCTTGTTAGAAGCAGCCTATATCTTAAACCCAAAGTCTTTCCATTTCTGCCTCCCCCTGTTTTCACATAGTCTGCCATTGACACCGTAGTGCAGAGGCTGGACTTGGTTCAGTGGTTCGAACACATGTTGCCCTTCCAGAGAAGTAGAGTAAATTTCCTAGGACCTAGATTGGTCTGCTTATAACCAGATATAAATCCAGCTCCATGGGGACCAAAAATACTTTTCTTGTCTCTACGGGCACTGTACATATGTGGGCATATACACAAGGAGACACACGTGCAACATATATGAAAGTAAAATTATGACACACATATGCAAAGTGCAAACATCAAGCATAAAGTATAGTTATGTCATGATATATCTGAAACTAACAGTTGATGGGCAGCCTGTATGAACATGGTACTTTACAGTTTAGGATATTTCATTTTCAACATTTAGTGAAGTAACTCATCTGCCTCTTGTCACATAAGTCCTATAAGATCCATTATTTTCTAACAGAAGTGATGCATCAGAAGCTCAGCCCAAATAAAACCCACAACATTCCATCCAAATTATGTTTTTTAATAACTTGACCTGACCAACATAGGAAAAAATGCTAAAGACTATTACAGTGTTGGGTACTTTTCACTAGTATAATTTTTAAAATGGTCAGAGAATAGATGAAAAAATGTCTTGGTCAGTAAAATATCTGCATGTAAGCATGAGAACCTGAATTCAGGTCTCTAGCATGCACATGAAAGACAACGGAAGTGGCAAGCTCCTGTAATACCAATACTGGACAGGGAGGAGACAAGTGGATACATGGATCTCATTGGTCAGCCAGTCTTAACCGTGTCAATGAGCTCTGAATACAGTGAGAAACCCTGTCTCAATAAACCAGGTGGAGAGAGATCAAGAAAACATCAGATGTCAGTCTTTGGCCTTCAAATGGATATAAACCCATGTTCATAACTACATACACCTACATGAATACATTTGTGTATAATACATTCTCTCTCTCTCTCTCTCTCTCTCTCTCTCTCTCTCTCTCTCTCTCTCTCTCTCTCTCTCTCCCTCTCCCTCCCTCTCCCTCTCCCTCTCCCTCTCCCTCTCCTCTCTCTCCCTCTCCCTTTATCTCTCTCTCCCTCTACTTCCCTCTCCCTGCTCTCTTCTCTCTCTCAGTTACCTATACTCAGAAAGTGTAAAGAACCATGTTTTATGTACACCCAAAACTGATCTTCCTTCTTCCTTCTTTTTTTTCTTCCTTCTTTCTTTCTTGCTCTCCTTTTTTAAGGTATACTATTATGTACCACAGGCTGGTCTGAAATGGAGCTGAGAATGACCTTGAACTACTGATTCCCCCTGCCTTGACTTTCTAACTACTAAGATTTCAGGCTTGCACCATCATGCAGGGCTGGAGACCAAACTCAGGACTCCTTGCATGCTAGACATACACTCTACTGACTGAGCTCCATACTCAGCCCTAGACAAAATGGTCCTAAAGCCTCATCTGCATTCAAAATAATCCTGTGAGGTCTGTCTGTGCAAACCTGTCTCTTACTTAATGGCCTCTTTGCTTCCCTCATAAGTAGCCTGTTGAGGGCAATTTGGGTGTAGCAGTGGATCCATCTTGCCAACAGAATTGAGAAATACTGAGAGATAATGCACAATCAATCATTCAAACACAACATATGTCCATATGCCCAGGGACTGGGAAAAATCGCACCACACCTTGAGTATGCCACATATTCTCAATAAATATTTATCCTTGATTGATGAATTGCTTAAAATATGACCAGGTCACTGGGAAATCAGGCAAGAAGCCAGTCAGAATTTTAATGCGCTTGGCTTTCTGCCCACTTCTGTCCTGATCCATGCCCCTCACCCTCCACCAACTTTTAAGTCTCAAAAGTACAACCTGTCATCTCATTCTTTGTTTGCCTTTTTCCCCACCAAAATTGTAAATAAATTCAGTCATATTGGCTTATGAAAATGCCTTTTAAACCAAAGAACACATAAAGGTCAGCTTGGGAAGTTTGTTTAAAATACAAATTTCCCACCCAGTTTCTCCTAGGAAATCTAGAGTGAGGAGAAACAGTGTGTAATTTTCACAAGAACTTTTTTATGTACATCACCAGAGCTATGTTAATGAAAGAGGATGTTGTGGTGAACTAATTGTTTTATGTATGTACACATATGCAGCAGATGATGGTATAATATGCCTGTGTGTATCCATCATGGTATTCATATACGCAGATGTTCCTGTGTGCACACAGATGTGTTGCATATATGTGTTTAAGCACATGCTGTACACATGTATACCCTTGTGTGTGATATATACATGTATATGTGTTCATATACACTTATGTGTGTTTATGTGTCCAGATGTTCTCACTCACATACATGTGGTTGTGCAAGTAGAGGCCAGAGCTTGATGTCAGGTGACTTTCTCCATCATCCTCCACCTTTTTTTTTTTTTATAATACAGGGTTTCTCATAGAGATATGGTCCTACTTTGTTTTCTGTCACTATAGTAAAACACTGACAAAATCCACCTGAGATGGAAAGGATTTACTTTCTTTTTACACGTTACAGTTCATTTTCTAGGGAAGTCAAGGAAGGACTCAAGAACAGGACTAGAAGAAGGAACTGAAGCAGAGAGATGTAGAAAGGAATGCTATTTATTGGCTTGCTTCCCCTGCACATGCTCAGAGAGCTTCCTTATAAAACACAGGGCCACATGCCCAGGGTTGACACCACCCACAGTGGGCTGGGTCATTCCACTTCAGCCAGTAATCAAAACATGCTACAGACATTCCAATGGGTCATTCAAATAGAGACAATTCTTCAGCTGAGATTCCATCTTCTCAAGTGACTCTTGCTTGTCAAGGTGACAAAAACTAACCAGAGAAATGATAAAGCATCACACAATAATACAATGAGGATAAATAAGAGGTCATTTGCTGTCACAACATTACAACTTTATTTGTATAACAAGCTTATAAGGAATAAAATATAGGTGGATTTTTCTTTTCTACCAGCCAGCTCCCAAATAACCACACAGAGACTTCTTATTAATTACGAAACTTCAAACAATAGCTTAGACTTCTTTTTAACTAGCACTTATAACTTAAATGAACCCATTCCTTTTAATCTCCATTCTTTTATGTGGGTTGGTTGCCTTTGCTTTGTAATGCTCACACTGCTTCTTACGTATCTGGCCAGCAACTCTCTGCATCTCTGCCCTTCTTATTCCCAATATCCTCTCTGCCCTGAAAGTCCTGCCTAGCTATTGGATGTTTTGCTTTTTATTAAACCAATCCAAATGACAAATCTTCACAGTATACTAAAAGTTTGTTCCATGACATTTCCTCCTTTTCATCTAAGTAAAAAATAAAGGGTTTAACTAACACAGTAAAGCAATATATAATAAGAACAAATATCAGGTAAGAATTACATTCACAATGTTTAGGCCATTTGTGTTTGAAAACTTTGGAGAAAATATTTTATTATTTGCCTTACCTTGGTGAGTTTAAAGTTTTGTACCTAATTTATGTTTTATCATAACTAAGGGAAACTATCAATATAATTATCTAATCTTCAACTCCATCAAAGACCTCAGAAGGATATAATATTATGTGAATAAATAAAATGTATTGAAAGCATCTTCCAAAAGTATGAAATGACAGAGACATCTGGCTGCCTGGATAGTTACTCAAGGTTCCTCTGTAACATTGGGGCATCCATCTTTGGCCTATATGCTTAGAATATTTGACAGCCTTTTCTGTAAAGCAGAAATTTTGAAAGACTCTCTTACCTTGTCTTGACAAAGTTTGGCAGTCACTTTGTTTTGTGTCCTGCTTGTCCAGTTTGGACAGCATACTGTTAATAGTTGATGCAAGAGCAGTTTCTTTGCCCAGTGCCTAACTTTTATCATAAAGGAAGCAAACTTCATATGGAATTTCTTCAATGTCCATCACTTTCTCTGAAGTAAAACATTGGTGTTGCAAGGAGCAGACATGTTTCATTGTCATAAAAAGCCTTATGTTATTAAAGCACTTTAAATGCCATATTCTATAGGCCTTTGAAGTGTTTGAAGATCATTTATCTATCTAAAATATATGTCTATATGATCTTGAAAGCATACCTAACATGACTATAAGTTTAGATAACTATTAATTTGTATTTATTATCCTAAATAGCTTTCAAAGACTAAAATTTTACATAACCTTTTTAAATGAGCTGCATATGTACAATATCTTAAACAGGAATATAAACAAACATATATACACTATAACAAAATAATCTTAAATTTGTATTAATATACAAAAATCCATACCACTGTAAAATAGTTGAGACTAGTGGTTCTCTAAAAGTAGACTCAACAATTCACCTTTTTATCTTATTGTTTCTATACTATATCCTTTTTTTCCTTCATAAAGAGATCATTGAATCTAACTCCTGTGTTTAACTTTTTCCTGATCATGACCAATTACAACTTGTAACCAAACAATTAAATGATGATAAACATCCATAGCCCACCAATGACCAAAAAGCACCCATTCACTATTAGGAATATAGGCATCATGTTTTTTAGACTGCTTTCTGCTGTCTGGGGGCACTGGGAAAATTGGGATAATGGTCAAGTCCTGGGGGAGTTAGCTGCATCATTTGTTGTCTAGTCTTTGTGCAAAGAGAAAGTACATGGCTTATCTGAAGTCCTGGCTGGAATAGCCTGTGAGGCTGTATCATTTCAGCCAGCAGCCTTGAGGCTGTTCTTGTTGCAGAACTCTGAGAAAACTGCAACAGAGGCACTCTGAGAGGTTGGATCACAAGGATCACCTGTTTTCATTGGTGTCTGGTTTACTTGCCCTGAAAATTTATAAAATTTCAAATGTAACATACATATCTGCATGAACACAAGTATGGAATATGCAGTGTGCACAAATCAGTTAAAGATGATTTTTTTTCATGTTTGAGCAGGTAAAAGGCATCTTTCAGTTTTATAAGTCTTTATGGACTGTATAATCAATTTGTAATGCAAATCTGTCCATGCCATATGAAATGATGGCATGCAATAATAAGATATGAGGACTCTGTAGCCAACAAGATTTATCATGTCTCATCTCATCTCAGTACTGTTCCCATGTCAAGACATCCATCATCTTCCACATCACCTGTCTTGTAGTCTTTTTTTACTTCCTCGCCCATGTCTATAGCCAAGATACTCAGGAGGAATCCCCTAGTCAAATCTGTTCTATATTAATCTGTGGGGAATCCACAGCCTTTCATTTCCTGTGGAAACAGAAGCATAACCCCTCCCCCAATCCAACACATTGCCCAATTTCCATTTTTGAAGTTAAGACATTTTTAAAAATATATACATTGGTTTAATTTAGCAGCTTCCAGAATCAAATGTTTCTCAGCAGCTATCATTTTTTCATGAGCAAATCAGAAAATTCAAACCAACGAGACACCATATAGGATCCAGACTCTCCGTGTATTGTTCATCTTTATGTAGTTTATTCTTTTTATATTACTTTTCTTCTCTCTTTAAAGACTTTACTATTATTTTAAACTATTTTTTCCATGACTGTCCATACCCTTTTACTTTGCTTTCTCAAGCCTACATACATTTTTTTTTTTTTTTTTTGGTTTTTCGAGACAGGGTTTCTCTGTGTAGCTTTGCGCCTTTCCTGGAACTCACTTTGGAGACCAGGCTGGCCTCGAACTCACAGAGATCCGCCTGGCTCTGCCTCCGGAGTGCTGGGATTAAAGGCGTGCGCCACCACCGCCCGGCTACCTACATACATTTTTAAACACACTGTAACCTTTTTAGAGGTTCTTTTTCTTTCTTCCATCTGAACCAACTTCACTGCATATCTGTAACCTTTTCCAACTGCATTAGCAAAACCTTAAATCCACCACATGGCTCAGCTCATGGCACACTGGTGGCTCAAGCAATCAGGTAGCTGCCGGGAGATGTGTATCTTAACCATGGCCAGCATGAGAGACATGGAACTAGGAAGCTTTGATTTGCTCTGTTTTCATGTGTTTAGAAACTTTTTAAAGCTTTCTCAGGTCTTATGTGGATTTATGTGACTGGGCATTGGATGCCATTTGTAGGCATAGCTTTCTTTCCCACCAGCCAGCTCCCAAATAACCAAACAGAGACTTCTTACTAATTATGAAAGCACAGTTGATAGCTTAGGCTTGTTTCTAACTAGCTCTTATAACTGAAATTAATCCATTTTATTTCATTTTTATTCTTTTGCATGGTTCAATTACCTTTACTTGTAATGCCCTTAATGCTTCCTCTGCGGCTAGCTATTGGCCATTCTTCTTTTTATTAAACCAATCAGACTGACAAATATTCACAATGTAAAAAAAGATTATTTTACAACAATAAAATATTTTGAACAGGTGATTTCATCAAAGTATGGATTCACAGGAAATATTTTGAATGTAGTTCTGTAGTTCATTTCCATTTTATAACTCTGTGCATCTCCATTTAAGAACCATTGCTTTTCAATGAAGAAACATGGTGGCATTCTTTTCCCATGCTCCATGCCACTGCATGGGCGTAGACTTGTTGTTTTGGGTATGTTTTAGGAAGGGGAGCTCTGGGAGAGGCATTTTCTATTCAGAAGAGATGTTTGATTGTTGTTTTGGAATGCACCAGGACCCTCTAGTCAGGTCAAGCCTGCACAGCCAAATATCTGGATTGGAACATACCCTGATCCTCAAGGCTTTTCAGCCTCTCTTAGTTCACCTTCCACTTTTGGTCTGGATTTCATAACCTGGTGAACTTCAGTAACCCTCAATGATACATCCAACCACTGAAGACGCTGAACCATAGTTCTTCAGGTCAGAACCATTTTGGACATTAAAGACATGTAAAATTGTTATGGATTTCCCACATTCTTTATCTCTTCTTTATCATTAATTATGTGTGCATGTTTACATGTGCCATACATATGCAAACATGCAATGCTGTGTATGTGGAGGTCAGAGGAAAACATATGGAAATTGATTCTCTCTTTCCACCATGTTGAGTTTGAGGAACTGAATCAAACTTTCCAGATTTAGCAATGAACATCCTTACCCTCTGTGCCAACTTTCCATTCAGTCTCACGTTACACATTTGCCACAAACAGTTGTTTGAGGCTCTTACTAGGCTAGGCTCTTATTTTCTTAAGTTCTCTTTGGTTTAGTAATTTTCAACATACTAGCATCCTGATGATCATCAAAAAAACCCTTTTGGGGCTGGATCAGAGTTGAATTTCCAGTACTTATGTCAGGAGTCTCATAACCACCTGTAAATCCAGGACCCTTTCTGGCCAGTTCAGGCACCATAGTCACATATTGCCACCCCCACACACACTCACATATAGACACACGCATAAACACATGTATTTTTAAAATGTCTATTTAAGAATGAACAGATACTTCCAAGAAGGGTTCTTTTGTAGTTTTCTTTGGTGTTTTTGACAATTAAATCTCTGGCTTTGTGCATACTAATCAAGAGCTCTACAGCTGAACTATATTTGCAAACCTCTTTTTTTTTAACTTTTTTCTTTTCTTTTGTTTGTTTATTTACATATTTGTTTTTGAGATAAACTCTCTCAAGGTTTCCAGACCTGGCCTTCAGCTCACTTTACATTCCAGGCTGGTCTTTACTTTGATTCTCTTAACAACCTTAGATTAGAAATCTACAATATCAGGACTGGTTTATACAAGAAGTACACACGCACACACACACACACACACACACACACACACACACACACACACACACAGTGTGTGTGTGTGTGTGTGTGTGTGTGTGTGTGTGTGTGTGTATTTGATTCTGAGGCTATCATGGTACACAGTAAAGGCCATCATTCACAGTAAGGGCCCTCTTATGCAGTAAGATACAGGATAGTCGGGGCTACATCACAAAATCTTGCCTAAAAATTTAAAAATACATTTAAAACACAGAACCTAAGACTAGCAATTACAACCAATCTATGCCTAAATAAATGAACTCCTGGAGATAGTCTATTCCATTTTGGTCTGTATCAAAGCCAACACTGAAAGCTCACCTACATTGTTTAATATTCTTTAAAAATTTAATACACATGTACAGTATATCATCATACCCACCCTTCCCTAGGACCCCTCCTCATCATTCCTGCCCCCTACCTCATATTTTCTATGAACCATCACAGAAGAGAATGTGGAAAGAATGTGAGGGCTGAAGATGGGAAGAAGTGCTGTGACAGGCTATCTCTGGATATGACATGGCTATTGCACACATAAACTCACAGCAGCAATAATCATTTACACAAGAGCAAGCCAGGCAAACACTTCAGAAACAAGGGACAAGGGGCCCTCAAGACCTCTAAGCTGAGAAGCTACTGAAAATTGGTGGTTGCGGAGGGAAGGAGAGTCAGTTTTTTTAAGGGATAAGATTACAGAATGATGGCTCTCTGTGCATACGGGCATCAATAATTGGACTCAGGCAATTAAAAATAAACTTATAAATAAATAAGTAAAATCATCAAATGGCTTTAATGAGCTGTCAGTGTTATTCTCTCTGTCTCTCGTGTGTGTGTGTGTGTGTGGTGTGTGTGTGTGTGTATGCGTGTATGCTGTTTTAAAACAGATTGTATATCTTTTGGCTTGCAGAGAGGTGTGTAAGAGCAGAATGTAGAACTTCTCCCTCAGACTGATGTATTTTCTTGCTTTAAATTCCTAGTCTTGATGACTTTATTTCAATACTTTAGTATGGATGAATATATCTTCTTATAAAACCCAACTCATAAATTCTTTCATATTGCTAGGTCAATTTGTGTTGGGTCCATATGCTACCACCCATTTCTCAGCCAGACCTGAGGACTATAATATTTAGTAAAGCCTTGTAAACATCAAAGCTGGTTATAGTCAGAATAGCAGTGACTACTTATGCCATCTACCAAATGTGCACAGCTAAAGCCTTCTGGAACAGCCCAATAAATATCATAACACAGATCAAGTATGCAACTGACAATCTTGTCCAGAATCCCCTTTTATTCAGTGTTTAGGCATTTGGGCTTCTAACAAATGTCTGTTAAGCCTTACCCCAACCTGCTTGAAAAGATGTTGCAGCATTCAGGATTATGAAACTATCTTCACACCAGATGACAAGAATCTGTCCGCAACCTGTTGTGTTAGCTGTGAGCATTTGGGGAGGCTATGGTAATGAGAATGGTGAAGAGCTTACCTCCCAAGTCAGTGTGACAGTTTCCCTTTGCTTTTGTGCTTGAGATCGATGGTAACTGACACATGTCACACTTTTTTCTTTTTATTCAAGGTCATTTATTATTTAAACCCAAGACAGGCATGTTGGATTGTGTCTGTAATCCCAGCAATTGGAAGTTGGAAGTTACTGGATTAGATGCTCCAAGATGTCTCAGCTACATAGCTAGTCCAACAGCCACCTATGACCTGTTTCAGAGAACAACAAAAATAAGCCCTGCTTAGGTATGAACAGTATTTCCTATTGGTGAGAAAACACAATTTATTTATCAAAACCTCCTCAATGCCAGTGTACAACACAGTAATCTATATTGGATAGGAGTGCCGTCGTTTGGTGTATGCTGTGGATAAAATGCCTTAAATGAGCCTACAAGTTAATCAACTCAGCAGGTCTTCTCTCTCTAAAGTTTTTTATTATCGTGTACTTATGTGCATGTTGTGTTCTGGGGTGTGAGCAGAGGCATGTATATGCCATAGTGTATGTGTGGAAGTCAGAGGACAATATCAGGTGTGGATTCTCAACTTTAACCTTAGATTCTGAGACAGGATAACTTCTCATTTGCCACTGTGTACACTAGGATAGTGGACTTGTGAGTTTCCAATAATTCTTCTGTATGCAGCTCCCTCACTGTTAGACAACAGGGATTACAGAAATGCACTCCCAAGTCCTAGATTTTATATGTATTTTGGGGATTGAAACTCAGAAATTCAAACTGATGGGGCAAGCACCTTACTCACTAAGACAATTCCTAGCCTCTTGATGTCTTGAGAAAGTTATGGTGACTTGAAATGGGCCTCATTCTATGATCTCCTCTCTTAAGTCATGATCAAACTGGACCATAATGTTGTCAGTTATGTACTAGAGAGTTCTCATTATACAAGATTAATTTTACCTGGGTACCTTTGCATATTCTAATTTTTCTACTTGACTCTGTGAAAAGACTATAGAAATCCCACCAAAGGCATTGACTAGAGCATTACCATATCTTCCCCATCATGTTTTTTTTCTATTAGTTAACAGGAATTTACATAAATATATGGCAGAAAATATTCATGTATATGTGTGCATGTCCATGTGTGCAACTGTAAATACATATATGGGTGCCTAACCTAATGTATAGATAGATGCATGTAATTCGAATAAAACACATATATACATATTGTGCACACATTCAGAGTTACATAAACATATGCTGCATACACATATTTACACATATTTCATATACATGGAAATAAGCACATACATATAAGTACATGCATAGACATAGGTATGCATGCATACACATATACCAATATGTATAATGTACATGCATGCACATATGTATGCATATTTGTATACATATATGTGTATGTGCATAAACATGTACATATGAACACACATACATATTCATGCACACATAATATATATTGTCACATACACATACTTAAATGCATACACCACTCATATACATACACATATACATGTTTATATGCTTATATAGTGCATATATGTTTATATACATGTATATTTGAATATACAAGCCTATAAACATGTACATATAAAATATATATATTCATATACATGCACATATTCATGATTAGAGGCATGTATAAAGATGTGTGTGTGTGTGTGTGTGTGTGTGTGCATATGTATGAGATATGTATTTTTGGGATGGATATCCTAAATCACAATTGAATGATGTAGATGAATTTCTAAATGTCTTGTTAAATAAAAAAACACAGCGCCAAATATAGGGGTGAAAGCCTTAGAAAGATCAGGGAAATAGGGAAAGTCACAGCTAACCTTACCTCACCAAATCTGCAGCTTCCAAACGTGTTACTTCCTGTCTACCCAAGCCTTTGCTGCCTTGCTGTTTTGTGCTCTCATTGGCTCCCTGTCCAGCTACTTCAGTTCCTGTCTCTCTGTACAGACCTCCAGGCCTCTATGGTTGGTACTGGGATTAAAGGCATGTGTCACCACACTTGGCTATGTTGCCTAGTGTGGCCTTGAACACACAGAGACCTTGCCTGCTAAGGGATTTAGGGTTCATGCTACCACTGTCTGACTTTTGTGTTTACTTATAATGGCTTGCTATTTCTTCTGATCTTCAGGCAAGCATTATTTATTAAAGCACAAATAAAATATCACCACATTTCAGCACAAAATATCACCACGGAGTGACATGAAGTGGAATAGTTTTGAGATCTAGTGTAATGATGCTGAGAGAAAAAAAAAAGCTTGACTTAAAACTCCAATCCAAGAAAGATGTGCAGAGCTACAGAAAATAATGAGAAGATATCCTGGCAGAATACCACTCATGCACAATAATCTGGAGTGTTTCCTAAGGGGATTCAAAAGGAACATCCAGTCTATCATCAAGTTGGCTGAGATTAAAGTTCAGGAGGGTCTGCTACCAAAAGCTCAGATATGTAAAAATAATGCCAAGAAATAGAAAAATCAGTCCAGTGAGCAGGTTGACTCTGACATTATATGAGCCTCTCTCTCTCTCTCTCTCTCTCTCTCTCTCTCTCTCTCTCTCTCTCTCTCTCTCTCTCTCTGTGTGTGTGTGTCAGTGCATAATATACTGTGTATATATATCCCATTTCTATGTAGCCTTAAATACATGTGGAGATCCAGTTGCTTCTTTAATCATTCCACACTTTATATTCTAGGGTTTCTTATTTCTTACTGAACCTGGAACACACCTTGGCTAAACTGACTGGCCAATGAGCTTCAAATTCCTCTCTCTCTCTCTCTCTCTCTCTCTCTCTCTCTCTCTCTCTCTCTCTCTCTCTCTCTCTCTCTCCTATCAGTGCTGGTGTTACAGATGCACACCACTGTGCCTGGCATTTACATGGGTTCTAGGGATCTGAACTGAAGTCCTCGCAATTTTCAAGCCATCCCCTTAGCCCTATGATATGGATTTTAACACCTGGGATGGATCAGCCATGGTTCTTGAGGAGTTACTTCACTATCCTAAAGAGGTGGCTGGGCATTGAGGTGGTTATTCCTTTCAGAAGTTCTTGTCTGACTCTTCTATTTGGTTACCAGGAAAATATTAGTTTCTCTTCCCCAAGTCTGACCTCCTACTCTTGGTACAAAATTGCAGGAGGTTGGGGATCACCATTTTTACATTCACAAAAACAACGATCAAAAACCAAACTCAGCAAATGGAAAAGTGAGTCAACCATCCAACGTCCCCAGTATGTAGAGAAAGCCAGAGCCAGAGAACCACTGTGAACCAGAAAAGAAACCCTGAAGCAAAAACCGCCCCGAGAAACAAAGTCAGCACAGAGAAAGCTGCATGGGCATTGGCAAATTGCTAGGGTCTGACTGGACAATGCCAAGAACTAAATCCAAACAGAGCTGTGCCTTGGAGGTGTACTGACACCCATAAATCTTACTTCCAGGAGCACTGCCAGAATTTCACAGTGAAAACTGGAGGAAAGGCTCTCTTCCTGCTTCTGAGAGGGGAAGGAAAAAAGTATCTGCTTAAAATTGGACTAGAATATTCTTTCATTAACAAGGTCCACCCTCAGAAGAAGATACTCTACCAGATATCAACTTTACCCTCCTGTTAGTCTGTTTTATGTTGTTGTGATGAACACCATGACCAAAGCACGTGGAGAAAAGAGCTTATTTTATCTTACAGGTTACGGTTCATCATTGAGGAAAATCAGGGAAGGAACTCAAGGCAGAGACTCTTGGAGGAAGGAACAGAAACAGAGGCCATGGGGGAGGGGGAGCTGATACCTTGCTTTGCTCCAAGATTCATGTTCAGCTCCCTTTCTCATGCCGCCCAAACCTACGTGCCTAGGGATGGCATTGCCCACAGTTGGCTGGGCCCTCCAACATCAATTAGCCATTAAGAAAGTACGCCACAGATTTACCCGCTGGCAAATCTGATACAGGCAATCCCTCAGATGAGGCTCCCTCTTCTCAAATGTGTCAACTTGACAACCAAGTGTGTCCATCAAACTCATTTTAGTCTTTTTTGCCTCAATTAATTGTGGGATCCCTGGAAGATTGAGATCTGATAGTGGGATGATGGAATGTTTCTCTTCACTCCATGTTTTCTCCCTATTACTTATCTCCTCTATAACCATAGTAGTTGCACCTCACAAGCTTCATTTTGGAAGTCCAAGCACAACAGTGGTATTTTGATTTCAACAGAGGTAGTTTCTTCCCTGTAGGTGTAACAAATAGCATAACCAATGCAGCTCAGTGCAGGAAAAGACTGACGAGTCTTATACGTTCAGATCATAGTCTGTCACTCAGGGAAGTCAGAGAAGATACTTAAGTAGGAGCTAGAAGCACAAATCATGGAGAAATGCTACCTGCTGGCTCACACTGAGCCACACTGAGCTCACACAGGCTCACACTGAGCAAGGTCTCTTACACAGCCCAGGACCTAGAAAATGGTGTCACACAGCGTGGTCTAAGTCCTTCTACATAAATGAACATTCAAGGCAGTGCCCACATAACATCCTTACACACCAATCTGGTCTAAGGCAATTCCTTAATCAAAGCTTTCCTCTAAAAAGACTCCAGGTTATACCAAGTTGACCATTAAAGGTAGCCACAACAAAAGAAGTCAATTGTGACTATCAAAGAGAAGTTTATATTCCGAGACACAGACCTATTGCCAAGTATATAAAGACTAACCCCTAAGTTGGAAGTGGATATACCAATTTAAGGGTCAGTCTTGTCTACATAAGATCATGTCTCAAAAGGAAAAAAGAAAGGAAAGAAAGGGAAGCTGGGAAGATTTTGCAGTGAAAACATGACCCACATTAAAAGCTTGGCTAGGTGGTATGAACCAGTAACCCTGCTGTAGCAATGATTCTTAACTGATGAAACATCTCTCCAGACCCTATAATGTGCATTTTTAAAACATTTAATTCTAGCTGATCGGTGGTGGTGATGTATGCCTTTAATCCCAGCACTCCAGAGGCAGAGAGCCAGGTGGATCTCTGTGAGTTCGAGGCCAGCCTGGTATAGGTACCAAAACTACACAGAAAAACCCTGTCTTGAAAACAAACAAACAAAACCATTTACTTCCCCAAATTTCTTTCAGTGCTCTGGAATATATATTTTCTTTCCCCTCTTCTTCCCTCCCCTTCCCTTCTCTTTTCTTCCTCTCCCCTTTCCATCCCTCCTTCTTTCCCTTACTCCCTCCTTTCTTCAGCCCTCCAGTCTTGCTTTGTTTTTGTATTTTGGTTCTGAAAGGACCACACTAGGTAGCCCAGAATGACCTTAAATCAGGACCCTTCTGCCGCTGCCTCCTGTGTGGAATTAGAGGTGTGTCCCTTCATGGACCATATGAATGTGCTTTCCTCTCTGCTTAGACCTTGACTCGATGAGAACAGGAGTCCTTACATGATATTATCAAAATATTCGAGGAACAATTTTGAAATGAGCTTCAAATAGGCATCTCATTAATTATTTCATTTTAACATACCAAGGGCTTTACTTAGAATGTAAGGAGAAAAACAGTAAAAGAGGATGTTTTTCTAGAAATTGTTTTGTTCTAGCTATCTATCTCTTTATTTATTTTTGCTATCTTTCTAAACACTGAAAGGCAATAATAGTCCCTTTCTTCATCTTATCTAGGACACAATGTAAACTTTCTGATAGAATCATATTTCCCTGCCCCATGAGATTCATTGTGGTGTGGAAATTCAAAATAGACTCGCTTTCAGGCTTAAGAATTAAAATTGGAGATTAATTTTGCATATCTCTAATATAGATACAATGGATATTTTATAAACAAGGAACCTTGAAAACTATATTAACCAAAAACTACTTAAACCAATTAATCTATTTGTGTCTTTTTAGTTATTTTAGAATTTAGTCAGTCATTGTTTTTTAATAAGGTATGTGATGGACAATATTTATTATTATTATTATTATTATTATTATTATTATTATTATTATTCTCTCATATAACACATCCAAAATGCAGAAATGAGCAGGCCTCTCAGGCATAACAACTGAACCCAGCATAACAAAATGCAATAAGACTAGTCACAAACCCTCATAGCAAAGCTGGATGAGGCAACCCAGTAGGAGCAAAAAGGTTCCAATAGCAGACAAAAGAGTCAGAGATACCCCGGCTCTCACTATTAGGAGTCCCACAAGAGTTAACATGGTGAGCACCCACTTATAACTGAATATTAGCTGTTAAGTAAAGGATAACCACACTACAATCCACAAAAGGAGAGAGTCTAAGTAACAAGATGGGCTCAAGGTGGGAGAGTATGCTCTCCCTGAGCAAGAGAAATAGAATGGATTTTGAAGGTGGTCTGGGGTGGGTGAGGATGGGTGCAGGAGGGATCATGAAGGAGTGGAGATATTGAAGGGAGAGAGTTTGGAGAGATGATTGGAGTTAGGGGACACTTTTGTGGGGAGATTATATGGAAACCTAGTACAGTAGAAACTCCCTGAAATCTATGAGGGTGACCCTAGTGAGGACTCTTAGTCATGCAGGATGCAGAGCCTGAACCAGCCATCTTCTGTAACCAATCATCTTCTGGTGGTGGGATTGGGACACCAACCCAGACACAAAACCTTGTCTTGCCTGCCACAAACCTTCTGCAAGATGATAGACAATTTAATGAAATGGGTCCCTGGAATCCCAGAGAATGGCAGCCTCACCAAGCAGAGCTGAATAGAGACAAGGAAACTGGCTAATAATATCGCCACATTTTAAAATGAGTAGCTGACAAGACAGCCAAGCGCAAAATGCAATAACTATATGAAATATTTTTTCTGGCTCTGCCTTAGATGCTATAGCTCACTATTAAAGTGAAAGTCCCTGTCTGGTGACTAGGAAAGAGAAAAGGAAAAGTGCCCTAAAGGCGATATTCGGAAGTAGGACAAAGGTTCACCTCACTCCAGCAATTTATATCTATCATCTTCTAAAGGAAAGAAAACAGACAATTCCAACAGCGCAGTTCTGAAAGCATGATGGCATGCAAGGGCATTTCCACCTGTGCTGATGTCACTGGAAATACCCAGAATCTGCAAGTGAATTTGATGTTTTGGAAGAAAAGTGATCTAGGACCAATGATAGCCAGTCAAATAGATGTAAGTCTTCTGCTTGTAGAATTCAACCCTTATATGTTGTTGGAGAGCTTCTTTCCAGGTTCCCCAAGCCCCGCAGTCCCACAATCCACTTATAAAATAATCACTCAGACGCTTATATCACTTATAAACTGTATGGCCATGGCAGGCTTCTTGCTAACTGTTCTTATATCTTAAATTAACCCATTTCTATAAATCTATACCTTGCCACGTGGCTGGTGGCTTACCAGCGTCTTCACATGCTGCTTGTCCTGGCGGTGGCTGCAGTGTCTCTCCTCAGCCTTCCGCTTCCCAGAATTCTCCTCTCTCCTTGTCCCACCTACTTCCTGCCTGGCAACCTACTTCCTGCCTGGTCACTGGCCATCAGTGTTTTATTTATATATAGAGCAATATCCACAGCACTTCCCCTTTTCTTTTTTTTTTTTAAGGAAGGTTTTAACTTTAAAATGGTAAAATTACATATAACAAAACAATTACCGAGCAAGAATTATAGTTACAATATTAAAGAAGATGTCCTATCTATCTTATATTTGTGAGTTTAAGGTTTTATGTCTAACTTACAACTTAGTATATATAATAGCTTAGATAGAACATATTAAGTATTAGATTCAGGTTCTTTAGGATAGGATACCTTTGAATGATCTTTATAACATGCCATTTACCTATGCTCTATACTTCTCTGGATTTTAGAATGTGTTTCTTGCTTGATATTGTTTGCATTGGTTGTAGTTACATCTTATCTAGGTCATTATCCCTCATTATTTCTGGACAATATTTGATAACCATTCCTTTGTATATAGTCTTGTATTAGTTTAGAACCTTCTTATTTAGACAAAAAGGGGGAGATGTAGTGGGTAGCCATTCCAGCTTGAATCTGGAATTTCCAACCCCCATTGAGACTCTGGCAACTGTCACGCCTACAAGGCCGGGCGAGGGGAGGTGCTGGAAACCCGAGAGCTGGATGGGCGAGCGCTCTTTCTGGGTACTCTCTGCGCCTGGACCCTGGATGGTGGAGATTGACTGTGCAGAGCTCCAGAGAACACCGCTGGATTGCGATACACCTTCCCCAGACCCCTGCAACCTATCCATTCCTTCATTTGTAAGTCATCCACTAAATAAACCTTCCTTTTAACTACGTGGAGTGGCCTTTATAATTTTCCCCAATACTTATATGTATTTTGGACTTAGTATAAATTTTTATAGACTATAAACATGACACATAAGGTCTATGCCAACAGTAGTGTAGAGTAGCACACTGGAAAACAGTGGAGAGGAAAAAGTCCAAGACACCTCATATAGAACCTCGAGGTTCTGTTCCTTTTGTTTATATATTATTTCTTCTCTCTCTCTCTCTCTCTCTCTCTCTCTCTCTCTCTCTCTCTCTCTCTCTCTGTGTGTGTGTGTGTGTGTGTGTGTGTGAGAGTGCGCGCGCGCACGCACACGCGCGCGTGTTTCTTCACCTGGGTTGAAAGTGCAGGTGGTTGTGAGCAGGCTGAAAAAAGTAATAGAAATCAAATTCTTACTCTGAAAGAGGAGTAACATCTTGTCTGTCTGTTTACCTGCCTGTCTGTCTGTCTGTTTGAGACAGTGTCTCATTCTGCAGCCCTAGCTTTCCTGGAACTCTTTATGTAACCAAAACCAAATTCTGCACTGAATTTGCAGAAATCCACCTGTCTTTGTGCCCTAAGTGCTGGAAAAGGTGTGCACCATCATAATCAGCAACAAAAAAAGCACTGTTAATTGCTAAACCATCTCCCCAGCCAAAACTACAAAGTTAACCATTTATCTCCAATGGAACTTCAAATAAAATTAATGCATATGCTCATGTATGAATCCAATATACTAAAACCTGAATATATTTTATTAACATCAGAGGTAACACTGGGGAGATACACTATATGCCTATTCTTGTACAATGGAAAACCACTTGCTGCTAGTGAAATGGTCTACTTATAATTCCTCTTCCACATGTGTTTTGACTAGGACTGGCATCACAAGACAGGGAAAGCGCAAGATCACTGGTAATCAGTATCAAGCAAGAAGCAGCAGAGAATGCAGCCAGTGTAGGGTGATAGATGCAGGCTTCTGTGCCTCCCCCCACCCAACTTCATTACCCAGGTGTTTATGGTGGATGTCATAGAGTGGGAAAAGGATCAAGCCACAGGACACAGGAAAGTTCAGACAAGTGGGCCACGGGTAGAAGTGATGCTGGTGTTGATCTAGCTGGGCAACACTGTCCTCTCCAAACATAGTCTCCATTGATATTTCAACAAGCATTTGCCTGTGCTGGTCAGTACACTGAGTAGCTTAATTCACCAAGGATGGATCTGCACTTGTGTGCAATGGCATCTGCTAATGAACTTGGGCTTGAAGGTTCTCTTGGCTGGATAGGATCCAGAGTTTAACTGGAAAGCAAGGCAACTCTTGGGAACCACGATTGAACCTGACATTTGTGCTAAGAACAAATCCTATCTGGTGGAAGAGCTGTCCTTTATTTTAAGCCCTGCTGCTATGGTAATGTGCTGACCACTGAGTACAGACAGACTTAAAACAGAGCAGGGATAAAAAACATTCCATGGACCCAGCTGTGCCAAGAGAGAAGGGGCAAACAGTAATTTTGAGCGATCGACCTATATGCAACATGAAAACAACAAGTTTTTGGTTTTTAGGTAAATTTTATTTGCTTGGCTGTGTCAAGGCAGATGTACATCTTACTGAAGGAAAAAAAATACAGAAATAGTATCATTAGCACTAGGACAAAGTTCTTGAAGCAGAGTGAATAAAAATTAGTAGGTAATTAATGATGTAATGCAGACACTAAGAGACCATGGGTGTCAGCCCAGAATAATATACCCAGCAAAACTTTCAATTATCATAGACAGAATGAACAAGACATTCCAAGACAAAGCCAGATTTAAACAATACTTATCCACAAACCCAGGCCTACAGAAAGCACTAGAAGGAAAATTCCAACCGAAGGAAGTCAGATACAACCTTGAAAACACAGGCAATAGATAAAACCACATCAGTAAATCCAAAAGAGGAGAAGTACACACATACTACCACCAAAAATAACAGGGATGAACAATCACTGGTCATTAATATCCCTTAATATCAACGGACTTAATTCACCTATAAAAAGACATAGGCTTACAGAATGGATATGAAAGCAGGACCCATCTTTCAGCTGCATACAAGAAACACATCTCAAACTCAAAGACAGACACTACCTAAGAATAAAAGGCTGGGAAAAGACTTTCCAATCAAACAGTCTTAAGAAACAAGCGGGTGTAGCCATCTTGATATCCAACAAAATTGACTTCAAACTAAAATCAATCAAAAGAGATCAAGAAGTGCATTACATACTCATCACAAGAAAGATCCACCAAGATGAAGTTTCAATTCTGAACATTTATGCCCCAAACACAAGGGCACCCACATATGTAAAAGAAACATTAGTAAAGCTTAAACCACATATAAAACCCCACACATTAATAGTGGAGATCTCAACACCCCACTTTCACCACTGGACAGATCTCCCAAATCGAAACTTAACAGAGAAATAAAGGACTTAACTGATGCCATGACCCAACTGGACCTAATAGATATCTACAGAACATTCAATCCTAACAGAAAAGAATATACCTTCTTCTCAGCACCCCATGGAACCTTCTCTAAAATCGACCACATACTTGGCCACAAAGCAAATCTCAACAGATACAAAACAATTGGAATAACCTCCTGTGTTCTATCAGACCACCATAGTTTAAAGTTAGATTTCAACAACAACAAAAACTACAGAAAACCTACAAACTCATGGAAACTGAATAATGCACAACTGAATCACCAATGGGTTAAGGAAGAGATAAAGAAAGAAATTAAAGACTTCTAGAGAACAACGAAAATGAAGACATCACATACCCAAAGTTATGGGACACTATGAAAGCAGTGCTAAGAGGGGAATTCATAGCACTAAATGCCCACATAAAGAAGTTGGAGAAATCTCACACTAGTGACTTAACAGCACACCTGAAAGCTCTAGAACAAGAAGAAGCAAAGTCTCCCAGGAAGAATAGACACCAGGAAATTATCAAAGTGAGAGGTGAGATTAATAAAATAGAAACTAAGAGAATAATACAAAAAATTAATGAAACAAAGAGTTGGTTCTTTGAGAAAATCAACAAGATAGACAAGCCCATATCCAAACTAACCAAAAGACAGAGAGAAAGAATCCAAATCAACAAAATCAGAAATGAAAAGGGGGACATAAAAACAGACATTGAGGAAATCCAGAGAATTATCAGGTCATATTTCAAAAACCTCTACTCCACAAAACTGGAATACCTAAAAGAAATGGACAATTTTCTGGATAGGTACCACATATGTAAGTTAAATCAAAACCAAATAAACTATTTAAATAGTGCAGTAACCCCTAAGGAAATAGAAACAGTCATTAAAAGTCTCCCAACCAAAAAAAGGCCAGGACCAGATGGTTTCAGTGCAGAATTCTACCAGATCTTCAAAGAAGAGTTAATACCAATACTCTCGAAATTATTCCACCTAATAGAAAGAGAAGGGACATTACCAAACTCCTTCTATGAGGCTACAATTACCCTGATTCCTAAACCAAACAAGGATACAACAAAGAAAGAGAACTACAGACCGATCTCCCTCATGAACAATGATTCAAAAATACTCAATAAAATACTGGCAAACAGACTCCAAGAACACATCAAAATAATTATCCACCATGATCAAGTAGGCTTCATCCCAGGGATGCAAGGGTGGTTCAACATACGAAAGTCCATCAATGTAATACACCATATAAACAAACTCAAAGAAAAAAAACACATCATCATCTCACTAGATGCAGAAAAGGCATTTGACAAAATCCAACACCCCTTCATGATAAAAGTCTTGGAGCGATCAGGAATACAGGGAACATACCTAAACATAGTAAAGGCAATTTACAGTAAGCCAACAGCCAACATCAAATTAAATGGAGAGAAACATAAAGCAATTCCACTAAAATCAGGAATGAGGCAAAGCTGTCCGCTCTCCCCATACTTATTCCATATAGTACTTGAAGTTCTAGCCAGAGCAATAAGACAACATAAGGAGATTAAGGGGATACAAATTGGAAAGGAAGAAGTCAAGCTTTCCCTATTTGCAGATGGCATGATAGTATACTTGAGTGACCCCAAAGATTCCACCCAGGAACTGATAAAGCTTATAAACACCTTCAGCAACATAGCAGGATACAAGATCAACTCAAAAAGATCAGTAGCCCCCCTATATACAATGGACAAAGAAGTTGAGAAGGAAATCAGAGATACATCACCCTTTACAATAGCCACAAATGACAAAAAATACCTTGGGGTAACACTAACCAAGCAAGTGAAGGACCTATATGATAAGAACTTTAAGTCCCTGAAAAAAAAAAAAAAGAAATTGAAGAAGATGTCAGAAAATGAAAAGATCTCCCATGCTCATGGATAGGCAGGACTAACATAGAAAAAATGGCAATTTTACCAAAAGCAATCTACAGATTCAATGCAATCCCCATCAAAATACCAACACAATTCTTCACAGACCTGGAAAGAATAACACTCAACTTCGTATGGAAAAAACAAAAAACCCAGGATAGCCAAAAGAATCCTGTACAATAAAACAACCTCTGGAGGCATCACGATCCCTCACTTCAAGCTCAACTATAGAGCTACAGTAATAAAAACAGCTTGGTATTGGCATAAAAACCGACATGTGGACCAATGGAATCGAATTGAAGACCCTGACATTAACCCGCACACCTATGAACATATAATTTTTGACAAAGATGTCAAAAGTGTACAATGGAAAAAAGAAAGCATCTTCAAAAAATGATGCTGGCTTAACTGGATATCAACGTGTAGAAGGCTGCAAATAGATCCATATCAGTCACTGTGCACAAAACTTAAGTCTAAGTGGATCAAGGACCTCAACATAAATCCAGCTACTCTGAACCTGCTAGAAGAGAAAGTAGGAAGTAGTCTTGAATGCATTGGCATAGGAGATCACTTCCGAAATATAACACCAGTAGCACAGACACTGAGACAAACAATCAATCAATGGGACCTCTTGAAACTGAGAAGCTTTTGTAGAGCAAAGGATACGGTCAACAAGGCAAAGCAACAGCCTACAGAATGGGAAAAGATCTTCACCAACCCCACATCAGACAGAGGACTGATATCCAGAATATATAAGGAACTCAAGAAATTAGACATCAAAATGACCAATTAAGAAATGGACTATAGAACTAAACAGAGAATTCTCAACAGAGGAAACTCAAATGGCTGAAAGACACTTAAGGAATTCTTCAACATCCCTAATCATCAGGGAAATGCAAATCAAAACAACTCTGATATACCACCTTATGCCTGTCAGAGTGGCTAAGATCAAAAACACTGAAGACACTTTATGCTGGAGAGGATGTGGAACTAGGGGAACTCTCCTCCACTGCTGGTGGGAATGCAAGCTTGTACAACCACTTTGGAAATCAATATGGTGCTTTCTTAGAAAAGTGGGAATCAATCTCCTCCAAGATCCAGCTATACCACTCTTGGGCATATACCCAAGAAATGCTCAATCATACCACAAGAGCACTTGCTCAGCTATGTTCTTATCAGCATTGTTTGTAATAGCCAAAACCTGGAAACAACCTAGATGCCCTTCAACTGAAGGATGGATAAATAAATTGTGGCACATATACACAATGGAATACTACTCAGCAGAGAAAAACAATGACATCATGAGGTTTGCAGGCAAATGGATGGATCTCAAAAAAAAATCATCCTGAGTGAGGTAACCCAGACTCAGAAAGACAAATATGGTATGTACTCACTCATAGGAGGATACTAGAGGTGGAACAAGGATGACTGGACTGCTACTCACATCACCAGTGAGGCTGCCTGGAAAACAGGACCCCAAGAAAGACACAAGGATTGCCCAATGATGGAGAAATGGTTGAGATCTACATGAACAACCTGGACATGAGTAGGAACAAGGAAGGGCGAGGGTCGAGGGAAAGAGAGCTGGAGATCCCAGCTGGATCAAGAACAGAGAGGGAGAACAAGGAATAGGAGACCATGGTAAATGAAGACCACATGAGAAAAGGAAGAAACAAAGTCCTAGAGAGGCCCACAGAAATACACAAAGATACACCCATAATAGACTGCTAGCAATGGTAGAGAGACAGCCGGGACTGACCTACTCTGGTGATGGGATGGCCAAACAACCTAATAGTCATGCCAGAAACCCTATCCAAGGACTGAGGAATCTGGATGCAGAGATCCATGGCTAGGCCCCAGTAGAGCTCTGGGAGTCTAATTAGTGACAATGAGCAAGAATTGTTGAAACCAAGGTTGGATAAAGCACAGGGACAAATAGCCAAATGAATGGAAACACATGAATTATGAACCAAAGGCTGAGGGGCCCCCAACTGGATCAGGCCCTCTGAATAGGTTAGAGAGTTGATTGGCTTGATCTGTTTGGGAGGCATCTAGGCAGTGGTACCAGGTCCTGTGCTCATTGCATGAGTTAGAAATGTCATGTTTGAAACCTGGGACTTATGCATTGATGCTTGGCTCAATCTGGGAGGAGGGGACTGGACCTGCCTGGACTGAGTCTACCAGGTCGATCTCAGTCCTAGGGGGAGGCTTTGCCCTGGAGGAGGTGGGAATGGGGTGGGCTAGGGGGAAGGGAAGGGGGCCAGGAAGGGAAAGAACAGGGAATCTGTGGCTGTTATGTAGAACTAAATGGAATTGTAAAATAAAATAAAAGGAAAAAAAGAAAAAAAAATAGTAGGTAAGTTTACCAATTTGATAGCATTTAAGCTTTCTTAAAAGATTTGGTTTTGAACCACCATGTAGATGCTGCAAGAGCAACAAGTGCCCTTAACCACTAACCCATCTCTAGCCATGTGGATGTCTGTGTTGCTGCCTAAGGCCATGTTGATATCCATGGGCCAAGCTGCCACCTATGGCCATGTCTGGGCCAGCGGTCTTATTACAATCTAGGGCTGTGCTGACGTCCATGGCCCATGTTACCACCAAAGACCATTCAGATGTCCATGGTCTGTGCTGCCACCTGAGGCCATGTTGCTGTCCCATTGATGTCCCTGTGGTCCATCTTACCACAAGGGCCCTGTCTGAGTCTATGGTCCTACTGCAGCCTGAGGCCATGTTGATATCATTGGCCTGTTCTGCTGCCAACGGTTATGATGATGTCTGTGGTCTGTTCAGGGAACAGGGCCATGTTGACATACTCGCACTGGGTACCATGCTAGAGACCATGTTCAAGTCCATGATTCATGGTCCTGGTGACAATATAAGACAAGGAAGCTACTTTTGACTTGATATTGATGACTGCAGACTCACAGTTGAGAAAGAAGGACATAGAAGGCCTATATGACAACCCTACCCCCACCTCACCCCACCCCTCCAAAAAAGTAACAGCCTAGGCAGAAAGCCATTGATGAGAACTCTTAAAATCTGTTTTTAATAAAAGGATGCTGAAGTGTATCTCTCCACAATTGATGACTTCTGGTGAATATGTGCAGGTGGGGGAACTCAGATTTCTTTAAAGGACTGGCCACTGGGTGTTTGACCATGCTCCCATGAGTATATGAGCAACAAAATTTGGACTTTTCTTCTTCTTCCTCCTTCTCATTTTCCTCCTCCTCCTCTTCTTCCTCCTCCTCGTCTTCTTTCTTCTCATCCTCCTTCTCCTCCTCCTCCCCTCCTCCTCCTCCTCCTCCCCTCCTTCTCCTTCTCCTCCCCTCCTCTTCCTCCTCCTCCTTCTTCTTCTTCTCTTTCTTGGGGGGAGGCCCCAAGGATGGGGTCACACCTAGGAGGACTAAGAAGTGAGTATGATCAGGTTCGTGATGTGCAATTCACAAATAATCAATACAAATATTATGAAAAGAAAAAACAATGCAGTTTTATTTTTAATTATGTTTGTTAATGCATGTATGAGTGCAGTGCCCACTGCAGCCAGAGGAGGGCATTAGAACCTAAAAAGCTGGAGTTCAAAGTGGTTGTGGGAGCTACCAGGCATGGCTACTGGGAACAGAACACAGATCCTTTGGAAGAGCAGCCAGTGCTTTTAACCGCTGAGCCATTTCTTCAGCCTCAAATAACCCTGTTTTAAAGACTATATTGTTAGGAGTTGTATCTGATACAGATACAGCCAAGGAACCTAGTGTGAGGATACACAGTTTTCTCTGGAGAATTAGAGAAGTCTATCTAGACAGGTGCAGACACTTGGGCTAACCTTTACAGTAGTTGAGAGGCAGGGAGCTCTCAAACAAGGAAGTACCAGGTGAAAGGGGAATTGTGAGGGACAGCAAAGAAAATAGCCAATCTGAAGCAAAGAGATGTTTGTGGAAGGAAATGAAAAAGTTAGAATTGGGTTGGCTTCATGTTATGCTTGCATGCTATGTTAAGTGACATAACACTAATTGCATAAATATTAATTTCTTAGGGCTTGGAATGTAGTTCAGTAGGCACAGTGCTTGCTTACCATGCACTAATGCCAGGATTCCATCCCCAGGACAACATAAACCAGGAGGCATGTGCTTAGAATCTTATCACTCAAAAGGTGAAGGCAGGAGGATCAGAAGCTCAAAGTTAGCCCATACTAGTGACGTTATCTCATAGAAAATGAAGCAAAAGTAAATGTTAATTCATTAATTAGGTAATTAGTTAAAAGGACTGCATACATGGGTGTTTTTAGTAGATAAATCATAGAACTATTTTGGAAAGATTGCCAGATGGCATTAAAACCTGGAGCTGAGTCAGGGAGCAATAACAAAACTTCAGTTAGAAAGTGAGGATTTGAGCAGCGGCGCTTTCATATAAAATTAAACTGGGTGACCAATAGATGAGTAAATCTGAAAGACCTGTGGAAAAAGAAAAGGTTATAAAAATATGGAGTAAGAAAGTACATCAAGAGGCATACTGGGTAGGCATGAGGAGAGTGTTTCAATTCTTAATCACTTTAGTGATTTGGATGAAAATAACCCCATGCTAGGATACAAAATTTAGAGTTGAGTCTGTCTTTTACACGTCAGAGTTTAGACACTGAAGTATAGGTCTTATTGAGAAACACATACTGAAGTTTTAACACCATCTATCTAAATAAGTATTTTATTCCCTCTCTTAGATGGGATAAGCTTACAAAGTTACTTCTGAAATTTTGTCTTTAATTCCTAGTTGTAAACTATGCCTGATATGTAGATATAGTTCTGTTTCATGTTGCTTAAAATTAATGCTACACAGGCTTTAAATCTTTGTCTGCTAAAGATTGGTTCGTGGAGGAGAGAGGTTTATTAATAAGCTTTGCATTAGCTCAGTAGGGAGAGAGAAGGCTTATTTTCTATTTCTTCAAAGCCTTGATATTACCAGGGATAATGATAATTGGGAAAGCTCTGAGGGAAAGATGAGGTTCTGAAAATCAAATGCATTACTTTAATTTGCATTACTCCCTGCAAGCCTAAGATGGAACTTGGTGGAAGGGAGAGGGAACATTTTTTAGGTCCCTTTAGAAATCTGTACAACAGAACTCCTTTAAGTGTTACTCACAAGTAACTCTCTACTGTTTTAAATCTCTACCACCTTCTCAGGAAAGAGTTTCCAAGCTCCTGTTCTGTTTATACATTCCATAGTCTCTTTTCTCTCTGGCATGCATTTATTTCTTTATATCTTCTGTCTAGTAAGAGCTGTTCCTCTTGAAGAAAGTGCATGGATACTTTTAGTAATTCCTAGCTTTTAGGAGATGGTCTACTATGTATTTGAAAGCCCACTAATTATGTGTCAGCAGTCTGTGAATGGGCTTGGTTTGGAATTCCATCAGCAGCAGGGAGGCTGAGACAAGATGAAAGGATCTAAATGGTGAGACGACTCCTGTTAAACAGTGAGCTAAAGGCAAGTTTGAAATATATAATAGAATCTTGTATTTAAAAACAAACAAACAAAAAAATGAAATGATAGTTCAGTCTGGAAATCAAGGAAGAGGACCTTCATTCAGTCCCCATAACCCATATAAAAAGCCAGGCACAGTTGCACAAACTTGTTATCTCAGTTCTGGAGAGGTAGAGACAGGGAGAACACTGGGGCTCACTGGCTAGGTACGTTAGTAGCCTACTACATTAGCTGAAGGCCAAGAAGAGCCCTTATCGCAAAAAAATTAAATGAAACACAAACGAAATGATAGCTGCGTTTGTCCCACATGAAATGCGTGCGCGCACGCGCACACACACACACACACACACACACACACACACACACACACACACTCACCACATATCATCCAGTATGGAATAAAACTCATATCAAGTGAACAGACAGTAAATCATCTGGTTTTGAGCAAAACTTTTAGGCCAGATTAGATGGGAAGGACCCACCTATCCATCCTCCATATTACAATTTTCTCACCTATCAAGAATGACATATTTCCCTCAAAGGGCTATTTTGGTGGTTACTTAAAGTATGTATTGTATCCGGAAACTGTATCATAGAGCAATCATTCAATAAAATGCAGTTCCCTTTTATTTTCATATTCTTCTCTTCCAAATTCTGTTTTTTAAGAAATAAAATAAAGAATTTATTATTTTTAGATCAATTTTAGGTTCACAACAAAATTAAAAGGACACAGATTTTCCGTGTGCCCTCTGTCCCTGCACATTTCCACACAGTGGCTAATGAACACCACACATCTACATACAGTTCATACATAACTTTTTTAATAAATATTTTTATTTTATAATCAATTGAATTTTATATATCAGCCACAGATTCCCCTGTCCTCCCTCCTCCCACTCCCCAACCTTCCCCCAATCCACCCCCTGCCCCGTTCCCACCTCCTCCTAGGCAAGGTCTCCCCTGGTGTTTCAGCCCAGCCTGGTAGATTCAGTTGAGGCAGGTCCAGTCATCTTCACCCTGCACCAAGGCTGAGCAACGTGTCTCAGCATAGGCCTCAGGCTCCAAAAAACCAGCTCATGCACCAAGGACAGGTCCTGGTCCCACTGCCTGGGGGCCTCCTAAACAGTTCAAGCTCATCAACTGTCTCACTTATCCAGAGGGGTTGGGGAAAATGAGCTTAGGGGAGCGGGAGGTCCCAGCTGGATCAGGAACAGAGTGGGAGAACAAGGAAAGAGACACCATGGTAAATGAAGACCCTATGGGAAGAGAAAGAAACAGAGTGTTAGAGAGGTCCCCAGAAACCCACAAAGATACCTCCAATATAGACTACTGGCAATGGTCAAGAGAGTGCCTGAGCTGACCTGCTCTGGTGATCGGATGGCTGAACACCCTATCTCATGATAGAACTCTCATCTAGTGACTGGTGGAAGCAGATGCAGAGATCCACTGTCAAACCCAGGTGGAGCTCCAAGAGTCCAACAATCGAGAGAGAGGAGGGATGATATGAGCAAGAGATATCAAGACCGTGATTAGGAAAAGCACAGGGACAAATAGCAAAATTAGCGGAAACACATGAACTGTGAACCAATAGCTGAGGAGCCCCCATGGAACTGGTCCAGGCTCTCTTCCAAATTCTTAACTTCAGTTCTGCACATAAATTCATGGAACTAACAATCTATGTATGGAACCCTGATAGAATAGAACTTGGAAATAGGCATTTACCTTCTAATATTGTTTTTTCTTCAGCCCCTAATGATGCTTAATCTATAACCAGAGTTTAAACAATAAAAAATGAACTTTAAAAATCTGAAAATTCAGGATACTGCTGCAAAGTTTTTGGAAGAATGACGTTGACTTTATAGGTAAATGGATAAACCAAGAAAAGTGAAGAGTGGCAAGGGGAATTACTGTAAATACATTAGTTAGTAATTGGCTAAATGATGTCCTCATGGCGTAATGCAAGCAAAGTTAAAATTGCTACATCAGTACAACAGTACAAACCTTTTTACAGGTACCTTCCTGGTACCTCTGTTATCAGCATACATTTTTGTTTATCTTGACTTATTAAATAGCTGTCAGTCATAGCTCCAAGCACTGAAGTAGTAAGTTAAAAATACAAACTCAGAACATCCCCTTAATGGCAGATAGCCTAGGAAGGCAAATTATCTTCATCTCTCAGCCTCTCAACCTGTGAGTATGAATATTTATGCAAATTAACAAGCTTCAGATTTCTCAAACATTAAAAATAAAACACTTCTTTATAGGTATTATTTTGGCACAAGTCAGTGAAGTAATATATATTGAGACAGTTGGCAATTAATAATTTATCCACTCTATCATAGTGAACTTATGTTGAATTCTGAATATACTTCATTACCTTGCTTTTCATAAATCAATATACTATGGATATTAAGTGTTGGTGTTCTTTCTAAATAAAAATATAAATTCAGCATGCTATTTAATTCTACACACTAACTTACATAGTTGATATCCTGTTGCTTACCACTGAGAAATTTTCCAGTTTACAGGAAGGACATGGTAGTACATGACTTTATTACTAGAATTTTGGAGTCAGAAGTGAAGCACAATCCTAACTGGTCTTAACAATAGAAAGCCAGAGTCAGATGTCAAGAGTGCAAGCTAAAAGATCAGAGAAGCAGAACAGCAGCCGCTAGAAACTTCTTACCTCTGACAGAATGGAGGGTCTAGATCCTGTTTCCATCTGCCTTATATTCCTGTCTCCACCTCCTTAATGCTGGGATTAAAGGTATGTGCCACCACTGCCTTGAAGGTTCTTGTATTTGTCTGGGGCTGTGAAATTCCTATAGGAACACTATGAAAAATGTGACAGTGAAAGAGAAAAATGCATGTATTCCCACTGTGTGGAGTGACAGACAAAACTTTGACAGTTTCCTGTAGTAAGGGCTTTCTCAATATGAAAACTTAAGCTTGGGTTAAAAAGCAGGCGTGTGAAGCTAGAAGATGATAAAATTTGGAAGAATAACTCTCCTCGGTGTAAATCTGCATGCCTGTCAAAAGAGAACTACATGTCAAGCTATCGTTGAATTTTGTCTAGTTTGCTTTCTACTGTTGTGACAAACACCAGGACCAAAAGTAACGTAGGGGAGGAAAGGGTTTTTTTTACAACTTATAGTCTACATTCCATCAGGAAAGAAAATCACAGTAGGAACTTGTCTTGGGATTACCATTGCTGTGATGAAACACTGGGACTAAAGAAACTTTGGAAAGAAAGGGTTTATTTCACTCAAAGTTCTGAATAATAGTTAACCATCAAAACCAGTCTAAGCAGGGGCTCAAGCAGGGCTGAAACCTGGAGGCAGGAGCTGATGCAGAGGCCAAGGAGGGGCCTGCTTATTAACTTGCTCCTGATTTACTCAGCCTCCTTTCTTGTTGAACTAACCACCAGCCCTGGGGTGGTACCACTCAAAGTAAGCTCTGCCCTCCTACATTGATCATTAATCAAAAAAAAAAAAATGCCCACAGACTTGTCAACAGGCCAACATGATGGAGGCATTTTCTCCATTGAGTTTCTCTCTTCCCAAATGACTCCAGCTTGTGCCAAGGTGACAACTATACCAACCAGGATAGATTTCCAAATGTTTGTTTAGTTTAGAGTGGGAGGGATTATCCTCTTCTCTTGGAAGCACAAATGTTGCTACAAGATGCTACAAGCAAACGCCCTAATTCCTTTCTTTATTCAAGGCTTCTCTACTATTTTACATAACACCAGATTGGGGAATAACTTAAGAAAGTAAGATTTGATTTAGATCTTATTATAAGATAGGGTCTCATGTAGTTCAAGATGGGCTCAAAGCATTTAATCAATGATGCTTTTGAATTCTGATACTCCACTCTACAATGACAGGCCTATGCCACCATGCCTGGCTGAGACAGTTATTTCTGTAACAATAATATTCTGCCTTGTTCCATAAAGTTTAATCACTTTCAGATACAAGTACAAGTAATGAGAAATTATCAGAGGTGACAAAGTGTCAGATATTTTTGCATGAGCTTTTGAAGTGGGAAAGTCAGGCTTGAGAATTTAAAACCATGATTTTATAATTTACTTTTCATTTACTCTAAGACACCCTGGAATCTTTATCAGGGAAATCAAAAGAAATATTGGTACTGAACCAGTCATATTCATGTTGTTCTTGACACAAAATTATCAAAATAATTCAAAATACATGGTAATTTTTACAAGTTAGAGCAAAACAAAAAATTCTAAAATAAAAAACTTGCAGCTAATATAATCAATCAAAGAAAATACGATGTAAGAGAAAACAGTACAAAGTAGAAACAATAATAATTGAAAGAGTGACTAGCAAATGTAAATAATCCTTTAAAATATGACATTCTTACAGTTTTAAAGACAAATTATGGCTTCACGATGCTGCTTTAAAGAAATAATTTTATTTGAATAAAAGCAATGCAGAATGGTAGTGAGATCAGATTAATGAGATGGTACACCATGTACCAAGTGAACACCAACAGACAGTAGGCAGGGCCTTAGAGGAGCTGCTTGCAATAAGAACATAGACCATGGCTTTTTCTTACAAAGGAACTGCTCCCTTTTATATCTCAGTTCTCATTATGCAAACAATGGCAGTTCTGACAGTTTGCTCTGGGCAGAACTGGCTTTAAAGGGGGCATCTCTGTAGTAAGATGCTGCGGTTAACTTTTTTTGATTATGCTCAGCTATGCTGTCCTTACAATGCCCTTCAGATTTGCTTGCTCCTGCACATTCCTCCTGAGGGAGCAGAAAGACCAATCATGGCCATTGGTGTCAATGATCCTTTCTTGTATAGGGTCATAGCACTGTCTACTAATACTGGTCAGTCAGGGGAGCATGGAGATCAGCCACAAAGGGGCAGTTGGTTAGGAATGTCTCTCATAGAAACATTTGAAATCTTGTTTTAAAGAGCCTAAGGGTAATGGATTATCTGTGGTGTGGCAGTAACATCACAGTAATAGTGGAGGGCTTGTATTGAACAGTTGTAACTAATGTGCCCTGGTTGACAGCAGTTCCTACAGCTTTGTGTGGTTTTGTGTGAGGCAGGGAAGGAGGTTCTTATGGAAGGCTCTTCTTATATTCAAGGAGACATTACCCTGGGTCTGTAACACATTGGGCCTGCCATTAATGACATCTTCTTTTCTCTCTTTCAGCATCCTGGTTAAGAAATAGCTTTGGGAATTAAGTTAGGAAAATGAGAAAAGAGGCTTGAGTCCTCTTGTCCAGTTTTTGAGTTCTTGTCTGAGATCTTGGGAAGACCTGGTTGAAGAAATAGGATATAAGAATGGTAAGACCTTTGGGGTCCTGGCTTTGTCTTGATCAATGTGGAGTATAAGAAGAGTGGGTTCTCCTTAGGAGTCTGGGTTATTTTCCTCTGTTTGTTATAGTCAACATTTTATTGGTGACCTTTTAATATACATTCTATTAAACACATGAGGACATATTTATGGCTCCACTCACTGGACTTCTAGCTTGGCAAGTCCCCATAGAGTCTGTTTTGGGAGTGCATCTTCCTCAGGAGGCCCTCCTCACAACCTCCACTGAATAGGAGCATGGGCCTTTTCAGTCCATGACTGAGCCAAAGATCAAAATAGGTCTTTCCACATAGGTACAGTAGGTAGTTAAAATATTATATAAATCTTGTCTGGTCAAGTGAAAAAAAAATAGTGAGAGCCCATAATTTTTTTATGAAGAATTTTAAGAGCTTTACTCAATTGTTTTTTGGGTTTTTTTTTTTGTTGTTGTTGTTTTTTCTTTTGACTTTTTTGAGACAGGGTTTCTCTGAGCTCTGAGTAGCATTGCACCTTTCATGAATCTTGCTCTGTAAACCAGGCTAGCCTTGAACTCACAAAGATCTGCCTGGCTCTGCCTCCCGAGTGCTGGGATTAAAGGCCTGTGCCACAACTGCCCGGCAAATTTTTTCATACAATATATTTTGATTATAGTCCTCACCCTCCTACAGGTCCTCCCAGATCATCTTCCTATCCACCCCAACTTTATGTTATCTATCTATCATCTATCTATCTATCTATCTATCTATCTATCTATCTATCTATCTATCTATCTATCTATCTATCTATCTATCATCATTATCTATCTATCTATCTATCTATCTATCTATCTATCTATCATCTATCTCTCTTCTCTTCTCCTCTCTCTCTCTCTCTCTCTCTCTCTCTCTCTCTCTCTCTCTCTCTCTCTCTCTCTAGAAAGGCTGTAAGAGAAGATCAAGCTAAAGTGACCTTTAGTCCTCACATGTTTCTGGCCTGGCAGTGTGTGCTGTGGCCAAGAACATTATTAAGGAACATACATGCCTTTTACTTCAGTCAGGGTCAAACTCACTCCAGCTCTTCTCTTGTTTTTCTCATTTTTATTAGTTCTTTGAGAATTTTGTACAATATATTTTGATCACATTCACCCTCTTTCCCTACCTTAACCCCAGATTCACCATCAACTTCCCTACCACCCAATTTTGTGTACTCTTTTTATTTTAAGCCACAAGGAGTTCATTTTGCACTGCCCATCGATTCTTGTCTGTGTAGCTACTCACTGGAACATAATTGTCCAAACAGTAAACATACCCTTAAAGAAAACTGACCCTCTTCTCCCAGAAGCTATCAATTGCCTACTGCGTCTCATCTAGGGTTGGGACTTTGTACCCACCTCCCCTTTCCATGGGTAACTGTCCAGGTAGCCAGCTGTTTCTGTCATTCTAAATTTTTGAAAGTTGCTTACAATGTTCTTCCTGTTTACTTAGATAATATTTTACCCTTCTGAGGTCTTTGGTGTCGTTGAAGTCTAGATAGCTATAATTTTCCTTGGTTATGATAAAAGATAAATTAGATATGAAAATTTAGACTCACAAATACAGGATAGATAGAATATTTTCTTTAATTTTGCCAAATACAAATAGACTAGATATTGTAACTGTAATTCTTGCTTGATAACTGTTTGCTATATGCAATTTTACTATGTTAAAATTAAAGCCTTTCTTTTTAATTAAACAGAAAAGGGGAAATGCTGTGGGATAATGCTTTTGTACACTGGTTTAATGAAATGCCGGTTGGCCAGTAGCAAGGCAGGAAGTATAGATAGGATAAGCAGACAAGGAGAATTCTGGGAAGAAGGCTGAGTGAGGAGACACCAGCCTGCCATCCAGGGACCAGCATGTAATGGCACACAGGTAAGGCCACAGAATATATGGCAACATATAGATGAACAGAAATGGGCTGAGTTTAAGTGGCAGGCTAGTCAGCGGTAGGCTTGTGCTAATGGCATACAGTTTGTAAATAATACAAGCCTCTGTGTGTTAACTTGGTGCACAGGAGTGGGAAAGATTTGTCCAGACTGCCTGCTGGCCAGGACATAGTAAATCTTCCAACTACAGTTGCTGTTTGGAGAACCATCAATCACCAGTAGAGGAGAATGTTTCTATGAGTGTTCTCTAATACAGCACAGGTCTGTCTCCCTTGAGGACTGGGAGAATTGTCTGTGAGAAAAGAAAGACTTCCAGATACAAAGGCAAATGGTGTTGACTGGGAAATCCCAGTTGTTTTAAAATCTCTTTAAAGTTCTCCAAGGATCTTAAGATAGTAGAGAAAGGAAGTACCCAGAAGAACTCCAGTCCCTTGCTCTTAGGGTGATGGTAAATGTGAGCCAGACATGAATATCTCCTGGTGCTCGCGAAACTCTGTTGTCTTCAAGTCTACAATAGCTCACTGAGCGTTTGAGGTTAGGATAGATGGAGAAGAAAAGATGAAACTCCTCAGGTCCCATATAGACCAGCAAAACAATATAGGTGAGTCAAAGTTAAAGGCAGTGAAAACAATCCATCCAAGTCATTTCAGAATAAGAAAAGGTAAATACAAGGGGGCAATGGGCAAGGCGGCATTTCCTCAATAAGGTCCATCATTTTTCATTTTCATCATCTATTTGTTACTCTGAAAATTGTTAGCATCATGAATACATATCCTACTCAAAATTGCTATGCTTTAGATGAACAATTAATTGGATTTTGAGATAACTGTACAAAATTTCACCACTATTATGCAATTTCCTGCTTAATTTGTAGTACGAAAGATGTAAGAAACTTCTCTAGCAGACTCAAAGTATTTCAAATGTCTCAAATTTTATTGACCTTCTAAAATTTAAATAGCATTCACTGAAATTGACAACTCGACTTTTATCTTAGGAGAGTGCATATCGTCAGAAGCAGATCACTGAAGATGTGTTAGGGAACCATTTTTTCTCTGACATAACTCCCATAATCTGAGTTTGCCTCAACTTTAGTAAGACAGAATGATCCATCAGTTCCTGAACAGTCTATCTCCACTGTGTTTCAATACATCATGGAACATTCCTTTATCTGGATAAAACATGCTTTAAATGTTTTTTTGTTTGTTTGTTTTTTATGGCTATTTTTTTCATTTCCTTGCTGTGTTAACACATCAAAATCCAAAATTTAAATCTTTCATTTTGAGAAGTTATGTAATTGAAACTGTACTCATACATTTTAATTAGTAAATAGTCAAGCTCAAATTTTATTACAAAACCAGGTTTCTAGAATATAAAACACAAGAAAGATAGATCTACATGTATGGCACTTGTCCCCTCCAAAATGAAGTACCAAACTCTCAAGAAAGGAATTAGGCCAATACCAAATCTTATGTATTGAAATACAAAATGCCAAACTTGATGAACCCTTAGGTGATAGAAAAATGTTCTATAATATTGTCATTTGTTTATTCTGAGTTTTATTTAAAATACAAATGAAAGAATAAAGCAAGTAAAAAATCTAATCAAGTGTTAACAGATACCATGAATCAAAAAAATTAGAAAACTTAAAAATATTAAGATATTAATAAAATAAATACTTTATTATGAAAGTCTGTAAAACATATGCACTAAAATAAAAACAGCTAGCTAATGCTAAATTTAATACTTCAAATAATGTACAACACATGATTTAAGTTTTTAATACATTACATAAATCTATACTATAAATATGAAGTTAAAACTATACTAGCAACATTGTTCATAAAATGAAACTTAGCAGTAGCAAAATATACATATTCAAAGGATGCTGCAGTATAGTTCTTTTTGAAAAATAAATAAATTGGATTTTTTAAACAGGACTCCAGGCACAAAACTAGAATATAAGATGGTAACTGCAATGTTTTGGTGTTGATTCTTGTAATCCTTTCTGTGTCACCAGTCATGATAACAATGAGTTCCTCTTGATGGACCTCTCCATCATCATCTTTATCAAGTTCTTCTATCACAGCCCCAATTTCCTCATCACCCTATTTCAAACAGACTCTCTGGCAGCACACCAGAAATCCTTTAAGTGTATTTTCCCTGAACCATCATCATTTAGTAGCTTAAATTCTTCCTCTAGCACTTCATGTAGATCCTCTTCCAATATCAAGTCTGTCACAACTTCATTAAAACCTTCAAAGGCAGGCTTGGACCTGCTTCAGCTGAGTATATCAGGATCTGCTGACTCCCCACAGAAGACCTTGCCTTGGAGGAGGAGGAAATGGGGGTTAAGATGGGGGGGAAGGCTGGGGGTGGGAGGAGGGAGTGGAAGGGATCTATACTTGGTATGTAAAATGAATAGAAAATTTCTTAATTAAAAAAAAAAGAAAGAAAGAAAAAGAATGTACCCCAGCACTTGCCTAGCATGCTTAAGATCCTAAATTTAATCCCCAATATCAAGGGGAAAAGGTTAATGTGGTAAATTTTATTTGCTGTGTTTTTTGCATTAAAAATGTTCTGTAAAATGAAAAAAAAATCTTCAAAGGTGATTTTGCTTGTGGATTCTCTGTCATAGTCTTTAAGAATCTTACATCAGCTATTTCTTAAACAGTAAGACCCAAGGCTCTCATTGCCACCTTTCATTCGTGGCTTCATTTTTGTCTGTATCAATAGCTCAAAACCTTCTTTCATCTCTTGTTTTTGTTCTGCAGAGAGCTCTCTTTTTTTCCTTTTTTACATTTGTTTTGTGTCTTGAAAGCTCACTTCTCAGAGCTAAACTCATTTTCTTTTCTGAAGGAGATATTCCTCTTCAGAAGGATTTTCAGCAAATGACAACCTCAGCATCAGAATATTTTCTTATTTGGCTTTCAGTTCCATGCAAATGAGGTATCTTCTCCTGGGTCAGGGTTTACCTCTGGACCAGACTGGATTTGTGGAGTGGCAGTTCCGTGGAAAAAGGAGGACATGGTTAAATTTTCTTGCTCATGCTCAATTATGCCATCCCTACTGGAGCCTCTCAGACATGCATGTTCCTTCAAAATAATATGAAAATATTTAAATATTATACACATAGTCAAAGTGCACTAAGTGGTTTTTATAGGAAATTACACATTTGTGAGAATGAAAACTCATCCATTTCATATAAATTTTTAGGGATTATGAAGAATGAAAAATGCTACAAATAAGTGAATAAAAGATGAAGGACAGTGAGATATAGGTAGTGCAAATAAAAATAGGTGAAAGTGAATGAATTTATTAAGGATGAGACTTTTCCAAGTTCATTGACATCTTTGAGAAATAATTTGTGAATATAATAACAGAAATGAAATAAAAATATAGATATACAACCGTAGACCTACAGGCCCCAAATACAATTTGTTTCTTTCTTTCATGTATATTTATGTTTGATGTGTATGAACATGTGTATACATGTACACATATGTGTAGACAGACAAGTGTATATGCAGGTTGTAAGCCCCTAGTTGACAAGATAGACAGACTCTTTCATCATTCTTCCATCTTCATCAATGAGGAAGGATCTCTCAATCAAAAATATAACCCACTGATTCAACTCATCTTGCTAGATATCTTGCTCTTGAGATCCACTGGGTTTGCCTTCCAAGCCTGAAATTACTGATGACACCTATACCTGTCCAGCATTTGCATAGGTGATTGGTGTCTGAATTCTGGTTGTAATGTTTGTGAGGCAAGTGTATTAGCTGCTTAGCCATCTCTACAGAGTCTAAGCATAATTTTAATATCAATTAGAAAATAAAAACAAACAAGAGATATTGAGCATAAATCTACTGTATAGTGACGGAAATATTGGAGTAAGAAAACTAGGATATCATTACAGGGGAAAAAACAGGTAATTTTAGGAATATGGCAATTCTGAGTCATAATTATCAAAATCCACTGCCCACCATGCTCATTTTTCCTGTATCAAGATGACACACTACACACATACACACACGCACACACATAGCTGTATGTATATTACACACACACACACACACACACACACACACACACACACACATAAATATTCCAAAAATACTTCAGTTTGGTCACACAAAATTATTTGTTACTCATGACTCTTTACATAAGACTAGTAAATACTTCATGTTATACCTCTATGTAGTATGACTGTTTCTTCTTGGCTTTACATGACCATGGAAATCATGAAGTTGTGATGAACTATGGGAGACCTTGGCCCATTTTCATGGCAACAAAATGAACATAACAGTAAAGTAGATAGCTAGGTCTACAGTAGTTTAATGAAAGAGGGCCATAAAACCTTCCCCTAGATTCAGGTCATCACTTGCTTCTGACCAGTGGGATATAGTCCTTGTCTATAGTAGATAAGAGGTTAAAAATTGATTCCAGTTAGGACTTTTCTTTGAACAGAGGCCAATGGGGGCACCTGGGCACTTGAGTTTAACCCCAATAAACTCACTGATTCTCAGCTGAACTTGAGAAACCTTCATTAGTCTGCTGTCTGGTTCCTTATTTTAGGGGAATAGAATGTTATTAACAGTTTCTGACACATCACATTATAAAATACAGTGTTTAAAGTCAAGAAATAACTCCTTATCACAATGCAATTAAATTTTAATATGTGCTAATACACAAAAAATAATAAATACATTCATCTAATTTATAGAAATTCCAAAACACTAATAAATACATTCATCTAACTTATAGAAATTCCAAAACACATTTGCAAATTTTTGTTGTCAATAGTTTCATCTACATGTATGAAAATTCTAGCAACATATGTAATAAACAAATCAATTTCAAGAAGCTTGTAGAAGGTTAGAATTAGTAAGGTGAGAGGCTCCATCGTGAGCCAGAAGTCAAGACTTGGTTTTATTTATAAAAATACATTCAAAAATTTCTTTCCTTCTATTTTTTTAACTTTTTGAAGGATCAGAAAATAAAACTTTATTAGAAACAGTAGGTAAATTTAGAGCCAGACACATTACAGTGACTGATGAGTTTGGGATATTATATTAATCAACTATTAATGTTAATTACATTTTAAGTTATCAGTATTTTTGTTTTTCATGCATTTCTTTTTTATCATTTTTCCTTTTATTGAAAATAGATTCTTTATCATACACTATATCCTGATTAGTGTTTCTCCTCCCTCTACTCCTTCCAGTTCCTCCCTACCTCCCTTCCCTTCCTCTCCTGATATATTCCCTTTCTGTCTCTCTTTCTGAGGTTTTTAAAATTACATTTATTTTTGTATATAATATATGAATATTGTATATGAAGACATATAATCTCTCAAGATATTTATGTAAGTACATATACACATTTCAGTTTATTTCTGTACTATAAAATGAATTTTCCTTTGATTTAAGATTAATCCTTCATATATTAATCGATGAGATTTTCTAAACTCTGCACAATAATGAATATTGAATCCCATTACATCCCTCTGGCATGGTAATCACATTAGCACAATGTCATTTCTAGGACTGCAGCCTTGGTCTTGACATGCCTGGTGATGTTTCCTTACATGTGATGTACTTGCTCTATGCCTTCTCTTGCATATGGGAATTTGACACCCACATCACAAGTAGATTTGGGAATTAATTAGCCTATGTAAGCTGACAACCTAGAAGAGTAACAATGAGTAACTTGCTGGCTATTCCTAGTTTAGAGATTTTTTTCCCTTTCAGTATTCTAGGATGAAGAGATAATATAATGAATTGTTAATAAACACAATATGCATATTAGTATAGACACTAAGGAAAAGGTAATGTACACAAATAGTCAATTTCTCTCTTCTTATGTGATCTAATTCATGTAATATAATCCACTAAGTTATTTTATATTAGCAAACTGTTACACACTCAAAGTAAGTCTCCCTTTGTTATGTAGTAAGGATTTTGATCTTAATTTATCGGGGAATTTTAGAAAGTATTTATTTAATTGTGTGTATATATGTGTATCTGAGTGTATGTGTGCAGTACCCAAAATAACAGGCGATGTTAGAGTCTCTGGAACAGGATTACAGGCTATTGTGAGGTGCCCTGTGGGTGGAGGGAATGGAACCATTTCTGCTGGAAGAGCATCAAGTGCTCTAACAACTGAGTTATCATTCTACACTGGAATTTGTGAATATGCAGACTCAACAGTATCTATAGCTGCTTATAAAACTCTGTTTATTAGCATTTTTTCATATTACTGTGACTTGGTGAAATAATTTGAGAGCCTCTTAATATATTCAAAATTCTTCAACACTTAGAATAGAAATTAATTTTCATAAAACCTCATATTAAAACCATTTTATGAGATATCTCTTTTCTGCTTAGTTTTTGAACAACTCATTCTGTTCCTAGAATTATTATCCACCCACTCTTATTATTAGTTAATAAATCATCCCACCTGTTATTCAATATCTTAAAGTTATAAGTTCTTTCATAATGGTTTATTGCATTTTGGTTTTCAAACCAATATTTTAGGTTATATTTTTAAATGACTTTTCTGTCTGTGTTAATATATCCGCTATTCACAGGCAAGTTTTGAAATTTTGTAGTCCTTTCTGGTGAATTATCTTACCTATGTTTGCCTGTTTTATTGCTGTTATTAAATAAAATCAGATATTTATTCTAGCAATTATTTTATCAAAATAATGAATAAATTTCATGCTAATTATATTTTATCATGATTAATGATCATTAATTATTTAATAATTCATTTATTTTATATGCTTCTTAGAATTATTTTCTTGTTTAAATTTAAAATGACAATTAATTATCAGTATAGCTTTAAAAATCTCTTAGTTTTAAACTGAGTGGTGGTGGTGCATGCCTTTAATCCCAGCACTTGGGAGGCAGAGTCAGGTGGATTTCCATGAGCTTGAGGCCAGCGTGGGCTACAGAGTGAGTTCCAGGAAAGGCACAAAGCTACACAGAGAAACCCTGTCTTGAAAAACAAAAAAAAAAATATATATATATATATATATATATATATATATATATATATATATATATATATCTTTTAGTTTTAACAAATGTTATCCTTACTAACAATTATGAAGAATTCTTTTGAAATTGTATTCTGCAGTTTTTTGTTTTTTTTTTTTTTTTTTTGTTTTTGTTTTGTTTTTCGAGACAGGGTTTCTCTGTGTAGCTTTGCGCCTTTCCTGGAACTCACTTGGTAGCCCAGGCTGGCCTCGAACTCACAGAGATCCGCCTGGCTCTGCCTCCCGAGTGCTGGGATTAAAGGCATGCGCCACCACCGCCCGGCTAATATTCTGCAGTTTTAATTAGCAATTTGACCCAAGGAGATTTATAAAGCTTCAGATAATTTAAAATCCCTTATTTAGTTATTATTTATTTAAACATTCTTCAAATTTCTGAGCAAATTCATTCCCCAGAGTATAACTCATACTCTGTCCATCCTTATAGCAGCTTAGGTAGATGTCTTCTAAGTGAAGAAAATGGATGACAGAATTTTTAAATTAGATAAGGCTTGAGAATTTCTTGGTGACTAAGACATTGCAAAAGTTAATTATCCCAGTATACACATAAAGGAAGAAAATGCATTATTTGCAGTAACTTATTTGAGGTAAATACATTTAAAGACAAATTCTGTGTATGTGCATTTGAAATATAAAAATCATAAAATCTTTGAAGCATTTTTAACATTTCACATCAGTCAGTTCTCACTAATTGTCGAACATTAATCAGCCTCTGTGTATTTTTGCACATCTTTTCGGTTTTCTAACATGTAGTAAAAAGCTTAACACAAGTTATGTGGCTTATTGTTTTCATAGTATATGAAATAGTCTTTCATAGTCTTTAAATTTTTGATTTTAAGAAATCTCTTGTAGCACAAATTTGTATTCAGGTGTTTAACAAGTTTATTATGAATTTTATATTATATGAACCCAACATATTTGGACATGTACTAAGTATGCAATTCATATAAACAAATTGAATAATGTAAGAACTTTTAAATTAATTTCATATTCTTTCTCATAAGTTACATTTTGTCTCATGTTTCTTTCCTACATTAATATTTTATTTTAATATTATTTCAATGTTAAATATTTTAACATTAACATACCTATATGTGTAGTTTATTATCATGTTTATACATTTTTATTCTCTCAGTCATTTCCCTGTGTTAAAAATTCTTGCTATTTAAAATATTTTTATATTCTCTATAAATTTTTAATTTTGCACTTTTTACTATTGACTTGTAAGTGGAAGTGTTTCTCCATAACTATGAGGGCTACAAAGTGTCTGTGATATCTTCCTGAGTGAACTAAGTCTTTGTAAGACTTCAACATTTCTTAGTCATACAGAACTGCAAACCTATTGAAATAATCTGTGATCTTAATGCCAGTTTAAAATTTGTTTTATACACCACGAATATTTCTATTCCTGAGATTGTTTCTATACATCATTGTTTAGTGTAACAATAACAATCCTTTAGAGATGAGTCTTGACTGTATTATTTTCATTAACTCTTTTCAATTTCACATCAATCATGTCAATATTTGTTCATATTTTATTTTAAAACTACCCATGTAATGGTTGGATTTAAATGTCAACTTGACGCAACCACAAATCATCTGGGGTATAGACTTTCAGTGAGAATTGGTCTGTAGACTTGTGTATGGAGGATGTCTTAATTAAGTTAAATGTTGTATATAGACCCAGCCTACAGGGAGTGGCACTGTTAGCTAAGTAGAGAACCCTGCAGTAAATGTGAATAGAAAAATCAAGCTGAGCAGAGGCCAGAAAGCAAGTGAGCATTACTGTGGGAAGTCCTGTATTGCTATAAATATATGTTGCAATTATTGATTGATAAATAAAACGCTGATTGGCCAGTAGCCAGGCAGGAAAGATAGTGGAGGTGGAACAAGGAGGAGAATTCTGAGAGGTAGAAGGCTAAGGCAGAGAGATGCTGCCAGCCACCACCATGAAAAGTGAGATGTAAGGTAACAGTAATCCACAAACCACTTGGCAACTTATTGACTAATAGATATGGGTTAATTTTAGATATAGGAACTAGATAACAAGAAGCCTGAGCCATTAGGCTGAACAGTTTAAATAATATAAGCATCTGTGTGTTTATTTTATAAGTGGGCTGTGGGACTGCTGAGGCTTGGCTGGAGCTGGAGAGAAACTCTCTAGCTACAAAGTATCCACAACTTTGTTTCTCTCTGTTCTTGTCTGTGTATGTGTTGTGACTGGATCTTTAGTTTTTACCTTGACTCCCCACACAGGAATGATGAAGTGTTAACTAGAACAGTGAGCAAAAAAGAAAAAAAAATCTTACTCGCATATGCTTTTTGTCAGCATAGTTTTATCATTTCCATGATATATTTTTATCATACCAGCAGAAATGAAACTAGAGTAATCAACATCTTGATTAAATGAATTATTATGAATTTACTTTCCAGGAAAGGCAATATTAAATATGATATGGCTAACCAGAGAAGTTATAGTTTGATTAAGTATAAATTTATAACAAACTACACAAATATTGTTTCATGTCTTTCTATATGGACAATTTTGACAAGTAAAACTAAATAAAATGCGTAATTTCAAATCTGTATATAATCTGTATTTTATTACCCCACACAGAAATTTCTTTATTTTTGTTTTGGAAATTTAGAAAGAAAAATTATATTTCATTAACATTGATTAGTTTTTGAAATATTTAATATTAATGTTTTTAAGTTTTGAGAATTTCATACGAGTAATCTATTTATATTATTCCCACGTGTGTGTGTGTGTGTGCACGCATGTGTTAAGGCCTGACAACTTTTGATTAGATAATGCATCAGGGGACTTTTAACTTGAATGCATTGATGTTTTCAATGATTTCTCTATTTTTATTTTACATATATGGTTGTGTTATCTGCATGTATATCTGTGTACCATGTGTGTTCCTGGTCCACAGATGCCAGAAGAGCTATTTGATCCTGTAAAACCAGAGTTATAGACAATTGTGAGCTAACAAGGAGATTTGGGGAATAAATCTGGGTCCTCTGCAAGAGCAGCAAGTTCTCTTAACTATCAAGTCATCTCTCCAGCTCCTTTGTTGAGAAGTCTAAAGAAGAAACTAATGAATATGTTTCTCACATAATTCATTTAACATAGACTAATCAACAATATCATCCTTCCTATAGGCCCTAGCAATAATTCCAGAAACAGTGGAAAGTGAACATAAATTAAACTAATTACTAAATAATTTTCATATTATTGGGCATTTATGTTTTTTTGGGTTTATAAATAATTTGAAAAATCTATTATTCTTCCTTTAGATAATTGTACGTATGCCACTATTAACAACCTTGTTAGTGCTAGAATTGAGAACTCTAGGCAAAGTATTGCAACGAATATGTCTTCTTTGACTTCCAGACTGTAGCTTTAGTATATATGCTCATCTGCCCATGACAATTCTCAGCTCATTAGATATGATCATTTAAAATTTTGCTATTAAACAAGTTGCAACAGATGATATGTTTCAGAAGTAATTTCATTCTTGAGGTTAAACTTGCTTTATCAAAATTACCTATCAGCCATCTGTATTTCTTTTCTTACCATGCTTGTTATGTTTTGAGATATTAAAATTTTCAATTTATTATCTTAATTGCTTTATATTTCATGGATTTTGGGGGAATCCCCTTTCTTTACTTTGTTCTTTATTTTATTATTGATACTAAAAATCATATTAAGTTATTCATGTGTGATAACAGTAATATCATAACACAGTATATTTTTATTTCATTTTTGTGATAGAAATAGCTCACACAGTTGCCAAAAATGAATCTCTTACCAAGTATTATATTTGTATCAGTGCTGATGTTCTCTGGGTTTTCCCATGCTGTGGCCTGGACGATAACCATTTCTGCTTTTACAGTATCTGACATTTACACAAGTATGGTTAAAACTTAAAGCTTTATCTACCCACCCAGTGTCACACAAGCCATTATTAACCATCAGGTGTATGTTAAGGATTCTAAACTTAGTTCAGATAATCTAGGCTCTATTAAAATGTGGCCTGCATACTCAGCCCCTTTCTCTTTAGTCACAGTCGTCAATGTTAAGTATTATTAGTGGATACGGGCATAGTACTTTTCTCTGGTCACAGAGGTTGGGGAGGGAGAAATGTCTGTGGTGTGTGAAGCTTTTTGAATGTATAGTCAAAAGGCTGGTTCTCAAAGGATCCTTTCTCTAGCAGACAGAATAACTATTGAAAGGCTTGAGGTCGGCAATGTCTTCCTTTGACTTTCTCCCTGTAGTGAGGCAGGTCACTCACTTGGATGTGTGAGGACTTGAGGCTTAAAGTTTTGAAACAGAGCAGAGTATACATGTTCCAGGAGATTCAGTAAGTGCCATGAATTTTGCTTTCTTCACATTGCTGAAGATAAACTATTGCAATACATACAATGTCAAAAATCACGACACCAAGGGTCATTTCAGAAATTATCTAATCATTTAACAGGAAAAAATAATTAACTAAAGGATCAAAAACTAAGTGGTCATTGTACAATTGGTGTGATTTTGGGCATATGAAAAGGTGCAGCTTTAAAAGTATTTATCTTTTAATCTGTATGTATTTTGAAGACAGAAAAGACAAAACAGGTTAATCAAAGAATACTGGTTTGTCTAAGTTTCTGTACAATAAGCATTGTAAATAATATTTGTATTGTAGAATGTGCAGCATTGTTACTTATATAATCTCTAAATTTATTTCACAATGCATATAGATCTACTATATACCAAATGTTATCCATTAATAATAAAGTCAACTATTAACAGAAAAGTGGTTACTTAATGTAATCTTATGAGTGAGGTTGATTTATTTTTATTTGGAATTCCAGGTGTATCTAAATTTTTGGTGATCCTCCCATAGGACATGTCAGTAACACAGAGTCCCCAAATGCCAAATAACCAAAGAGTAGTTGATTACTTAAGTACAACCCCTTCACAGAACATGGAGATTTGCTAACTGTCAAATCTCCTCTAATTGCTGGGACTCAAATATATATATATAATCTAGAATACTGTTGGACCCCATAGCTCTGATCAGAAGAAATTATGCAAGACATTAACTAGCATAATCATTGTTCAGGTTTACTTATTTTTATTTATGTGTATGAATGTTTGCCTGCCTGTATATATGTGTATATTTGCATGCAATACCTAGAGGCCCAAAGAGTTTGTTGGATACCACAGAACTGGAATTACAGACAGTTGTGAATTACTATGTGGATGCTGAAAACTGACCCAGGGTCCTCTGTAAGAATAGTAAGTGCTCTTTATCACTGAGCCAGCCTCTAGGACAATGCACTCTTAATCCAATGAGCTAGTAAACATGCATCTCATTCATGGTGAACAATAACAGATTAGACCAATAACATTACCCCTCTGGTGGAGAAACAACATGGCCATTCTCTTTGAGAAACTAGCATTTTATGAACTTCAGCTGAGTAGTAAAAAATAAAAATATTTAAGCGTAAATGTATGGCAATCTGATTACTTTTTGATGAGTTTGCAGCTGAAAAATTGGATCACATAGAGACAAATAGCTATTCAAATGAAAAAGTATATATATTATATATATAATATTCATTATATACTATAGATCACAGTGAATACGTGTTATATGTTATCAATGAATTTCTCATGGGCTCCAAACCCTTTCATCTTCAGTAAAATATTTGGATCCTTTAAATATTTTTATTAGCAATCAGCTCAACTTCAATTGTCAGTAGAAAGAATGTTGGAAGGAAATTTGATATAAAAGCCTTACTTTGGTTTCTGTGAGCTGTGCTCTGGCCAAGCTCAATTTGAAATTGTGGTGAGCAACATTCAGAGGTCAACAGCTTCCTAAGCACTTTGAAATGTGAATTTTCAACAAGTCACGTATGATCACAAGATACAGCTGGGATGAGTTTTGTAATACCGTCTCTTTGTATCAGAGACTATAGAATAATATAAGCTAATCACCAGAGACAAGTTTGTCATTTGTACGTTTTTACCTTTCATGTACTGAGCTCACTTATATGAAAGGCGATCAAGGACATAACAGTAATCCAAATGTCTTAGTGGTAGCTAACTGGTCACGGACTCTTTTGACACAAAAGATTTGGGTAGGCCCCTGTGATGGTTAATCTCTTTGGGAATTTGATGGGATTTAGTATCTACTACCACAATGGAAACAAGTTTTAGGGCATGTGTGTGAGAGATTTTCTGGGTTAGATGAATGAGGTGGGAAGAAACATTCTGAATGTGGTTGACACCATTTCATGGGCTCAGGACTCAGACAGAAGAAGAATGAGTCAGTGAGCTGAGTATGAGCATTTGTCATTCTCTGCTTTCTGATATGGATTCAGTGTGGCTAGCTTCTCCCTCAAGCTTCTTTTGCCATGTCTTACCCATCGTGATAGACTATCACCTGCCACTGTGAGCCATACTAAACCTTTCATTCCTTAAGTTGCTTTGGTGGGGCATTTTATCGCAGGAACAGGGAAAGTAACTAATAAACCCTCACATATATTGCTTTATCAATAGAACAGCCAAACCTTTGGGTTTGGTAACAGAAAATGTGACTTGAATAATCACAGTGGAGAATCAGATAGTTGTTTGTCTTAAATCAATTTATAGACCTACCTTGAAGGTACGGATCCTTTGAGGAAAGTACTCATAAATCTGTATTCAAGTGTTTTTCACAAGACCTTTCTACTAGAATGATAAATCGCAGGTAAGATATAAAAATGATTAAAAGATAAAAACCAGTAAAAAGGTGAGTTTGATGATTAACTTTGTCAAGTGAACACAACCTAGAAAAGAGACTCTCAATGAAAGACTGTCTAGAACTAGTTGGCCTGTGGGCACACCTGTGAGAGATTATCATGTCTAGAACTAGTTGGCCTGTGGGCACACCTGTGAGAGATAATCATATGTTAATGATGTAGGAGCAGCCAGTCAGAGGTGGATGGCTTCATTCTCTAGGCAGAGGCTCTTTAATTGTAGAAGAGTGGGGGAATCAGCATATGCACAGACAAACAAGAATGTGTGCATCAATTTCTCTCTGCCCTTGACTAATGGATATGATTTGACTAGTTGTACCAAGTTTCTTCCTTGGCTTCTCTCCAGTGATGGACTTCAACCTGGAATTTCAATTTTCAATAAACTCCTTTCTAACATAAGCAACTTTTTGTTGGTATATTTTATCCTAGCAATGAAATAAAACTAGGATGTTAACTAAAAATTTTAAATAAATAGCTACTTTTCAGAGGTTATTCCATAGTGGATTTAAACAAATGCTAACACACATAGATTTAAATATGTCTCTGTGTAGAGGAAGCCTGATCTATGCAGAGGTATCTCAGAGTTAGAGAAGGAGGATGTTTTCATCCCACTGAATACCTAGCAAAGTCACTGTATGAGAAACTTTACAAATGGACATGATGACACTGTACCTTTGTACATATTAATTAGTTTCTATCACCAATTACTCAAGTGCTGGCTTAAATGCACCCATGAAAAATGAAGCCACATTTTGACAAGGTTGGAAGCCACATATTGAGTTCATCATGATGTGCCCTCACCAAGGCTGACCTGAATCCCAGGACAACTGAGGGTTCCCACTACCTGCAGTAAAACTCAGCTCTTTCTTAACTGGCACAACAACCCAAGAGCCAGCCAGTTTTCTGATTGGAGTTTGATTCTATCAGACTATTCTCCCTCCTGAAATATCCATTCTTGCTTGAAACAGATTTGACTTCACTGTGCCCAGTGCCTTATCAACAAACTCATATAACATTCCCCATTACATGAAGTCTAGTCCATGAATTCTCTTTACCACAGAAGCACATCACTGGGCTCATAGACACATCATTGGCAGCTTCACTAATATCTCCTGCCTGAGAGGATCACAGAGGCTAATAAAAGTAGATTCTCTACCAGCACTGTTAAATCTTAGGATAGTTACCTTTGCACTCCTACTTTTCTGCTCCTCCAGGCTATGTTTGAATCTGCTCCAGAATTAAACATACTTTAGTTGGAAAATTTGTTCTTCAACTGATGCAGAAAACATGGCCTTCTTCCTCTGTACATAGGAAGTGCTTCTCACCATGAACCACCAGTTGTCTTCAGTTCATCTCATTCTTATTTCCTGGGTGAAGGTCTCAGAAAACTTTGTATATCTGTAGCATATATGTTTTCACTGTTAGTGGTTATTAAAAGCCAATGGTAGCTTGGTGAAAAATAAGTTAAGGCAACATAGCCATTAATATTCACGTAATGAGAGTCTGTTGGCCTTAAAGATAAATCTTCATCATGGGGAATACAGAGCATCATCAAGAAACAATGGATCAGAACACTGTCAGGCACTGAAATGACAGAATGGAACTGCTTAATGTCAGCAAGTCTTCCCTGGAAACTACAACTCAGACTCATGTCTGTCATTTTAACTTTTAGGAAATTATTTAAAAATATATTTCAATGTATTGGAATATTAAAATAGCTCTGTTTAAGTTCACAAAACAGTTAAAATATTTGTATGTTTAATTATGTTTTTCTTCCACATCACTAACTTAAATGTATGATAGGCCTGTTCTTCTAGCTGTACAAATTTAAAGATCCCATGCTTCCTTTAATGAATTTAGACAATTCCTGGCTGCCCTTCACATTCTAATGCAAGATTTTAGATATTCTGACTAGCTATTCATTCTGATATTCATCACTGTTATTACTATGATTACTTCCTAAGATCTTCCTAATGGGAAAATTTCCCTCCTACTGATACACAGCATGATGATAACACATCCCTAAGAACTTCCTACCCCTCTTCCCAGAACCTCATTGTGGGTTCAGCTGTGTGTTAGGTAGAGTCTCAAATCTTCAGACCAGCATGCTACCACACCCTGGGAGTATGTCCACTTTTCATACTACACATAAGCATACAGCACAGAATTACTTTCCAACTTCTATATCTTACTATAAAATAGACCCTCTTTATAGCATCTGAAGGTCTCATGACTGTAGTCCCAGAACTTGGGAGCTAAGGAAGAATTGTCATATGTTTGAGATCAGAGCCCAGGGTACAGTGTGAAACTTTGACTTACAAATCACTACCTAAGCCATTCAGGTGCAAATATTCAATATTTCTCAATGTCTCATTATATATTGAAACCTAATGATAATAATAATAATGTTAAAAGTTATTAATAGCATTTTGAAAAATAAATCTTAAAAAGAAAAATAGATGGGTTATCATAAGCCTCCATGGCTGGTATTCTGTCAACATGTTATTGATTCAACTAACTAGAATATATCCAGGTCCAAATGTTAGAACTAACTTGATTTCTAGTACAAATGAGCAAATCAACATGTACCTAAATACATTCAAGGATTTCCAGGTTTTATTTCCAAAGGTCTCTGTGCTTGTTATGTAGACGAATGGTCCTCTCTGCTGTGTCTGGGGATTCTAAGAGCGAAGCTCTGAGGAGGGCATTGCTTTCAAGAGTAGGGTTCACTTAGGCATCTTTCCTGCTGCCTACCTCTTCCAAATTCTCACTGAGATAAAAAACAAATGTAACAGCAAGATAAATGCTACATTTGCAGAGAGACAAGAGAAGAAGATCATGCATGGACTTCAAATACGTCTGCATTTCTGCATATTAATATAAGCTACAACAACAGAGTGAGGCCAGAATTATTGAATCAAAGTAATCTACCATTCTATAAGAAAAGCTTCAATATTTCCCACTGCTTCTGGTTACATGGCAACATAAGCTTGTTGCCAGGGAGAGAATCTTGTTCAGTACTGGACGATGCTCTTTTAAATAAAGAGAAACTACTGATGCATTTTTTTTCTCTAAGACTAAAAGTTCTATCAGTAAGGGAATACTTATTTCCTTTTATTTCCCCCCACCCCGGGTTTATCTATGTAGCCCTGGTTGTCCTGTAGACCAAGCTGGCCTCAAACTCAGAGATCTGCTTGTCTCTCCTTCTGAGTGCTTAAATAAATGTACCACCATTGATTGCTAGGGCACTTGAATTTCCTTAGTTAAGAGTCCAGTTACTACAAGTAACATCTGTATCAAAAAGGAACACACAGACGTAAGAATTCTCCTTGTACTGTATGTCAAACACAGTTACCTGTTCAACAAAATCACACTCATGCTTAACTTACAGAGCTGGAAAATGACGGTAAAGCCAATAACTGTATTTCCTTGATCTGTTTATCTCATTATATTCAGATAGACTCAGACAACTCCTCTTCTCAAACGAAATGTGATAAAACATGATATGTCCTAATAGATACTTACATGTCTCTTTTTCTTTCATTCATATGTGATATGTATGTGTTTGTCTCTTGCCAGAAGTCAGCTTCAGGTGGTGTTTATCATGAAAATAGCTGCCACCTTTTTAAATATAGGGTCTTTCATTGGCCTGAAGATAGCAGCATAGACTTGGCTTGGTTAGTGAACCCTAAGGATGCATCTGTCTCTACCTCCATAGAGATGGAATTATGGATTTATATTTATTTTTATTCCATTTACAGTTTTTTTTATTGCTATGATAAAACACAGGCCAAAAACAACTTGAGGAGGAAAGGGACTTGTTTTTTGCTTTTTTTTTTTAAATTATAGCCTACAGTCCATCATTTAAGAAATTCATGACAGGAACTCAAGGTAAGAGCTTGAAGTAGAAGCAACAGTGGAACACTACTTACTAACTAGCTCCCTGGTTTGTGTTCAGCTACCTTTCTTATGTAGCCTAGCTCCACCTGCCTAGGAATGGCATCTTTCATTATGGGATGGGTGCTTCCATATCAAATAGCAAGCAACAAAATGGTCTACAGACATGCCCGCCAGCCAATCTGATGAAGGCTGTTCCTCAACTGAGGTCCCTTCTAATTAGGTTATGTCTAAGTTTGTGACAAGTAGCCACTAAACACTATCATATATTACAAGTGCTTTTCATTACACCCAGCTTTTTTATGCTGACTCTTCATATTTAAATAAGTTCCTTCTGCTCGTATAGCTAGCACTCTTCCGATGAAGTCAACCCCTCAGCCCTTTGTTCATTTTAACCAAATAATTGACAAATAAAATTCGTATATATTTATTGTGTGCATGTTATAAAACATGTTTACATAATAAAAGTACTCAATCTAATTAAAACATAACTAGTTTTAATAATTGTAATACAATCTATTCTCTTAACAATTGTCAAGAATATAGTATTCACAACACATCTGTTTTGGGATAGTGTTTTTGTACACTGTGAAGTTGTGTCTTTACCGAGGCATCTTCTGAGTGCTTTAATAAAGAGCTGAACAGTCAACAGCTAGGCAGGAGAGGATAAGCAGGACTCCCAGACAGAGAAAGGAACTTTGGGAAGGAATTAGAGAAAGGAAGATTCACCAGCCAGGCACAGATACAGAGGAAGGGGGATGCATGGTACTGAGCAGAAGTAACTAGCCATGTGGTAGAATGTAGATTAATATCAATGGGTTAATTTACAATTTTAGAGCTAGTTGAGAGCAAGCCTGAACTAAGGCTAAGCTTTCGTAATTAATAAGAATTCTCCATGTTATTATTCTGTAGCTGGTGGTCTAAAGAAACTCTAGTCACACACAGCTCATGAACCTCCTGTCTAACTAAAATATGTCATTTGATCAACAATGCCTTCACTTCCTCCCTACCCAGCCCATTGGTCATCATAGTTTTATCAATTGCCTCTATGAATTCTCTACTACCTACCTACCTATCTATCTATCTATCTATCTATCTATCTATCTATCTATCTATCTATCTATATCTATATCGTTCTCCTCTCTCTCCCTCCATTGAATGTATCTAAGATGAGCAGTATTCTGTTTTTGTACTTAATATTTCATTTAGCATAGTATATTCCTGATTAATTTAAGCTGTCACATGTAATAGAATCCCACTCTCATTTTAAGACTCAATAATATTTAAAAGTATATGTACCATATTTTATTTATTCTTCTGTTTATAGACACTTAAGTATATCCACATTTTGTTAGTGTTAATAGTGCTACAAGAGATATAAGGATTTGCATATTTCTTTGGAATACTGACTTTATTTCTAGTGGGTAAATATTTAGTCACAGTATTGCTGGATCCTATTTTAGCTCCATTTGCAATTTTATGAGCAATTACTAGATTATTTTTATAATTACCAAGAATTCTGTTTTCTTCCCATTCTCATCCATCTTCATTTTTTTGTTAATAATAGTCATACAACAAATGAGGTGATACTTCATTGACGTTGCATTTCCCTGATTTAGAGTAAAGTATTTTTCACATATACGTAGACCATTTGGGGCCATCTTCTGAAATAGCTACTCAGATTATTTGGCCCAATTGAAATCACACTATTTTCTTCCTGTTCAGTAGTTGGGTTCCAAATTGACATTTGTGCAGTAAGCTCTTTACCATTCAGTAAGCTCCTCAGCCCACTTTGGCTATTTGGGGAATGTGCATAGTAACCAAAAATCACTTTTCTGCTCTATAAAGGTACCAGAAAACAATTTGAGTTCCATCCTCATCCTTTCACACTTGTCTACTATGAAAATAATGTAAAGCCAAGCATGTATTCCATGTCTACCGTGAAGAAGTCTTAAGTATGTATCCCATGTCATGGTTTTTCTAGTTCCTTTTCTTAAATTACACAGTAGTATGGATAAACTAAGTCCTGGCAACACAGCCACCAAAATTCTTTGCAAGTACTCCTTTGTCAACCTTTTTTCCCCATCCATCCTTGTATTGGCCCCATTCTGCTGGCTTGGATGTATCTGACCACAGTTGGTGTTTTAAGCTGCTTATTCCTGCATTTAAGGTGTCCCAGGCTCTGTGAATTTCTCTCTAGCATCTATCTGACTTATTCTTAGTTGAATGATTTTGAAAAAAATTAGAGGCTTCTTGAGCTCGGGTCTCCTCATCCGTAAAATGAGAGTTATAATAAAGCATGTTTAACAGTTCCATTATCAGTCATGTAAGATAATTCTTGGCAAAATACTAAACAAATGTTAGTTATTTTTAGCATGTCAGACTATCATTGCACATCCTGCTTTGCTACCATATACAATTGCTGAACTATTGTCAATAAATTACCTACAGCAACTCAATACAGCTCAGGAGATTCACCTGAATAGTTTTCAAATTACAAAATGTGCTGAATGTTCAAAAGGGAGAAAACAAAAATACTGAATCACACAGAGACTCACTGAAATTTAGATAAAAATGTGGATCAAAGGCAAATAAGTTGCCTTAATTATATATCTCTAGTCTGTATTATCCAATGCCTTCATTTCTAGGGTATAATTATGGCAAATTACCAAATATTATCTATACTATGGGCACCGTTTCTGAATTTTGAAATACGATAGGAATGAAGATCATGGTTTTATTTAAGCTACTGTTGAATCTAATCTTCATGTATCAAGTGGTGTGTGTGTGTGTGTGTGTGTGTGTGTGTGTGTGTGTGTTGGGGGAGGTGCCTCACAGGTGCTGAAACCACAGGTGCTGAACACAAACCAGAACCTGGGAGGGATCACCAAAGAGACACTGCTGAAATAAGAGACTAGAGGAGAAACATCTCTTTTTTATTCCCTAATGCTCTTCCACAACCCTGTCCTTGCTTCCCATGTGCTCAGCTAGAGCAAATGCCAGAGAACAATAGAACATGGTACCTAATGCTGGCAATTTACTTGCAGAAAAGATGAGGTCAAATTTAGAGGGCAAGAGCTACCTAGCTACTGCTAAGTGTCCTGTCTTCTCATATTTTCAGTCATGGAGCATGGGTGGGTGCAGACTCTGCTCTTGGCTTGGGTTGGAATGGAGACAGATGGGAAGATTCTGGCTATATTGATCTCCATCCAAGGTCAGGTATGACTCTCAGAGCAGGGGCTGTATCTACCATGTTAGAGGGTTATCCCAACTATGTCCAATAGCAGCCTACAGAAGACAACTGGGTTCAAGATACATAAAGGAGAAGTCAAAGCAAACAGGCTGCTTAAGTTTTACTTGTATATGAAACTTTCATTCCTTTTGCAAAAATCATTACAACTACGTTCATTTGTCTCTGTAGCTTTGCAATTTGCTTTTATCCTTTATGTCTTTAAAGGCTTCCTTCAACATTCCTTGAAGGTGAGTGCCAATTTGTTCCTGTGCCTGAGGGAAATGAGATGTGGAAACAGAGCTATTAAAATATTAAAACACCATTATTATGTACCTACCTGAGTGATGAAACAATTGAGAAGTAAGGTTAAAAGCAGTTGGGTGCTTCTTTAAAAAAAAAAAAGAAGAAATTAAAATGTCCAACTTTGTACCCTTTGTCCATGCTTTTCTGTTTATGCACATGGATTTTTAATGTATTTATTTATAAATACTTTCTCTTGATTAATTTGAATAATAATTACAGGCTGAGCTTTGCAGTACTTCTGAAATTTCTATGTTTTTTTTAATATTACTCTAAATACCAGGTAGATGAAGCAACATTCAGGAAAGAGATAGAAGCAATGGCATTGGAGTCACAAGATTTGGAGATTTTTAAGGAAAAATATGCATATTCTGTCATTCAAAGACCAGCTTCTCTTATTTTACTAAATGGTAATAATTCACTTTTTGAATTTCTGGAGGAAAAAACAAGTTTGAATAGCTAGCTCAGATCCAGTGGTTAAGAAGAGTAGAGGGATTCGAGATATGGCTCTAAGAGCACTGGCTGCTCTTTCAGAGGACTTTGCACCCACATGGCTGTTCACAACTGTCTGTAACTCCAGTTTTGGGGGATCTGATAACTTTTCTGGCTTTCTCAGGCTCTGCATTCACATAGTACTTAGATACATGCAAAGTCCTCTCAAACATAAAACAAAAGAAAAAAATAAAGAAGTGAAACCAAGGTGAAGAGATGCTTAATCCTCTACAACAAATCTCTATGTTTAGAAAAAAAGAAAATTCTGAAATGATTGTGCTGTGGGATGGTCTGTATGTCAAATTACTCTGATTGGTCAATAAATAAAGCACTGATTGTCCAGTGGCTAGGCAGGAAGTATAGGTGGGACTAACAGAGAGGAGAAATAGGGAAACAGGAAAGGAAAGGGAGACACTGCCAGCCCGCCATGACAAGAAGCAGTGAAGACACCGGTAAGCCACAAGCCATGTGGCAAGGTAAAGATTTATGGAAATTAATTAATTTAAGCTATAAGAACAGTTAGCAAGAAGCCTGCCACGGCCATACAGTTGGTAAGCAATATAAGTCTCTGTGTTTACTTGGTTGGGTCTGAGTGGTTGTGGGACTGGCGGGTGACAAAGATTTGTCATGACTGTGGGCAAGGCAGGACCAGAAAAACTCTAGCTACATGATTGTGCTGTTGGGAAAGCACTGGAGTTGTCAAGATGATGCAAATAAAAAAAGTACAAAGATGGTCTCCACTTCCGTGATTGTCAGTCTTTGATCATGGCTGAAATGGTACATGTGACATTTACACTGTGAAATACTCTTCTCAGTGTGTGTAGCAAAACAGGTGGCTGCACATCTGAGACTGCCCATGTAGAGTCCCAACATCTGGTACCATGAAACCTATGCTGAAATCATAATACTCAGTATGAGGATATTCACACACAAGGTCTTGGGGAGATGATTAGGATGCAAGGGTGCACTTGAATGGCGATGAGGAGTTTGAGGACTTCCTTTTCACTCTGTGAGCATGGACAGAATGACACCATCCATGAGCTACAAAGAGGAACTTCTCCACTAGGTAATCATTGAACGTTAAAAAAGCAATTTATTTTCTGCAGACATAGAACTTATGGCACATTATGGTAGCTTTACTGACTAGGACACATAGCTAAAGAACATAGCAGTGCATGAACCAGAGTTAGTGGGGGATAGGACTCATAGCATAACAGAGCTTCACACCTCAATAATGTTTTTCTCCCCTCATTTCTTACACATATCACTGCTGTATTCTATCAAATAGTTGATACTCACCTGATTAAATTATTACCAAACACATGTTTCTCAATCTAAAATCAAACCTGATGACTTACAAAGAAGCAAATTTAAATTTCATAGGATAGCAGGGTCCAATGAGCTTCATAGAGCCCCAAGAGCTGCAGTGAGGTAGGAGAATAAAAGAAAAATGAGGGATGGAATAGAAAAAAATTAACACACTAAAGGAGAAGACAGAGAAAGAAGGGAAGAGCTGCATCTACTTGACCCTCAGAAGACCGAAGGTAACGCTCAGAAAAGCACCAATCATAGGAACTGGCAGAGGTGGGTACTATGTAAACCACCACACAATGTCACTTTGGACCTTCCAAGTTCCCAGATAACTTTTCCGTGAATACATCTTCTTTCCAGTAACTCCCCATGTGTCTCTGTAAATTTCATTGTATAGAAGCAAAAGGTGGAAGCTCCTGTGCCTGCCCTCCAGACTGTTATCTGTTTAACTTGTTCTTTGTTTAACAGTGCCTTTAATAATTTCAAGATATTTAATTATGGGGTGTTGTCAAACCTCACCATTTTATGGAATATTTTTATAATCCAGTTGTCCACAGGAGCTACTCTTAGACTTAAATAAGGCTCAGTGGCTTAGAGTGCTTGATGCCCTTGCAGTGAACCCCAGTCCAGTCCCCAGAACCCACCTGGTAGTTCATAGTAGTCTGTAATTCTAGCTTCAGGGGATCTAGTACCTGCTTCTGGCTTCCATGGGCATCAGGTATGCACATGGTATGCTTATATACATGCAGACAAGTACTCATACACATAAAATAAACACAAATAGATATTTTATAATATATTATTTGTTTTAAGATTACATACATGCACACATGTACCTGTACACTCATACTGGTTTACCTAAGACTTGGTTTCTTACCCTATGTAGAACATGGTACTCTTATGCTTGTTTGTTTGTTTGTTTGTTTGTTTGTTTGTTTCAGGTAGGATATGTAGGTAGCTGAAGTTGGCCATGAGCTCCTGACTCTAACTCCCAAGTGCTGGAATTTCAGGTAAGTGCTACCACACCTGGTTAAGTTACTGTATGTGCTTTGTTTCTGCATAGTTTGCCATTATTTTCTCACAATGTGAACTCTTTCTTGAAAACAGTATTTGTAGCTTCTATTAAGTGTATCATCATGCAGACTCACCACTGTCGAATTGGCTCTTGCCACAGTACCACAGAAGGCCATTTGTTCCTGAGGTCATGTATCTCTACTCTGTAATTTAGATTTGCATGGACCTTTCTCTAATATATAATTTTCTCTCTAATTAGGATGAGTTGTTTTCCAATTTTACATTTACAAAGGGAACAGAGAAGTCTGACTCCAGGCCAAGATCTAATATGGGTTTCTAGACCTGATCACAGCAATTACAAGCCTTTGCCTGGCAGACCTCATAGGCAACACTTCCTCCCTTCCCCATACTGGCCTTGGGGCACAGTCTAGGGCCTAGACTCTAGGCAATGCTATATTCATGAGAGACCTACAATCAAGGACTCAACTCTCATGGTCTGTATTGTTCATAGGCTAAGCTGTATTCTTAGTCCAGGCATTCTCTCCCTGACCTTGATAATCAGAGGCCTTGATTTCTGGCCCCTCTAATTGAAGGAGTTTTTTTTTTTTTATTTCCATTTTTATCCCTTTCCTGCTCCAGCTCTCCACCTAAGCATCCTGGGCTCATAAAAAGAAATGGGTCCTTTATTTAGTTTTCCAGGGTAATCAAAGCAATGACCACTTGAAAACTGTCAAGTCTACCTCCACAGGAATGTAACTATACAAAAATTGTCAAAAGTCAGAAAATTGTGCACCTGTAGAAGCAACAAATCCCATACTTCTCATTATGTTTACAAACTGTGTGCAAACAAATACTGAGGATGTATCTGCTAGATTCATACCACTTCAGCCTTCTTGATGTTTTCTCAGAAATATGTCTTTGCCCTTGGAGAGCAAAGATTTCCATGGAAGCACAGGTATATTCTTGGCTTTTGTTCCGTACACTCTGTTCCCTCTTCTGGTTGGGAATGATTGTCAGAGGAACTTCATTCCTCATAGGAAATAAAGCATCTTTAATCACCCTCGAGTTAAACTAGAAAGTATGATCCGTCAGAAACATAACTACCTCCTGCTCTCCATGCTTTGTCATGCCTTATACACACTTGAAATGCCAACACTAAGGAAGCAGAGGTGGTCAGATCCCTGGAATTCTCTGGTAAGATAGCCTAGGCTACTTATTGAGTTCCAAGTCAAAAAGATACCCTTTCTCAGAGAACAAGTGGGGAGAATCTAAGAAATGACAACCAAGGCTGTCCTCCATATGGGCCTGCACACACACACACACACACACACACACACACACACACACACACCTGTGTACACACATACAGGGACACATACACACAACCAAAACAAAAATTCATGGTATGCATTTTGAAAGATAGTAGAAATAAATAGAAACAAGATGCATTATGAGCAGGCTTGTTTACTCATTCTTTGTGCTAAAAATGTTCTTCTGTGAATTGCATTTCTATGCTTGTTCTTCCATTTTGGAGATTTATATTTGATGAAGTCTCAGTAAAATGACATGGAAAATGATTTTTATAACTATTACTGAAGAGAGATCACTAGAGCTACATAAATTAGTTCCTTTCTCTGTACTTCATTAATTAATTAAATGTGTTTCTTTGCTTGTCAAGGATGGGGAGAGCATGCCTTATTTAAGTATGAGTTAGACGTTTCAGCTTCTAGCTGGCCTGATTAATTGATCTACTCTTCATTTAAGCGTTGAGAGCAGGATTAGCTATATATTCAGCTAGCTTCAGGTGTTCACCTAGCAATGGAAGAGAGGGAAACAGAAAGGACCTCTTTCTAGCAGACTGAAATCAAGGCCAGTGACACAAAGCCAGACATCTGAGAAAATAGCCAGAATATAATGAATAAAGGCCACTGTGCTTTGGTGTTTCTGAGGAGGAGGAGGAGGAGCCCATTCTGTGATAAATAGTGTCAAAATGAAGATAATTATTATTACTATATAAGGATTTATTTTCATTTATGTATGTTTATGTATGGGTGTGTGTGTGCATGTGTATTTAAATTATTTTAAACATATTCTGGAGAGATTGTTCAGTGATTAAAATAGTTGCTGTTCTTCCAGAGAACCTGAGTTTGGGACCAAGCCCCCATGTGTGAAGGCTCACAACAGACTGAAGTTCCAGATTCAAAAGATCCAGAGCCCTCATTTGTACACAACTGTGCACACATGACAAAAATATATGCATTAATATAGACACACATTTAAAAAACAAGTAAATAATTACAGCACAAAATCACCTTACACCATGGCATATATCTCATAATTTTAACATTTGATATCATTATATTGGTTTCTTCTAAAGAGACAGAAAAGTCATTATTTGTTTTGAAAATAACAGACTTCAAAATAAAGTAAAGAAACTCACACTCAGAATTTTAAATATATAATACTTAAATATTTTGTTCAAAATTTATATTTAGCAATAAACTATTCTAAAATGTATGTGATTTTTAACCCCATGTATGGACAATGTTAAGTCCAAAATATAATATCAAACAGTAGTGACATTTTATGACTTGCAATAATAACATAATTTTCATCAAAGATTTTCAGCAAGGGGCACTCAAATTGACTAGAAGTAGAAATGCACATCTCCAAAAACGCTTATAGGAACCAGAAGTATTAAAATGTCTTAATAACAGTCATTAAGAAGATGAATGAGCCGGGCGTTGGTGGCGCACGCCTTTAATCCCAGCACTCAGGAGGCAGAGGCAGGCGGATCTCTGTGAGTTCGAGGCCAGCCTGGGCTACCAAGTGAGTTCCAGGAAAGGCGCAAAGCTATACAGAGAAACCCTGTCTCGAAAAACCAAAAAAAAAAAAAAAAAAAAAAAAAAAAAAAAAAAAAAAAAAAAAAGAAGATGAATAAGAATAACAGAGCACCTTACATTCTTTAACATGTAATCATATAATAATTTTGCTGACTAGTTTCATGTCAACTTCATACAAGATAGAGTCATCCGAGAGGAGGGAACCCCAGTTGAGAAAACGCCTCCATAAGATCATGCTGTAGGTAAGTCCATAGGGAATTTTCGAAATTAGTGATTGATGTGGGGATGGCCCAGAACATTGTGGATTAGGCCACCTCTGGGCAGGAGGTACTGGGTGCTGTAAGAAAGCAGACTGAGCAAGCAATGAAGGGCAAACCAGAAAGCAGCAACCCTTCATGATCTCTGCATAAGCTTCTGGTGTCAGTTCCTGCCCTGCTTGAGTTCCTTCCTGACTTTCTTCAATGATGACCACTAATGTAGAAGCATAAATTAAATAAATCTTTTCCTCCTCATGTTGTTTTGGGTTATGGTGTTTCATCATACAGTGGTAACCCTAACTAAGACAATAATCATTGTGATTTAGTTAATTTGTCATTGGTACCCTATGGATGTAGTTAGCATGAGAAGAATAAATAATGGCATTAATATTTTGTTTTAACATATTTTAATTGAAGAAATACATTAAACCTGCCTTTATGCCTCCAACCCTTCCCATGCCACCTACTCTCATATTGAAAGCCTCCTTTTTTGCTTATTATTGTTTCATATATGTATAGATGCACAAATACATAAATACAACTTGCTGAGTCCACTTTCATTGTTTGTGTTTCTAGGGTTTCAAGCTGGCCACTGCATTCAACAATCAGTGATGAGGCTCATCACAAAGAGAGATTATTTCTTTTTCTCTCAGCAGTCATTACATGCTTTAATTTCTACTTTAAGGTGAAATGTGAGATTATCCACAACTGTGTGTGCACATACACATGAGAATTATATCATCTCTCTTAGTGTGAATTTCCTATTGTCTTTTCCTAGGTTTATACATCAAATTGTAAAAATTTTTAAATATCTTGGATCATCATAAATTATTCTGGGACTTCCTATTTGGCCTTTAACTTCTTTCCTACAGCTCTTATCATTAAAATTCTGACTCCTAACCCTCATTTGCCTTTTCTGAGTCTTGCAAAACCCAACAGCATCACACTTGTTAAAATCATAATCATTAAAAGTCTGTGTACTCCAATGAGTTAAAAGCAATAAAAATATGTTTCTCTTTAGTTTTTATTATCAGTGTTACTAAAATTGGAATTGAGAGGCATAATAATTATTGAAAGAGGTGCCATTTCTGTATGGATGAAATTTTTCTTCCAAAAGCATTGCTCTAAGATGAAATTATTCTAAACTATGCAAAAATATGTCACCTAGAATCTTCCATATTTCATTCTTTTTATTACTTTTATTCATTTCTAAAATGAAGATCAGCCTGTGTTTTATTTTTATGATGCTTTAGCTTATCAAGCATCAAATAAATTCCAAATGTTTACTAATAATATTAATACGGACCTTTCACAGATGGGGACAATTTAGATTGTGTCTTCCAGTAAAGCCATCAGTCACTTATACTGCAGAAAAAAATCATCATCCTGGTATCTTGGCTGCAAGTGAACTTGCTTTTAAATCATTTCCATTTATTTTCTCTCCCCTCCCTTTGGAATGCATTTTATATCAGCAACAAATAAATAGTAATGATTTGTGCTTTTGCTGTGCATGCAAATCTTATTTGTGACACAGGGAAGAAAGAAATCTAATGATTCATCAGGAATACCCAGACACAAATGCTAACCACGGTCTTTCTAAACTATAGTATCAATATACAAAGAAATCATTGGAAGAGTAAAGGTTAGCTCAAAAGAATAGAAATCTGAGGAACAATGCAGAAAAATGCTTTGTACTCTGGGTGGGAAAGAGAAAAGGCAAAATAATTGTTGAGCATTTATTGTGTGATAAACATATTCACACAGATCGATCCTAGGAAGTACATAATGGAGGAAAGACATCTGCAGAAAAAGGTGCCATTTCAATGACAACAGGAAGCCCAGATAATATGGAAAATATCATTCCAGAACATATAAAAAATAGAAAATTCAAAATCAGAGAGTTGAAATGGAAGGAAGAGAAAATATAGAAATGCCAATATTCTGTTCTTATGTGATAGAGTCATCGACTTTTTTGAGGTTAATTGGAAGCATGGGAAACTTTGGTATAAAGTCTAGACAACATGACTCAAGTCTTAGGAGCATCCTGGGATCCCTCACTTTAGAGCAATTTTCAAATAAATATTCACTCTAAAAAATTGTCACTCTGAAGTTCAGCAATATATCTGTGTTTTACATCAAGTCCACATTCCTCTAATAAGTGTATGTAAACATTAATAGATTTAACTAAAATATAAGAAAATAATAAAGTATGTTTTGCCTGTCTGTTCATATGTCTATTAATATTTTCTTTGTATTAGTCCAGTAAGAAAAATATTGGGAACATTGTTAAATAAATATTGATAAATTCTAGATATGGTTTGTGTTTCTCCTTTACTTTTATTGGTGTAGGGGATGTACAAACCTGTGAATGCATGGATGTATGTTTGTGGGATGTGCATACACTGGAAGGCCAGAAAACAACATCCGTTGCAGATGCCTTTTAAAATTTTGGAGACATGAAACTTGTCAAGTAGGCATGGCTGACTGACTGGCCAGAGAGCCATGGGGACTCCTGACTCTGACTCACCAGTCCTGGGATTATAAGCATGAGCTTGTTCCATGTCACACTTTTCTACTTGGGTTATGAGGATCAAACTCAGTTCCTCTTGTGTGACTGAACTTTTCTCTTCAGTCCTTCCCCTTCACATTATTGACTCATATTTCTGTCACCCATTCACCACCAAGCTTTGCACCAAAGCAAAGAACATGTTAGGACAAGGCAGCTTCACTGGAGAAAGGCATGTTTCTCGCACCTTCTCAGGATTTCAATCTAAAGTCCTATATCCATGCTGCCATGAGAGGATGGCATCACAACACACTGCAGTAGAAAAACAAGTGGAGAAGGATGTTTGCTTCATACCAGCCAAGAAGCAAAGAGAGAAGAAAAGGCAGAAGTTCTAGTGTCCCTTGAAAGAGCATGACCCCAATGTCCTGACTCTTCCTCAAAGCTCTGCCTGCTAAAGGTTTCATCACAACACAAGAATACTGGTGACCCAGCCTTTAACAATGGAAATTTGAGAATGTTTATGATCCAAGCCACAAGTAATAGCATATCTATCACCTTATTTACTTATATATTTATTGTTTACCACATTCAAGTTTTATTGAACCCCACCCTGGAAATTACTAAATAAATAAGGTAAAGTATTATTAATTATAATGGAAAGTTACTAAGATCTCATATAGATTGATACCCCTAACAACTTAAAAAATGTATTTAACACTAGAGAATCCAAGTGGGGAAAAGGCATAAAGTTTGTTACAATTTTAATTGTTCCATTGAGGAGAAAATACAAAATTAAATAATTGGTAAAATATTTTCTTGAGATATAGGAAACAACTTAAATAAAAAGATTATAGCTACCAGAGGCAAGGGAAGCATAATAAGTCATCTAATACCATTGTCTACAGTTCCTTTTCAAAAGACACACACAGCACTAGTATTTTCTTTTGGATATTAGAAAGTAAGCATAGGGATGTTGATATTACTCAGAGGTTAAGAGTAAGGGCTGCTCTCTCAGAGGGTCCAAGTTCAGTTCCCAGAACACACATCTGGAAGCTCACAACCTGTCAGCCTTTCTGGCACCATGGGGTCTGATGCCAGATTCTGATCTCTGATGGTACCTTCACAATATAACACACACATACACACACACACACACACACACACACACACACACACACACACACACAGTAAAAAATAAATAAAAATCCTTTAAAAATAAATATACCTAATGATCTTAAGCTTCTTTTATAGTAATAACAAGACAATATTTAAACAACATATAGTTTTATTCATATTGGGTCTTTATGAAGATTTTGTTGCTAGAAGAAAATGATCATGTTATCTTCAGTGATTAATGATATTTGGAGTTAAATATAATAACAAACCCACTCTGTTAGTGTGTTTTCAGTGTGCCTGGAAACTTTCCTTACATATAATGAGACCATCCTGCACATTCTGCCTCCAGCAACAAATGGGAAGAAAGATCTCTGACTAGTCAGCTGAGTGCTTGAAAGGCTTCTGAAAATTTGGAGCCGAGCATTTTGTTACTGAATCCCTCTATCTGCCGCTGTAACTTTATGTAATTAAATGAATATTTCAGACTCTTCGAAAGTTGCAGTCTGCTAAGTTAGCAAGTGAATTTCCAAGTGTAATGATTATTACAAGGGATAAGAATCAAAGGAGTGCAAACAGCTGCTAAGAACCATTAATAACTGGAGGAGTAAGTATCCCACCATTTACAACAAGCTATGAGAAGATATTTGAAAGAACTATATGATCTTAAAGACTTCAAGGTAGCAGGAGGAAGCTGGAAAGATTACTCCGTGGTTAGGAGCAGTTGATGCTCTTTCAGAGGAGCTGAGTTCAGTTCCTCGGGTGAGCATGATAGGTCAGAATCACCTGTAACTCCTGTTACAGGGGTTCTGATTCCATCTTCTGGTCTCTGGGTGCACAGCACACACATAGTGCACATATATGCATGCAGCCAAGCCCTCATACACATAAAATAAAAATAAATCTATGAAAAAGCATATTAAAAGACAGTTTCTTTGAAAATGGAAGACGAAGTATTGTAATAAGATACAATAAGAAAATTAAATAAATTCAGAATTTTTAGCAACTCAATAAAGAGTATTAAATGCCCAAATAAAACTGTGTCATGCCCAAATAAAACTGTGTCATGCCCAAATAAAATGGTGTCTAACTCTCCCAGCTTACATTATTTCTTTGATTTAGGGATTTATACCTGCTGCCAAGTTGGGAGTTTCTCAAGGGTACTGACTAACAGACTAAAGCCTGCATAGTAGAGAGGAAAGGAATTACCTAAAAGAAAATGGAAATTATATTCTGAGCATTTGGCTGTGGATATTGAAAGAACTTCAGATAGCCCTCCATCCCTTTGGCTCTGTACCCACACCACTGTTGTGTGCTTCTAAAACAGAATTGCTCCTTTCTGCTTTGCATACTTGGTTGTATGTGATTGGATATTGTTAACTGTCATCTGAGGTCACCTGTTCTTCCTACAATCCTGGATTACCAAAAATAAGATAAAGCCAAAATAATTGAAATATTTCAGCATCTTATCTCTCCCATGCCCTAGAAACAAAGTTTAAGTCCCAACTCTCATCTGTAAGGTAAAAAAAAAAAAGCAGAAATATGACCCATCATACGGAATTTAATAAAATTTTAAGCACCGAGGCTACAATTTCTGCCAAGCTATTTACACCCTCTTAATACTGTTTGATTATATATGATATATGATTATTATATCTTCAAATAATCATTTTAACTTTGAGTAATAATATTATAAGATCTTGCAGCGAAAGCAAATGTCTTATATGTTTATCACAGGGAAACAAATGGGAAAGGGAACCTTAGAAATATTACAGCTGTGTGTGTGTGTGTGTGTGTGTGTGTGTGTGTGTGTGTGTGTGCGCATGTGCGCATGCATGCATATAACACACATGCTCATGGAGGTAGGGACGGAGGTCGGGACAACCTACTGGGATCAGTTCTTCCTTCCCCCACATGTATCCTAGGAACCAAACTTAGCTTGTCATGCTCAGCTACAGGTGCCTTTATACAGTTAGCCTAGGATCTCAAAAGTGAGCCTCAAACCCTTGCTTCTTTGCATTAAAAATGCTAGATTCAAATGTCAGGCAAGCATTTGAAAAATGAAATTTGTGATATATTTCTATATATCTGCTTTTATTTCAAAGCATCATGAAAGCAATATTTTAAAAAGAAAGGTAATGTTTCATTTCAGTCAGAATGTTAATGAATAAATAGGTGGCAACCTGCATCTTCATTTTATGTGTTCTGCTCTATTGATCCCAATTTACCATCAGTGTCTCTTGAAGAAGATATTAATTTAACAAACATGTGTATAATTCTTAAAATTAAAGACAATCAGGAAACTAAATTAAAAGAATTCTTAGTAAAGTAGTGTACTGTAGTTACGTACATTTGTATCCATCCTCCAAAACACAAGAGGGATCAAAAAATATTAGCATGTATTTGTGAAATTTTAATGTAAGAGAGAAAAAACAAGATCAAGTTTATCATCAAAAATCAATTGGCCACAGCTAGATGAGCACCAGCTAGCTCATACCAGGGAGTAATAAACAAGACTCTATAAAGAATGAATCATGTCAGATTAATCTAATTTCCTTATATGTCAGACTGACTTCCGAGATCAAGGAAAAGTAATAGATTAAATATATCTTGCTGTTAACAAGATTTCCGATGCTGTTCCATTTAACACCATCAATCATTAAACAAACAAGACAAAACATGGCTGAGTCTGTAGGTAATAGAGAGGTTAACATGTATTCAGAAAGGGTTGAGGTAATGGCATTGGTATCAGGGATAGGCTCTGGAGCTGGGAGGATCACACCAATCCCTGCCCCATCCCATGATGACCAAACATGAAGTCTTTTATGTAAACTGCTTGATTTTTTTTAGACATTAATTTTTATTTTATGCTTGAGTGCCTTTAGGTAATGTCTGTGTACCAAGTGTGTGCTTGACACTTTTGGAGCCCAGAAGAGGGTGAAGAACCTTCTGTGGAGTGATAGGAAGTTATGAGCCACCCAGTATGGGCACAGGGAATTGAATCTAGCCTCTGAAGGGCAGCAAGTATTCTGTGGCTGAGCCATCTCTCCAGTTCCTAAAATGAGGATTTTAACAGGGCCTACTCACAATGTGGGTGTGCTAAGTAAAGAGCAATATAAAACTGTAAACCACAGCACTTAGCATATAGAGATATACAATAAGCTGATATTAATGTTATTTCCATTAGCATATGAGTTGGAAGGGATTTAAATATATAACTTACTTTTTAGGTATTAGATTGTGAATTTTTTACATTTTCTTCACTACTGGGGTGATTCCATTTTGCACAGCATGGAAAACTGAGTTATGGGGGAAAAAAACTCAACACACATACATTATAGCCATACTAAATTTAATTGAACAGTGATAAATGAATTATTCTTGCATATTCACACAGAGTTAATAATAATAAAAATGAATATATGAGAATTACAATTTTATATCCAATTATTTCAGAAACTATAACCAATCAGTAAATTTTCTAAGAGGCCTAGTAGGTTTATGTATACCTTCATTATGAGTTTAATCCTACAGGTGTATATTGCTTTATGCCTATAAAACTTGCCAAGATATAGCCTGATTTCTTTTAAGTAACCTGATTTATTTTTATTTAAAAACTTTATAACATAAAGTTACATCTGTTTATAATTTTTTCACATGAGGCTACACTTAAGGATGCTTCTTTTTGCTTAAACCTAACTTCAACTATATAACTCTTTGAAGGGTCATATAACATAAGGCAATTATTTCATGAAATAAATTAGTATGTTTATTTTAAAGATGCATCATATCCATTATATCTTTTCATGAAACAAAATTATTTAATATTAATTTATAGGCACATAATTTCTGCTTTACTTTTTTTCTCTGTGTCCAATATGTTTACAGTTTTGACAAAACAAAATGTAAAGATTTAGGGCTGGAGGTTGAAGCTCAGTGGGTAGAATGCTTCCATCACACACAGGAAGCCTTGAATTTGATTCTCAGACCTGCATAAGGTGGAGGTGGTGATGATCAACTGCAGTTGAGTTATTTAGAAGTGGAGTCAATAAGATTGTGAACTGAGACTACTTGAGACCCCAACAAAAAGAAGAAGAAAAAGGGAACATTTGTTTCTGAGTCTATCCAGGCTGATATATACAAAATACCAGAGGTTAAAAAGCTCATAAACTATCCAATGTTATATCTCATGGTTCTGGAAACTGTGGATCCAAGATCAACCTGTCAACAGATTCTATGTCCATTGCAAGTCCAAGACAGACATTTTCTCTTTTCAAACAATGTAGTGGGAAGGGTGAGGGAGATTTCAGTCATCATTTTTCACAGAGATGCTAATACCAGTAAGAGGGCTCTGCCATCTTGACTACAGTAGCTCTCAAAGGACCCATCTGCTGCTGCTATCACCTGGATATTACAATTTCAAATTAGGGACTAGAATAAATTAGAAGGCTTCAGATCATAGGTGCTTCGAACCACATTGGAGCTCTGCTGAGGATGCTTCACAACTTCAGGAAATAAAGCCACCCTTCACCACCATCACTCCACATAGGTCCCTTTCTGTACAAATTCAATTATCATGCAACTTGATACTCTATAGTAATATGCTCCAGTGAAAACAAAACACATAAATGAACAAAAAACCAAAACCACTTCCTGCCTAGTTCACACAAAACTAAGCTAGGAAGAAACACAATTAGCTGCCACAGTTGCATCTTGGGTTGTAAGAGAATCTTGTCCAACCTCAAAGGACACAATGCTTTGCAGGGACATGTAGAATGTTTCTGAGTGAAGTGTCTTTCTGCATATTGAAATGTGACTGCAACTTTTTGGTTGTGGCTTGGTCCTAAAGTTTTCAGGCCATTGTGGGTATTCTATTTTTTTTTTAATTTATTTATTTATAAGTTTTTTTGTCTTTTGTCTGCATGTGTTCACACACGTGCCCCACTGACAAAGCCAGAAGAGGACATCAGATCCTCTTGATCAGAACCAAATCTGGAACCTCTGCAAGTGTTCTTAAAACCTGATCCATCTCTCCAGCATCAGGAAGCTTGTATCTTAATCTGCAGAGGAATGCAAAACTCTATTTGACTCGACAAATGAGCTCACTATAACTGAAGCTGAAAATATAACTCATCACACTATTTTGAGTTTATATTTTAGTAGCCTCAATGTTCAACGATGGAGTTGAGGCATTATAAAACATTTTAAAGACACAAAAAACTTAAATGGGAGATGAGACTGTCTCACACTTAGTAAATTCCCATTGACAAAATCCAGTCTTACTCAAAGTCAAATATAGCATATTTTCATAAGGTGGTGAAGGGCTTAAACTTCCCCACTTTTACAACTGAATTTAGTTTTCAGTTCTCTGAGACGGGCAGACAGGTAACTCACTCAACAAAGCACATATAGGGCCTGAGTCAGTCCCTCAGTGTTTCAAGGGCAAATCCTACAGCCCCTACCCCCTTCTGAGTCATGTCCAGACTTGCCCAAACTTTATCAAGTATGTCCAAAAATGACAAAACTAAACCCCAGCCAATTAAAAGTATACCAGTGTAACTGCTGCTGCTTGCTTAACCAATTATGTTTGAGATGACCTAACTGTCCCTGAAATTCCCCTAGCTCTGCTTAAAAGAGGCCTGCACGCTCCTCTCAGGGTCATTACCATTTTGTACAGGTGTTTGGCCCATGCATGCTGGAATAATAATACATGCTCTTTGTTCTTGGATAGTGTTTGAGTCTTGGGTCTTCCTTCAGCGTTTTCTCGGACCCCTACAGTGGATGTGGCAAGTATATGAACATAAGATTTTCAAAGAGGAAAACAAAGAATCATCATACGACTATAATCTCAGTACTCTGGAGGTAGAGGAGGTGGATCTTTGAGCATAGGACAGCATTGTCTATGTAATGATTTCCAGGCCAACCAGATCTACATAGTGAAATACTGTGTTAAAAAATATATAGATGATGTGAGTAGCAGTCCAGTCATCCTTGTTCCACAACTAGCATCTTCCTATGAGTGAGTACATACCATATTTGTCTTTCTGAGTCTGGGTTACCTCACTCAGGATGATTTTTTCTAGATCCATCAATTTGCCTGCAAACCGTGTGATGTCATTGTTTTTCTCTGCTGAGTAGTATTCCATTGTGTATATGTGCCACATTTATTTATCCATTCTTCAGTTGAAGGGCATCTAGGTTGTTTCCAGGTTTTGGCTATTACAAACAATGCTGACATGGAAAACGGGACCCCAAGAAAGACACGGAGAAATGGATGAGATCTACATGAAGAGCCTGGACATGAGTGGGAGCAATGAAGGGCAAGGATCGAGGGAAAGAGAGCAGGAGATCCTAGCTGGATCAAGAAAAGAGAGGGAGAACAAGGAATAGGAGACCATGGTAAATGAAGAACACATGAGAAAAGGAAGAAATAAAGAGCTAAAGAGGCCCACAGAAATCCACAAAGATACCCCCACAAAAGACTGCTGGCAATGGTTGAGAGACAGCCGGGACTGACCTACTCTGGTGATAGGATGGCCAAACACCCTAATAGTTGTGCCATAAACCCCATCCAAGGACTGAGGAATCTGGATGCAGACATCCACGGCTAGGCCCCTGGTGGAGCACTGGGAGTCTAATTAGTAAGAAAGAGGAGGGTTTATATGAGGGAGAATTGTTGAAACCAAGGTTGGATAAAGCACAGGGACAAATAACCAAATGAATGGAAACACATGAACTATGAACTAAAGGCTGAGGGGCCCCCAACTGGATCAGGCCCTCTGAATAGGTGAGACAGTCGATTGGCTTGATCTGTTTGGGAGGCATCTAGGCAGTGGTACCAGGTCCTGGGCTCATTGCATGAGTTAGCTGTTTGAAACCTGGGACTTATGCAGGGACGCTTGGCTCAATCTGGGAGGAGGGGACTGGACCTGCCTGGACTGAGTCTGTCAGGTCAATCCCAGTCCTCGGGGGAGACCTTGATCTGGAGGAGGTGGAAATGGGGGGTTGCTGGGGGGGAAGAAGAGGGGGGCAGGAAGGGAGAGAACAAGGGAATCTGTGGCTATTATGTAGAACTGAATAGTATTGTAAAATAAATATATATATATAGAGAGAGATGAAATTAAAAAGTTGTCTTACCATTCTTCTTATCTCTCTATATGACTTTCTTTGTAGAAATTGTAGGATCTAGAATTGTTTCCTAATAAGCTATCCTCACTCCTGATCATAATGATACCCACTTTCTTTTTATGGGACTGTATCTAGAAACCTCTTCTTTACCATAATCACTCATTTATACATTGTTTTTTTTCCATTTGTAGTGTTCTCAGGATGTGTGTGTGTGTGTGTGTGTGTGTGTGTGTGTGTGTGTTCCTTGCATCTTAATTGAGAAGAGTTTTGTGTTTTTTGTTTTGTTTTTAAATGCCAGTTGATTGAAGTAAAACTATACTCTCAAGGAATCAGATGACTGGCCAAGGTCATCCATGGGTCAGGTGCAATCATTGCTTTTTGGTACTGCATTATGATGAGTCACTCCTTCTCTGCCTTGAATGTTGATTATAGCCCAAGCTGATTCTTAATTTTACCTCCCTTTAATAAATATTTATAAACATAACTGATTTAAACAAAAAGTGGTTTTTGTCCCTTTTATGATCACTCATGATTTCATGGAGGGATCTCACTATATATCAATGAAGACATCCTGTCTCAACTGAGCTAAGAAAAACATTTTGTCATTTCATTTTTTCACAATGATATCTGGGCCAGGATTTTATAATAGGTTAAATTGTTGCACAAATGGAATACAGTGCTCAGGTTGTCTTGAGGACATCCTTTTCCAGATTCCTTCCATGTATATCTTCTACCTAACAATGTCAGCATATCGAACATATCACATTAAAGACCTACTCAAAGCAACAGAAACTTCTAGCATCTTTCCCAAGGACATTTATGTTTTATTTTATGTATTCAATTGCTCTGATGAAAGAAGTAAAGTAATATCAATTGTGGGCCTTTTTTACAATAGGTTTTAAGTGTAGTTATCACTAAGATGATTCTCCTCTACGGAGCATAAATTGGTGAATTTCAATTATGTGCACAGTGGATCATATATTTAATCACAATTGCTTGTCAAATGTTTGTATCATTATCTCCTTCTTGCCCTAAGATAGGAACTTGGCACAGCAAGCCAGTGATGGCCAATGCCAGGGATTTGTCTGATCATCCATAGCCATATGGTAAAACAGTGATACTTAAGTTTAAGGTAAGTAGTTGTATAGCATTGTCCACCCAACTGAAATATACCATCCTATTCAGAAAGTAGGAAACTTATAAGGCTTAGGAGGGGAACAAACCCAACAAGGCTCAGTAGCTCCTAAATGTGGTAATATTTTATTTGTGGTTTAATAAAGTTTGCCTGGGGATGAGACAAAATAGCAAGCCATTTTAAGAAAACAAAGAGGTCAGGCAGTGGTAGCATACACCCTTAATGCTATCATTTAGTAGGCAGGGTCTCTGTATGTTCAAGGCCACACTAGGGAACAGAGCCAAGTGTGGTGAGACATGCCTTTAATCCCAGTACCAACCATAGAGGCCTGGAGGTCTGTACAGACAGAGAGAAAGTGACAGAGCTGTGTAGGGAGAGAAATTGAGGTATCTGGACTAAGATAGCCAATGAGAGGGCAGAACAGCAAGGCAATAAAGGCGTGGGTAGACAGGAAGTAACTCGCATTTGGAAGCTTCAGAGCTGGTGAGGTAAGGTTTACTGATGGCTTTCCCTATTTCCCTGATCTAAGGCTTTCACCTCTATATTTGTCTCTGTGTTTTTTTTAACAAATAAGACCATTTAGAAATTCATCTACACCTGGATCCTACAGTATTCACACACCCCTCCCTCTCACTGAGGTCATATCAGCAATAAGGATGGCTGGGGAGAGGAGACTCTGTACCATGTGAGCTGCCTGCAAGTCAGGCAGGGATGTAGCTTTCATGAGTTAGCATCCAAGCTGGGGTAGGATTTTTGGTTATGCATCTGCCTTTGAGTCACACACACACACACACACACACACACACACACACACACACACACACGTACACACACACGTGTGTGTGTGTGTGTGTGTGTGTACATATGTTTGTATGTGTGTGCATGTGTGCCCATGTGCGTGTGCATACATGTATGTGTGTGATTATGGTCTGTGTCTGGAGGTCAGAGGACTGCTTGCAAGGGTCAGTTCTCTCCTTACACCTAATGGGCACTAGGGATCAAACTTAGGTCTTCAGCTTGGTAGTAGCCATGTTCAGATTCTTAGCCATTGTACAGGCCAAGATTTCAGTGATTTAAAAGAATAAAACATACAGCAAATGTTTGATGTTTCTCTCTACTGCTGAGCTTGGACAATGAAATACTGTGGATACACTGATAGATATCTTCTCTCTCAGAACAAGTCCTGCCATGAAAAATCATCCCAATGTTTTGGGGGGTCAGATAATTTCTGTACCTAACTCTCTACTGTAGCATCTATAAGACAAATTAATTTTGCAGTTTCACGGTGTTGTTTTCAGGAGTAGCTAATGATGGTGAGACATGTTAGAAAATTATACCATGTAAAAACTTTATAACCAACCTCTATTCCCAGTGGGTCTGTAGTACTCAGTCTAATAAGTACAGTCCTTTCCCAGTCACTCCATGGTTGCACTGCCAAGCATTCATGCTGGGAATCAGTAGTTTTCTAGTCTACATGCTAGGGCAAATCTTTATTGAATGTTTGTATTACATTCATTTGTTACTCATCAAAGTTCTAAGGAAACATGCTCCTTATATTGAAGAGTAGCTATTTAGCTTTAAAAAATGACCCTCACTATTGAATTTTGAAAATAGACAGAATGAGCATTCTAAAAAAAATGAGTATTTATTTGAGTATCCAGGGAGCTATCTATAGCAAGAGGAAGCATAATGCTAGGCTTGTCACACCAGGCACATAACACACAGCAGAGTTTCAATACAATAAAATCTTTTCCAAAAATCAGAATCTGGTAGAAGAAATGAACTCTAAGTGGCTAGTGTCCTCCCAAACCCACTTTCCAACCTGGCACTACTCTGCTGTTTTGTGAGGCCAGAAGAAGCAACTTATAATGATATATATTTTTGCTCACCTTTAACCCCTTTTAGCAGGAGCTGTGCCACGTCTGCCTGCTGAAACATTAGCCAGATGAACCCTCTGGCAGTTTGTCTATTTCTTCTCATTACACTAATGTGGAAAATGAACTAGAAAGCATGCTTCCTCTCCCGTTAGGCTAGGAGCACATTTATAAGGACATCAGCGAGACTGTTCCTTTCATTCTGTCCCCAGATCCTCCCTGGGCAGCTGTATCTCTCTAACCACTTGTAATTTCTCTTCATTACCCTGCAATATGAGGCTAGGGAGACTCTTTTGTTGCAAGTGGCTATGGACACGACTGTCACTGGGTCCATTATTAGGTCAGTGGTGTGAGCTTGGAGAACAAAGGCGAGGGCATAGTAGTTGGTGGGAGATATTAAAGTCACTAAATTACCACAAAGGATCCAGAGAGGAAAGACATCATTGCCCTTGTTTTCACAGATCATGAGCAGATACCAAATGGCTTTTGCAAGGTCAAGGAAAGCAGCAGTGTGCAGAGGGAAGATGCAAAATACTTAAGCCCTTACCACAGCATCTTTTCTGAGGGGTGAAAGGTGAAAGCTGAAAACTTTGTTCTTTCTCCTTTACCGATCCACCCAGGTAGACTGTGCCCTGATCTTTTCAACCTTTATCAATTTGCATGTTTAATATTCACTGTCTTGTTTCTCTTTTATAGACTGACAATTTATTTTTTAAACCAGAAAAAAACATAACTTTGAGTAACTCTTGAAGAAAGCCTTCTACCGCTGTGTATGTGTGTGTGTGTGTGTGTGTGTGTGTGTGTGTGTGTGTGTGTGTGTGTTCATTTGTGTATATATGTATATGGCCACATGTCTTTTAAAGCCACAGATAAACCTCCTATGTCATTCTTAGAGTGCTATCCACAGTATTTTCCAAAGTATTTATTTTTAATTATGTGCATGTGTACATATGGGTATGTACACATGTATGCAAATGGCCACAGTGTCCAGAAAAAAAAAGTCATATCCTTTGAAGCTGGGTTTCCACGCAGTAAGGAGCAATGGATTCAGTCCTGAGGTGGAAATTGGATCCCCTAGAGGAATAGTCTCTGTTCTTTACTGTTGAGTCTTCTCTTCAACACCAATCTTGTTTATTGAAATAAGGCTTCTTACTTGCCTAGAACTCACCAAGTAGCCTAGGTCACCTATCCAGCCAAGGCCTGGGATTTGCCTGTGTCCACCTACTCAGCACCAGGATTACAAATCCATGACACCATGCCCAGGTACTTTTACATGCACAAGTATGTCTCTTAATGTTGCAACTTGACAATTTGGAAAAATAAGAAAAAAATAAATCCAAATTCAATAATAACAATACCAAAATAGCAATAAAAAACAGAACAGGAATTAATGATATTTACACAAAGAAAATGACACAGGGAATCAACCAATAAGGGCTGTTTCTTTAGAATGACAAGCAAGATGAATAAACCCTTAGGTCTATTAACCAGAAGAAATAGGAGACCCCAATTACTGAATCAGAGATGAAAACTAACACACACAACAGACACTAAGGAAAGTCAGAAGCTTATAAAGGATTGTTTTAAAAACTAATGCTTGCCGATTGCCGGGGAATGGTTGCCCACGCCTTTTATCCCAGCACTTGGGAGGCAGAGGCAGGCAGATTTCTGTGAGTTCAAGGCCACCCTGGTCTACAGAGCGAGATCCAGGAAAGGCACAAAGCTACACAGAGAAACCCTGTCTCAAAAAAAAAAAAAAAAAAAACTACTAATGCTCTATTAAGTTACAAAAGCTAAAGGAAATTAACAAGTTTCTAGAAGCAGTGAAGCTAAACCAGGAAAAGATCAATGATTTAAACAAACCCCTAACAAATAAAGAGATTGAAAGAGTAGTACAAGTATGCTGAAGATTAAACTCTGGTTAAATCCTTGCAAGCACAATACCAACCAGCTATCTCCCCAGACCCTACTGTTGTTTAAATCCACTAAAAATATGAGGGAAACTTGAATATTTTTTTCATTTCCTTTATTATACAATAAGTTCATGCAAGTCTTACAAACAAGGTGTCTCATCTTTCCCATAAGTAGCATAAGCAAGGGAAGTCATCAACTTTTGCATCAGTAAATTGAACTCTGTGAGTCTGGAGGCCACGTTTCTTCATGGGGTCATGCTTCACCTGCTTGGACCACTTTCTCCTAAGTTTCTGCTGGACTCAGTCTCTCTCCTCCTTAGGGTATTTTCTCAATCTGATCCACTTCCCAGCACTGCCCAGCATACCCTTTCCTCTTCACCTATTGCCCTGTTCTCCTTGTCAGCAGGCCATCTGTAACAAGAGCCTCAATGGTATGTATAAAATATATATCAATTTATATAGGGGTTCTATGGGGAAAACAGACTCACTGATACAAAATGAAGTGACACCGTTGCCTCTTCATCTCCCAGGGAAAGATGGGAAAAGCTCCAGACCAGGTTACCAAACCGTGTGCCATGAAGCCTTCTGCATCCAAGAGAGAGCTCACAAACCCCTCCCTCTTCCCATTTAAGAGGTCATGTAGGCAGGCAAGAAGCACTGCCTCTATCAGGCCAGACAGTCCAAGGTCATGGGCAGAGCAAATTTCCACTACACTTCCCGTTTTTGTCTAAATAAGAAGGTTCTGAACCTAATACAAAACCATATACAGTAAGAATGATGATCAAGTATTGTCCAGGAGAAAGGAAGGGTAATAACATAAACAAGAATGGAACTATGACCAAGAAGAATGTCAAGTAAAAAAAAAAATGCACTGAATGTCCAGATCATAGGTAAAAGGCAAATTATGGAGATTACTCCAAAATCTGTGCTTATCCTGAAGAATATAAATCTAGTACCTAATATGCTCTTAGCTAAGATACAAAATGATTGTAACTGTAACTATCTAGTCTTCAATCCCATCAAAGACCTGAGAAGAGAAATATTACCTGAATAAACAGGAAATGCAAGCAAGCAACTTCCAAAAAAAATGCATGAAAAGACAGAGACAGCTGGCTGCCTGGATAGTCATCGATATTTGTGAAATTCTAACTTTGTGTTTTTATTGATAGCTCTATGACTCCACTTTATTCTCAAGCCCTAGCCCTAACCTAGAATGGAATTTGATGAGTTTGGCATAACTTTTTTTTAAACCAAATTCCCATATCTATTCATAGAACAATTGACTGATGACTTTTCATTAAAGGCCTGGCTCTACCATTATTCTGTGATGGTAAGGTTGTTTTTAATCTCTTTGATTCTAAATCTGCTAATATACACCAATTACCTACTTGCTAAGATTTCCTCTAGTAGTGAATAACACAACCTTCCAGCTCTACTCAAAGCTGATGCATTTATTTTGTTTGTTTATAATTGAATAGCATGATCATTTTTATAACTTAGGTACCAAAAGATACCCAGTGGAAAGTTTCAGTCCATCCTTTGCCTTTGCCTCTCACCTTCTCTTCAAGGATATGAGTGTATTTTGACCACTACTTCTGAAGTTAAAACATGAGTAAATATTTCTGGTTAACACCTTCTTGTACACCATAAAAATGGTAGGCATTCCAGGCCAGTGAAGTGAATGGCTCACTGGTCAATGGGGCTTGCTGCTCATGATGGAGAACTGATCTCTGATCTCCAGCATCTGATTAAACCCAGGTGGGCATGACAGCCTGTCTGTACTATTCGTGATTGGAAAGCATAGACAGAGGACTCTTAGGGGAAGCTATCCACCAGACTAGCCAAATCGGTGAGACCTAGTGTTCTGTAGGGGATCCTGTCTCAGTAAATAAACTGGAGAGGGACAGAAAAAGACCTGATAGTCTCTGCCCTCACACATACAAAGGTAAAGGTGACCTCATACTCCTGTACCCACAATGTGAGTACATACACACACACACAAAAAAATAAAAATAAATAAACAAGCAAATAAATAAATAAAGGTAACACTTTCTACATCAGAGTTTAAACATATTCTCATTTAGTCGTTTTATTTTAGTATCTTAATACATTTCAAAGTTGATTTCTTAAATGATTAGAGAGGATTCTGATTTATTATCAAATACTTAATAGGTAAAAACAATACCAATAGGGCATATAAACCTTACCACACTACTGAAAATTCTGAGTTTTAACTGTTGTTGCTGAAATCCCACTGAGGGCTTCTCTCTACATATTGACCTTACCATGGATTCTTCCTTTCTCCATAAGGGGAAACCTAATCATCTCCTGAGCTTTCTTTATGAGCCTCAGTCCCTTTGAATACCTGCACTATGAATGCATTATTCTTAAAGCTAGGTCGGGTTTTTATCTTTATTATATGATTTTATAGTATTTTTGTCAACGCCAATACTTTATTTTATCTCTGAGGTTCATGAAAGTCCATGAAATTTTTCACTTGGTCTGCTCCCAGGTGTCCCACAGTGAAAGAGGGGGAAAAACAAAGTTCACCCATTCTCCTGGATGTTGTGTATTTTCATTATTCCCAAACTTTAGCTACTCAAACAGGGTTTTGTGTTGTCACACATGTAAATGCTTTTCTTTCCTTCTTTAGTGTGTGTGTGTGTGTGTGTGTGTGTGTGTGTGTGTGTGTATACTTATGCATATGCAAACAACAGCACCCATGAGTAGGCCAGAGAACAACTTGCAGGAGTCTGTTCTTCAGACTGATGCAGAGACTGAACTCAGGTGGACAATCTTGGCAGCAAACGCCCTTAACCACTGAGTCATCTTGCTGATCAGTGAACACATTGCAATGGATATGTGGTATACTTTCTTTTAACCCTTTTCTTTGAAGGAGAAGTGCTGGGATTTTATATGACAGACATCAAAATAACTGAATAATGGCTGTTTTCCAATGGTATTATAAAGCCTTACATGTCCCAAACAGTACAGAGGCATTCTAGTGTAGTCTCATCTATCCCAAGTTTTGATGAATTTTTCATTTGACAACCTTATTTCCAGCAAATTAGATGTCCCTGAACTTTTCATAATGAGAGTTTCAGAATCCCATTGTTTTATATATTTCTATGATCTCTTTTGTGAACTAGTGTTTCATTTCCATTCATTCTCCCTGCTTCCTCCCTTGCACATCCCTCTCTCCCTCCCTCTCTTCTTTCCTTCCTTCAGACAAGAACTACTCTTTAGCCTACACTGTCTTGGACATCATGACAATTCTGCCTCAGCCTCACAAGTTCTAAGATTACAGTGTATGCCAGCATGTCCAAGTCCTTGGCTCATTTTCTATTGATTCTCTATCTTTCTTTCTTTAATAACTAGCTCATGCTATTTGTTTATTTGTCTGTTTTAATAAATATAGGGCTAGTGAAAAAAGGAGCCATTTTTTTCTGGTAAATCTGGAAACATGAATTTAATCTTCAAGATTCACATGGCAGAAGGAGAAAAGCAACTCCTGCAAGCTCTCCTCTGACCTCCACACATGTGTGGACACCAGCGCATGCACATGTACTCACATGCACACACACACACACACACACACACACACACACACACACACACACACACAAATAATAACCTCTAAAGAAGTTTGGTCTATATTCAATTATATAAGATATTCTGATTCATTATAATGACTGAGTCAACTTAAGATATTTTACCTTTTTCTTCTAATGCTTGGTCTTACATGTTTTCTTCTCTGTTTCACCTGGAAGAACATTTTGGTCCATCATTTCTTTCTTTTACAACTCCTCCCTTCCATGGCACTTACAGAAATTATTTAGATCAAGTACAAGGCAAAGATTTACATTCTTGTTAATATATTTACTTTCAGCCTTTACTATATATGCTTCGTATTTCATCTCACAAATTTTTATGATGCAGAAGGACCTCCAACACACTAAGAAAGAACTCTACTCTATCAGTACTTTCTATCACATGTCATACTGAAAAGCATGGCAATTTATAGATTATAGTATTTGTGTTTATTTAGCGTACTGAATTTTTCATTTGTCATTTCTATATCATAATTATGTTCCACAGGATTTAATGTTTTATCTACATTTTCTCCATTACATTCCATATGTTTTGTTTATAATTATAAAAGTGAGGTATCTTGTTAAGTCCTATGAAAATTTGGGAGAAATTTTGCTAGAAAATATCATGATCCAACTTAGTAATTTGAGAAAAACTATCCTATTGTGTATGTGTGTTTATATACTCTACTAACTCTAGTTGCATATATTAAATTTTGAATTCACATGTGATTTATCAATATTATCCCTGAAAATAGTCAGAGATCCTTTAAAAAAGCTAAACAGTTGAATGCAGTATGATATTTTCCCATATCAATACTGAGTACTTTGGGCTATAGTTTTGAAAAAAAATGTATTTGTTAGTTGTACTAAATAACCTCAGCATATATATGTGCACATGTGAACTAATACATGGGAAGCTGTAACATGATAGTGTGACTAGATTCCATAAACAAAAGCCCTATTATTGTTTATTTCTTTTAATTGAGATAATAATTCTTAGTGGCTACTTTTCAAGGAACAACACTGGTTTTTAAATGCACTGTAAAGTTTTGAGAACTAACTATAACAATTTCAGGAAATTTATTCTTAAAATCTTTATTGTATTTGTGCGTGTGTGTGTGTGTGTGTGTGTGTGTGTGTGTGTGTGTATACACATGTGCCACAGTGTGCATGTGGAAGTCAGAGTACAACGTACAGACGTATTTTTTCTCCTTCCATTGTATGTGTCTCAGAGATTAAACTCTGGGCATCAACTTTGGCGGCAATCATCTTCACACAATGAACCATCTCACTGGCTCTAAAATTTCTTTTGTTAGACATAATGGTACTATTATGATACAACTATTTGCAGTATTAAAGGAGATATTTATGTATGATCAGAAATAACTCTTTTTGTCCATCCTTAATTTCATCTGCTTGTGTAATAACTGAGATATATAATTTTAAAATCTTGGCAGCAATTACAGAATTTCAGTGTGAGTATTCAATTAATACAGACCAGCCCTATGGAGACATGTCTCAATATATAGTAGTTTGACTTAAATTAGTGTGAAATTAAAGAGCTCCTAAATTAGAAATTTCAAAAAGCAAACCCTTCATTTATCTCTTAATTCAGAATTAATTCTTTTGAGAGTTCACTCAGGTCAAGTTTAATCAGTTACCATCTGGGAGGCTTGTATTCCAACAGAAAGCAACTCTGATTTTAATGTACATGAAATTGTACCAATTGAGGGGCCCTAGTCCAGGCTTGGGATTCTCAGATGTTCCTCCTCTTTTACTGTGGTATGTTTTTACAATGCTAATCAAGGCAAGGAAGTTCTGCTATAATTGCAATTATCTTTCTCTTTGTCATCCCTATGATTCTGTAATTGAGACTACATCTTGTTTTTGTTGCCTCACTTGGTCTATAATATAATTCTTAGGGGTGGAGGGAGGGCTTGGTGGGCAATGGCACTTGCTGTCAAGGCTGACAATCTGAGTTCAATCTTACGGTTATATAGGGTAAAAGAAAAGAATTGACTACCACAGACTGTCTGCTGCTCTCGACATGTTTATGGTAGCACAAGTATACCTATACATGCACACACACACACACACACACACACACACACACACACACACACACCACAGCATGTGCATACACACATTTACAAAAATAAACAAATAAATAAATATAATTCTTAGAGCATATTGAGTAATAGAGGCTGGAGAGTGCTAACTGTTCTTCTAGACAACATGAGTTTAGTTCCCAGAACTCACATCAGGTGGCTCCCCACCACCTGTAACTCCTGGTCAAGAGGATGGACAGATGATAGATAGATGATAGATGATACATAGATAGATAGATAGATAGATAGATAGATAGATAGATAGATAGATAGATAGATAGATAGATAGACAGATGATACTCATAACAACTAATGGTGATAAAGAATTTTTCCTGACCCAGTACTTCCTTCAAAACTTGACATGATTGATTCACTGACAGACCTTGAAAAATGAACAACACAATTGCTCAACACTTGTATTATTAGTTGAATTTTCCATCAGTTTTAAGATCCTAAGCATCTTAGAGGACAGGAGGTAATGTATACACATTTCTCTTTGTAGCAGTATTTAATAACTGTTTCCTGAAATGAACCATTGCAACAGCTTCTTTGATCAGCATGCAGTATCACCACAATTACTACAACTCATATTCTAAGGGACACCTCGTGTGACTTCTTATATGCAAAGCCCTGTGTGCATTCTAAAAAGCTCATGGGCCCTAGCCTTGTTTCATTTCAGTTATTATGAAAAAAAATACTATATTAAAAATATCAGGAGATGGGATTTATTTAACTCACAATTCCAGGTTATAAACCAGTATTATCCTGAAGTCACAGCTCCAAGAATTTGAAACAGCTAGTCACATGACACCACAGTCACAAAGAGAGAGAAATGAAGACATGCATGTTCACTTGCTCATCATGTTGTTACAAAGTCCAGGGTCTGGCTCAGGAAATGATGAGGCTCACTTTCATCCTAAGGCTTCTCACATCCATTGGGTAATAAAGACGATGCACCATGGTCATTCCCACATCCCAACCTGATCTAAACAGTTTCTCTTGAAATTCTCTCACAAGACAACTCTAGGAGATTGTAGGTGTGTCAAGGTGATGATGAGCAACCATTACAGGGCACTCAACAAATTTCCTCAGCATTTCTTCCCATCCTTGGGTGTACAGTTCTCTGATGCTTTAATTCTCTGAAGTCCGCTATCAATTCCCAAATCAAGTTCTACTTTTCCACAATTCTATTTGCTTTGACACCTTTCTATTACTCCAATCAAGCACCCTTTAGCCTTGGCTATCTCTAGTTATGTACATGCCTATCTTTATAAGCATCTGTCTACTGTTATTATCTTTTAGGCCCTGGGTAGAACACACTCTTACCCAGTGGAAGTAATATACCGATGATAATTTCCAGGCATAGACTTTCAAATAGTATCGCTCCTCAATGGGAAATTTGCTGACCTTTTTTGAGCCAGGAGCCCCATCTGAGCCTGTACACCTAAGCTTGCTACAGGCAGTTATGCTGACCCAGGGATTTCAGGCATTATACCCTAGCACACGCAACTATTTTTTCTTTCATTGTGCATCTAATCTTGTTATTACTCCAGAGTGTCTTCCCCATATAGTCCTAAAACATGCCATAGTTTATGTTTAAAAAATTGTCTGTGAGAGTTAATATACAAACATACAATGGCCGGACCCTATGAAATAAAAATCTCTGGCCTGAATCCTTTGTTACCATAAACTCCAACTTAATTTTAGGTGCAGGAGAAATGGTTCAATGGGCAAGAATTCTCATTGCTCTTTCTGGAGACCTAAGTTTGATTCTCAGCTCTCACACTGGGTGGCTCACAATCTTCTCTCGCTCAGGCTCCAAGGGATCCATTAGTGTCTTCTGATCTACATGGGTATCTGCCCATATTTACACAAGCACATACGTTTACATAAATAAAAATAAATGGGCCTTATAAAAGGAGAGATTTTTATTTCTCTCTTGGTGTGTATACACATGTGTATGAAATTGTTTAAGAAGAGAAGAAGAAGTCATCAACTACCTTACAGCTGGGTTTTCAGGGGTTTGTGTGTCTAGCAAAATGAATTCTGGGATCTGAACTTAGGTCCTCATGATTGAGCAACAAGTATTCTTAACCATCTCTCCAGCCCCAGGTTATCAGTTTTTGCCTCTGTAACTACCTCAGAGCTAAATGAGAAAAAAGGATATGCTCCCTAAATCGACCACATGAAATCCAGTTAGCCTGCTTCCACCATGATCATGTCAACCACTTCCATCTAGTGCCTAATAGACACCTTGCCTTGTCTTATCTATTAGGCATCTCCCTCCACTGCCTGTCTTTGAGTTTCTGCCAAGTACAAGTGATATTTGCTGACTCCTTTACTTACAGAAAGGACAGATTGAATCTCCTCTCTGTGTTCTCTTAGGTTGACTTCATTTATTTCCACACCTTCATAAACAACCATTAAGCTTCATGTCTCTCGATAAACTGGGGAGTTTTATTGCTTGTTTCCAGCCTAGAGAAAGTCATAGAAAATTGGATGTCTCATTACTTGATGTCAACAAAATCTTCCTTGTGGCTCTGAGACATATTATTGTTAAACACATCTGCCCAAAAGTGAACAATAGCATTATTCCTAGACTTTTGAAATAGCCACGGAAATACTTTTCTTCTGCTTTTCTTTAGTCAGAAGCAACACTTAAATGAACTACTTCAATTTCTTTGATAAAGTATGTCATCAGAAAGGAAAGAGGCAAATTGCTTCCCTTTAGTAGATGAAGGTCTTCTGATGCTCCCAACCTATGCTAGCTATTCTATGAAATTATTTTCCTCCTGTTATGTTCTAGCTATGATGTCTTCTTTTCTTGACTGTGTATATTTAGAAAACATCGACAGTGACTCAAGAAGTGATGACTGAATGAGATTCCATAATTTAGACTCTGGAGCCAAGCTACCTGTGTAAGAAGCCTGACTTTGCTGCTTATGAACAATTCAATATTTGGTATATTCTAAAAGAGGGGAACTATCACCTAAATGCTTTCATCTCCTCTTCAAAAAATGCATCTAATGGGCTGGAGAGATGACTTTGTTGTTCGGTGCACTGACTGCTCTTTCAAAGGACCTAGTTTCATTTTTCAGAACCCACATGGCAGCTATCAACCAAATATAATTCCAATTCCAGGGTAGCAGATACCTCTACTGGGTTCCTCAGATACTGCAAGAACATGGTACATATACATACAGGCAAGCACTCAAACTCATAAAGTAGAAGTAAATAAATCCTTTTAAAATTGATACAATGATTTCATACAAAGAATATGGTGGTGGGGCGAAGTAAGTGAGCAATTCTGTGCAAGGACTTGAAAACATTTCCTGCAAGAAGAATCCCTTGGTGTTTATGATAAAAAATATTGGTGTTGATCAATATAGACACTGGTTTCTTTTCAGAGTCTTTTATACCTATGGAACAAAAGAGACCAGATATCAAAATGATGTGTTTGGCTTCAAGACAAGCACATCAGTTGCTTAGTATGCACAAAGCCTTGACTTTCACACCTAGGTCTGCATAAACAAAACTTGGTTGTGTACATCTGTAATCTCAGAACTGAGAAAGTGGAAGCAGAGGGATCAGAAGTTCAAGTTCATTCTCAGATACTATCCTGGTTAGGGTTTCTACTGCTGTCATAAAGCACCATAACCAAAACAACTTGAGAATAAAGGGTTTAGTTCAACTTACAGGTTGTAAGTCCATTACTGAGGGAAATGAGGTCAGGCACACAGGGAAAGAGCTCAAGATAGAAAGATAGAGTCAGAAACTGAACAGAGTTCATGGAGGAATACTTTTTGCTCGCTTGCTCCTCATGATTTTCACAGTCTGCTTTCTTATAACACCCAAGGCCAATAGTCCAGAGGTTACAGCACCTACAGTGAGCTGTGCCCTCTCATATTTATCATCAATCAATAAAATGCTCCACAAGTAAATCTAGTGGGGACATTTTATCATTTGAGATACACTCTTCCAAAATGACTCTAGTCTGTGTCAAGTTGTCATAAAAACTAGCCAGCACATCTACATAGTGAGTTTTATGTCAGCTTTGGCTATAGGAGACCCTGACTCAAAAACAAGCAATCAAAAAATAATAGGATATAGGAGCATTTTAAACATTGCTGTCCATGAGACCATTATTTGACTTCTATGCTCTATAAATTTTGAAGCAAAAGGAGAAGTAAATTATCTCTGTCATTGTGACCTCAATATTTATGTGTGACCTTGTGTCATATAATCATTATTGGTCTGAAAAAATGTTTAGGAAAATGCAAGCCCCCTGCTGAATACATGACAATCACTGCCTGTGGTTCCTGTAATATAGCCACTTGCTTAGAGCATCCTCCTGCTGTGTAGAATTATTTAACAAGAATCAATTTCTAATGCTAAATACATCCTTCTAATTCTGAAGTAACAATATTGACAACAGCAAACAGATCACTGTCTCTTTAACCAATGCAACTTCAAAGACCAATAAGGTACTGTAATCAGTAGAAAAAACAATACTGCTGTTTGCTTGCCTTAGCAAATAGATCTACATTTCATTGGCTTAATTGTTTCAGAAACACTGAGAGACAATCAGTAAAGAAAAGACAGCTGTAGGTGGCACCATTCAGAATAGCAATTGTACCTACCGTATAAACCTGCTAACTTCCTTCTCTGTCCTGCTTTAACAAAAGTTTTATTCTGGAAGCTCGAATTTTGGTTTATCCAATTTTAAATTAAAAGTCATATTGTGTGAAATCTCAATAAATTAACTTTTTAAAAATCAAAATAGGTAAAGGAACATTTTGCTCACTGACACATCATCCTTCTTTACATCTTTCTTGGACCTTTACCTAGACTCATCTGGACCCAACTGCAGAATCAGTCAATCCTCTAGTTTGTTTATTTATTTTCTTTTAATTTTATGTGTATGGGTGTTTTGTCTGCATATTTGTCTGTGAACCATGTATGTGCCGTGCCCATGGATATAAGAAGAGGGGGTTGGATGCCCTGGGAACATAGCTACAGGTAGAAGTGATGTGTGTGGAGCCAAACTCAATGAAAGCAGAAAGTGACCTAAATACTGACATTCAGTCCTCTCTGCTTCCTGGCAGTGAAGGTCATTTGAGCACTGCCTTACACATGATCTTGCCTCCATGATTTGTCTGCTATGATGTACTATCCCTTGAAGTATGAGCCAAAATAGATCTCTCTTTAAGATGCTTCTTCATGGGTATTTTGTCACAGAAATTAGAGAAGTAGCTAATACACCCCCATACTTTACACCCTGATCCTCAGAGACGCATGTCCAATGGTGTGTTGTGTTTAAACTAAGTACTATGCTCTGCCTCTATCTGACCAGCATATGTCACACTCTGTGGATTGCATGCTGCAAATGCTTCATGGCATGTACTCAAACACTTAGTAAGCCTGTCAGAAATATACACTGCTTATGGAGAGATGGCTTAGCAAGTATAGAAGCCTGCTATACAAGCAGGAGGACCTGAGTGCAAATCCCTAGTACCTAAATAAAAATCTAGGCATGCTCATCCACATCTGTAAGCTCAGTGTTGATGATGGGAGGCTTACATACAGCCAATTCATCTCCAGGTTTAGTGAGAGATATTGTCTCAATGGAATAAGGCAGAGAGTGATAGAGCAGGACACTTGAAATCCTACCCTTGCCACCACACTCACACCAAAAAGCATACAGCACCACTCCCAGGACACACACAGGAAGTGCCCACTGCCAATGACCTTCACCACTTCAGCCAATGACTGATTCAATCACACCATCCATTTCTCGTTCACCATCCAATTTTTTCCACTTACTTACACATAGATGTGAAGCATTATCATCTCAGAGATCCCTCACCCCAGAATATTAGTTTACGGTGGAATACCCACAGTAGTATATAGAAAATAAAGTCAAATTATTCTGTATGATAAAAATAAAAGCAGCAACAATAGTTATTTTTAAAACTCAAAAGCCTTTGTCAAGTACTGTAAGGATATTCTCCACAACTTACAAACATGTAGCATTTAAGTATTTTGTGGTGACCTTATTTTTTTTTTCTTTTCTTTTTAACTATGTGTGAGGGTGGGATGTGGGAGGATGAAGGGGTGCAAGAAGTGTAGATAGTGTCATCTGAGTGTGATGTCTTTCAGAGGCAATAATAGTCTATCAACCTCCCAGGAACAGAAGTTCTAGGTAGCTGTGAGCCAAGGCAGGTGCTAGGAACTGAACTCGGGTCCTCTGCTAGAAGAGTCTAGATTTTAACTACCTAGTCTTCCCTCCAGCATCCCCATGAACATGCACAATTCTTTTTTTTTTAATTTAATATTAGTATTATTTAGAAAAGGAGGCACCAGTCTCATTTTAAAAGTGAAGAAACTGAGGAACAGGGAAAGTAGTTTCCTTTGATCCAAGGATTGGAAATTGAGCCTGCTAGGCAAGTTGTGATAGTCACAAAGGATGAAAGGGTTGTAAACATGAATATTTGGCTCAAAGGAACATACCCCTCCCTCTTGAATAACTGATAACTGATGGATTTGAGAAGGAGAAAGAACAGTCTTTGAGTGCAGTTGTGTACAAACAGTGAACCTGCGAGGCTCCAATGTATAATTCCAAACATGTGGCCACAGAGATACTTCTTATTAAAATCAGAGGGTAATCAAAAAAGACATAGGTGTGGGAAAAGGTCTAGTAAGGATGAGGGGAGTGAGGAAGATAGGAGTGAGATAAGAGAGAATAGAAATAGAATATGTATTTGTCAAATAACAAATGCAATCAATAAGAAAAATATGGGGCAGAGCATGAATAGTCAGAAAGCTTAAAATATTTACTATTTGGCCTTGTATAATGGTAAATCTTTATGTATCCAAAGACCACAAAACTTAGCTAAGGCTATAATGGGCTTATAAGGCCATAATGGGATATAAAGATGTAAAGTCCCACTTTTACCACCACACAATTCTGAGCTTTCCTGTTTTGTTTCTGGCTGTAGGATCACAGTGTCCTTGTCTTCATCATTTGCCATAGAGTAAATGACTAGAGTCTTGGAGTAAAATGCTCATTAAGTTCAATTCTGGCTTAACATTCCCTGATATAGTGATATTTCATTTGTGCTGAAATGGGATTTTATTTGTATGTTACTAAACAAATTTGCCTGGAGATCAGAGGTCAAAGCGAGCAATAAGCACAGTCAGGCAGTGGTAGCACATGCCCTTAATCTAATCACGTGGCAGGCAGAGTCCCTGTGTGGTCAAGGACACAGCCATGTGTGGTGACATGAACCTTTAATCCCAGTACCTACCATAGAGACCTGGAGGTCTGTATAGACAGACAGTGACAAGGAAGTCATGTGGTTGGGTCTAGAGCCAATGAGAAGGCAAAACAGAAAAGCAATAAAAAGACAAGTCAGACAGGAAGAAGCACTCTCTCTGAGGAAGGTACTTCAAGTGGTAAGCTAAAGTTAGTTGTGGCTTTTGCTCTGATCACTGGCTATTTCCTCTCTATATGGCTCTGTGTTTCTTATTTACTAAGACTATTTAGAAATTTGTCTATACCCTGATTCAACATTCTGTTTATTTCCACCTGTTCTTGCGATCTTGGAGTACATGTTTTGAGCTATATATAGTCTTCTAGAATGCTTGCATAGTTTCCATTTCCTTCAAATTTTACACAGACAGGTGATTCTGAGAAAGAAGTATTTTGATTCAGCTTAAAATATCTCCTTATCGCCGGGCGGTGGTGGCGCACGCCTTTAATCCCAGCACTCGGGAGGCAGAGCCAGGCGGATCTCTGTGAGTTCGAGGCCAGCCTGGGCTACCAAGTGAGCTCCAGGAAAGGCGCAAAGCTACGCAGAGAAACCCTGTCTCAAAAAAACCAAAAAAAAAAAAAAAAAAAAAAAAAATATCTCCTTATCTATTCAACCAATATGTACATGTTCCCATGCTCTGAACCTATGATGGAATTGGCTTTGCTTTGTTGTGTATGGGAATATAGGTTCCTTGAGTTTGCCTCAACTTACATTGGTATATATTTTTCTCACAAACTTGATGAGCTGCCAGCTTAGTGTATAAATACTTTCCTTCCATGTGAAACAGGTGATCATTTCTAATGAGAGACAGATTGCTTGGAGAGCATACTGTTACTTATAAGAGTTCCATTCTAGAACATTACTGTCGATTTGTGTTGAGAACAGCCTCTTCTACCTTCCTCTTTGAAAGTATTTAAAGTAATTAAATTCTGTGCTGTTATGATTCTAAGCTAATAACTTATTCTGCATAGACTTGCCAGAGAGAGAAAGGTGCCAGGTTCCTGCAACATCAGTCATTAAGGAATGATAGTCACAGTCAGCCAAGGATCTTACCTGCATAAACCACAGTACTGTGTAATCTTGATGGTTAGCTCGTTTCTGCTGTTATTGAATTTGCCACAGGACATGTTAACAGACTTCTCTGGTCTTATTGAATTCTTCTTTAATCAAGAATTGTAAAACAATAACATCTACAAAGCAAACAAAACAAAAACAAACAGCATTTTCCAGGAAAAGACGATTATTATGTGTAAGAGAGAGAAAGAAGTAAACATAAAATATAAAGAAAATCATCTGACAATTGCCTTTAAGATTTATATTAATTTTATTTCCTCTCACCCACCCCCGTGTGTGTGTGTGTGTGTGTGTGTGTGTGTGTGTGTGTGTAAGTCAGAAAAGGTCAATGGATCTCCTGTGACTGGAGTTACAGACAGTTGTAAACTGCCAAACATGAGTACTGAGTCTTCTTTGAGAGCAGCAAATGCTCTTAACTTCTGAATTATCTCTTCAATCTCACCTGATAACCTTTTCTAAATAACACTCTCTCTCTCTTCCTCTTTTCTTTTATTATTTCTGTCTGTGTTTGTCTGTCTCTGTCTCTGTCTCTCTGTCTCTGTCTCTCCCTCCCTCCCTCGCTCCCTCCCTCCCTCCATTAGTATCAAAACTTTCCCTTCTAGTCATGAAGACAGTTACTCTGATCCTTGGCTCTGTGACAGGTGTTTGGTCCCATGTCTGTCATTGCTCATTGTATAATTCTCAGAAATCGGAGTGGTTGTTAGCTAAGACTGTATAATATTACAGAGTGTCTGCATGTTATTACTCACAAATCCTCACCACATTACTTATCACCACACGGAGTCGAAGAGAGATACAAAGTAGGTATTCAATTCTGTTTTACAAAACAGAATAAAAATTTACTATTTTCTGCCACATCTCTGAAAAACCCTTTTCCCCTATGACCCTCTCATTAAATCCATTAACACATACATTCTGTGCTTGGTGTCCTTTTAGTGTATGTGTAATTTTACTGTGTGCATAAGACAGAGTACTTTTAACCCACAGAAACAATTATTGTCCCTTATTTGGTGATATCATCCTACTGAGAATATAAACAGCAGACAGGGTTCTAGTGATCTAAGGTGGACCACAAAAACCTAGAACAAAAACAGTGGCTGAGAAAACAATTCCCTGGAAATAGGTCTGTCCCTGCCTACAACTCCTATGCTTTATAGAGGTGATGGTTAATATAGATTGTCAAGTTGACAGGCTCCAGAGTCACCTAGGAGACAAGACTGTGTGGGATTATCTACACTAGGCTAATTTAGGTGGGAAGACCCAGTGTATATTTGGGTAGCACAGTTCTATGAGCTGGGACCCCGATCTTAATTAAAAGAAGAAAGTTAGCTTTAATTAGTATTCATGCCTTTCTATTCATGGCTGTGAGTTCAATGTGACCATCATCTCAAGTTTATGCCACCATGCCTTACCTACAATGATAAACTGTACCCTCAAGCTGTGTGCTTTTTCTGTTGCTTTTATGAGTTTCTTCTTCTTCTTCTTCTTCTTCTTCTTCTTCTTCTTCTTCTTCTTCTTCTTCTTCTTCTTCTCCTCCTCCTCCTCCTCCTCCTCCTCCTCCTCCTCCTCCTCCTCCTCCTCCTCCTCCTTCTTCTTCTTCTTCTTCTTCTCCTTCTTCTTCTCCCCCTCCTCCTCCTCCTGCTCCTCCTCCTCCTCCTCCCCCTCCTCTTCCTCCTTCTTTTTTTTTGCAAGTTACAGGCAAAGTAACTAATATAAAAGAGGATCCATTTACCAGTGTATAAAGTACCTGTATTTATCAACTTAAAAATTGTAGACTAGGGGACTGTAAAAATGGCTCAGCAGTTGAGAGCACTGGCTGCTTATGCAGAGGACCCAGTTTCAATTCCCAGCACCCACATGGCAGTTCACACCTATCTGTAACTCCAGTTCTAGGAGATCCAATACCCTCATACAGACATGCAGGCTGGCAAAACACTAATGTACATAAAAATAAAGAAGAAAATATCTTTTTAAAAAATGGCAGACTAAGTGCAAACTTCACCGTTTGCCTCTCTATTTGAGTAGAAACACATGAACTATGAACCAATAGCTGGGGAGCCCCCAACTGGATCAAGCCCACTGCATAAGTGAGACAGGTGATTAGCTTGAACTGTTTGGGAGGCACCCAGGCAGTGGGATCTGGATCTGTCCTTAGTGCATGAGCTGGCTGTTTGGAACCTGGGGCCTATGCAGGGACGCTTGGCTCAGCCTGGGAGGAGAGGACTGGACCTGCCTGGACAGAATCTACCAGGTTGAGCTGGATCCCAAGGGATTCCTTGCCCTGGGGGAGATGGGAATGGGAGGTGGGGTGGGGGAAGGGCGGGGGTCGAGAAGAGAGAGGACAGGGGAATCAGTGGCTGATATGTAAAATTAAGTCAAATTATAAAATTAAAAAGAAAAAACTAAAAGACTCTAAAGATTGTTGCTTTAAGTGAGTGGAGTTCCGTTAAAATTTTATTTTTAAGAGTTCATTTTTATTTTTAATCATGTGTGTATGTATGTGTCTCTGTGTATTTATAACAACACATTAGTGCAGTACCTGTGAGGATAAGAAGAGGACATTGTGGGGCTGGAGAGATGGCTCAGAGGTTAAGAGCACCGACTGCTCTTCCAGAGGTCCTGAGTTCAATTCCCAGCAACCACATGGTAGCTCACAACCATCTGTAATGAGATCTGGCGCCCTCTTCTGTATACATAATAAATAAATAAATCTTAAAAAAAAAAAAAAAAGAAGAGGACATTGCATTCTCTAGAAGTGGAGTTATAGGCAGCTCTCAGCAACCATGTGGGTGGGTTCTGAGAAACAAACCTGAATTCTCTGCAAAAGCAATACACATTCTCAGTTGCTGAGACCTCTCTCTAGACTAATCTGAAAGTATTTACTTTGTTTTTTATTGTCTTATTGCACTAGCTACTACTCCCACCACAATGGCACAGGTAGTTCAAGTGAATGTACTAACAGGACTCCAAGTCTGAGAAGAAAAGAATCTAGTCATTTACCACAAAATATGATCTTACCAATATGGTTCCCCTTGGAGTCAGTAAGTAATTCAAGTTGTTCCTCTCTATTCCTATTTTCTCAAAGTTTTCTATGGTGAATGCTCAATAAATTTTATCAATGTTTCTTCAAATATATATATTTGTCATTTCATAAAATATATGTGTTTTATAAGATTTGGAATAGAAAATGACTTAATATGGTAAATATCAATGGAGACTACTTTTTTATTCAATACCTAGTCCAAAACTTTTAAATATATATATATATATGTATATATATATATATATATATATATGAATATATTTTAAAACTCTCAATATGGCTCTATGTTAGAAGGTTACTTTCTACTCTGAACTAATCTTTGATGTCTGGTATAAATCCTATTTGGACTTAGTGTATTTTTACATTTTATATTTTATTAAAGAGTTTTATACCTAGCTTCATGAGGGACATTTGCCTCTAGTTTCCTTGTTTTATATTATTTTTGTCTAACTTTGAAATCAGGACATAAAAACTTCATACAATAAAATATTTTCTATAGGAAACATAGAATTACATATTTTTAAAATCATTGGTAGAATTATCTAGTGACTCCATCCTTTTGTCATTTTGTGAAGGTGATAGCTATTTCATATCTGGAAGATGGTATTTCACAAATCTCCTCCCCATCCTCCAGCTCTAAAATTCTCTCTGCCTTGCCTTTCAGCCTTCAAGGAGTGTCCTGCATACGGCTAAACACTCAACATTCACTCATTTCAGCACTGTAATCAACAGTGGGGCCCTGCACTAGCAGCTGAGCTAAGTTACTACTTAGGTCTATTTTTAAATGAAGGAACACATAGGAAAAATATAGATAGATGGATAGATAGATGATAGATAGATAGATAGATAGATAGATAGATAGATAGATAGATAGATAGATAGATAGATACACAGTTGTATCTTACAAGGCTTGGCAAGACTAACTCTTTCATCTCATCCCCCAAAATGTCTGAAATCTATTGAGACTGATTATTAAGCTCATACTAAAATGCACACCTTATTCTTTGCATTGGATTGTGCGCAAATTGTGATTCTTTGTACTGGCAGACAGTATTCTGCAGTCAGGCAACACAAAGAGCATCAGGTGAGAGCATACTTCTGCATAAGGCAGCACCAGAAGATTATAGTTCCTTTTGTTCTACTTCCCCTTGTAAGGTTCTAATGTCACATCTTATCAACTAGTTCATGCAGTTCTCACCAATAAATTAAAACCAAACAAAATTAATTTTCTTCACTTCTCCCTAGAGACAAATTTAGCAACAGGATATTGACAAAGCTTTCTATCTCCATCAAGTTTTCTTTTATTCCTAATTACACTTAGTTCTACTTAAAGAGATCATAGAAAGGATGTGGATGGCTCTCCAAAGCTGACCTCTTCAGCACCTGCAACTGATACATATCCTTTAAAGTAACTGTAGTTGTTTAAAAATTCCTAGGTAATATCAGATAATATTTCATGTATCTAGCCAACATGTTTTCAGAGCTAGAAAGATGGCTCAGTAATTCAGAGTGCTTGCTACTATTGCAGAAAACTGGAATTCAGCTCCCAGTACCCATATTCAGCATCTCACAAATATTTTCAACACCAGCTCCATGCTATTTGAAATCCTCTTCTGACCTTCACAGGTACACACATACATGCAGTGAGATAGAGAGAGAGAGAGAGAAACAGAGAGAGAGAGAGAGAGAGAGAGAGAGAGAGAGAGAGAGAGAGAGAGAGAGAGAGAGAGAGATCTTTAAAAATATATTTCTGTGCCCAAATTCCTGTATCCTAGGATCCTATTCTGGGAAAAGCACATCAACATTATCATATTATAGTGAAAGTCTGCACTGTTTGGGAACAAAAATTTTGGACAGAAAAATAAAAGGAAGTATATTAGTTTGCTTTTAATGCAATCTCATAAACTAACCCATTCATGTTTAGAAGAAGATCAATTGTAGCTAGAGTTTTCCTGCCTTGCCCACAGTCAGGACAAATCTCTGTCACCCACCAGTCCCATAGCCGCTCAGACCCAACCAAGTAAACACAGAGACTTTTATTGCTTACAAACTGTATGGCCGTGGCAGGCTTCTTGCTAACTGTTCTTATAGCTTAAATTAATCCATTTCTATAAATCTGTACCTTGCCACGTGGCTCGTGGCTTACCAGCATTTCACATGCTACTTGTCATGGCAGCGCCTGGCAGTGTCTCCTTCCACCTTCCTGTTCATTCTTTTCTCCTCTCTGTTAGTCCCGCCTATACTTCCTGCCTAGCCACTGGCCAATCAGTGTTTTATTTATTGACAAATCAGAGTAATTTGACATACAGACCATCCCACAGCAATCAATGCCTATGATATAAACTTCAATTCATAGAAATCTGCCAAAAGATGTGTTTGACACAGTGTTTCAGAAAATCATTATGGTTGTAAAACTATTTCATTTAAGTTATCCTTTCTCTTTCAGACTTCAATCTGTGCGTACCTTTGTCTATTTGTTTGGGTTTTGTTTTATAAAATTTGGAATAGAAAATGACCCTAAATATCAATAGAGGTTACTTTCTTTCTTCAATACATAGAATTTTCTTATTTAGACAAAAAGCAGGGAGATGTAATGGGTAGCTGTTTCACCTTTGACCTTGAAACACTGTCCCTAGGGGGCATGGTTGAAAGGGAGTCCCTTAAGACTCAAGGTGCATACATGCTGGCCCCTATTGGCTTTAAGTTACCCCAGAAATAAACTTCTCTTGATTATCAGATAAATTATGTGGGATTGCCTCATTAATTACAGTTACAATTAGCTACCTAATCATTCGTGCATTCATGTATGTGTGTGTGTGTGTGTGTGTGTGTGTAGTGTGTGTAGGCCAGATGTCTACATAGATATTTTTTCTATCAACTGCTTTATTTCTTGAGTTAGGGTCTCTCACTAAACTTAGAGCATGCTGACTCAGCTGGGCTGCCTAGCCAGCAATGACTAGAATCTACCTGTATCTATTTTATCAGCACTGGGATTACAAGCATGCACCACGTTGCCTGCTTTTTATCTGGATTCTGTAGACCTGAACTTGGATCCTCATGCTTATACAGAAAGTATTTTTTTTACTTAACAATTTCCATAGACCCATAGATAGCCTTTCTGTGGGAGCATTTTGAAATATATCCAAAGAATTAAAATATTACTAGAAATGTGACCATCACAAAAGTGAAAAAAAATTAGAAAAACACCCTTGCTAATAAATTACCACAGGCATTTGGAAGTAATCCTCACACATTTAGGGCAGAGATGTCTTAAGCCATATGACATTTTTTTTTCTTTATATTTCATTTAACGCTTCTTTCTGGAACATAATTGTGACCTTCCTGAGATTTGCATTCTCTACTCATGTTTACAGTAATAATATGTTCCTAAAACTCTCTGAGCATGGCTTTGGCTGCTCCCAAGTTCATCCTTTGGTCTTTATGCACATTCACCAACATCTTAAAGCTATGTTTGCTTGTGATATCACTAGGATATTCCAAGTCTGTTCCCATGTTCCCTTCGTGGAGCAGATAGTCAGCCATTGTCCTTGCAGCAAAAGACATTGGAAGCTAGTTACACAGGGCTCAGAACCAACTCACCTCCACCCTGACATCTTGGCAAGCAGAAATCTAGCATCAGCTGCAAAGGCTAGTTTGGTAACAGAATTGGAAAGTATTTACTTTGGGGGAATATAATTTATTTTCTATATTCTACTCAATTTTATTATGTATGTGGAATATATATATAAATACATACATATATATGTATATATATAGATATATACATACATATGTATATATACATATATGTATATATAGATATATACATACATATGTATATATACATATATATGTCTGATGTGTATTATATGTGTGTGATATGTACGTACTGCTGTTTATGAATGTGTAAGAATGTGGGTGCTCACATGCCAGACCGAATGCCTGGATGTTAAAAGATGGCCTTGTGTATTGTCTCTTGCTTTCTGCTTTGTTTTGAGTCACAGTCTCTCATTCACCACTTCAAAATCCAGATGAGCTGGCCTATGAGTGTTGGGGCTTTGTTCTGACTCCACTCTCCTCTCATCATAGGCACACTGAGATTTATAGATGTGCATTACTGTATATAATACTATGTGGATTCTGGGAATCCAAACTCTGGTTCTCACGCATGCATGGTGAGAGTTTTATACCTAGATGCATCTCCACAGCCCAATAATTTCTACATTCATAATTTCAATAATCAATGCATTGTATCCAGCTTTTTTTCTGACCAGGAGATATGTGCAACAAATAAGATATTCTACTATTTTAACACATTAGACAAGCAGCGAATACTAATTTTTACCTACCAAACACAGAGTCAGTTTTTGCAATAGGTTCTTCTGAGATATTCACAACTAAAAATTGAGTTCACCTTATGTGATGTGACTAAGGTTTCTTTTCAATTATAATGAAAATTATCTCACCATTCTAACACAATCTCCCAACTGATAATAACGTGAGGGGATGGAAGGGATGCATTTTTTTTTCCTTTATAAAGGTAATTTGAAGACATATGCCTGGTAAAACCAGCTAAGATAGGAAATGAGATATAAATGAGTGAGATAATTGCCAACACTCTAATTAAAAACCAACTTTGTTTGCAGTTTGAATATATTTCTTTGACTTCATATGTGAAATAAATCCCCAAAAGGAAGAGCAGCTGAAAGAAAGAGCACCCACATATATTTCAGATTTCTCGCTTTGAACAATTAAGAACCAAATACAAAAATGACTTCAGACTTAACTGGAATTGTTTAAATGCTTTTTAATTTAAGTTAAAAGGAGGCAGCTTCTTACAGATACATTCTCTAATTTTTCTTTGCTCACCTTTTATTAATAAGAAGATCTGCATGAAAATAGAATATCTGCTGCTAGAGGCTTTAGTTTTAGTATAATGACTTGATAAAAAATAAAAGTTAAAATAGGTACAACATTATCTGATTCACCACACAAAGCTATGCAACTTAAAAATAGGACCAGAGAAGATGAAATTATCTTTCTTACTTGAAGTTAGGCACCTTATTTCACTTTGCTTGGAAATCCAATCTGCTAAACCCCTATTGTGTGAGCTGTTGTTATATTTGTAATAGATAGTTCTGCATCTGTTTCCACAGCAGTGGGCCACTCAAGCTCATTACTTCTTCTTTTCCTCTCTCTTCATTCCTTTCTCTTTTTTTGTGATTATAATATATTTATGGCATTCGCCACTTCCTTTTCTTTACTTCAAACCCCTCCCTGATCTTCAAATCCATGCCCCCTTTCTTACTAATTGTTATTGCACACACACACACACACACACACACACACACGCACACGCACACGCACACGCACACACACACACACGCACACGCACACACACACACACGCACACGCACATATATGTGCGTGTGTGTAATGCAATGTATACATATATGTCCCTAAATATAATCTGTTCAGTTGGTACCTGTTTTTTATACATACATTTTTCAGAGCTACTTGATTGGCACTAGACATCCTGGTAGTGTATTCTTTCCTGAAGAAAATCACCACTCCTGTATCCAGCCTTAGTAAGTTGCCTATAGTTTTTGTGTAGGGTTAAGGTCTCATATGCTTTTATCTATCTATTTTTGGCATTATTTCAATTAAATTATTGACATTTTAATTTTGTATAGAGGAAGAATATAATTATTGGGAAATAAATTAATATCTCCTTTATTTTAGTTTAAAATTAAATAAGTCAATTCAAAAAACGCATACTTTTTAAATATTAAATTTATTAAGTATGTGTGTGTGTGTGTGTGTGTATGTGCATGCATATGTGAGTACAGGTGCTACAGAGGCTAGAAGAGGGTATTATATGTCCTTGTGTTGTAGTTATAGGACATTGTTTCATGTGGTTCTGGGAACTGAATGTTAGTCCTATGCAGTGTTGGCATGCATCCTTAACTCCTGAGCTGTTTCTCCTGACCTATTTTTACTCTGTTGTTTTATTGGGAGTCAGTCTCATGAGCAGAGCCCATCAGAGACTCCATCTTTCCACACACATTCTGTTGAGATATGGGATTAAGATCATAATCAGGATCCAAACACAGTTGGTCTTTTCTACTACTTTGCTGTTTTACTGATCACTCCCTCCTACACTGGCATATATATTCTAAATCTATGTGACTTTCTCAATGCTCTCTTTACCCTTTCTCTGTACTTACACCCACAATAAATGTGTACATTTAACTCAAGGACATGCAGAAAAATTATTTGTAGGCTTTAGATACTTGAGCAAGATATGGATCCACATTGATGTAATCATGTTCAATAGGGGCACAAGAATATGCCACATACCCATTTGCATTGCTGGTCTCCTAGGCACTCATATTAGTAATATGTATGCAATGTTGGCTGTGATCTGTTGAGTCTGCCAATCACTGCGTTGTCACACATCACCAGAGTATGCAAGGGAACTTTGGGCATGAGAGAGCTCAGCCACAAAAGCGTGCTTATTAAGGGATGTGATCTTGGGGAGGGAGAAACACTGTTTAAGCATGAGGACCAGAGTCTGATATCAGACCCTACATAGGAAAAGCCAGGCAGGGTGGTTTGCACTTAAAATACCAGCATTGTAGAGACAGAGATTATTGAATCTGTGGGACTCAGTGGCCAGCCATCTTATCCACATTGGTGAGCCTCAGTCCACTGAGAGACTCTGCCTCAAAAAGCAAGATGGATAGTGACTGAGGACTGACACTTGAGGTTAACTACTGAAGCTTACACACACACACACACACACACACACACACACACACACACACACACTCCCAATGCACACTCTTTGTGCTTCTTATTATTCACTTTTCCAGGTTAGAACCATTTGATAATTATACTGCAAGTTCTTTGATATTGCTAACCAGCAGTTGAGAGTCCAGGCTACAATAGAACTTCTCTATGAGACACTCAATAGAGAAAATGATACTGCTATGAGGCGAGGGAGGAATGCTGCCTTTGAAGCAGCTCCAACCAATCCTTCTTTGAAGGTGGTTTAAAAACACATTGACTGTAGAATGTGATGTGCTCTCTTTTTCATTTGTAACTGAAAAGGGGATTCTCAGCATGGTTCAATGAGAGTTAACTACTTCAAGATACAGAGTCTATGTATATTGAAAGCGGTAATGATAGGGCATGGTTCAATGCTGCATCTTTTAGTTAGTAGCCATAATGAGATGATTAATTAAAAGAGTTCACAAACATAACTAGTACTTGTGCTGTGCTTGAGTATTTATCTAAGAATTACTCTTATTTAAACATCTGTTGCTTTTCATTTGTGTGTGGATGTGTGTGCACGCACACGCATGGAAGTGCAGTGCCTGTGGAAGCCAGAAAACGGCATCAGATCCTTGTAACTGGAGTCGCTGGTATTGATAAGATGCCCTATTTCAGTGCTGGGAACCAAACCCAGTTCCTCTGTAAGAGCAGCAAGTTCTCTTGGGGCTGGAGAGATGGTTTAGTGCCTAAGTACTCTTACTAAGTACTCCCAGTTTCCACATAGCTACTACTCATCACTATCTGTAATTGCAGTTACAGGGAATCTGATAAATTCTTTTTGCCTCTGTGGACACCAGTCATGTGCACATACATATGGACAGGCAAAATACTCTTCCACATATGATAACAGTAAATAAATCCTTAAGAACAGTGAGTGGTCTTAACTGATAAACCATCTATCCAGGCGAAACATAAACTCTTTTTTTTTAACCTGGGAATACGCATTTTTATTTAGAAACTACTTTTATTCATTTTATGTAGCAACCACAGACCCTTCTCTCTTCCCTCCTCCCACCCCACCCCACCCCCCATTCCCTCCTCTGAAAAGGTAAGGCCTCCCATAGGAAGTCAGCAGAGCCTGGTACATTCAATTGAGGCAGGTCCTGGTGCATGAGCTGGCTTTTGGAGGCCCACTACCTATAGTAAGACACCTTGCACAGCATTGATGCAGGAGGAAGAGCTTGAACCTGCCTCAGTTGAGCATAAATTCTTAAGGGAAGACACAAACTGAATTTCACTTCATTTGATTTCTGCTTCTCCCTAACACTAAAAAATTGTCCAGTTTTCCAGAGGTCTTTTACAATATCCATACACTGAGAGTGTGAGCCACCCTATTGGATAATTTGGAACATCACTTACTGATGTCACATTCTACATTTGCGTCCCATAATATAGTCACTATGCATCTACTGATAAGTTTGAATCCACGCAGCTCAATCATGGACTTTTCTCCGTATTATATTATACAATATCCTTTCAAGTGTGGTGACTATAATTCTCCACAATTTTGCTTCCCCTGTGATGTGCAATGTCAAAGGGGACTTGTGAAGTCTCTGAAGATTCTTCCACTTAGTGATCAACCTGAGGTAGAAGCCCAGTACCCTCTGAAATCCAGTTCCATTAACTTATGCTTAACCAAAGAATAATTATTCAGGAATGCCTGTGAATGGCCTGAGCTCTCCTCCCACCTCTGCTTTTGCTTGTCCATAGGATGACTTAGAAATAAATCATCTTCTATTGTGAATATGGTTAAAGGTGGTCCTAATGGCGTCTTTGCACCTCTAAAGGAGCACAAAGCCAAATGCAGTGTTCTATGATGATTTCCAGTCCACTTTGGTTTTTTCATAGCAAAATCTCAAAAGGACCAGAATGTACTTGTAATGGCTATTTTTATCTGTCCACTTGACACAACATAGAATCATCTGAGAAGGCTATATAAATGAATAAATGAATAATTATCTAGGTCAGATTGACATGTGGGCCCATCTGTGAGAGACTGTGTTGATTTTTAATTGCTATAGGAAGGCTCACATCATTGTGGGTGGAACCAGTCATTAGGTAGGTGATTCTGAATGGTGTAAGAGAAGAAAGACAGCTAAGCAAGCAAGTAGGCAAGTACCTCTGCTTGCTTTCATTTCTTTCTGCCCTTATCTGTGGATATAATACTACTAGCTACTTGAATTCTTGCTTTGACTTCCCTCAGTGATGGACTGTAACAGGAAACACTAAGCTGAATAAAACCTTTCTTCCCATAGTTGCTTTTTGTCAGGATATTTTATCACAGTAACCAAAATGAAACTAGAATAGTTTTCCTTTCTGTTGTGTTTTCTACAGTGATATTCCTTCGCTGGGATCTCATTCATCTTCTGCATGACTTGATCAGATATTGAGAAGACAAAGAACTATGGAGGAAAAGGTAGTTGCGACTGCCTTACAGATATATTGAAGGTGTAAATTTACAAATACGGGTGTCAATTTGAATTATTAGCTTGTCTTTATTAATGAGAAAACTGAGATTAACTTAAGTGTTATCTTTGTAAAACGGGGACACGCCACAGTTAAATTGTTAGGCACTGATGTCCCCATCTATTTGATGCCAAATCTTCTGTTTCTAACTTTTACCTTTATTGTTTTACAGACATGTGCCCTAAGTTTTGTGTGTTGTGTTGAAAAAATTTCTAATCACTTATGTGTTAGAATTGTAGCTATATTAGATTGATTCTTTTATGCAATGAATCTAAAATATCAAAAAAATGTCTTCTGAGCTTAACACAGTTGATGCAATCACAAACTCAGAACAGTTCTGGATGTCTGAGCTGGGTCAGCACAAGAATGGGTGCCTCTTCGGTCAGGCATTGATGGGGGAGGGAAACAGGGGCTCTACCCATCACTATTTGCTATCAATAGAGTGTAGAAAAGGGGGAATTACTACCATTATTTATGTAGCTGCTGATGACCTCATCAGTTTGTAAGTGATAGTTCCAATCCAATTGTCACACAGACAGTGTGGTTAAACTGAATGGGCCTCAAAATTAAGCCCCAAATCAGTAGTCTGGGAGAAAGACTCAAGGATAGAAGAGCAGGTTGGTGGGAATGGAAGGGCAATGAGGGGGTACAGGAGAGGAATTAGAATGCATAATATGTATGCATGAAATTGTAAAACAGCAAAACTAATCAACAAAAGTACTAAAAACCCAAATATTATATCTATCATCTATGTAGTCTTGATAAGGAATCTAGTCAACTCCCCAAAACCTCAAAATAATTTTTAAAATTTAACTGTAAGAGAAATATGAACAATTTTCAATTAAAAATTGATGCATGCTTTTTATTTCCTTGGGCAATGTCTGAGACACAGACACAAACAGAAACATTGAAATTTATTAGGTTCTAGAAATAACCACCAGAAATTACAAATCACTTGCTAGTATTATTTTATTTTGCCCTGGTACATTGATTTGGCTTTTTCACTTCAATCGAGAAAAAGCTTTATTGAAAAATAAATCTTTAAAATACAACACAAGATACTGCTAATGTTTTGTGAACAAACAGTACTTCTGTGATGTAGTTAGTATAAATAGCCGCATAATCTAAACAACAGCTCTTCAGACCCTGTACAGAAAGAAGAAAATAATCCTTTCCTTCTAAGCTTTTGATTGGAAAATATTTAAGCCTATTTTCAAAATAACTGTTTCTTTTAGCAGAACCAATGATTTAGATGCTGCATTAGTTACTCTTCTCATGACTATGACAGAAAAACCTAACAGAAGCAACCTAAAGTGTGTGTGTGTGTGTGTGTGTGTGTGTGTGTGTGTGTGTGTGTGTGTGTATGTGTGTGTGTGTCTTTGTGTTTCAGAAAGATTTTGATAAGTTCTGGTGGGGAAGGAAAGGGGTTAGGAATGTCTCTCTCTTTGGGTGCAGGAGTAAGAAGCAGTGGCCCCTCACATGACAGAAGTCTAGGCAGGGAAAATCAGCTAAGCAGGCTTGAGGGACTAGCCTTCAAAGGCCCGCTCCTAGTAACTTCCTTCTGTTACCCAGGTTCATTTCCCATAAGGTTCCTGACCCTTTGAAATGGTGCTACACGCTGGGGACCACATACTGAAAACAGGACTCTAGGTGCATTTTAGATTTGAATCATATAAAAAGTACATCTTTCTTTTCCTGATACTTTATTAACGTAATGGGGAGATTAATGTTTTTAAAGAAATGAGTCCCTGGGGCTGGAGAGATAGCTCAGCAGTTAAGAGCATCTGCTGCTCTTCCAGAGGGCCTGAATTTAGTTCCCTCCACCAAAGTTGGAGGGGGATTGAACAACCTCTTTGACCTTCACAGGCACTGTGCTCACATGCACACACACACACACACACACACACACACACACACTCACACTCACACTCACACACATGCATATACATAAATAAAATATTTTAAATTTTAAAAAATTAAAAAGAAACAAGACTAATATATGTTAGGATGAGTTTGTCACTCCATGTTAGTATTATTTAAGTAACTTGGATCTCAGTCCAAAGTTAAATGCTCCTCTTCAGATTCCCTGACACTTCCATGCATCTTGAAAGAGGGTTTTATGGGCAGCTGGATACACTCTCTAGTTTTCAGTTCCAGGGTTAAGTATCAGAATGCCTTAATTTATGGTCATGCCATTATGAAAGGAAACAAATGGGAATGCAATTTTGTGTTTAAGACCTTATGAGGATCATTATCAAGGGGGTTGTGGGAAGCAGGTAAGAGGCAGAAGACAAAAATAAGGGTTGTGAAATACTATCCTCCAGACTCAATGCAACCATTGTGATCACTAACTCACACCTGTGGTTACCTGCACTAGGTGAACACAATACTGTTCCTATAGTCAATCATTCATGGAAGAAGAAACGAATCATTGGGCCCTACCCTTTACTCTTTAACTATTGACTGCTGATAGATTCTAGAAGAGGGGTGATTACTGCTCCAAACTCATGATCATTGTCAACTCTGGTTAAACTCAATGGGTGACAAAGCAAAATGAACAAGCATGTATGTGATTTGTGTGGAAGAGGAGGGATAGACAGTGATGATAGCGAGGTGGATGGTTGGAATGATCAGTATGTATTGTATACATATATGAATTTGCCCAGGAACAAAATTAATTAATATAATAAACCCCATGCATCCTGGATATAATTGCCAATAATTTTGGTTATTCACAGACAATGTGAAAGTACTGTGATCCAAAGGCCAGAAACTAAGGGGGGTGTTTATACTTCCCTTTGCCCAGTGCATATGCTCACCAAAGCAGAGTGCCCCTATTTGGCATGGACAAGGAGCCACACAGAGAAAGCAATTTCAAAACTGGTTTGCTTGTGTCTGCCTGGATGTCTTAACCATCAATTTGCTTCAGACTTCTGGGTCAGCGAATCTATATCAAGCACACAGCTTAGGACCCAATGTTCTGATAACATTGGAGCAGAAAGTGTGGAGCCACCTAAAAAATGTAACATCTGAACCTTATAGACAAAGATCATAGAACTGAAAACTAATGGTTCTAAAACAGAATAATGCACCTAAACAAGATTCATGAGATAAAAGTAAATATAACTCCCAGGAAGCAGAGTTAGAACATAATTTTGGAAGCAAACTATCACAGGAAGCTAATATATTTTAGACTTCATCTGCTTCGATTCCATATGCAAATTTAAACTAAGTCAAATATGATATAAACTAATTTTACAAATCAATGCACATATTTAATGCTGAAAGTATCAGATACATAGAAATTTCAAATTAACAATAAACACCAGAAAGCAAAGTGACCACGCATTAAATCAACAAAATCCATTGGTTTATAAAATGCATATGCAAAAATTTAAATTGAACTGATTTCTTCATTTAAAATATGGAAAATCAATAAATGCTCCTTCAGATGCATATTCATAAATTGAGAACTCTAGGTTCAATTAACTTATTAAGTCAGAGGGTTTTTTTAATCATTATATTGATGATAAAAATGAGACCATAGGGCTTGGCAAGACTGTACAGTATGTAAGGACACTTGCTGACAAGTTTGATGACTTGAGTTCTAGTCCCAGAACCATAGAGTGGAAGGAGAGAACGAAAAGTTGTCCTCTAACCTCTACATGCATCCTGTCCTGCATAAACACACACATGTGAAAGAACAGAAAAACAGAATGAGAAGAAATTATCAGCAGCATAAAACAAGGAAATGAGGTGATAAGCAAAATGTTGGTGTCTGACGTTCAGCTGGGATGGTTATTAATTGATCTAAGTAGTATGCATTATTACAACTTATGGACTGCTTTCAAATTTTCCAAACATACATTCAAAGAGAAACATTCAATCGAAAGCAAAACAACAAAACGAGATAAAACCTGAGTGTTTCCAACTAAATACAAGGAAGTAAAAAAAAAGTGATAAAAAAGAGTCCTAAAATGCAATAACTTTACTAAATACTAAAATACAGGCATCTGGAGAGGGCACAATGGACAATGGCACTGGCTGCTCTTAAAGGAGACCAGGGCTTACTTTGTCAGCACCCACATAGACATAGTGGCTCCCAACTGCCTATCGCTCTAGCCCAAGGGGATCCAACCCCCTCTCTGGCCTCTGTAGTCATGTGCACTCATGCACACATACCCTCAGCAGACACATAACTAAAAGTAAAGTGAAATAATAATAATTCAAATTATTTTCTTTTTGCCATTTTTTTAGCTCATTTATTTTCATCTAGGAAAACAATTCGTTGTCTGTATTTCAGGATTTCCTTACCTAAATAGTAACAAAGACATGTAATAGAGAAGCCTTTTTGTAGCACAAATCTTAACAGGCTTTATTAATAAAATCAAACCTGAAGCCAGGTATTGGGGTGAATGCTGGAAGATCAGAGAAGCAGAACAAGCCACAGCCACCTCACCTTGCTAATTCCCCAGCTGATCCTGTTTCCTCAGACTGGAAGCCTCTGAGTCCTTATCCAGAATGAATCTCAGCTAAACTGTTGCTCAAAACCTAAAAGCTTAACTAGGCTTTAGGTCCTGGTCCTCACGCCTTAAATACCTTTCTGCTTCCTGCCATCATTTCCAGGGATTAAAGGCTCTTGTTACCATGCCTAGCTGTTTCCAGTGTGGCTTTGAACTCACAGAGATCCAGATGGATCTCTGCCTCGGGAATGCTAGGATTAAAGGCTTGTGTGCCACCATTTTTTTTTTTTTGGCCTCTATATCTAGTGGCTGTTCTGTTCTCTGACCCCAGATAAGTTTATTAGGGTGCACAATATTTTGGGGAACACAATATCACCACACCTTTTATGGGCTGATTGTTGGGAATAAAATAAACTTCCATTTTGCAAAGCAGTTGATAAGTTTTCCTATATAAGATTCAGAAATGAAGAGTCCATAGTGACCCTTCAAAGTCTTTATACCTACACAAAAACCTGCACTAGAACAGCTGAAGTTACTTGATTCATGGGGTGTCCCAAACTGGAAATGACCATGGCATCCTCTGGTAGATGATTGACATAGGGAAAGAAAGGAAAAATGAACCAATGAAGTTCAGGGATATTTATGACCATGAAACATATGTATCTATTAGAAGCCACACATAAAAACCAAGCCTTAATGTGAGCAATGGTATTTAGTTATGAACAACATATTAGTGCTGTTTCATCTGTTGTGGCAAATATATCATACTGAAGTGAGACACTGCAATTTGTGAAAAATTCTGTTTTTATCTTCATTTTAGTAAATCTAAAACAACTATAAAATAACTTTATCTTAAAATAAGCTTGAAAGTCAAAAGGAAAGGAAATTTGTAATTACCATTTTCTGATAAATCCTAACTAATCTTCAATGATAGAAAAATCTGTAACATTTTTATTTCATAATAAATGGTTGGTATTCAACCTAAGACACACAATGTAGAAAAAGCAAAACGAAGTCATATAACATGCTAATATATGCAAATTACATTAATATAGATGAAAACAAAAATTGGTAAGCTAAATGGGAAAAATTTCACAGTGAATTGAAGCACTTTATCTTAGAAAAATCGGATCAAAAGAATATGAGATTATTTAATCAAGTATAAAGGATAAAAATGATAGTACAGAACAAGAATGCTAATGTGATTTCAACACAAAAACAGAAATTAAAAAATTGAAATATATGTCATTATGTGTAAGAAAACATTAAATTTGAAAATCACTTATTTTAGATCCTTGCCAAAATTTTACAAAATACAAATCTCTGAAGCTATCATTAATGCATTGTGACTTTTAGAAAAAAAGTGAAGTGATTTTGGAAGATCAAGTAAGAAGGACGGAAAATATGCTTAGGTGATTTTTTTTTACCTAATAAATAGAAGGGAAAAATAAAAATTGTCTATATAGTGCACAATTTGATGTTTTGACTAATATATGTATTGTACAATGGCTACATCAAACTGCCTACAGTGTATCCACTACCACACATACCTACATTTTGGGGTAAGAGCCCAAGAACCTTCCCTTTCAATGTTCAAATTAGTAATGGACTACTATTGACTTCGTGATATTAGTCTTGTTTGACCACCACCCTCACATTCTTCTTACTACTCAGCCTAAGCTAACCACCGTGCTACCCTAGACTTCCTTCTGTGAGCTCCTTGCTTTTAATTACTCTTGTCAATGAGGTCATGAAATTTTTATCTTGCTATGTCTGGCTCATTCCAAGCAATATATTATAATTTCTTGTTAATTTTTGTCATCACAAACAACAGGATTTTCTATTATCAGCTGAATACTATTGTATGCATTCCATATTTTCTATATGCTCCTTTCAGTTGACAGCCACTTGTATTTCTTTCTATTAATTAACTATGTCTATAAAACATCAGTTGGCCAGGCGGTGGTGGCGCACGCCTTTAATCCCAGCACTCGGGAGGCAGAGGCAGGCAGATCTCTGTGAGTTCGAGGCCAGCCTGGTCCACAAAGCGAGTTCCAGGAAAGGTGCAAAGCTACACAGAGAAATCCTGTCTCGAAAAACCAAAAAAAAAAAAAAAAAAAAAAAAAAAAAAAAAAAAGATCAGTGAAGACCTAACTTCTATTGTGTTGATACATGATCATGTGTTCACTTCATTGTATGGTAGTTCCACTTTTGTATTTGTTTTTATTCCTAATTTTTATTTTATTTTATGTGTGTTGAATATGTATATGTGTACATGTGTATATACAGAGGCAAGAATGTGACACGGGAGTGTTCCTCAATGTTTCTCTACTTTATTTTTCCAGACAGCCTCTAACTGATTCCAAAGCTCTCTGAGTCAGCTAGGGTGGCTGCCCAGTGAGCCCCAGAGATCTTTCTGCCTCTGTCTCTCCAATGTTATGGCTACACAGAAATTAGATGACCACACCAGATTTTTCTCATGGATTCTGAGGAGTCAAACTCATGTCCTTGTGCCTGTGTAATGAACACTTTATCAACAGCCACCACCCTAGTCCCAGTAGTGCCATGTTTCGTGCTTGGGGCATCCCTGTACAGTTTCCATAGTGGCTGAAACAATTTATATTCGTAACCCTCTACAAGTAGACACTGTGCTCACACACTTGACAAAATATGCACCTTTTGTCCTTTTGATAATGACCATCTTCACACGTATGGGATGATATTTCATCATGGTTTAAGTTTCTGCTGTCCTCATAACTAGTATGGTCCTTTCTGACCATCCTCAGGAGCTGCCGCCGTGCTTTATCTTGAGGCATCCTTTAAGCCTCTTGCCTGCTTTCTACTGAGGCTGTTTCTGTCACCAGCATTGTCAGAGTTGCTTACACAGTCTGCATTCTAACCTCTTAACAGATGCATTGTTCAGAAATATTTTGTTCTAAATCTTGTGCCTTCCATCTGTTGATTGCTTCCTTATTGGTTCGATACAATATGGTTTATTTCTCCCAGCTTTTTTTGCTTGTGGTTTTAGGTCACATGCAGCCCCAAGTGAAGGAGTCTGTCCTCCACTTTTATTTTCACAGTTTTAGAGATCTGGGCCTTTTGCCCACTTATCTCCATAAAATAGTTCCATTTATACTTGTTGCATACCAATCCACCCCCAAATTTAGCTACTTCAAGTAACTATTTCAATTCCAATACTAGAGTCACATGAGGAATCTGGGAAAGGGCAGAGTAACAAGTCTTCACACTCACAGCCTTTTCTGGAGTTGAGGTCAGTGTCTATGGGGTTAAAATCCTCTGAACATTTTATGCAGGAAGTGGAGATGGTGTTAGCAGTCACTTGGGAGCTTAGCTGATGATTCCACCAGAGTCCCTGACATCTGAAATATGAAGCTCTCTGGGTAATTATACTTTCCACAGGGCAGCTGGATTGCTGCAGAGGCTCAGCAACCAGTTGGAAGCTGCTGGTGTTTCCTGATCCAAGTTTGGATCAGAAATGCATCATCAATTCTACTTCATCTGCACCTCCAGAACTGATCACCAAGGCCAGCCCTGGCTCAGAGAGTGAACATAAATGGCTACCTCAATAACAGCAGTGTTCTGAAACAACTGGAGGATTCTGGACCTCCACTTGAGAAGATACACTCAAAGCTGATGATGAGGCCTTACATATACATTCTCAAAGGGTCATTTGGACCCAGAGAATTTTTATCACATAGCTTCTCTCCTCCAAAACAGGGAAAATGCCCTGAACTCTTTTTACACACACACACACACACACACACACACACACACACACACACACACACACACACACACACACTGTTAAGGAATAAAATAGGCTTTGCTAGCATTGGTCACAATACCAATGCAAAAGCAGATTTGAAAGGCAGGCCATCAGATTTATTAGAAATAACAACAGAAACCAACTACAGTCTTTGGACAAAAGAATTGTAACTTGCACAGGAATTTTATTTTGGCAATGATGTGGAATGCTTCTGAGAAATATACACAGCTAGCTTCCTGAGATTTGTTGAGAAATAAGGTAGCAGATACAATTCAGTGCATACATACACAAAAGCATAAGCTGTTTGTTCAATGAGGAGAAAAAGATGAAAGATACGTGTTTCAATGGGAATTGGGACATAGATTCCAGTGGGGTAGAATTAAATTTGATGGTTCTTTCAAAAATATTACTAAGGAAGGTAAGTCATTGGTGTTGATTACGATGACTTTAAAATGCTATGTGCAAATAAAATAGGAAAAGAAGTATTTATTTCTGAAGAGATAATAAAGAATATCAGAAGTTGCAGGATGGCTTAGCAGGTAAAATGCTTGCAGCACAAACTGATAACCCGATCCCACAACTGTCAAGGCAGAAGGAGAGAACCAACTCCGCAAGCATGCAGGCACAATGACTTGTATGTGAACACACACACACAAACACACACAAAGAAAAAAGCATACACTCATTAAAAAATGATGAGGGACAGGAAAGACAGTTCAGTGGTTAAGAGCACATATTACTTTCACATAGTATCTGAGCTCATTTCCCAGTACACACTTCATAAAACTCACAAACACCTGTAACTTCAGGTCCAGGGTGTCTAATGTCTCTGGCCTCCAGGGACACCCACATGTGGCACACACTCACACAGACACATGCACTTGTACCCGTGATTAAAATTCAATAAATATTTTAAATAATAATCAATATTTTAAAAAACAATAATAATAAATATTTAAAATATTCAGGCTTTCCAATTTATCTATTGTAGCATGATAGTTGTATGTCACACAAGGCCTTGGAGACATCTGTGTTCATTCAGTCAATCCCTTAAGAGGGAACATTAAAATTTTCTTCGGTTTTGTTCCTTTAAATCACTAAAAATCATTGTCTTTAATGCATACATTGATAACAACTACTTTGGCATATATACCAAGAAATAAGATACTTATAGAAAGGCCATAGAAATTTCTTAGTTTTTGGTAGATATTCCTTTATTTTTGATTTGTAATTTTAGACTAACACAACACTGATTCCTATCCAGTGATTGATATTATCCAGGCTTTCATTGCTTTAAATTTCTGCAGATACAATGAACTAGAAATAGATATATTTAAAATACATACCTATACAAACATATAAACACACACAAATATATATGTATGTATGTATGTATGTATATATATACAAGCAATTTTCACTTCTTAGAATGAGGTTGAATAATTTGATTAGTCAAAAAATGTTTACTGTTTTTACATTTATTACTGGATGCACTGTTTTATATTCTAATAACATTTGAATGTTTAACAAACTCTGTGTAAGGCTTATGAGAGCTTGGCCTGAGGTTTATCCAGCCTCCTCCTCTGTGCTGCAAACTGGTTCACACACCTTTAAAGAATCATTTTATGATGTTAATATTGATTTTAACATGATAATTTTGACTCATCTATTATCTAAGTTTACGTTACAGAAGACTCCAATTAGAATATAATGCAAACTATGACTTTAATGCTCCAACACATTTCAGATTTATTCTGTATCATTTTATTTAATGTAACATCACTTTGGTGTGTAGGACAAAACAATATAATTTTCATTGTTTTGCTAAAAGTTAAATTATATTGATTTGAGATTTACCTTTATTATTTTTTCAGCTCTGTGGATTTTTCTTCCCACACTCTTCTGATTCATTTAGTCAGTGGCTTTTTCTGTGCCCAGAGCAAAAATGTATTTCACACATTATACTGCCTAACAGGTTAAAGTTCATTGTTTCTCCTTGCCTCAAAAGATCTTGACTGTTTATACTCTCCTTTAAAAGCTTATTCATCTTTTGTGTTGATTGCTTCAGCTGTACTTTTGTGGAATTGTACTACAAATGCTACCAGGTTCAGTTTGTGAAGTGGTAATGGAAGTCACGTGGCACCACTTTTCTCTGTACACACATAGCATCTGCAGCATGTGTCCTCGCCATTGTCCAGGGATTTCAAAGAGTACTTCTGCTCAGCTGCTCCTTCTGCTCACTCCATTTAGTTTGAGATTGGTAGTTCGGTTACCTTATGAGCAGAACCATGTCTCACCTCTAAAAGGGATACAATGTCAGCATCCGGCTGCTGCTCAGGCCACAGCCCTCCATGGTGGCTCTCTCCCTTTTCACAGATTCCACCTGGACGATCCCAAGATATCGTCTGTGAGAAGATGGATACGGACTCCATAAAGTAGCATAGGGCATATTTTTAAAATAAATATTTACTGGATCTAAGTTTCACAATAAATATCTTTGAGTAATCTATTTAAATTTCATTTTTTTAATTTATTTTTAAATGTGAAGGGGGGTTGGGTGTGTCTGTGGGCAGTAGCACACCTGTGTGCATGCTTCGGTGAATGATATTTAGTGTCTGCTCCATTACTCTCCACCTTACTCCTTTGAGATGGGATCTCGTACTCAACCCAGATCTTGATTAGTTGCATGATACTCTTGTATCTGTCCCCTCGGTCTTACAGATGTGAGGTTATAGGCATTCCAGGTCATGCCCAGCATTTTGTCTGGGTCCTATGTGTTTGAAATCATGTCATTCCACACGTGAAGCAAGAACTCTTACTTGCGGACACATCTCCCTTACATGTCATTCTTTTTTTAAGATTTATTTTATTTTTAATTATGTTTACATATTCATCTATGCACATTTGAGTGCCAGTGCTCATGGAGGCCAGAAAGGTCACTGGATCCCTTGGATCTAGAGTAACAGGGGATTGTAAGCTATCCAATGTGGCTGCTGGGAACCAAATTCTGATCTTCTATAAGAGCAACAATTATCCTTAATCTCTGAACCACCTCCCCAAAACTAACTTCACTACATTTGAGCGCAAGGGATGCATACATACCTAGGATGCATACCCGATCAGAGAACAACCTGTGGTGATCCTCTCCTTTACCAAGCAGCCCTTGGGTTTGAACTCAAGTCCTCAAGCTTGGTGATAGACACATCCCCTGCTAAGCCATCTCAATGGCCATAAAGATTACCTCAGGAATTTTTTTTTTGACATTTAAAATTATTTGAGCAAATATATCCTCCTGGCATTTTCTACCCTTATGATTTTCCAATGTATTGTATATTACTCACATAATCACATAATTATATATGATTGATCTATGAAGACCTGTGGAACATTACAAAGGTCACAATCATGCTCCAGGAAAAAAGAAAATTCTTCTATATTTTTCATGTGAAGAAGTGAAAGGGAATGAAAGGCTTTGCCAAAGGTTATGGAGGTGGCACTAATGAGTAGAAAATTAAAACTCCTCCATCTTGTCTCCCTGGGCTACTTTCATCTACTAATAGTAGTGACACCCCTAATTTGGAAGGCTGGCATGCAGTCATTCACTATGATCATGAGGAATGGCTATGGCATGAGACTCCTAAGTTCAGAACATACTGGCTAGATAATGTATCCCTCTGTATTCAGCTTTCCACACTTACCAAATGTTTCACACATTTGGGAACTGTAAGAATTAAATAAAAACATTACATAAATTGTGTTTCAAGTCGTACCTGGCTCACCAGAAGCCTTAAACAGATCTCTGAGATTATTAGATAGGTGGAAAGCCAGGAAACCTTGGATCAACTCCCTGTTTCTTTTGGGCTGTGTTCTAAAAAGATAATGAGGGCTCTTTCTGACTTTCTGACAAAGGTGACATTGCAAGTTTGTTCTTCTGCACTTTGTAGTGGAACTCAGGGTCTGTAGACCACTGATTGTCTCAGTCAAAAATTTAGACCTTATTGCAAATCTAAAGCTCACTAGCTTTCAAATGACACCAGACATAGGAAAATGGACAATGAAATAGCCTTTAAAACATTTATTCATAAGTTAATCCCATTGAAGAACTTTGAGAAATTATGAAATGGCTGTTAGGTAGAATAATGGGCCATGCAGTTTCTACATTATATGGAAAACTCCAATGAATCTTAATTGTAGATATTTTCTAAAAGACTAAAATGTTTTATACATGCTGAAGAAAACATGAGGATTTATATTATATATTAATTAATATATAATATATTAATAATTAATGTTGCATATATTAATTGATATATATTCCTAAATGTCTATATTCTTCATAACAGCATAATAATTTATATCCAATTTTAAAATTAATAGTTGCTTAATTTAGAAAATTTGCACATCTGTGGAAATTATCTAACAAATAATGGGGCAGAGGAGAGGACTCAGTAGGCAAAGTGCTTGCTGTGAAAGCATGAAGAGCTAAATTCAGATCTGCAGCATGAATATTAAAAGTTACATGTGTCTGAAATACCAGTCCTGGTGTGGCAGAGAAAGGAGCCTTACAGCTTTCTGGCCACATAGTCTTGCCAAACTGATGAAATCCAGATCCAGTGAGAGATCTTGGTCAAATAATGAGATGGAGAGAGATTGATGAAGGTACTTGATATTGATTTCTGGCCTACACACACACACACACACAAAATAATAATAATAATAAATAATAATAATAATAATAATAATAATAATAATAATAACTTTACCCATAGCCTCAAATCCACTGTTAAATATTGTATGTTGCTTTTTTTCTCTGGAGGCATGCATAATATACACCTATCCATGGCACTTGGAAATACATGCTTACACACACATATAGCTGCATAAATTGGACATTACATGAATTACAAATGATTTTCTGTTTTTTTGTCATTTTTTTGTTCAACTATAAGCACGGAGATACTGACTTAAATGGCAAATACACAGCAAGAGGCCCATTATTGTGAAACTACATTCTAGTAGACCCCTAAAAATATGACTCTATTATTTTAACAAGTTCATTTTGTGGTTTTAGAATTATCCTTTTACATGCATGTGTATGAAATCACTACCCCAGTCTTCACACGGATACATTCATTTTCAAATATTTATTTTGAGATTTTATTTGTGTGTGTGTAATTGTGTGAAAGGGTATGCACACATGTGTGTTTGCATTGCCCATATAGGCCAGAAGAAGGTGCTAAATGCCCTAAAGAAGGAGTTACTGAAAGCTGTAAGGAAGCCCCCATAGGCCCTGGGAAGTCAGCGAGTCATTTGTAAAAACAACACCCACTTTTAGCTGCTGAACCATCTATACAGCCCTTCAGAGCAATATCTTCAACTACTGCCATATTTTAGTTTAGTCTTTATACAAACATAAAGTCATGTGTGTCTCCAGCACAATCCAAGTATGAACACAATTAACATTTTATAGCTAAGACTATTTAACTAAAAATGTGTTTCTATCCAATATATTTAAGTGTGTTATTCTTTTATTGAAGTAGCAAAAAGATGGAAACAATTCTACTGGAAGCATGGTGAATCATTTACACTTGAAGTGTATTGCAGTGTTTTCTGTTATTACACAATTAGCTGAACTCAACAGATGATTTAATTACTGAAATATTTGCAAATATATGCACAGTTGTGCAGTTTTCTGTATCTCTAATAGGTTTTTGCAGAGCAGTTGAGGTTATTTAGGTTGACACAAAGTCCAGATGTTTGATTATTTCATCCCAAGGCAATGTATTGCTATAGTCATATAGTCTATCTTTATCTAAATCCTATCTTTATCTAGATCCAATATCAAATGAAAGACTTTTAATGTATATTTCATAGCAGTAGTTTTGGAGAAGAATCAATTATAGCAGCATATTTCTTTATATGTCTATGTATGCAAGTGTCCAACATGCATGCAGTACTTGTGAAGGCCAGAAGAGGGCAGGAGACCCACTGGAACTGAAGTTGCAGACAGTTGTAAGCAGTCATGTGAGTTCTGGAATCAAACCTGGATCCTTTGTAAGAGCAGCCAGTGCTCATAACAACTGTGCCACCTCTCCAAACCCTACAGACACAGATTTTCTTGTTTATCCATAAAATTATGCATAGTAAACCCACATATAAGAAGCTCCGGTTCTCAGCACCCTTCTGTCTCATTTCAATTCTAGAGCCTCGCCTTTATTCTCTTATGTAGATGACAATTTAAAAGGCAAACATCTTGCCTTGTTTCCCTGAGCTTCAGAACCATACCCTAAGTCTAAATGATGTTTTTCTACCATGTCTCCTCTGCTTGCCCTTTCTTATTGCCACCACCAACTGACTTAATTATCCCACTTGTGAAGATTTCAAGTGGTTAATGATTCTCCTTGGCAGTTCAACTTTGCTGACTGTCCCAAGTAAAACTCATACTCAAGCACAAACACACACAATAATAATAATAATAATAATAATAATAATAATAATAATAATAATAATAATAGTAAATAATAACAATAGTAAATTAGTTAATTAAAAATCTAATAGGGACAATTTTTATGTATTTTCTTTTGTTGTCAGTGTGACAGAGTAGGTAACATTGGTTCCAGTTTGGGTGGAAAGAAGCTCAGAGTATTTGTGGGGAACCTTGGGTTGCAGGTGGCTGAGAACATGAGTCAAAAACAAGTTTAGAACACGGGGCCTTATAACCAATGGTTTGAATTTCTCCTGAGCTACCATAGTGTCTAGAAAACTGAATAGCTGTGTGAGAGAGATCTGGGATTGTAGGGGAGGCCATAAAAAGACTGAGTGTAAAAACTTGTATGGAAGTTGCCCCTGGGCTTGAAAGTACTATGAATGGATGACCCATAGTGCCACTTGACAAGCTCAAATGGACAGGTTCACAAGTGGGTTGTCTTGTCCCTGTCTCAGGAGCATCAGCCAATGTTCTCAGAAACTTTTCTCTAGAGAATCCAATCCCTTTGAGGCTGAACCCCAGGTAGTGGCGTTAACCTAGAAACAGGGAGATTGGCTTCATGTTGTTTGAAAGCTCATCACAAGCATTTGATAATTTCAAATCAGAATTTCAAAACTTTTGAAAGCTAACATGTAGAATCAAAGGGTATAGTGACATTCTCTGAAGTTTAGGTACCTTCAAAGATTCATCTTTTAGATGGAACAATTGAAAAGAAATTCTTATGACAAGGAATCTAGTCTATAGATTTGCAGAGAGGAAATAGTCTCCTGAGATTATCACTGTGTTAATTAATTAAGTACTTTGAACAGCCTTTAGTTTTTAAGGTAAAGGGACAGGATTGCCATAGTCAGAAATGAGACATAAAAGTGTATTTGAAAAGGCTAGATTTACAATATAGAAACATCCTAAAATTATTAACAACTGAAACATAAGACAAGTCGTGTTTTACATCAAGGTTTCTTTTATTTGGCCCCAGTAATATTTTCATTATTCTTTTGTAGCTGACATCTAATGGATATCCAAGAACAATACAAAATTTGAAGGAATAAAAGAATTCTTTGTTAAAACCCCATTAATCTGGTTTTCTCTCCACACTTGTGGACATAAACTTCAGTATCTTTGGAGGAACACTTCACTTCTTCCATAAATCTGATATAATTGTATCTTATTCTACCTATTTCACCAGCCCCACACTGACCACTCCATGCCTGAACTGCAGTGCTTTAGACAGCTTATACTAGTCTAACTCAACTCCTCATGACCCCAATTACTACTATAAAATACTTCCTGTTATTACACTAATACTTTCATCCCTAAAATTTGAGTGTGTATCTACTTATGAAACCTTGGTCTGTGTTGTAGAATATTATTTGAAGATGTGTTACATTTGTTTATGTTGTGGAACATTGGCTTAATGATGCAAAGATCTGTTGCATTCTTTTATGTTACATTTGATTCATTTCGTGAAGCTGTGTTACTTTGCCTATCTAAAACCCTTGATTGGTCTAATAAAGAGCCAGCCAATAGGAAGGCAGGAGAAAGGATGGGCGGGGCTGGCAGACAGAGAGAATAATTAAGAGGAGAAATCTGAGAGAAGAAGATCAAGAAGTGAGAAAAGAACAGGCCAGCTACCCAGGCACACACATCCAAAAACGGAATAAGAAGGGAAAAATGATATACAGAAATAGAGAAAGGTAAAAATCTCAGAGGCAAAAGGTAGATAGGATAATTTAAGTTAAGAAAACCTGGCTAGAAATTAGACAAGTTAAGGCTGGGCATTTATAAGTAAGAACAAGACTCTGTGTATTTATTTGATAGCTGGGTGGCAGGTCCCACAAAAGAGCAAAGAATCAAAAAAGTAAAAAAAAAAAAAAAGAAAAAAACCAACAACATGGCTGTCCAATTCTGTTACTTTTAAGGTGTAGGTAACAGTGCTGACTTCAGAGTCAACAAATAAAACTAACATGTAAAGTTATTTGAAATGGCAGAGTAATATTAAGTATTCAGACATTTTAGTTATTTACTAAATCATAGACAGATCTATACTCCCAAACAAGAAGCATTCTTCTTCTGCCTTCTCATTGTTCTAGCCAACACTGGTATGCTTGGAGAACCATCACAGGAAGGATTATTAAGGGCAGAATAGAATCCACTCTAGTGGAACTGTCTCCACATATGCTAATGTGGTCCAGCTAATGAGTTGCCAGGGTGAAACATGCTCATTTTCCAGATTATGTAACCAGAGCCCATAGCAGAATCTACAGAAGAAATGTGAGTCAATAAAATGTGAGGCAATATGGTTCCTCACTTATTCCACGTAAGTGCATGTGCATGTGCATGTGAGTGTGCGTGTTTTGTATGCCCAGGCACATATGTAGAAGCAGAGGAAGATGTCAGGTGCCTTGTAATATCTCTCTTATTATCTTAAGACAAAGTATTTCAGTCTTTCACTTAAACAAAGACAAAATGGTAGATTGATGTATTTCTTTATTCTCACAGAATGAATAAATTCCACTTGACAAGTATTTAAAATTCATATTTTTGTTATACAGACATGTTTTAGTTTTCCGTGTATTAATGGATTTGTAGGTTTCCTTACATCATAAATCAGCATTTTGATAATGTATTAGGGTAATGAATCTGTACTACTCACTTTTTCCTTTCCTCATACCTATGATGAAACAACTGACCAACACTACTAGTTAAGGAGGCTAACAGTTACAGAAGACAGTCTCACAGTAGAGGAAGCTTGTCTGTTGTGGTGGATTTTACTCTTTTACTCTTTTGTGAGGCCACCACTCAGATCCCAAATAAATACACATGGAGCCTTATTCTTTCTTATGAATACCTGGCCTTAGCTTGGCTTGTTTCTTGCCAGCTTTTCTTAAATTGCCCTGTCTACCTTTTGTCTCTGGGCTTTCATCTTTCTCTATTCTATATGCCTCCTTTTCTTTTTTTCTTTCTTTCTTTCTTTCTTTCTTTCTTTCTTTCTTTCTTTCTTTCTTTCTTTCTTTCTTTCTTTCTTCTCTCTCTCTCTCTCTCTCTCTCTCTCTCTCTCTCTCTCTCTCTCTCTCTCTCCTCTCTCTCTCTCTTTCTTTTTCTTTCTGCATTGCTGGTTTTGCAGCTGGGTGACTGGCCCTTGATGTCTTCGTCTCCTTTTCCTTCTCCCCAATCTTTTCTTCCCAGATTTCTTCTCCTGTTTATTCTGTCTGCTTATTGATTTTCCTGTCTTGCTGTTCAGCTCTTAATTAGAGCAATCAGGTGTTTTAGACAGGCAAAGTAGCATAGCTACACAGAGTTAAACAAATACAACATAAAAGAAAGTATCACATCTTTGCATCATAAAACAAATGTTCCACAGCATAAACAAATGCAACATATCTTCAAATAATACTCTACAGCACTTGGCAACAGAAACAGGAGGCTGGCTGGTTACAATGTATTGGCCATTGGGAAGCAGAGAAGGAACAGGAAATGGGGCCAGACTATAAAGCCTTAAGGCATTTTCTCATGCAAAGCTCCACCTCTTAATGGTTTTAAGACCTTCCCAAACAGTGACCCCAGCTTAGAGACCAAGTGTTCAAACTTTAGGGACATTAAACTACAGAACTGTCCATCCATAGCATCTAACTTCACTTCTGAAAGTTGAAGGACTTTATTCACAGGTTCTTGTCCACTATTCTTTGACAACTCAGGAAAAGGAGATTATATGTAATTATTTATAGTGCTTCCCCTTCCTTCTACCATTGGTTAATAGAATACATATTCAACCATTGCAAATCTTTCTAATGCATTAACGGCTAAATGGCTTGTTCATTAGAAAGTATTACAGTAATAAAAGATTAATCCTGCTTAATATAGGTGTGTGTTTAGAAGAAACATGTGTAGTGGTAGCCATTCCAGCTTTGATCTGGAAGTTCCAATCCCCACTGAGGATTCCGTAACTCTCACGCCTACAAGGTGTGGCCAAGAGAGGACCCTGAAGACCTGAGATCCGGATGTGCCGGTTCTCTTGGTTCCTGAACCCTGGACACTGGAGATAGACCAAGCAGAGTTCTCCAGAGAACACCGCCGGACTGTGCCATGCCTTTCCCAAACTCTGTAAACTATCCATTCACTTGTAAGTTACCCCACAAAATAATCCTCCCTTTTAACTATGTGGAGTGGCCTTAATAATTTCACCAATACATATGGGTGTTTGTAGAAAGAGATTAGAAGTAATTTGGAAAAGACACATCCATAGTCTTCTGCAGTTTGAAAAGAGTTTAGTCCTGGAACCTGATGCAAAATAAGAATGAAAGAACTAAGGAATTCAAGGATAAGAGGAAAGAGGAGGATCCACCGAGTAAAGAAACTGATTCTTTCGGTTCAGAAGATAGAGAACTCTTATTTCCCTTTTAGAGTGATCTCTCCCCAACACTAAATAAAAAGTATTTTCCCTCCATAATCTATGAGGTCCTAATAATGAGATTGACAGGAGACCAAGAACCATTACTCTGCCATTTGACTTAGATTTTTTTCTCCCTTAATTGTTTCATCCCTTCTGGAAGCAACAGGAAAATTATGTTCTTTTCTTATTCCTTTAGCATTTGAAATTAGGATCAAATTACCTTAAGATACAATATTTTAAGGAGTATTTAAGGTTATAGGCAAACCAGTAATATACATACACAGTTATGATTAAGGAAGTAAGTTAAGTCATGTGTGATGTTCAATATGTCATAATCTTAATGTAGCAAATATTTGCCTGTGAGCAGAAAAAGATGCTGCATATTTAGAATATTAACACTTTGCATTTCACTCTCTGACAACTGTTCCTGCAAATTTTGAAAATAGCAACTCACAGGGATGCAGTTTAATGTAGTTGCTTTACTTCATTTAAGCAAAATATTTCCTAGATTCCTGTGGTTTTCATATCATACTGGGTGTTTAGTAGTGGGTCACTGAGAGACATGGCAGTGATGACTTACACTTCTCCTGGTTTCATTGGAATGGTCCATTCCTCTTTATGTCATCTCCATGCAGGAACATAACATGTGTTCAGGAGATTCCAGCAAGATTTCTGAAGACATCAAATTAGATTTTCCCACTAAAAATGAAATTAAAAAAGGATTACATCCACATACTACCACCATACATACATGTATATATACCTGTGTATGCCATTTATGCATGTGTGGGTGTAGGCATGGACACCCATGTATGACATCTAAAGGCCAGAAATGGATTTGGGGAAATTAATTCTATTGCTATCCACTTTGTTTATTTTTAACATCTCTTACTGAACCTAGAGCTCTCACTTTCAGATTAATGAGCCAGCCAGGAGATCCCTGGGACCTACCCATCACCTGGTTGCTTCCCCAGTACTGGGGCTGTAGCTGCATTACACCCAGACTCTAGGTCTGAGCACAGGTCCTCATGCTTAGACAGCATACACTTTACCTACTGAGCCGTCTCCTCACACCACAATCAGAAGTACTTAGCTAGTTTACAAAACACTGACTCAGAAATGTCAAGAGGAAACAAAGTAGCCTATTGTTCATGTTCAGAAAAGACCCACAAGGAAAATTAGAAATGAAGGAAACATTAAATGCCATTTCTCACTCACAATTCAAAAATCAATTTGAACAATTACCAGAAAGCCATGGAAATAAAAATTTATTGATGTAAATGCTTAATTTGCATGCTGCCAAGTTCATTGTATGTGACACATTTATATGTGGCATTTTTAAATGTAATCTGATTATCTCTACTTGATTGCAGGAATCAAAGCTTTTGTACTTCTCTGCTATAATGTGATATGGAAAGGAAACTTTTTAATATTACTTTTTGGAGGGAGATTTCATATCAAGGCCCTGGATAGAGGTCAGAAGACAACTTAGCGAAATCAAGTATTTCAGAGTTCTCACATATTTCACATGGCTGTGTATTACAGTGCCTGTAAAAGCATGCTGTTTTCCTCTATGTAGTTCCTTGTTGAATGCTACAGCTCAGAAAGACTTTGTGAAGTGACCGATGATGGGAAAACTTAAGGAACTACACTGAGGAGAAGAAACTGTGTCCAATATACATCTTTTTGACTATTTTCCTGCTTCGTGGACTTTATTCTTTTGATTTCCTCATTTTTTGGTGAGTGTTCTCAATAACTGACAAACTGTCATTTTGGAGACATCCTTGGCAGATTTTTGTATATGTATTACAGATGACAAATAGCAACTAAGGATAATCACAGCTCTTTCCCTTTTAAAGGCTTGATATCCATAAACATGCTTTCAGTCATTCACGAACTTGTGTATGACACATTTGTTTCCCTAAGTGTGCTATAAAAACCTTTTCAAGAAGGAATTACAGCTTATTCTTGCCTTTCTCTAATACATGGAGCAGAGTCTGGCAAATGAATGAGTGATACTTAATAACCATAGAATGGAAGGATAAGCCTGTGCTCTCATTTACTGTGGAAATTGCAGAGCCCAAAGTGTTAACACAGTTACCACACCATGCTGGTTGCAAAGCTCTCTGTAAAAGGCATATTGCATTTTCTCTTCAGTTCAACAGACAGACAGAGCAATTAGCCAGTGATAAAAGCAGGCTAATCTCAGCAGTTATTTGATGATGACCTTGTTTGTTCTGGTGTGGACTCCAGGTTCACATTTTATTACCGAACCTCACAGCTGTGGCATGATAACACATAGAGTACAATTTAGAGTTCAAGATTGTTTATCAAGTTTATGAAGAAATATACCACTGTGAATATGAAAGCCTGGACATGGATAATCCATAGACAGTGAGAACATTCACAATTAAAAATAATTGGAACAATGAAACCATACTCAAAGAGGCAACAAACTGTGGGGTGTTTCGTTTGATGTGACAAATTAGTCATTTTGAGGATACAGAAGCGAGAAGAAATGATAAAGAGCTTCTTTTTTTAAAAAAAAAAATCTTGTTTATCAAGAAAAGTATCACAGCTGAGTTTTCTAAATCAAGTGAAGCTACTTCGTGGTGGTAGTGAGTAGAAAATGGATAGAAGTGGAGAGTCCAGGTCTCTGTGGTGGCATACCTGCTACCCTGACACAGACTGGCTTTTGAGATGGTGTGATGTAACCCAAAATCAAGACCAGTTAATCAAGACATCTCTAGTGAGCATCTTTTTGTCACTTGTTCTTGATAAGCACTGACTAGTGGCCTTGTGACGATTAGACTCTCTCACTCCAAACCACTGAAAATGAAGCACATGTTCTTTGTGAAACATCCTGCTCTAATACAAACCTAACTTCTCTTTTATTATGATTCCCTCTATTGAATCCTTTGTCCTCAGACAGTTTGACTTCTGCTTTCATGACATACACAAGTGTGTGTGTGTGTGTGTGTGTGTGTGTGTGTGTGTGTAATTTCACATATCTGTATAAAATTTAGGAACCACAAATAAGAGAAAACATACCATATTTGTCTTTCTAAGAGTGAATTAATTCGCATGATGTAATTATCCCGAGTAGTATCCATTTTCCTGAAATGACCAAAATTTAGTCTTTTTTTTTTTTTACAAATGAATATTTTTCCTTTGTGTACACATATTCCTTATGTACATCTCTGTTGCTGGACACCTAGGCTGGTTCCATAACTTAGCTGTTGTGAAGTGTAGGAGGAAACATTGATGTTTAAGAACCTCGATGATGGCTTGGAATCTTTTGGCTAGATATACTAGGAATGGCACAACTCATTCTACATAGAGTTTCTGCTTTCTTTAGATGAGGAAGCATGTATTTTCCAGGAGTTATCTAAAAGACTCTGACATGTCTAGTCACATACACAAAATGATGGGAGGCAATTACCAAACAATATCTAAACGTAGCTCATTTATCTATTGATATATCTGTATGTCTACCTATGTAACATCTATCTCTTCTTCCATAATTATCTATTGTGGAAGCACTCTCAAAATCCACATTTTGGTTTCTAATTCTCTTCAAGAGTATTCAGAAAGCAATAAATACCTGTTATTTCCCCCTAATTTTCAAATGTTGTTATTTTCATCATTTCTTCTCTTAGTTGCATAATTGTTGTTTTATATATTATTAATCCATAGATATATAGTATGAGCTACATGATTGTCTCAATCACTGTGTGGTACTGGAACTTTATTTTTTTGTATACTCATTATATTCTGTCCTGAATTCTTTTCAAGTATGGTACCAATCAGTAACTGGATCCCATTAAATCACATATGGAATATTGTCTGAATATAACAGATTAAGAATCTCACTGGGTGGTGGTGGCGCACGCCTTTAATCCCAGCACTCAGGAGGCAGAGCCAGGTGAATCTCTGTGAGTTCGAGGCCAGCCTGGGCTACCAAGTGAGTTCCAGGAAAAGGCGCAAAGCTACACAGAGAAACCCTGTCTCGGGGGAAAAAAAAAGAATCTCATAGGAGGAGAGAAATCACTCCTAGGCCTGAAGCTTTTTTAAACTTTGAAATTTATTAAATATATTTTTCTAAGATAGTACAGAGAAGAGACCAAGTCTTACAGCAGCCAGAGCAGAACATAGTAGAAAGCAGACACATCATCACAACATGGATTTGTGGTTATATTGTTGTTGGCTATTTGTAACAAAGTTAAAGGAAAATAATGAATATGTCTTTATTGAATATTTCACATTCCAAAATATAAATTTTGAATCATAAATACAAAATAAGATACCGAATTCTCCACAGGTGCTTACCCTGAGATTTCTACCAGGGTCCACAACGGAAGCCACAAGTGGCTAGGATTTGTCTGAGGGATATTCAGTGAATTTAAGCACACTGAGTTCTTTTTTTGTTTTGTTTTGTTTTGTTTTGTTTTGTTTTTTCGAGACAGGCTTTCTCTGTGTAGCTTTGCGCCTTTCCTGGAGCTCACTTGGTAGCCCAGGCTGGCCTCAAACTCACAGAGATCCGCCTGCCTCTGCCTCCCGAGTGCTGGGATTAAAGGCGTGCGCCACCAACACCCGGCAACACTGAGTTCTTTAGCCCATTCATTTTATTCTTATAAATCAATTCTATCTACACAGCTTCTTTTCTGTTCTCATACTTAGCTCCTCTCAGTCCCTTTTTCTCTCAGTCCCTTCTGCTTTTCTCTCATATCTATCTAGTTCTTTCAATCTTTGTCCTTATCTTTGGTTCTTCTAAATCAATTCCCGTAAGTGCTGTAGGGGGACCAGTATATATAAACAAGCAGTAATTCTTTGGCAAAGCAATGTGAGGCTTGAAGTTTTCAGGGTCACAGAAAAAGGTGATAAGGGTCCACACATAAAGTAGTAATTATCTGCTTCCAATTGCAACCCAAAAGGGAGAGTGAATTTGTACAAGTAACAAAGCTTGACACCTATTATCCATATGGCCTTGTCAGAAATCTCCTTTGGTCAGTGCGAAATAACTACCATAACCCAGGAACTAGCAAGTGGCTAAAATATCATCCCAGAAATGTGAGCAGTGAATCTTTTAAATTAGAGTCTTGTGTAAATAACCTGAGATGAAGGTGAAAAGCTGAGGATTTAATTGTTAGTGGTTATTTCTCTTATCTGTAAGTGGTTTGAGCTAATGTTTATCTATCTGCATTTGTCCTTGGATAATAAGGTATCTTAGCTGAAGCACTTTTGCCAGATATATGTTAATGAAAAATAAACATAGCTGGGAAAAGTTATCCAATTACCCCAAATGTATAGGGAAAATTCTGCCTAAGATTGAAATGCAATCATGAGATTACATGTACACAAAATATGGAAATGCATGGTAAATGGGAAGAACCACAGCTGTTATTACACAAGAAGTTTACAACAAGAAACAGCCAATTCATTCAAAAGGCAATAATTCCATAACACCTTGCATGATGGTTTTCTCTAACAGAACCCTTAGTTCTGGTAGGTTGACCTTTTGAACACTAGTTGTCACTGCTGTATACTCCCATTGACTTTTGCTATTAGCAGCTCCTAATAATAAGAGATATTGAATTAAATTAAATACTAACTTTAAGAAAATACTGTCTGATTTGATTATATAACATAGGGTGGGAAACAGAAGTGGCCACAGGATTGAAAGGCATTAAAACAGCAAGCCTAAGTGCAATTAGGAGCAAGGACAGACAGAACGTTCTCATCATCTCCTGTCTAGACGAGAACTTGAGGTGGAGGAATTGACTGTGAATGTCTGATTTACATTATCATTAAACTCATATTATCAGACAATTGCTGCAAACTTTTCTTAAAGTTAGAGCATGTATATGTTTGAATATATGATGTTACCTCACTTTCAATTCATCAATTGTGGACTTTTAATGATTTTCAAAAATTGTTAGGAAGCATTTCCTATTTACAGCATATTGGAATACCTAAATAAAGATGGACTAGTAAATTTGGCAAGGGACAAGGACTTAAAGAGTCTAAAAGAATTATCAGCTAAAGCTAAGAAGAAATTGGCTCTAGTAGAAAAGAAAGTTAAAAAAAAAAAAAGTACCACAAGAGGTACATGTGGATCATGTGAATCCAGAACTTAACTGCATTCTAGTTAAACTCCCCTCAAGATACTCTCCCACAGGTATTTTAATGCAGAGGGAATAGATTATATTGGAATGGATATTTCTACCATGTAAACTGAGTAAGAAGTTAAAGACTTATGTAGAAAAGATCTCTTATTTAATTCTAAAAGGAAAATTAAAACTTAATTGGTTGACAGGAATGGACCCAACAGAAATTGTAGTACCTTTAACTAATGAGGAAATTTTCTCTTTATGGAAAAATAATGAATACTGGCAAAGAACCTGCAGTAACATTTTGGGAGAGATTAACAATTGCTATCCCAAAAAACAAGAGGATACAATACATCAAATGAACTGAATGGGTCCTTCCTCACATTGTATGGCACAAAATAGTGTCTGGAGTCCCCACATTCTATACTGATGCAAATAAATCTGGAAAGGCAGGATATAAACTGGGGACATAAGTGAAGTGGTTCAAAACTGCTACAATTCTATACAAAGGGCAGAACTGTATGCCATTCTTACAGTACTAATAGACTTCACAGAACCTCTCAATATTGTTACTGACTTTCAATGTGCAGAGAGAGTTGTTTTACAAACTGAAACTGCTGAATTTATTCCTAATAATACAGAATTAACTTCACTATTTATCCAATTACAGGAAATCATCAGAAATAGGAAACATCCTACATAAATAATGCACATCAGATCCCATATGGCTATTCCAGGTCCTCTAACACAAAGTAACGATGAGATTGATCAGTTATTAATATGTAATGTGCTAGAAGCCTTAGAATTTCATAAGGAACACCATGTAAATAGCAAAGGTTTGGAAAAGGACTTTTCCACCACTTGGCAACAAGCCAAGGAAATTGTAACAGAATGTCCTGCTTGTTCCTTCTATAACCAAACTCCATTACCTGCAGGAAATAATCCTAAAGGTGTACAAAGAAATTGAATTTGACAGATGCATATGTTTCATTCTGCAAAATTTGGAAGATTAAAATATATACACCATATCATTGAAACCGACTCAAGATTTCAATGGGCAACTCCTATGAGTTCTGAATAGGCTGAATCTGTGATTCCACACCTATTAGAAGTTATGGCCATCGTGGGAATACCTATACAAGTTAAAACTGATAATGATCCAGCATATATCTCAAATAGAATGAGACAGTTTTTGCTTATTACAATATAAAACATGTTGCAAGCATACCACACAATCCCACAAGTCAAGCAGTCATAGAAAGATCCAACCAAACTTTAAAGGATATGCTAAATAGAAAGAAAGAGGTAACAATGATTCCAAGAAACAGATTACATAATGTTTTATTAACCTTGAATTTTCTTAATGCTGATGAGAAAGGAACAGCAGCTGCAGAGAGACATTGGACAACAGAATAAACTCCTGAGCTAAACAAGGCAGTTTACTTCAAAGATGTGTTGACCTTGGACTGGAAACCAGGATCTGTCCTGTGTTGGGGAAGAGGTTTTGCTTTTGTTTCTGCAAAAGAAGAAAAGCTATGGATACCCACAAAATTAATAAAAATTCACTTTGAACAGGAGAAACCTCTTAATGAGAAGTAATAGCTCATTCACCAATGTAACAACTCTACATTTATAAGGAAAACTCAACAAAGCAGGGTTGGGGCAGGGTTCTGTTTTTTGTTCTTACACAATAATAGGAATACCCATCTTCAAGAAATCCTAAGGCCTTGGACACCCAGACATCTACAGCAGAAGGGAAAAACCTATTAGTACCAATATACTTTACAGGGTAATATCTAACTGCCTAACATCAATATCTCTTTAACTCTAGGGTAGTTGTGGTCCCAAGTCAATTATAAATCAAGCTGGCTTTGGGGTTGGAATGTGAATCTCTTCTCTAAACCCAAGTATATTGCCAAAAAGAAATATTAGGAGGTTCTGTCTCATATCAGAAGACCCAACTGGTATGAGACAGAAGAAAACCTGGCCTTTGATAGAACCAGATTCTCCATTGTCTATCACATGAAGCGAAGTCAGAATCCTGATAGCCTCACATTCTCACAAATCCAAGGGGGAAATTAGGAAGACCTTGCTCTGGCTATGGAGTTGGGGGTTTACCTGTGCCAATATTTACTTGGAGGTATAGGAAAGGCACATATAAAATCTATTGATGACACAGAATTTAGGGAAATAATTCAGACCCAGTTAGAACCCATCTCTGCTTAAATTCAGATTAAATACAACAACCTGAACCCAAAGAAGGCTTTGTCATTGTGAAAGCCCCCTTTACCAGCTATCTCTTCATATATCAGATTCAAACTTTGAAATCTATATATGAGAAATCCATTCCCCCTCTTTTTGTATCATTATAATGGTCTTCTTTACTCAACATCTGCCCCCATGCTTCCTTTCAGCAAGAGAACCCACAGTTTCAGCTGGGTAGAAGGATTCTAGATATAGGCAATGCTGACCACTCTCCATTGTTGTTGGGTTATTTTGATCAAATGTGAGTCAAGAACAGAAATGATTATTGAAGTTTCTAGGCCACATTCTTAAAAGGAAGCCACATGCCCATCATTTTAGCTTTCTTTTTCCCACTGGCTAAAATGATGATAGGAAGCTTGCATGCTCATTTTGTCTCCAACCATAAGCAGGGTACCCATGATAAAAGGCAGAACCATAAGAGAGAGTATATCTAAGGATGCAAGAAGACTTATTCCAAGTAATCAATGTACTTTGTCTCTCAGGCATAGGCACATGAACCCAACATCAATCTTTTTATTTTGTTTAAACTACTTTATTGGACCTCTATTAAAATGTGCAAACTGATACAGTGTTCTAACCTGTACGACTGGCCTGGAAAATGCAAAAATTATAGAAGTTGGGAAGTTACAGTGCCAGGCAAAGATACTTTATGGTGCCTACAGCTGCATAGGCAGCGCATACTTTACGGTGTGGAAGATGTATATAAATTCATGCCAGGGTTTTTACTACAAATAAGTATTGACTGCAGGCCGGAAGTCTGTGGAGAGATGCTTAGTTTAAAAGAAAACAACTAGTGAAAGTCACTTAACCCCAAATGATAAGTAATGTCCTACAGAGGGTGATGCTTTCCAGCACAGAGAGATCTAAAGGAAGAAATGGTAGCCAAAAAGGTATCCTATCACTATGGAAATAGCAGCTTTGGGGTACATTTGATCACTGAAACAAAACCCAGATGACATCAGGGAGCATGGTGGGTTTGTTGCAGACAAACATGATGTGGAAGAGGTTTTTCACCTTTTTAGGGCAAAGGTCGTTTTTACTACTTTGTGAAATAGCTTTTTAAAGATTTATTTTATTATTATTTATGTGTAACTCTCTCTCTCTCTCTCTCTCTCTCTGTGTGTGTGTGTGTGTGTGTGTGTGTGTGTGTGTGTGTGTGTGTGTGTGTGTGTGTGTATGTGTGCAGATATGCGCACCTGAGTGTAATGCCAGCAGAGACAGGAAGAGTGAATCAGGGATCCCCTGGAGTTGGAGTACGGGTGGTTGTGACCCACTCTACATCAATTCTGGGAACTGAACTAAGGTGTGCTACAAGACCAGTAGGCAGTCTCCACACCTGATCCATCCTCCAGCTCTTCCAAGTTTTCTTTGCACTTTGCTTAGACCTTATAGATCTATTTTCACTCATGGAATTTGCAATTCTCTACATAGCTTGACTTTGGCATAAGTTTCTAATATAGTACCAGCACTCTTTCTATTATTAAATTCTGTAGAGCTACATTCTTATCTTAATTAGACAAAATATATTAATGTTGCCAGTGCCAACACCAGTTTACATTCAATCCCTACATGGAAATGGGTGAAGATATTTTTCTCATTTTTCTGCATAATTAAAAATTTTGCTTTGGCATATATAAACTGAGAGCCATTATGTTATAGGCTGGTAGTCTGTTTGATATGTTCTGGTTAAAGTGCTATTTAAAATGAGATTTTTATATAAATTCAGAGTATTTGAAGAGCCATAGACCTAACTGTTAAATTAAAGCAGAATATTCTGCAACTAATATTTATCTATTCACCAATTCTATTATTTGCCCTTTAGTAGCCTAGTACTTAGGGGCCAGGGAATGTGTGTTTATATCAACTTAGAAAATGCCCTACTTATAGTTTACCTAATATTTTCCAAGTATTTTTATGGCTAGTAAGTCTGTTGATCCCTACATCTTTAAGTCTTGCAAATCATGAAAAATATATGTTGTTATCATCAATAGATGGAGTCTTAGATGCCCTGAAATATCATATGACTTACCCCAAATACCAGAGAAAATGTTAGTCATAAGTTAGGTCAGAACCCAGACCACACAGAACAACAGATTTCAAAACACATTCAATTGTCTTGATTCTGTGTAGATAACTAGAGATGCTGTTGAGTTCATGTGTATAATAGCAACGGTATGTCTAGAGGTCAGCCTTTCACAGTATCCCCTCCAATCCTCCTGATCTTACATTCTTTCTGGACCCTCTTCTGCCATGTTTCCTGAGCTTGTGCTCGCTCTCTCTCTCTCTCTCTCTCTCTCTCTCTCTCTCTCTGTGTGTGCACATGCGCACGCGCGCGCGCGTTGGGGAGGTTTATATCAATAGATGTTCTATCTATGGATGAGCACTCATAGTAGCTGCCTATAGTACAATAGATAGCTCCGTAGTCACAGGCATGTGAATGGCACTAATTAGACAGATTATCAAAAAAAAAAAAAAAAAGAAAGAAAGAAAGAAAACTTTCAGAGATGACATTTCCAGGCAAAGCTAAATGCATTGAGATAGCAAACCCTTTGACTATCTGGGAGAATATTGTTGCACAAAGAAAAGTGAAGACATAAGCTCTGAAGCATTTTTGTTGATAAACTCAAAGCACTCAAAGCACCAGTTAGGTTGGAAGAGTGCAGAGGAAAACAGAAGAAGACATCAGAAAGGTGTCTGGCACCCAGAGACCATATGGACCACTTCAGATTTCACAGCAAAAGAGGTGGGGACCCAAAGGGAAGCTCTGGATACAAGGTGAACAGAAATTTCAGGATTAAAGGGATAGTTCCACATACCTGTTGACCATAACAGACTGGACTTTCAAGATAATACAGGAAAACAGGAGATTGTTAAATAAGCAAGTCTTCCCATAACAATATCCCTAGTTACGCTAAGCCTACCACCTTTAAATTGACAAACCCAATGTAGACACCCTTCCTCTGACTTATAGGGCATCTTTATATTAATTTCAGGTTGATCAGTATGTTTTGAAAATCTGGCCTGAATCAACTTTTACAAAGTGAAGTTAGGAAATTCTTCAGTTTTTCATTTTTATCTCTCACTATTCTTAGACTCTATGTAATTTAGTTAGAAGTAATTTGATAGAAACAGAAATAACAATGTACTATAGTAGCATGACTGTGTAGGCTGGGAACCTTGGTATAGACCCACATTTACAGTACTTCGGAGGCTGAGCCTGGGGCCCATGTTTCAAGCCCACTAATTTGCTTAATAAGTTTCAAGATAGCCCCAACTGTATAGTAAGGCGCTGTCTCAAAGCAATGAAAACCAGTAAGCAAACAATGAGTATAAGCACATGAATGAAAAGTATAAAAATTGACAAATATGCATTCTATTGTTTAAAATGTTTGTAATCTGTGGAATTTTACCTGTCTCTTAATTGTTTTGTGTTTTGTCTTGTTTGTTTGAGACAGGGTTTGACTATGTAGCTCTGGCTGTCCTGGAATTCACTATGTAGATCAGCCTGTCCTGAACTCACAGAGATCCATCTGCCTCTGCTTCCCAGGTGCCGGTATTAAAGGTGTGCACCACCATGCCTGGCTCATCTTTTAATTTCTTTTCTAGGAAATTATATATTTCTATACTATTCTAAATATTTCTTATTATTCACACAATATTCAGGTTTTAGATATTGTAGAAAGAATTTTTAGGTAGTACTCTATTCAGACAATCTCTCTAATAATAGAAAGGTTAATATTTTTAAGAAGTAACAACTTTAAAGACAAATATTGCTGTGTTTTAATCATTTAGTGTAGAGCAGACAGATTTGAACATTTTTCCCTGTGAACTCCCAGTAATCATTATTGTTGGGTGGCAGTTTAATTCACATCTGAAGAGTACTTTTTGGTGGAATATGGAGGCCTAATCCTCCAAGTTGACATTGATTCTTAGAAGTTAAGCTAGTCCTCGCTGTGTTCTGGAAGAGTCAGCGCAGAACCGCCTCACTGAGCTGCATGCAGGCAGATGAATCCAAGGAGCGACAATCTCATCTTTTCTCATTCTTTTTCAGATTCAATAGCAAATGTCACATGGATAAAGTTTTTTAAAAAAAGATCTGCAGGGAAAGTCGAAAGATAACACATAAGATAACACACAGCCAACAAGGTGAGCTTTCCCCCTAATGATGTGAGAGCCACAGGAACTTTCTCCTGCTCTTAACAAGGAAGAAGAAATTCTGCTTAACACTCCACTATATAGCTGTTATTTTCCCCCTCAGCAGGCTCATTTCTTTAAGACACATAGAAAATAGACTTTTTATTCTCAATACAACCAACACAACTTTTGTACATGAAGGAGGGATGTAAGTCAGAAAGTCTGAAGAAGAATTCTACATAAAATTTTTTGAAAAATCTAATACTCACATTTTTAGTTCTGCACGTTTTTTAATAACTTGAGTGAATACAAATATTTAATATAGGTCTGGTGCTGTTCCTCCAAATAAGGTTTAATTGATGCCTCCAGGATAGAAAATAGGTCATGCTATATAATTTCACCTCTCCATGCTATATAATTTCACCAAATGCCTTTCACCAACTATCTTCAAGCACAAGCAAATGAACAAAATTTAATAGTAGCAAAAGAGAACATCAAATTATTATTTTTCCCTGCAAAAGCACATGGACAAGTAAATCGACAATTGCAAGGGCATCCATAGTTATATTTGAAACAAGGACAATTTATCATAGTCCATCAAATAGGTTGCCACATGAATAGTTTGCTAGTATCCTTGGACAGCTTTACCATATCTGAGTGAGACTCATTTTCATAAAACAACTCAAAGTGAAAATAACCTGAAGCTGCCACAAGTGAAGTAACCCTGGACCCAAACCATTCTTGGCACTCTGACCAGGCAGATGAGCATGAATGTAAAGCCAGCAGTTTGAAACCAAGAGGAACTGACCAAGACAATGATGCGACAGCAGACACAAGAAGACTGATGAGTCCAGATTTACCTGGATATTGTGTGGGCATAGGTAAAGTTATGCAAAGGATCAGTTCTGAAGTGAACAATAGGACACGTAGAAAATGTGACAATTCTTAAGGTAGTTAATCATAAATCAAGAGTTAAAAATGTAGGAATAGCCAGCCTGGGCTACCAAGTGAGCTCCAGAAAAGGCGCAAAGCTACACAGAGAAACCCTGTCTCGAAAAACCAAAAAAAAAAAAAAAAAAAAAAAATGTAGGAATAGATTGAAAACTAGAGTAAGAAACCACTCTTCCCACCTGATACCCAGTTTTGCAGTATCCTAAAGGGAGAGAAGAAGGAGGAACAGATAGAGAAGTTAGTTGAGAAGTCTGGGAAGATGCTGTGGCTCAGTGGACAAGATGGCTTGCTGCCAAGAATAGAAACTTGGATTTGATTCCTGGATCCCACAGTAGAGAGAACTAATTCCTTCACACACACACACATACACACAAACACACACACACACACACACACACACACACACACACATGCACGTGCACACACACAATAAATGAATAAGTTAATTAATTAGTGTAGAAGAAAATATTTAGATAAAAATTATTTGATTCTAGAGGAATCTTACAAAGGGGGTTGTAAGGTGATTCTTCTGAGTATCCATTCCTGGATATGGTCTAGGTCAACCCTAATGGGAAGCATGGAAAACCACAGGGCAGAATAGGAAGTTATGAACCCCTGCATTATCTTCTGGATGATATATTAAGGTATAATCTGGAGAATGTAATCACCATGGGTGACTGGAAAGGCTACAGGCTGACCACCAGATTAACTGTCTTAATATTCTCCCACTTAGCTAACCATCTATGAAGATTTACTATATTATCACATTTGTTTAACTTCTTTAGATGTATCTAGTTACCCATTAGTGTCTCTACCTTTCTATTAAAAGACATTCTAGCCAGGCGGCAGTGGTGCGTGCCTTTAATCCCAGCACTCAGGAGGCAGATCTCTGTGAGTTTGAGGCCAGCCTGATCTACAGAGCGATATCCAGGACAGGCACCAAAACTACACAGAGAAACCCTGTCTTGAAAACACCAACAATCAAAAAGATATTCTACTGAAATTGGTGAGATGGCTTGGGGGTAAAGAACATTTACTACTCTCACAGATGACCTGAGCTTAGTTTCTAGTACCCAGGTCAGATGGCTCACAACTACCCATAATAGAAGCTTCAGGGAATCTGATGATCTGACACCCACATTTTGGCCTCCAGAGCACCTGAATTCTTGTACATACATACATACACACACACACACACACACACACACACACACACACACAGTTACATGGTTAAAAAATAAATATTTTTTAAGAGAAAGAATACTGAGCTCTGATTGAGGCAAAATAGCTATCAATATTCTAGAAAAGGGATGAAGTTATTCATTGAATGCTCACGCAGAGAATAAATCTATGATGGGCATAGGCCCAAAGCTTACCCCAAGGCAAGATAATCACAATAAAAATCTAAAGTAAAAATGGTGGTGGAGATTTCAGCAAGTTTGTATTTATAAACTTGAAGTGCATTGTGTAGCTCTTTCCAGTGAGTATATTTCTGAACAGTAAGTATTGCTATCTGACATCATCCATTCTGGTGTTAACAAAGCTGGAGAGAATAGGAAAGTAACATGGCTTCCAAGAAAATGGACAAAAACCAAAAAGAAATAAACAACCAAAATACCACAAATAGAAAACTGAACAAGATTCGGATTGCTTACTCCATTAATGAGTGAGATTAAATGTCTATCTTGAGTAAGATACTATGCTCAAATAGGTGCCTATTTTTACTTTTAACAACAAACATATAACATAGAGAATTGGAGGCTGAAGCAATGGCTCACTGCTTAACAACACTTGCTATTCAAGCATGAAGGCCATATTTTGGATCCTCACACTCATGTGACCCACCTATGCCTATAATGCCAGCACTGAGGGCAGGTAGAAAGTAGGATGGCAGGAGCTTGCTGGCCACCAGTCTAGCTGGACAAGAAACATCTGAGATAGTGGTTCAGTGAGAGATCATGCCTCAAAGGAACAAGGAAGAGACTGGTAGAGAACATGCAACATCCTCGCCTAAACACACACACACACACACACACACTTACATTTGCCCACATACAACATATTCATACCCCATACACATACATGCACATGTGGAAGCTGGAGAGACTCTGGGTCCCTTCTTCATCACTCTTCATCTCATTTTTAAAGGCAGGCTTTTCCACTGAGTCTAGAGCTTGCTATTTGAGCTATGCCCTGGAGATCCACCTGCCTATGCCTGCAATGTTGGGGCTGCAGATGCATCTTGCCATGTCCAGACTTTCAAAGGTATACAGAATCAAAACTGAAGGCCTCAAGCTTGCACAGCAAGCCCTTCACCTAAGAGACATCTCCCCATCCAGTCTTCTTAAGAGTCTCATATCTTACACCCCTCTTCTTTTTTTTTCTAACTTGAGAGAAGATTTAATGACAAAAATGTCAGGTGGGGGGGAGACAATATCAACATGAAAGTGTATTAAAGAAGACCTGAGGGAGAAATTAGGAATAAAAAATGCCACAGAACCTTTAAAAACAGAAGTACTTCCCTTTTGGGGAGGGCAGACAATAAAGATCTCATCTTGTTAATGTCACATACAATAAATTGAAATACACTTGGATCATTCACCTGGGGAAAGGAGTCAAGCAAAGTGCAAATGTCAAATGCTGCCATTTTGAAGCCGACCTGAGACTTCATCTCCAGTAATCAAAATCGAGAAGTTAAAAGAGCCAAACAAAATAGCTGGATGTGGCTGTTAGTTGAATTGATGACTTTGATTTAAGTCAGTACTAATACAAAAAAAAAATAGAAAAGGCAACTATGTTTTATTGAGTGGAACTAGGCTTCAAAAAACTTTTGGCAAGCTACAGGTTATCCATGAAAATAAGTATAAAAACCTCCAAGGAAGATGGACTCTGCTGTACACTACACATGGGATAAGAAAGGAATTTAGATTTAAACAGTGGGCAGTTCTCCCACGGACAGGTGCTCTTCTATCCCCTATTAATCTATATCAATCTGTATTGCTCATCTATTATTAGATTTGCCATTTAAATGGTGGCCTACTTCAAGTAAACACTATACTTTTAACCTTTTAATGGGGGTGACTGGTGTTTGTTCACTTTTATATATCAGTACACATAAGGCAGCTGCATTCCACCTCATCTCAAAAAATATTCGAATGAGATGTGGGTTTTTTTTCTCCAAACTGTCCTGGCAGTTGGTCACTTGGATCAAAGAGGGTGAACCTGGATGCAAGAAGATTGAAGATGACTGCCCTTGAAGACAGGGAGGTAATGCTTGCTGGAGTTCAACCAAAATGTAAAGATTATAAACAAAGGAAATATGAGGGGAAGGAGACAGTCAGGTTTGTGCCTGTGTTTATATCTAGAGTACGTATGTAATTAATAAATATCTAGTAATCAAAGATGAAGCCAGTTTTGAGCAGAGAGCTAGAAAGTTTTAACACTTGGTGTGTGTGTGTGTGTGTGTGTGTTTGTATGTGTGTGAACAAGGGGTGATATATGTTGCATGTACATATGTATGTTCACAGACGTAAGAAGACTTCCTGTGTCCTGACCCATTATTCTACACCTTATTCCTTTAAGACAGGATCTCTCGCTGAACCCAGAGTTAGGTCAGCAACCCTAGCCACCCTCCTTTTTCTCTCCATCTTCCACAGCACTGGGACTTCAGCAGGCGCATGGCCACTTTCTGACTTTCGACGTGGATGCTGGAGATTCTCACTCTGGTCCTCATGCTTACACACCAAGTGCTTTCACCTACTAACCTATCTCTACATCCTATCACACCTGGTGGTTTCACATCTTACAGACACAGGTGAGAAGGTGGGGCCCCGTTCACAAGTCTGCCCCCATCTTCTCAGCATCTGGGTACCAGATGTTTTCTGTCCCTTTTTACCCCAACCTCTTCCTATTCTTTATAATTAAGTGGATACTTCCTTCTCAAACATATTTTCCCTAGAGCAAGTCCTTCTAGGTTATTTATATAAGATGCATTTGGATTTGTTTCCATTACTGAAAATAACTTTTGTTCTCAACCGTCTTAGCAGTTTTCAAAAGAAAATGCACAGCCAACTTCTGGAGAGATCACAAGTCTGTTGCCTTTGCTGGTTCTTGATTTATTGACTGGGCTGTTGTCCATAGTCAGGACTGCTATCTTTTGGTGCAAAGGTATGGGAGAGAAGAAACATTTGTGTTTAAATTTCAGTATTTCAGCAGTTGCTCAATCTCCCTGAGCCTCAGTTTCTCTGTAATAACCTATTCCTTATCATGCTGCAAAAAAAAAAAAAAAAATAGAACAAAATAAAGAAATGAAATGAGATAATGAAGAGAAACTTCCTGTCATGGCTTTCCATATCTGCTTATCTGCTCGGTACATTAATGATGAGGTTTCTCATGAAAGACTTCTTGCTTACATAAATATGATGGAGAATTCATGAATAAACGCAAGAAGCAGAGAACCACAAAAACACAGATATGGGAAACTATGTATTTTCTTAATACAAAGGTAAGAGTAAAATTATAAATTGTCAGGTGTATCTTGTCAGAATCCAAAAGTAGCTTAATAGGTTGAAATGGTGAACAGGAACTAATGAGATGCTGAATGGATAAAAAGTAAAGTTGGCAGTAGTTATGGAAGGCCTGGAGGCTTTCAATTGACTCCTCATCTAATGAACCAGCAATGAGGCTGGATTAGAATTAGTGGGACTTGTAAAATGTGTGAAGCCCCAGATTCAATTCCTAGCACCACACACATATGCAATCAGCAATATGTTTTCACAAAAAGAAATCTTTCCTGATTAGCATTGATTTTAAAAACACAGAGAAAGTGTGTTGCTGGAGGGCTTCTCTCCAGATTCCCCAAGCCTCGCAGTCCCACAATCTACTTATAAAATAATCACTCAGACGCTTATATCACTTATAAACTGTATGGCCATGGCAGGCTTCTTGTTAACTGTTCTTTTATCTTAAATTAACCCATTTTTATAAATCTATACCTTGCCACATGGCTGGTGGCTTACCGGCGTCTTTACATGTTGCTTGTCCTGGCGGTGGCTGCAGTGTCTCTCCCCTCAGCCTTCCGCTTCCCAGAATTCTCCTCTCTCCTTGTCCCACCTACTTCCTGCCTGGCAACCTACATCCTGCCTGGTCACTGGCCATCAGTGTTTTATTTATATAGAACAATATCCACAGCAAAAGTGTTAGCCTACCATTGTGCTTCACACACACACACACACACACACACACACACACACACTCGATATATATATACTTCCACAGACTGAACATCTCCAGCTCCTCAAGCAGGGAAGCCAAGGCAGCCACTACCAGCAACAAACAAAAGTAGAGATGCTGAGGATCTTTTTACATGAAGGAGCAATTATAAATCCTGAAGGTAAGCTGACAGAGTGAAAATAAATTATGAATGATGAAGGAATAGAAAAACACCAGCCACAGAGAAAAGAACAATGAACAAAACAATAAACTATTAGAACAAGCAAACAGTTCTCATCAAGGGGATGGGAGGAGCCCTGCAGCTGGGAATCTGCCCTGCAGCTCTGGGTTGGACTTTTTATAGGAGCTCTCCGGACTCCTGACTTCCTCTTCTCCTTTATTGGTCGTGCTCGGAAGTCTCAATTTGATAGCCTAGTTTCTCCCAGCCAGTCATTTCGTAACAACTTCAGTTAGCTGGCCTTCTTTCAGTAACATATATTGACATGTTATTCTAGAGGATTAGAGTCCATAATTGTGGGGACAACATGAAAGTATGTGTTAGTCATGGCATCAGGGGCAGACAAGTCAGAGCTCACATATTTATCTGTAAGTATGATGCAAGAGAGAAAACTAGAAGTAAGCCGGGCTTTTGACTCTGCTTCTATCCCCAGTGGCTTACTTCATCAAGCAAGGCCACACCTCCTAAACCTCCCTAAAAGTATTGCCAACCGAGGACCAATTGTTCAAATATCCACGACTATGGAGGACATTTCTCATTCACCCCTCCACACCTACATCCAAAGAAACTACATGAGAAGTTTATAAGCTACCACACAAAGAGAAAAATGAGTCACTTGTATCTTCAAAGCACTGGGACACTGTGCATCAGGGAAAAGAGAGTAGCAAAGAAATACTGGCTTATGAATCCAGCATTCCTCTACCTGTTCCCTGTGCATTCTATTTCCTGTCAACCCCTGGTCCCTCATGGCACAAACTACTTTCATCTGGATTGTGTATTCCGACTCCTGATGTCTCTGATGAGTCACCTCCCCAGGCTAGGTGGGTGACTCAGTCATTACTTCTGATTAGCACATTTTTCGTTGGCTCTGCAGGGTTTAGTGGTCTGCTTGGTTAAGTTTGCCCAGTGCAGATCAGTCTATGCTTCCCAAAATATAAATGATGTAAGAAGAAAAGCCAATTAATAATGTCTGTTTGTAAGAGTCCAGAGATTAGAGAACATTGTGGGGCGTTTACCCACCACCCCCACAGCTTCCCAGAGTTTTCTTGAGTGCGAGCAGCAGGAAATATTAGATAGAAGAATTTATAGCGGAGAATCTTGTGGAGATAAACAGATAGAAAATAAAGGATAGCCTCGAGAGGGCCTGGAACCTATTCCAACGGGCCCGGACTGTCTCTGGTCCAGGGTTTTTATAGAGACGCCAAGGGGTGGAGCAAAAGACCTCCTCCCCCAGCACAGCCAAGTGCAGGCCATCTCAGACACCTGCACTCAGGCCCGTGGTCCTGATCATCCTCTATTCGGACCTGCTGGGTAAAGCCACGAGGAACCCCAGAACGGGCTCCCACAGGTCCCCCCTTCTTAATATATAAAAAAACAACTATTAATGTCTTACAGCAATCTCCATAGCTGTTACACCTCCCAGTATGGGAGTAGAGGATGATATAGATGGCATTTCTCTTTTGAATTAGGTCCAAGGTGACCACAGCAGTCTTAGCTGCCTCAAGCCCTTTCTAAACCAAAACTCTTAAGGCGACTACAAACTTAAAGAATCCCTTAGCTTCATCATTACCATTAACAGGTTAACATAAATATTGCTATACATAGTCACAATTCTCTCAATCTTACAACTCAAAACAAACTCTTAACAGAACCATTAGAATTAGCATATATGGTGCTATATATAGTTAACAATTTTCTTCGTCTTACAACTTTAACTCAGTCATTTGAATTTTCTTGTTAACAGAACATAGAAAAAACTTCGATGTATTCACATCAAACTTAAACATTTCCTCAATTCCACAAAGCCAGGGTGCATTAATATCAATAGGTTTCTGCGAACATAATTCAATCTCATAACTCCTCCTTTTCTTTATAATTTTTTAAACAAAGTCTCAAACCTAGTTAGAGGAACCCAAACTTATCTGTTTGAACAGTTCCATTTGTAACACAAAACCAGTTCCATAAGTAATTCCATTTTTACATAAACAGTTCCACAAAACAATTCATAAATCTCCAGTTAATAAAGCATATACGCATACACAAAATTGCATCTTGATTCTAAGTAGAAATACATTTCTTCATTTAAACAGTTTCCTTTTTAACCCAATTCCAGAAAACCGTTCCTAGGTCATTACTATAAGTAAGCTCAAAATTGTCCCATTGCAATGAAATCTCTATTGTTCATTTCATTTAAGTACCAAAATTCAAATGATAAATATTGGTACTAGCCTTCCAAATTTGAAGAAATCCATAACCAAAATGTTTTTGTAATTTTATCTCATTTTAAGTTCAAAAAGTTTAAATAAGAAATAAATTCTGGTACCAGGCTTTTACTTCCAAATATGAAGAGACTTTTTTAACCAAAACTTTTTGCAGTTAATAATTTTTGTTCAAACAAGCGTCTCTGCAACTTTTGTTCTCACAGACAGACCTTTTTAGTATAGTAAGATTTTAAACCGCACCGTTTTTGCTGTTAAGCTCAGGTTTTTCTGTGCTGCGTTGATATTCCACGGATCTCGGCTGCGGATGCCTTGTGCTGGTTCTGGCGTCCGCCATTCTTAGCTTCTTAGCGGCTTCTGGAGCTTTTGAAACCATTCAGACTGCCTATTTTGCAGTCTACTAGGACACTATCTCCTGTGTCTCAGGTGTTTTCACCATATACATTAATAGACTCACACTTAACATTTACACTTTTTCACAAACTCACATATAACATTTTTTGCCTTGCAAAGCATTTAGACTCATATTCAACATTTACACGTTTTTACAAACTCACATACAACATATTAACATCTACTTATTTATACATTTACAACTAGCATCTTACAAGTTTATTACTACATGTCTTAAGACTACCTTAGATACTTCTTCTATAGATCTATTTTAGGCTACCATTAGCATATATACTTTAAGGAAACTATAGAACTACTTTAGCAAATATATTTAGCAAACACCTAAAGATTTCTTAACACAGATCTAACAAGACAGAATTTTTACAAACTCACATATCTTATATACGTCTTTCTACTTCTTACTCTTAATTATCATCACCATCTCTATCAGAAAGATTCTCTTAACTAGACAGGAAGTACGTACATCATTTCTAAAGTTTACAGTTTATAGTTAGCTTTGTTATAAAGCACTGGGATTTAGTGATTGTTGTCATTATAGAGTTGTGATACTTGTTGCTAGGGGATTGTAACATTCTCAGGACAAAGCCACACCACAAAGTTGCGAGTGGGCCTTTTCGAACCGGCAGAGATGCACTGTCAGTGGTAAACGGTTTTTAACTAGAGGCTGTCCCTTCACCCAAATTCATAATAGCTCCCCTAAGAACTTCAACTCAAACAAACATTTCTATCACAGCAGTACTTTTGGTTTGTTCTACTGAAAAACTTCACTTCACACTGAAGGAGAAATTACCATATTTAGCTGCTGTAAAGCTCTTCGCCAAAAACTGCACAGCTATTAGGTGGTATTTTAAGGATTTTAAAGTGACTTGTTTGCTCTTATAGGTAGCTTGTTGTCATCCAACTACCGTAAAAACTTTGCACAGCTATTAGGGTAAATAAGGCATTTTACCAACGGAGCCCCAAACCGCGAAGCACCTACTTTCCTATCCTTTCAATCTTTCATTGGAACTGATACTTAAACCCTTAGACGACTTTTCCCCTTTTTCTTTTAAAAGCTGTATTTTAATTTTAGAGCTGACAAAAGTGTTTCAGGGCAATGTCGCCATCTTTAGCGGAAAAACTACCTTTCCCAGAATGCATTTCCCTTATATCAGTCCATAATAATATCAGTCCCTTATATCATTTCCCATAGTTCTTTTTGGGTCGGAGAGTCAACTGGTTCTCTTTTACCAGACTTGCTTACAAATTCTTGCCCGGGAGGTTTGAACAAAGTTTTTTGGCTTTTGCAACGGGAGATTTGAACAAGCATTTTACATTTTCAGCTATGGCACATTGGGAGGTTTCTATTCTCCTCAGCTGGCTTCAACAGGTGTCTCTCCTTCATTTGACACTGGACCCCCGATCAGAACCACACCTGCCTCATTAGCGCGCATTGAGGCTGGCATTTCTGATAGCAACTTTCCTCGGGGCTTGTGCTTTCCTTAGCCAGTCAGTGAAAAACAAGATCATTTACAACAGCTTTTCCATAGCTCTTTCAGAGAGATTTTCTCCCACTGATCTTATTCTCATTTTGTTTATTCCTTACCCCCCAGATGCAGAGCTTCAGGTATCTGTCTGCAGCTCTGTACCTCTGCTAGCTGCCTTTGGAGGTAGGGGCTTTTTTTTCTCCCCCTGAATCTGCCTCAAATTCTAGCAGCTTTTTCAGGTCATATTTTCTGGGGAGGATTTTGTCCCTTCTCTGTTTCTTCAGAGTCTTTCTCACAGTCAGTTCCCAGTTTGGTCTCAGTTTATCCCCTCTACCCCAGAAACGGTTTCCGACACTACAGCGGCGGCTTTCCCTGCTACTGAAGGTAGGGGCTTTTGTACGTTTCTATTTTTCAGGGTCTGAGGTTTGTGTTCATAAATCAAGCTTAGCAAGGGAGGTTTTCGCCATTTCTAAACTCCCATTGGACAGGTGTTTTGCCTCATCAGGCCTTCACCTGGCCCAGTCCCCCAGTGGGTTGTGTTTGCTTGTCTGGGTGCTCAAGGACAGAGCTTATTTATGCCAGAGGTAATCGCCCCTCAGGGCTACACTCCCTCATCTCAGGGAGTCAGTTGACACAAAGCTTTTCTCAAAGAGGTGCTTTCTCTGACAGAAAAGAAAGCTTTACTCCTGGATAGTCCTGTTCTGCCCTGGCTGGGCTCTTTCCCCAGACAGCGTTCTGACCCAGCAGCACAACTGCTTCAGACACAGTTCAGCTTTACTGTTTTCCCAGAAAGGTCCTTTCTCTGATAGGGAAGCTTTTCTCAGATTCCTTTTTGCATTTGTGGACCTATCAACCCCGGGACTTGTAGGAAAGCAGATAACTGTGCCATTCCCATCGGCTTTAGCTTTGTTTGTTCATTAGCAATCTTCCCCCTGGTCCTGCACCTTCCTGCCTCAGCTCTGTGCTCCAGGAAGTCCACAACTGCAGGAACCCTAGTATCCCCGAAATGCACTCCAACTCAGAGACGCTGGCCAGTCGCCTCTGGGTTTTTGCTCAGAAGTGAGGATTCAATGCTAACAGTTTCAGGGAATCTTTGCATTGGACGATTAGGAGCACCTTTTCATTCTGAAACGCTCACTCAGAACCAAAGCACTTGATGCCTCAGCTAGGCTGTAACTGAAAAGCTTGGCTTTTTTGCTTTTCTCAAGTAAAGTTTCCGGCCCTTTTGGGCTCTCTGTAGCTCTTCACCCTTACTCTCCCAAGCGTTTCCTTCAGGGTACACTGTCTTAGTAGGTTGAAGAGACAGAGCTTAGAAGGGGTTTTTAGAAACTTTTTCCTGCCTCCTGCATTGCAGGGAGGATTGTTAAAGCTGGAAAGAACTTAGAGGTTTTGCTGTCTTAAGTTTGTTGTTTTCCCTTAGAGCTAATCACAGGTGGTCCCCATACTAATATCTTCAGGTGATTCTAATTTTTGTCATCTCCCAGAAGGACAAATTTAGTTTTTAAGTTTAAGAGAGCTTTTGAAAAAGATTAAGGCTTTTTAGAGAGATTTTTCCCCAAAAAATTTTCAAGAAAAGCTTTAGAGTTTAAGAGAAAGATTTTTACCCCCAGGAGAAAGACCAACTTTTCCCAAAACTTCCCAACTTTAAACTTTGACTTCTTACACCCCCATTTTTGCCTCAGGGAGAAATTACTTTCTCCTGCCGATTGAATTTAGCATTTCAGCTGTCCCCAGGTCAAAAGCTTCCATAGGAAACTTTTCCTTCCCCATAAGCTCCAAGAAGAGCTTTTTTACTACCCGAAAAGCCCAAAGAAAGATTTTTTCCCCAGTTTGCTTTCAAAGCCCCCAAAGTTAGAAAATTGAGTTTTTCTGTCTAGTTGCCTTACTTATTTTTTCGTACACAATCTTATACTTCTAAGTTTTTCCTAAACTATATTACTACCCTATATCTTATACTTATCACAGATAGAAATTGAGAAAGGGATAGAAGATAGAAAATTTTGACAGAAGAGAATTTCGCTGCAGCATCGGACATCCTTCCAGTCCGCTTTCCTTTTCTCTCGAGGATAAAACGCCTGCCTTCCCAAAAAATATATATATAAAAATATATATTCCATAACACCGGCATGCCTTTCCACTGGCAGGGCTGACTCAGCACTTTCACCAAAAACTCTGTATTAAAACTATTATTTTCCTTTATCTTTAGTCCCTATTACTTTGTCTTTAGTCCCTGTTCATTTGTCTTTAGTCCCCCCTTATTTTTTCCCTTTTTTTCTTTAGTCCCTTTTTTCCCCTTTCTTTAGTCCCTTTTTTTCTTTAGTCCCTTTTTTTTTCTTTAGTCCCTTTTTTTCTTTAGTCCCTTTTTTTCTTTAGTCCCTGTTCACGGCGCCATTCTGTGGGGCGTTTACCCACCACCCCCACAGCTTCCCAGAGTTTTCTTGAGTGCGAGCAGCAGGAAATATTAGATAGAAGAATTTATAGCGGAGAATCTTGTGGAGATAAACAGATAGAAAATAAAGGATAGCCTCGAGAGGGCCTGGAACCTATTCCAACGGGCCCGGACTGTCTCTGGTCCAGGGTTTTTATAGAGACGCCAAGGGGTGGAGCAAAAGACCTCCTCCCCCAGCACAGCCAAGTGCAGGCCATCTCAGACACCTGCACTCAGGCCCGTGGTCCTGATCATCCTCTATTCGGACCTGCTGGGTAAAGCCACGAGGAACCCCAGAACGGGCTCCCACAGAACATGTGAAATGTAAATGGAATTCTAATGATACAAGCCACTTTTAATTTAAATTCAATGACATTAATGTTATTTTAATGATGACTTTACAAAATATCTTTCTCCATTTATGATTTTTTTTAAACTTGATATGCGTTCTTCATGAAAATACCTTAATTTAATAGGAGCTTTAACTTTTAAAAGAAGGTTAATCAATGAGCTAGTCTATGCTAATTAGTTTAATTTAAATTAGTTGCTTATCTTACGCTTTACCATAGCTACAATCTTTGAAACTGAGCAAATCTATGGATATTGATGCTACCAGAGCCTCCTTTGTTCCTTAATTACCATAGGGACAGGATAATAAAACCTAAATGTTTGTATTACATTTAGCTTATATAAATGCAAATTATGTTATTATTTACTTTAATGGAAATGAATCTCTAGAAGAAAATAAAAACATCTATGAGATTATATGTTATGAATTTTGCATGTATGTAGTTTATTACATATATGCATACATATACTTATGTCACATGCACTGATTTATACTACTTTAAAATACACTGTAAAATAATTTAAAGACTATTGTAAATGCATTACTATATGCTGAAATGTTTGTAAATAACTGGTATTTGAATACTTACAAATATTTTTGTTTATATAATGAGATCAGGCCATTTCATATGCTAAGATAGATCATATTATATATAACAGTTGTTTTTCTGTCTGTGTTTACCCTAGGAAGCTCTACTTACAATTATCTTTGAGTCCATTTTGAGCAAGAAGAATGATTGTAGTACATGGATCAGAAGTTCTCAACCTGTGAGTAATGACCCCTTTGGGGAGTTGAACAATCCTTTCACGGGGGTTGCCTAAGATCACTGGAAATCACAGATGTTTACATTATATTTCATAATGGTAGCAAAATTACAGTTATGAAGTAGCAGCAAAAATAATTTTATGGTTGGGGGTCACCACAACATAAGGAACTATATTAAAGGGTTGCAGCTTTAGGAAGATTGAGAACCATTGCCTTGGGTGGTCTCAAAAATGGCATCATTATCAGGCACCACCCATCCAACACAGATTGATAAATGACTTATTCCCAAGAACAGAAAGAGACCACCCTATTAGTTTATTGGGGAGAATTGAAATGTTTGAGCACATGGGTATATTAAAATCATATTAGGTGAATAAGGCCGAGCATACATTCAGCATGCCAGATCAAGGAAAGGGTATAACTTCCTCAACTAGACCCCATAAATCGATGGAACCTAACATTGCAATATCAGGGTGAAATACCAACCTATCATCTGATACCTGCTGTGTGTGTCATGAACCAAGAAACACATTGACTGCCCCTGGAGGTTCAGCTCAGCTGGGTCCCTTGCTTTTGACAAGAGCTGCTCAAATGCCTGTCCATCCACTTGTTCACTCATCTGGACCTGTACTTGGTGGTGCCTTTCACCTTGTAGCTAAGCTCAGCAGCTCCACTCTCACTCGGACCCAGCAGTAACTACCTCCCAGCACTGGTTGGCTCATTATCTTATCAACACAGACTCACTGTCAGTCAACTTCTGGAACCTTTTGGAGTCTGCTGCAATGTATTAAATTTGCATTCATTCTGCAAGCCATATGTGCATATAGATATATTTACTGTGTGGGATGTGATGTGAGAATTAATACTAGTAACTGAGGTTGAAATAAAAGAACCTGCTTCCACCTTCTACGGATTACTGCGGTAGTCAGGATTATATGATAAACTGCTGTCATTCACACTGCTGAACTTTGTGAATTCATTTTCATTCATTTTGGTATTATGGAAAAACACAAACTTACCAGTGTATATTCCTGGCACAGCATGCTCATGATAGTTGAATTAATTACTTTTCTGTTGCTGTTATAATATACCACGGCAAAAATCAATTTATAGAAGGAAGAATTTATTTGGACTTATGGTTTCAGAGGGATTGTCCAAATGCTGGAAAAAGGCAGGGGAGTAATCAGTAGTCATGGCAACAGAAGAAGGAAGCTGAGAAATCACATCTTCAAAAACCATGAAGCAGTGAGTGTACTGTAAGTGAGGCAAAGCAAACCCCCAAAGTCCTCACTCAATGACATGCTTCCTCCAGCAAGGCTGCACTTCCTAACAGTTCCATAATCTCTAGTAACAGCTTCATCATATGGGACCAAGTGTTCAAATAATTGAGCCTATGTGGGGACATTTCAAATTTGAACCACAACAACCTTGTATGAGGTATATTCCTGACACTGGACACATTGGATTCATTCATAAAAGTGAAGCTGGAGTCACTTCAATTGAAATTGAAATTCACTTGAAATTGCCAAAGGTGGTCATAATCAGACAAGCTTATATTGTCATAGAAATCTGGTAATAAATGTGATCGAAATGACAATAAAGACATAGCAATTCTACATAATATAAAACAAGAACAAGATAAAAATGCCGTCAAAGAATAGAGTAAGTGGAGAAAACACGAAGGATGTTTCCACAGGGTGGAATGGCCAGATCTGAAGATGTCAACACTTTCCCACTGTGAGCACTGAGACTAACACACAGCTAAGACTAGGTGAAGGCAGGGCTGAAGTTTTTCATGGACACACATTAATTAATAATCAATATATTTGTTCACAACACATTATAATCTCTGTCTTTAATATTGATAGATTTATTTCTGTAAAATTGTATCTGTGTTAGAAGTAAAATTACTAAACAAATGATTAATAAATTTGAAAATTGATATAGTATTCAATTACTCAACTGAAAATCTGAGATAATGTATGCTTCACCAACAAATGGAAAAGAATAATAAAATTCATCCTATGGGTTCTGTTACTTTTTTATTTAATGTAGATTTGTAGTAAGTTAGTAGAGCCCATCTATATTAGTCAAGGTTCTCTAGAGGAACAGAATTTTTATAATACACACATATATATATATGCATGTATTTATAATATACATATATATTATAATGACTTACAGGCTGTGGTCCAGCTAGTCTAACAATGGCTATCTACCAATAAAAGGTTTAAGAATCCAGTAGCTGTCCAGTCCACAAAGCTAGATGCCTTGGCTGGTCTTCAGAAAGCATGACACACATTAAAGGTTGATCTTCCCACCTCAAAAGAACTGAATTAAAGGTGTATCTTCCAACCTCAGAAGATCCAGATTAAAATTGTGTCTTTTGATTTTGGATTATTTAGTTAAGGAAAAAAAAAAAGTCCCTCATAGATTACCCAGCTGATTGGGTTTTAGTTGATTTCAAATGTAGTCAAGCTGACAACTGAGAATATCTACCACATCATCGTTTGTCTGTTTATTTTTTCAGTCCTGAGCATTATACCCAGAGCCTTGTACATGCTAGGCAAACTCTCTACCACTTCTCTCCATGTGCCCAGCCTTGAAGGTACTTCCATTTATTTATTAATCTATTGGTAAAACTTGAATTCTCTGTCCATAATCACTGACCTATTTGTGTTGGGTTGCTATAAATTTTGATGACTGATTTCAAATACAGATGTCTGTTGAAGACCCCAATCTTCATCTCTCTTATTTTTCTTAGCATTAATCCAAATTGCTTTTAATATATTTGTTTATTTCAATGTAATGTTGTAGTATTTACCTTATAAAAAACTTGTTTACCAAATTTCCATGTTATTTCTATTAAGAATGTACATTAAAATTAAGCTATCCTCTACTTTATGTAAGTGATAACATTTTAGTATTTTTATTTAGTAATACTGAGGCACTCAACTATCTATTTTGGTTAACACACGGAAGCAATTATCTAAATGTTTGCCATATTTGCCAAATGATTCTCAAATATTTTTAAAATAACACAGCTATTACATACTAACTTTAACTACCAATTGTAATAGGAACATAAGTATGGAGTTAAGCAGGTTGGGAGCTGTGTTTTTCTGTTTCCTTTCAATTGCACATCCAGTGTGGGTGCATGCTTGCGTGCGTGCTTGCGTGCGTGCTTGCGTGCGTGCTTGCGTGCGTGCGTGCGTGCGTGCGTGCGTGTGTGTGTGTGTGTGTGTGTGTGTGTGTGTGTGTGTGTTCATACTGGATTGAGAGAGTTGTTACTTCTTTTTCACTACTCAATAAGTGAGAACTCCTCAGTGCAGGCCACTTTCCACATCACGTGATGACTGCATGCTCTCCTTAGATATTTTATGGAGAAATATAGCTCACTTTTTTCCAATTTCAGTTTCTAAGAGACGGCATTTCAGTATCTTTTATCAGAATCTGATTTTCTGCTGTTTTGAACACATACATTTTAAGAAAATGGAAAGGTCTGCAATGGGTTGTTCTCAAGATTATCCTGGGATTCCTAAGATGCAGGGATTCCCAGTTCCCTTGGAGTCATGCTGGTAGAGTGGGCTCCCAGATTTCAGATTAGTTTCCACTATGCCCAGAGCCAGAGGGGGGGTTGAAGATAAGTGAGTATAAAGGATATTGCCACACCATCCTGTTCCCTGTTTCTTTTTGTGAGTTTGTGCTTTGGTCTGTTGGGGAACACAGATTGTTTCATTACTGTATAATCAGATTCAGTTTATTGGATGTGGCTTTAGTGCCAATAGCCTTATTTTTCACTTTCTACGCCTTCCTCCATAACTATATTTGGTATCATATAAATTAGAGTGAAATTCCAAAATGCCTACCTACTTTTGGTGATTTGAAGGCAGTATTCTATAGGTACCTTTAATTTTACATTTTTATTTTCTTTTATTTTTTGAGAATTTTCTACCTGTATATAATGATACTTGATCATTTATAAGCTCCATCATCTCCCAGCCCATCTTATATACTGCCAACACATTCCCAACCCAACCTCATGACTTTTACTATAACCTGTTGTGTCTAGTTAGTGCTGCTCATATGTGCATGAGTGCGGGAGCATCCTCAGGAGCACAGGAAGCCATCCATACCCCTCAACTAAAAGCCGATTCTACCTTCCTCACCAATATGCCAACATCTCCAGTATAAGATGAGTGAGTGAGTCCAGGCGATCATCTCCTCCATCTCCACCAGTATTTTGACTGGCTTTGTGGAAAGGAGTATTCTGTGTTGCTGTCTTCTTGACATGACATGGCTATTGAAATCATGACCTCACTGAAGCTATGGTTACTTCCTTCATTGTTTCTAAGATCTGATCAATATTAAATGGGGTAGCTTTTGATGCAATATACACAATGGACATTATCTGATTTCAATGGTGAACACATCTGCATTTAGAAAAGTCAAATAACTCTGTGTAGAAAATTTAATGCAGTTGTTCTAAGAAGTGAGTATCATAGCACAGAATTGGGTATGGGACCAAATCTAAGCTTTTGGGGTTGAAGAAAATTGGGTTTAAATCTTGTCACAAGCATTTTTTTAGTGTTATTGCTGGCACTTTTGGAGTGTCTTTAAGTCCTTCTAGATTTATCTTTCTCATCTGTGAGGTCTAAGCCAGACTCTAGGCACATAAGTGTTCATTAAATAGAAACTATTTTTTAAATTACTGTTCTATTACCTTTCCTCCAAATGTCTTTTTTTTTAGAAGAGGAAAGGATTTATTTGGCTTATATGTCAAGGTCACGGTCACATTCCATCACTGAAGGAAGCTAGGGTATGAACTCAGGCAAGAGCTAGAAAAAAAAAAAAGAACACTGTTGTGGAACATTTGTTGAAGATGTGTTACATTCCTTTATGCTGTGAAATATGTGTTTAATGATGCAAAGATGTGTTGCATTCTCTTATGTTGCATTTGTTTAACTCTGTGAAGCTGTGTTACTTTGCCTGTCTAAAACACCTGATTGGTGTAGAATAGAGAAAGGCAAAGATCAGAGGAAAAGGAAGATGGGATAACTTAAGGTAAGAAAAGCTGGCTAAGCTGGTCGGTGTGTACATACCTTTAATCCCAGCACACTGGAGGCAGAGGCAGGCAGATCTCTGTGAGGCCAGCCTGGGTTACTGAGTGAGTTCCAGGAAAGGCACAAAGCTACACAGAGAAACCATGTATCAAAAAAATAAATAAATAAAAATAAAAAAACAAACTAAAAAAGCTGGCTAGAAACAATCAAAGCTAAGGCTATGCATTAAAAGTAATAATAGGTCTCTTGTATATTTATTTGGGAATTGGGTGGCACCCCTCCCCCAAGAAAAAAAACTCCAGAACACTGACTCTGGCTCACTCTCTGGTTCATGCTTAGCCAGCTTTCTTGCACAGTTCAGGACTACATTCCCAAAGAATGGTGCCAATTACAGTAGGACAGACCCTCCCACATCAATTAATACTCAAGACAATCTGGTATATCCACAGACCAATCCAGTCTAGCCAATTTCTCCATGGAATCCTTGCTTTTGGATGACTCTAGGCTGTGTCAATTGACAATTAAAGCTAACTAGACAGATAGTTATTGAGTTACTCAACTAGAGCCCTAAACACTAGAGTGGCTGAACCTACTTTCTTGTCCAGTGTCAATTTCCTTTTTTTGAGACATCTCCCCTCCTCCTCCTCTTTATCCTCTTCCTCCTCCCCATACTTCTCTTCCTCCTCTTCTTCTTTTCCTTCTTCTTCCAAAGTTATAGTATTGCAATTCAGCTGCAAACACCTTGTGATTGTTAATCTTATTTTGAAATTTGCATTTCAAACAAATTCACAAGTTTAGCCACTGCTCTTGTTGTTATGACAAAACCTGACAGAGGCAGCCAATGGAAGGAGGGCTTTTGTTTATTTTTGGTCTTATTTGTTTTCTTGCTGGTGTTTTGGTTCATGACTACCGAGGGTATAGTCCACCATGGTAGGAAAAGCCTAGTGGAGCTCATAACCTCAGCACCATGAGGCTAGTAAGTCAAACACTCTGATACTTGTGAAGCAAAGAACTTGGGATGTTGACCCTCAGCTGGCTTATTCCCTTTTACTTCTATATTAAGTCCACTTACTACCCACAGTGAAGATGGGTCTTTCCCCTTCGTTTAATCATCTCTGGAAATGCCTTCTTCAATGACACACCTAAAGGTGTGTCTCCAAGTGGTTGCAAATTTAGCAAATTTGATGACTCACTAATGTCACTATCCATTGATACAGGCCTTAATATACCCTCCACGGGGCTCTGCTTCATGCTCCAGTTTGAAATCCACTGATGTATAGTAGCCCTCTGTGGTTGTTTGAATTTAAAAGGTCCCTTATAGGCACATGTGTTTGAACACTGGGACCCCAGTTGGTGGCACTGTTTGGGAAAATCATGGAACTTTTGGAAGGTAGATACTTACTAGAGGAAGTGAGCCACTGAGCTGCCCCTTGAGCATTCATAGCCCTGCCCTATTTCCTATCTGCTCTTTGCTTACTGGCTACAGACAGAACATGACCAGCCACTTCATATTCCTGCTGTCAGGACTTCCTTGTGGTGATGGACTGTATCTCCTCAAACAGAAGAGAAAGCCACAAGAAACCCTCCCTTCCTTAAGTTGCTTCTTCTCAAGTATTTGGCAAGAGCAAGGAGAAAAGCAGCTAACACACTCTGTTAGCATGAAACTTTTTAGCAAATACATTTCAGTAAGTCAAAATGAAAATACAACTCAAAATCATTATGGCAGCTACACATGACAAAATAATTATATGTACACAAACATTCATTCTTAATGTCATTCTAGCCAACAGATATTCCAGTAACACACAAGTAAACTGATGATTGACAGCCATTATTCTAAGCACTGAAATGCTACTAACCACTAAAATCATAGGCCCAGCTACATTTCATTGCCTTCAGTAAATAAGATGTATTCTTCTGTACTTTATTCAACTGTATTTTAAATATAGGCCAATAGCTTGGGAGCTTCTCTTGTCAATCTTTTTTTTGCCATTTGAAAATATATATTTTTCATTAAATTGGTTTGACCATGAGTCAAAAAATATCTCCTGGCCTACACCTGCAAGTACTTATCAACCAATGGAGAGAGCAAGGATGTCTCTGACCTCTGCCACTTTGCTTAGGAATCTGTCTTCCCAGAAATTTAATGTGTGGATTCAGTGGTTTCAATTTCCTGCATTGTAGGTATCCGCTCAAGCTGGCAGCCACAGTCTTTGAGGTCAGTAGACAGTATTAATAGGCACACAGTTAGTGTTACAGCTGTGTTAATGTGAAGTTCAAACCCACTGGTTTAGGGGAAAATGGCAAAGTATATATGAAACTTTCTGTAACTCCTCACAGTGTGAACTGTTACTCGGGTTTTCAAAACTCACTTCCTCTTCTACCTAACTCCTATTCCCACTGGGTTTCTTTTTTCCTTGTTGTTTCTTTTTAAGAAATGAGAGATCTATTGTTAAGCCTTTATAAAGAGTTCTTTCACTTTTTTAAGACAATTCAAGTGAAGTTATCTTTTGAAATACCACCAGATACAGATTTCCCATTAGGGGACCATGAAGTTAAAAACTTTACTTTCTTTTCCCTAAGGTAATGCAATGGTTTATCATTCACTTTCTAAGTTCCTTAATTTGGCTCCCCAAAAGAAACTGTTTTATGTGCATTGTCAAACACCTGATGAGAGTCTGCTCATTTTAAAGCTGTTATGATTGTTCACCATATTCCTGAAGGGTTTAAGTTTTGAAGGCTCTTTTAATGATTGTTTCAAAACTTTGGCTTCTCTGAGGAAAACATAGACTGCCACAGTCAGCGGAATAGGCTTGCCTGTGAATTTGTGATTACAGATTATTTTGAAATTCCTATGCAGTATACATGTAGTGTGACATAAATTGAAAAAAAAAAAGTCATGAAGTAAATAATACATTTCAATAGCCAAGAAGCGTTTTTTAAACTGAGTTTTGTTTGCAGACTTTTGCTGATAATCACTAAAGATAATGAGGGAAGTAATGCCACAAATAAATAAATAGAAGAGGGGTGGGTGAGGTTAAGAACATTTAGTAACCTTGGGGGATCCAGGTTCCGTACCAAGAACAGACAAGAGGCTGCTCATACCACATGTCACACCAGCTCCAAGGGATCCCATGCCCTCTTCTCACCTCTGTGTGCACTGGATTTTCATGTACATACTCACAGAGATGGACACACTTCACATAATAAGATGTAAACAAATCTTAAGCATAAATAAATAATAAATAGAAAATTGGATGCAAAGATAGAAACAATTACTTTATCATGTGCTAACTGTATTTCCTTGAACATACCCTTTGATTTTTGGTTGCCTTAGCTCCTAATTACAGCATATGGATATAGCCAGTAATTTTATGTGGTTAATTTAAAGTTGAAGTTAAGGTAATATATGCAAAGTACTAATCCCATGCTTGCTGCATATGGTGACCTCAATAAACACATTTGCATTCTCTTTTCCTTAACACAACATTTCTCAGTTTGAGTTGTGCATTAGAACAGCCCAATGAACCTCTGCAAATATGGATCCTATCAACCCTGCTGCCAAGGTTTTGACTGAATTACACTGGACTAGATCCTGGATCTCTGTAGTTCGTAAAGCTCCTCAGGCAACTGCAATGCAAGGTCAAGTTTCAGAATCTCCACAAAAGCACCAGTCCCTAGTTTCTAGTCAGCTCCAGAATTGCCTGTGAAGATGTTTTCCCTTGTGAATGCCTGCTTTTTAACCTAGAGAGATTGATTCAATCAAATGTGAGCAATGGTGTGAGGAGTTTGAGGAAGATGTTCTGTTGTCACTCTTAGACTGTTTGGTAGCTTAGAGCTGCTGAGGTCATCTTAATCTGTCTCAGTTTCATTTTAGATTTGAGATAACTCTCCTGTATTTTCTGATTGGATGATGATTACATGCGATGGGTGGGGCAAATGTTGTTGTAGCTTCTTAACCGATATGAAGATTTAAGTTGGAAAGATGAAATAGCCTTATTTTTAACAACAAGATAAACTCCTATCTGGCTGTGCAACAATAGGAAATATTATCAGTTTATGATAGCCAGGCATTGTACTAAATATTCTGGGGTCTCAGCTCTTTGAGAGTTGTAATGTTGGGTAGCTAAAATGTATAAGAAGGAACCCTCACTCTGCCAAATGGACTTCATTTTTCTGCAGGGCCCCTACCATTCTGCTGTTTTTCTGTTCAGCTGTGATTTGAATAACTCCTTTAGTAAGACTCTTACTCAAATAGCAGCTGGCCTCATCGTCCACCTTGAACCCCAAATCTCAAACGTGTCTATGTTCTGATAGGAACAAATGAATCATCTATTACTTTTGCACCCTCTCTGTGTAGCAGCAAACCCAGTGGTAGAGAACAACTGGCTTGAGACACAATATTATGATTTAATATCAGTTTTCTCTTCTCCTGGAGTCCTTCAAGAAGGTCATCCACCCTTTGTGGTCTCCTGTGACTCCAGTGACCTCATCACAGTGACCCACACTGCTCTGACAGCCTCAATGTAGAGTGTTTTTCCAGTGCCTAATTCCATGTGTAAGCGATGGTAAATATTATTGCTGTTATCCTTATCTTAAACTATCAGATCCTTACTTGGGCTGTAATTCTAGAAAACTCAAATTCCCTTCCCAACTCGAACCATAACTTCAAAGATGGGTGCTTGGGGAACGTATTGGCTCATGGAAATTTTTGAAAATCCAAATTTAGGTTTTCTTTCCTTTTTAAAAACAAAACAACAGCAACAACAAAGTGTGTCTCTGGGACATGGTTTTGTCTTTTGAGGCAAGTGTGGACCAGGGATGACCTGCAATGGACTTGACTGTGTAGAGTTGACCGGTGCACACCTTACATCAATCCTGCTGCCTTTGCCTCTCAAAGGCTGGGGTGATTGGTGTGTGCCACCACTGCAGGGCTCTCTGTCTTGATCAGCTTGACTCTTTTCTAACGGTAACCACCTCTTTTCAGAGAGACAGTCTATGCCATTTTGAGTGTAACCATGACAGCAAGCTCTGGGTTTTTGGATGTGAATAAATAATAAGAGTAAACTCAGATACCAGGATACCAGGAAAGTTAAAAAAGAATCACAGAGCAGAAGGAGATACGGGATATATAAAGAGGGGCACAGTAGATTACAGTGGCTGTGAAAGAGGAAATGGGAAAAACTGGTAGAGGAGACTTAACTGGGGAGGGAGAAGAGACAGTAACACCAGAGAAGAGGACAGAATGTGGGGATTAGATAATACTGATAGTGACACTTGATGAAGCCATAGGGAATTATAGTATTTTATCTTTACTGAAAATACGTATGATATATTATACTTACGTATTATATATGTATATGCAGGTATAACAGTTTAATTAAAGCTAAGTCTCCTGTGGTGACAATGCTCCCTTTAAACTATAGATTACCTAACAAAAATCACAGTGCCAGACATGGGGAACATCTTTTTGAGTTGTTAGTCAAAAGAGTCCATGAATCCTTTCTCCCAAACAATACAGATTATATTGTTGCTGTTGACCTTGATTGCATTCCGGAAACAGAAGATAAGGCCTTACTGCAGATGACACCGACACTTTGGACACATTAAAGGAATCTGTCTGGGTCTATACTAGAAGCCCCCTTTCTGAGGAATAGCTTTTAGATAATGCGGCAAAAAGAAAGATGGCTTTGAGAGTAAGTGTTAATTTCAGAAATACTTGGAAGGAGGGTGTATATATCCTTCCCAAGTGTGCATATTTGTATATAAACCCGTGTCTCCAGACTAGAAGTCAACTTTGAGCACTATTCTTCAGGAGCTTGTTCACCTTGTTTTCTGAGACAGAGGTGCTCATTGACCCATAGCTTGCCAAGCAGCCTAGGCTAGCTGGCTGGTAAATCCCATCACTCTCATAGTATCAGAAGGAACTATGCAAGCTCCCCAGAAAGAAACGTTCCTATCTAGCTGTAATGCTTGCAAAGCATGTTGATGACCAGTATGTCATTGTTACAAAGCTGCAATAGTGCCACTTATATCCTGGAGGTAAGGAACTGTAGATAGACACAATGAAGTACTACTCAGCAGAGAAAAAGAATGATATCATGAGGTTTGCAGGCAAATGGATGGAACTAGAAAATATCATCCTGAGTGAGGTAACTCAGACTCAGAAAGACAAACATGGTACGTACTGCCTCATAAGTGGATACTAGATGTAAAGCAAAAGATAACCAGACTGCAACTCACAACTCCAGGGAGGCTACCTAGTAAAGAGAACCCTAAGAAAAAGACACATGGGTCAAGAACAGGGTGGGAGAACAGGGAAAGAGATACCACGATAAATGAAGACCCCATGGGATTGGGAGGAGGCAGAGAGCTAGAGATGTCCCCAGATATCCAAAGATACCTCCACAATAGACTAGTGGCAATGGTTGAGAGAGTGCCTGAGCTGACCTGCTCTGGTGATCGGAGGGCCGAACACCCTAACTGTCATGATAGAACTCTCATCCAGTGACTGGTGGAAGCAGATGCAGAGATCCATGGCCAACCCCCAGGTGGAGCTCCAGGAGTCTAATTGGCAAGAGAGAGAGAAGGGATTATATGAGCAAGCGATATCGAGACCATGATTGGAAAAAGCACAGGGACAAATAGTCAAACTAGCCAAAATACATGAGCTGTGAACCAATGACTGAGGAGCCCCCATGGAAGTGGACCAGGCCCTCTGGATAAGTGAGAGAGTTGATTAGCTTGAACTGTTTGGGAGACTCCTGGGCAGTGGGACTGGGACCTGTCCTTGGTGCATGAGCTGGCTTTTTGGAACCTAGGGCCTATGATGGGACACTTTGCTCAGCCTTGGTGTAGGAAGGAGGGGACTGGACCTGCCTCAACTGAATCTACCAGGCGGGGCTGACTCCCCAGGGGAATCTTGCCTTGGAGGAGGTGGGAGTGGGAGGTGGACAGGGACGGGAGGACTAGAGGGTGGGAAGAGGGAGGACGGGGGAATCCATGACCTATATGTAAAATTAAATTAATTATAAAATAAAAATATTTGTAATGAAAAAAAATTAAAAATTAAAAAAAAGAACAGCTCAACAGGAGAGAATTCACCCTGGTGCTGTACATTTACCCAACTACCCATGGCTGGTGAGATTATGGAATCTGGAGGAGATCCCACTACTGCCACATTTCAAACCATTATGTCTACCTTCATTCTAATATTTACCTTTATACCCACAGGCAGGTTTAGCTTCTTCTTGCAGTAGACAGAAATCATTAAAGAAAACCACAAGTGTTCAAAATTCAGATATTAACCAACTGAGATTACATACCCCTAATTAATGCATTCATAATGCAACTCCTACACCTATGGGTCAGGGAGCATTGCTGAAGAAAAAGCAGAAATATTGGAAGAACCACATGACCAGGATATCTGCTGCCGAATAATCCCCAGTAATAAAATAAAATAAAGACAAAAAGAAGTTGGAAGTTATTGCCAGTGTTTGTGTCCGTGTTTGCTTGTGTTTTTGAGTGTTTGTATGTATTTCTATGTGTGTCTATGTGTTTGTATGTCTATTTATGTGTTTATGTGTTTATATAAGGTTGCAAGTTTGTGTGTGTTTATACATGTGTCTCTATGTGTGTTTTTTTGTGTGAATATGTGATTCTGAGCATCCAAACTAGGCCCTCATAAATGCTAAGCAAACACTCTGCCATTGAGCTTCACCTCCATCCCGACAGAACTATTATAAATTCTCAGAAATGTTAAAGTCTCCTCCAATGCCATGACTAATGAAAATAGTTGGTTGCTATTCACATGAAGCACTGATATTTTTCCTTCTGTTTTACATAGACAATTCTTTAGTGAGAGAATCAAGCTGATATGTTTACCTCTTGGAAATCTGCAGAGATTTACCCTACCCTCATATAATCAAGAGACAAACCCTCTACTTTGATCTGCACCATGCTTCTTTCAAAGCCTATATTTAAACTTGTAAGAGTATAAAATCAAAATTAACCTTCACTTGAAGATAGGAGAGAAAAAAATTTGTTATGACATTCCTGAACAATCATTAAAATCAATGCAAAATGATCCCATGTATTTTCACTAAATATCCAATTTATTTAGTGTAAAGTAATGGTATTATCTCTCTAATCTCTTTCTCAGACACTAACTTTATGATATTTGGCATTGTGATAACTCTGCATCTCTTTACTTTTATAAATGTGTTATTCCTACTTAGCCATCTTCCTTCTTTCATGACATTATTACATCGTATTTACCTTCAATATCAAGGATGAAGTTTTCAAGAGAGAAGAATCAACAGTTAAGAATGTTTGCTAGCCAGGTGGTGGTGGCACATACCTTTAATCCCAGCACTCAGAAGGCAGAGCCAGGCAGATCTCTGTGAGTTCGAAGTCAGTCTGGTCTACAGAGTGAGATCCAGGTCAGGAACAACAACAACAACAACAACAACAAAAAAAAAAAAAAAAAAAAAAGGAGAAACCCTGTCTCAAAAAAAAAAGAATGCTTCCTGCCTCTCAATCCCCAGTAACTATCTATTGGTGGGAGCTCATGAGATCTTCCCCCATGCCCTGTCTTATAATGTTGTAGCTTGATCTTGGGCAGGCAATTGTAACTGCTTTGTTCTGTTCCTTCCTGAAGTCAGACTTTTAGGATCTTTCTGCTGCTTCTTCTCCACTGACCCCCAAGCTTTAAAGGTAGCTGATATAACGTAGATGTCCCATTTGTGGCTGAGAACTCCAAGGTCACTTATTCTCTACACTCTAACAAGTTGTGAGTTTAGGTGTTAACCCCTATCCACTGCTTAAAGAACGTTTGTAAGATGAGACCTGAGAGCTTCAATAATCTATGGGTGTAGAGATGAACTTAAAAGGCAGTTTAATATTTATGTCCATTTCAGGGAATAATAGTAGTATGTTCACCCCTGAGTTCCCAAACCATGGGTTCTTGTACAGATTAACAGTAACAGGTATGAGTTTTCTTATGTGAAGCAGGACATAAAAACAACCAGAAAGTAGTTGGTGATCCCCATAATACCTGTGCCATTATTGCCCCCATAGGCATACCTTGCCATGCTTGTTATTGTTGGAGTATGCAGGATTTGCAGCCAGATCAGATAGTAAATGACACCCTCATTAGCAGTCTAAATACCACTTCCTGGTGCTATGAAAGCTGGCCAGCAGAACGGAAGGCCCCTTGTTAGTACCAGCTTTGTTTCTTCATGTCCTTGTCCAAAGTAGGTGGTGTCTGCAGCAATAGTCTTACCATCAAGTTCTGGTGGAAAAACAGGAGTACTGTTAGTGATACCATGCTGTAATGGATGGCTCCAGTCTTAGGAATATGTGGTCTCATTCATTATCTTGAGAAATTAGATGAAGCAACTTAACTGAAGAAAATGTCCTTTTGATTTTCACACAGAAGACATCAGTACACGATATTCCTAAGGTACTCATTGGAAAAGCAGAGCAGGAAAGATTTATGCATACTTCCGATCTCTAAAATCTCCAGGAACTGTACTTATTAAATTAGTTAGAGTCCTATATCCTATTATCTTACTCAATTTTATGTGTGCAGAGTCCAGTTGCTATAGTTTAAAAATAATGTGAACAGATAGATGTTGGGAAAACAAATCCAATTAATTAACAAATATCCTTTGGAGAAAGTGCTGCCTGAAAAATGGCAACCTGGTTGAGGCAAGGATAAAGAAAAGGAGTGTTGATCCTCTTCTGTATAAGTGGTGTAGAATTATCCTATCTCAGAACAAGTCTGAAAAGTCCCTATAAACTGGTGGTGCCACAGCTATGTACTGCCCCATTAAAAGAGATAATAAAATGTTAGGAGATGAAGCCCCATGGGGTGAACTATCTTGAAGAGTTTCTGGTAGAAGACAAGATATATGACCCAGACTATTTATAGAAGAAAGAGTTGATTTGGGCTCATTGTTCCAGAGGCTTAGAGACAGTTTCACCAGGACAAAGGAGGGAAACAGAAGCAGGAAGCTGACTCATTTCTTGAGCCACAAGCATGAAACAGAGAGAGCAAACCGAAAGTGTTTCATCACAGCAGTAGAGAAGTAACTCATATTGATGATAAGAGAGACAAGCAGTTGCTGCAGGCTCACAGGCCAGCTAGCCAGGTATGGAAGAGATGAATAAGAGGCATTAAGTGAAATGAGGTGAAAGGTGAATACAGACATTATTTGGCTGTGGGTCTCTGTATCTGTTTCCATTAGTTTTTGGGTGAAGCCTGTCTGATGAGCTAGGCATCAATATTTGAGTATAGAAGAATATCATTAAGAATTATTTCATTGACTTTTTCCCTATTCTTGTTTGGTTCTATCCTAGGTCTATCTTAGGTTGTATTCTAGATCCAATGCTATGTACTATAGCATATTATATTATGCTGTGCTATACTATAGCAAGATCTCATCTCAAAAACAAAATAATAATAAATGACAATATTAGAGTTGTCATTCATGTGAACTTAAAATTCTGGTTTTCCCAATGAGTATAGAAGAATATCATTAGGAATTGTTTTATTGACTTTCTTTTGTCATTCATGTTTATTTCTGTCCTAGGTCTCTGGAGTATCCATCCCACTTCTGCGTCGTGGTCCCCAAGGGTGAACTCCCTCTCAGGTTATAGGTCTCCAGCAGTGCCAGTCATTAGTTGGTCACTCCCACAGGTTCTACACCATCTTTACCCCCGGCAGATTTTGTAGTTGGGCAAATTGTAGGTCAAAGGTTTTGTTTCTGAGTTGGTGTCTAGTAAAGTCTTGCCTGATTATCCCCTATTGATAAGAGTCTCAGCTAGATTCACCATCATAAATTCCTGAGTGTTTCCAGTGCTCATCCCATAGATGTCCCCAGATTCTAGCAGACTCTGCTAGTACTTTTTCCCTCCATCTTCCCCGACCTGATCCCTCCTGTTCCCATGCCAATTGTCCCTTCCAGGCCCCTTTCTCTTTCCACTGGCAATGTCCATTCTATTTCCCCTTCACACTGAGATATATGCCTCCCCCTCCACCTGAGCCATCTTTGTGAGTTATTGTGTTGTTGTCTTGTTACTTGTTGTCTGTGGATTGTAGCACCATTTTCCTTTACTTTATGGCTAATATCCACTTATGAGTGAGTGCATACCGCATTTGTCTTTCTGGATCTGGCTTACCTCACTCAAAATGATCTTTTCAAGACCCATCCATTTGCCAGCAACTTTCCTGATGTCACTGTTTTTAACAGCTGAGTAATACTCCATTGTGTAAATGTACCACATTTTCTTTATCCATTCTGCATCTGAGGGACATCTAGGTTGTTTCTATAGTTTCTGGCTATTATCAATAAAGCTGCTATGAGCATAGTTGAGCAAGTGTCTTTGTTGTATGATGGATCATCCTTTGAGTATATGTCTAGGAGTTGTACAGCTGGGTCTTGAAATAGTTCAATTCCCAATTTTCTGAGAAACTTCTATATTGATTTCCAAAGAAGCTGTATAAGTGTGCACTCCCACCAGCAATGGAAGAGTGTTCCCCTCACTCCACATCCTCTCCAGCATGACCTGTCGAATGTGTTTTTTATTTTAGTCATTCTGACACGTATAAAATAGTCTCAGAGTTGTTTGATTTGCATTTCCCTTATGGCTAAGGATGTTGAATACTTCTTTTACTGTTTCTAGGGCATTTGAGATTCCTGAGTTTGAGATTCTGTTTAGATCTGTACCTCATTTTCAAATTGGTTTATTTGTTTTGTTTTTATTTTTATGTCTAGTTTCTTGCATTCTTTGTATATTTGGGATATGAGCCCTTTGTCAGATGTGGCTTTGGTCACGACCTTTCACATTCTTTTGGCTGTTGTTTTGTCATTTTGATAGTGTCCTTTGCCTTACAAAAGCTTTTCAGTTTCATGAGGTACCATTTGTTAATTTTCAATGTTAGTGCCTGCACTATTGATGTTCTGTTCAGGAAGTTGTGTTCTATGCCAATGCATTCAAAAGTATTCCCCCACATTCTCTTCTATCAGGTTCAGTATATCTGGATTTATGTTGAGGTCTTTGATCCACTTGGACTCAAGTTTTGTGCAGGGTGATAGACATTCTTCTACATACCAAAATTCATTTAGACCAGCAGCATTTGTTGAAGATGCTTTCTTTTTTCCTTTATATAATTTTGGCTTGTCAAAAATCAAGTGTTCGTAGGTGTAGATATTTACTTCTGGGTCTTCAATTTGATTCCATTGATCAGCCTATTTGATTTTTATGCCAATACAATGCACTTTTTATTACTAATGTTCTGTACTACAGCTTTAAATCAGGAGTGCTGATACCTCCAGAAGGTCTTTTATTGTAAAGAATTGATTTAGCTATCCTGGGTTTTAAATTTTTCCATATGTACTTGAGTATTTTTTTCTTTCAAGCTCTATAAATAATTGTGATAGAATTTTGATGGGGATTGCATTGAATCTGTAGATCTCTTTGGGTAAGATGCTCATTTTTGCTGTGTTAATTCTGCCAATTCATGAGCATGGGAAATCTTTCCATCTTCTGATATCTTCTCCAATTTCTTTCTCCAAAGACTTGAAGTTTTTGTTGTACAGGTTTTTCCCTTACTTTGTTATAGTTATCTGTAGCATGAAACTTAGAGAGTCTTATTAATTAAAACAAACCTGAAGCCAAGCATTGGGGTTAACACTGGAAGATCAGAGAAACAGAACAAGCCGCAGCTAACTTCACCTGGCCAACTTCTCAGCTGATCTTTTTTCCTCAGATTGGAAACTTCTGTGTCCTCATCCCAATGGCTCTCAGCTGAACTGTGCTACTCAAAACCTAAAAGCTTAACCAACCAAATGCTTAACCAGCCAAATGTTTCTAGTTTCTGGTCCTCACACCTTATATACCTTTCTGCTTTCTACCATCACACCCTGGGATTAAAGGCTGGCTTTCTGGGTTTAAAGGCTGGCTAAGTCACCATGCTTGGCTGTATCCTTGAACACATGGATTTCTGCCTCTGGAATACTAGGATTAAAGGTGTGTGCTACCACTGCCTATCCTCATGTTTAATATTGTGGCTGTCCTGTTCTCTGACCCCAGATAAGTTTATTAGGTTATACAATATATTGGGCAACACACCACCACCACGTTTCCTCTCTTTTTGTCTAAAATTAAAAAAAAACCTTATAACTAATACAAGAAAAACTATCCAATAACTATATACAATATATACAGTCAAAAATTACATTAATGATGTCTAGTCCATTAACATTTGACAGATTCAAATAAAAATTCTATTTTATATATATTAACAATGTCCAGTCCAGTAACATTTGAAAAACCCAGACAAAAAAATTCATTACTTATCTTATTTAAAATAAGTAGTTACTTTTTAAAAGTATTTTTTCTTTTCATAATAGATTCAGTAAAATTTATTAAGGTACACAATATTTTGGGGAACACAATACCACCACATTTCCTCTCTTTTTGTCTAAAATTAAAAAAGCTTATAACTAATACAAGAAAAACTATTTTCAATAAGTATATGCAATATACAGTCAAGATTACATTAACAACGTCTAGTCCATTAACATTTGACAGATCCAGACAAAAAACTCCATTATATATATTAACAATGTCCAGTCCAGTAACATCTGATAAACTCAGACCAAAATGACCTTTTGTCATTTTTTTAAAATTTGTTTTACAACACCATTCAGTTCAACATAATAGCCACAGATTCCCCTGTTCTCCCCCTCTCGCCCCCCTTCCCTTCCCCCCAGCCCACCCCCCATTTCCCACCTCCTCCAGATCAAGGTCTCCACCGAGGACCAGAGTCGACCTGGTAGACTCAGTCCAGGCAGGTCCAGTCCCCCCCTCCCAGACTGAGCCAAGCATCCCTGCATAAGTCCCAGGATTCAAACAGCCAACTCATGCAACGAGCCCAGGACCCGGCACCAACACACAGCTGCCTCCCAAACAGATCAAGCCAAATGACTGTCTCACCCATTCAGGGGGCCTGATCCAGTTGGGGGCCCCTCAGCCTTTGGTTCATAGATCCTGTGCTTCCATTCATTTGGTTATTTTTCCCTGTGCTTTATCCAACCTTGGCTTCAACAATTCTCGCTCATATAAACCCTCTTCTTTCTCACTAGTTAGACTCCCAGTGCTCCACCAGGGGCCCAGCTGTGGATGTCTGCATCCAGATTCCTCAGTCCTTGGATGGGGTTTATGGCACAACTATCAGGGTGTCTGGCCATCCCATCACCAGAGTAGGTCAGTTCCTGCCATCTCTCGACCATTGCCAGCAGTCTTTTGCAGGAGTATCTTTGTGGATCTCCGTGGGCCTCCCTAGCTCTCTGCTTCCTCCCCTTCTCATGTGGTCTTCATTTACCATGGTCTCCTATTCCTTGTTCTCCCTCTCTTTTCTTGATCCAGCTAGGATCTCCCACTCTCTTTCCCTCGACCATTGCTCTTCATTGTTCCCACTCATGACCAGGCTGTTCATGTAGATCTCATCCATTTCTCCGTGTCTTTTTTGGGGTCCTGTTTTCCAGGTAGCCTCACTGGTAATGTGAGTAGCAGTCCAGTCATCCTTGTTCCACATCTAGCATCTTCCTATGAGTGAGTACATACCATATTTGTCTTTCTGAGTCTGGGTTACCTCACTCAGGATGATTTTTTTCTAGATCCATCCATTTGCCTGCAAACCATATGATGTCATTACTTTTCTCTGCTGAGTAGTATTCCATTGTGTATATGTGCCACAATTTATTTATCCATTCTTCAGTGAATTGAAGACCCTGACATTAACCCACACACCTATGGACATATAATTTTTGACAAAGAAGCCAAAAGTGTACAATGGAAAAAAGAAAGCATCTTCAATAAATGGTGCTGGCATAACTGGATATCAACGTGTAGAAGGCTGCAAATAGATCCATATCTGTCACCGTGCACAAAACTTAAGTCCAAGTGGATCAAAGACCTCAACATAAATCCAGCTACTCTGAACCTGCTAGAAGAGAAAGTAGGAAGTAGTCTTGAACGCATTGGCATAGGAGATCACTTCCTAAATATAACACCAGTAGCGCAGACACTGAGACAAACAATCAATCAATGGGACCTCTTGAAACTGAGAAGCCTTTGTAGAGCAAAGGATACGGTCAACAAGGCAAAGCGACACCCTACAGAATGGGAAAAGATCTTCACCAACCCCACATGTGACAGAGGACTGTCATCCAGAATATATAAGGAACGCAAGAAATTAGACATCAAAACGACCAACAGTCCAATTGAGAAATGGGCTTTAGAACTAAACAGAGAATTCTCAACAGAGGAAACCCAAATGGCTGAAAGACATTTAAGGAATTGCTCAACATCCCTAATCATCAGGGAAATGCAAATCAAAACAACTCTGAGATACCACCTTACGCCTGTCAGTGTGGCTAAGATCAAAAACACTGAAGACACTTTATGCTGGAGAGGATGTGGAACTAGGGGAACTCTCCTCCACTGCTGGTGGGAATGCAAGCTTGTACAACCACTTTGGAAATCAATATGGTGCTTTCTTAGAAAATTGGGAATCAATTTCCCCCAAGATCCAGCTATACCACTCCTGGGCATATACCCAAGAAATGCTCAATCATACCACAAGAGTACTTGCTCAGCTATGTTCATATCAGCATTGTTTGTAATAGCCAAAACCTGGAAACCTTTTGTCATTTTTATATCTTCCCTTTTTTTCTTTTTACAATAGATTTAGTGATCTACCCATTTATCCTATTATTTCTTTATCTTTTTTCTCAGAGTAGATTTCAATGATCTATCTCAAATCTATATTCTCTTTTTTCCTTTTTTCTTTCTTTTTTAAACAAAACCTCTGAATCTCATCTCCATGTTCAGCTTTTTTCCTGACCATTAACAATTAACAACTTCTAACCAACTGTCATAAACAATGACAATATCCATAACTCATTAAACGACCAAAAACTACCCACCCCACTTCTTGGGAATGTGGGCGTCTTTTTCTTAAAATTACTTCCTGCTTTCTAGGGGTGAAGACATCTTTAGGGGATCCTGAAAAAAATTGGGGGGTTTAATTGTCAAGTCCTGTATCATTTGTCCAGTCACTACATAATGAGAAATGCAGGGCGTATTTCAAGTCCTTGTTCAAGTAGTCTGTCAGGCTGGATCATCTCAGCTAGCCATCTCAAAATTGTCCTGAGTAGTTTGTAGTCCAGAGTTGATCTTTCCATGGAGTTAACCAGCTTAATGGCTTTACCATAGTCTATGTGGAATCATCATTGTGGGATCCCATCACTTTTTGAAGATTTCACAGTTGCTGTTAGGCGTGGCCATGGTTCCCTGCAGACATTTTTTTTTTTTTTGTGCCTCCTCTGTGGGTTGGAGCAATCACAGTCTGATAAATGTCTGTCTCTTGGAAGCACGAATATTCTTCCCTAGAAGAGAAAATCTTCACAGCATTTTCTCCCCACCATTTGTCTTGCCAAACTTCCAAACTGACCTTTACTGATGCTTTCTTGTAACACGATGGTCCTGGCAATTCTTCTCTGAACAAGCAGCAGTAAAGCCTTCATCTCTGGTAGCATCACCGCAGTCACCAACATGATGGGAAGGAGCCAGCAACTCAGAGCAGCAGCTTCTGCCTCCAAGGTCCCACCACCATTTGTGGCTCGGCCCCAACCAAAACTTCTCCTAGACTGCCACTGCCATAAACTCAGGATCCTTCTGCCTCTGCCTTCTTCAATAAATCCAACCGGCATGCACCACCACAACCAGCTGAGTGTAGCTCGGGTCTGAGGTGAGGCCCACAAGGCCACAGGCAAGCAGCTTTTTCATGAATTCATACCACGAACATTGGGCACCAGATGTAGCAGGAACCTTAAAGAGTCTTATCAATAAAATCAGTCCTGAGGCCAGTTATTGAGGTGAACACTGGAAGATCAGAGAGATAGAACAAGCCACAGCGAACCTCACCTGGCCAACTTCTCAGCTGATCTTGTTTCCTCAGACTGGAAACTTCTGTGTCCTCACCCCAATGGCTCTCAGCTGAACTCTGCTGCTCAAAACCTAAAAGTTCAACCAGCCAATTGCTTAACTAACCAAATGCTGAACCAGCCAAATGCTTCTAGTTTCTGGTCCTCACGCCTTATATATCTTTCTGCTTTCTACCACCACTCCCTGGGATTAAAGGCTGGCTTTCTGGGATTAAAGGCGTGAGTCACCATGCTTGGCTGTATCCTTGAATACATGGAATTCTGCCTCTGGAATGCTAGGATTAAAGGTGTGTGCTACAACTGTCTATCCTAAGTATCTAGTAGCTTTTCTGTTCTCTGACCCCAAATAAGTTTATTAGGGTACACAATATTTTGGGGAACACAATACCACCACAGTTATCCCCAGATATTTTATATTATTTGTTGATATTGTGAAGTGTGTTGCTCCCCTGATTTCTTTGTCAACCCATTTAATATTTGTACATAGGAGGGCTATTGTTGTTAGGGGGTTTTGGCTCTTTGGGGGGTCCACCACCCAGCTCCCAAATAAATCACACATGGAGGCTTATTCTTAGTTATGAATGTCCAGCCTGAGATTATTTTGTTTCTTTCCAGCTTTTCTTAACCTAAATTATCCCATTTACCTTTTGCCTCTGGGCTTTTCCTGTTCTCTTATTTCTGTAAATCTTACTCCATGGCTTGCTGTGTAGTTGGGTACCTGGCCCCCTGCATCCTCCTCCTTCTCTGGCTGCTTCTTCGATCTTCCTCCCTTTCCAGATTTCTCCTTCTATTTATCCTCTCTGCCTGCTAACCCCACCTATTTATCTCTCTCCTGCCTCACTATTTATTGGTCATCCAGTTCTTTATTAGACCATCAGGTGTTTTAGACAGGCACAGTAACACAGCTTCACAGAGTTAAATAAATGCAACATAAACAAAAATAACACACCTTAAAATAATATTCCCCAACAGGTTACTAATTTTTCTTAGTTAATTTTATATCCAGCCACTTCACTGAAGGTGTTTATCAATTGTAAGAGCTCCTTGGTAGAATTTACAGAGTCACTTATGTATACTATCACATCATCTGCAAATAGTGATACTTTAACTTCTTTCTTTCTAACTTGTATCCCCTTGATCTCATTAAGTTGTCTTATTGCTCTAGATAAAACTTCAAGTACTATAATGAGTAGATATGGAGAGAGTAGATGGCCTTGTCTTGTCCCTGATTTTAGTGGAATTGCTTTAAGTTTTTCTCCATTTAATTTGATGGTGGCTTTAGGTTTGCTATATACTGCCTTTATTATGTCTAGATATATTTCTTGTATTTCTGATCACTCCAAGACTTTCATCATGAAGGGGTGCTGGATTTTGTCAAAGTTTTTTTCCAGCATCTAATGAGATGATCACGTGTGATTTTTTTCTTCCATTTTGTTTATACAGTGGATTACACTGACATATTTTTGTATTTTAAAATATCCCTGCCCCTCTGGGATGAAGACTACTTAATCATTGTAGATGATCTTTTTGATGTGTTTTTGAATTTGGTTTGCGTGTATTTTATTGAGTATTTTTGCATATATTTTCTTGAGGGAATTTGGTCTGTAATGCTCTTTCTTTGTTGAATCTTTGGGTGGTTTGGGTATTAGGCTAACTGTGACCTTATAAAATTAATTTGGAAGTGTTCCTTCTGTTTCCATTTTGTGGAATAATTTGAGGAGAATTTGTATTAGCTCTTCTTTGAAAGTAGAATTACACACTAAAACCTGTTTTTTGGTTTTTTTTTTTTTTGGTTGGAAGACATTTAATGACTTCTTATCTGATCTTGATTTAACTTTGTTAAGTGGGTCATAATGAGAAAATGGTCCATTTCTTTTAAATTTTCCAATTTTATGGGGTACAGTTTTTTTGAAGTATGATCTCATGATGCTTTGGATTTCCTCCATGTCTATTGTTATGTCCTCATTTTCATTTATGGTTTTGTTAATTTGGATATTATCTCTCTGCCTTTTAGTTAGTTTTAATAAGGGTTTACCTATCTTGTTGATTTTCTCAAAGAATTAACTATTTGTTTTACTGATTGTTTGTATTCTCTTTATTTGTATTTTACTGATTTCAGTCCTGAGATTGATTATTTCCTGCCCTCTACTCCTCTTGAGTGTGTCTGCTTCATTTTGTTCTAGATTTTTCAGATGCATTTCTAAGTCTCTGATCTGAGAATTCTCTAATTTCATTATACAGGAACTTCATCCTATGAACATTCCTCTTAGCTTTGTATTCCATAAGTTTGGATATATTATACATTCATTTTCATTGAATTCTAGGAAGTCTTTACTTTCATTCTTCCTTGACTTGGTGATAATTTAGTAGAGAGTTGTTCAGTTACCATGAGTTTGTAGGCTTTCTGTTGTTTCTGTTCTTGAAATTCAACTTTAATCCATGGTGCTCTGATAGGATACAGGAGGATATTTTAATTTTCTTTTATCTGTTGAGACTTTTTTGTGACTGAATACACACACACACATATATAAATATATATATATAAATATATATATATATATATATATATAGTTAGTTAGTTAGTTAGTTAGTTAGTTAGTTAGTTAGTTTTGGAGAAGGTTCCATGAGGTAATGAGAAGAAGGTATACTCTTTTGTGTTTGGGTGAAATATTCCATAGATAACTGTTAGGTCCATTTGAGTCATAATGTCTGTTAGTGACATTGTTTCTTTTCATAGTTTCTATCTGGACAACCGATCCATTTGTGAAAGGGGGTGTTGAAGTCTCCTACTGTTCATGTATGGGTTCTATGTGTGATTTAAGCTTTAGTAATGTTTCTTTTAAAAATGTGGGGGCTCTTGCATTTGGGGCCTAAGATGTGCTGAATTGAGATATCTTCCTGGTGGATTTTTCCATTAATGAGTGTGAAATGTCCTTCTTCTCCATCTCTTTTGATTAATATTGGTTTGAAGTCTACTTTGTTAGATATTAGAATAGCCACACCAGGTTGCTTCTTAGGTCTGTTTGATTGGAAAATCTTTTTCCATCCCTTTACACTGAAGTAATGTCTATTTTTGATGTTAAGATATGTTTGTTGTATGCTGCAGAAGGATGGATTTTGTTTTCTTATCCAGTCTCTTAGCCTGTGTCTTTTTATTGATGAATTATGTTCATTGATATCAAGAGATATTAATGACCATTGATTGTCAATTCCTGTTTTTATGTTGGTAGTGGTGATAGCGATTGTAGTGTGTGTGTGTGTGTGTGTGTGTGTGTGTGTGTGTGTGTGTGTGTGTGTGTGTGTTGTGTGTGTGTGTTTCCCTTTGGATTTTGCTGGTGTGATATTATCTATTACCTGTAGCATGAATCTTAAAGAGTCTTATTAATAAAACAAACCCGGAGCCAAGTATTGGGGTGAACACTGGAAGATCAGAGAGATAGAACAAGCCACAGTTAACCTCACCTGGCCAATTTCTCAGCTGATCTTTTTTCCTCAGACTGGAAACTTCTGTGTCCTCATATCTGAATGGCTCTCAGCTGAACTGTGCTGCTCAAAACCTAAAAGTTTAACCAGCCAATTTCTTAACTAACCAAATGCTTAACTAGCCAAATGCTTCTAGTTTCTGGTCCTCACGCCTTATATACCTTTCTGCTTTCTACCACCACTCCCTGGGATTAAAGGCTGGCTTTCTGGGATTAAAGGCGTGAGTCACCATGCTTGGCTGTATCCTTGAACACATGGAATTCTGCCTCTGGAATGCTAGGATTAAAGGTGTGAGTCCCACCATTTTGTACCCTTTATGTCTAGTGGCTGTTCTGTCTCTGACCCCAGATAAGTTTATTAGGGTGTACAATATTTTGGGGAACACAATACCACCAAATTTCCCCTTATTTTGTCTAAATATTTTTTTTAAAAAAGCTTATAACTAATACAAGAAAAACTATCCAATAAGTATATACAATATATACAGTCAAGAATTACATTAATGATGTCTAGTCCATTAACATTTGACAGATTCAGATAAAAACTCCATTATATATATTAACAATGTCAAGTCCAGTAACAATTACCTGTGCTTTTGTGGGTATAGTTAACTTCCTTGGGTTGAAGTTTTCACTCTAGTATCTTCTGTAGGGCTAGATTTGTGGACAGATATATTTGTTTGATTTTGTCATGAAACATCTTGTGATTGATACTTTTGCTGGGTATATTAGTCTGGGCTGGTGTATGTGGTGTCTTAGAGTCTATAAGTAATTTGTCCAGGCCCTTCTGGCATTTAGAGTCTCTGTTGAGAAGTCAGGTGTAATTTTTATAGGTCTGCCTTATATCTAATACTTAGCTTCTCCCTCTTACAGCTTTTAATATTCTTTCTTTGTTCTGTATGTTTAGTGTTTTGATTGTTACGTGATGTGGGGACTTTCTTTCCTGATCCAATCTATTTAGTGTTCTGAAGCTTCTTGTACCTTTATAGGCATGTCCTTTTTTTAGGTCATAGAAATTTTCTTCTAAAAGTTTGTTAAATACATTTTCTGTGTTTTTGTGCTAAGAGTGTTCTCCTTCTTCTATTCCTATTATTCTTAAGTTTGGTCTTTTCATGGTGTCCTAGATTTCCTGGATGTTTTGTGTTAGGAGTTTTTTTTCTTTTTAGATTGAACATTTTCTTTGATCAATGAATTTATTTTCTCTATTGTATTTTCAATGACTAAGATTCTCTCTTCCATCTTTTAGATTCTGTTGGTGATGCTTACATCTATAGTTCCTGTTCACTTGCCCAGATTTTACATTTCTTAAATTCCATCAGTTTGTATTTCTTTTATTGCTTCTCTTTTGATTTTCATATCATGAATAGTTTCATTCACCTGTTTGTTTCTTTTTTTCTTGGCATCCTTTAAAGGACTTGTTGCTTTCTGCTATTTTTCAATGTTGTTTCCTCAATTTCTTTTTTTTTTTTTTTTTTTTTTTTGGTTTTCCGAGACAGGGTTTCTCTGTGTAGCTTTGCGCCTTTCCTGGAGCTCACTTGGTAGCCCAGGCTGGCCTCGAACTCACAGAGATCCGCCTGCCTCTGCCTCCCGGGTGCTGGGATTAAAGGCGTGCGCCACCAACGCCCGGCTTCCTCAATTTCTTTAAGGTATTTTTTTCATTTCCTTTTTAAGGACTTCTGTAATCTTTGTAAAGTTGGTTTTAAGGTCATTTTCTTGTGCGTCTGCTATGTTGGACTGTGAGGTCTTGCTGTCATAGGATTTCTGGGCTCTAGTGATACCATATTGCCTTTTCTGTTGTTGTTTGTATTCTTATACTGGCATTTAGGCATCTGGCTTTGGGCTGATTACAGGTTTAGGTGTTGGTTCCTGAGTTTGTCTTCTTGGATGGATGTTTTGTTCCTTGTTTTCTGTTTCCTCTTTGTTTTTTCTAGATTTTGTGGCCTGGACTTCTGGTGGCTGGCATGATTTCTTGTCTATCTAATTGCAAGTCTCTGTCTAAGTTGGGGGTTGACCTTCTGGTGGCTATCTTGGCCATTGGTGCATCAGAGGATTTCTGTTCTTCTGGTCAGTGTGGCCTGCACCTGATTAGTTGAGGTCTGGTCAAGCTGGTGTAGCCTGTGCCTCTTCTGAGTGGTGTGGCTTAAGCCTGAGTGGCAGAAGTCTACTGAGGTTGGGGGCAGGGTCCAACAGTGGGACAAGAAAGGGGCTGTGATGGCATGGGCAGAGGGAAGGGGAAAATGAGGTATTTTTAAGATTTATTGATTTTTGCTTAATGTGTATGTGTGGGCTTGCTTATCTTATCTATACAAGCATGTTTGTGCAGTGCCCATGGAGGCCAGAAGAGGGCACCACTTCCTTTTCAATTAAAGTTGCAGGTGGTTCTTAGCTTTTCAGTGTAGGTGCTGGAAACTTGCTTGACCTGAGACCTCTGCAAAAGAAGCAAGTACTCTTAACCACTAAGCCATCATCTCTCCAGTCCCTAAATAAAGTATATTCTAAAAAGAAAATAAGAATCAAATACCATTTGTGACATGGGGATACACTTTGCTGGCATTAACATAGATAAGCAAACTATGAGAATATTCTACTCTTTCCAGTGCACTTTTACATATGTGAATTTTGTGTATTTCATGCAGATGATCATGTATTCAGTTTACCTTTAAACTGTATTGTTTAAAAATATCTATTCAGTTGAACTAATGAAGTTGTAGAACATCAGAACATCATCAAAATAATAGCAGGCCTCAGACACGCTGTCAGTATCAGTTCAGGCCCAGCCCCATCTCACTTGTAAGCAATCCTACTGATGTTCACAAATGGGAAATGGTAGCAAAGGAATTTCCCATGGCATCTAAAATTAGGAAGCAAGTGCACAACATGGATGATAATTTTGAGTAAAAGGTTTTTACACTAGTAACCTATGATGATTCAGCTTCCAATTCATCAGTCCTCTTTTCTTTGTCTTTATCCCATTCTGTTAAAAAAATTGATATAGTCTATCTGGATTCTATATTTTCTTCTGTGTTTCATTTTATTATTTTTTTTTTATTTAGGTGTGTGAGAGAAAGCCAGAAAACCTATGAGATCTCCTGGAGCTAGAGTTATAGTTGGTTGTGAGCTGCCCAATGTGAGTGCTGGGAATGGAACTGGGGTCTTCAAAGAACAACAGGATCTATGTACCCATAGACTCCATGTGTGAAACCCTTACTGTCAGGACTCTTTCCTCAAGCAAGCTTTATATATTTCTTTAACAAAATTATCACATTCCATCTCTTACCTGCTTGATATTATGACTATATATGCTATATGCTATATTTTGCTATTCTGATGACAGAAGGAAAATGCCGATTTTCACACATTTTCCATTGTAACCACTATAGAACAGATCTTCAGGCAAATATGTGTCTGCCTCATATATGTTCAATACACACAATATACAATGCACATAGTAAATCACATATACACATATGAACACACACACACACACACACACACCTCAATTCACTTCAGTATCTTCAATAACTTGAATTTCCCCTTGCACTTGGTCTGTGAGCTTTCTGAGGACCTTGGGCTCAAGGAAGAAATCCTGCAATGTTCATCTTGTTAGAATGCGATCCCTCATTAACTCGGGGTATTAAATGAAACACTTGAGTTAGTAACCAAATCGACACAGAAGGAGCTGAGTATCTGTACGATTAGGGAATTTATCATTTTGTTCTTAGATTAATTACATGGTTCATTATACCAGAATGTGTGCTTAATTTCAAAAACTATTTTCCCTCAGAATCTGATTCTTGCATTATGATTTTATGTGATTTCTCTTAAAAAGAATGGAACTCTCTCTCTCTCTCTCTCTCTCTCTCTCTCTCTCTCTCTCTCTCTCTCTCTCTCTCTCTCTCTGTGTGTGTGTGTGTGTGTGTGTGTGTGTGTGTGTGTGTGTGTGTGTGTGTGTGATTTGCAGGAAAAAGTTAAATAAATAAAAAAACCAATATGTATGAGAGTCAAAACATTTGCCCAATAAAGTAAAAAATCATAAAACAAACAAAAATGTTGACTACACAACCAACTGTTGGCTTGCTGAATAATAATTTTCTGAAGTTTTTTCAGTACCACATTCCAATGCTATATATTAACATATTTTCCAAAGAACTTATCCCACAATAAAGATGGCAGAACATTTTTTCTGTTGTAGATATAGCTATAAATATGTTCTAAGATTACTATCATGTTAGTGGAAAAGCACTCATGAAAATTAGCAAATAATAACTACTTACCTATAAACTATTTTTTTGAATAATCCCTCATTGTGAAACCCCTGCTTTAAGATGACAAATTGATTTAATTTGTTTAAACATACTTATGCTCAATAATAGAAATGCCTTGGCAATAGAAATCAGAAATGTTGGTTTTTTCAAAGTGAGGGTTTTCTGGAAGAAATTTGGCAAGACCAGATTGAGGAAAATAACGAACACCAGGGAAAGTAGATTTGCTGGGAGTTAAGTGGGTGAGGTTCCAGAAAGATTCCCCTTAAGTTTGTGGCTAAACTTAGAATGTGAGACATTCTAAGCATCCAAAAGTCTAGGGTCCCAAGTGAACACACAACTTGGCACACTAAAAGTAACTGTAGGAGAACAGCCATGTTCTTTGTGCATGCCTACTACAGTAGCAAGTGTACTATAGTATCAGATACACATTGCTCCCTCCCTGCAGAGCCTTCCCAAACTGCTCAGAGTCCCCTTATTTACTACCCACCTGTTATCCTTCCTCTCTCCAATTGGTGGGTTCCTGGCATATTTATTGAACTGTTTCTACTTTCTCCTTTGTTTTAGTAGATAGAGTGTAGGCTTAGATAACTCTTAAAACTTCTTAGAAAGCATCTTCAGTTTTTGCTTCTTTGTTTGAATGCCTCTATAACTTATTGATCAACTATGGAATCCTATGTAGAAATAAATTTCCCAGAAGACATGAAGCATAATTTCCAGGTTTTCTAGAGCACATTGTACTGCTGGGCTTGAAGAGAGAAATGATGTCTCTGGTCCAACCTCTTTGCAGCAAAGGTTTGACTTTCTCAGGTCATCCATTTTTTTTTTTTTCCTTTCTGAAAGACTTTCCCTTCATCTTTATGATCACCATGACAACTCTGTTTGTATATTTCATTCATTATGCTAAACACTCATTGTCCCTCTTCATTTTATGATGTATCCTCAGCTGCAGGAAATTTCTTCTGTTTTAACTTTTATAGATTGTGTGTTCACAGACATCTCTGTTCAGGTCTTTGTGTATTTCATTATTGCTAGTTTTTTGCCTCCTGGATGGATTTTTGCTTTCTGCCTTCTCTCTATTATTATCTGCTCTTCATTTTTGTTATAATCCCAAAAATAATGCTCTCAAATTTACCTTCTTAATATCCTTTTGTATATTTATTTCCCATTGTGACTTTAATTTCCAAGAGGTCTTCATTATTCTTTGACTGTCCCATCTCTTTTTGGCTCACTGAGGATAATAATTAAGATATACTAATGTTAATTTTAAATACCTTTTCAGGGAATTGAGTTTTTGTCTAGAGTCTCTGAAGATTACCTTTTGTGCTTTTTAAATCTTCCTCTTTTGTTTGCCTGTTTCCATGAACTATCCAGTGATTCTTGAGTACCAATTGATATTTAAGATTTAATTTTAATGAATATTTAAATTTCTTATCACATAAATTAGTCATCATTGAAAAGAATATTTTAAAATAGTGCATAAGGATTCAACAAAAAGAACAATTAGTGAGGGTAAAGGGAAAAGTCTTTATCGCAAGGAATTGGGTTTTACAGTTGTTGAGGCTGCTAAGCATGCCTGAGATCTATGAAGGGGGCCATTGGGAGGGCAGGAGGGAATCCAGGCAGGAAATGAAGGTGCAGTCTATTCATGGAACTTGTTTGTCTTTCTCAGGGAAACCTCAGATCTATTTTTTTAATCTTTAAACTAATTGAACCAGTTCCACTCAAGCTATCAGGAAGAATCTTTCCCTCCAAGTCCACATACTATGTGTATTAATAACATCTGCAAAATGGTTCACAGCAGTTCTCTGGGTTGTGGATAAGGATCTTGACAGAGTAATGTATCTTATGCAGAACCACTGCATAAGGGCCACCATGATCACACAGGAGTCCATTCTTTGTATTGCAGGGAAGCAGAAAGGTTAGAGACACAAATCTATAAATAGTTCGGATCTCCGCATCAGGAGGCAGTTCATCAAGGCTCAGATCCTCAGCAGCTTCTCTGGAATGTTACTATTACAGACTGATGCTTGCATGAACAGGAGGAGGAAAATGGACTTCTTCCCTTTCTTCATTTTCCTGTTATATTTATAGTAAGAAACTATTGCTGTTCTGAAACAAAAGTCATTTTAATTATAATGTGATTAAGGGAACCTAATTAAATTCAAGTATTCATCTGGAACAACAAGGAATGAGAACAAGGATGATGAAAGCCAATAACTTTTAAAAAATGAGAAAGACTTACGAGCTCCACCACAATAATCTAAAAGGCACTTAGAAGGTGCTTTTCTAAAAAGCCTGCCTCCTCACTGGAGTCCACAAAACTACCACATCAGACTGTAAGCCAGGCACCCCCACTTCAATCTCCTGTCAAACTATAAGCCTAGCATCCACCTTCACTCTCCCATCTGTCTCTTTCCCTTTGCAGGAGCATGTCAATCACTCAAAGAGCGTCTGCCTGAAAACCAGTGATGACCAACTTGTCATTCACCCCTCAAGGCTTACGTCACATACATGAGAGTAACTGGGGCATTTGACTGCCAGCCTTTACAGTATCTTTTGTAGACTCCCAGAGGCATCTAAAATTCTCCTGAAACAGGAGTCATCTGAGATTTCAGAGAGGGGAGAGCCCCCCAGATTCTTTGTACACAGCTATCCAAATGAGGGTACTCCCTGGAGCAGGAGATCATTGTATGAAAAACAAATTGAGTCATCTCAAGTGGTAACAGGGCTAACAACTTCTCTGTCAGCTTTGCAGAACCTGAATTGAGGAACTGAGCAACTCCTGGACCAGAATGACCTTGTCATCCACAGCTACGGCCCCCACCATAATTCTTCCTTTATTTAAATATAAAGTTGATGTCAATACCCAAAAAGTATACTTGAGGTTACTGGACTAAAGAGGCAATTAATGAGGCAATTTCACGTAGTTTATCTGAAAGTCAAAGAGGTTTGTTTTGGTGTGACTTACAGACAGTAAAGGAATTGGTTACAGGATACAAGAGAGATGAGGTGCAGTCCAATGCGGTTCTCTGGAGAACTCTGACTTGGTCCGCAATTCAGCATTCAGCATCCAGGATCACGAGGTAGCCAAGAGAGAGTGAGCAAGTATGCATCTTGAGTCTTAAAGGGTCCCAGTCTCAGCCACTCCCCAGGGGCAGATCATAGACAGGTGTGGCATTTACCTGCTGCCTCAATAGGGGCAGTGCTTCAAGGTCAAAGCTAGAACAACTACCCACTACACTGGACCCACAGATCTATTTATGTCTATGTGTGTCTAACAATTATGATTAAAATAAAAGTGATCATGAATTTGGGGTAGGAGGACATAAAAGGAGCTGAAGAGGGGAGAGAAGGGGTGGACTTAATGTAAATACAACACTCATATAGAAAATTCCAAAACCAAAGTTAAATTTATACAAAAAGCGCTTGAGTCCACAAATGAGAGAAAAACATGGTATTTTCCTTCTGATTCTGACTTATTTTGTTTAATGCAATGATTTTCAATTGCATCTATTTTCCTGAAAAATGACATAATTTTGTATGTTTTATGGTTTAATAAAACTCTGCTATTTATAAATTAATTTTATTTGGTCCCAATGTCTTTAAATAAAGAATCCAGAATGTCTGTAATTTAAGAAAAACTGTCTACAACAATATGTATATGACACCACTTTACACACACACACACACACACACACACACACACACACACACACACACAGAGTTCTTCTGTATGTCAGACCTTCTAGAGCACTAAAGTCTATAGGAAACTTGGTCATCCCAAAGGGAAAACAAAGATTTATATAAAACAGCAGCAATATGTAAGACATTGCAACATTATTCTTCATAATAGCAAAACTCTTTAAATAAGAGGAACTGAATAAAGAAATTATATGTCCATAAGTGGACCAATAAATTATGCTGTAGGTAAAAAAAAAAGACATGAATTGATATGAGACTATAAGAGATTGTCTTTTACTTAAAGGATATTGTGATCACACTGGGAAGGACATAGGCAAATACCTCTGTATTAGTTACTTTTCTGTTGCTATAATAAAATGTCATGATCAAGGCAAGATATAGAAGGAAGAATTTATTTGGCTTTTAGTTCCAGAGGGGAGGCATGGCACCAGGCAGGTGTGGCCTGTGTCAGAGCAGGAAGCTGAGAGCTTACATCCTCAAATGCAAGTGTGAAGCGAGAGAACAAACTGGAAGCAGGGCGAGGCTATGAACCCTTGAAGCCTGCCCCAGTGATGTGCATGCTCCATAAAAGCAGTAGCTCCTGGAAGTTCTGTAACTTCTCCAACACAGTAACAGCAGCTGGGGACCACATGTCTAACACCACAGGTAAAAGTTGTCATTTAAATCATTGTGAATTCATCAACAAATACTATCGAGCAGCTATTGTTCTCTATTACTGTTCAAACACACATACACACATGATTTGAAAAAACTCATCCTATTGGTAACTTACTAGGGGATAACCAGTGTTGTTGTTAGCTTTAATTTTCAACTTTCAACAGATACAATCTATAATCACCTGGCAAGAGAGTTCCAATGAAAGATTGTATGAATTGAAATGGTATGGGGGTATATCTGTGGGGGACTGCCTTAATGAAGATAATTAATGTGGGAAGACCCAGACCACTGTGGGGGGCACCATCCCCTAAGCAGGGTGTCTTGAGCTGTTTAATAGTGGAGAAATCGAGCTGAGTGCAAGCAAGCGAGGACATGTACATTTATTGCTCTCTATGCTTGACTGTGTATACAATATGATAGGCTGCCTCAAGTTCCAGCTGCCTGGGGCAATAATCCAGAACTGTGAGCAAAAATGAATTCTTTTACACCTAAGTTGCTTTTGGTCACACTATTTTATTGTTGCTTTTGGTTATAATATTTTATCATAGTATATCATAGGAATATAAATTAAACTGACAACTCCCAGATGAGTACAAGATCGGTGATTTCATGGACTACAGGAGGACCAGCATGTGTCCTGGTAGTTTGGGGTTCAGAAAACCCATTGTGTCCATTGTATTCTTGTTCTGCTTTTTCATGAAATGTGTAACCAAATCAGGAAAGAAAATGTGAGGTGGAGAATGCTTAGACAGGAAGTTGGTAGAAGAGGCACCCAGGGGTAGAGGAGACAAGAGGAACTGAAAGTCTTGGATCATCTTGGTTTGAGCCATTTCAAAGCAGACAAGTCAGTGCAGCACTTTTCTCAAAGATGCATTTGAGATTCAGAGGGAAATAAGTAAAAAAAAAAAAAAAAAAAAAAAAAAAAAAACATCAAAACTGTAAGATTCCATGTGGTATGAAGGAAATTAAAGCAGATTAAGGGAATACAGGTTCCAGGGGATGTATGTTCCAACTAGGGGCTTGTTTGTAAGATGAACACAGAAATGCTCTCTGATGGAGGAAAAAATGGCGAGGGAGGGAACCCCGTGAGAACCAAGGACACAGTACTGGAGCACAGGGAATAGGGACAGCACTCCGGAGAGACCTTTGGTAACCTGCAGTATACTGAAGGTTCATTACTGCTTCCTGAATGTCTCAAAGAAAGGACAAAATGTGTATATACATACACGAATAGCTTTGACAGTAACATGTTAACATTGTCTATAAGAGTTGGTTACTAAAATTTATTGAAATCTTGTACTAGGTGATGTCAATCAAAAGAGAAATGGTTAAATAAGTTGTCATATAGTTAATGTCTAGAATGCTACCCATCAAGAAAAATGAATCATTGCTACCCAAATTCCTATAATAGGAAAATACATACTAGATGATTTTGTTCAAATTCAAACCCAGGGATGTCTGGAAAACAGATGGCAGGAATAATTACCGGGTAAAAGAGTAAGGGATGCTCCTGGGGCATGAGTACAGAACAGGAGTACTCTCACTTTGTTGTTGGGTTTGAATGTGATTGTATGCTAATGATCCCCATACTCATCTGTACCTGGCTTCCATTCAAGATAGTAAACTCTTTCCTTCACACCTCCAATCTGTTTCTTGCAGTGGCAAGGACATTTATAGCATATATAAGGGATTAAAATACTGTCTAATAATAAGATAAATAAATAGGTGTTTAATACTTCATAATAATAAACATGAGAATGGGGTTTAATATTTTCAAATTTAGGTGCATAACATCATGAAATGTGTACTGATATTTGTTTTCTGCTCATATCACCACTTCTGTTGTATTTGCTCCTAAAACAGCGGTTCTCAAGCTTCCTAATGCTGTGAACCTTTAATACAGTTCCTCATGTTGTGGTGACCTCCAACCATAAAATCATTTTTGTTACTACTTCATATCTACCTGTAACTTTGCTACTGTGTGGATCATAATGTAAATATTTGATATGCAGGATATCTGATAAATGACTCCTGTGAAAGTCATGAACCACAGGTTGAGAACCACTGTCTTAAAATGTTTTTTTTTTCCTTCTTTGGTAAGCTTATTAGTTACTTTTGCAGTTGCTATAGTAAAAATTTCTGACCAAAGTGATTTAAAGAAAGAAGTTTTTATTTACCTCACAGGCTGAGGTCCAGAGTCCATCACAGTGGAGGAAGGCTTGGTGGAAGGAGCTGGAAGTGTCCACAGTCAGGAAACAAACATAACAAAAACCAAACAAAACAACGAACAACAACAACAACGAAGACAGGATGTAAGGCTAGGCTACAATCCTCATGGCTCACTCCAGTTACCCTCTCTCCAGTGAGTCTTCACCTTCTAAAAGCTCCAAAATATTCCCAAACAATGCCAATAGCTGGAGCCCAGATGATTAACACCTGGACCTGTGGTGTACATTGAGCGCCCAAACCAGCCCAGGCTGCAAATACATACCTCCACTTAAGACATCACTAAGGACCCATATCTGTCCTATTTTGAACTCCCCATTGCTGTTACAGTCATTTGTTTCATTTCCCAACTACTAATAAATGTGAGGTTGTCATGAAAGCTAGAGGACAATAGAAACAAGGCCTTTTTATTTTCTTTTCCACGTTTGAACTTCAGTTGAGTCCCTTCCTGTCGAGGATGTTCAAGCTTGAGCCTGTGCTGACCTTCACCCAGTGTTCCCTCCTCTCCTTCGATGACTAGTTGAGCACTTGTTGGCTTGAACAGTGTCATTTTACTTTTTATTTTCCTTTTTAATTATATGTATGCACGTGTGTCTGTGTGCAGGCATGTGCATGTGAGCACAGACGCCAGGGGAGGCCAAAAGAAGGTGTTGTAACTTTGAGCCAAAGTTGCAGGCAGTTAAGAGATGCTCAACATGGGTGTCTGAAATCAAAATTGGAACCTTTCTCTTAGAGAACAGCGCACACAGTTTTTTTATGAGCCTACCTTTAGTAATAGGTTTGCCTCATGTCCTGATTTCCAGTGACAATTTTTGTAATAGTATGTGCTCCCTTAAATATAGAAATAAGTTCTGCCCATCATCATCACAGAGAGAAAGAACATTTACTTGCTTCTAATAGTGGCTCAAGTATTGATCAAATAAATAAGTGTAAAAGAAGGTCATCAATTAGAACACTGTTCACATATAAGTAATAAAATGGATGAATTGTGGCTAAAACAAATAGGAGAATACTGCTATCACATGAAAATAAGCATGAACTGAGTGTAGGTCCAGTAGCATGGCAAAGCTCTCACAGGGCTGGGTTCTTACTCTCTTTCCTCTCTGACCTCTCTTAAACTCATGGACATTATTTTGCCCCATCTAGTGACTACTCCAGGAATTTGCCACAAACCCTCACATGATCCTATTCCAATGATAGTGGGGGTATAGCATCAAGAAGAAAAAAATATTTCTACAAATGCACAAAAATGATATCATCCTGAATAGGATTTTATTGTCCCCTGGCTGCAAAGGAGAACAAGAAAGTCATTATCTCTCACTCACAGTGGATGGTGGGCAATACCTAGGATGATAGCAGGAATGCCGTCAGGGTCAACCAGTAAACTTCATCTTCTAGAAAGCTTCTAAGACAGGTTCACATCTATCAGTGTGGGCATAAGTTGCAATATAGTAAGTATTCACAGCTGGAAAGAATTTTTCAACTCTAATATCAATTTAAAGAGCAACAAGCATCAAGCTCAGAGTTGTATAGTATTCAAACCCATTTTTATATGCAGTCACATGAATGTATCGGAAACTGGGAGCCATAGAGCTGGGAAATCACATTTTTGTAAAAGTCCAGCAGGGGCTGGAGACATAGCTCAGTGATTAAGAGCATATACTTACTTCTCTTGCAGAGGGCCAGGAATTTGATTCCTATCACTGGTTTTGGGTGGCTCAAAACTGTCTAAGCTTCCAAATCCATGGGATCCAATGCCCTAATTTTGTCTCTGTAGGCACTGCACTCACTGGTGCTCAAGTGTGCATATACAGGAGCATACACACACACACACACACACACACACAAATACACACACACACACACACACATACACACACTTAAAAATAAAATAAATCTTTAAAAAGTAAAATAAGTAAAAGTTAAAACAGACAAACAAAACTAAAATAAATACAGTTCAAGATCCCAAGTATCACCATGGGATTCCTACCTGGTTTGCATCAAATTTGATCATTCCTTTTTTATTAGCCTGAATATCATTCATTTTCCATTCAGCACAGACAAATTGAGTGACTGGAAATGAGATAACAGCTGTAATTTAAATCATCTCATGATTCACAGTACTGGGGCATAGGTTAGGAAAGAAGCAAATGAATCTAAATATTTTTAATGTAATAAACTAATGATTTTACCTTTGTCACTAGACACACATGATGTCCTAATATTGGTGATGTCTATCTTCCAAAAATGTAATCTTACATAGAGTGTCTGTCATTCTGGAATTCAAGGTTAGACAAATCATTAAGTAATTTGAGTGATTTTTACATATTATGCCAAGGGAATCCAATGTGATTTTATTTTTTGACATTGGAAGACCTGTGTCATTTAGTCTTATTGTAGCAAATGCATTATTATAATAATTTAAAATTACACTATTGAGTGACTCACTAATTTTATCTCTCTCATTATCCTTCTTCCTTCAAAATGAACTACTGGAAAATTTTTAAATGTGTATAGAATATGTTATATTGCTAATAAGTAGCAACCATGCCTATCCAAGTGTGTGTGTGTGTGTGTGTGTGTGTGTGTGTGTGTGTGTGATATTATATTTTTAAGATACAAACAGTAGAATTCACAGCATCTATGGTTGCCCACCTAAGATTAAGCTAGTTAACATTTTGTCGTGGGGGAGGGTAGAGAAACTCATGAACCTTCACCTCTAATTGAGGGGTTATTTATCATTGATGGCTTCTATGGGATGGAGAGTGTAGCTGAAAGTTTTCCTGTGTCCCACCCAGTCCTGCAGCCACCCAGACCCAAATAAACACACAAAGGCTTATATTACTTATAAACTGTATGGCTACTACCTAGGGCTTATTACTGACTAACTAGCTCTTATACTTAAATTAACCCATAATTCTTACTTATGTTTAGCCACATAGCTTGGTACCTTTTCTCAGTTTTGCCTTCACACCTTGCCTTCTCTCTGGCTGGCTGGTGACTCCTGACTCAGCCTTCCTCTGCCCAGAATTTTCCTTGTCTGCATATCCTGCCTATACTTCCTGCCTGGCTACTGGCCAATCAGCTTTTTATTTATCAACCAATCAGAGCAAAACATTCACAGCATACAGAGTGACATCACCCATCAGGAGAGTCTCTGTTCTCTAAGGGTTATGTCCTTGGTAAGTTAACTTTGTTTCAGTAAATGGCCTCATACCCATGAGTATGTAGGTAACAAACCTACTCAGTAAGATTTTTTTTTCTAATTTTTAAGAGGACATGAAATTAGTAGGTAATGAGTAAAGAGGAGTTGAACTGAGAGGAGTTAGGGAGAAGAGTGGGATATGAATATGATCAAAACAATTGTGTACATGTATGAAATTCTGTAAGAGTTAATAAGAATATTATATCAAAAAATACAAACATTAGTTAATGAAGAAATGGCTTAGCAGTTAAGAGCTCTTGCTGCTTTTTAAGAGGACCCAGTTTCAGTTCCTGACATTCATTGTGGGCAGTTCACAACAGCTTTTAACACCAGCTTCAGAGGAAGTGATGCCCTCTCCTGGATTCTGTAGAAACCTGCTCTCTGACACAGTATACATAATTAAAAATGAAATGAAATTCTCTAAAATGCAGACAGTTCATTAGAAAAAAACATTGAAAATAAAGTCTCTGAGTTTGTGCATTTATTATTCAATGTTTCTTCTTTTTATAAGAAATTTTTCATTCATTTTGCACACCAATCAAAGATCCCCCTCTTACCACCCCCAGTCTCCCCCCAACCCACCTTATTCTAACCCCCCTCATAAGAAGGCAAGGGATCCCATGGGGAGGCACATCCAGTAGAAGTAAGTCCAAGCCCTTCTCCCAGTCTCAAGGCTGCACAAGGTGTCCCATCATAGGTAGGGGGCTCCAAAAAGCCCTCTCATGCACCAGAGATGGATTCTGATCCTACTACCAGGGGGCCCATCAAGCAGATCAAGCTACACAATTGTCTTGCCATGCAGAGGGCCTAGCCCAGTCCCATGCAGGCTCCACAGCCATTGATCCAACTTTCCCACTAGTTTGGTTTAGTTGTCTCTGCAGGTTTCCCCATCATCATCCTGATGCATGTGCTCATAGAATCCCTCCTCTTTCCTACTGGAATCCTGGAGCTCTGCCTGGTGTTTGACTGTGGATCTCTGCATCTGCCTCCATCAGTCATTGCAGAAAAGTTCTGTGATGACAGTTAGGGTATTCACTGATAACAGATGTTGTGACCCAAATGGACTTCTTCAATGTTTCTTTAAAAATAGAATGAATAGTAACATTTCAAAGGTCAGCATTGGCTGTATTTCAAGTTCCAGCCAATCCAACAGTGAGAGACACTATTTCAAAGAAAAGAATGAGAGAGTGGAAGAGAGAAGGGGGGAAGAGGTTAGGGGAAGGAAGGAGAGTAGAGAGAGAAGGAAAAGGGGGAGGTAGAGATATGGTGGTTTGGATGAGCTTAGCAACTTTACTTTGAGTAACTGTACAACTAAAGAAGGCAGCAGATCTTAACTCATCCATATGATGATAATCTATACCCACACAGAAGGCTAGAGTTACAGAGTCATGGAGTGAGAGAATCTTACAAGATTTCGTAGATAAGCTAAGGAAGCCAAGCGTTATGTAGCAGGATCAAAATTCTTCAATAAGCTTCTGTCAGGACAACCCATGAAGGTGCAAGGATGTAGACTAGTAGAGATTCATAGCTGAATATGCCTTGAGCTGAATATTCCTGAATATGTCTCACTTTAGCCATGGTATACTTGAGAGGTCAGAGTAAAACAGTCAGTTCTCTCCTCCTACCATATGAGTTCTAGGGACTGAAACCAAGCCATCAGGCTCAGCAGTAAGTGGGGTTAACCACTGAATCATCTCACTGGCTTGATACTTAATACTTGAGCTTTTGAACAATACTGTTTGTCTTAGTTAAGGTTTCTATTGCTGTAAAGAGACACCATGATCACAGCAATTCTTATAAAGAAAACATTTAATTGAGGTGACTCGCTTACAGTTTCAAAGGTTCATTCCATTTTCATCATGATGGGGAGCATGGCAGAGTGCAGGCAGACATGTTGCTGGGGTAGTAGCTGAGACTCCTACATCTTGCAGGTAACAGGAAGTCAATCGAGATACTGGGTGGTGTCCTGAGAGTAGGAAACATCAAAGTCTGTCCCCACAGTGACACACTTTCTCCAAAAAGGCCATACCTACTCCAACCTCCTAATAGTGCCACTCCCTATGAGATTTTTGAGGACCAATTACATTCAAACTACTACAACTGGCAACTGTAAAACTTAGAGATATTTGAAGATGGACTAAATGGATTTTGTATTGTAAGGTGGACAACAGTCTTTTGGAGTAATGGACAGAATTCTATAATTTTGAAATGTCTCTCAAAGGCTTACAGGTTAAAAATTTGACTCTCAGCTACTACTGAAAAGTAGTAGAGCCTAAAGAGGTGAGTCAAAGTTGGAAGCAGTTCTGTCATTGCATATACACCCTTCAAAGGAATGATAGTACTTAAGCTCCACCCTTTCTCTTTGTTTCTTTCTAGTGAGTAGTTTCATCTGCCATAAACATGCCCTTCCATACCATGCAACCTCAGCACAGGCCCAAAGGCAGGAAGCCAGGTGACTATGGACTGAAGTCATAAATCCAAATAAACTCTTCCTTTTTATAATTTGATTACCTCAGGGATTTTGTCACTAGAATAAGAGTGAACTAACACATCTGGTAAAAAGATTTTAGTCACACGCAATGACATGTTATATTTTTTCTATTATAAAATGTCTAATAGAGCACCCAAATTGCATGTAAATATGATTTATGTATCCATGTGTTATGGATGTAGACAGAGTTAGTACACTAGAGGACTACTTATGTGATATATAGGTATATTTTTAGATTGTTACACTAATATCTGCAAATTTCAAAACTACTTCTAAGTGAATTTTTACATTTATATATTAATATTATTTATGTGCTCTCTCTCTCTCTCTCTCTCTCTCTCTCTCTCTCTCTCTCTCTCTGTGTGTGTGTGTGTGTGTGTGTGTGTGTGTGTGTGTGTGTGTGTGTGTGTGTGTCCAAAGAGAGTGTCAAATTCCATAGAGCTTTGGGGGCTAATGAGTTGACCAATGTGGCTTCTGGGAATCAAACAGGTGTCTACTCAAGGGCAACAAATCCTCTAAACTGCCAAACTATCTCACTTAGCCCTTCAAAATATGTTTGTTTTTCTGGAATATGTCAAACTAGTTTCTTTTAACATGTCAGCACAGACCTATTTATATCTGATATTCAGTTACCTTTTCCTCCATTCTTTTATAGCTTAAAATAAACTCAGGATATACCTAAGTTCATGTTTCATACATTCTCAGTTGCCTTCCTCTTACATACATCTCAACACTGTTCAAACTGTGAGTTCTTGCCAAGTATGCATTTTCATACATGCATACACACTCAAAGTGAAGAAACAAAATAACAAAAAAACAGTATAGTCTGACACACATTTTTCTAAAACAATTTCCTCAATCCCTACTATCTCTCTTCTAGTTTATGTTATTATAGTTTTATTTTTCCAAAGCAAAAATACAAATTTCTTGTGGAAAACTTACACTGTTTTTTCTTTGTAAACACTACATTCTAAACACAGCATTTCTGAATTGATTCAAAATTGACATTTATTATGTTCTCCCCAAGATAGTATCTACTTCCTGATCTCCTCAACTTGTTTTATGTTTGCTACAAATGCTCACTAATACTTGTCATTAGGTAGGATTAGTTCTAATTTATGCTAGAAGTATGTCTTCATAGAAGCTGATGAGAAACAAAGTGTAATCATTACCCATAATCCATGCTGTCACTGAGATGACTCCTCATTGACACTGTTGCTTAGAAACAATAGGGAGATGGCTACAAAAGACATGGCTGCAAGCTGTGGAGCTTCATGGAAACATGATCAACATCCCAGCCTCTGGGGCTATGTGCTAATGCTGTGGTCTAGACCCTGTGGTTAACAAACTGTTCCTTTAGAATTGAGGATATGGCTCAGTCACGTGAAAGTGCTAGCACCTGAGTTTAGACACCTCAGTCACAGGTAAAAACTGAGCATTGTTGGCACATGCTTTAATCTCAGCATCGGGGAATTGGGGACAAGATGAAACCTGGGGCTCCCTGGTCAGCCAGTGCAGGTAATCTGGGAGCCCTGGGTCCCATTGAGAGACCTTGTTTCATATAACAAGGTGGGTGACTCAGAGAACAAACCTGAAGTAGACAGGTTTGAATCCCTACAAAAACTAACAGACACATGCACACTCACCAGCAACACACATGTGCAACCACACACACACACACACACAAAAAAAAACCCTGAAAATAAAAATAGACTGTTTTTTGGTTATTCTGACAATATCATGTATCCTCCGAGGTTAGAGTGTGAACCAATGACACATATAAAACTTTCTGAATTTCTACTCAATACATCATGGTCACATGACATTTAAAGGAGCAAAGGTCAAACAATAGCTATGAGAACCTGGCAGTGGAGGAAAGCAAGAAAGTTAGAAAGATGAGAGTTAACCAGCCCTGAATCTAGTTGGCTAGGAGCAATAACAGTTAGTGTTTTATGAGCTGGTAGGATGCTATAGTTGGTAATAATTAATTACATATTTCAAAATAGCTATTAGAGCAGACTGTAAATGTTCCCAATACAAAGAAATTATAAATGTTTGAGATGATGGATATGTCAATCACATGCTTGAGCATTATGTATTGACTGAATGTATTGAAATGTCACAGTGTACCTCATAAATATGTATAATTACAGTGTCAATTAAACATAAAGATTACATTTTAAGTGCATACATAACAAATTCATACAAACCACTAGGGAGAAAATGAACAAAGTTTCAAATAAGCACACCATTAAAAAAGATACATTAAAGAGGCATTTGAAAATAGCTTCAATATTATAGGCTTATAAGATTTCAAATTAAAATCATAATACACAGTACATTTTAATGTTACAGCACTTTCAAAGTCAATGACTCTGTTGACACTGATATAAATGAACATTTTTTACTTCTTTGAAAAAATTTTTGGATTTAAAGATATTTTAAGGCAGTGATGAGAATACAAGCTAGAGCATTATACAGGCTAGGCAATCTATCACTAAGCCTGCCTCTGAACCCCTTTTTGAAACTGATCAATAATAGCTATGAATGGGGTGTTTGTGATAAATTTATGAATATATATGTAATATGTAATGATTAAATTAAAATAATTACTATTGCCATTTCCTCAAGCATTTACTATTTCTTTGTGGTGGGAAACATAGAACGTCTATTTCTTTGTGGGCTACGTGATGAATTGTCGTAAACTGTGGTCTCCTCACTATAACATAGAACACTACACTGCCTTCTTTTGATGACCGTGTCTGGCATCTCTGTCAACCCCATCCTCCTTTCTCTTCTTGGCTTGTGATGGTCACTGTTCTATTCTTTTGTCCTTTTCACAGCAAAGCTAAGCCAAAGGGGAAAGAAACTTCCTCACTCCTGAGCATCCCACAATAACAATGCAACAGGTGGGTGTCAGAATAACTCATTGCTCTTGGGAGGCTGCAGATTCTTCCAAGTGTGATACATCTCTTCAACCTCCAGGTAAGTAAGGCTTATTATATACATGGCTACAAGGACTCCAAAACCACAGTAGACTATAGTTAAATGTTTAATACAACAAAATCTAAGAACCCTTTTTGCAAAGTTCTTTTTTATTTCTGGTTTAGTTTTCATTATTTGCTTAATTTTCTTTAAAAATTCTATACATGTATATAGTGTATCTTGACCAAATATATCCACTCCACTTAATTGTAGGAGGTGCATAAAAATTACATTTATTGCCTTAATTTTGGATCAAATGTGGAGTCCTCAACAATGCATTTTGCAATTTCACATCTAATGAGTGGCTTCTATGAGACAAATCTGGAAGCCTCTCCTGCAAACCTTGAATAGAGCAATGGTTCTCCACCCACTCTGCTCTTCTGCCTACCTTCAGACTTTAGTACTGATTGGCACATGTTTTGTCTGACATAAAAAAACAAGCACAAAGCTTGCTTTTTTGTTCATTTGCTGGTTGGTTTGCTTGGCTTTTTATTTTCAGCTTCTTGTTTCAAGCTAAAAGCTGCAGCTTTCTATCCTTGGAAAATGTTGTTAGCACTATTCCTTTTAAAACACAAGTTCTTGGGGCTGGAGAGATGGCTCAGCAATGAAGAGCATTTGCTGCTCCTCCAGAGGACCTGAGTTCTGCTACCAGCTTCCACAAATGATAGCTCACAACTGTCTGTAATTCTAGCTCCAGGGGCTCCAATACACAAGTGCACACAATTTAAAGTAAAATAAATCTTTAAAATTAGCAGTTCATAGCTTCCTAATTCATTTTATGAGCTTTTGTTGGACCAGGCTTGGTGGCTCATGCTTGGCATCTCAGCACTTGGGAGGTTGAGGCAGGAGATTTACAAATTTGAGACCAATCAGGCCTGCCTCAAATACAAATAAAACCATCATCAACAACAAAAGTATTTATTGGACAGCTCCTTTGTGGCAGAGTCAGTTTTATATACTTATAAACAAAATCTATGAGCCTATTGCCTCATGGAGGTTATATCCTAGGCAAGAGAAACAGAATTACAAGTTAACAATTAACATCACTTTTACCTAGCATAAGTAGAAAAGGAGCAGGGTCCTATAACAGGAAAAGCCTCTGTGTGGGTATATGTAATGCGTACGTGTGTGTGTGTGTGTTTGTGTGTGTGTGTGTGTGTGTGTGTGTGTGTGTGTGTGTGTGTGTGTGTGTGTATGTGTTTGTGTGCACATGGGAAAGAGAGGGACCAGTCTCTAAAAAACAGCATTCAGGGAAACTCCACGCAAAATATGCTGTTTTCTGAGACCTCAACAATGCAGTCAGTCATCAGAAGCATTGGAAGAGAGAGCCCTAGAAGAAGAGAGCAGCATGTTGCAACGTTCAGAGCAAGTAAAACGTTGAGCTGCTTGAGAATCAGCAAGAACTGTCGGGATCCAACTTGGTGAGCACAGGGGACACACTCAAAGTGCAGGTCTCAAAGGACTCTTGGGCCAAAGCAGTAAATTTGTACTTCAGTTTTGGTGCCCTGGGAAACTGCATAAGGCATTTGAGCAAGGTTGAAAGGTTAGATAAGGCCACTCAGAAGCCAGAATGAAAGCTGCTACCCCCAATACAAAGCTGCTAAGAAGAGAACTAAGGAAGGCTGAAGTCAGGTGACAGCAGAGGTGGGGTCGTGGATCCCGACCCAGGGCAGGATGGTGACTGGGTGCCATTCTGGTTTCCTTCCATTGCTGTGATACAAACACTCTGACCAGTAGCAACTTAATGGAAGAAAAGTTTATTTAACCCACAACTCCAGGCCATGGTCTATCACTGTGGAAAGTCAAAACAGAAACTCAGACAACATGCTTGCCATTCCACACAGGAATTACCTCCAACCAGGGAACTCACTTTACAGACAAGAAATACAGTAGGAAATACAGATGAACTCCACTTTCTGGCTCGTAGGCAGCCTTACACATAGGTAATATAACATATATAGTGCAGGCTTACTTGCCTAGGAATGGTTCCATTCACAGTGGACTGACAATCCCACATCGGTTAACAACCAAGACAATCACCTCACAGACTTGCCCACTGGCCAACCTGATCTAGCCAGCTCCTCAGTTGAAACTCTCCTCTCAGCTGACTCTGGACTATTTCAAGTCGACAGTTAAAGTGAACCAGGACAAACAGACGTGAGGGGTTAAGAACTTGGAGGAACCAAAGATTCCATTTCCATTTCTGGCTGGTGTCAAGTCATAATTACTAAACTAGGTTGGCTGAGATTTGTAGCTGAGGTGACAAGGAAACAATTGTATAGGTACTGAGGTAAATCTGGTAGGCAAGCTTTAGCCTATAGAGAAGATTTTTCTTATAGAAATAAGTGGTGGCTCTAAAAAAGAGAAAATGGGTATAGAAAAATATTAAAAATCAGAATCAGAGAATTATTACAGGGAGATGTCTCAAGGAAAAAGACTAAGAAAGTGCTCCTGGGGAGGCAGGAGGAACAGTGATATCACCAAAGACAAAAGAAAGGAGTTCTGCTGAGAGTTTTCTGTGTTGCTTTGCTGCGGCGGGTCCACCATGAGTCCACATAATGCTTGGTCCACACTGAACAGAACTGACTCTCTGTCTCCATCACTTCTCTAAGGCACGTATGGTGATGTAAAATAGCTTCCTACCTTTCTTCTTTCTTCCCTTCATTCCTCCCTTCCTTTCTACTTCCTTTCTTTCTCTTTTTATTTCCTTCTCTCTCTTTCATTCGTGTGTGTGTGTGTGTGTGTGTGTATGTGTGTCTGTGTCTGTGTGTGTACCTGTGTCTGTGATTGTCTGTCTGTGTCTCTGTGTTTGTGTTTTTGTTGTGCTGCATTGCTTATGTGGACATGAGAGGACAACTTTAAAACATTAGGAAGTCAGTTCTTTTCTTCCATCCTGTGGCTCCAGGGTATCAAATTTAGAACTTTACCTACCAAACCATTTCCTTGGCCACTCTACTGATTTTTTAAATCTAAAGTTGCATTTTACATTCAATGAGGTCCTTCATAACATCATTCTGGGTCTTCTTAACTTTGTGATAGCCTCAACACCTCCTTTGTACCACATGAGTGTTATCTTACATAGCTTTTCCTTCCATTTATCTATCTATCTATCTATCTATCTATCTATCTATCTATCTATTCATTTATTTATGTTTTTTCGAGACAGGATTTCTCTGTGTAGCTTTGCGCCTTTCCTGGAACTCACTTTGGAGACCAGGCTGGCCTCGAACTCACAGAGATCTGCCTAGCTCTGTCTACTGAGTGCTGGGATTAAAGGGGTGTGCCACCACCACCCAACCCTCCTTCCATTTTTAAAAATTCATTTGTTGTTTGTTTTTTTTCCTTCTACTTGAAATTCTACAACTTTTAAAATATGGTTATACCCCAGTCATTCCCCAAAGCTGCTAAGAAAGTGGAATGATTGGCATTCTTTAAAAGCACCAGGAAATGTTTTTACAGTGGTGCACATGGCCGGCCTCTGTGTCTAGTTGCTGTGGATAGAGTCAGAACACTTGAGAACCACAAGCTCCATTCTCCCCCTATTACCTCAGAGCATCATCTCTTAGTCAGTGCATGGGGTTAACCTTGTTTACCGTTCTCACTCTGAACTCCACTGGGTCCAGACCATCAGCATTATGAATAACATTTCCTCACTATCACAAACAAACCTTGTTCCTCTACCAATATGTCATGTTCCATCCACACCCAGCTCCTTGTTTCTTCTCTGTGACCAGAGGCATGAGGTCAGTGATGTCCAAGGTCCTTCCCATTTCTGAGGGTCTGTTGTTATTAGAATACAGGGTTCAGATTAGTTGTCAACTTAAAACAAACTTGAGTTACCTGTGAAGAAGGAACCTCAAGCTGAGGAACTGGCTCCATTTCATTGACCTATAGACAAGTCTGTAGGGTGTTATCTTAATGGTTGATGTGAGATGATCCAGCCCACTAAGAGTGATGTCACCCCTTGACAGGTGGTTCTAGGTTGTATAGGAAGGAAGTCCCAGCACACAGCAGTCAGGGGCACTCCTCTAAGGCCTCTGCTTTAGTTTATGCCTCCTGCCCTGCCCTCTTTCTGTGATGAACTGTGATGGACACATGTACACCAAATTAACACTCTCATGCCCAAGTTGCTTTAGCTTGTGCTGTTTAGAACATCAAACTAGGAGAATTTTATTGCACTCCATCTATACACAGGAGGTCAAAGAAGGTCAGAGAAATGAAATCAATTTGCTAGAGGAGATGTAGGAATTGAATAGCACCTTGAGTAATGGGAAGAATTTAAACTAGTGAAAAGATTGTCCAAAGATGGAGAAAGCTGCCTGATTCAAAGTAGGGAGGTGGGAAGAACTGCAGTGAGCTGACTGACTGATGGCAGATAAACTTGGCATGTTTAGCACACACTGATTGCCCGGTGGTGAAAAATAAGTATGAATCAAAAGTAAATAATAGTAAATAGTAAATCAAGGAGTACCTGGAGGTGACCGAAATGCAATCCAAGTTTAGTGATGGCAGCAATATCTGCCTTCACCTTTTAAAAAGTGTTTGGAAGGCAAAGGAGAGTTCCAATGGAAGAATTAAAGATGAATTTGTAACTCTCTTGAAAAGTTATTCCCTGGCAGTGAAGAATAACCTCGGTTGGTTTCAGTACACCCAACTATGCAGAGAAGCTAGTGTACTCCATGTGAATTATTTTCAGGGTTTGGCCCACACCTAGAGGAAAATGTTAGTTAGATATTGTTTGTGAGGAAGAGAGAAAAGTAGTTTATTCTTTCCTTAGTGTTGCTATGTGAAACAGAATTGAAAACCACTTTAGACCATCATTGAAATTTTGTCTTGAGAGAAAGGAAGGAAAGGAGGAAGGGAAGGAGAGAGGGGGAAGGAGGGAAAGAGATTGTGAAGGGGGACAGGTAAAGATTTATCAGCCTTGCCAGACCTTTAAATATAAATAATTTAATTTTTTTTAAAATAGTGCAAAATGTGCAATTAAGGGATGATGAGAAGGCCCATTGTTGGTTCCTGCCACCAAGCCTGGTGACTTGAATTTGATCCCTAGTACTCACATGGCAGAAGAAGAGAATCAGTCCTTGGAAACTGCCTACACACAGAGAGAGACACAGACACAAACACACACATACACACACAATTCTAAAAGGTACACTATATCAGAAAGACTTGATCAGTAATTTTCTTCAAATTGAAACTTACGATGAACTCTAGAGAAGTAATATGTTTCTGAGCCCAGATATCATCTGTAGGTCAACTGTCTAAATGAAATTTACAAGTGGATATGCTCTCTTAAAAATAAGTTGAAGTGGGGAAGTAAGTATTGTTGGTTTAATATTTGACACTGTTCCAGGTTCCTTATACCCTTTAATCAAGACAACCAGTATTGTAACAGGTATACCACTCAGGAGTAAGAGATGCTGATGTCAAGCATTTTAATGATTTCCCAATACATACAATTTCAAAGTGACAAAGCTGGAGAAGATACTAGTGAGTACTGTACATTAAGCCCTTTGCATGTGTGAGGTCTCTCTTGTATAGATTCAACAAATTCTACATAGAAATTAATTGAAGTATTTGAAGAATGACATTATTGTCTGATGTATACTTTCTTGTTATAAAGTAGAATATAAACATAAGGAAAATTATGGGTACATTGGAAGAAAAGGAGCCCTTTTTTCCAGAGTCTGCTCATAGTCTCCTACCCGATGAGAAACCAAAATTCCAGCACAAGTAACATTTGATATAATGGTTGCTGACGTGGGCAGAATATTTTTTTTCTTTAGAGAAATATTTCCAAATCAGAATGTTAAAATTGTGACAAACTGTTCCCAGAATTCTTTTCTCTGCTTATCCCACCTGCACTATACTTCCTGCCTGGCTACTGGCCAATCAGCATTTTATTTATCAATCAATCAGAGCAACACATTCACAGCATCCCCAGCACTTCCCCTCTTCTTTTTTCAAAGGGGAAGGTTTTAACTTTAACATAGTAAAATTACGTGTAACAGAACAATTATCAAGCAAGAATTACAGTTACAGTATCTAGTCTATTTATAATATCTAGTCTATTTGTATTTGGCAAAATTAAAGAAGATGTTCTATCTATCCTATATTTGTGAGTCTAAGGTTTCATATCTAACTGATCTTTTATCATGACTAATGAGTAGGAGTCTCCAGCCAGACACAGGGGAAGCAAGATGTAAAAGTGCCGGTAAGCCACAAGCTAAGTGGCAACTTATAGATTAATAAAAATGGGTCAATTTAAGATAAAAGAACTAGATAGCAAGAAGCCTGCCAGGGCCATACAATTTATAAGTAAAAAAAAAAAAAAAAAAAAAAAACTGTGACAAACTTGGTCTAAGACCCAGTTTTATATGACCACAGGTTGGTCCTCATACCTCAATCATATGTTCACTGGTAACATCACAAGCAAATCTATTAACTTAATAGTGAAAATTAATAGTGAATGATATCTAAACTTCCTGAAATTCTGAGATCTCAACTTCTTCCTCACCAAGTGCAATCTTGCCAACAACACTCAGAAATCACCCATGATCTCATTCCAATCCCTGCCTACATCCACTTAAAAACAATAATCTCAAAATTCACTGAAACTGTGCACCTACCTATCACAACACAATGAAGTGTGACTCTTCTTTGAGAAGCTCACTCCCAACCACCTCTTGGGTATGTGTTATCCTGGCCTGACCTACTATTTGTTGTGATTTAAATATGAAATAAACCATAGGCTCATGTATTTAAATTATTTTTTCTAGATAGTGGTACTGTTTGGGAAGGTTATGAAACTTCCAGGAGATAAGGCCTTACCAGAGGAAGCCGGGGACCTGTAGGGAGGCTTTGTAAACCACCCTTACTCCTCCACTCCCTCATTCCTATGTATCTTTGCCTTGGCCAGGCTTCTGCTGCTGTAACCATGCTTCCCCATGTCTTCCAATATGGCTTCCCTGCTATGGTGGACACTAACCCTCTGGAACAGTAAGCCAAAACCAGCTCTTTCTCCCATAAGTTGCTTTTGTCAGGGTATTTTATCATAGCAAAAAGAAAGTAAGACACACTCTGTTTTTCTTCCACCCTTTAAAAACAAATCTGTGTTCAAATGTCCTCTCTAGCCTCTGAATTGGCTCAGTGAGTAAAGATACTTACAGCCAAGCTTGATGACCTGAGTTCCATTGCAACATCTCACATAGTGGCAGGAGAGAATCAACCCCTTTCAAGTTGTCCTCTGGCCTCTACATGTATGTCTTGGCAAACACACATAAAATGAATAAACAACTTTTTCCCCAAAATACACCTTTAAATAAATAAACTCCAATTCTCTACTGTCTCATCCTAAAGGTATTTTCTGTAGCAAAGTAAAAGTTTGACTTTACCTGAGTGGAAGTCTCTGAAACACTGAAAGCAGAACTCTTCTGAATGTTTGTATGAAACTGGCACTGGGGTTACAATTTTATCAGAATTAACTAAATAATAAAGTGTAATGTCTATTACATAACATTCATATAGCATTAAATTCTCTATATAACCTAGAGTGATATAAGAGCAAACAAGAGATTGGGGAGATTATATGCAAATAGGAAGCTATATGATACAAGGGATGAGAGCACTGTTTATAGAGCTGCACCAATCCCTTGGTGATATGAGGAGTGACCACACTCCTTCTCAACCAGCACACATTCGTATTCTACATGACTCCGTAAACAGGCGTACTGCAAAGAAAGTTTGGACAGAAAAAACTTGCATCCAAGCCACCTGAGAGACTACTTACAAAGGCATTCTGTAGCCCTCCTCACCCACGTATAAGTGACATGCCCCCTGGGTGATTCTGCTATACGCTATATTCTATACTTGGTGCATAAACCAAACTGCTTCCCCTGGGTCACATAATGTCAATGCAATAAGAACTTTCAAAGATAACTCTTCCAAGCCACGTTTTTGGTACTTAAGCCTCCATTTTCATCAAAATATAATATCTCACAACTTAAACTGAAGTCACTCAGCCACTATATTTGACTTTCCAGCGTAAGGCTTTCAAAGTCAAGCCAGAATAATGTCTGTGAACTGAAAGATTGAAGAGTGATGAGTGACTGGAGAGTCAAATAAATCAGTTTAAAAGATGGGAAAGCTTTTAATGTTATGGGAGATTAATAGGTCACGAGTGAGTCAGAGGAGAACAAGGTGAGAGAGTTAGGACTGGCCAAGCAAAGATCCCAGGAACTCAAGCCATGCACATATTTTTAAATTCCGTTTTGAAGTAAAATTTATATAGAAATTATTCTAGGTGTGATGGCACATGCAAAAGTAATTCCAGCAACTTGAGAAGCTGAAGGAGGAGGAAGTTCAAGACAAATGTAGGTTACATAGCAAGACTTGAGACCCATTGAATGAGAGAGGGAGGGAAAGGGTGAAAAGGGAAAGAGGGGGAAGAGCGAGAGCGAGAACGAGAGCGAGAGCAAGAGACAGAGAGAGAGAGAGAGAGAGAGAGAGAGAGAGAGAGAGAGAGAGAGAGAGAGAGAGAATCAGACACACAGAGAGATGGAGAGGCAGAGAGGGGAGTTGAGTTCTTGTGTGTTTTTCAAATGTGTATAAATAAATGATGGTGTCTTATCAAATGCAGTCAGTCATATAGAACATGTTCCCACAGATTCCCCTGTGCTGTTTTGCAGTCAATACAAGCTAGTGCCTTTCTAGCTCTATACAATCTCCCATTTGCTTTACTGAAGAAAAAAAAAAAAACCTCCACAATTTTTAAAAGAAATTTTTATTTTTGTACCAGTGTGCATGTATGTCCATATGAATACACACATGTCTGCAGTTGCCTGTGGAGACCCAAAGATAGAATCCAATTCCCCAGAGCTGGAATTAGAGATGGTTGTGAGCCATCATGTGGGTAATGGAAACAAAGACCATTGTCTTCTACAAGAGCAGCCGGTGCTCTTAACAACTGAGTTAATTCTCTAGCTCTAAAATCTTACCATTTTATTCTATCAACTATTTAATTAATTATTTCTTCTCATGCTCTGAGTGGCTCTACCAGAGGAGACACAATTGTCAATGATCTTTTTTAACTACTTTTAGTACAATGAAGAATTGTAACTCTGAAATCCACCCCTGCTCTTCTCCCATTTATGTTCTTTTATATGTGTATTGACACACCCTGAAAAAGCTATCAGGTGTCTTAAAATATTTTTGTTTCAACTCTCAAAACTTTTTGAAGAACCCAGAAAGATCACCAGTCTTTTATCCACATCAGTGTTTATCATGCAACTGGCTCTCCATTCATGGTTGAATTCTTTTCTGGTATCATTATTCCTCTGTCAAATTAAATAGCTTAGCAAAAACTTCAAATCAGATGTGCTTTCCACACATCCTCTACATTTTCCTCTTTTGAGAAATTGTGGTACCATTTCATTTTTACGGGCTGCTTTCAATGGGTACACATTTCAGAGAATTGCAATGCCCTTTTAGCCCTTTACAAATGTTGAACCACTTCCTGCTGGACTCAGTGGTTTCTGATAAGCAATCTACTATCCTTCAGTCATGATTTTCCTCTGGATAACATATTATTTCTCTAACTGCTTTCAGGACTGAGTTCTTTCTCATTAATACTCAGTGGTTTGGTTCTGGCATAATGGCGTTTGTAGTTTGGTATCTTTATTCTGTTTACAGTTCAAAGACATTACTGAATTATTTATTGCTTACAGAGTTAAACAATTTTAGGTTTCTTTTATCTGTTTCTGTATGAAGAATGTACTCTTTTCTTTCTATGATTCTACATAAACATCTTATCTCTTACTATATTCCAACAGGTCCTTGAGCATAGTGGAGGATTGTTGGTTTCACTAATTTAATTTTTTCTGTGCTGTTGAACTTGAATATATATATATTTAATTTTAATTGAAATATAACTGTATCACCTATGCCCTTCCCTTCCCTCCATCTAATTGATCCCATGTCAACCCTCTCATTATCTCTAACTGATGAATGAAGAAGGAACCCTCTCGTTGGTTATCCAACACCAAGGAATCAGCTCTGAAATCACATACATACATGTAACATGAAACTGACTCACGAACTTATACATATATATTTATATATTAATAAACCTGTAAAAATTTTAATGATCCAGCTTTAAGTTTGTCAACTCTTTTGTATCTCATTTTCATTGTACTACTAAACTCATATAACCATTAAACTTACTTCATGGGTTTTCACTTCTAGACTTTTACTAATTTGAGGCACATTTTAATGAACATGTGTCAAAGATTTTAGTTGATAATTCATTAATTAATTGGGGAAGAAAGATTTTTAAGGCCATTCAAAGAGATTTTGTGAGGTAGATTATTTTACTGAAAATTTAGAAAATTTGTATTTAGAATAACATTTCTGGTTTAAGTACAAATTAAATCATTCTCCTGGATAATAAACTGTAACTTTGGAGTTATTTTTTTCAGACATATTCTTTGCATTGCTGTCAAACAAAATGTCCACAATATGTGAACCAAAGTTTCCAGAAAAAAGGATACACCTATACTAAAGAGTCCACAAGGCTAATTATGGAGAGTTGGAATGTTACAGATTCAGAGCCAAATTACCTTGGTCCCCTTAACCACTCATTCATTGTCTACCTCTGCATATGACCCAATGTCCCCCCCAACTATCAGATAAAATCTTTGGAATATAAAAACTTAACAGACACGGAACTTTTAAGAATTCCATGCTAAGAATGTCATCTGATGCTATTTGATATCTGCTATACTTATCAGGGTGCCTGCTGTCCCCATTAATGTGTTTGGAAAATGCCTTGGTTTATGACTTTCTTTTGTCATATGACTACAAAATTTCATGTAACCAGTTCCACCACAGAACATATTATTTGGGACGATCTTAGTTATGTTACCAGGAGATAGTCACACACGCTTGGTGGGATAATAAACCAACATTTCTCTCTGTACCTGTGCACGTGTTTTGGTGTTCGTTCATGTGAGAACTCTGCACGTGGGCCAGTAAACATCCAAATGCATGTACACATGTGTGGAAACCAGAAGTCAATCATTCCTCAACTGTTGTCTACTTTGTCTTTTTGTTGCTGTTTGTTTTGTTTCATTTTTGAGACAAATTTCTCATTTGTTCTTGAACTTGTATTTAAGTGAGGCTTCCAGCCAGTTAGCCCAGGGACCCAGTATCCTTTGCCTCCCAATTAAGGAGATTGCAAGAGTGTGCCATTTTTTCTCAGTGTTTTTATGTATGTGGGTGCTAGGAAATGACCTTAGTTCTTACTCTTGTGAAAAGAGCACTTTGCTAACTGAGTCATCCATTTTCCCACTCCTCTTTAACTTCTATTTTCTCTTTAACTATTTACATCACTTCCAATTTTCTGACAAAAAAATTCATAACATCAAAAGAATAAAACAAAAAATGAAGCTATTGACTAGATAAGAAACATTGGGCACTGTGTAATCCCATATAGAAAGTCTAGATTTTATAGAATTATCAGCAAATAGCAAATAAATTATGGGTACTATCTAGTTACAGGGTCAGGTACCATGTTAAGGATTTCTCACACAGATCATCTATAGCTACAGGAAATTTCAGATTCAAAAGATTGGAGTGAGCATCTTACAAATCTTGGAATGTTTGAGATCCTCTGTGTTATTTCTGGGTTTTTCTCTGGTCCTGATTTTGCTGCAGTGGCTTGATTTAAAGTCCTCATTTTCATGCTATTGTAGTCATGGACAGAAAATAAGTCCTTTTCTTTCCTTTTTTTGAACAACACAAAAATAAAGCAAACTTCTTTGTGCAAACTTCACTGGAAAGTTAAGATGGAATTTTTTACATTTCAAGTGAATCATTCTTAGTCCCAGAATGACACTTTACCTTCTTTCCCCCTCCGCAGTGGCTTTTTTCTCACTAAGTAATAAACTGAATTACCTTTGTAAAAACCAGCACGGTCAATAATTACTCAATGGCTTGGAGTTTTATCTTTACATCAGCAGCTGACACAAAAAGTATCATAAAGAAAATTTTATCCCTCTGCTAGGAAAATTTCTACCCGATAATTGGAGTTTTAAATCTGATTTTTTTCACTTAAAATATTAACTCTGTTATTAGTGGTTTTAGTGAGAAATTTTGTGAAAGGGAGAGTTCTTACAACCCCAACTGGCTATACTCAACCATCAATCCCAACAGACCGATTAAGAGATAAGGAATATTGAAAACCAGAAAGTAGAGATTATTTGCTAGTCACATTGAAAAAGAGACAAGTAAGGAGGATAGCCACCTCAAAATCCTTTTTCAAGCACTGAGAAGAGTTTTGTAAGGGGCCAAGATTCATACCCAAACGAAGCAGTTGTAGTCACATCTCAATCCCTCCCAGCCTTTCTCCACTCATGTTTTGCAAGGAGGGCCAATAACTTGTTTACCATCACCATCATGGTTCTGGCAGATGCTCTCCGGCACACAGCCTCTTCTTCATACTAAACTGTTATCTTATTTAAAAGGAGAGAATGGTCTTGCTGACTCAGGATTGCCTGGCGGATAATTTCAATCTCTAGTCACAAAGATAGTGAGAAGTGACTCATCTCTGTGCCTTCATCCTTAGAGAGGTTTGGGAGGTAAAGCCAAGTAAAAAGTGCTACATTAGTCAGGTTCTCTAGAGGAACAGAACCGATAGAATGATGTGTTTTTAATATATAGTGAAATAGGACTTAAAAGATTTGTTTAAATGAAATAGTCTGCTTAGTCCAAAATGACTGCCTTATACCTGACAGGTCCAGAGTTCTGTAACTGTTCAGTCTATGAGCCTGGATGTCTCAGCAGTCCCGATCTGGTGATGAATCCTGCTAGAGAACTACTGCTCTTCTGGGAGAATCAAGGAGTTCCTTCTAATACCCCTGAAGGAATAGAGTAGTGGCAGCAATGGGCTGGATGATTTTGCTAACAAGGGTGAAGGCAAGCAGGCAGAAAAGCAAGGTTTCCTTCTTCTCTGTCCTTTCACCTTGGCTGCCACTGGATAATGCTGCTCACATTTAGGGTGAGTCTTCCTTCTTCAAATCAGCAAAGATGACCATAGCTAAGACTCCTAGCAATAGTGGATGCATAGCCTGAACTAGCCATCTGCTGTGATCAGATAGGTGACTAAGCCAATTATCATCAGAGAGCCTTCATCCAGTAACTGATGGAAACAGACACAGAGAGCCACAGCCAAAGAGCCCAACAAACCAGCAAGCCTATATGGGACCAACCTAGGTCCTCTACATATGTGTGACAATTGTATAGCTTTTTCTACTTGTAGAGAAGCAGGAGCTGTCCCTAACATTTTGGCTGGCTCTTGGGAACCTATTCCTCATACTGGATTACCTTGCCTGACCTTAATAAAAGGGGAAGTGCTTAGTCTTATAGAAACTTGATATGTCATGCTTTGTTGATACCCATAGAAGGCCTTCTCCTCTCTGAACAGAAACAGATAAGTGGATTGGGGGTCATAGAGAAGGTGGGGGAGTATATGGGAAGAGAGAAAGGATGGAAGATGTTGGTCAGACTGTAAAATAAATAAATAAATAAATAAATAAATAAATAAATAAATAAATAAATAAATAAATAAGTGGAAATTCCAGGCAGGATTGCTGTTAGTTGATTACAGAAGCAGTCAAGTTGGCAACCAAGATTCACCACTACAAGAACAAACACAAAACGAAGACAGAGATGTCAGGCTTCCATCCTGTTTTGAGCTGTTATTTTTTTTAAAAGATTTATTTATTTATTATGTATACAGTGTTCTGTCTGCACGTATGCCTGCAGGCCAGAAGAGGGCACCAGATCCTATTACAGATGGTTGTGAGCCACCATGTGGTTGCTGGGAATTGAACTCAGGGCCTTTGGAAAAGCAGCCAGTGCTCTTAACCTCTGAGCCATCTCTCCAGCCCTTGAACTGCTTTTATGTGCCTTTTTCAACTCTGCCCTGGTTCCTCACTGCCAATGAGTGAGGCTGCTTCTCACTCTACCCAGGATAAGGTTAAAGCTGGGGCAAAAGATACATTCTTCTAAACACAGTATGAGGCGTCATCTGAGAATTCATCCAAGATAAATAACATTTCAATGCACTGTATATGTGCAATATTTAATGTTCTCAGATGATATAGAAATATATTTTAAAAACTATTTGGATGTGGAACAGAATGTCTAAATTCTAAATCCCACTGAAACAAGTGCCGATATTGTGGAGTAAGGCTCAGATCTCTGCAGGGAATTGCTACTGGTTCATATATTATTGTTGCTTTTTGATATTTTGCTTAACATAGAACTCTTTGAGGTATTTCTGATTCTTAAAGATCTATGTTTCAAGGTGCTGAAGAGATCACTAGGCAATTAAGAGTGCTTACCTTTCTCTAAGAGTATAAGAGTGCATATTCTAGCACCTACATCAGGTGGTGCCCAAGATACCGGACACCTTCTTTCAGTTCCCATGGGCACACGTGAACATGCACACACACAATCATACATACACATATGCACAGAAAGAGACAGACACATGCACAAACACACAGAGAATAAAATAAATTTCTCCAATGTGATTTATCTCAATCATAGGCCTTTCTTTCTTTTGCCTTTTCTTTCTTTCTGTTTTTTTTTTTTTTCAGAACAAGACAGTAGATACCAGGAGAAGACATTCATAAGAATAGCCCTTACCATCACAGAGAAAGAAACACTAGCTGAGGAGCAGAAGGAAGGGACCATAGACACAGATTCCCAGCATTTTGACTTGGGGCAGAGCCATCCTTTTTTTCTTCTGCCATTTAAACCATGTGTGCTGCAAAGTCAAGTGTGTGTTATAATATATAGATTTCTTTCACAGTTTAAACACACTGGCATTTCTTTAGTGCTTTTTGAGTAGTTTAAGATCTACTGTGGTTGTCATTTAAAATCTGTCTTCTCTGGAACTGAAAGGTCTTCCTAGTAACACTTCAGTGTGCTTGCTCACCCCCAAGAGATGGAGCTGGGTAAAACGAGGACGCAAGGCTGTGCATTTGAGAACAAGTCTCTGAATATGCAGCATGTTCCCAAGACTGGCTGAAAGTTCAAAGAGATTGTTGGCTACAAATGATGAAGTTTAGGTCAGATTCCTAGCTCTATTATGATGAATAGAAGCATACTTTGCAAACTTGCAGTCTTTTTTCCAGTTTTATATTGCTGGAGAATTAATTATTTCATAAGGATGTGATGAAAATGAAAGAAGAGCTTTGTAAAAATGGAAATGAACATAACAACCTCAAACCAGTACCACAAGTGCAACCAACCAGGATCACAGTGTGAACCCCTCAACAATTCAAGTTTGGCCACCCATCCTTGAGAAGTCAATTCAAACAGCCAGATTAACAGTAAGAAGCAGAAAGGAGAAACACATTCAGTGTAGCCATATTAGGAAGAGCAATAGAGAGATCCAGTGCCTAGCTCCCCAGTTCCATATTCTGAGTCCCGAAGTAAGGTGAAATTTTGAATAGAGAGACAGGGATATACATGCCTAAGCAGTCCTAGTCAGGGTGTGGTTTTACCCATCATTGACCCATCACTGTCCTGCCTTCAGTCTAATCCTGTAAAGTCATCTGAGAAGTTGCAAATCTCTTTCTAGGAGACAAATGCCTGGCTGATGCCCCTTCCTTCTCCAAACATCAGGTTCCTGGGAAAATTATTGTTTCTTGGGGTCCAGGTTTCCAAGAGTTTGATAGTCATATTGAGGAACACATCTCTCTCTCTCTCTCTCTCTCTCTCTCTCTCTCTCTCTCTCTCTCTCTCTCTGGGGGGGGGGGTCGAGACAGGGTTTCATTGTCCTGGACATCGCTCTGTAGCCCAGGCTTGCCTTGAACTCACAGAGATCTTCCTGCCTCTGCGTCCCGAGTGCTGGGATTAAAGGCATGTGCCACCACTGCCAGGTGTCTCTTTAGAATAGCTTCATTTCTACCAATCTGGCTGCATAAATGCTGCCAGAAATAAACAAAGGGGTAATAACAAAGAGATGAAAAACATATCAAGCCTAGACACTGGGAGATGGCTTTACTCACATACCACAGATGTGAAGGGATGTCTGTGAGATATTGCATGTATGAAGTCATATGGACAATAAGACTGGCAGTAAATCTGAACCAGAAGAACACTTCTTCACTGAAAGGAGAAAATAAGTGATTCTGAAAGAATCAATTTAGAAGATAAATAACCATTTGTTTTATTTTAACCCAGAAAAAAAGTTAAGATCTAGAGATCTGAGTCATAAAGAAAGTGTGAGATGATGGAACAGTTGAAGAATGTAACATACTAGGCTTCTTTATTTGACTGGAAACAACTGGAAATGAAGCCAAGGGCTCCCACATACAATTGGCAAATGTGACTGTCATCTGACACAACCTAAAATTACCTGAAAAGAGAGTCCCAACAAACTATTATCTAGATCAGGATGGTCTATGGGAAGTGTTCTTGATGTTTTGACAGATGTGGAAAGACTCAGCCCACTGTGATTAGCACCATTCCCTAGGCAGTGGATCATGGACTGTCAAGAGGAGAGAAAGAGAACTTGTTTCTAGGCACAAATTCATTTATTCTCTTTGCTCTTGACTGTGAACGTCAAGATGTACTTCAAACTAGATGCTGATGCTGAGGCCACTGAGCAGTGTTGCTTACTGGCTTGCTCCCCATGGCTTGCTCAGTCTTCTTTCTTATAGAACCTGGAATCACCTTCCCAAGCATGGTACCAGCCACAAGGACCTGGGTCTTGCCCCATCAATCACTAATTAAAAAAATTCCTACAGCTTATGAGGCATTTTCTCAATTGAGGCTCCTTCCTTTCAGTGAAATCTAGCTTATGTTAAATTGGCATGAAACTAAACAGCACACAGTATGTAAATCCCAAAAAACAGGGAATGTAAGGAAATAAATAATTGACTGCTTATAACAGTATAGTAGAAATAAACAGTTACTGAGAAAAAAATTAAACATGAGGACAAGAACATGATGAATATTTTAATAGAAGCTTGGAATATAAACAATCTGGCTAAATAAATTCCTAGAATAAATGAAACAAAGGATTTTTAAAAATATATAATGAAGGCAAAAGATGTGAGATGAAAAAAGAGAATAATATATAACAGGAATAACAAAACAAAAACATTTAATTTTTACATACTAATTTGATGAGAAAGAGGATAAGGAATATCTTACATGAGGCTTGGTATGTAGCTCAGGAGTAGAGTTTGTCTATCATTTATAATGACTTATATTTGATACCCATTGCCACAGAATGAGAAAAAAAAGAATCCATGAAAAATCTAAAATTGAGAGTCTGAGACATATTTCAAATTGTGTAAATTTGCTGCCAATAGATTAAATTACTAAATTGCCATTTATTTGTCTTTGAATTAGATGGGACATCAAGCATGGGAAATGCCTTGCTATAGAAGATTCCTGGTGTAGGAAATGGAGCCATGAGTAGAAGGAAACACCTATGTTTAGGCAGCTGCAGCAAAGAATAAAAGAAGAAGTGTAAGCAGGGTATTTTTTCCAGACTACTGGCTCCCTAATAAATGAACAGAGAATTAATATTAATTATAAATGTTTTGCTGATAGCTTATGCTTTTACTAGCTAACTCTTACATTTTTAATTAGCCTGTATTTCTTGTTTACCATCTGCCACCAAACAGTACCTTCTCTCAACATGGTTCATTCATCTTGTTTCTATCTGAGTCTCTTGCAACTCCTAAGACTCCACCCTCCTTCTTCCCAGAGTCCTCTCAGTTTGGTTCTCCCACTTAAGTCCTACCTGTCCAGCTATTAGCCAGTCAGCTTTTTTATTAACCAATGATAGTAACACATATTTACAGTTTACAAATTTATTCAACAGAAATTTCATCATAACTGTGCAATTTATTCTCTGAATCTCTTTCTCCATCCTGTCCCCTTCAATTTTCTGCTATGAATACCAGTTTTTCCATCTAAATAGCATGGCAGTAGATCCAGCAAAGGCAATGGATGATGGATAAGTCTAAGAATATGGGAAGTCACATGAGATTTCCTCAATTAAAGAAGTAGCCACTGGATTCAGAACAAGTCCCTGCTAGTCAGAAATTACGGTGTCAATGCTAATCTCAGATGCTAGCTGTCTTCCACTTTCCTTTGGCAGGCCCCCAGCCTAGCATCCTCCTGATCTTTACACTCCAAGAGCAACTGCACCTTCTCAGGAAAGAGAAATGACTTCCTTTGCATATGAAAGGTATGCCCATGTGCCTTCCCAGTAACATTTCATAGGTAGAATTGAAAGGGGAAGGAAGTTTCTCTGAGAAAAACAAGTGATTCTCTGGGTTATTATTATATATTATACTTGACATTTTTTTAAAAAAGAGTTTTGATAATTGGTGATCTTGAGAGTTGAATTATCCAAATGGCAACAATCTCAGAAAAGAATCATGTTGAATAGAAAATGTTCTTGTCCTAACAAGCCTGGGTTTGTCTTAACAAACCAGAGTTTGAGCCCCCACATCTATTTCTGAGTGTGTCAAGGTGAGAACTTAAAAGAGCTATTCCTATCACATCAAGTGCTCAGTTTGATTTATCTACCCTTTTTTAACCCTCAATTGCACAACCTTTCCACCAGTTTATTCATGGAGATATCATCTATTTCCCCTTCCAAGGGCAATCCATGCATCCCTCTTAGGGTCCTCCGTGTTAACTAGCTTCTCTAGAGCTGTGGGTTGTAGTCTGGTTATCATTTGCTTTACATCTAGCATTCACTTGTGAGTGAGTACATATCATGTTTCTTTATCTGAGTCTGGGCTACCTCACTCAGGATGATGTTTTCTAGTTCTATCCATTTGCCTCCAAATTTCATGATGTCACTGTTTTTTTATTGATGAGTAGTATTTCATTGTATATATGTACCACATTTTCTTTATCCATTCTTCAGTTGAGGGCCATTTATGTTATTTCCAGGTCTTGGCTATTATGAATAATCCTGCAATGAACACAGTTGAGCAAGTGTCTTTGTGGTATGATTGAGCATTCCTTGGGTATATATATGCCCAAGAGTGGTATCATTGGGTCTTGAGGTAGATTGATTCCCAATTTTCTTAGAAACTGCCATGCTGATTTCCAAAGTAGCTGTACAGGTTGATCATGTCTTTAGATGCTGAAAAAGCCTTTGACAAAATCCAATACCCCTTTATGATAAAGGTCTTGGTGAGATCAGGAATACAAGAAACAAACCTAAACATAATAAAGATAATTTACAGCAAATCAAGAGCCAATATCAAATTAAATGGAGAGAAACTCAAAGCAATTCCATTAAAATCAGGAATAAGACAAGGTTGTCCACTATCCCTATATCTATTCTCATACTTGAAGTTCTAGCTACAGAAATAAGACAACAAAAGGAGATCAAGGGAATATAAATTAAAAAGGAAGACAAGCTTTTGCTATTTGCAGATGATATGATAGTATGCATAAGTTACCCCAAAAATTCTACCAGGAAACTCCTACAGTTGATAAATATCTTTAATAATGTGGTGGGATACAAGATTAACCAAAAAAAAAAAAAAAAAAACAAAAAAACAAAAAAAAAAAAAAAAAAAAAAAAAAACAACCCAGTAGCTCTCCTATGTACAAATGATAAGTGAGCTGAGAAAGGAATCAGAGAAACATCACCCTTTACAAGAACTTTAAGTTTGGAGAAAGAATTTGAAGAATATATCAGAAAATGATTTATCCACTTTTAAGACCTCCTGCCTAGTGAATGGTGTCACCCACAGTCAACTGAATCTTCCCACATCAATTAATTTAATAAGACAATATCTGCATGGCAACCCTACAGGCTCATTCAAGGTAGAGAATTCTTCACTGAGCCTCTCTTTCCAAATGCTGGGTTGTGTCAGCTTGACAATTAAAGCTCACTATCACAGACAGTGGATAAAATAAGGGGATCAAAAGGTATCTCAACAGCCTTGCCTTAAAATGAAGAAATTCCATGGGGAACTGACATAATTCAGTGGGATAAACCAGCTTTCTCGGAACAACTTTTGGGTTAACACCATAGAAATTAAATTCAGTAGGATTCAGATTAGGACATTATGAGAAAAGATCTGGATCCTTAAAAAAGTAAATAAAACACCAATAATAGTGATGAGCCAGAGAATTTCCAGATTCTGACCCCTGTAGAAGTAGTTTTAAAGTACAGCTCCTAAGGCTAGCAAGAGAGCTAAGTTGACAAAGAGTCTTGAAAGGAAGATGTCCTGAGTTTGATCCCCAGAATCCATAAAAATAAATAAATATATTAAAGAATAACTGCCAAGCTTTTACAGGTATACTATTGTAATCTTAGCTCTGGGAAGCTGAAGTTATGCTAACTCCTGGAACTTTCTGGTCAACCAGTAGAGTCTACTTAGTAATTTCCAGCCAGGTGAAGATCTTATTGCAAAGCACAAACAAATAAACAACAGAAGTGGGGTAAATTTGGTAAATGATATCTGAAGTTGTCCTCTGGTTTCCTCATACATGCACACTTACAAACACACACACACACACACACACACACACACACACACACACACACCAAAAATATAGTCACTAAATATTTTGACATCCCTACCATTGTGATAATCAGACCATATTCTCATCTGCATAGATACTTGAGTTGATCATATCAAAGGTCGGATCATGCCCATTTCAAACTTTCTTCTGCATTAGAAATCTTGTATCTTGCTTCTTGTCCTTCAGTTAAAAACTTAGCTACTATGGCACAACACAGCCCATGTATATTCCTCTCTATGTTGTGACTTCATAATGAAAATCAAGTGAAGAAGATTCAGAACTGTCATCCCAGGATAAAGGAAAACAGCCACGTGTATATTTTTAACATTCTTTCCATGGATTATCTGATAATGAAGGAAGGAAAGAAATTTTCCCACTGACAAGTCTTCAAAAACTACACCTTGTTTTCATTTATCTCCTGGAGAGATATGGCCTCGGGTCAAGATTCATACTGATTTGTAGCAGTGACTAATAGTCTGGTCAGACACCTAATAAAGAAAGAACAGTAAGAGGATTTTGTGGTAAGGAGTCTTGGGGAAAGAGGATGTGGCTAACAATCAAAGAATGAACTCAGAGCAGTGCTAAAAATCACTGGTTCATGACAACATAGATCCAAAATAAATAAATAAATAAAAATAAAAACCAGGTCTTTCATTGTAGATTCAAGATACTTATAAAGTGCTTTTCAACACATACAACTATGTGCATATACACAGAGACTAGTATTGTTCAATAAACTTGCACATTTAGAAAGAAAGGCTAAGCTACTATACATGGATTTTAGCCTCCTTTCCCAGCCAAGCCAGCTTTCTCAATGACCTTAGAAACAAGAGAAGGGCTAGAAAGAGATGGTTCAGTAACTATGAATGCTTATTGCTCTTGCAAAAGACCTGAGTTTGGTTCTCAGCACCCATGTTAGATGGCTTACAACTACCCGTAACTCCAGCTCCAGGCGATCTGACAGCCTCTTCTGGCCTCCACAGGTACCTGCACACACACAGCATCCAGTCCCATAGATACATGGCAGACAGAAGTAAATGACATAATAATCTTTAAATTAATATATTATTTTATGTGTATGGATGTTTTGCTTGCATGTGTGTCTGCACCACATTGTGTTCAGTATACACAGAAGCCAGAAAAAGGTGTTGGATTTGTTGGAACGAGTTACAAATGGTTGTGAGTTCCCATGTGTGGGTGCTAAGAATCAAACCCAGGTCCTCTGGAAAGGGCAGCCAGTGCTCTTAAGTCCTGTGCCGCCTTTCTAGTCCCAATCATTTCTTTAAGAAAGCAGTTAAGGGGACTGTATCAAGCCTATCTGTGTGGTTAACTACATGGGCATTCCCCTTAGGAGGCTCCGCTTCACTGTTGCTCTTGCTGAGGTGACCATTCAATCTGTGAGATGCCACCACACATTAGAGCCCCTGCTAGCATTCTAGTTGTAGGTTGATTGCATGTGACCTGTTTCCTTGCAAAGGGGGCAAAGATTTCTCCCTACCAAATAGACACCTAATCTAGATTTGAAGTGACTCTCCCTGCCACTGTCAATATCAGTCATCCATGAAATTACTCAGTGCCTTCTGTTAGGATCCAACCACGAAACCAATTCAAAATAAAAGAAATAAACAAGAGACCAATGCTTGGGAGGTTCTTTGGCCTTATTTTCTATCTATCAAGCTGTAAACAACTGATTTCCTATATAGTGGAAAAATCAGCTGGAATTTGGAGGGACAACACATTTCAATGAGAGATACTGTGCTTCTCCCATAGAGATAACTGCAGTGCTATGAATAAAGAATTCACAGTTGAGTAGGCAAGGACATCTGCTAGTATTATAGTCAATAATCCATTTCAAATGTGTTAACTTCTTCAGGTTGTCAAACTAGGGACCTTACTGTGTAAAGCAAAGAGCCCCTAATCATACCTTCACTGAACTACAAGCTAAAAGGATAACTCAGCTTTGTAGGACTCCAATGTCAGTAGGGAAAAAGTTGGAGTGGAGGAGAGAAGTATTTATTCCTATCAAATTTATTCATATTTAATCCAACTGCCCATCACAAATCTGATAGGAATAGTAATATCTAGAATATGGGAAGGTTTGGCTGAAGAGATGGCTCAGCCATTAACAACTAGGCTCACAATCAAAATTATAAGAAAATGGGGAAGTTGGAGGAGGACTGGGAAAAGGGAAGGGAGGGGAAACTTTGGTTGGGATGTAAAAACAAAATAAATAAATAGGTAGATAGATAGATAGATAAGATAGATAGATAGATAGGTAAAACAAAGCAAAAAAGAAAATGAATACTTCTCACTGGCTTATCTTCTATTCTACAATCTTGGTGTGCAAGAACATTTTTTACTCATTTTGAAATTATTTCTAATTATGTGTTTGAATGTGTGTGGACGTGTGCATATAAGTGCAGTAGACTGCAGAGTACACAAGGGGGCATCAGAGCCCCAGAACTTCATTTCCAGATTGTTATGAGCTGCCTCACATGGGCAGTGAGAGCTGAACACCAGTCCTCTGCAAGAGCACTATGCAATTTTTACTCCCTAGCCATCTTTCCAGCCCCAAGACTCTTTTATTTAAATTGAGGATTTTCCTTCTTCTACTAAAGTTGTGGAGTGAATTCATGTGTCTCATGGAACAGAGAGTAAAGACAGGAATTCATGCTTAAGTATCATATGCAAAATCATGGGTATCTGTCCCACCATGCAATTTAACAGTTGCCAAAAATAAATATATTATACATTTTAATATGGATGTTTCTTTCACCCTTCCATCTTATGTGCGCAATCTTGTGAGGGGAAAAATTACTATTATTCCTCCTCTAGATAAAGCAAATTGCATTTGATCATGATAAAAAAAATGAGCATCCTAAGATCTTTGCAGTTAGCAAATACAGTGTAAATTAGAATTTGTTGGGCTGCAAGCATCAACAGCTAAAATCAAGCTTATTTTAACTGTCCTATGACTGAACAGTCAGAAATAGTGAATTTTCTCAGCTTAGCTTCTTATCTCTCTTCTGTATGTCATCTCCCTTTTCTATATCATTTAGAAGCTGTTGGCCTTAAGTAGAATGTTCTTTACATGATAATATAAGAATAACACAGTAAAGGAGACCACTACTTCCCTCCTGTCTTTGTCTAAAATTTGGTTGTTGTTTTTTTTTTTTTTTGAGTAACCTTTAGAAATTTCTTCTCAAAACTCAGTAGCTATAATTAAATTGTATTTCTAATGGTAAACATCTCTGGGATATAAGAGATGCTTCTATATATATCAAACATGAGGGCAGGAGTACAGTCATTGCTGAGGTATGCGTGGTAATGCAGGAAAAGACAAAAGATACAAATTACCATTGATGGGGTGATGTTTAAAAGGGCAAAACAGAGGCATATGTAAGTAGTTAACCAGTAATGTCTTCTATAATCACTATGGTGTTTGAGTGAAAAATATCCCCCTTAGGCTCTTGTATTTGAACACTGATCCCCAGTTAGTAGCTCTAATTGGAAAGTTACAGAACCTTTAGGAGAGTCCCCTTACTGGAGGAAATATGACATTGGGGTTGGACTTTGATAATTTTTTTTTAAAAGTCCTTTTGGGTTCCCTCTCTGCTTTCTGTGTAGGGCTGAATGCATGATGTCTCTTCTTCTTGTTCCTGTTGCTGGGCCCACTCACCATAATGGACTCCATTAAGAAACCAGAAGCCTAAATAAACTTCTGTAGAAGGCTTTAGGTCACATTTTATCATAACAATAAAAAGTAAAAAAAAAAAAAGAAAGAAAAGATAATGTTTAAATGCAGCATGAAGTTGGAATGCAGGCACTGGCAGAGATTGTATCACATTTCCTATCCAAAAAATGTACAGGCTTTTTAAGATAATACATAGTAGTGTTGGGATAATCTCTTTTGTACAGTGTGTGAAGATGTGTCAGTTTAACCTCTCCTGCCTAAGACATCTTCCAATTGGTTTAATAAAGAACTGAACAGCCAATAGCTAGACAGGAGAGGATAGGTGAGGAGAGATAGGAACTCTGGGAAAGTGTGAGAGGCACAGGATATTCTCAAGCCAGAGGTGGAGGAATTTGGGCATAAAGTACTGAGGAGGTGATGAGGCACATGGCAAAATGTATATTAATATAAACATGTTAGTTTAAGTTTTATGAGCTTTTTGGGAACAAGCCTAAGCTAAGGCTAAGCTTGCATAATTAATAAAAATTCTCTATGTCATTATTCTGGAGCGGGTGATTCAAGAAAGATCTGCTACATGGTAATGTGTGGGTCGTGGGAAAATAATGTTATTGGAGTATCTTTGAGTGCATGAAAAATAGTATTTTATACTTCACTCAGGGGTGTACCTCCAGGTACTGTCTTTAGGACATATAATTCAGTTTCTTTATTCACAACTGAATCACTTTACCATAGACTCTTGAGCCTTGGGGCCAGTGTAGAGAATGTTGTCTCTAAAAGTTGAAGTTTTAATGCAGTAAACCAAAACCTGGATCTCTCATTCACTTTGTAGGAACTTAGAGAAGATTCATAAAATAAATCCAACTAGAAGCTGGAAATGTGGCTCAGCTGATATAGCACTTGGACAGTTCATGTGAAGCAATAGGTTCACATACCTGTAACAACCAACTCTTGTGAGTTGGAGGCAGGCAGATCAAGAGTTCAAGGTCAGTCTCACTACATAGCAAAATTGGAGCCTTTCAGCTATATGAAGCCCTGCCTCAAAGTGTTGGGGCTGGGAGTGGAGAGGAAGATAGTAGATAGCTCACCTCGTAGATAGCTCACTTCATTGTGATCATTTATCACTGGAAATTTGCTTGTGTAATGATTCTCCCCAGGCTAGAAAGAATTTTAGTGTTCTTGTTCTGTTGTCTTTGCTTTTTTCTCTGGTGCTATTATTTGATTTGCTGATATTGTTGTTGTACACACAACCTGACTTAAATTTGAAAGTAAAAACACACTGTTAAATAAGAAATTATAAAGAAGAATACCGGAGAGTCTAAATAGATTCACACAAGATTTGGTCTGTTAGAAATTAAACTGCAATTAGAATCCAATGCCAGTTATTAGTTTTCAGAGACAGTTATAAAAGCATGCAGCACTTGACATCATAGTGCCATGTTTAGTGTAAGATCTGTATTAAGAAACTATTTAGTCTGTCCTAGTTCTTAGGCAAACTAAGAGATCACTGTCCCTGCTAAAAGTGCCCTGGCCAGTTTCCTGACATTTTCTCAGATTTAGAGTCCTTTTGTTTGTCTTATAGACAGTTTAGTTTTTGAGGACCCCACCCTTCTGTAGTGGGTAGCCATCCCAGCTTGGTTCTGGAAGTTCCAACCCCCATTGAGACTCTGGCAACTGTCACGCCTACGAGGCGGGGCGAGGGGAGGCGCCTGGGGACCGGAGAGCTGGATGGGCCAGCGCTCGCTCTGGGCGCTCTTTCGGTGCCGGAACGCTGACCGGTGCAGATTGACTGTGCAGAGCTCCGGAGAACACCATTAGACTGCATTATACCTTCCCCAGACCCTGCGACCTACCCAATACTTAATTTGTGAGTTACGCCATTTAATAAATATCCTTTTAACTACGTGGAGTGGCCAAAATAATTTCTCCAATATCTGGCGCCCAACGTGGGGCACGAACCCACGACCCTGAGATTAAGAGTCTCATGCTCTACCGACTGAGCTAGCCACAACTTCACTCTGGAGAGTTAGTGTTCTATCCATTAAATATTCATATTTATTATCAATAAAATCAATTTTGGGTACAAGCCCGTTTTGTAAATCCTGATTAGCAGATTCTAGAGAAAGAATCTTTTTCTCTAAGCCTTCATTGCTATCTTTGAAAGCAGATTCCAGAGAGAGAATCTTTTTCTCTAAGCCTTCATTGCTATCTTTGAAAGCAGATTCTAGAGAGAGAATCTTTTTCTCTAAGCCTTCATTGCTGTCTTTGAAAGCAGATTCCAGAGAGAGAATCTTTTTCTGTAAGCCTTCATTGCTATCTTTTAAAGCCTGTATCAGTCCCAATAATGACTCATCTTTGTTCTTAAACCAGTGTTTGAACACTGTGTGAATTATTATGATGAATGCCAAAATGGTATAGCCCAGATATGCCTTAGGAATGTCGTATATTTCCAGGAAGATGTCATTCATCATACAGGCAAAAAGGTTTTTAAACTCTTGTGAGGTAATGTTATCGGCCATATTACACGAATTACTCAAAATTTGTTAGTCAATTTTAAGGTGTAAAATTATCAAGTACCTTTACTTGAAACAGTATGCTTACCTTTCGTGTAGTAGCACTTTTCAGCCAGCAGGTGGCGTTGGTACAGCTCCGAAACAGGGCCTGCTGGCGATCTTGGCTGGAGTCGGAGGGAGATGGCGGAAATCGGAGCTAGCACTCTCCTGCCTCTTTCGCTGGTCTGGGGCTAGGCTAGGGAATTGAGATCGGACTAGCTGCTCCCTTTTTCGGGAATGGAACCGTGTAGGTGTTCCCTGGTTATATGGAACTTTGCAGGCGGGTTTAGGTACCCGCCAGCTAGGGAGGAGACGGCGGGAGCCGCCCAAGCCTTTGGAGTTTGCCCCACGTGAGCGCCAGATATTGGAGAAATTATTTTGGCCACTCCACGTAGTTAAAAGGATATTTATTAAATGGCGTAACTCACAAATTAAGTATTGGGTAGGTCGCAGGGTCTGGGGAAGGTATAATGCAGTCTAGCGGTGTTCTCCGGAGCTCTGCACAGTCAATCTGCACCGGTCAGCGTTCCGGCACCGAAAGAGCGCCCAGAGCGAGCGCTGGCCCATCCAGCTCTCCGGTCCCCAGGCGCCTCCCCTCGCCCCGCCTCGTAGGCGTGACAGTTGCCAGAGTCTCAATGGGGGTTGGAACTTCCAGAACCAAGCTGGGATGGCTACCCACTACACCCTTCAACCATCACATTTTTCCCAACTTTAAGACAAAATGTGGTACATATACACAATGGAGTACTACACAGCAGAGAAAAACAATGACAGCATGAAATTTGCAGGCAAATAGATGGAACTAGAAAATATCATCCTGAGTGAGGTAACCCAAACCCAGGACAAACATGGTATGTACTCACTCATAAGTGGATACTACATATAAAGCAAAGAACAATCAGACTGCAGCCCACAGAACCAGAGAGGATATATATATGGGGGGGGGGGGACCCTAGGATGACTATGGATTATAATAAGTTTTTGTTTTACTCAATTACTGGGCAAGCCTCAATGAAACATTTCACTATTAGGATAAGAATTTATACTGTATCAAGCTGATAATAGAAAAATAAATAAATAAACAAATAAATAAATAAAATAGAAAAAAAAGACATCTGAGAATAAAAGTGTGTTCTGAATGCAAATTGGACATAGATCTCCTAAGTCTAGTTTATAATGTAACATGATTGTAAGTTTCCATAAGTGTAGTGAAGGGAAAATATAAAAATACAGTTTTAAAAAAGAAAAGGCAACAAAAAGATAATGAAAAGCTTGATAAATAGGTATGTGACATAGTCATGGATGACAGATGGGTTATAGATTATAGATAGAGACAGAGAGATAAGTAAAATATAGATAGATGATAGACATAAAATAGATGATAGAAGATAGAAGATAGATAGATAGATAGATAGATAGATAGATAGATAGATAGATAGATAGATAGATAGATGATAGAATGACAAAGGGATCCTAAGTTGTGAGTTCATTTCTGAAATAGTTTGTATTCTGAGATATTAATCTTTTGTGAATTTGTATACTTCTTTGAAACAGTCGTGCCTGGTCTTTATCAAATGTAATTTAATTCTGTTTGTTTGGGTCTTGAAATCTTCTGAACATCTAGGAAATGTTATGGGTGTTTATACTTATTTTTTCATGGATCATGGAATACAAAGAAAAATTCAAGCTCTTAACCTAGGACTCTCTTTCACATCAAGGACACAGATTTAAATGTGTAAAATAAAGTGTCACAGACACACCATGTGCATTTCACAGGTCAAATATATAAGTAGTTCTTTGGCAAATAAAAAAGAAAAGGAAAATGTGTAAAAATATTTGGAAGTAGTGGTCATGTTAAAGAGTTCATCTATCAAGCATTTTCATGATTTCAAGCACTCTTTAGCTTTAATGTTGTGTAATAGACACAGTTGAGTCAGAAGGACTGAAACTCTACATTGTAAGCACTAGTCCCCAGATAGTGTACTGATAAATAAGACGTCCTGTAAGCAGGAATCAGTTGGTCTTCAGTTATCAGTCTCCATATTTTGAACACACAAGTCCCTGCGCCTCTATGTCTCAGTACTCACATGTTGTCTAGCAATTTCCTATGATATAAAGCCCTCCATTTTGGAGGGGAGCTTATTATCAAGATGTACAACATTTCAAAGAGAAGTAAAACATTTCATCATAATAAGAGACCCCTTAAGGAACAGGGTGTTCCAAAGAAAAATGCAACATTCCAACCTGGAGGAAAACACTTTAGGTTCCATAAGTAAACAACTCCAAAGCTTCAGTGACTCCCTGAAACTGACCAGATTCACTAGGCCCTTCTGAACCAAAGCATATAGAATAGTAAGAACTGATGAAAATCACTGACAGACAAGCTGAGCTACCCAGAAGAGTCTCAAGTCAGCCAAGTAGCCTGAAAGAAGCAGTGACCAGCAAAATTGCCTGGAAGAAGCTCAGAGTGATCTGGAAAGGACATTCTCTAACTTGTTAAGCTTCCTTCAGCTGGCAGTACACTCCTGATTTCCATCTTTCATGAGAAAGTTGGAAGACTGTGCTAAGCTAGTCTTTTGATTATGTCTTTGTCAGAATCAATTTCTGCTCCTTTTAGTAACCCATTGCCTCATATCCTCTAGGCAACTTCAATAGAACTCTTTGGTTCACCAAGTTGAATATATTGGTCTACATTTAATGCACTTTCTGAAGTGAATAAATATTTGCTCATGTTCCTCCAGACTAGTGTCACACAACACATGCAAACATCTGACTGAGTGAAAATGTAATTATTTGAAATGAATTTGAACAATTTCTCTCAATTATCTGTGATTCAATCATATTAATAATAAGGTTTGGATTATAACTATACTGTCAGAAAACTGTAGGTTTATATGTTATGTAGGAAAGGTAAATTTGCCGGGCGTTGGTGGCGCACGCCTTTAATCCCAGCACTCGGGAGGCAGAGACAGGCGGATCGCTGTGAGTTCGAGGCCAGCCTGGGCTACCAAGTGAGCTCTAGGAAAGGCGCAAAACTACGCAGAGAAACCCTGTCTCGAAAAACCAAAAAAAAAAAAAAAAAAAAAAAAAAAAAAAAAAAAAGAAAGGTAAATTTGCACTCTACACTTAGCACCTAGATAATGCATCCTTAAGCATAATTCTTAGTGTCCCCGCTTCAGATATAACAAATGACTTGATATGGTAGGGCTATTGTGGCCCTTAGAAAGTGGAAAGCAATGTGTCCACTGCACTTAACTCTTTTCTTTGCTGAAAAGCAGTGCAAATGTAAGAGGGATGCCAAAAGGACATGACTTAAAATAATAAGGTGGAAGCCTAAATCAAACCAGTGTTGATCAGTGCATCTACCTGCATTAATACATTCCATATAAAAACTGGATGCCAACTTCTGTATGCCTTCATTTTTAAGCAATGTGAGTAATAAACTAATTAAATTTTCTAGGAAGCACTGGCCCATTCCCAGGTTGTTCAATTGTAGAAGCCAAAAGGACATTGTCTCCTTTTATTCAGGGAGGAATTGATTGATTCTGAGCATCAGTTACAAAGATTTGGTTAGTAAAAGTGTTTTATTAAAATGCTTTGACACTGAATGAATTTACCTATAAGCCTTGTTGGAAATACAGAGTGGAGAAGAAAGCTCAGTAGATGAAGAAATAAAGCACCTGCAAGTGTGAGCACTGGAATTCAGGTTCAAAACCCAAATCAAATCAGAAGCCTTGGCAGCACATCTGTAATTCCAGTTCCTGGAGATGGGAGAAACAAGGAATCCCCAGAGCAAGATGGCTGGTTAGACTACCCAATCAGTGAATTCAAGGTCAAGTGACTTTGCCCAGTAAAGTTCAAAGCAATCAAAGAAGATATCTGACATTAACCTCTGGTTTCCACACACACATTTGTACACAATACATGCTCAGATGAACATGCAGACACATACATTCACACAAAACAAAAAGAGACATCTGCCTTATATATACAAGTCAGGGAAAATGACCCTAAGCTCTGTGTCTTTGTGACCACTTACAACATTCTCTAAAGCAGATCATGTCCTCTAAAGCAGTCAAGGGAGTTTAGCATCTTGTTAAAAACATTGAGAACTCAATAAATTCATCAGATTTATGCCTCTGCTTAGATAATTAGAATCATGCATTCTTTTTTCAAATCTTTCTTTTAAATTCTAGTGTTAGTGTTTGAGTGCTCATTTTGCTTCTCAGTTTAGATGCAATTCCCAAGAATTTTTTGGACATAACTTTAGTACCTCACAAAACACAGGCAGATAAACTGTAACTCAGAGTCTAAACCTAACCCATCTCTTTTTGTAACTCAAGCTATATTAAGCAGCCATGTCCATTTGTTTATGAATTATCTGTGGCTATTATCCTTTATAATTGCCAGTATTAGACAGTTGTGACAGAAATTACATGGCCTGTAAGGCTGAAAACATTTACAGAATAAGTTTCTTGGCTGTTGACCAAAACCAAACTCTGACTATGTGACTGGGTATCTTCACCCACAGCTTTTATTTTTGTGTTATAATTTCATCTCTCTGAAATAACTCATATTTTTTCTGAATTTCCTTTGCATTTTTCTTCTCTATATACATAATTTTTAATTTTCAGTTTCACAGTAAATTTAGACAGTTATATGCATGTGTTCTAGTCAATGTTAGCAAGCACTGCCCATGTTTTGTTTGTGTGTCCTTAGAGCTTAAAAATATTTATTTTATTTTTAATACTATGTGTGTTCATATGGGTGTGTGTACACATGAGTACAGGTATCAAAAGAGGCCAGAAGAAGGCGTTGGATCACCTGGAATTAGAGTTGCAGGTGTCATTAGCTGCTTGATGAGAATGCTAGAAACTGAACTCAAGTCCTTCAGAAGGACAATATGCACTCTGAATCTCTGAGCTATGGTTCCTGACCTGTTTTTAGTTTTTTACAAATGTCCTTTGCTATGGCATGTTTCTCTGTACCCTGTAAATATGGTTTGCTCTCATTGGTTGATAAATAAAGCTGTTTGGCCAATGGTTAGGCAGAATAAGTCCAGGTAGTACATTCAAACTAAAGATGGAGATGAAGAAGGGTGGAGTTAGCAGAAGCTGCAAGCTACCACCAGGAGAAGCAAGATAAGAGAGAACAGGTAATGCCAGGAAGCCATATGGTAAAACATAGATTAATAGAAATGGGTTGAATTAAATTATAAGAGCTAGTTAATAATGAGCCTGAGACAAAGGCCATACAGTTTGTAATTAATATAAGCCTCTGTATGTTTCCTTTGGATGATGCAGCCATAGGACCAGGTGGGACACAGGAAAATTCTTGGTTATGGTCTTTTTTCTGCCCCAGGACTCTGTAACATTGCATTTGTTCTCCTTGTAACTTTAATGTGTTTCAAATTTAGGTTCTCAGGATTTCTTTGGTTTTGATGGCCTACTATGTTTTAGGTGAGCTTAAATGAGGACCATGGTGTGGAGTGCTAGCTAGTCATGCATTTGGTAGAACTTCAAATTCAGGTTGTCTAAGATGTTTCTCATTATCACACAGTTGTTTGAAGTCTTGAAGTTAAGGAAGCCACTGCTGGTATTGGAGAGTTCCTGTCCAAAACTCAGCTAGCAGAATTTGACACATGTTAGACAAGATGAAGATGGGGGCCTATGAGAGTTTATTTGGTTTTGAGGGCTCCTTACTTTGTGAAAGAGATAAAGGCCCTCCTAGAAGAGCTAATCTGTCCCTCTCTGCCTTTTCCACTCCTTCTACCACAGGAAGACACAGCCTCAGACTCCTTCAGAATGCAGAAGCAAGGTACCATGTTTGAAGGAGAGAATAGGCTTTGCCAGACACATAAAGATCCTTTTAAATATACTGTTCTTCTCTTTTGAGCTTTTCTAACTGTTCAAAAATTATTTTCTCTTCTTTGTTAATTACTCATTCTACATTCCTTTGGATTAATACAACCAAAGAGGTAAAAAAAAGTGTCATTTTTGTGTGATTTCAAGTGTTCCTATGATCAAGGCAACTTACTACAACTAATGTTAATTGTAATGCCTAGTGTTGACTATCAATTTGACAGGATCTAGAATCACCTAGGAGATAATCCTCTGGGGCATGTCTATAAGGCACTGTCTAAATTTGGTTAATTGACTTAGAAGTATTGACCCTGGATGTGAGTGTCACATCCTATGAGCTGGGATTCCATACTATATAAAAGGGAGAGAGTAAGATAAAACTGATGTTGAATTTAAAGGAAATAGTCTGTATTTGTTTGCTTCCTATTGCTACAATAAAGATCATGATCAGAGGAAACCTGATAGGAAAGGATTTATTTAGCTTACCGATCCTGATTACAGTTCATCATCGAGGAAACCCAAGGCAGGAACTCTAACAAGACAGAAACCTAAAGGCAGGAAATGAAGCAGAGGCCATGGAAGAATTCTGCTTACTGGCTTGCTTCTATGGCTTGCTGAGATTGCTTTCTTATACAACCTATGACCAGCTGCCCAGGCTTGGCAAAGTTCACAATGGACTAAGCCATCCCAGATCAATCACACTGCTTGAAAATATCCCATAGCCTTTACTACAGACCAATCTGATGGAGCTATTTTTTCAACTTTATACCCAGAAAACTCTAACTTGTATCAAAATGGCAAAAACTAACTAGTATATAGAGTAATTTCTTTGACAGAGAAAATTTTAAGATAGGAGCATAGCCAAACTGTGGCATAGCTATTGCCTACTATACTTATCCAAATCAGTAGTCATAAAAAGCAATGGGTTTTGCCAAAAGTATTTAAATTTTTAAACAATGAGAATTTTTGAAATTGTAGAAATATATTTTGCATGATACAATAGACATGAGTCCATAGACAAGTGAAGGAAGTTTACACTTTAAAAGAAAAGTATATGGGTGTCAAGTTGACAAGGGCTGGAACAGTGATGCTTAATCTTGACTTTCAACCTGGCAGTGTGTAGAAGAATACAAGCATATAAATCCTGGAAACTATGTATTGTCTAGATTAGGTCAGTTCAGAAGAGAATGCACGTGTTAACTAAGGCTATTGAGTGGACTGGGGTCTTGAACAAAGTTAAAAGAGAAAACAATCTGAGCATCATCATTTAATCACTCTGCTTCAAAGCTCCAGATGCAATGTGACAAGTGCCTCAAATTCCTGTCACATAGCTTGGTGGCTATGATAGATTGTACCCTCTTCTCTGTAAATCCAAGTAAACCTTCCCTTCTTTAAGTCATTTTGTCACAGTGTTTGTCACAGCAACAAAAAACATAACTAATATATTCACATTCATCAAGTGGAAGGGGTAACGTCTTTCAGATTTCCCCAGGGGGAAATTATACCCCCTATGTCATACTATGGCCATTAGAAGAGAGTTGCTATGCATTCTTGCTTGCATTCTATCAGATCCTCTATAACCATGAGTGATCCTTACATTTTTGGTCAGATCTAAGATCCTATTTCTTTTTGATGATGCCTGTATGTGTTTGTATCTATTTTACATTGACAGATGCTCCAATTTTGGACACTGTATACCGTTACCTCATAGGCCGTTTTCATGTTCCTACCCGTACAGGCTTTCTCCATCCTTGTGGACCTATCTACTTTCCAAATTTTGTTTTCTGTGGCTTTGACTTGAGGGTCTTGTCAATCGAGGCAAATCATAGTGTATGTCAAATAGACGACATATGCTGAGGTAACAAAGTAGAAAGACAACCAAAAAACTCTTAGCATTATTGTTTAACAACATGAAATCTGACATTGATTAAAATAAGTTGAATTAGTGGTGATAGGAAGACACCAAAAAGACATTTGATTTAGTGAGCATATGGAAGCATATGAATGAAAGCTCTTGAGAGAATTAGATTTATAAAATTCTTGAGAAAAGATGGGCTCTTGGGTGAGATAATGGATATTAATGACATATAATTACATACAAGCTGTAGCATACTCTATAATTATCTCCTTTCAGCATAGGTAAAATTGTAACTAAGCTTACAGAACCTTAAGATGGGAGATGCCATGAAGATTCACAATTCAGGGTATTAGGAAACACATTACAAAACATTTTAACTGACTCAAAATTGGAGGGTTATATAGACAAGATAAGGAATCTAATTAAGCAAGAAGTCTACTTTCTTCTTACCAAATTCGAATATAGAATCCAGTCTAGATGTCTGTCAATATAGAAAATGAAAATATGGAATGTGGAATACACATACAATGAAATTATATTCATCTATAAGTAAAAACAAGTTTTATATGAAAACAGATGAGGAAATTGTTAAATTGAGTTAGGTGACCCAGACTCTGAGAGACAAATATCACATGCTCTTACTCATATGAAGATTCTATCTTTTAATGTTTATAAATATGCATGTATGTGGTTGTTGGTGGGACTATAGGCTATGGAACTTTCTAGAGGAGAAGGAATCTTAGAAGATTTGTAGAAGGTCAATAGAACACATGGGACATGAAAATGAGAAGTAGGTTATTGGAGAGAGAGGGTCACAAGGAAGTATAGTGGGATGGATGAGAAGACTTAATGAAAACAAATGTTTGAAAATATCATATTCAAATCTGATATTTTGGATGCTACTTAAAGCTAATTGATTGATAAATTTAAAAAGAAAAATCTAGTGCACATGGTATTGATAAAAAGAAAATACTTTGAATAATTGAAGATCATTGGAATGAAAGAAAGCATTTAAATCCTCCTTGTCTAAAGGGTAACTTGAGCTTGAACACATGGTATAGCCTTAGATCTAATCACAGAAGCTATAATGGCTATCAGTGTGAACAAATCATCCATCAAAGTATTACTTTATCCATCCTTGTCAGGATTAATAATAAATAATTTAATTAGACACTGAGTGGGTTTTCAGAGTGTTTTTTTTTATTTCATTATTTTGCTAATTTGAAATTTCTTTTTTGTAGCCCCAGGCTCTTAACTCCAACTGCAAGCATGCAAAACTGCTAAAATCTAGTTACTACACACTTTCCCTTTTTCTCAAAGACTGTTAGATTTGAGTGGATTTCTATTAAGAAAAACCACAAATTACATTGATAAACATTGCAGTTAAATATGCTGTGGACTCCAGCTGTGTGTTTTCTCATCTAAAAAGAGATTTGGGAAGAGAAGGTAACCTTGTTCTCCCTGCTTTTTGTAAACTGAAGTTCTTCCCTTTGGGATAGGTGATAATTAGAACAAGGAATGAGGCATTTAACCAAAACATTTGACTACATAATTAGATACCCTTAGTCTTATTGAGACAGCACAAAGAATTCTGCAGTGTTCTTGAAAGAGATGGGCAGACACTCATTATCCCCCCGCCCCCCTCGCATTGGACTCAGTGTTCTACAGAAACTTTGGAGGACAGGGGACTCAGGCGTGGGTGCATTGATGGTGGTTGCATCATTGGCCCAGCATGCCAGGGGAGGCAGAATTTGCTTCATTATCCTGTCAGAACTTGTTTTCATCTCCTTGCTTTGTCTCTGAATACATTCAGAGGCTTTGTTTCCCTTTTTTGTGAAGCTCACTGTTATCCACAAGAGTTCTAAGTGAAATGCAAAAGCTATAATTGCCTTAGTGAAATACACAAATGAATTAATAAAATACCTCCCTAGGGATATGCCTGACTCCTATTCCTTTTTCTTTAAGAAAATATTTATTTGTGTTTGTGTGTGTGTGTGTGTGTGTGTGTGTGTGTGTGTGTGTGTGTGTGTTGTGTACATGAGTGCAAGTTCTCAGAGAGGCCAGAAGAGAGCACTAAATTCCCTGGACCTGAAGTTAAAGCATGTAAGAGCCATCCAATAGCTGAAAATTTGAGTCTTCTACAAGAGCAATATGTACTCTGAACTGCTGAAGCATCTCTCTGGGCTTCCTACTACTTTAAATAGTGAGAAGGAATAGAGAAGATTGGTGTATGTGATCCATACAATTGATCAATTCTACCACACACTTACCTTAAAATTTTATATCTACCAAATATCTACAATGTTTGTTTGTGGTTTTATCGCTATAATTTATCTTTTGTTTTATAGTCCTGGTGATCTGCTGCCTTTGACATTTGTGTTACTGCCATATTTTATAGCTTGGACTTTAGGATGATAGTAACCTCGTGATCATATATGCTGTTAATTACTGATTCAGAAATGATAGCAGTGCTCATTCTTATAAAGAGAATATTTTTTCAGAAAAATTAAGCTAGATTGAAATAACAGTTCTCCCACAAAATAATCTTTCATTCATGACCATTTCTTAACAAATTCAGAAAATAAGACCAGAAGATACAAAGACAAGTACTCTACCTCCGTTTTAGGAGATTGGCTGTCTTTTCATGTGCATATGCTTTGTTTCACCTACTTCTTCTCTTTTTCCACTTCCTTCTTAATAGATTAATGATGTCACACCATGTTTGCCTCTGCTCAGAAGAGTGTTGATAAACAGAGGTTTCCTGCCCAGTTTCCTGGTACTCTACTGTGGAGAGAGTTTTCAGACACATTGGGCATTGTACCCTATTGTTTCTTTTTTTCAAGACAGAGTCTCTCTATGTAGCTTTGGTTGCCTGTCCTGTAACTTGCTCTGTAGAACAGGATAGCCTTGAACTCACAGATATTTGCCAGCTTCTGCCTCCCAAGTATTGGGTATTAAAGATGTGTACCACCACTGTCTTGGTCACTTTGGGCATTGCCAAGGCTGAAGAAAGCTACCCTGTACCTTGGTTGCTCACATTTAATGGCTATTGAAACCCGTTATAGGAACCTTACCGTTTTGGCCTGTCATATGACAACATGAGGTGAGTATTTTTGCTAAACTACTTCCTTTAATGACTAACCTTGATTGCCAACTTTATTGGATCTTGAATCAGTTAAATGGCCTCTCACTTCTCTGAGAAATTTGCTTAATCAGACTATTTGAACATGGAGGACCCACCCTAATCATGAGCAGAAACTTCTGGTGGCAACCAAAAGAGAAGGGAGTTAGAAGAAGGAGACCTTCTTCTGTGCCTGCTGGCTTACCTGTTATTGGCAAGATAGTATATCCCACTGACACCACTGCTGTGGATTTTGGTGAACAATAGAGTCAGCTTCTTTGGGCTTCCAATATAAATAGAAGTCTAATTGCTCTTCAGGAATCCTCGAGATCTTCAGTGCCAGACTGGTTAGACATCCACCACTGTGAACTAAGATACTCTCAGACTCTCTGGTGGAAGACACCCATGAAAGTCAATATAATAAAATCCCTTTAGTATGTATTTATACTATCTATGTGGTTCCTTTAGAGAACCATGACTAATACATGTCCCAATTCCCTGTGGAGAAGGCCTAGTGCTTTCTGGCCACATCATAGTTCTACTTCTCCCACTGCCCATTCACTCTCTCCCTTTATTCTGTGTTCCAGTCACCAAAATCTACCTTGGAGTCTCCAACCAGAAGAACATGCAAGTGCTTTTCTGGTATTCTGTGTCATTTAAGTTGAGACTGTCAGGCGTGGTGGCCAAGTGGTAAGGCGTCCGTCTCGTAAGTTGAGACTGACTAATGTTTTGGGTTCTTCTAAATAATCAATATATCCAAAGCTTCCAGGTGTACTGCAAAGAGATCCTATATAGCATTCTGCATTTAGTCTCGTCAATACTAAATATACACCTTTTAAAGGGTGGCACCAATTCTAACATTATCTTAAGACTGGACACCAGGGAGTAGAGAGGTGGCTCAGCAGTTCAGAACACTTCTCTCTTTTTACAGAGGACTGGAGTTAGGACCCCAGCAGTCATATAGTATAGTACACAATCACCAGCTCTATGAAAACCAACACCCTCTTCTGTTCTATACAAGTGTGCATATATATGTGCATGCACATACACATATGAATTAATAAAAAATAAATTATTCTTTAAAAGACAATGGCACTGAAAGATGATAGTCAAGACAATGCTGTTCAGTGGCAGAAGCAATCAGTAACAACACAGTGTTTCACTGTTCTGAAGTGAATTATTTTAGCCTTTGCTGTGGAAAAATAGTGTTCCAGGTATCATTGACATAAAGAAAATGGGTCTTCAGTCCAGCAGAATTCTGAGATGATACCTGGCCTCATTGATGGCTCCACTGGTCTGTTGATGACTTATGGAGGATGAATAAATGAGTATAAGTACTATCCAATGTTATTTACTACCCATTTGTGATCAGTACACTAAAGATGATCCTGTGAAGACCTGGAAAGGCACCTATTTATTATTTGCTCTCAGGATCACCTGAATGAAAACCCCAAATTTTTCTCCAAAACTCAACCTTTTTTTCTTGGGTTAAATTACACTCTAGGAATATATTATTAATTATTTTTATTTTTATTTATACATATGTATGTGTCTGCATGTAAGATACATGCATATGGGTACCTTTGAAGGCCAAAAAAAGGCATGGGGTCCCTTGGAGCTGAAGTTACAAGTAGTTGTGAGTCACCTAACATGATTCTAGGAAACAAAGCCCTTTCTTCTGAAAGAGCATCACATGCTTTTAACCACTGAGCCTTCTCTCCAGATCCCAACTTAGGAATTTCTGAGTATCACATGCTTTTGACCACTGATTCATCTTTCCAGATCCCACCTAAGGAATTTCTTCTGAGCAAATATGAAAGAAAGAATTTTCCAAGTATCCCTGCTACTAGAGATGGTGAATGAAGAGATACTGAACTTGAAATAAACTCAGCTTTTCAGTGAGTAACATGAACTAAACAGATGGACAGACTTCAAATATTCACCAGAAAATGATATAACAAAGGAACTGAGATATGTGCAAAAATAAATTACAGAGATATGCACTTGCAAAAAAATGTTTTTTTTTATTCTGTAAAGAAAAACAGTAAAGTTTATAGGAAAATCCTGTGAACAAAAACTCCTGAAAAAAGAAAAGAAAAAAAAGCTGTGTCTGCAGAGTGATTGATTAACATTTCAGTACTGTGGAGAGATTGGAATGTTGCAGGTCTCACATTAATTGTGAAACTGCGGGAAACATTATCTTTTTTGTTGATGACAGTAGAATGAACAGACCCTTTGAGTTTTGACACAGTGTCAGTGGTGAGGGGACAGAGACTTAGATCCACATGGTCACCCTCAGCACTGAGGAATTCAGCTTGACTTAGGGACCTGGATTCAGAGTAAATTCTAGGCCACCGTGTCAAAAAGAATTTTTGGACCAGCTAGCACCATGAAGCTGACTTGGAAATTTTGCTAAAGATATGTTGACAAAGTTTTAAGATATAGGATAAAGAGAAAGACTCTCAGAAGAAAGTAAGATGCTACCAAGCAGAGGTATAAGCTCCCCAGGGATAGTCGGGGAAAGTAAGACATGCCCAATTGTGGGTACAAAATCAGCCAAGGAAAAGTAGGCGGTTGGCTTAGCCTCAGCCATATATTCCACTTTGGTAGCTTTCAGATTTCATCTTGTATGGATCTACCATGGCAGAGAGAGCACTGAACTGGTCAAACTTCAGAATCTGAGTTTGATCCCTGGAAGTCATGTACAGGTACAGAGAAGGAAGAGATTCCACAAAATTATGTTCTGACTTCCACATGAACACTATGGTATACACACACACACACACACACACACACACACACACACACACACAGAGAGAGAGAGAGAGAGAGAGAGAGAGAGACAGAGAGAGACAGAGACAGAGACAGAGAGAGACAGAGACAGAGACAGAGAGAGACAGAGACAGAGACAGAGATAGAGATGGAGACACAGAGAGAAACAGAGAAAGATACAGAAACACAGGGAGAGAGAGACAGAGCTAGAGAGACAGAGACAAAAACAGAGACACAGAGAAAGGCAAACAGAGACAGATTTAGAAACACATACACAGGGAAACAAAGAAAGTGAATAAGTAAAATTAAATTAAAACTTAGTCTATAAAAATAGCCTTGTTTTCTCAGGAGAAAACTGCCGATTCAACACCATGATGCTTCTCCACTTGGCTCCCTTGCTTCTCCTTGGCAACCTTTCCTGGGCTGTTGTACATTGTAAGGAAGAGCAGTCAAAATGTCTTTATCCATCACTGTTGTATATTTCAGTCAGTTTATTAGTAAGAGCACAGGAGGTAGAGCTCTCTAGCACTGATTGGGGTGGTTTGAAAGAAAATGGCACCCATAGAGAGTGGCACTATTAGGAGCTGTGACTTTGTTAGAGCAGTTATGGCCTTGTTGGAGGAAATATGTCACTGTGGGGGCGGGCTGTGAGGTTTCCTGTGCTCAAGCTATGCTCAGTATGGCACACAGTTCCTTATGCTGCTTGCAGATCAAGATGTAGAACTTTCAGCTCCTTCTCCAGCACCATGTCTCCCTGAGCACCTCCATGAAGATCATGGATTAAACCTCTGAAACTATAAGCAAGCCACAATTAAATGTTTTTCTTTATAGGATTTGCTGGGTTTGGACCTGCCTCAACTGAATGTACCAAGGTCTGCTGACTCCCCGTGGGAGGCCTTACTTTATCAGAGAAGGGAATGAGGTGTAGGTTGCGGGGAACGCTTGGGGGCAGGAGGAGGGAAGAGAGGGGGATCTGTGTTTGTATGCAAAATGAAAAAAAAATTAATAAGAAAAAGATTTGCCATGGGTGTGGTAACTCCTCACAGCAATAGAAACACTAACTAAGACAGAAATTGGTACCAGGGTATTGCTGTGATGGGCTGGACCATATTTTAATTTGGAGGAATACTATGGATTAAAAATGCAGTTGAACAATTTAAATGGATCTTAATGAGCCATCTTCTAGTAGGAGCATGGAAGACAATGGTGCTAAGGGTAATATGAACTGTAGGAGCCTGGATCAAGATGTTTCAGAGAAGAAGTTTAGTATGTTGCCTAAAGAGTCTTCTTGTGATATTTCAGTGAAGAATGTGGCTATTTTTTGTACTTGTTCAGAGTCTGCCTGAGACTAAAGTGAAGAGATTTGGATAAATTCCATTGGCAGAGGAAATCTCAAAACAGCCTAGTATAGACTCTGTCATGTGGTTATTAGTGTTAACTCTAATCAAGATTTATAGTGGCACAGGATATACATTACCATTCCAAAACATAGAGAAGGGAGCATAGTGAGGAAATACTGAACCAAAGCAAGATCACAAACCAGTTGGCAAACTTTAAATCCTACATCTCCATGTCTGATATCAAAATGCTCTTCAGATCTCCAAATCCTTTCAGCTTTGTTGACTGCAACATTCTTTCTCTTGGACTGGTTCCACTACTTGTTAGGAGCTCCCTTCAGCAAGTATCCCATGGCTCTGGCATCTCCAACAGTCTTGGGGTCTCCAAGGCAATCCAGGCTTCACCTTCATAGCTTTATGCAGTGGCCTCTCTGGGCCTCATACAAGGACATATCTGACACATGCCTGGCCTCAGTGGGTTTCCTTAGTCGAGGATGGAGGTTCCATAACCTCTTTCTTCTATTCTTGACTCTAAAATCAGAACCATGTGGCTGAAGCTGCCAAGTTCTGCTGCTTGCTGGGGCTGGAACATGGTCCTCTCATTCAACCACAGCTTCACCAGCTCTCTGATTTTTGATGGTTTCCTCCACTGCCTAAGCTTGGCTGTCCTGAATCTCAGTCTGTAGACTAGGCTAGCCTCAAATCCAGAGACCTGCCAGCCTCTGCCTCCTGCGTGCTGAGGTTAAAGGCATGCACCACCATCCCTGACCCTAAACTGTTCTCCAGTTGCTTTTCACAATTTAAAAGCCATTATACGTTGGAAGTATGTGATCTGCTATTTTAATTTTGTTTTACAGGGGATTACAATTAAGAGATTGCATGAATCTCAGAAGAGACTTTTAACTTTAGACTTTTAAATAAGTTTGAGACTGTTATAGACTGTGGGGACTTTAAAAGTTTGACTGGTATGTGGAATTAAGTTAATTGTAAAATAAAAATACTATGAAAAAAGTTGGACTGAATGCATTTGTACATTATGATACAGCTACAAGTTTAGGGAGGTCAGGGAGTGGAATGTGTTGGTTTGAAAGACAACGGCCCCCATAGGGGTTTGCACTATTAGGATGTGTGGCTTTATTAGAGTGGGTATGATCTTGTGTGATTTTGGGGCTTGGTGTGAGGTCTCCTATGCTCAAGCTATGCTCAGTGTGGCACAGTTGCTTCTGCTGCTTGTGGATAAAGATGTAGAACTCTCAGCTCCTTCTTTGGCACCATGTTTGCCTGAATGCAGCCATGAAAATAATGAAATGAACCTCTGAAACTGTAAGCCTGCTACGATTAAATGTTTCCTTTATAAAAGTTGCTGTGGTCATGGTACCTCTTCACATAAATATCAACTTAAACTAAGACACTGATTGTGAGGTAAGGGTCCTTCTTCAGCGGCCTTTAAGTTTGATAACTTCAATCTAACGTAGTAACATACTAAACCAGAAAATGTCATCTCAGCACTTGGTGGGCGAAACAGAAGGATTCATGTGAGTTCAAGGTCTTATCAGACATCCTACTGAGTGATATGCTATAGTATAAAATCCTGCCTCAAAAATTATGATAATAATAATATCATTATCACTATTATTATTATTATATTTGAAAAAGAAAACCAGTGAAATTTACAGGATAAATGCTGCTGAAATCAATTTCTCATTCTAATTTTTCAATGATAGGATCAACTTTCAAGAAAACTATTTAAGAACAAGCTGAAAATTCAGTGTCCAGTTTTAAACTAAACACACAAAGTCAGTGTTTCTTATATGGGGAGCAGATGTGTTTGAAAAACTTACATTGGAAATTCAAGAAAGCAAACAGCAATTGTCTAATAAGAATTAAACATAAAAACTCCCAGTATTTCCACTGATATAAAAGATGTATAAAATGGTCTGGAGAAACCATGGCTTAGCAGAGTTATTGCAGAGGACTGGAGTTTGTTTCCCAGCATCATTGTTAAGTGGTTCGCATCTGCCTGCAACTCCAGTTTCAGGGGATCCAATGCCCTCTTCTGGCCTCCACCTTCTTCCATCTCTGTGAATACTGCATTTGCGCACATATGCACCCACCCCACGCACATAACTAAAACCTAAAAATAAATCTTGCAAATATGACTCCTAATAACATTCTTCTATACTTACAGATCAGTGCTTTATTTAGTTATCACAAGAGAATCATCCTTCTGCTGTAGATGGGAAAAATACAGAGATCCCCAGCCAGACACTACTCAGAGAATGAGGGTCCTTGGAACACTCATCCCTAAATGAGATGTCCTCATCAAATCCCTCCTCTAACCCCATAGAAGACAAGGCAGAAAGAATGTAAGACCTAGATAAGATGGAGGACACCAAGAAAACAAGGCTTTCTAGATTAACATGACATGAACTCACATATATGGGGGAGCATGCACAGGGCCTGCATAGGTCTACACCAGATGGGGGTCTTAGAGCTGAAAAAAGTGGACACATCCCCATCCCTAACTCAGAAGCTATTTCTCATTGATGACCACTTGCAAATGAAATGTTACTTTACCTCAAGGGAATCTCACTGGAGAAACAAACCACTCTGAAGAGTAGGTAGATGGCCAACAGAAAATGATATCACATAATGTCATGTCAGGGCATTTCCCCCCTAGAACATATCCAAATTCATCATATTTTTTTATTTTACTTTATTCTATTTATATTTTCTCCCTTCTACATGTTCTTTCTATAATCAGGAAGATACTGGAATATGCTATAGCTTTTTAATGGCATCACAATAAAATTGTGAAGAGGTAATAAAAATAATTTTCTCATTATGTGTTAAAATAGTTCAGAAATTGACAGTAGGTATTATAATCACATTCTCTTTAATAAATAAAGTAATTAAATAAATAAGTAGGCTTAATATACAGACTCAAAAGTGTGTAAAAGAATTTGTTTGCAATACAACAATTTAATTTTTATCTAGGCTACTATTAACTAAAAATGTAAATGGAAAATTTAAGCTTAGATCATAGTCTATAAAATGTAAATAAAAATTAATATGTAAAATTTTCTAAAAAAAGACTATTTTCAACTTTCTCCTTTGAAATAGTAAATATAAAATCAGAAACCAAAACAAATCTTACTATGTAAAGACTTTAAGCATTTGTTAACCACAATCACCTTTAAAAACTAAGGGTAATATGCTAGGCAGATGGTTCAGTGGTTCAAGTTCTTACTTGAACCCCAGCACCCATGTAAAACCTGGGTTTAATAGTGCATGCCTGTACTATTAAAGCTCTGAGGGGCTAGCACGGCAGAGACAGGAAGCTGATAACTCACTGACCAGCCAATCTAGTTGAAATGGAAGGCACTAGGGTCAGTGAGAGACATTTCTTAACTAACGTGGAGAGCAATGGGCAGTATGGGAAGAACACCCCACTTTGCACATACATAGTGGAGTGTCCATACACACACATTCACACACATGAATAGATGAGTACTCCCACACACAGGGATACAGACATGCATGGGTGAGTGAGCACCTATATATAGGTAAACATGCATGTCTGGGTAGGTACATAGAGGTGCAAAATCATACATGTGTGAGTGTGCTTATGCACACAGGTGCACACGTATACATGGGTGAATGGACCCCTTCACACAGATGCACATGAAGGTTTGCACACCACACACACACACACACACACACACACACACACACACACACAAAGTAAAAACATTAATAAATAAATACTTTTAATTGGAGAAAATGACAATGTTTATAACAAAGTGACTATCATTGACATTTAAAAGTTTTATAAAAAAAATAAAATGATGTCAATGTTGATTTAACAGAGAAATATGCAATTCAGAACTCAAAATACAGTCTTAACTTTTATTTTAAGCAAATAAGGAAAATAAGGTTAAAGTGTATCATTAGAGTGTGATGTGGGGACTGAAGTGATACAGAGTGTAAGAATATGTCCTGTTCTTGCATAATACTTGAGTTCAGTTCTCACCACCTACATGCAAACTCATAGCTTCATGTAGTTCCAGCTCCAGGAGATCTGCGTCCTCCTCTGGTCTCTGAAAGTACCTACAGACAAATACAGACATATATTTAAAATAAAGTGAGAAAGTTGTGCTGCATAGTCTGTAATATTGTCTAGAGAATAAATTAGACACAAACTAACCATAGTCACCTATATATGGATTGCCTATATCACCTCCACAGAACCAAGAATGAGCAAATTTGCTAACCCATCATTGCGAATCATTCACAGAATCAAAACAGCCTTTTGCAGCCTGTTTAAATCATTTAATTTTATATATTGAATTCTGTAAATTAAATACTTAATAGTTACATAACAAAGAGAAGGAATTTCAAAACTCGCCCCCATCCAGTCAGAGCACCAGATTCTAAAGGAAGGTGAACCTGTCCTGCATTTTGGAATGGACAGACTGCACCCCAAGGCAGGGATGAGAATTCTCAGAACCACTTCCCAAGCTTTGAAGCTGCCACCACCTGTCTCTTCCTTCATCTCCCAGTAATGACTGATCAGGTCACTGCTCTAAAGTGTGCCAGGATGTCTATGGGAAAGACAGCAGTGGAGGATGATAAAGGACTTTGTTTACAAGGGAAACACCTGAACATAAAAAAATTCCCCCAAACAGAAAGACTGCTTCAATAAATCTCCAGAATTAAACCCAGTACACTGCTGGGCATTGTAAATAAAAGATGTTTTCTTTCTTTTACCAACGAGAGGCAAATGAACCTCTGCCTGACAAAAGACTTTGCTAGCTGGATGTGACCAAATGTTTTAGAGCTCTGTAAGGGCAGATGGTCAAGTTAATGAACCATCAGGGAGACAAAACACTTTTGTCCCATACTTTTCAGTAACAGATTAGGGCCCTTGTGACTGGGTAATCATTCCCATATCCTTTATATTAACTAAGGAATAACTGCGCTTTCCCTACAGTGTAGATCATGGGAGAGACATGACAACATTTTGCACTTAACAGTGAATGTATTTATTACACAGTAAATGATTTATTCATTCATTTCATAGTACTGAGAATGAAGCAATTAACAGACACTGCACCAGTATCTGTGAAAAATCACATATACTGTATAGTATTTGTATATACACACATATAAAATATACTATTTACATTTATGCATTGTATTGTGTCATATTCTATTAGTTATTTTTTATGCTATGATAATACACCATGACCAAGGAAACTGATAAAAGGAAGGTTTACTTTGGATTTGCAGTTTCAGAGGGATAGGAGTCCATCATGTCGGGAGTGGCAAGCAGCAGGGCAGTTGGAATGATATGTTTGCTGAGTGTTCACATTTTGAACTAGAAGCAGGAAGCAGAGGGAGAAAACTGGGAATGGCTGAGCCTTTAAACTCTCAAAGCCCTCTCCCAGTGACTTCCTCCTCCAATAAAGCCACACCTACTAAGCCTTTCCAAACAGTGCCAGAGCTTATGGGAGATATTACATTCAAACTAACACACACACATACACATACACAGACACAGACACAGACACACACACATATATATATTATGTGACATATTATATAGTGTATTTATGCATATATGCAGAATACTAGTTTAAATTCAAATGCCAGAGCTGATGGTGTTCATTACATTTAAACTAACACACATACACATACACACACACACACACACACATACATATATACATTATGTAACATATTATATAGTGTATATATGCATATATACAGAATACTATATTGTATATACACATATATTGTATATAGTATACTATATAGTACATTTCTAGAATGTACTATGTAATGTATCCACACACCTATATGCACACATGAATGTGTAAGCATATGCATTAGATTAGACATCACTGCCAGAAACCAAAAGTTTTAATTACTATTAATGCTCTAGATTTCACTGTTGATTACCCCAGTTTCTGCCTCATTTGAAAGGTTCACTTTACTCATAGAATGCCCTTTACGTTTCTGAAAAGGCAGTGTGAGGTCACCTGCTGCAGAAGCCACCGAACACATTTTTGGGTCAGAAATACAAATTTGTTCTAATAGCTGCTGGGCGTGTCGCCATGCTTTGTGCTGCTGGTTTAGTCCTTTGAGGTCTGGGCTTTCCTCTTGCTCCAGGGTAAAGCTTTGGACCTCTGTCCTCTGATTCCTAAAGGGAGTCTAATCATTCTGAGGAGTATCCTGCAACAGTTCTGAGGGGTGGATGCTCTGTAGCTTAAAAAACAAATAACTATCCATAGACAATAACAGTGTGAAAAACAATGAAGCTGTCCCCTGCCTCTTTCTCTCTCTCTCACTCTCTCCCTTTCTCTCTCCCTTCTCTCTCTCTCTCTCTCTCTCTCTCTCTCTCTCTCTCTCTCTCTCTCTCTCTCTCTCTGTCATCAAGTTAACACATGGCAAAAATTGAGTTGCTTCGATCAATCATGTCACTTAGACAGGCAAAAATCACAGAATCAACAGACTCAGTGGCTCATATTTTAATAACTTCAAAATGAACTGCCAGTCCTTATTTACGGCTTGTCCATTGACAAGCCACTTAATCGTTATGTATTACAACTGAAAAATGTGTCATTGTAGAAAAGAGAGTTTTCAGAGCTGAGCCAGCACCGGTGGGGAGTTTTAAATTAGACTAAGGCACTTCTGAAAAAGTTGGCAAAGGCACGTGAGCCATTATCCTTGTAATTCCTCCCTTTCATCACTTATTACGCAAGCACAATTTATTTTCAATCTTTACAGTTAAGATGTGTTACTGGGTTTTCTTTAAACTTTTTAATAAAATAAATAGACATGTATATTCTATTTCTGTAACCAAGTTTCGCATTTTTAATAGTTTTCTTCATAATTGATATGGTAATTGTACAGATTTGTAGAGGATCCCAGTAAGTCAACACAACATGTAATGCTCAGATTGGGATGACTGGTATAAATATCATATCAGAAGTATTGTATCAGTTATGAACATTCAAAATCATCTGAGATTTTTAAATGTATCTATTTTTCTAATTTTATTACATTTATTTACTTTTCAGATGAACTTACGCCAAAACACACATATTGGGGTTACAGGTTTTTCTCCTTCTACCATGTGCATTCCAATCTTATGCTTGGATCCTCAGACTTGGAGTCAAGCTCCTGAACCATGGAATCCTCTCACCTCCTGTACTGTTTTCTGATAAATGATTTTAAATTATGAATGCGAGACTAGGGCTTGGGAGGTGATTCCATGATAAAGGATTTGCTTCCCATGCATGGTCACATATTTCAATTAAATTCTGGATCATTGAAAAAATAGGAGTTCTCTGAGAAAGGTGACATTATTTATATGTCTCGGTTGGGTAAATTTCACCCACAAAATGCCAATATATGTCGACACTTCCATTTCTTTTGGACTCCATTCACTAGAGAGAATTGTAAAGTCTAAATTTTTTATGATATGTAAGGCTCAAGGTCAGACTGAGGTCCCACAAGGGATGGGGAAAGAAACCAGTCAGCACATTTAAACATGTATCTAAGGCCAGTCTCCCAACCTAGAAAACAAACATTTGATTTCCATGGATCTATTTCCACCTTCCTGCATTTGTTTATATGCACCTGTTTGCATTTATGAGCATGTGGGGGTACATGTGTGGGGACAAGCACATACATAATTTGTGAAGGTGAAAGTCATAGGACAACCATGGGACCTGGGCTTCTGGTACTTTGCATATTTTCTTTGAGACAAGGTCTCTTGAAAGTTCACCATGAAAGCCAGGCCAGCTGGTCCATGAGCTTCCAGGGATCTGCCAATATTGGTGTCTATCATTTCTGAGATTGCAGGGGGTCAGCACCTCACCCCAGCTTTTCACATGATCTGAGGAATGCTAACTCAAGTATTCATGCTTGTGTGGAAAGCACCTGACAGAACTCATATCCTCCTGTCAATTAATTCCAAACATGGACAGAAAAATAATAATGGCATATACTGACTGTTAAATCCAACAGTGTTAATAAACTATGCTACATTTTGACAGATACAAATTATTAAGTAGCTAGTTAGATATCAGCAGACTTGCAGGGCATTGGGATGAATTCCTTCCTGATCATTAAGCAAGGGATGGAACAGCCAGACTCTAATTGTTGGTCACAGAAATGGGAGCCGAGTCATATCCCCTCCTCTGGGAGAAGTGACTCACAAACTGCCCTGAAATGATACTAATAGATAACTATCTGAGCTTAGTTCAGATGCCCTAAACCTTATGGGATTGTTACTATTTACCTGGGAGCTGTCAGAAAGAATAGAGACACACCACTGAATCAATCCAATTGGGCCTGTCAATAACCTGGATATGAAAATCTCTCCTAGGGAGCTGAGTGTTCAGACACTTTAGAAATAATTTGAATCCTGCTTATACTGAATATCAGGTGTAGTAGGTAGCTATTCCTGCTTTGACCTGGAAGTACTAGCCCTAGTGAGGCTTCTGGTAACTGCCACACCTACCTATGATACACCCTTGGGGTGGGGTCAAGATGGAAGTCCTTAAGACCCGAGATCTGAATGTGCCAGCCCTCTTGGTTCCTGGTGATCCTGGATGCTGGAAGATGGACTGAGTCAGCATTCTCCAGAGAACCCTGCTGGACTGCACCCAGCCTCTCCTGGGTCCTGTAACCAACCCCTTTATTGGCTGTAAGTTCCCCTAAAATAAACCTCCTTTTTAGGAGGGGACTGGACCTGCCTTGGCTGAGTCTGCCAGGCTGGGCTGAATCCCTAGGGGAAACCTTTAATTTGTTCCAGTTTCATGGGGTTAGAGTACGTGATGTAGTAGGAGCAAAGGCGTAGGAACAGATGAGAGTTCATACTCTGGTAAAGGGCAGAGGTAGAGAAGGACTGGGAATGACACAAATCTTATGAAACCTCAAGCCCACTCCAGTGACACTCTTCACCCAGCAAGGCTGTGGTGATATTGTGTTCCCCAATATATTGTGCACCTTAATAAACTTATCTGGGGTCAGAGAACAGAACAGCCACTAGATATAGAGGCTAGAAAATGGAGAAACACACACCTTTAATCCTAGCCTTCTGGAGGCAGAAATCCATTCGTATCTCTGTGAGTTCAAAGCCACACTCGAAACAGCCAGGCATGGTGACACATGCCTTTAATTTCAGGAAGTGATGGCAGGAAACAGAAAGGTATCTACAGCATGAGGACCAGGAACTAAATCCTGTTAAGCTTTTAGCTTTTAATGGCAGTTCAGCTGAGATCCATTCAGATGAGGATTCAGAGGCTTTCAGTCTGAGAAAACAAGATCAGCTGAGGAATTGGCAAGGTGAGGTTGGATGTGGCTTGTTCTGTTTCTCTGATCATTCAGTGTTCACCCCAATTCCTGGCTCCAGATTGGTTTTTATTAATAATACCTTTTAAGAGTCATGCTACACAAGGCCATGTCTCTTAATCCTTACAAAACAGCTGGGGACAAACATTCAAACATATGAGCCTAGTTCATTCAAACTACCATACTAGTTTTAACTTCTTAAACATTAATCTAGTTATTCAGTGTGTCTGTGTTTGTGTACATGTGTTTGCTTGTGTGTGTGTGTGTGTGTGTGTGTGTGAGAGAGAGAGAGAGAGAGAGAGAGAGAGAGAGAGAGAGAGAGAGAGAGAGAGTGTGTGTGTGTGTGTGTGTGTGTGTGCATTGTAGCATGTGTGTGGAGGTCAGAGAACAATTTGAGGAAGTCAGTTCTCTCCTTCCACAATGTTGGTACTGGAAATTAAACTTAGGTCTTCAGGCTGGACCCCAAGCTCCTTTACCTGCAGAGCCATCTTATGGATACTCCTTCCTACTTTTGAAATCTACCAAAACTAATTTAGTTACACACCACTTTCTCCCAAATGTCCTTCATCTCAGTAATTATTGCCGTTTGTTGATTAATATCTTCCCAACATCATTAATTTTGTGTGTATCATACAATATTTGTACTTTGGCCAAGTGTATCTATTTCTGTTGCTGTGATCAATTACCCTGACAAAAAAAAAACAACTTATAGAAGAAAGGGTTTATTTTAACTTGAAGGTTCCAGAGAGTTGAGTCCAACATGACAGGTAAGGCATAGTGACAGTCATGGACAGCATGGTGGTAGGAGCAGGAAGTAGACTGGTCACATTGTCATCCATACACAGGAAGCAGAAAGAGAACAGGAAGTGAGGCCAGGCTATAAACACTCAAAGTCTGTCCTTTGTGATCCTCTTCCTCCAGCATGGCTCCACCTCCTAAAAGTTTCATAAGCTTCCCAAACAGCACCACCAACAAGGAGCCAAGTATTCAAACACATGAGCCTATGGAGGATATTTAATCCAACACAGTAAGCTATCCAGAAATGATAAAGGAGTCTTAATTTTGGATTTTAGTTTTGTTTGCACATTTCATTTTATGATGAGGTAATGTCGATTTATAGCCACTTGGAAAAGAATGGTCTTATTTCATTTTTCTTTTCTCAGAGTACAGTCATCTGGTTTTGTCCATGATGCAAATATATAAAACAAAGTCCTTGGAAATGCCCAGGAATTGTATGCAACTCGAGTTTCACCAAATGACATGAAACATTTGACTCTGAGGTTGTTTAGCACAGAAAAATAGAGAGTGTTTGCTGATGGCTGAGGAATTTATACCCTGCAGTGTTTGTTTTGCTATTTAGAGCACATCCTAAGATAAGCATTCTTCTCTGTCATTCTGTTTCTGTTTGCCACTTTTTTTTTAAGTTAGAATCTTTTTATGAATATGAAACTGGTTCAAGTATATAACACTTGAGCTCAAAAAGATCTGTCGATCATAGGCCTCAACTTTATCTTCCTGGTAAAAAGAAAAGGAGAGACAAAAACACAATCAAACAAACACACACACATATAAAATAAATATCTGTTTCTTCTTCTCACAAACAAATTTTACAAAGTTAACTTAGCTGGAAAGACAGAGAGAACTATAAACTAGAGCTTTGGACTGTAAGAACCAAAAACAACATTTTAGAATGTTAAACAAATAATAAATATTTTAAGGTCTTTTGAGAAGGTATGATGAAAAAAATTCTGTATCACCAAATTACTTATACAAAATAAGAATAGTGGGGATTTAGCAAAATGGTTTAGCTAGTAAAGGGTCTTGTGGCCAAGTATGATGACATGAGTTCTATCAGCAGGATCCAGATAGCAGAAGGAGAGAACTTACTCCCAAAAATTGAACTCTGACCTCCACACGCTCAGAGATGTATGTGCACACATATACATGTAATCACAAATAAATAAATCTAATAAGTAGTATTTTTTTCTAGTAGACTATGGTGGTATTTTATTTGTACTGAAATTTTATTTGTACTGTGATTTTAATTGTATGTTAATAAATAAAGTTGCTTGGCGGTCAGAGCTAATAACAAGCCATAGCAGAGCTGGGCGTTCGTGGTGCATGCCTTTAATCCCAGCACTTGGTAGAAGAGCTAGGTAGATCTCTGTGTGGTCAAGGATACAGCCAGCATTGGGGACACACGCCTTTAATCTCAATACCAGAAAAGAACTGGAGGGCTGTACATACAGGCAGTGACGAGGCAGTCATGTGTTTGGGTATACAACCAATGTGAACCCAGAAAAGAAAGGCTATATAAAGACAAACACACAGTAAGTAGCTCTCTTTAAGAGAGGTAGGACCACTGCAGGAGGAAGGGTAAGGTTTTAGCTCTGAGCTCTTATCTCTTTGCTTTCTCTTTTACATTGGTTCTGTGTTTCTTATTTAATAAGACAGTTGGTTACATCTACAGTAGACATCTGATAACTGTAAAACCTACAATATACAGATATTCATAAACAGGTAAATATTTAGAAATAGCACCTACATACTATTAAAAAAACACTTCATAATTTTAGTTGAATTTCATTTAAAAACAAGATTAAGGCCATCTAAATCCAAATTGAATTATTTTCTAAAAATCAATGTAAGAATAGTGTCAGTATCTAATGAGACATCTCATCTTGTGTTGCAGATAACCCACTTTTTTTCCTGTCATCCCCATATGGTGGAAGAGAGAAAGTAAATTCTCTGGTGCTTTTCCTCACAAGCATGCAAAACCCCCTTCTTAAAATAATGGACTGTAACCTCACTTTTATTTAACCTAAAGTACCTCTCAGAGTCTTCACCTCTGAACTTTGTCACATTAGGGGTTAGTCTATGTGCTTGTTAGTTTTGTCAACTTGACATGACCTGGAATCACATGAAAATGTAGTCTTTGTTTGTTGGTTTGTTTCAGAAAATGTAGTCTTAATGAAGAAATGCCTAGATCACATTGGCCTGTGGTTGTTTGTAAGGGATTGTCTAGGTTGTTAATTGAGGAGGGAAGATTTCCCCTTGAATGTGGGAGGCACTGTTTCATGGGCTAGATGAATATAAGCACAATCAAACTTGCAAAGGTATGTAGTCTCCTTTTACTCTTGTCTGTGGATGTGACATGACTATTCTTGAGTTCCTGCCTTGATTTCTCTTCAATGATGAACTCTAATCTGGAATTGTAAGCCAGATAAACCCTTTTGTCCCTAAATTTCTTTTTTATAAGCATATTTTATCTACTTTATCACAGCAACGGAAACAAAACTAACACAGCCTTCAACATGTGATTTGGGGAACAGGGATATAGAATTACATGACAGGAAACAGATGTGAAATCCCATGGCTCCCCTAAGGAAGCTGATAAAACATTGTATTTTAAAGAGGGACCATGCTGTGCCCCTCAAGAAAAGGTGAAGTGAGGAAGAAAAGCTCCTGGTTTATAATATTAAAGAAATATGAAGATCTTTGAGTCTTATCCTATGATTATGAGAAGAGAGTCTTATAGTATCCTAGCTATTTACAGAAACTATCTTGTACAGAACATTGCCTGATCATTCTAGTGTTGGAACATAAGACATTGTAAATAAGAGTCATCAACGAAGGAGGAGGAGGAGAGAGTGAGGAAGAAGATGCAGGAGAGGAAAGAGAAGGAAGAAGAGGGAGGCAAGAAGAATGGAGGGAAGAAGAAGTTGAAGAAGAAGAGAAGGAGGAGGAGGAAAAGAAGAAGAAAAGGGAGGAAGAGGAGATGTTGTTTTGTTGTGATTAGGAGGTCTGAAGAGATTTCTCAGTGGTTAGAGTATGTTCCTCTCCTGCAAAGGACCCAAGTTCAGTTCTTAACATTCATGCTAGGCAGCTCACAACAGCATAAAGCTTCAGTTTTGGGGCATCTGACAACCTCTTCTGATCTCTGCTGTCACTTTCTCTCCCTCTGTCATACACACACACACACACACACACACACACACACACACACACACACACACACGAGGTGGGACAGCATCAGATAATTTAAAAATATTTTAAAGAGAAAACACTAAAATGATCAGGTTGAGAATAAAAGTAAGCTATGCTGCATTTAAAAAATCAAGGATTATTCTGAAAAAATATGTTCAAGGATAAAAAAAGATTGTGTCACTGCTGCTCATACTGGGCTTGGTGTAGGGCTCCTGATGACACAGACAGAGATGTCCTTCAAGGCTGAATCTCCCAGGTTCTGTTCGTATAACTGTGATAAAGGGATGGACCCTGTGGTGATCAAAAGTCTGATTCTGGAACCTGACCCTATTGTCCTACATGGGAATGACTGTCAGCTCAATGAAAAAAGACTAGTGCCCCCCTCACTTCTCAGTATGTGGAGCCTCACTGTGTAGAAGGAAGTAGTTGGCTTCTGAATGAGTCAAGATCTCTTGCACAGAACAGCTGGGCAGCTACACCTATGAGAATTTCTGTGATCCGCTGATCAAGTACATCCTGGGGAGCCCCCCAAAAAGCAGAGCTCCTAAACACCTACTTACAGGCTGCCCTGCCACTTTTACTTCAAGGACACTAATAGCTTCATGGTTCCTGACCTGGAGCTGCCAGGCTGGGTGAGCACCCGCAACTATTGCATACAGAGCATCCTGAGTCTCTGGCCCCTCTCATGGGCAGCAGCTGTTGCAGAATGAACTGGCACAAGGAAGGTGTGCCTCTTCTTCTCTGAGCCAAGGTAAACAACATCTGCCCTCTTAAAGTTGGTTCTCCCATGATTCCACTACTCTTGCTGCAAATCACTGAGCAACCCATTCTGAGGGAGGATAGACAAGGCAGGTGTTGACATCTGCTGGGGTGCAAGGCATGCCACTCTCTATGCCTATAATTTTCTAGGCATTTCTTTCATGTCTGAAACAGTCAAGAAATGACAATCAACTTGCTTGGGAAACTTGAGTTCAAACTGACCCAACATTGGCCTCCTGAAGTTAACCCCAACCCTAACATCTTTTTAGTCACTGACTTAAAACCAGAACAGGAGTATTAACTTTTTTCATTCAACCCCAAACCCCTCCTCCAGCAAAGAGGCTGTTTCTCTTTCAACTTCCATGATTAATTTGCATTTTTCTGGCCTTGCCTAGCCAACACTGGAAGAGACAGGACAGTATATAGCAGAAACTCTGTGGGAGTTATTATAGCCATGCTTTCTAGCCAGAAGTTTTCCTGTTAATATTAAGCCTCCGAGTGATTATTTTATAAGTGGGTGTGGGACTATGGGACCGGGGCAGGAAAGAGGAAAGTGTCCATTAAGCTTATTACAAGTCCCAGTGCCTGCAGGGAGAAGCAGGAGACCCAGGTAGCCAAAGCAATTGATTCCAGGCATGACTTCCACTCCTCTCCCCCTTTTTTGGTGTATGACACATATAAGGAATAGTATAACATCCTTATAATAGACAAAACACAAAACCAAAATCCCAATAGCATATATGTTCTGGCATGTTCAGTCCATTGAAGGTGCAGTCTAGATATGACAAGTTAGTGCTATGTTAGAATGTTCTCAGTAAGCCCTCCCACTTAAGTCCCAAATCTAGATAATTAACATGAAACTTTAAAGTTTTCAACATTAGTAACAAAATGTTTTTTTTATAATATTGTGCAAGCCAAAGGGGCCACTTCAATTTGCCTGGGAACATCTGACTCATAGGTGTCCATTTTCTCATAGATGTCCTATCTTCTCAGTTTCAAGACATCAGGCATCATTGCTTCTTTTTTGCGGTCAAGTCCATGGTGCCTGCCATCAAAGAGGACTCAGTCTGCACTAGAGCAGGTCTAGGCGGCCTCTGAGAGACGGGCATTGTAACACTCTCAGAATCCGTTACTACCAGGGTATAGGGGCTCACACTGAAGAATGGAACCCTAGTAGCCACCATGTGGAACAGGGATCCCAAAAAGAGAATGGATCCCACACAAGGTTTCCTGGATCACAAGTCAGATTGTATGGATCTGCCCATTATCCATCACTTCATGACAACATCTGAACCTCAGAGAGCACCAGGTTCTGAACTGGAAACCTAGGGTGGTAATGAAATATTTTAACTAAAAAACAAAGAAATAAAAGGAAAGGAAAAAACTTTAAATAAAACTGATTTCAAAGGTGCTAGAATTTAAAACTGAAAAATAATAAGGTAGTAAAAGATTAATAAATCAATAAATAGACTCCCTGCAGATTACTTAATTCCTATAAAAAGGTTTTTCAGATGTGACAAAACATTATCAAGCAGAGCATAGACACACAAAAAGAATTGTGAAAAGCCCAAAGGAGACCTCAAATGACCAAGAAATATTACAGGAGCACATTTAGTATGCTGCTGAACCAGAGATAATGAGAAAGCAAAGACAGAAAGATGATCATGTGAAGACAGACTGGTCCCAAAGTACATCAGACTATTAAACCCAGATATTCAAGAACTACAGTAAATCTGTAAGCAGACAATAACAAATAAAATCTTCAGGTCAGCTCATCATGGAGACATTACACAACCAAAACCAAGTGGGAAATGTTAGCAGTCACATGTGGATCGCAGCAGACTGGCTGCCTTTGAAGAATGTGAAGTTGATGTAATCCCTGACTCGCCCACAGCAATGAAGTAAAGCAAAACAAAATACTGAAAGATCTGTTTTGTTCTGAATTTTTTTACTTTATTTTTAACAACAACAGGATCTATATAAGTGAGGAAGACCAAAGAGGATGGTGGGAAATTATGAGTGATTGTATTACACTGGTGCTTATCACACACATACAGAACAGAAAAATAATTTTGTGTATAAGAACGCTCTGACATTCCTGGAAATAGCTGCTGGGTATTTGGGAACAAATGGTCAGGACAGGAAAGGTCCATTTACAAAACTTTGTTTATATATATATATATATATATATATATATATATATATACAAATATATATATGTTTATGTATATATATATATATATATTATTATTACAATGAATCACAATTTCCATGGACATAAATGGTTTCTGTTTGACATCTGGACCCAGAATTCCTATTTTCTTTTAATTTTCTTTCTGTAGAGAGTGTTCTTTCCTGAAGCTATTTCAGTTATTGACTTTGAATCTGTTACGTCTAGATTTACTATGTAACGTCCAATTCCTTCTTCTTTTCTTTTGGTTAAGTGATTTTAATTAAAAAAAAAAAGAATGTGCAACAGATAGCTCAGTCAAAAAAAACTTGCACTCAAGTCCATAAAGTTATAAAAACAAAGAGCCCCTGGAAAGCTGGCAAAAGATTTGAAGAAATCCATTAATAAAGAAAGTACACAAATAACCAGGATTTTTCATGAACGTGTTCTGAATGATAGTTACTGCCAGGAAGTGCAGATTAGGGTTGGATACTGTACAACTCTAAACCTGTTAGAATAGGGGGAAATGACCAAATGTTGGGGATGAAAATGGCTATAATTCTCATGCATTTCTATTGGGAAAACAAAAAGGAGTAGCCACATTGGCCCATTGTTGATTAGATAGTATAGATTCTATTTACATCTTCTCCACCACACAGACATTATACTTTTATAAAAGTACCCAAATATGTACAACAAATATTCATGAAAATATTTGTAAAGAACATTTGCAGGAAGTCCAAACTCTGAAACAAATGGCCATTGCTATCTTTTTTTTTGTAAATTTTAAAATAAATTTAATCGAAGGGTTAAAATTACATAATATTCTGATCATTTAGGAATTAGATATTTCTTTTTTTCTTCTTTTATTTTACAATATTATTCAGTTCTACATAACAGCCACAGATTCCCTTGTTCTCCCACTTCCTGGACCCCTTCCCTTCCCCCCAGCCCACCCCCGATTCCTACCACCTCTAGATCAAGGCCACCCCCGAGGACTGAGATCCACCTGATTGACTCAGTCCGGGCAGGTCCAGTCCCCTCCTCCCAGATTGAGTCAAGTGTCCCTGTATAAGTCCCAGGTTTCAAACAGCTATCTCATGCAGCGAGCCCAAGACCTGGTACCACTGCCTAGATGCCTCCCAAACAGATCAAGCCAATCAACTGTCTCACCTATTCAGAGGGCCTGATCCAGTTGGGGGCCCCTCAGCCTTTGGTTCATAGTTCATGTGTTTCCATTCGTTTGGCTATTTGTCCCTGTGCTTTATCCAACCTTGGTTTCACCAATTCTCGCTCATATAAACCCTCCTCTTTCTCGCTAATTAGACTCCCAGCGCTCCACCCGGGGCCTAGCCATAGATGTCTGCATCCAGATTCCTCAGTCCTTGGATGGGGTTTCTGGCACAACTATTAGGGTGTTTGGCCATCTCATCACCAGAGTAGGTATGTCCCGGCTGTCTCTCGGCCATTGCCAGCAGTCTTTTGTGGGGGTATCTTTGTGGATTTCTGTGGGCCTCTTTAGCACTTTGTTTCTTCCTTTTCTCATGGATAAATAAATTGTGGCACATATACACAATGGAATACTACTCAGCAGAGAAAAACAATGACATCATGAGGTTTGCAGGCAAATGGATGGATCTAGAAAAAATCATCCTGAGTGAGGTAACCCAGACTCAGAAAGACAAATATGGTATGTACTCACTCATAGGAGGATACTAGATGTGGAACAAGGATGACTGGACTGCTACTCAAATCACCAGTAAGGTTACCTGTATAACAGGACCCCAAGAAAGACACGGGGATCACCCAATGACAGAGAAATGGCTGAGATCTACATGAACAGCCTGGACATGAATGGGAGCAATGAACGGCAAGGGTCGAGGGAAAGAGAGCAGGAGATCCCACCTGGATCAAGAACAGAGAGGGAGAACAAGGAATAGGAGACCACGGTAAATGAAGGCCATTGCTATCTTAATCAGAACCACTGTCGTTATCCACTAGAGACCTTCAAGATTGGGCCTATTTACATTCCCTCCTAGGATGGTCTTTGGACCCTCACCTGAGCTGCTAGACACTCCTTCTTGTTCCTTTCTGGAAGCTGTAATTCCACCTCAGCCGAATGTGAACTCCAGAGATTCTGGAGTACAGAGAGCAGATGAACTTTATCTGGCCATGGAGAAGTCGTCGTCCATGCTGGGTTGATACTTTGCAGTGATACAGCTGTTTGGTGGTCAGCCACAATCTCATGTGTAACCCTTGCTCATTTTTCTGCAAGTAACTACAATAAACTCATTGTCTCTCTAAGAATGACTTCCATGACCTCATTGCTCTTGTCTGTCCTTGGTGGCCTATCTGGGATGAGCTGACATTCGCTCATGCCTCCCCAGATAATGACACCATGATAGTAAACACTGACAATAACCCAAATGTCCTGCAATGGATGAATACATGCAAAAATTGTGTTATATATATATATATATATATATATATATATATATTGCTTACAGTGATATTATTGAGAAGCACTGTATTTTATTTACAAACTAATATTTAGAATATTGTTATACTTATTTAATTGACATGGTTGACTTGTAGTGACATGAATAGTTCTCAAAAGTAATATTGAGCGAGAAAAGCCATATTAATGGGAGAGCATACTAATGATGCTGTCCATATCAAGTTCTAACAAACTGCATACTAACCAGTGGAAACAGTGTTTGCTCGAGCATTGGGTGTGGAGGGAAAGTAGATTGTTAAGGAGTACAAAGAGATAATAGTGGTGATGAAATGTCCACTGCCTTGTCTGTGCTGACCTAAATACATCCTAAAGAGTAAGATTGAAGACTTGAAATCGGTGCAGTATTCATTTGTATATGAGAATAAAGTTAAAGAATGACCTCTCCTGATTCATTTGTATTGTGAATGCAAATGTGTTTTTGAAACCCAACCAGTAAAGACTCAGATACTTCATTCAGTCCTCTGTATGACTAGGTCTACATGAATCGTCACCACAGAAATGGCAAAATAGAAGACTCTCTCAGTCACCTGTGGAATTCTTACTGTGATGTCCTAACTTACTATCTATTCTTGAGTCAGTATTTGTCACAGCTGCTCCTCTGCTCCCTCCCACCATGATGTGGGACTCTTAGGAATGAAGAGTCACTTTGGATGTTTATCTGTTCCAGCATTGACTACCTGGAGAAAAAGTGGGTATGGAATCCACACTTAAATGAGGTGGTAAAATTTATGCTACTAGTTCTGCTCTTTGGAGGTTTTTGCTTTTTGATGTGTCTCTAAGCTCTTGACTCTGTATTTTTGAGATTGCTTGAAAATCGAGGTGTTGCTTTCAATGATTTTAGGTCTTATAAAATTTACAATTCCCTGATAAACACTGGCGAGCAACGATATGAGGGGAATGTCTTCATTCTGCATCTTCTGTGTTTACATGGTAGGTTTTATCTGCATGCTGTGCCTGGTGTTCAGGAAAATGAGTATCATTTCCTGCTAAGTCTTCCATTTGTTTACAGAAATCATCATCCTTGTGTCATCCTCAATGGCAGTTATTTCTGATTCAGCCTCCTGAGCTGCAGTGTTTACTCACACAATCTATATTCTGAGAACTATAACATACTTCTTAAGCTGTTTTCAACCACTGGAGGTATGTTTGTGACTGTTTTCTGTGTCTCTATTGTCTTCTCAACTAGGAATCCATAATGAAAAATAGCCTGCAAGGCTTTTGTCAGAAATATCGTAAAGGAATACGTTACAATGGGAGATGCAAAATTCCATTAGAACTTATTCTCAATTGAAGAGATATATTCAAAGAAGGAACAATATTATCAGCCAGTACTACACAACAAAGAGCATGTGGATTTTTTATTAGTTCTTTCCTCAAGGAGAAAGAAAGCTGATGGAAAACGTTTTTGCAAGATAAGTGCATAAATAAGGAGTTTTGTGGTGAGTTCTCTACAGCCATTACATTATTGCCCATTAAGAGTATTTATGGAGTACTCAGTGACAAGAAAATTGTTTGATGGACATGTCCCACATAATGAAATTTTTAAAGAAATTATAGTTTTATTTTAAATCAAAGTCTAGATATGTCCAGAACAATATTTCCAGATGAAAGGAGTGGATCTTGGGGATTTAATGGAGGCTCATTTAACCTTTAACATCCCAGTAAGTAACAGCATGCTTAGAAGAAAAATAAGAAAGAAAAAAATCAGTCTCAAACTAATGATTATTTTTATTTAGAAAAACACACACATGAGGATTTTGACAAACAGAGCTTTCCCAAGGTTATTAAGCCACCATGCTGAGGCATTTAAAACACATTCTTTTATACCAAGTTTATAAAAGGTTACATGCACATGCAAACACACACACAGGCACACAGGTACGTACACACACACACACACACACACACACACACACACACACACACACACCTAAATCCCGATTGAAATGACTAAGAGAGGTAGAAAAGTGGGGAAATAGGCATCAGACATTCAGTTCACCAAGTTTCCACCTGATTCCTTTCTACCTCTCACAAGAAGTTGGTCTTCTGTGATTCTCAACTACATTCGTTCTCCCTGAACCTCTGGGTCTGGGTCTGTGACTGTAGACACAGCTAGCTTAAAAAAAAAAAAAAAAAAAAATCTTGGTCTTTCATTGCAGTTCCCTTCTCAGTCCTCCAGGAGGCTACTTCTCTTATTTCATGTTTTCACTGGAGAGACAAGACTCAGTTACTCACTTATTCATTCTCCCAGGTATACTTTCTGAGGTGATATCATTTAGTCTCTTCATTTTACATGAAATTTGTGTGACATTGAGTTACAAAATCACAACTCCAAACATGGCCTCTTCTTTAAGCTTCAAACTTATATCAACAGAGCATACGTCTACCTGGATACGCTGTGGACTGAACTGGAGTATAACATGATGAAGTAATAAGCAATGCAGGGTTTTAGCCCATTACATCAAAGGTGCTAGAGAGCTGGCTCAGGGGTCAAGAGTGCTTGCTGTTCTTGTAGAGGACTGGGTACAGGTCACTGCACCCACACAGTAGCTCACAACTGACTGTAACTAAAATTCCAGAAGATGTGATTCCTTCTTCTGAGGTCTGACGGCACATGTATATATACAAATGGTGCATGTATATATATATACATTTAGGAAAGACATTTAATTAATAAACAATAACGTCATTAAATTCATCAACTCTTTCCCAGTTAAAGAGCAGTGATTTGTGTCTGCCTTTGTCCTTGAATCTGGATATAAGGACAACTCTTACTGGGCATATGCCACTTTCAGTTCACCAAGGAAAGGCACAGGATGGCTGCTCACATCTTCATCAGCAGTGACATGTACTGTCTCTACCAATTTTTTTTTTGCCAGTGCAAACCAAGTGGCTAAACTGTATATTGAACATGTAAAGAAGCATAATCTCCCTATAGAGGATGTGTCTAAACAGCTGAGATTAATGGTATAGCCTGGGAAAAAATAATAGCAGATTCAAAGTCAGAAAGTTCATAGTTGAAATATTCATTTTCCTTCCTTATAAAGAAATGTATATCTCATTTCCTCCCCACAAGGTAATACCTCCTTACACTCACTTGACTCAGTAAAAGATCTCAGAGGCTGGAAAGATGGCCTGGCAGTTAAGAACACTTGATGGTTTTTGCAAAGGACCAGAGTTTGATTCCCACCACCTATTTCAGACAGCTCATAATTCTAAGTTCCAGGAAAGTTGACACCCTCTTCTGACACCCTGCGTACTGTCCTACCCCTAATGTGTGCATGTGCACACACAGATACACCTATATCTGCATACATATTAAAGTTAAAAGGATCTAGGTGGAGAAGACAGGCTTTTCTTTCTCTCTGACCATCTATCATAGGGTATTAATGATTCCAAAGATGCAGATCTTTCCCTTAGCATGGATATTGTATTTATTTAAACTGACTGAGTAGCACCAGTTAAGTGTTTCAAATCCTTTCCATGTGTAAAGATGTGCAGCATCTAACCCCTCTAACATTGCATGGAACCACTCTTCTCTTTTCTCACTGTGCCTCTATCTTACAATTCTCAGACCTCACAACATGCAAAACTCTGTCCCACATGCATCACTACACAGATGTTAATAATTTCTTCATAACCTGGGTTCTGTTCCTGTCCCTTAATTCTCAATTCCAAGGTGAAATTCTGCTGTTTTAGAGTTTTTCTTTTGGGGATCGGGAGATGACTGTGGGGTTAAAAGCACTTGCTGCTCTTGACGAAGAGCTGAGTTCTGTACCTAGCACCCACGTTTTGGTTCACAACCATTCCATCACTCCAGTTCAAGGACACTTGATGTCCTCTTCTAACCTCAGAGAGAACCCAACGCACACGTGGCACACATACTTACCTGCAGGCAAAACACGTAAAATAAAATAAATCTAAAGAAATATTTTAAAAAATACAACCTTTATCAGACCATCTTATTTAAATTAAGGAACCCAGTTCCCTACCCTACTATCCATATTTATTTATCATAGAAGAATATACAATAGTTTGAACGTGAACTGTATTGCCTAAACGGTGTATAATTTAATGATTTAGTACTCAGACTGATACTACTGGGAAGTACCAAATCACAGACATTTAAGTAACAATTAGTTAGTGAGAAAATTCTAGATCATTGGAGGCATGCCTGATGACAGGATTGTGTGGTTTTGGCCTAGTCAGTTTTCCTGTTCTTCCAAGATCACAAGGTAAGTGATTTGTTCTTTCTTAACTCACCCTCACCAGAGTCCCAAAGAATTGGCCCTCCAAATCTTGGACTGCAATCTCCAAAGGCACAAGCCATAGCAATTGATTTTTCCCTTTAGTCACACATCGATGTTCTTCTGCCTTGTGTGTGACTTTAATTTTATTTAATAATCAGGAACAAGAGATGAGGAATAGGACTTGTGAGAGTATTCTTCCTTTGAAACTCAACCAGCATTCTAGGTAGGTTCATGTCTGTTGATAAACCACTGAGATTGTGGTTTACCCCAGGACATGGAAACATACTAACCTTGCAGAAAGTGGGGCAGTGATAAGCTGGTTGATGTTGATACAGGTTTCCATTTCAGGTTAGTAGGCAAGATCACTAATATCTCCTCTTACCCCTAGTAATATTTCTGATGGAAACTTGATCTAGTGCTGATGGAGACTTGAGATCTTGGTGTAAACCGCTATTGTTTAATATGTGCGTGCGTGTGCGCACGCGCACACACACACACACACACACACACACACACACACACACACACATACACACACACACAACAAAAAATAAGGTAAAAAGAGGAGGGAAAGACAGAAAAAGATAATCTTTTTAAAAGATTAAAAGATATTTTAATGTTCCCACCAGTTTTACATAGATGATGGTAACAGCTTAGATTCAAAATATATTTTTCAAAAACCTTGAGGCCTAGCAACATGATACCTGGAGGCATGAACTAAAAGAGAGACCGTGAAGGAATACTGCTCACTGGCTGGCATAGTCTTATTTCTTTTTTTTCCCCTTTTATTTTATTTTACAATACCATTCAGTTCTACATATCAGCCACAGATTCCCTTGTTCTCCCCCCTCCTGCCCCCCTCCCCTTCCCCCCAGCCCACCCCCCATTCCCACCACCTCCAGATCAAGGCCACCCCCGAGGACTGAGATCAACCTGATAGACTCAGTCCAGGCAGGTCCAGTCCCCTCCTCCCAGACTGAGCCAAGTGTCCCTGTATAAGCCCCAGGTTTCAGACAGCCAGCTCATGCACTGAGCACAGGACCCGGTCCCACTGCCTGGATACCTCCCAAACAGATCAAGCCAATCAACTGTCTCACCTATTCAGAGGGCCTGATCCAGTTGGGGGTCCCTCAGCCTTAGGTTCATAGTTCATGTGTTTCCATTTATTTGGCTATTTGTCCCTGTGCTTTATCCAACCTTGGTTTCACCAATTCTCACTCATATAAACCCTCCTCTTTCTTGCTAATTAGACTCCCAGAGCTCCACCCGGGGCCTTATTTTTTATAGTAGCCAAGACACCCTGCCCAGCAGTGTCACTGCCTACGGTGAACTGGGCTCTCCTACACAATCATCAACCAATAAAATGCCACTATAGGCTTGCCCACAGGCCAGTCTGCTGGGGGCATTTTCTCCATTGAGATGTCCCCTTCCCAAATGACTCTAATTTGTGTCCAGTTGACAAAACACAAGCCAGCACACTCTACCCCTCATTTTTTTCTTTATTTTTTTTGCTCTCCTTATTCTTAGAAAAAAAGCAAAATAAGTAGATCTAATAATATATTTTAAGTGCTAATGTAACCATGTAACAACATTATAAATATTTTGAGTGACATTTTTTCTACTGACAGAACTTTAAGACAGTTTTTGATTCATAATTTTTTCTTCCTTTTCCTCAATAAATATTCACCATATACATACTGATATATATCACACATATCACACACACACACACACACACACACACACACACACACACATATATATATATATTCATTTATCAACTTCCTACTATTTGATTTCTGAACTGTTTCTGACAATAATATTCATGTTTGTTTTATGTTGCTTGTGTAATTTCTAAGACAATATGTCCTGTTCAGCTTGGACTTTCAAGATTTATTCAAGACAGAATATTCCTTATATGTAAGCCATGGAAACATTGAAAGATTATTTTTAAATATTTATTAATTTTATCTTATGAATGCTTTCTTTGCACATATGTAAGCACACCATGAGCATCCCTGGTACATGCAGAAGACAGAAGAAAGACTCGGATCTCCAGAAACTGGAGTTACAGACTGCTATGAGCTGCTATGTGGGAGCAGAGAACCTAATCCATATCTCCTGCATGAGGAACAAGGCCTCTAACAGCTACATCATCTCTCCATCCCCCATTGGAAGATAATGTTATAATTTAGGTAAGTTGTTTCTATTTTAAAATAACTAAACACTTATTTAGTTTTTTCTACTGCATGTCTTTAAGACTGAAGCCTAAAAATGACTATTTTTGCTATGTTTCTTTCAATTTTCTTTCCTTCATACATGCATTTCTTTCAAGAGGCAGTGAATACACACACAGTAGACTCTATCTCAATACCTCTGTCAATTCATCCTTATCACCTTTTTTGTAAGTTATTTTAAAATAAATTCAGTACAACTTTCTTTAAACTTTGCTGTAGCCAACTTTCTCTCAATGAGAGACACCTGACATGTGCAGCTTAGGAAGTAAAGAGAAACTCATCTTTCTAAGGACTCTTGTCCAAGACTGGACAGCAATGTTGGTATTAGGTCAGAAGAAAAAGATGTATCATGAATCAGAAAGCAGAAAGAGAAAGGAGAGGGCCAGCCACTGATAATTCTCTGAGACCCAAGTTCCTAGAATTAAAGATGGTTCATGAGGCCTCTCCTTCTAATTGTCTACAGCACATCCCAGTCTTGCCGCTTGGGGACTGAGCCTTTGTATCTGGGCATATGGAAGACCCATGATGATGTCATACTTAAAGCACAGTAGCCACCACCCTGACTTCTGTCTCAGCATCAGCACTGTCTCCTCTTTTGCTTTTCTCTCCTCAGCCAATCACTGCATTCCTATTGTCCATTGCTTTAATGCTTTGCATAGAGTTGTTTATTTTTGTAATACTGGATGGATACTTGAATTTTATATAAATATCAAGATACTCTGTGTCATTCTGAACCTTAATTTCTTCACCTAATATTATATTTTTGAATTCATTAATTTCTCTCACTCTCTCTGTATATATATATATATATATATATATATATATATATATATCCAACAGATTTATATATTATAAACTTTATTTAAATATATGTGTCTATATAAACAAGTTTTATATATTTATGCAATGCACAAATATGTCACTTGTTTAACCTTTCAGTGATTCCCAATGACTTTTTCCCTTACCCATTTTCATACTCAAGTACCTCATACCACTTCTATTCAAACTCCCAACACATTTTCTCTTTCAATTTATCAGAAGTATAAATATCCATCAAAAGCACACCCTGATAACTTTCACTATCACTCTCATACTACTAACCCCTTTACCAGGCCTCCCTTTGATCAAGGGAAACATGGTTTGCATGTCTATTGCCAAAGACATCTTTATGTATATAGACAACAGGTTGTGTTAACTTTTAAATCAGAAGCTTTTCTTGCACATTTTTTTTCAAACTTATCCTGGGATCATTCTTGTCCACTCCACTTTTCACTCTATTGCTCTCACCCCTCTAATTACTTCCAGAAAACTTTTGAAATTAGATGTGAGAGTTATTTCCTTCAACTTAATACAACCTGAAATCATGTGGTAAGGGTAGCCCTGAGGAAGGACTATCTAGATCAGGTTGGTCTGTGTGTGTTTCTGTGAGGGATTATCTTAATTGTCTTAATTGATATTGGAAAACCCAGCCTGAATGTGAGTAGCACTATTTCCTGACTTGGGGTGCCAGACTATGTAAGAGTAGAAAAGGTAGCTCAGTACTAAGGCTGCACACATTCATTTCTCTCTGCTCTTTAGTGTGGATGTGCTATGACTGTCTCAAATTCCTGTCACCTTGACTTCCTGAAATGATGGACTATAACTTCAACTAAAATAAACCCTTTATCTTGTAAGTTGCTTTTTTCGGGATATTTTTTCCCACAGGCATACATACTAGAACAATAGGTATGGACATTTTGTTTCCATTTCCATTCTTCCTGCTAGATGTCATGTGGTTCAATCTTGCCTTTCCTGCAATATATATTCCCTGCTTCCATACATTTCTAAGGAGTTATATAACATATCAACAGTATATTTCTTTAACCACTTTTTAGACTAAAAATGTTTTGTGATTTTAAATGTCTTTGGATCATTTTCAGCACCAACTATATTACTAATGAAAAGTTAAAGGTTATTTGGAAGAATGCAAAATGTGTAAATGAAACGTGGGCATTCTAATAACCTTGAAGAATTAAAATGGAAATATTTTGCATAGTGTCGTGTTAATGCTTAGGACTCACTGACTCCTAAGCATTTGAAGCAATGAAAACATTGTGTTAGTGAAAGAGACTGGTTAAAGAAAATAGATGTCATTTACAACGACTTTCCACTTATCATAAGTCAGGAGGAGACATGTTCTACTTAGTGTCTTTTTGTCTCAAGGACTTGTAGCAGTATTCCAATGCCCAGAATAATTCACTCGAGGCATAGTTTTCATCAAACAGTACTCTAGCTAGAGTGACTACTTCTAGAAGAAAAAAAAATTACTCATGAAGCTAAATTAGATTCATGACACTTTAAATACAATCCCTTCAGTATCCACAGGGGAACGGTTCCAGGTCTCCCCCGTGGACACTAAAACCCACAGATGCTCAAGTTTCTTATATGAAATGGCTTTGTATTTGCATATAACCTACTCAGATCTCCCTATGTACTTTAAATCATGTCTAGAGTGCTTATAATTTTTAATCCAAATTATGTCTTATACAAATGGCTATATTGCATTGTTTAGAGAACAAAGATAAGAAAAAGTCTATATGTGTTGATTATACACACAGACTCACATATATACATACACTCCCACACACATATTCATACATATTTTGAAATAGTGTCTTATATAGCCCAAGAGAGTCTTGAACTCACTTCATAGCCACGCTTAACCTTAAACGTATGATCCTTTTGCCTCTACCTCCAAAATACTGGAATTGAGACATGTACCTCCACACCTGTTATTTGTGGTACAGAAGGAAGGACTCAAGCTTTGTGTAAGTTAAGCAAGCATTGTACTGTCTGAACTTTATCATAGCTCATTTTTTAAAAATAATTTTACTAGCATTCGACCATATCTGTGGAAGAGGAAGCATGATCCTGGAATGACAACCATACCATGAAGACACTATTGCCTTCCTCTATTCCATCTGTTCTTTTAGGTAACTTCCAACACTAGAATCTTACAGATTGAAGTGACTGATTCAGTAATACACAATGCTTAAGTTACCAAAGTAATTGGGTAAAATAAAAGAAAATGAAACAAGATTAATAGCTACAAGAGAAATAGATCATTTTTAATCTCTGTGTGTGCATGGTACATGTGTGAGTACAGGTATGCACATGTGGTGAACAGAAGGACAACTTTAGGGTCAGTCTTTGCCTTCCACCTTGTTTTTCACACCCCCATATGCCAAGCTAGCTGGTCTGGAGGCTTCAAGGGATTCTCCTGCTTCGAACCCCCATGTCTCCACAGGAGCACTGGGATTGCAGACTCACTATCATTCCTGGCTTCCTGTGAGGTCTTGGGATTTGCCTCAGGTGCCATACTTTTACTACAAGCTCTTTACCAACTGAGCCCAGCCCTTTTCTAGCCCTGAGAAGTGGGTTTCCGTGAATTCTAAAGTAAAGGTTTTATTTAGAGAAGGGAATTTCTGCTATCTGACAATGTCTCCAAAATTATTCTAACAGTTTTCATTGTTCTTTTGTTGTTTTCTTTAGAATGTGACTTTGAAGCACGAATTACCAGAAGGGATGAAGTAGGCTGTCTTTTCAATGATCAATCCCGGCTTTAGCCCTACCTGTGGTTCCTTCAGTTCAACTCAATCTGACGAACCCATCACTATGCTGTTGTAGCCACTGGATGTCTGCCCTGTACTGGATCTAGAGTGCCCATGCATCTTTTTGTTCATGGAATTTTTAACTCAAAGTTAAAGAAGTTGAGACAATGCTTATGAAGGCTCACAGATTTTTAAAGTTAAAATTTATTACTATTATTACTGGAGTGTGTGTGTGTGTGTGTGTGTGTGTGTGTGTGTGTGTGTGTGTGACACTTTGCACATGTGGAAGTCAGGAAACTTATGGAATCAGCCCTCTTTCTCTGACTGTGGGATAGAGAGATCAAACTCAGTTCATCAAGCAAATATCTTAACCCAATGAACCATTTGTCAACCCACTGAAGGTCATATAATATGGAACATGTGATAAGGAGGTCAAATGATATCCCAGAAATAGAAATTAAACTGAAATTGAAGAAAATGCAACAATTTAGCCAAGTGACAAGGAATTTCAGGCATCTGTAATAAAATCCCACACAGACCAATGTATTTAGGAAACAAAAATAAACTAAACCAATGTGCCCGGCTGGAGCAGGTTGAAGAACGTGGCATATGTTATAAATCTAAGAAGGAGGGTGAGATAACATTACAAGCTGACTTTTCAACCACATGATAAAAGGTTTATCATAATATACTGCTTCATTAACATCCAAGTGGCTCTGTGAGGACAAACTGTTATATTTTCAGAGATAACCTTGGACTAGCCACTTAGTGTAGAGGCAAAGTGAAGAAAAGCCAGAGGCTGTTCTGCTCCTCCAAGGAAGGGAAGGAGGTTGGGCTACCTTTCTTCTTTCTCTTCTTATTTTCAAAGAAAGGATATAGATTAGAGAAAAGCTGTAGAGAAGTAAGAAAGAAAAACCATAGCCTGTCTTAATTGAAAAACTCTCAGGGCAGAGCTGTAGATGTGGAGTTTTCTTGGGAGCTGTGCTTGTAAGAATTGTCACCTTGACACAGACTAGACTCATTTGCAAAGAAAGTCTCAATGAGGAACTGTCTACTTCAGGTTGGCCTCTGGTAGAGTTTTCCTGACAGGGTTAATTGAGGTGGGATGATCCAGACCTTTTCATGAGCTGAGCCTTGGACTGTTTGGTTTGGAGAATACGAGCTGGGCACCAGACGTATGCATGCATTTATTTCATGTTGCTCTTGACTGTGGATGGGATGTGACTAGCTGTTTTGAATCCTGTCCTTGACATTCCCCACAAAGATGGGGGTCTATGACCTGCGATTGTGAGCTGAATAACCCTTGTTTTCTCATCTGAATAAAAGTTGCTTTCTGTCGGGACATCTTCACCATGGCAAAAGAAGTGAACCTACCAGGAGCAAACTGAGGGAGAAGGAAACGAATGGGGAACAAAGGTGAAGACAGTGGAAGGGAGCAGGGAGTGGACAGGAAAGGAACGGGGTCACCAAAGCCCCTGCTCATGAGAAAGGTCGTGGTTGATTTTCCATTAGCAGGGATCTTTTGAGGAATCACAACACACAGTCATTAAAAGCTTCTCTCTGGTAGGTGAAAAAGCACTCCACACTTTATTTGCTGCTACACACAAGTCAAATGAGTCCTACCACCTAGAAAAAGTCCTGAGGCTGGAAAGGTGAGATCATGAAAAGATGTGAAGAATTCTCCACCACACCTTCCAGAAATCAGATGCCATGAGGAGATGAACAATATGACATTAAAATATTTGCCCTTACAATCATCTACATGATTAAATGAGGGATTCTGTCAGGATGTAAAGCAGAGAAACACCTTGATAATTCAAAAGCCTGATATACAATTTATTCCATGCAAGTGCTGACACTCTCAGTCTTGATCTGCGTCATTCTTTTCACACATGTCTCAGAGAAACCCCACCACTACCACTGCTCTCTCTCTCTCTCTCTCTCTCTCTCTCTCTCTCTCTCTCTCTCTCTCTCTTACACACACACACACACACACACACACACACACACACACACACATTGCCATACTCATCTTTCATAGTGTTGTTAGAACACGTAAGGTATTAATTGATGCTTATTATCCACATTTTGTTCAGCTGCAATGCCCCTGTCACAGCCATTGGGTATTGACAACAATGTACAGCCTTATTTACTTGAAGAATGTCAGAAAGTTCAAGAATCTTATGAGTCCCAAAGGGCAAAAATTCCAGATACAATATTCCAGATTTGAGTGCGCAAAAGAATTCAGAAATCGTTTAGTTTACATCCATTACCACTCTAGATCAGATATTTTAAATCTAATTTTTATGAAGAACTATTCTTCTCATAGAATAGAGGGTTCCTTTGAATGAGGTAATAATATATATATATATAGATATAGATATATAGATATATATATATAGAGAGAGAGAGAGAGCAATTAGTAGGTGTGTTTCCATAGTTCCACAAGAGGCAAAATCAATCAGACCTGCTTGTTGAAAGAACAGGAGCAAATGAGTAAAAATAGCCGTAGTTCGAGAATTAAAAAATAGATAGCTAGTCAGTTATGGTGGCACACTCCTGTCATTCCAGTGTTAAGGAGGCTAAAGTAATAGAATCCTCAGCCCTGGCTGCACAGCAAGAATCTGTCTCAAAGGAAAGTAAAATTGAAACTCCAGGTGCAATTTCTTAAAATAAGAAATAATAGTGACTGACAGAACTTCAACAAGAAGATGATACATTTAATTTTTGTCATAGCTGAATACTCTGTAAGGGGAAAAAACCAAATCTATATATAGTCAGTGTGCTGGTTAGTTTTTGTCAACTTGACACAAACTGCAATCACCTGGGAAGAGGGAACCTCAACTGAGGATTTGCTTACATAAGATTCCCTGGTAGGCAAGGCTGTGGGGCACTTTCTTGAATCATAATTGATGTGTTAGGGTGCAGTCCACTGTGGGTGTTACCACCCCTAGACAGGTGCCACTAGGTTGCCAAAAGCAAACTGAGCAAGCCATAGCACGCAAAGCCAGTAGGCAGTGTTTCATGGCCTCTGCTTCAGTGTCTGTGCATCGGTTTCCACCTAGCATGCCTTGGCTTCTCTCAGTGACAAAATATAACCTTTCAGGTAAAATAAACTCTTCCCTCCGGAAGTAATTTTTGGTTATGGTGTTCATCACAGGTGTCGAAAGTAAACTAGGATGGTCAATAAGATATATATATATATATATATATATATATATATATATATATATATATATATATATATATCTTACATATCTAATAAAAGATCAGTGAGTGAAAACAGTCGTGTTAGTTATGCCCATGAACTCTTATTAATACCGTGAGGAGGGTGAGGGCATCTGGAATTAGACTAAGCTAAGGAGTAGAAGAAGAAAGGACGGGAGAGAAAAAAGATAAAGATAGGAAGAAGAGAAAAAGGTAAGACTGTGTCAGTGTGTATGTGTGAGCGAGAGGTGGGGGGTTGTAGCAAGAGGAAATAGAAAAAGATCAACAGGAGATAGAATAGGACAAAAGCAGGTGAGGAAGAAGTTGAGGAGGATTAAAAACAAGATGTGTCTTAAGGTGAACAAATAATAATTCTAGAATTCTGAACATTCAAGAACAAAGGAAAAATAATACTTGCTGTTAAAAAAAAGACAAAGGGGACACATTCAGTTAAGCAGGAGTAAAGGCTTAGTAAAGCTGAAGAGACTTCTGGAAGAGATGGTAATACCACAGAAGGGATAAACACAAATATCCAACCAAGTCCCATTGTTCTGAAGTACTGGAGGCCAGTATTCTTGGTGGGGAGTCTTTACAAAGCTCAAATATGCCAATGATTAAAATATGCCCGATGATTTCAACCTGAAGCTCCTGGTGGGGAGAGTTCCTGGGTGGTCTGTTGTATGTAGAACAACAGGTCTTGGGGGAAGCAACTGACCTCAGGTATGTAGCTGAAGGGATTAAATTGTAGCCAAAAACTCCAAAAGAAAGACACTAATGCCAAAAGCTCAGAGATGAGGAACTGCTTTGTAGAGTTTAACTTGACTGATACCACATAGTAAATATCAGGAGCTTGAAGACACTCCTAAGCCAAAGTCACTTCAACACATTAATAAGGCATCCTCAGCCAGGGGTGCTGCCACACTGCTGCCACCCATGCCCTTGGGAGTTCGGGGCAGGAAGCCAGCCTCGGCTACATAAGATTCAGTGTTAAACAAAACAACAAAAACAGCTTCATATGTCAGCTTGGCTTCGAAATGTGCACGGAAAATGGAGCATTTTGTCTTCTGCCAGCAACACCCCAATTTAACAAGGTTATAGGAATAAAAATCCAGCAAAAGTCGCATGGAAAGTGTCTGAGAGGGCTTAGTGTGGTTGTGCACATACTTGGCTGCAACAGAGGCTGAGGCAGTGGCAGACATCTTTGTGAATTCAAGACCAACATGCTCTACACGGGAAGTTTCAGGCCAGGCAGGGCTACATCGTGAGACCATTTCTCAAAATAAAACAAACGTTTCAGAGAAAACCCAACAGAAACATTAATTGGAATTTTGTCTTTGCACATCACTGTGACACTTATTTAACACTCATCAGAATTTCATGTTGTACATATGACCTTGACACAGATTTTTTTGAAAAGCTTTACATTCTTACAGCCATTATGGGAAACAGAAAAACAGTGCAAAAGGTTCTAAAGAAAGGAGGAATGGAACTAACAAGTGGCACAGCAATCCTTCTGTTCACACAAAGTGAAATCAGAAACCAGAGATGGGCTCTGTCCTCCCACCCTCACTGTGGTATGGCTCACAAAAACCAAGATAAGGAAACCAGGATAATGGCTGCCAGTAGGTTAGTAGATAAAAAAAAAAAATTGGTGTGTGTGTGTGTGTGTGTGTGTGTGTGTGTATGTATGTGTGTAAAAGAATTATTATTTGGCCTCACAAAATGAAAACCTGCCATCTCTCATAAAGAGGTTGGCCAGAAGAATATTACTGTATGTGTAATGATACAGATACAAAATAGAGATCATCCATTTGTTAATATTCTTTGATTTAATTATTAAGAAGTAACAATTTTCACCCCAAAATATCACATTGTTTACCTTAATTTTAATTATATGTGTGTTTTGTCTACAAGTATGCCTGTGTATCCTGTGTGTGGCTAGTGCCAATGAAGGCCAAAAGAAGGCACCAAATCCCCTAGAACTGGAGTTGCAGATGGTTGTGAGCTACTGTGTATGTTATGGGCATTAAATTCCAGTCCTTTGTAAGAGCAGGCAGTACTCTTGACCACTGAACAAACTCAGCCACACACTGTATACTTTAAATATACACAGAAAAACTTTGTTTTAAAAGAATGGACTAAGGAATGTATTCACTATGATTTCACAAGGCTTTGAACTTAACAGGGTATTCTCATGACTCAGTCTTAATCTTCTTTATATTTCCATTTCCTTTTACTATTTCTGAAATACAATATGTTCAGGAAATATTTACTGTAGTTTATTGAATATTTATCATATAAATATTGAATATTTATTGAACTTCACTGAATCAATTAAGAATATAGATTGTATGTAGTTCCAAGATATGATTAATTATAAAGTTATTCTGATAGTTACTTACTATTCAGATTGTACATGATTTACCACTAAACTATTTTACATCCAAGGAACATGTTCCTGTGACTGAAAAAATGATGGGGAATGTGTATTTAGAAGTTGGTTTATGGCTGGGTGTGATATGTGGTTTTCATTAGTAGGTCCAGCAGGTTAAAAGACAATTTCTCTCCTGCTCTGTTCTAAGTCTGTGATTATTAGTAGCTCTTTAAGGGAAACTCAACTGTTGTTTTCCTATCAAAGTTTGTTGATCATACTCGAGGAGGGTCAATGGTTCTATGTGGCCTTTACCCAAAATGCTTGCTAATCAGCTACAGCAAGGGTCAAAACCCAAGTGGCTTAAGACAAATAGAAACTCATTTGCCTCTCATGTAAGAGTAGGAGTGTAGGAGGCACCTCTGCTTATGTGGCCATCCAGAGACTCTGAGCCTTCCAATTTGGTGTTGTTAGTCCCCAAGAAATTAATTCTTAAACTTGATGTACATGTTCAATGGAAAACAAGTCAAGATATACCGAGGAGCCCACTCCTGGATCTCTCCCAGTAGGGTGGGGTTGGCCCTCATAATTGGCCTTGAGAATGCTTTCTCTTTATGTTGTCATAAGTAGGATTCTGCTACCCATGTGGAAAACACAAGCAGTATCAACTGCATTGTACTCCTTACCCAGTTTATAGAAAAGGACAGAAAGAAACACATTCACCCAGTGTTGGAGTTTGCTTTCTATTGCTGTGATAAAACACCACAACCAAAATCAACTGGGTGAGAAAATGGTTTATTTGGCTTCCTGATTAAAGTCTATCACTTAGGGAAGCCAGAGCATGACTTCAAGGTAGGAGCCTGGAGGTAGGAACTAAATCAGATGGCATGGAGGAAGGAATGTGTCTTGTTGGATTACTCCTCACAGTTTGCTCAGCTAGTTTTTAACTACAGTCTAAGGCCACCTGCCCGGGCATGACACCACCCTCAGTAATCTAGGCACTCAATACCAATCATAAATCAAGAAAATTCCTTCATAGACTTCTCTACATACCAATCTGATGGAGGCGATTCTTCAGTTGACACTCTTTCTTCCCAAGTTTGTGTCAAGTAGAAAAAATAAAACACACTCGTTTTTTTTTAAATAGTGTGTGTGTGTGTCTGTGTTTGTGTGTCTGTGTCTGTAATAGACACAGAAAGGGAGACAGACGACAGAGAGAAAAAGAAAGAGAGGGAAGACACACAGAGTGAATTTACCAGAGTTGGTTCTCTACACCCATCACATGGGTCCCAGAAAAAAAGATATTGTCAGGCTTGTCAGCAAGCCCCTCTACCTACTGAACCACCTCTCTGACCACCATGCAGTCATTTTAATAAAATATATAATAAAATATATAAAATATATACTTCTAATAAAATATACAGATGCGTATATTTCAACTCATGTCTTGTTCAACAACTTACGTGACATAGAAAATGTAATTGCACATGGTTACAGAGAAAACACTAAATATTGTCTCTAGATAGGCACAAACTACATCAAGGTAGAATTCTTCACTAAAACTAAAGAGAGTTTAAAACTGAAATGAGAAAAGAAAGAGACGGGGAAAGAACACAGTAGCAGACTCTGCCACAGCACTGGGGGAAACAGAAGAGGTGCGGCGAGCCATGGATCCTACAATCTTGGCCCTAACTGCCATCTTGTTCACCAGGTGACTATGGCATGCATTCTAAGTCTAAAAGACAAGTGAGCTTGTCACCAAAGACATCCATGTCAGCTACTGATGCCCAGAATGTTCCTCAGCAAATATTGGTCATGTGAATGGTTTCTTGTAGCTGGCACCTGCCTACCTTTGTCTAGTCAAGTACACAAATCCTGCCTCTGGCCTTCATGTGTGGAAGGATTCACTGGTCTTGCTTCTGCCAACAAATCTCTAGTGGATTTCCCTGGTGCAATCACGGATCTTTCTTCCTGTCTTGGATGTCACCTTCCTCCGTTTGCAGTCAGTTCTCATGTGTCTAGTCTAGAGTAGACTTTCCAGAAAGGCATCTGCTTCTACAGCATTAAAATGAAGATTAAACCCATCTTTAGAGGCACGAGATAATAGTAACACTCTTCAATGCTCAGTGCTTTAGGGCTTCCATTTCTCAAGCTCTGTTCTAAACAGAGCATACATCATGCCTCTCATTTTCACAGGCGGTCTATCTTGCAGATCACACAATGCTCTCTATATCTACAATTTTCACAGATAAAACCCAATTTATTTTTGCAATTTTCTAATTGTTTGATTTTGAGATTAGACTGACAATCCCAAAATTCCATTAAAAAAAAACTTCCCAACTTCTGAACTAAAGCATTTAAATTATTTTAATTCTACTATAAATCCATGATAAACCATTCTGTTTTTAATTTTCTAGTGTGTTCTCTAAAAATATAGTGTAAAAACTTACTGCCAGGCTAGTAGGATGGCTCAGAGGTTAAGAGCATGTACTGCTCTTATAGATGATGTATGTTCACCTCAAAACACCCACATCAAAAGACTCATAACCCTCTAACACTCTGGCTTCAGAGGATCTGATACCCTCTTCTGGCCTCCATAAGCAATCCACTGATATGCACATACCCACACATAGATCACATACATATACACATTAACTAAAAAATAAAAATAAATCTTACAAAAACAACCTTACTATTAAATAAGCACATATTAAATGTTTAGTATATGACAGGATCCATTCCAGCCTGTTTGCTCAGCTGTTGTTTATTAACTTATTAATTCATTCAGTCCCAAAGACCACATTCCTTCACTTGACAGTGAGAAGACATAGACAAAAACATGCTCAGCTCACAGAGCCCATGGGATTTGGCCTGGGATTTAAATTTCCAAAGTCAGAGCAGTACTTTAGTAATTGCTATGAGATTATGTAGTCCCCCAAGATAAATCACTGTAATATAAGGAGTAATAAAGCAATTTTGAACATACCGTAACTGGATAGTAAAGAAAGGTCATAGGACTTTCTCACTCTCTCAAACATGTCTTTCACTTCAATATGATTCTGTGTGGCATATATTTTAAGACATGTTACTAGGGAGTTGTACTTGAGCTCAATGGAGCTAAAATGGATCTCCAACTGAGAAAACAGGACCCATCTGGTCTGCTTTCATTCCTAAAATGCCTGTGATTTTATTGTACATTAGCATAAGCCCACAAAAATCTCTCTCAAAATCATTACTGACATTTTACTGGCAGAATACTGGCAAATCACAGTGTCGTCTATGCCAGGATTTCTTCAACTTTTTTCACTTCTACCCCCTGATTAAAATAGAAATTCTTACATAACCCTGGGCATATAGACATATAAAATAAGCATAAAATAAAACATTTACTGAAAACACTTCATAAAGAAAATTATCTCTTAACAATTATTTGGTAAATCTGTTCCACTTATTAAAGATGAGGGAAATTTTCACACTGATTAAATGGACATGTATGTAATTTTCATATAAATGCTTAAGTCATGACTGAGTGTTTGACTCTGTAGGACTTAATGGCATCATCAATATTTTTTATATTGCATCAATACTTTGAATTTTTAACCACCAGTACTCATAAATGGCCCCTTTGAATATATGTAGTACAAAATGGCATAAGATAGTTTAGAAGCATTTCGGGATTGTTGGAATGTTTATAATAAACTAAAGCCCAAAATGCACCCAATGATTTTAAATAACACTCAAGTCAGCAACTCAAGAAACAAATTTTGAAGTCAAACAATCTAACGTAAAACAGTCCACATATTGAATAATTTGATATTTACAAGCTAAAGAAAGGGGCTAGGAAACTATTTAAAGTCTTTTTGTTCCGCAATTAAACTATTATACTTATATAAGAATGGAAAACTCTGTATGCATAGCACATACCTGCAATTCATAAACTGTGGTCATCTCAAATCTAAGCCAGTGATCCAGGCTGTGTTTACTGTTGCTAAATTGGTTGAAGGGATGCTAGTGGTGTGCTCAGAACCAAGGCTGCAGTGAAGTCTCGTGACACAGCACTGGTGAGCACTGCCGGAAACACTATGCCACATACTTGATTTTGAATACATTTTTTGTTCTATCAACTTTCACTGTGGCCCAAGTTTTTTCAACCCCCATACTCAGTTGTAACCCACAGTTTGAAAAACTGGGTGATGATTGATACAGAGACTCCTACGTAGTTAGAGTACAGGGAGTGGCTGTGGAGTTCTCATATTCCCAAATAGAACTGTTGCTTTTTTTTTTATTATTTTACAATACTATTCAGTTCTACATAACAGCCACAGATTCCCTTGTTCTCCCCCTTCCTGCCCCCTCCCATTCCCCCCAGCCCATCCCCCATTCCCACCACCTCCAGATCAAGATCACTCCCAAGAACTGAGATCAACCTGATAGACTCAGTCCAGGCAGGTCCAGTCCCCTCCTCCCAGATTTAGCCAAGCGTCCCTGTATAAGTCCCAGGTTTCAAACAGCTATCTCATGCAGCGAGCCCAGGACCTGGTACCACTGCCTAGATGCCTCCCAAACAGATCAAGCCAATCAACTGTCTCACCTATTCAGAGGGCCTGATCCAGTTGGGGGCCCCTCAGCTTTTCCAAGAACACATCAGAACAATTAACCACGATCAAGTAGGCTTTATCCCAGGGATGCAAGGGTGGTTCAACATAAGAAAGCCAGTCAATGTAATGCACCATATAAACAAACTCAAAAAAAAAAAAAAACAAAAACAAAAAAAAACCATGATCATCTCACTAGATGCAGAAAAGGCATTTGACAAAATCTAACACCCCTTCATGATAAAAGTCTTGGAGCGATCAGGAATACAGGGAACATACCTAAACATAATAAAGGCAACTTACAGCAAGCCAACAGCCAACATCAAATTAAATGGAGAGAAACTCAAAGCAATTCCACTAAAATCAGGAACGAGGCAAGGCTGTCCACTCTTCCCATACTTATTCAATATAGAACTTGAAGTTCTAGCCAGAGCAATAAGACAACATAAGGAGATTAAGGGAATACAAATTGGAAAGGAAGAAGTCAAGCTTTCCCTATTTGCAGATGACATGATATTATACTTGAGTGACCCCAAAGATTCCACCCAGGAACTGATAAAGCTTATAAACACCTTCAGCAACATAGCAGGATACAAGATCAACTCAAAAAAATCAGTGGCCCTCCTATATACAATGGACAAAGAAGCTGAGAAGGAAATCAGAGATACATCACCCAAATAGAACTGTTCTATCACAGTCTGTCCACTCTAAAGTACAGGGAACATTTCAGAAGAGGGGAGAAAAAATGGAGGTGCCACAGGTGAAGGAGGACTCTTTTAAAACAGTGTTTTCCAGACATGACAGTATTGTTGTACTCACGAATTAACAGCAGTTAATGTAGTTGCTTTCATAAGATCTGGCCAATCAACATTGCAGCATGGAATCAGGACCTCATGAGGTCCTACCTACCCCTGATAGCTAAGTAGCTACTTGCAGTTGATGGCTACTTGGGGAGAGAGTCCATTTTCTTCAGGAATGTGGCTCATGGTAGGTCATCCTGTGCTCCCACATCCAGATTTGTATAAGCAGTACTTGTTAGACTCAGTTGGTCATTTACAGAAAAACAAGAATGCAGGGTATCAGGGTGGAAGCTGGAAGTGGAAGGAGCAACATGGGGTGGAACTAATTTAAATATGCTGTATACAAGTATGAATTTTACCAAAGAACAAAATTATTAAAAAAGAAACTGGATTTTGTATGTTTTCAGCTCAATTTCTGCCTCCTATCCTCTGTTAAAATCACTATGGATGGCCTATGCATCTCTGCACTACGCTTGTCTTGCTAAAGTAACTCAGGAACACACACTCAGGCTAAGTTTCCTAGTTATGTGTATAGTTTGACCAGGCCATCTACTCCATCATATCACATGTTGTGCCTTATCTGTGCCCTCTATTGGCAATCATCTCTCTCCCATACCAAGAATTTCCATCCTGACAGACCTCTGTTCTTCATACCTTTATTGCCTCTGTTCTAGATACACTTACCCCTGCAGCTATCAAAACAAGATTCCCAACTCGTACCATTAGCTTGGTTCTTTTTCTCAAAGACTCCAACTTAATTTTTCAACAGCCCACTGGACATTCCCTGCAAACCCAGTACTCCATGACAAACCCAACACTTATTAAACCAAACTCCAGACTTAACCTCCACCAGTACTTCCACACAGCATCCTGACCATTTTAATGAAGAAAAGCCCTATGTTTCCCTGGCTCATCTTTACACTAACTTACCCTAGGTTAAACACATACAACTAGAATTATTCTGCACACACAGTAAGAACACAATGAACCCTTTAAACATGTTACATTTATCCATATGTATAGTATGTGAGTGCATGCTATGACACACATTTGGAGGTTATAAGACAACTTGAGGGAACCAGTTCTCTCCTCACACTCTATGCATCCCAGGAATTGAACTTAGTTCAATGGCAAGAGCTTTTACCTGCTGAGCCATGAGTTCTACCTTTTAAATAAATACAAAATTATAACCAAAAAGAAACAGCTGAATAATAAACAGCTAATGTCAGATGTTGCATCCATATGCTAAGAAACCAAACCTTCAAAATTTATATGCACATTTTGGTTTTAATAATTAAGAAGAAAATATTCTTTGACATCTTAATTTATTGAATAAAATAATTAGCAATATATTAATTAAGTTAAATCTGCTATACACATACTAAATAATGGGCTATTAAACAGTGTATGTCACAAACATTATGAAACATATTGTAGTGATAACTCAGACTGCAAGTTGTTAGTCATAACTAAGTATATACAACTGGGCATTCTAACCTATGATTTGTATGCATCAATTTTATCACACAAAAGCAGCATCTGGCATTAACTATTATTTCTCACTCATCTCAGATTTGTTCCTGTATGGTTGTCTTTACTTTGCATTTATTTAAAAAGTAGATCTAGCAAGATGGCTCAGCAGGTACAAATACTTGCCACTAAGCCTGATTCTTGATCCTATGAAGTCAGGTATTTTCCATGCACTGATGGGAAACGTTTTTCACATTCTAAAAGAAAAGAGGCGGGGGGTCAGTATTTGTTTGGCTTGTTTGGAGAGGGATGGGTGAAGAATGGATGTTATCTAGAGATAAGTTTTTAAGTTGTTACTATGTCTATTTCATTCAACTGCTTTGAAGTCTTGTCTTTCTGAGATATGGAGTCATTTTCCATAAGATATATTTTTCCTGTTGATTATACACAAACTCAGGAAGACTATGCATATTTCACATCAAATCTACAGCTTGTTCCCCGGTCCTGCTCACACTTCATAACTGCTAAGAATTTGCTTCTTAATGACAACAGAAGAATGCAGTACTGACATCTTCATGCTTTTGCACCCCTCCCTTCTTGTCTGAAGTTCATTGGAGCAATTTGTGTCAGACTAGACAAAATCAAGTGAAAAGCAAACAAATCTGAACCTCTGATCACAGAGGCAACTTTGTCAAGTTAATGTTTTACTGATAGTGTGTGTGCTTGTGCATATGTGTGAAGCACACACTTTCCTCAACCAATACCTCCAATCCATTTCATTCTAACTAATCCTGGGGATCGCCTTGACAGATTCCTTCAGGGTGAGACATGGACTACTGTCTTCAGTGTACTATATTTTGGTATATGCAGGATACCCTGACTGATGCAGCCAATATTTGTCTCACATATTGAGGTTGGGGGATTCACAAGACTCTGCCTTGCCTTGAAGATCTCTAGCAGTTAATGGGTAAGAAGAGAGAGTGACATTTTCTTCTTCTGTTTTTGATATACTGATTTTTCATTCAGAAGTACGGTGAAGAACAGAAGAAAGTGGGTGTCAGAAGGTGACTGTCATCTCAGTATTGAGTCAAGGACTTGCTGACCAGTTGACACCTGATAGAGGTAAAGGCTGGGTCCTGTGATTGCCAGGGAAAGAATGTTTGGTCAGAGTAGCCATCCCTGTGGATTCCTGGATGTGGAAGTGTGAAGAGATGGCAGGGGGCTGGCTGATAGAGCAGATGGGACAGCACAAGTGAGTGGCAGGAAAGAGGGTCAATGGCCACCAAGCAGGAGGGGAAGTTTAAGATCTTTGGCTTTTAGAGGGGTGAACTGGGGAGCTGTGATAGGGTTGTGAGGGCCAGGGGGTCTTGTTGTAAAGCACTCTACCTGAGAGTGACATTTTCTTTGGTGGGGTAAAACTAGTAATGCATCTGTGATCCTATAAATCACCCCTTCACCCATGCTCTTGTAATCATTCCCAATGAAATGCACTGGGTCAGAAAAAGTATCATCAAAATAGAAGGAAGACTAGTTGGGAGGAGAACGGGATCAGCCGGACTCCAAGGGGGAGTTGAGAGGGTGATGGGAGTGAATATGAGCTACACATATGAAAATGTCAGAATGAAACCCATTATGTTTAGTTAATATACATTGAAATTATTTCAAAAGAACTAAAATAAAAACTATACAAGACTATACAAACAGTCCACACTCCTGATGACTGAGCTTCCAGAAAAAAAATGGACATCAGGCTTTTCAAGGAGTTCAGTCTCCCTAACGGCTTAAAAAAGAGAGAGAGAGAGCCAGTTGTTTAGTTAATTTCATACCTTTGACACTTTTCTGTTAATACACAGCTTGGCAAAGTCATGTTCTAGAATTTTCCTCTGGGTTTTTCTATTGCCATTGTTGGGTTATATGCACACTCAATTTACAAAAAGGTTATTACACTCAAATCATCCTTTATTTTTCTGTAAATATGGTTAAGTTTTTATTTTACATTTATTCATTGATTCTCCTGTTCTGCATCTCTGTGCATGTATGTGTGTGTGTGTGTGTTTCTGTGTGTGTGTGTGTGTGTGTGTGTGTGTGTTTGTGTGTGTGTGTGTGTGTGAGTGTGTGTGTGTTCAGGTTCAAGTATCATGATGCATGCATAGAAGTCATAATGGAAGTTCTCTTCTTCTACCATGTGTATCTTGGGGATCAAATAATTCAGGTCACTGGGCTTAGTGGGAAATTCTTTTACCTCCTGAGTCACCTCATTCTCTCCTCTTTTTATTTTAATTAGCAAAAACATAATAGTGCTCAAAATGTGTTGGATTGATTTTTCCCTACTCCCCTTGTCCCCTTATACTAGCAGACATCCCCTTTCTACTTTGATGTCACGTGTTCTGTTGCCCTCCCCACACTCTCCAACACCCTCTCCTATTCCCCTTCTTGTGGTCTTTTTTTCTAGTTTCATAGCCTGTATCTATAGTCAAGTTCATTTGCTTACACACATATGTGTCCTATATGTGTGATCTGGCTGGGAAAAAGAACATGAACATAGTATTTATCTTCTTGATTCTGAGTCACCCTGTTTAAAATGTTTCCAGATTTGATTTTAACCAGAATGACAAAGGCTGAGCACAAGGGGCGACAGACAAGGCATGATAAGCATCTTCCACTCATTGCTACTGGCAGATGTTGCACATGTGGTCTCTTTATTAATAAAATAATGCTGCCTGCTGGGTGTTTTGTTGATTTAAACAAAGCAACGTAGTTTCTTTGTTGCCCCGATAAATAAAATCAATGTACATGAGCCCACCCTTCTCTCACTATACAGTAACTTATGGGGGTGAAATCTCTGCCATTGATTTGGGGTCATCAAACCAGGAAATCTAAGTATAATCCTGTTACAGTCCTTCTCAATTGAAAGAATTACAAATTAAATACCTTTCAAGTTCTCCACAGGAGGAGATCATAAAACAGCTTTTCTGTGTATCATTTGGCTCTCAGCAGAAGTCATGTTAAAAAATGTTTTTAAAATTATAAACTCTAGATCAACAATCTCCAATGTTAATGTAGAATTTTACAGGGCAAGAGAACTAAGGGGGAATGTGAACAGGATCTGAAGACTCTATTTGAAAGAATAAGAAGAAAGCTCAATTCCAATTAAACAAAGTCTGCCTTTGCTCCGTGCTTTCTTGGATTTGTCCCAAATCTTTTGTAATATAAGTTGTCCCTGCTCTGAGCTCCTCAAATCAGTTCCTCAGTAGTAAGCAATGGTCCAATGAAACACTGAATTTTAAAGCAATTAAACTCTGGCCTTGACTTTCTTTCTTCTTTGCATTAAGATGCATTTTAGTTTAACACATTTTCACTTTGCTGGCTTTAGAAAGTCCTCACCAAGACTCATGAGAAAGAAAATATATATACTAAAAGAGACTGTGGTGTCAAAAATAAAAACCAAATCCTATATATCTATGTAAAAGCTCTAGAAAGAGTATGATGGATTGAGTGCATGTTGACACTTTATTTTTAAGTTCATGCTGCATTAAAAAGTTTTCTTAAAGCTATAAAATTTAGGGCTGGAAATACTGCTCAGTAGTACAGAGTGCTTACTGCTCCTGAAGAAGACAGTTTGGTTCCAAGCATCTATGTGGAGCCACTCACAATCACCTTTAACTCCACATCCAGGGGCTCTGATGCCCTCTTCTGACTTCAAAAGTACTGTCCTCATTGTCAACATCCACACATATACACACATGGTTAAAATGAAATAAAAATCAACAGTTAGAAAGGTAGAAACCCACAACGATGACTACATTTAATATTCAATAAAATACATAAAATTCTAGCTTGACCTTTCACCTCACCTGAATTATTTCAGTGATTTGAAAGTTACTCTTTAATGTTGTGGTGCTACATTGAATAAGTAGTGTCACATTTGGACTTTACCTCACGTCTACTGATCCATTGTCTTGGTTTCATTTCTGTTGCTTTGATAAAATATCCTTATTAAAAGTAACTTAGAGGAAAAAGGTTGATTTGGTTCACAATTCCAGGTTACAGTCATCATAGCAGGGAAGTCAAGGCAGCAGAAACTGGAAGCAGCTATTAACATCATATTCTTGGTTAAGAGCAGAGACAGATGGGTACATGCATGCTTCTTCCTTGTTCATCTTCAGCTTGATTTCTTAACTCTTATCCAGGTTATAACCCCCTACCTAGAGAATGGAGCTACCTGGAGATTCCCACATTTGTTTAAATTTCTAAATACCACAACCTATCAACACAATATATTATAAACTGCCCTTGACTCCCCATGCTTATTGGAATCTGCAGCTCCCTGCTGTTGCCCAATAATACTAGAATGTGTCCTATAACATACTACAAATGTACAGCACAGAGTCTACTGAATGCATATAACTCCCATGCCATTTTAAGACCAAAGCATCATAATTTGAACCATTGTTACCTAGAACAGTTTCCAACAAATATGAGGAGCATATCAAAAGAGTGGGCTCTCTAGCTAGCCATAAAAAAACAAAGAAGAAACAGTTAAAGTTCACCTGAATCTACTACATAGAATTGATGACAGTTCCTTTTCTCTTATTTAGCTCTATTACAGGTCTCGGACATGATAATTAAAAATGAAAATATACTATATGGACTGGAGAGATGCCAAGCATAAGGCCCTGGGTTCAAATCCCCAACACCCACATAAGAAACTAGGCATAGAGTCAAAAAGTAGCTTAAATGAGATGGACTTAAGAGGCCAGGATAGAGGAATGAACACAGTGATGGATAAATAACACTGAAGATCTTTTGAAAAAGTCATATAGAAACCTACTACTATTAGAAACTTCCAAAATTATAGACACACACACACACACACACACACACACACACACACAAAGAGTTTAAATGGAGTTTTCCTATAACACAGAAACAATAGCCCTACTAGACACCACAAACAAAGAAATGAACATACCAGTCTCAAGAATGGATTACATCTTCGGGAGTTGTTGGCCAGTGCAGTCCCATATTCCGCAAACATTACAAGTTACCTGTTACCCTCTAGAATTTGAAGGTAAGACACTATTGGTAAAGACAATCATACTTAAGTCATAAAACATCACAGAAGCTTCATCCCCCACTGACTACTGTACAAAGTGCTGGAAGGTGCTATGCGTGCTACTAGAGGAGAAAAGTAATCACCAATATCACCCACCTGTGAACTCTTGAGCCACCATAATACTGGTCTGCTAAGACACGCCCGCTAATGCAACAGTTGCATGAATGTCATGAGAGTAACCAAGCACTTTCTGATTAGATTTAAGGACTGCTACCAAAAATGAAACCCATTACTGGCTTTCTTTTCTGGGGGAGGTGTGGATATGAGATAGTGTTTCTCTGTGTCACAGCCCTAACTATCCTGAAACTCATTTTGTAGACCAGGTTGGCTTCAAACTCACAGAGATTGACTTGTCTCTGCCTCTCTAGTGCTGTGATTAAAGGCATGCACCATTCTTATTGGAGATAAGAGCCATTGACTAGACAGATCATAGGACTAAAGAAGAGCTTACTACTGGGGCTTTGGTAAATGAACCTATTATTATACCAACTCCTAATGCCTTATCAGTATTCTCATAGATCAATGCTTGGGTCAACCCTCATCTGGTCACTACATTTGTAGTAGATGGTGACTAAAACAGAGACCAGCAATTAGTTAAGGTGTAGAGAATAAGAGACTATCGAATCCTCAGGTCTAAATGGGACATCAATATCATACCAGATTTTCCGCAAGGCTCAGAGATCATTGTAGAAGAGAGGGTAGGAAAAGTGTAAGAGCCAGAGGCAGTGAATGACTAAAAGGAAACAGGGTTTTTCTGACATAACAAGGTAGGTGCGCATATAAACTCACAACTGTTTGCAAGGTATGTGCAGTGCCAGCTCAAACCAGTCAAAATTCCAGCATGGAAGCGGGATGTAGGCATGAAGTCTTGCCCCTAGCAAGAAGAAATATTTGCAATTGATAGCTTCTGGGAGAACAGTAGTTTTCTTTAAGGGTGTAGTTCTTGGTAGGTCAACCATGCTTTGGTAGAAGGTCCCATCTCAAGAGTATGTGGGCATTACAAATCATACTTGATGGGGAGAAAAAGATGCAAAGTTAAGTAGGGCAGGACCAGGGAGGAGCTGTGTGTAGGGGGTGTGATCAAAATACATTGTATGAAATTTTAAAACTTCTAATAAATGAAAGCAAACTATTAAACAGATTTCTATGTGCTAAGTTACTAGCACCCATTTTATATTGAGTCTATTATATTGTTATATATATATGCATCAAAATATAAATATATTTTGTACATCAAGAATGTGTGTATGTGTGTATGTTTCTTCTTATTCCATATTAAGCCTGGCTATAAAAGTTTGGCTATCATTTCTCAGTCAAGAATGCTGAGGCACATGAGGAAAAATAACTCTGACACTGACACACATAATGAAGACACAAATTTGAGGGGCAATGTGTCTGATGAAGAAATCTGTGGTCCCAGCTCTGTTCTCCCTTCATGTTGACATCAAACATGGGTCAACACTGGATGTGCTCAACCATGCCCACCAGACATATTTCTTTACACAAATTCTATGCCAAGCAATAATCATTATAAGAATAGCATTTGGTAGCATATTTCACTTTAAGAGAACATTTATATTTGATTTATTTCATTTAATGACCTACAAAAGCAATTTGAGACAGTTGGTATATTTTAACATTTGCAGCATGGTTTTAAATCTGACTAATATACATGCTGAGAAGGGATTTGGCTAATCAACATAGTAAATTTTTTTCCAAATCAAAATGAATGCTTTAGCCAGATTCATTTTCATAAATATTAAAACTAGTATTTGCTGGCTTTGGGTTACTTCTCTCAGAGGGCATATCTAAGTCCAAATATTAACTTTGGCAAGAAATCAGTTCAAACCATAGCCTAGTTGCCATTTGGCTTTTTAAATAATTTGGAAATATTTTACTTGGCTCTTTGATTTTTCTTGGAGACAATAAATGTTGGTAGGACTTGCATAGTAACTATTGCTAAAAAAAAAAATCCTCAGGTGGATTTGACTCAGCCAACCTGTGAGGAAGGCTCCTGCTACAGCATATTTCACTGGTATAATATCCTACCAACAAAGAACTCCCAAGCCTAATCAGCCAGTAGTATTTTCCAGTATTATGAAACTCTTTTATATCCAGTGGGATTTTCCCCATCAATTATACATGGAGAATCATGTAAACAAGTGCTAGAGAACCGGCCTTGCTTTTCTTTTGCCGAAGTATTTGATTTCAATAAGATTACATGACAAATGAAGTAATATATTCCAAATAAATGAAGTAGCCTACCTAAGTCCTATTTATGCTACTACATCGATGCAAACAACTACTGATTCAGTTTAACAAAATGTGTTTATTTCTTACTCATTTTGGTGCTGGGGAAGACTGAAACAAAGCATTTGATCCTCTGGGGTTGGATTCACAGGAGATAGTAAGTTGTTTTTGTGGGTTCTAGGAACTAAACATGGGCTACCACAAGAGCAGCAAGTGCCCTTGAGCACTGAGCCCTCTCTCCAGGGCCTCAAATGTGTATTTTTAAACCAATCCTTCATACTGCTTTTCTCAGGTTATTAAAATGTATATATTTTCAAATTTTTAAATAAGATTTTCTGTATCTATGTACAGTGATAAATTTGTGGGGTTTTCTTTAGTCAATAATATAGATTTTGTTATTGCTGTCATTAATGAAATCTGTTTTTGGACAATTTCACACATGTGAAAAATGTGTGCTTCCCACTGCCCCTCTCTCCATCCTTTAATCACTCCTGGCTGCCTTCAACTCCTCCCCACAAATCTCTCTTTAATTTTTATATCTACTCATTTTGTTTTGTGATCCACAGAGATTAACCAGTGCTGTCTGTCAGATCATCAATTTGGAGCTATCTGTTGGAGCCTGGTGGGCTCCAACACTGAGCACACGCTAAAGATGTGATTCTCCCTTCTCCAGTATTTACTAAGAGTCAATGACTCAGAGGTAAATGGCTGTCCACTCAGCCTCCCCATCTGGACCTATTGTTGATAGAGCATGTTTTGTACCACCCCTTCAAACTTTAGTCAAACCAATGGTGCACGTTATTTTGACCTTTATATTATTATTGCATTATTGTTGTAATAAAAAATATGCCTGAGTACTCAGACCTATGGCTTACCTTAAATTTAAAATTCAACTAAGTATCTCAAGATGATCCCATGGAAATATTGACAGTTATTTTCGATATCCAAGGAGAGCTTACAGGATGATCCACTGTAGTAGGATCATGTATACCTCAAGATCTATCTTCCCTTTATCTCTATTCCTCATCCTAAGTTACTTTGTACTCGCACTGCCCCTATTTTTAATTTTTAAATTTATTTTCTTTTCTTTTATCAGAAAAGCATTCATGGTGACATGAGTCAAAGTTGTCCATAGGCTTTGAGATTTTTCCAGAACTGCTTTACTGCCCAAAAAGGGGGGAAAATATGAATCTCATAGCACTCAATACCTCCCCATAGGGAACTTTTACTACTCATCTTCCTTCTTTCAATTGAGGCGGGAGTGTTTCTTAGGAGTCTTTCTCCCTCCAACATGTACCCAACTACCCACTTCTCCATGCAACTCTCTATAACATGGCCACTTTATTTTTCACATAGGGAAACAATATATTACTCTTTTTATTTTTACTTTCCTTATGTTTAGGTGAGTCACTTAATACATAAGCAAAAGGTTAATATACTGTTGTTTTTTTTTCTAAATGCAGCATTCATCTAATTTATTGTAAGTGACCAAGTGGCAAAAAAAAAAAAAAAAAAAATCCAAAGTACAGGGCTGGAGAGGTCGCTCAGTGTTTGAAAGTGCATCATTCCCTGTAGAGGACCCAAGTCCAAGTTAGGTTCCCAGCACCCACAATGAGCAGCTCGCAAATCTAGTTCCAGAGGCATCTGGTGCTCTCTCCTAGCCTCTGTGGGCACCTGCGCGCGCGCGCACACACACACACACACACACACACACATACACGTGCGCACACGCGTGCGCACACACACGCACACACACACGCGCACACACACACAAATTAATTAATTGAATGATTAAAATAAAAATAAAGTAAATCTTTAACAAAATAAATAAAATAATTAAAAAGTTGTTTCTTATTTTTTCCTTTCCCTGAATTAATAATCTGCTCTGATTGAGTTCAACTGGTAGATTTTTGTGTGAGCCATTTGAAATCCTTGAAAAGGGTGTTACTGAAACTACACTAAACTGGAGATGAACAAATACATAGAAATGTATGCATATACAATTTCTGCCTTTCAAGTTTTTCCCATTACCTCATACACCCCATATCAAGCTTGCCCAGATGTGTGGATGGCAGAGAACATATAAACAAGTTGCTTCAAAACGTTACACTTTTGCTAAGATACCTACCAATATTGAGACTTGTTTCTGAATAATTTAGAAGTGGTAGTGTTCACTCAAAAAAGTGCTTTTCCTCCAGTAAATTTTTCATAGAAATATCATCAGTGTTCATCTGCAAAGTCTTTTAATATCCCCAATGTACCTAGTACTGAAGTCAGCACACATGCCCCAGAACGTCCACTGTATAAAAAAAACCACACTGTAGTTACTATGCATGTCATAATATAATCACTTAATTTCCTTGGGAACATTTTATCTTCAGCTCTGAATCTGTTGTTTTATTGTTGGGATAGAGAAGAGCAGTCTCTGATCTCTGTAAATGTATGACTATTTGAGGAAGGAGGGATTTTTTAGCCCTATATGTTAAGCGATTCACTTCCTGTAGATATTACTTTGAAAGTCATCAAAGACAATCAATTTATCCACTACAAATATGAAGAAAAAAAGGGCTATTTGATGGGGTAATGGTAGTGCTTGCTGCTTTCCACAGAGCTGGCTGGCCAGAGAGCCCCAGGGACTCTCTGGTCTCTGTCATGACTGCTCTGAGATTAGGAGCACATTGCACCGTGCTCAGGCTTTCACTATGGGCTCTGGGGACTAATCTCACAACCCTTGCTGGGGAGGCAAGTACTTTACTGACTGAGTCCTATGCATGAGCTCTAAGTACCAAAGAAGACTTAGTAAAGTCTATTACACCGGGTGGGATGGAGAGTATAATATAACTTCTGTAAGTACTTTAATCAATCTGTGTTCTTACTATCATAGAATTCATTTGAATTTTCAAATTCCAAAAGCCTTCTCAGAAAAACACAAAAGGAAGCAGTAAAGAAAGCTCAGAAGCCTGCTGAGATGGCTGAGTCTGTGGTGAAAAGTGTGCACTGCTCTTGTAGAGAACCTAACTTTGGTTACCAGCACACAATCCAGGGGCCTACAGCCACCTTCACCTCTGGCTCCAGAGGAAACAATGCCCTCCTTCAGGGTCTGAGAGCACTGTACTCATGGTATACACACACACACACACACACACACACACACACACACACACACACACCTAAGAGTAACATAAAGCTTTCCTTAAGCCGGGCGGTGGTGGTGGTGGCGGTGGCGGTGGCGGCGGCGGCGGCGGCGGCGGCACAAGCCTTTAATCCCAGCACTCGGGAGGCAGAGGCAGGAGGATCTCTGTGAGTTCGAGGCCAGCCTGGGCTACAAAGTGAGTTCAAGGAAAGGCACAAAGCTACACAGAGAAACCCTGTCTCGGAAAACCAAAAAAAAAAAAAAAAAAAAAAAAAAAGCTTTCCTTAAAGTCTTTATTATCACTTGTAAAAAAAAAAAGTATATATATATATATATATATATATATATATATATATAAAATCTGCTGAGAAAACAAGAACAATTTGAAAATCTGAAAGCAGTAATTGGTGATATATATACATATATATGTATATACATATATGTATATATATATATATATATATGCCATGATGTAATACATTACAATTAAATGACTCACAGTTTAATAGGTTTAATAGGTTTCCAATATCCTGGACTGTTAGCAAAAATATTTTATGTCTTTGTATGCCTCAATTTCCCAATTGAAAAATAGCATGAACATTTTTAAAACACACTTCTTAGCCAGTTTTTCTTCTTCTTTTGAGAATTCCATGTTAAGGTTCTAGGCCCATTTTTTTTTAGTGTGTCATTTGTTTTTTGAATGTTTTTTTCTATACATATACATAGATGCATGTAACAACAATAAATGAAAAAAAAGAGGCAATAAATTTGTAAAAGAGTAAGGAGAGGTATATGGGAAGGTTTGGGAAGAGAAAAATGATATGATTTTATTTTCACAAATTCAAAGAATTAATTTTAAATTAGCACAGAAATATGTCCCTCATGTAGTTTGCAGGAGTGGGGGATGGTTAAAGTATGGTGGAAGAGTTGGAGAGGTGGATCAGTGGACAACACTGTTTGCTGATCATGCAAAAGACCAAATTTTGTTCCCAGAACCTACACTGAGGGGCACACAGCAACCTCTATGCCCAGCTGTAGGGTATGCAACAATCCTTCCTGTCATATACATGTACCCTTTTTCAAGTTCCTCCACATACATAAATAAAATAAAATAAAAAATTAGAATATGTATAAAAGTTGTTCAAAGATCAAAATACTAAGAATTTTTTTTCAAGACAGAGTTTCTATGTGTAGCTTTGTGCCTTCCCTGGAACTTACGCTGTAGCCTAGGCTGGCCTCAAACTCACAGAGATCTACCTGCCTCTGCCTTCTGAGTACTGGGTTTAAAGGTATGTGTCACCACCACACGGTATCAAAATACTAAGAATTTTAAAACTCATTATTTTCACAAAATAAGAATTAGTATGTGACCTTTTTCTTTATCATAAAATTCTCCTTATTTCTTTTATAAATAGGTCTTTTATAATTATGTCTTTCACAAATAAAAACTTATTAAACATGTAACCAAACAGTTTTTTCTAATTCTGTTGATATTGCCTTCACTGATTTATCCATCTGAGAAGGATGTGGTGAATTTCAGATCACCTTTTTACAGATGCTTACATGAAGAGCTACGCTGGCCTGGCCACCACCCTACTTTGCTGATGGATGTCCTACATTTTTCCCACAATAATATGTATATTCCATTTTCATGTTCTCAACCCCGTCATAATTTTTATTTGCACCCCTATTATGGAAAAAGGTGAAGTATAAAAGCATATCCCAATCTTATTTTAGTTTATAGAAAGTTACACTCCACACTCAGATAAGCAGAGCATATCATGTTCATATAACTTCTCTCCCATCACTTTGTTTACTTGATCAAATAGCAGAAACAGGACCCATTCAGTTCTCAGATGGCAGAAAATGAGAAAAGCATGTTCTGATGACGAAGGAGCCTCTGTTTTCCAGGGCATCCAGTGTTCCTTAACATCCCAAATCTTCTTGCATCCTTATCCAGTCAATCCTGATTCTTCTCTGTTGGGCTGCAGAGAACAGGAAGGAGCCTGCCTTTTGTACCACCATGAGCAGGCTGTTCTCACTCTTCAGAGAGCTAAGTTTTCACAAATGTAGACATCAAACTTACTGAAACCAAAGACGTCTACCAAGGTCTATTCAGTATTTCTCAAAATAATATCAGATAACCATCAAATGTTATCATACTCTGGGTATAGTCAGTGAAATCCAGGAGAACTCCTTTCTGAACTGCATTTTCCATTCATCTCCTTGGGAATCAGTAAGGCAGCTTGGTAACCTGTCACCCTCTGAAGCCAGATAATGGGCAGGGCTGCCATCCCTTCACCATTTCTCCCTTTCTTTTTAAAAAGTCTTAAAGAATCAGGTTCTGTTGTTGCTATTTTATCAGTATTATTAACTATCTAGTAAAAAGCAAAATTATCTCAAATTGCTATGAAATAACTTCTTCTGCACATGGTGAGCCTGTAGCAGTCATGAACTCACAACAGGTCTTGTTGCCTCCACAAGACCTGCACAAGATCAAGCCAGTCAATATCCTCCATGAAGGGTTAAGGGACAAACAAGGCCCCACCTTGTTGTTGGAGTCATTTGCAGTTAATGGCTGCTGGGGGAGCGGGAGTCGGTTTTCTTCTGTAGTATGATCCCTGGTAGACTGCACATGCTCCTATGGATAGCTCTACATGGTTGCGGTCTCATTCTTGGTCCCTTCTTTGGTGTGGTTCAGGCACTAATAATGTCTTGGGAAGGGAATAAGTTAGTTGTTGTTTTGTCAGATAAGCAGGTATGCACAGTCCTACAATAAAGAAAAGATTTACACCTGATAACACAAGGACACAAGCCCAGATGTGATTCTTCAGCATTTCCTGAGTTTCCTGGCTCATCCGATTCACAGACCTTCAGGAGGTCTGTTACCCCAAAGGTTAGTTACAACTACTTCAGTCACAGTACCCTGATATAGAAGATTGAATGTATTTTCAAAACCTGACCATCTTGGATTAAGTGCTAGTTTCTAACTATGAGTTTTTCAGTCTATTAGTTATTAAAACAATAAACATGGTTTGTTGCTTTCCAAAACATCTTTGACTTGTTTCCTGTAAAGTAAAGGATATGTCTAAAGGATACAGAAAAAAAATTCATTTTCTTATACTACAAAATGTATATGTTATAGAAATAACAGAATTTATACATCATATTATATACATTGCATACTATTTTCTCTTAAGTCCATTTAGTTCTTGCTCTTTATGTTCACTGCATATCTTACACTATATCTCAAAACTCTATACCAGGCAAGTTCATGATCATTTTTGAAATGTATAGGTTGTTGTTCCTGTCATGGAGGGAGTAAGATATAATTGTCCTTCCAATTATGAGTGTATCAAACAGCAGAGAAGTTGTAGAGGCAAATTTGTGTTAATAATCACAGTAGGTTGAGGTGAATACTGGAGGGAAGTCAATCTTTTACACAGGATATAAAGAGCATTGCCTGAAACAATGAAGTACTCTGCCCGAAATTTCTTTTGTTTTCATGAGTGGCATTTCATGTGTTTCAATCACATGGGTTGGACTTCCACTAAAATTTGGGCAAATGTTTAAGTTCCTTTCATAGTTTTTAACTCAACTTGAAAGACGATGATACCTTGTAGCTTTGTATGTCATACAACTTACCTGTAGTCGTTTATTGAACCACATTCATCAGCAAAGCAAGAAAATCCACACAGCATTTCTTCTTTAGTTTTCTTTGACAGGAGTAAACATCTATCTATATTTTTAAAGAAAGGGCTTAGTGTTAAAATACTCGATTTCTTTTTTTGTTTTCAGTCTGTAGACTGAACACCACCAGACACATTATCTGTAAACAAGAAACATATTTTGAATCAATTCACTTCTTCCAAGTGTCTCTCTCATCATCTCTAGTTAGATGTTCAGCATGACCCTGAGTGTGAGGGCAACCATCTCATGTATAACTTCATCACCCTCTAACCTTCAGGAATGATTATACCACAGAAAAGCACCAAAATATTATGGTGCCACAGATTCCAATTCTACCAAGATCTCTGTGTATCTTGTAACCATGGTGCCCATGTTAGAGAATGGCATAAGCACAAAGCCACCCCTGGGGAAAGAGCAGGACTCTGGGACCATACACTTACAACCAGTCCCTCATCTTTCACCCAGTCCCTCATCTTTCACCCAATCCCTCATCTTTCACCCTGAGAAAATAACGACTTTTGCAAGCAGAATGGCAGTCTCTCCTGTGGGAAACATGAAACTTCACCTCATATTAAGAGCACTGGAGACTCATCAGTGAAAGCAGAGGGGTTTATTTTGTAACTTCACAAAGCCCAGGGTCACCCCCAAATGGCAGGTGCATAACTGAGCTTGGAGAAAAGCTTTGTCACCCTAACGTTTTTGCTTCCTCCCATTCTTCATGGATGAAATAATTAGGGAGTTACAATCTTACATGTCAGTCACCTAGGTCTTTCCCTCTGCCTCTTACCTTTTTAGATTTCTTCACCAAGGCAGAGCATGGGTCAGTCTGTGTTTTACAATTTTATTTTGTGAATTTTATCAGACATGTGACTTTTCAGGCAAGTTTGAATGTTAGAAATTTTCCATGCTAAATTTTATTTTTAAAAGAGGAGGGGCTAGCCAGACTAGCATAATTTGTTGTGGGATTGGTTTAGTTAGCAGACCTAAGATGGGCACCTAACAATTTCTCCATGTTTGTATTTGAACTTAAGCTGGATCAAAGCACTTTTGAAAATGGATCACTGTCTTATTTGCTACATTTACCTCATGAGATTGCTGTGAAATTTAATCAAATACTATATTTATGGTGTTTTTACATTAACCATGGACAGAGTAAATTTTCTAATAAACAGTATTATTATCATAGTTTGTTCAAATAATTAATGACGAGAGCACTGTTGTCATTCACTAGTTCTCCTGTCCGTTTTCAAAGATCTTGCATCTTTTTTCTGCTCCCCAGTCTGCACCACACTTCCCAAGGTTCCCCTTCTCTTTGTAGTCACAGCTTCAAGCAAAGGCCAGGCAGGCAGAGCTCTCCGGATGTTCTCCCTGACATAGGCTAATGCTCCAGCAAAATACGTGTGTCATTGAAAGAAGCTTCCAGAAACATGGAAGAAATGTTCCCTCCAGTCCAAAGAATCCTTCTATGTGTCCTAGAGGAGAAGAGGACAGAAGAAAAAACTCTGTGGGAGCCAGAGACAACAAAAACCCACCACTGTCTTCTGAAAAGCTGGCAGGCCCCAACTGGGAAGCATTCTCTGCATCACTGAGGACAGCAAGCTCATTGTGTGTGGTCAATGTTATTGGCTGTAATATCACTAAAGTGAATTATTTGTAGCTGGCTGTGAATAAAAGTAGACACAGAGCTGGACTGTGGCCCTGTGATAGACCCATATCTGGGGTGCTCTTCCCCTTCCTTCTGATTAGTCAGCAAGATAGACCTGTCACTCAGAGCATCCATTTCTTTCTTTCCAGCTCTCATTCTTAGTGGATATCAGAGCACTAAGGTAAAACTTGCCATCCTAGAACAGGTGTTCTCATATTCCTAAATCACACTTACTTGGGATAAGATGAGCTTCCAAAAAAAGATTGCTATTTTAATGACACTCATCACAGGCACGACTGGCTCAGGGCTTTCAATCTCCTCCCTCAACTGCAGCAAATTTAGAAAGGCTGCATTTTTTTAAGGCATTCTAAAAGATTCAACGGTTTTCTCTGTGTAATCAGAGGCACTAATTATCAAGCTTATTTCAGATAAAGTAGTAGTTAATGGCAATTTATCAAGATGGGAAATGAATCTGATTTTATTTCTATTGCGGCTGCCCAAAGGCAGGTGGCTTAAGGCAAGTGTATTTAGTTTAATGAGACTCTAGGGGATAAACAGTCGAAGTCTGAGCACCCTCATTATGCATCAGCAAATACGGGGACCTGCCTGCTGCAGGAATTCAATTTCTACCCACACAAAGCATGGCTATAACCAGTGCACTGATATAATCAAGCATATTAGACTCCCTTCCCCAGGTGGATATGGAATATTCCTGTTCCAATGCTTGTATGTCATGTTTATTTGGGAAGTCATTTCCTGTGCACTAAATGCTTGTTGATCTGCCTTTCCTCAAAGCTATTATTTTCTAATTTTCAGGTATAGGAAAGAGACTAGAGTGCTCCTTTGTGTTTTAGTCATTAGTATGTTTCTGTCATGAAAATTTCAGGGACTTAGTATCATATAGACTCACAGCTGCTCAATCCAGCACCTTGGGTTTCCTATAACAAACAAGCATAAAAAAAAAAAAAAACATTAATTCGTAGCTCCAGTATCCACTAGTAGCCCTGGCCATAGCTCAGAGGGTGGAGCCACCATGGTTAATCATACTTATCAGGAGACAGAGTTAATTAGTAGGAAAGACCAGAATTAATAAAAAATAGTTTTTAGAGGTTTTTTTTTTTCCCTAAAGGAGAAATGTTAGCCTGATATACTTAAGCTGAATTTCGGTTCCAAAACTCCTAATGTCTTGTACCTTGTTTTTTTAAACTAAACCTGATTCCCAACTTTTCTCGATGGCTAGAGAAAAGGAAATGAATTTGATGCTGTTAGGTCTCAGAAACACATTAATTCTGCCTCCTCATCCCCTTGAATTATAGTCATGTCACTTTCTTTGATCAATGGAATAATTGATGAGTGGTTATTTCAATTTACATTTGAAGAAGTTTTAAGAGTCAGTGTGGACAAGCTAAGCAGCTCTTTGTGGGTGACTAAGAATACTGTCAGTAGGGTGTGCCAATCAGCATGACCCTGAAGACTGTATGAAGGTGAGGAATGATCAACAGACACCATCTAGCTTAAAGTACTGAGGCTAGTCTGTATTTATGACATAACCAGGTAGTCAGAAGAGATCTTTCATGGTGGCTCAGAGATGTGAAGAGAAGCAAAAGTTATGGAAGAATGAAAAGGTGGTTTGCCATGGTAAAAGGATGTTAAACATTTGATAAGTTCTTTCTTGGAGGTTCTGCACAGAATAGCATGTTCTTGAAAAATCTGTAACAACATGAAGAAGCAAGGCAAAAATGTTGTCCAGGAGTATGCTGGTGAGTACCAAAAAGATAAAGTAGGGAAACAATCAATTTATAGTCAGACACTGAACAGAACCTTAAAACTCACAAGTTCAGAGATGTGTAAAGTTTAAAGGAGTTAAAAAGAGGTGGGTGTATGCTATTCTCTGTTGCTGGGGTAAAATATAACCAAAAGCTGTCTCAGGAAGGAAGGGTTTATTATTTTGGCTCTCTCGCTCTCTCTCTCTCTCTCTCTCTCTCTCTCTCTCTCTCTCTCTCTCTCTCTCTCTCTCCCCTCTCCTTCCTGTGTGTGTATGGACATGTGATCAGCCAGCTTCCTGTTTCTACCCCTGCCGTGGCTCCCTCACTGTCATGGACTCTCTTCCTCTAGACCCATAAGCAAGACTAAACTCCTCCTTTGTTAAGTTGGTTTTGATCATAGCATTTTATCACAGGAAAGTAACTAATACAATTAGTGTGTGTGTGTGTGTGTGTGTGTGTGTGTGTGTGTGTGTGTGAGAGAGAGAGAGAGAGAGAGAGAGAGAGAGAGAGAGAGAGAGAGAGAATGTACTTTTATGGGTGTCTGTATGTAACATGTGGGTGCATGAACATGGAGGCCACAGGTTGAATTTAGAAGTCTCTTTCACTTGCTTTCAATTTTATTTAATGAAACAGACTCTCATGTTGGACCCCAAACTAGCCTATTTAGCCAGTCTGGCTAACCACCTGCCCCAGCGATCCCATCTGTACACTTCCTTAGCCCCAGAGTTACTGTCAGAACACCATGCTTACAAGCATTTTATGTGGGTGCTACAGATGTGGGCCCTGTACTCATGCTTATGTGGCAAATCCCTTTCCCACTGAGTCATCTCCCAGCTCTAGATATGAAAAAGTCTAGATATGAGAAGCAGACACATTTTTATGTATTCTAAAGTGGACATATATTATTCATGTGATAAAATAATACAAGGTTTAACATGATGACTTTTAGAATCACATTAAATATGAAGTAACTGAAAATTAGAATGATTATAAAAAGTTAACAGAAATAAATTATTCAGTAAATAGTTCTAGGGTAAGAGCCATTGAAAGAAAAACAAAATATTTGAACCTTACATTTCGTTCGTACAAAAAGAAGCCTGAAGCATCAGCTGCAATAGCTTCACTGTGTCTGTGAATTCCTGGGATTTGTGTGATTCTCACAATTGGTGACATGGCTACTCACCGTGTCACTTTTGTCATAGCTGAGACCAGATTCCAGGCAGGAAGCAACTTAAGGAAGGGTTCATTTCAGCTCACAGTTGAGAGGGTTGTCCACCCTGGCAGGGAAGACCTAGCAGCAAGTGTGGGAGGCAGCTGCTTACACAGCTTCCAGCTGAGAGTGAGGAGGGTGGCTACTCAGGAGCCCAGCTTGTGGGATGCTGCTGCCCACATTTAAAGTGGGTATAGTGACTTCAATTAACCTAATCCAGAACATTCCTCACAGGTAATTCCAGAGGTGTGTTTCCATGGTGATTCTAAATCCAGAAACATTAACCATCACATGGTCCTGCTCTCTGGGTCTAACATCTCTTAACTCTTTATTGTTAACATCTCGATGTGGCAAATAGCCAATATTATCCTTTCTGTTTCGCATATCAGGAAACAGCTAGAAAGACAGAAGATAAATCAACGACCTAAGGTCACATGGCTAGAAAGGGACAGATACCAACTGGCACCAAGGACTAGATCCACAATTGCTGTGATGTCTTCATGGCTTCATGATTCCTTCAGATAACACTCACTTGAAAAGGTATCCTGTGTTGAAAACCATATGCTCTCTTTTGTAATGGTTTGCTCTTATTTACAATTTCAATAGAAGAAACAGAGAAATGAAAGTGATAGGAAATAAATATAGCATATGATTTTAATGCCCTTGAGAAAAATATGGAAATAATTAGGCATAGGAGATTGTAAAACCCAGATCCACAACTGCAGGCAAATCGCAGGGTTGAATTTAAGCCAACCGTCTGTGTGTTCAGCTGGGAAGGGAAACAACAGAATGGAAGAGCATCTTGAAAACACAAGAAACATTTACTGCTGGTTGGATCTCAAAAGAGAGACATGGAAACCCCTGGAAAGATGGCAGAGTGTGTCTGAATTTGCATAACTCCTTCCCAGAAACAAACTGAAATTAACAAAACTATTATTCGTTGAATATTAACTATTCAAGGAAAGAACAGGATGTTGGAAAGTCAGATGTGGCTACAGTGTATGTCATAGGCCTGAAAGACTCATACAAGGGATGTTGCATTTGTCTCATGGAACCTCTGACTTATGTCACACTTGCCAGATTACTGTCCTGTGATGAATCCTATCATTATTTTAGCCTTTATTTTGTTTGTTTTAACTAACATAATGTAGAAAGCAATGTGCTTCATTATAGCATTTTTATACATACATGACATCTGATGTGTTCCCTTCCCCTACTCCTCATCCCTGTGTCCTCTGACCTTTTCTAACCAGTTCCCTTTCCTCCTCTACATAATGCTAGCTTCTGCTTTCTTCTTATCTTAAAGATTTATTTTATTTTCATATTGTGTGTATATGCATATGAGTACAGGTGCTCCCTGGAGGCCTAAAGTGGGTGTTGAATGCCATGGAGCATGAATTGTAGGTGATTGTGAGTAATCTATCTTGGGTACTGGGAACTGAACTCAGGTTATCTGCAGGAGCATCAAGTGATCTTAGTACTGAGCCATCTCTCCAGCCCCTACTTATATGTATCCCATCACTCTTTCCTTATCCTCTTAAGACCCTGTCCTCCCCTCTCTTGTCCACTTTCTAGTTTCATAACACACATGCACTATGCAAGTACACACACACACACACACACACACACACACACACACACACACACATATATATATATATATATATATATGTTTGTATAAATAATTTAAAACCCGATTCTCCATATAAAAGAAAAGAATATTTGTCTGAGTCTGGCTTATTTTAGTTAACTTTATGATCTCCATTTGCACCCCTTTTTAAATCAATGTCATGGTGCTGTTTGCCCTTAAAGTGGTGTAAAATTCTATTTGTGTCTCTGAACATTTTCACCACCTAGTCCTCTGTGGCTTAGCCTTTCATGTCCTTAAACAGCTGTTGCCTTTCCTTTGTCACACACAGCTGCCCAGTTCCACCTGACCCCAGACAGTCACTTACCAGCATATCCACTCCTTTGGGGGGAAGCTTTTCCAATATAGCCACAACTATCCTGATGAGTAGTGCCCTTGATTTGAGTCTTTGAGCCCTTTCTCCTGTTCCTTATCCTTTCATAACTTATTAACTTATAGGTGTAGTGTGCTACTCTGCTAGGAAGAATGTTTGTCACAGCATACAGATCTCTCCATAAACATTGACAGTCTTCACCAGAGACTTCCTTGTCGTGGCTTTGTCTAAGTGTCCCACATCTTACCCTACAAGATGTTCAATATTTCAAAATCTCTTTAAGCATTCCATAGAGGCCAACATACTTTCTTTTTATAAGATTCGCTATTTTTTTTTAAAAAATAATGTGTTTGTGAGGGTTTAAGCCTGCAAATTTATGTGGCCCTGGAGTCCAGAAGAGGATGTCAGATCACTTGTAGCTGGTTTCAGGAAAATGTGAGCTGCCCTGTGTGGTTTTGAGAGCTGGACACTGAACTCAGGTCCTCCTCAAGAACAATGCTGTTTACTGTTGAGCCTTCTCTCCTCCTCTCAGATTCTTTGTTGGGGGACAGGAGTTGATAATAACATCAACAGTACAAACACTAGCATGATCCTGGACTCATTGAATTGGAAATAGTTGCAGATTGGCATCCAAGCCTTCTGTTTGTAATTGTGTACTGGCATGCTCAGATTCCAGAAACAATACACTGCCCATTTCAAACAGTTTATAGGTCAGAATTTGGAGAAGAGTGGGTGGTGGGGAAGACACCAGAGCCCAGCTGACATCTTATTTAATAGAATGCTTCCTGTACCTTTGTTGATTTTGAGATGCCGAATGCACCCTTTTCATAGCTCTGTCTCAACACAAATAAATCAAGAGCAGCATCTACAGTAAATCTACTGTCATTCAAATGGTATCTGCTCCTCTCAGCCATCAATTTTCCCCTTTAATGTATCTAAAGCATGTCACTTCTAAAAGGTAAATGGCTCTCCAAAGGCTAAATAAAGCAGAAATAGTACTCATAGGAGCAACTTGCCTTTTAAGACTAAATACATCAAGTGTGGGTGCCAGAGGTCTCATGGAGGTGTTTATTTACTTTGCGAATCTTACTGCACTGAAAAATATCCCTTGAGTGTGTTCATATTCATTACAGGAAGCCCAGTGGTAGAAAAAATTGTCATGTTATGGAATTGCAGGGTACTCTGCATTATAATGTCGGGACATAAGCTGGCATCCTATATGACCTGCTGATCTCCTAGTTCCCAAATGCTGGGAACAGTGAGGAAGTGACAAAGAATGTGCCCCACTTCATTTTCTGTTCTGCTCAAAGCATTTCTTCATCTTGTCTATGTCATGGAAAGTGGTCAGCAAAGGCAGGTTTACCTGCTTGAAATAATCACTTTAAGAAAATAATGTTAAGGTGCTTTTTATAAGAGTTACTTTTAGAGGGGCCAGAGAGATGACCTGTTGCTCAGAGGAATCAAGTTCAGGTCCTGGCATGCCCACCAGGGGCTCACAGCCATGTATAACTCTATCTCTGAAAGCTCTGCAGACAGTCCACTTACACCACATACCTCAGCCCCACATATAAACATAATCAAAAATAAAACACCTTTTATTTTTGGACAGGCTAGTAATTTTATTTTATCTTTTATTAATTTTTTTTATTTTACATACCAAACACAGGGGGTTTTATTTTATTTATTATTTATTTATTTTATATACCAACTACAATTTCCCCTCCCTCCTCTCATGTTGTTCCCTCCCCCAACCTCCTTTCTACTTCCACCCCCTGTCCACTCCTCAGAAAGGGTAAGGCCTTCCATGGGAGTCAACAAAGTATGGCATACCAAGTTGAGGCAGGACCAAACCCCCACCCCTCCTCACTGCATCAAGGCTCAGTGAGGCATCCCACCACAGGGAGTAGGTTCCAAAAAGCCAGCACATGTGCAAGGGACAGATCTTGGTCCCACTGCTAGGGGCCACATACAGACCAAGCTACACAGCTACCAACCACATTCAGAGAGCTCAGGTCCATTCCATGCAGGCTCCCTGGCTGTCAATCTAGAGTCTGTGGGCTATCAGGGTTTCCCCACCATGACCTTGACCATCCTTGCTCATAGAATCCCTCTCCTCTGTCTTCAACTTGACTCTTGGGGCTCAGCCCAGTGCTTGGCTGTGGATCTCTGCATCTGCTTCCATCAGTAACTGGATGAAGGTTCTATGATGACAATTAAGGTAGTCACCAATCTGATTATAGGAGAAGGCCAGTTCAGGTATCCTCTCCACTATTGCTAGGAATCATAGCTGGGGTCATCCTTGTGGATTTCTGGGAGTTTCCCAGACACCAAGTTTCTCCCAAACCCTGTATTGGCTACCCTCTATCAAGATTCTCTCTTATCTTTCATTGATCTCCCTCACTGTCCCTCCCCCACCTCAGTCATCCTGATGCCTCATGTTCCCATTTCCTGTCCCTTCCCCTCTACCCCCTCCCTGCCCCCAGTTTACCCAAGAGAACTCATCTATTTCCCCTTCCCAGGGAGATATCAACATGCATCTCTCTTAGGGTCCTCTTTGTTACCTAGACAAAACCAGATCCATTCACAAAATGTATACTGGATTTCATCTTTTCTCTATATGAGTGGATTATTTCTTCTAACACAGCTAGCTAGCTTCTCCATTCATGGTCAATTAGCAGCCGCTTGACAGAGCTGTTAAAATACCAATTCCTCTTTAAAGCACATCTCTATGAAGTTCTTTAAAGAACACACTGTTTAAGAATTCTTTGGAGGCACACCCCAGGAAATAGATCATCTGGACACTGAGATGGGGTAGGCTCTAATTTCTGTCTGTGTAGAAATGGGACTGATTATTTCTGGAAGTTCCATGAAAACACTCTCTGTTGCAACATCCAATAAACAATTGGTCCCAGTTGTAACGGTTATGATCAGAAATATCTATTTCAAAACATGTCCTTAGCACATTAAAGATGCAGGAAATTAATGACATGAGGGAGTCCTGTGCTCTGCTCACAGAACAGACATTAATATCTTGTGAGAATTCCGGCACAGACTTCTGTTTTCTAGCCTTTCCAAATCATAACATGTTGGAGGATCTTTGACATCCTCAGGAGGTAGAGCATCATGTAAATTGAACCTGTTATTATCAAAGGCTATCTCATTTCAGACCAGTTTGCTGGGCATCATCGTTCTCATTTACATGCAGCCAAAGGCTGTGGCTCTTCGTTGTGCTGTATGCTACCACTCCCTCTGTGGTTAGTTTTACAGTGAGAGAATTTCCACGGTTGACTGTGCCACTGAAGTTGAAAGGCTAATGTTATTGACTGAATGAAATGAGGGGACTTTCATCTGATGCATGGTAATAAAAATGAGTTAGTGCTGCATGTAACACTTTGATTGTTGGGAATAGGAAACTTGTAAAGAATGGATTTTAAAAGAAGAAAGGAGGAGGAAAGAAAGAAATTTGATATTAAACCCCAGATATTTTATCTTTTGAAGGACTATAATTTTACATATCTGACTTTTTAAAATTGAAATGTCAACATATACAAGTGTATTACAAGTGAGTTCTACTATGTTATTAAAGTCACACTGAATGTTTCTGTTTAAAAAGTTCAATAACTAAATTTCTGGTTCTGTTACTTAGTCAGCTAAAGCACCTGCATGGTGGAATAAATTCAATAATTATTTGCAATTATTTTCTCCAGAAGTTCCTCTTACTAATTTATTGGAAGGACTAAGAGTATTTAGATAAATGCATTAATTTTTAAAATGCTTTAGGTGGAATAAATGTGGGATTAAGAAATAAAATAGGGGGAATCATAGAAAAGGGGGCAGGGAGAATACAAGAGCCACAAGATGGGACAGTGAGGTCTAAAATTCAGTCCACTGGACACAATTGGCCAATGTAATGATGAGAACACCTTAGCATGGCCACCTGCACCAGATCTTCAAGAAAAGATAGGAAAGTAGGGGGTGGAAAGAAGGTGGCCAGCAGGAGGGGAAGGGGGATAGAGAGGACGATGGTGTGAGTAAACACATATGACTGCATCCATGTATGAAAGTCATGAAAATGTAAATAGTGATAAAAAATAAATTTTAAATCTTTGCATTTTTTACTCACCCTTTAGAGTTCTCTAAGCCCCTTTTCTCCAAATAAAACTTATTCAGCAAATATTCACAGGGGAAAATATAAATAAGTAACAAACGCATGTTTTTATATGTTTACATACACATGTCCAGCATTGCTGAAAGACCACAGACAGTATTTCACATAATACAGAAAGCCACCCTTAACAAACATTGTTTTTTTAGTTCTTGATATTATAATAACATCATCTCTCCATTCCCTTTCCTCCTAACATATCCTTCTGTGTTAGCTCTCCTTTGAATCCATGGCCTCTTTTTTCACTAAATTTTGTTGCATATATATATCCATTTTATAGCCTGTTCACTCTGTATAACATTACTTGCATAATGTTGATGCACACATGTGTACACGAATCTGCAGAGCACAGGAAAGATCGTTGGATAGCCTGGCACTGGAACTGCAGGTTCCAATCTGTCTTGGCTAACCAAACTCAGGTCCTCAGCAAGAGCAGCAAGGGCTCTTAAAAGCTGAGACATCTCTCCAGCACCCTCAACTAACTTGTTGAATGCCTGAATTCAGTGGAGAGATTTCTCCGTGTTATATTCCATGGTATTAGGGCCTAGATGAGTTGGCCCAGAGAGTTAGTTACGGTGGCACACAGAGGCAGCTCCCCCATTGGTTTGATCCACCTTCTGACTTGTCTCCACAGGCTCACAGGCTCATTCCATCTGAGTGGGGTCAATATGCCCCTATGCAGAATTTTGTGGCTCACATCTTCATAGCATCCTGTGAGCATTTTACCTTGTTTGTTTTCTGACCTGGCCAGATGAGATCCGAGTTTAGGCCATATCCTTCTGAAGTTTGCTCCCCAGTGGCTCCTTCATGCATCACCTACACAGAGCCACAAATCCATCCTTTCTGTCTGTGTTTCTAAAGATGGGCATTGTGCATTTTTGCCCACTTCACCTTGTCTCTAAACTGTCTTAGCCCTCAATTTGAATGTCCATCCTGGATCTGAGACCATCTGTTCAGGTCTGACTGTTGCTTTTTCTAGAAACATTACCTGTCATGACCAGTTCAAAGTAGACAACAGAGTCCGCTCAACTCAGATACTCTAACAAACAAAGAAGCTATGTTTCCAGAATGTTAAAAGCTCGGAGTGCTGGAGACCAGGAGATTCTTAAACACTAAGCTCTTGAAGGAGAATAATTCAAACTTTGGGTTCATCCAGGGCCTTTTCCTAGTACAACCTTTCTAAATTCATTGGCACAGGAGTAGATTCATGGTTCTTGTGAAAACTGAGTCTGTAAACAACCAACCAGGTCAGTTTTCATCTCAGACTGACCTGTGCTCTGCGCACACAATCCAAGAAAAATCACCTAAATTTTCTGAGTCTTGTTTTCCTTACTTTTAAAGTGCAGGCATCATCACATTCTAAATCTGCTTTGATTGCATATTATATTAATTAAAACTGAAAGGGCACCTAAAATCATGGTGCAAAATATGGTTATAAGGTCAGTATTTGGTATTCTTGAATTACACAAACTATTATTAAACTCTTGTACAAAGCATTTCAAAATGGGTTGGCTTGTTTAGGACTCAGAAGAATCCTATAAGATTTTTACCCCATAATAAAGAAAAGGAAACAAATTCAGAAACATGAAGCATGCCTACTATCGGCTTGGACTTTCCTCCAAGCAAATAAAGTATTGGCTATTAAGCTTCCTTTGACATAATTACAAGAGGAAAATTAAGTGGTGGACCAAGGTTAGAAGAATCATAGTGAAACTTATTGTCTTCATTTTCTAGCAGGGAAAATAAACTACTTGAAAATCTGGTGTCTAAACATTGCCAATTACCATGTGATGAGAATAAAAATGGTGAAATTAAACAGAGGTGATGAACAATGCCAGGCACTTGGCCACCCTACAGACAAAGTTAATAGAAAAGTAATTGCTGGATGTAAGTTGCAACGGGCAGTTGTTGCCATGCAACTTAAACCCACAAATAGCTATTAATCCCCTCCGGACTCCCAATACTAGCTGTCTATGTCACTTATTTGTCACTTATCTTTTACTGAATTGCCTTATTAATTAACTTCAAATGTGCATCTATTATCTCTCCAGCACACCTGAGACCCACCAGCACAGCCAGCCCCTTCTCTGCCCAGAGGATTAGCTCTTCAAGAGAGAATCTGCCTGAGCTACTTCACGGAGGACACAGCTGGTCAGCGACCCCCAGGTCCCCATCCAAGCTTCTGAACCCACATAGTCTTCCTCTTCCCTTCACGTTTCATCTTAGCTTTGGAGCAAAGAAAGGAGCAAGGAAGTTATCTTGGAGGGGGTTGGGAGGTGCTAAGTACGAAGTGCAGCCAAACAACCAAGAGGGACAATAAAGAAAGAGGATGCTGTGAGTAGGCATGGAGGACACTGCAGGAGGCTAGACTACAAGTGGCTCCCTCTAGAGCTGTGTCCATTGCCAAATGGGTACAAGAAATCCTCGTGGTCAGTTCAGTGTTCTCTCTCTCTCTCTCTCTCTCTCTCTCTCTCTCTCTCTCTCTCTCTCTCTCTCTCTCTCTCTCTCTCTCCCTCATTCTTTTTTTGTCTCTTCTACTCAGTCATGTATCTTTCATTTGTCAGAGCTCAGACCTCACAACTCAGGAAGAGACTTGACAGGGAAAACATTGGGCTTGAGCACAGAGTAGAGGAATTTCTTCTATAAAATGTTAATTGTTCATCAATTAAGTATCACCACTAGTTTCAAAATATATAACAATACCATAGTAATTAAAACGGGATGGTGATGGCATGGAAACAGATGTATCACCAGTCGACCAGGACAGGGATCTCAGTGATAATTTCCTACATGAGTAGTCCATTGATTCTTGATAAAGGTGCCAGAATAAAACATGGACAAAGGGCGGTATTTTCAGGAAATAGTGCTGGGTAAATGGATATCTATGAGCAGAACTCATTATCTATGTGCAGTGCTCATACATTCCACCCTGCTCCTACTAAAAGGGCCCAAACAAAACAAACAACCCTTCTGACACCTCCTTCTGGCTTCCACAGGTACCTGCACACATGCGGCATACACACAGACATACACATAATTTTTTAATCTTTGAAAACTATCCACAAATATGCAAGGTTAAAATATCTAATAGTGTCAGAGTAAGGCAATTTCTTCTAAGAACTTTTAAAATATCCAAAAGTTAACTCAGCTAAGAAAAGCAAAACAAAAAGTAGACACATCACATACCTTATGTAAGAATTAACCTAAATAAACAAAGATTTAAAATTTTAAAGACTCAAAACTAAAAACAGAATAAAAGAGGGAAAAGGTTCTGTGGCAGTGGCCAGCAAAATGCTTTCTTTGATGGATCCTCAAAGCACAGACAATTAAAGCAAATATGCAAATGTGCTTGCATGATAAAACAGAGGATAATATGTTAAGTAAGCAATCCACCAAGATACTAACACCATATGCTTTAGTATGTGGAGCCACAGAAGGAGAAAATAGATGAAGTTACTGGGGACTAGGGAGGCCTTGGGGTTCTTCAATCAATAAGAACAAAGCCAGAAATAGAGAGAATAGACTCTGGTGTGTTATCATACAACATCGTGACCACGGTAATTGCAATGAGCAAATACAGAGGATTTTAAATGTTCTCATGATAAAAATGACAGACATTTGGGACAGGAGGCAGCACAACAATTATTTCATGCTGTATACATATATCAAAATATCACATTAGGGCTGGAAAGATGGTTCAGCAGTAACAGCACTTGTGGGTGCTTTTGCAGTGGCTGAAAATTGCCTACAGCTCCAGGTTCAGGGAGTCCGACATCTTTCACAGGCACCTGCATTCACATGCACACACCAACACAGACACATACACACACACACACACACACATGGCATGCATCCACATAATTAAAAAGTAAAATAATTTAATCTTTGAAAAATAAAACCAAATATAAATGTAGAATAAGATGAGAAATTAACAAAAATATGGTCCCCCAGAAATTTAGGTCCCAGTTCTGGGAGAGAGGAGAGTGTATAGGAAGACCTGGAAGAAATGTGCTTAGGATTAGCACCCAGAAAAGGAAACACCCTAGACCAGGCAAAGAAAGAGCGGGGTTCCCATGATGCCTTTGTTATCCCAAGGTGGCCCCAGAGGATGTTCTGGAATTGCAAAGACCACCTAGGTGTGTGCAAGTTGGGGTAAGGGAGCCAGGCCTTTGACTCTTCTTCCACATCTCCACCAGGCACTGTGCTTGGCACACCGCAGGGACAGTGTGGCCATGGGAGGAAGAGCTCTCTCTAGCCACAGAAAAAGAGTGCTGTGAGCAGTTCCCTGCTCTCTGCACAGCAAGTCAAGCCTCTGTCCCCAAGGGACCAGAGCAGCACCAGAGCATGCACCAGACAACTCTTCAAATTTCTACAAATTCCTGAGGAGTCGCTCACTGCTAGAGCTGTACTTCACATATCAAGGACTTGGTTTTAATGATAAACTTCTCCCAAAAATGAAAAAAATAAGAAGACAACAAACAAGTAAATGTCTAGAAATGAATTTTACACTCCCAGCTCTCAGCGCTATTTTTGTATTTGAAACATTCTATTCAAGTATTGTCATTGCAAGATGTTAATTCAGCGTTGACTTTTAAAAAATACAAATTTTAACTCAATAACACAGAACATAAAGAACATATAGAGCCATCTAATTAGCTACCCTTGTTGTTGCTGTGATAAAGGCAGGTTAGGAGAGGAAGGGTTTGTTCTTTCTCGCAGCTGTGAGTACAGTCCACCATGGCACAGAAGGCAGGCTGGCAGGAGCCTGGGGCAGTTGTTTGCATTGCGCCTGTAGCCAGGAAGCAGCAAGAGGTGGAGGCTGCTGCTCAGCTTGCCTTCTCACCTTCATTGGGTCCTGATTCCAGACCATTCTCAATTGATCCAACTGAGCAACTTCTTCAGAGACAAGCCAGGGGTTTGGTTTTGTTTCCTTGGATGTTTCTAAATCCTATCAAGCTGACAATATTAACCATCATAGCCATGTTCCTTCCCTTTCTCTCACCCTCCTTCCTTTCTTTTCTCTCTTTCTCTTTTCTTCCTTCCTTCCTTCCTTCCTTCCTTCCTTCCTTCCTTCCTTTCTTTCTAAAATTTTCTGCCCCAGCTCTTGAACTGAATTCAATTTTGTGGTGAGTTCTATTGAGATTCTATTGAACTAATCGATGAAATCGCAAGCCAATCCCATTTATGAATCCAGTTTCCAAGGAGAAGTATAACCCAGCTGTGTTATAATAAATGCTAGGATTTGTTAAAGACTTGAGTGTTACAATTTAATAGAAATTATGATTATATTGACAGATGCCCTTAAGGGGATGTCTATTTATATACACTGTGGGGATCCATTCATAGTTACCAAGTTAAGTTTATACTTTATTAACTATTATCCAAATGACTTATTCTGTAACAAGTTAAGGACTATTAATCTCAAGTCAGCAGTTAGCACCCCACACTGAAAATGTGAAATACTTCAATATATTACCAATTAAAGAGGGAGATAAGATAGATGCCTGTTTTCATAGCAACTAGCTGTCATTGCTCCCTAGGGGCTAGCTAATGCAAATAGCTTTTCTGTACTTTCTCTTATCAGACTCACATTTGGGAAGGATGACAGTATAAGAGAGTGAAGTTAAAGTACTAGGCAAGCACTCTGCCACTGAGACACTTACCTTCTGGACTAATTACCAATCTGGAAAACTCACAGTATTCTGCTCTACCTCAGCAAATCACTAACATTCATCCCGACTTTTTTAAACTGGGTGTTCAGCAATATTTTCTTTAATGTCAAGACTTAAATGTAACTTTGAACACATTGTGAAAAACACTGATCTCTCCCTGTGTTACTGACTGGGACCATCTACCTAAGGCACAGATTCAACATGCTATAAAAGGCCTTCTACTTCTTAATATTAATTAGCAACTAGGCAGGTCCCGAAAGTGTCCATGGGAGTTTCCACATTGGGTTAAATGAGGTGGGAAAATCCACAGTAAAATGTATGAAAGGTGCCATTCTGCCCAGGACTGAACAGTGAGGAGTAGGCCAGCTGAGCACCAGCATTCATCTCTCTCAGCTGACCTTATGCTTATGCCTCTCTGACTTCCTTGCCACGATGAACAGCACCCTCAAACTATGAGACAAAATAAATTCTTCCACCCTTAAGTTCCCTTCTTGTGTCTGATAGTTGGTCTTCTCTCCAGTGAGAAAATTAACTGACACACAACTCCAGAGATGACTAACAGGCTTGGAACCCAGCCACATGACTGTGACTTCACGCTGTTTCCTTAAATTATACTAACTACTTGCTTGCTATTTCAGACTTCCAAATAGCTAATTCTCCAAAATTTCTTTCCAGGTTCCCATGTATATACATATTAAGGTTGTCCATTATCTTCATATTGGAACCCCAGTTGTCAGGTGCTATTCTATAACTTTACTATTTGCTAGAATTTCTTTGTCCTTAGAACTATTCAACTCAAATGCTATTTGTCCTATCCTTTGGAAGGATACTTGTCCAAGTGAAAAAGCTACAAGGCAGCATGAATTTAGAATGGCCATCCACAGAAGTGTTAGGAAATTGAAGATGAAATCAGTGAGAATGTTAGCCTAAGAAAACCAAAGTCTTACCTGGCTTCTTCTGTTCCATATCCTCAGTGAAAAACAACATAATATAAGGAAGACAATTCATAAACATTTGTTGATATAGTACAGTAATAGTGAGCATGGGGATATGCTGTAAATAAAGTGATCACTGGTGCCTGGGAAGAGTGTGAGGGAAAAGACAGAAAAGGTAAAGTCAATGGTAGGCAGTCCAGAATGTGGTTGGATGGAAAAATAATACCTAATCTTCCACAGCACAGTGGGATCACTCTGACTGACAGCAAGGAATCGAATGTTTCATAATAACTGATAGAGAAGATTTTAAATGCTTTTATTACAAAAATTGATAAAGCTTTCAAGTGATACAAACCAAATAGTTCAATCAGATAATTATACACAGTATAGCAATATTGAACTATAATACCGCTAAGCATGCACTGTACCATTGAGATATATCCCCTTCCTAGTGCCACAGAGCATTGCACAAATCTGCACATTCATAATGCATCAATAAAGTAAGATCAATATTTAAAAGATAGCACCAGGATGTGCACTGTCTAGTTGAGAAGTGATGGAATGATAAACCCAAGAGAGAGAACAAAATTTGCTGTTGGTTTAAGCTATTAGGAAAGATCATTGAACCCCTGGAACTTGTGTTACCATTACATTTCAGGAGAACAAAGTGTGCTGGGATAACAGCGGTGAGATGAAAGAGAGCATCCTTGAGACAAAGGACCTCGGTGTATAAATAGTTAAAATGTGTGTTCTATTTAGTGGTAAGTAACACTGATTCCTTTTCCCTTGATAATTCCAAAGGGCTTTGGGATTTTCTTGTCTTTTAAGAATCATGAATTTAGATTAAAACATTTGGTTAAAAATAAAAACTAATTATAGATGGCTATGTTACTTAAGTTCCTATGCCCTCTTTCTGCTTGGGAAATTTCACATTTACAGAAGGAAGGCACTCTCTTGGAGAGGACCTCTGTGTTCTCTGAGGTCTGCATATTCCATAACCCTTTAAGCAGCTTAGACTCCATCTTCAACAACAAAATGACACTCTTCAGGCACAAGGAACAGCCTGGGGTGTCTGTCTTAGTGATTAGAACATAAAGATATACAGGGTGATTCTGGCCACTGTTGGTGAGACATATGCTGCCTCAATCTGGTTTATAGCATCATCTGCCAAGCAGAGAAATTATCAAAGGACTCTGCTGGGCAGATAAAGCCTGTCACAGCTGAGCTGGACCTGAGCATGCCTCAGTGAAGTCCAGGATGTGGAGTCAGATGGCATCCTAGCTGCAGAAGTATGTATTTTTTTATCTATTATTTGAGAGTTTCATGCACACTCACAATGTGTTTTGATCAATACAATCCCCATGCCCTCCCCTCCAACTGCTCCCACATCACTCCAAGGAAATGTGTATTTTTAACAGATTAATGTAACCCGGGAAACTATGGAGACAAATCCTATCCACCGCTGGAGATTCAGGCCTGATAGACAGAAACCAGAGCATGTTATGGAGTTCAGAATGCAAGGAGAAACAACAGGGACTTTGAAAGAACCTGCAATAAATGTGGAAAGAATTCAAACTTTAAAACGTATGTGTGTGTTCGTGTGCATATGTGTTTACATGTTCCTGTGTGTCAGATGCACCAGAATGTTTGTGCAGAGAATGTATGTACAAAGCAGAGGACCCCTTTGGGAATTATTCTTCTCTAAGACAGTCTCTCAGGATCTTATCAGATGGACTAGACTGCCTCCTCAACAAGCCCTAGAGATCCTCCTGCCTCTGCTTCCCCAGTGCTGGCATCGCAGTCATATGCCAACACATCCAGAATTTTCACATATGTTCTGGGAACTGAACTCAGGTCCTCATGCTTACGAGCAGTTTACTGACTGAGCCATCTCCCAGGCAAACAGTCAAAAATGAACAAAAGAGGAATCAGAGGCACAGGAAGGAACAACAACTACAGAAACACAGTACTATTGAAAAAAGCGTTTGTTGACACTCCCAGAAAACACCAGTGCCATAGACCTGCATGATATCTTCCAGGGGAAAAAACAAACAGAAGCCAAAGCAAAACTCAAGATCGAGCCTTTCTCATATCATTTTGCCACAGCTATAGCATCTGTGTGTCATGTTGCTTCTCACACAGAGACCACCTAATTAAAAACATAGTTTCTGAGCTTTTGGCCTCAGAAAGTCTATACTGATTCCAGAGGAACATGGCCCTAGACAGCCACAACTCAAAGAAAGCAAATCTGTACTGGGTGAATGTTAAGTTACAAATAGTGAAGTGAGGCATCCACCCATCCACAGCATCATCCACAGAGCAGCAACTTCAGCAACACTCAGTTGCTTATTATTTTATTGTATGTATATGGGTTTTCCCTGTATGTATGTCTATGAACCATGTGCATTCAGTGCCTGCCAGGCTAGAAGAAGACACTGGATCCTGTGGAATCCAAGATAAGGATGGTTGTGAACTACCATGTAGCTGCTGTGAATTGAATCTGGGTCATCTGGGAAAGCAGTTAGAGTGATTAATCACTGAGCCATCTCTCCAGCCTCTCAGTTGTTTATTAGAAAGGCAGCATCTCTCAGGCTGGGAAGCTAGCTCAGTCAAGAAAGTGATTGTCTTACAAGCAGAAAATCTTGAGTCAGTTGTCAGAAGCCACACAAAAAGACAGGCATGGTGCTTGCAATCTCAGCAACGGTGAAGCAGAGATGCAAGGAATCCCTGATCTGTGCTGTCACGTCATCCTAGCCTAATTGGTGAGTTCTGGGTTCGATGAGAGACCCTGAATCAAAAAGAAACAACAAGTGACATGATAACTGCTGAATGACACTGGAGGTTACCCTCGGCCCTACAAATACACAGGTACACACATGTATGTGCACCCATACACTAAAGAACACACACACACATGCACACACAAATAAACGCATATGGTTGTACACACACATAAAAAAAAAAAATAAAATCTCAAGCCCTTCATCGGGCCAGATGCCTCAGAATCTGCCTTTGTCGAATCTCTAGATAATCTGCATGCAGAGTCAAGTTCCAGACACCAAAACTTCAGAGGCTGTGGTTGATTTCAGGATATACTAACTCAGTGTTCACTGCAAGTTGACTTCTGAGCTAATGCCGGGCCTCTAATCACAGAGGTAATTGTGTCTGGCAGATAGCATGTTAGGTAGGGGACCCTGTGTTGGTGGCTGGGGCATGTCTGCCTAACTTGCATAGAGGTGATTCTACCTGTTACATGTACAGATAACTTTGGAGGTTATGAAAAATTTAAGTCAGAGGAGTGATGAGATGGCTCAGCAGAAAAAGACATTTTCAGCCAGCCCAGATGACCTGGGTTTGATACCCAGATCTCACATGATGGGAAGACAGAATCACCTCCCATAAGTTATCCTCTGATCTACACATATATAAAACACGGTCCCACTCTGCTATTGCAAAGAGTGATGCAAATTAATGACTGGAGAAAAGAGAAAACCCAAATAAAAATGTAATGTTTTTAATTTAAACCCAGTCCAAATTAAAAAAAAAAAGACAAACTAATAATGGTTATATTTAACACTTCAAGGACAAGACTCCAACTTATAAATTTGGGACCTTAAAAGAGAGAAGATAGGTGCTTTAATAATAATGTATTTATATTCAAATTTCAAAAACCAGTACATTTACACAGTGTCCTGTAGATAAATAATTGGTATTAAAAAGTCGAGTTCGTATGTATATCTTCTGTGTTTTTATTCCTTAAATTTACATAGCATATGCATATACACTGTATCATATACAATATTTCTTAAACCTTATTTATTAGGCCATTGGCCTGGGGCTATAGCTCAATGGTAGAGCGCTTGACAAGCAGGCATGGGGTTTGACACACGTGTCTTCTCTGTTTCTCTCTCTCTCTCTCTGTCTTTCTCTTGGTCTCTCTGCCTCTGTCTGTCTCTTTGTTTATGTCTCTCTCTCTCTCTCTCTCTCTCTCTCTTCCGGTCTCTCTCTCTCTCTCTACACACACACACACACACACACACACACACACACACACACACACACTGTTTTTGCTTTTTTTTTTTCCTAAATACTAAGGATGATTGTTCTCTATACGCATGACTTCATCTAGAAAGATCTGGCATGTTCACTGATGTGGGCTCTTGTTAGGACCAAATCATGACCAGCTGTCCTCCATTTACTTATTTAAACACTGTCTCTTGTTTGTGGCTGTTGAGATTATTTACAGAGTCTGTCACATTCTGTGACTTCTCATTATCTCCCTAATTCTTTTTTATGTGAAAAAAAAATTGCTGCCAGGAATTGAAGTTTTCCAGATGCATCCATCCATCCTTCATGATTCGGAGCAGCCAAGCCCCTGGGCTCTATTTCAGCCATCCTTCCACACATCTGTCCACCAAGCTTTCTCTTTCTCCCTTCATTACTTTGCTTCACTTTCCCCCTCTTCCCATTCCATTTCACTTTGGCTATTTCCCTGTTACCTTGAGAACTCACAAAGCTGCCTCAGATGATGATCAAGGTGATACTGCTGGTGACAGATGAGCAGTGGCTTTCTCAGCAGTGTGACCCCCCTCTGTATGCTTGAGCCTGAGCAGGACACCTCTATCCCCTAGACAAACTGAGCGATCATTTGTCTCAAGCAATAGAGCCACAGTTTGCTTGGCTCCGTGCAAGTTCAGAATGTGGCTCTCTTTAAAAAAAAAAAAAAATGTTTAGAATTCTGAGAAAGCAACAGCAGAGTGGACCCACTTTGTGCACCAGAAGTGGTGGTGTCTCTGGAGCTTCAATCAGAAAATCTTTCTTTTTAATAACTGTCAGTCTGTTTTGCCAGTTGGAAACCTTGGGCAAATGCACTTTTCTATTTCTTTCTCACAGTATGGAGCCATCCATTTCAGCATGTCCAATTATTTACTGATAGCAGAACAAAGTTAACACATGAAAAAAGGAAGAGGAGAATAGCAAAATTTAAGAACCTTAAAGGGATTATGTTGACTACCAAATAAGAAAAGCATTTAAAAGACATAATGGCCAGCAAGACAGCATAGTGGGTAAAGGTACTTGCCATGTACACCTGAAGACCTGAGTGGACCCCCATGATCCATGTAAAAGTAGAAAGAGAGAATCATCACTACAAATCTGTTGCTGTGTCCTGCACATACACACACACACACATACACACACACCAAAAACAACAACAACAACAATAATAAATTAAAATCTTTAAAACAGGGTCTAGTCATGAGTGCTAGAGGCTCACGTTACAAGTTACATACTATATATATTTTCATCCATATTAAAGGAATATATTCACAGCCACCTAGCTATGGAAACAACTACTGTATATGAACAAATCATAACATATACAATAGAATATTATGTAGCCCTAAATAAAAAAAAGCATAACTCATGTCATTTATGTCAACATGGATGAACCTAGATATCATAATGAAATCTGTTATGTTTTGTTTTGAGACAAAGTCTGGTGTAGCACATGTAGCACAGGCTGACTTCAAACTCAATATGTAGCAGAGCCTAACCTTGAACTTCTGACCTTCCTGCATCTTCCTCCCAAATGCTGGGATTACAAGTGTTTGCTACCATTCCTTGCTGAGTAAAATAAACCACACAGAACAGCAAGTACTGCAAGATGTGTGAAATCTATAACAACTGCCTCCATGAAGTAGAAGAGAGAACAGTGATCACAGAGGCCAGGGAGGATAAGGGAGAGGGAACTATCAGGAGAGGGGCTAAAGGAGACAAAGGTAGAGCCAGATGGGAGCCGTGTGCTCTGGATTTCTGTTTCACAGAAGGACAGATACAGTTCACAGTACAGCAAGTGATCCAAACCAACTAGGTTTTCAGTGTTCCCTGACAAAGACGTGATAAGCATTTGACATGCTGGGAAACCAAGTATTCCATCTGGTCACCAGAAATGTAGAAATATGATAGAATTCCACACTGTACCTCGTGAAGATGTTCAGTTAGCATCTGTCAATTTCTAAAAAGCAGTTATTTAAAAGATGGAAGGAAGGAAGGAAGGAAGGAAGGAAGGAAGGAAGGAAGGAAGGAAGGAAGGAAGGAAGGAAGGAAGGAAGGAAGAAGGAAGGAGGGGAAGAGGGGAAGGAGAGAGGAAGGATAGGGGAGGGAGAGAGAGGGAGGGAGGAAAGAAGGAAGAAAATTATGAAGTCTTTTCCTATTGGCCATGTCCCTGTAATTCAAATGGACTCCTGTTGGCTGAGAAAATGTTCATCATTAGGAAGGAGCAGCTGGACTGTAGCTGACTTCTGGCATGCTGCCATAGACACATTGTTGAAAGCACTGTTTTATTCTGTGCTGTGTGACTGGGAAGCCTCTTCAGTCTGTCACTGTCCTCAATGGACTTTCATAGAGTTGCCCCATTCTCTCAGTGTCATACTATTATATACCTGTCTCCAACCCTAGATTCTGAGAGCCACTGGAAATAGCTGGATACTTGTTTCTATCTTTTTCAATCCAAAGGAGGACAGAACTCTATGGCATAGGAAAATTACTTGAAACCCAAATATAAGGGCTATAACATAGCCACATTCAATCCTTTACATATTTTCTGTGATTGCTTTGGCAAAGCAGAGTGGAAAAGTTGGGACAGAAACCATATGGCCATGAAGGCTGAAATCTTTGTTATTTGTTATCTATTATTTGTCTTACAAAAAGATTGCCAAGCTCCATTTCACTTTGAGGCCTGTCTTCCTCATGGATGAGCTGACTGAGCCCAGCACAGACTGCCCTCCATTGTATGCCCATGTTTATAGGAATATGGAGAAAAGAAAGTGGGTTCCTTATGCATGTGACACTGTTTCAGCAGGTGTTCCTCTGTCTTCCAGGGCTCTTTCCATGGTGACTGCCAGTCTCTGAATCTCTTTCTCTCTCTCTCTCTCTCTCTCTCTCTCTCTCTCTCTCTCTCTCTCTCTCTCTCTCTTTCTCTCTCTCTTTCTCTCTCTCTCTCTCTCTCTCTCTCTCTCTCTCTCTCTCTCTCTCTCTGCAAGACTATGAATATTTTACTAATTTTACTAGCTTTCACTTCATTAACAAAAAGTCACATACCCACAGATAAAGGTAAGTTTATCCATCCACCAGGAGAGAGATTCAAAGCTTGTTTTTATTCTTTTACAACTACTGCTGTAATAAATGTGCATGTATAGATGTCTTCTCAATGTTCTATTTTAATTTCCTTTATGCTTATACACAGTACCAGGATTGTTGGGTTACAGGGTAGTTCTACTTTCAAATTTCCCCCTTTTATTAAAAATAGATTCTTTTCTCATACAATATTTCCCAATTTACACTTCTTCTACTCCTCCTAAGTCCTTCTCATCTCCTCTCCTATCTGGATCTACCCCTTTTCTGTCTTTTATTAGAAAAGAATAGGCCTCTAAGAGATAACATCTAAACACAAGAAAATAAAATATAATAAAATAAAACACAAAACATTACATCAAAGCTCGGAAAAGCAAGCCAACAGAAGAAAAAGGACCCCAAGATCAGGCATGAGAATTAGAGACCCACTTGTTCACACAATCAGGAGTCCCATACTGAGAGCTACAATACCATACCCAGAGGATCTGGTGGAGACCTGTGTCGGCCCTGTGCTTGCTTCTTCAGTCTCCATGCATTCATATGAGCCTTGCTCAGTTGATTCAGAGTAACTTGTTCTCCTGGTTCCTCCATCCCCTCTGGCTCTTACACTCTTTCTGCCTTCTTTTCTGCAAGGTTCCCTGAGTTCCAAAGGGAGGAATTTGAAGGAGACACCCTATTTAGAGCTGTGTGTTCCAAGCCCCCCACCTCTCTTTGTAATATCTCTCTGTAATAATAAAGTCTGTGGTTCTCTGTATTTTTTCTCATCTGCTGCAAGAGAGAGCTTCTCTGATAATGACTGAATAAGGCACTGATCTATGAGTATAGCAGAATATCATCAGGAATCATTTGATGTTACTTTTCTTTAGACCAGCAGTATTTGGTTTTACCCTAGGTCTCTGCGCTATCTAGTCTCTAGTTCTTGATCACCCAAGCAGTATTGGGTATGGGTTTCATCTCACAGATGGCCCTTAAGTCAAATCAGAAATTGGTTTGTTACTCTCTCAAGTTCTGTGCCACCATTGCCATAGCGTATTTTGCAGGCAGGACAGAATATAGATCAATGTTTTTGTGGCTGGTTTTGTAGCCTGCAGAATACCATTCCATGTATAAGTCACTAGAACGTGAAGGTTCTAGAGGGGATGAAGGATCTATATAGGCACCAGTTCACCCTCTCCATGTCCAATAAATTGTGTGGGAGGTGTCTTCAGCAATGTGTAGACAAATTTCTAGATGGTCTTATTAAATAAACACAGAGCCACATATAGGGGTGAAAGCCTTAAAGAGATCAGGGAAAATAGGGAAAGCCACCAGCAGACCTTACCTCACTAACTTTGCAGCTTCCAAATGCGAGTTACTTCCTGTCTATCCATGCCTTATTGCCTTGCTGTTCTGCCCTCTCTTAGCCCAGCCACCTCACTTCCTCTTCTTACACAGCTCTGTTACTTTCTGTCTGTCTGTACAGACCTCCAGGTCTCTATGGTTGGTACTGGGATTAAAGGCATGTGTCACCACACTTGGCTCTCTTCCCTGGTGTGGCCTTGAACACACAGAGATCCTGCCTGCTAAGTGATAGGATTAAGGGTGTGTGCTACCCCTGCCTGACTTCTTTGTTTACAATGGCTTGCTATTTCCTCTAATCTTCAGGCAAACTTTATTTATTAAAGCACATGGCATGGATTATTGAATAATAGGAATGCAACATACCCTAGAACCTGGAATGTGTTTTAATATTTTATTTGGACCACTAAGTCACAATTCAAGAGTTACTCAGCACTCCTGCCATTTTTTTTTTTATCACCAAACAAAGTTTCCAGTACTGAGACTGGGTTGCATCTCATTGAGTTTTTGGCTAATTGGGTCCCATGGAAATCCCCCAAACAATGCAGGCTGTTTCCAAGACAATAGATTGCTCTTCATAAACTGACAGTAAGGCCCCATTGCTGTGGTGATATTTTATTTGTGCTGAAATGTGGTGATATGGAGCCTGAACTGGCCATCTTTTGTAACCAGGCAAGGCTTCCAGTGATGGGACTGGGACATCAATCCAGCCACAAAAACTTTCACCCACAACCTGTCCCCAAGAGGTGCTGGAGCAACAGTGGTATAGAGCTTGTGGGAGTGGCTAACCAATGACTAGTCTAACTTAAAGTGAGGCCCAAGCCGTGAGAGCAGACCATGCCCAACACTGCCTGGATGGCCAGGAACCTGAAGCTGAATGGTCCAGAGACCTATGATTAACTCAAACTCAAATACAACTGACAAATAAATAAATCTCAATAAACATGACTCGCTAATATTCTGCTATACTCATAGGTTGATGCCTAGCACTATCATCATCAGAGAGGCTCCCCCTAGCAGCTGATGGGAGCAGATGCAGAGACCCACAGCCAAAAATTAGGAGGAGCTCAGGGAATCCTGTGGAATAAGGAGAGGAAGGCCTGGAGGAGCCAAAGAAGTCAAGAACGCGGGGAGAACATGGCCCACAGAATCAACTAAGCAATGCTCATAGGTTCAATGAGACTGAAGCAGTGATCATAGAGCCTGTATGGGTTTACCCTAGGTCCTCTGCATAGATTCAGTGGTTCTTTAGCTTGGGATGTTCATGGGATTCCTAATAGTGGGAATGGGGGCATCTGTGACTCTTTTGCCTGCTTGTGAGACCCTTTTTCTCCTCCTTGATATGAGGGTTTGTGCCTAGTCTTACTGCATCTTGTTATGTCATGTTCAGTTGATATCCCTGAGAGGCCTGATCTTTTCTGAAGGGAAATGGGGAAGGAGTAGATCTGGGGGGAGAGGAGAAGTGGGAGCAGGGCTGAGAGGAGTGGATGGAGAGGAGGCTATGATCAGGATGTATTGCAGGAGAGAAGAATAAATAAAAAGAAAAAAAGAAAAATCATCTATATGGATTGCTGTTGATTCCTTAACTTCAAGGGTCTCTGATAATTTTTTTTCTTTTTCTGGAGATTATTAAAATGGTCTCCATCTTGAGCAGGATCCCGTGGAAAGGAGAAATTTCATTCAGTTATTTCCTTTGTAACCACACACTTCACCAAATCGCCTCTACCTTAATGAAAAACACTAACATGCTAAAGAAACAGCTCAGCAGTTAAGAGATCTTGATGTTCCTGATAATGACCCAGATTAAGTTCCAGGATCCATACCACAGGGCACACACACACACACACACACACACACACACACACACACACACACACACACACACACACACACAATTCCAGGGATTCTGACACCCTCTTCTGTCCTTCCAGGGGATTCCTTTGCATGTGTATGCACACACATGTATGTGCTGCACATGCACACACACAGACACACAAAAACACAGGCACATACTAATGAGAGAGAGAGATTTAAAGTAAATAAAATCTTAAAGGAAAAAGACTAGCTGTTCACAGATCCACTTTGAATCGTTTCCCATGCTGGTTGCTTTGTCTATAATTATAAAGGCAGACTTTTTACTTTCTAAAATAACTGGCTTTATTATGTCCATTGACTCATAACTACTGACCTACATAATTTTATGTCTTTTTATTATTTAGAGAAAAAGTATCATGACATTTCCCTTTATATGCTTTTAGTTGAAAAATAGGAAGTACACATGGTGTCACACACCTTTACACCTAGCCTTGCATTTGGAGGCCAAGGCAGGAAATTCTCAAGTTCAAGACCACCCTGAGCTATATAGTAAAAAGATAGATGGCTCAAAAACCAAATTTTAAAAGAAAAATGTGTCAAATAATAATGTTTGACTCATTAAACAAACATGGTGCTTTTCAGAAAAATAAATGTTGTACTGAATAAGGTTTCAACAAAGAACTTTAGAAAATAGGAGTTTTCTATCCAAAATAACTAGAAGTGGAAATTAATAGAAAGACTAGAAAACCAGCTGAAAGAAATGTGCATCTAAGACACAACTCTCATACTAGCATCTAAAAGGAGCTGACCTGTGCCAAAGTAAGCTCCCCTATCAGGAATCACAATGTATAATCCACTTGCCCAGGATAAACTTTCTCAAGTGGTCCCAGAGGAGTTTGGTTTTATAGATGAAGAACAAGAGAGAAGCAGAGGAGATGGCCCAGTTGGTAAAGTCCCTGCCGCCCACGCAAAAGGACAGTGCCTCAGAATCCACATCAAAAAGTCATGTATGGATTTTTAGGCCTGTTATCTCAGAATAGGCGGAGAAAGGTATATCCCTCTGGCTCGTGGGCCTGCCAGCCTAGCCCACTTGGAGAGTACCAGGCTACTGAAAGATTTTTTTCTCAAAAAAGTGGAGAAGATGCTGTCAAAGGAATGACTCTACATGCTGATGTGCACAAATACATAATAAGTGAACAAATGAATGAATGAACCAAGGAGCCATAAAGTGGCTATGGCAAGTTGGTGGTGATACCTGCGCGTTGTCTGACAAAGACTGCATTTGGCATTGAATGCTCATTGCTAGGCTGCGTTATAAATTCCAAGTAAGACACAGAAGTTGAAACAGGGCATTATCTATTCTACTGTGTGCCCCACAAGCATTAGTGAGTCATGTTAAAGTAGCTAAATATTAAAATTAACTAGGACTTTAGAATCTGAGAGAAAATGATTGTTGCCTTCAACCCATGCCCATCAGGCATGATGGGGTTTTCAGATTTCCTTTCTTTATTAAAGTCTTTAAAAAAAAAAAAAAAAGCACAATCAGGCCATAAGAGGTATGAATACCTACAGTTGTTCTATCAAAAAGTCTGCAAAGCATGCAAATCCCAAACAGACTTCTTAAACTATCCCCTTTACATGCACTGAACTGTGTTCCTTCAAAAACCAATTACCAATATCCTGATCTCATTGGCTCAGAAACTGACCTCACTTAGAAACAGAGTTATTGCAGATGTCATGGGTGACCATAAGATGATAACAAAGCTAGGCGAGCAGTCATTCAAAAAGATTTAGGATCAGAGACATGCACATGGAGATAACACCAGAAGATGGTAGCAGGGAAGAGAACATCCTTCTGACAGATAAGGACTTCTACAAGCAAAGTACTACCAAAGATGGGTAGCAAGCCCCCAGAGCTTCCAGGAGAGGTAGGAAATGGGACCTTCCTATGAGCCCTCACAAGGTTATATCCTGTCCTCATATTTCCAGATTTTGGGGCCATGAAGCAATAAACTCTTCTCGCTGAATCCAGCCAGTCTGTGAGACAATGATACAGTTGCCTCTGGAAATGAATACCACTGAAGAATACTAAAGAAACATTCCTTTTCTAGGCATCAGTCATGTTAGCAACTGTCTGTAGGGACCTGGCCTCCTTCAAATGCAAATAGGATCCCTTTACTCCTGAGGTGTCTTTCCAGGGACTCTACACACAGGAGTCCTTACCATGCTCCCAAGGGGTAACTAATGGCTGCTGAGTAAGATGAGAATCACAGAATCTTCAAGTTTCCTGAGTTTCAGAAGCCAATTGAAATCTACTATATCCTTTAGTGATTTCGAGTCATTTTTTTTTTTTGCTAACAATGATGCCTTTCTCACTTTACAATGACTGAGAACACCTACATAGCCTTGAGCACAATCAGATGTCTCTACACACACAGCCTGTGACTTTGAGCAAAATCAGGTGTCTCTGTATAGATAGCCTATAATTTTGAACATAATCAGGAATCTATACCCACACAATATGTGACTTTGAGAATAATCAGTTGTCTCTTAATGATTGGAGAATGTTCTGAACAATGTGTTGCTAAGTGATGTCATGTCAACATCAAGGGTATGCTTATAGCAACCTGAACAGGAGATACCAGCCACCCGCTACAGTCTCTTGACACAATCAAAAGACACAGCAAGTATACATTGTATAAAGTGATTGTCACTGTACATACCACATTGATTTACAGACATTTAAAAAACCTGCATCTCGTCTTTAAAATTTTCATATGTGTGTACAAGAAAACTTGATAAATCTATCTTAGTAAAGGTTTTTATTGCTGTGAAGAGAACCATGACTATGGTAACTCTTATAACAAAAACATTTGGGGTGGCTTGCTTACAATGTCAGAGGTTCAGTCCATTATCATCATGACAGGGAGCATGATGGCATGCAGACAGACATGGTACTGGAGGAGTAGCTGAGAGTCCTACATCTTGCAGGCAGCAGGAAGTCAACTGACACACTGGGTGGTATCCTGAGCATAGGGAACCTCAAAGTTCACCTCCACAGTGACACACTTCCTTCAACCAGGCCATATCCACTCCAACAAAGCCACACTTCCTAATAGTGTCACTCCCTATGATATTATGGGGGCAATTACATTCAAGCTACCACAACATCACTAACTCCATTACTCCAATTCCCTACAACCCCACTGCAATAGAACTCCATATCAATTTCATGTCTTAAAAAAAACAAACCCACGGAGTACTGGTTAGTTCAACACTGATTTCTCTATGTCCTGCAAATCAAATGTGTGGTGTTTTAAGCAATAGGTTTTTTTTTTTTTCCATCTACTTCTGATGGGCAACCAAGAGCAAGGGCAATAATTTATTTCTTTTGGTTGTTTCTGGGGCCTCTCTGACCAAATTGTAGGGTTACTTGTAGGAAAGTAACCCATGCCTGCCACTGAGATTTTCATTAATATATCATGTCTTTTGTGAGCAGCCTGGTTTGCACATGTGGGATACCTCTGTCCAAACTCCTTTATAATGATTTTAAAATCATTAAAATCATTATTTAAAAGTATGCTATCACGATTGATAAACTAGTAATACAACCATTCATATCAGTTTCAAGACATATTTTTGTGTGTAGTTGTGTGTACATAAGTATACATATGCGTGTGAGTGTGTGTGCACACCTGTGGAGGCTAAAGCATAACCACAATTGTTATATCACTGTTGTTGTTTTTTTGTTTGTTTGTTTGTTTGTTTGTTTGTTTGTTTTGACACAGTCTCACCTGGCTTGGAGCTTAGCTCTTAGCATAAGCCGTCCAGTAAGCAAGCCCCAGGAATCTTCCTGTCTTTACCACCACCCCCCCAAGCACTGAGAATACAAGCATGCAGCACTACACGCAGGTCTTGTTGCTAGGTTCTGGAGATTGAACTTGGGTCCTAATGCCTGCATGGCGAGCACTTTACCGAGTGTGCCATCATCCGAGCCCCTCGTGCTATACTTTTATATTACTCATGACCCAAAGACTAATTTGCCACAGCATGCATCGCCACAAACACCTAGTTCATTGCGCTGTGACACGACAGGAACACTGCCACTGAGCCCTAGAAATTCTTCAGCTTTGTTATGCTCTGATGGGACCACCAGTGCACATGTCCTATCACTGAATACCAGGTGTTAGGTAGCACAGAACAGTATACAAAATAAAACTGAAACAGGGCTGAGAACTCGGTGACATTTTTATATAAAAACAAGACTTTCTCCTTATTCGTGTAGACTCAATAAATATACATTGAGGAAGGAATTTTACCTGCCTGGCTAAGACATTCTTTACTACATGTGCATGTTTGATGTATTGCCTCTGTCCTCTTGCAATGAGTTATAGGAGCCAGGACTCTCCTTTGCTTATCCCCAGGGGTCTATAATCCACGGGCTTAGAACCATTGTTTTCTTGTACAAATGATTTATTGGAAAGGCCCAGTTCTGTGAGAGTCTAAACATGAAATGGTTTTCTCTCTCCAGTCCTTACTTTCAGTGGAGGTTTGTTGAATTATTCTGTTTTACCATCCCATAATTTCACAACCCTCTCAGTTACAGCAAGTTCATTTTCACTTCCAACTTCAATCACAAATTTATTTCAATCTTATTGTTTTTGCTCTTTTCCAGCAAGGGCGGTAGGTTCTTCCCTTTGAAGTTTCCTACTGCTCTTTTGCAGTATGTAGGTTCTTGGCTCCTCTGAAACAGAGATGGGGCAAGGACTAGGAAAGTGGTCCCAGGGGCTGACTCTCAGCTGACCTGTTTCTGATAGCTGCCCCCATGGTTGAGAGGCACAGGCTGGACAGAAGCCCCTTCAAGTTCTATCTCCTCATATGTGTATCTGATTCTCACAAGTCTCCTGCTTGGGACACTCAGATCTAGCATCGTCCCTTCACCCAGTAAGCCCCTGCTCTTTCGATTTCTTGAGTAGGGGACAGCCCCACTCTGCTGGCTACTTTTATGATAACTTGACACGGGCTTCAGTACTTCTGGAAGAGGAAACTTGAATTGAGAAAATGCCACCACAAGATTGGCCTGTAGATAGACAATGGTACAATTTCCCGATTGATGATTGATGTGGGTGGGCCCCTCCATCCCACAGAGCATGATACTACTATGCGTTAGTGAGGGTTGGTGAGGGGTGGTCCTGGATGATATGAGAAGGCAGACTGAGCAAGCCATTAGGAACAAGTGAGTAAGCAGTGTTCTTCGATGGCCTCTGAATAAGTTCCTGACTCCAAGCTTCTGCCTTGAGTTCCTGCCCTAGCTCTCCTGGATGATTTCTTTTTATGTGGATCTATAAGCTGAAATAAACCCTTTCTTTACCAAGTTGGTTTTGGTCATGGTGTTTTAGTACAATGTTGCTGGAGAGTTTCTCTCCAGGTTCCCCAAGCCCCGCAGTCCCACAATCCACTTATAAAATAATCACTCAGACGCTTATGTCACTTATAAACTGTATGGCCATGGCAGGCTTCTTGCTAACTGTTCTTTTATCTTATATTAACCCATTTTTATAAATCTATACCTTGCCACGTGGCTGGTGGCTTACCAGAGTCTTTACATGCTGCTTGTCCTGACTGTGGCTGAAGTGTCTCCCCCCCTTCTTCCTGTTTCTGGAATTCTCCTCTCTCCTTGTCCTGCCTATACTTCCTGTCTGGTCACTGGCCATCAGGGTTTTATTTATATAGAGCAATATCCACAGCAGTACAACAATAAAAATCTAATTAAGACACCCACTATGTGTGAAATTCAGCAAGACCATTCCATCCTAGCAGTTATACATGACTTTGTTTTTCTGCATGTCAAATCTAATGGTCCAGGTCTTCACCCAGCACTCTCCTACCAAGTTTCTCCTGCATGAACTAAGTCAGGGAGTTTGATGCAAAGTGTATCCGAGGCATGAGCAAACCCTATTACTGATTTTTGTTACATTTGATTAAACACTGGCAAGAGAGCATTGACAATACTGTTTAAAATCCGGTCATGTCACCACAAGTAAATTATTCTTCAGTGTTGATACCAGATGGAAAACAAATAATCATGAATACCTAAACCTGAAAATAAATTTCTATTTTCCTTTTTACAAAGGCATTGTGTTTCTTGGCTTGCCCTGAGAGAGACATTATTTCTAATGGACATGAAACCGCCTTCAACAAATATACAGGGATCCAATCACTCTTGTTTTTTTTTTGTTGTTGTTGTTGTTTGTTTGTTTGTTTTGTTTTTGGACTCACCTCTCACCAGTATTGATCAAAAGACTATGGAAGTTTGGTGTGGTGACCAGTGCAAAACATGGTGGCTTCCTCAAAGTCTTTTGATGTTACCTATATCTTGGTAATGAGTTTCTAGACAGTTGGTAAGTGCTGTGACTAACCTCTTACTAAAACAATCAAGTAATAGCAAATGGCTATATAGACCGGAAGGCACAGAAACAAATAGATGAGTGGGTAGATGATAGATAGATAGGATAAATAGATAGATAGATGATAGATAGATAGATAGATAGATAGATAGATAGATAGATAGATAGAGTGAGTGAGTTTTAAAAACTACTCTAATAAAAATATCTTAGGGGAGAAAAGGATTTATTTAGCTTTTAGTTCCAGTTGACAATCCATTATTGTAGGGATGCTAAGGCAGGAACTTAAAACATCATGTTTACACTTGTTTGCCTGGTCTCAGCTAGCTTTCTCTACTATTATATAGTTCAGGGCCTAGCCTAGAGAATAGTGCTGCTCACAGTTGGCTGAGTTCATTAACAAAAACCCTACACAGAATGCTCACAGGCTGATTTGCTCTAGGCAATCCTCAAATGAGATTTCCTTTTCAAATTGTCCTAGTCAAGATAGATAGGTGGACAGATGGGTGCATAGATATATAGGAAGAAATGTGTTTTAGGGAAAGTGGGATAATGGAAATCATAAAACTTAAGAACCATGTCTTGCTTTTTCATTCATTTATTTGACAAATAGTTCTTCTCTTCCTAGACACTATAGGAGAAAGGCTAGCAACTGGGTAATTACCACAGTCTCATCAAAAAACAGGGTAGAGAGGAAAGCAAAGAGGAAATCAGCTCAAATTCAGAGGACCTTAGAAGACTTCTGGAGGTACATGTTGACAGTGATGCAAGGTTTGAGAAAAGTAAGCAAAATCAAGATGAAGGATGAATATTTAAGAAAGAAAACACATGTAATCTTTCAGTTCTTTGTTGCATGCTCAAATCAGTGTGTGTTGGGCTGGATTACAGCACTGTCTACAGGTCTAAAATCAGAAAATATGGCTTTAAAATAATCTGTGTTCCCTCTGCTACAATATTTTTGCTACTTTTGTCTATATGTTAACAGAAACTGTGATGAGGCTTAGGACACAGTGAAGGTAATGATAGCTTTGAAACTCATCCTCTGCTTCCTGCCATAGTTGTGAAACAATACCCTGAAAGCTAAAATTACTTATATGGTAACAGTTCTTTTGCAAGCCTTAATAAGTTTTCTGCAATATCAAGGTCTGATTATTTTCCTGCTACAAATCTAAAAATTAAGTCAATCTAGAAAATATAGAAAAGTCCTGGGCAGCATCTTCTTACAATTTGTTTTCATATGTAGCTGTAGTTTCTAGTGTTTTCAATACCGCCCAACATATATCTATAAGGGCAAATGTACAATGTCATGTTCAATAAAAGAAGAACACTAGACGGTATCTTGTTTTGAAGACTTACTGAGTTGAGCCTGTGAGGGAAAACAGAAAGAAAGTAAATTAATTTAATTATCCTAGGGAAGAAAACAAAGGTGTCTTTTCCACTAAAGGATGTGGGTAGGGAGCATCAGGATATGAAGAGCAGTAGAGTTGCCCCACAAAGAGCTACAGGGCAAGTTCTAGGACAGCAAGACAACAGACTGAGACTTAGGTATCTAGTAAGTAACCAGGGTGGAGGAGGAGCTCTTCCAAGGAAGAGGAAATAGGGGATATTATTATAAAGTGATAAGGGGAAACTAGAAAAAAGAGGATTAAATGGGCAGCATGTTGGAAGGCCAGAGTACAGGGGGGAAATATGGGGAGAGACAATGAACACTAAAGTCCTTTTAAAAGTCATTGGGAAACCTACTTCTGTAGAAGCTTCTGAAAATACATACATTTATGAAAAGAATTTACATAGAGTTGTGGACAATGCCCCAACTAAGCATCCTATGCCACCAAATAAAACCTCCAGTACCAGAAATGTTTTACATCTTGTTGAGTAATTTGCCAAAGACGTCCCACAAACACCCTTCCCCCAAGACATCACATGCTATCGCTAACATTATTGAGTACTCTCTACAATCTAATGCTGAGGCCCTATTTCTGAAGACACAACTTGAATATGTCATGAGCATGGAAAAATCAAGCTGATACCTGACTAGAAGCTTCCCCTATGTTGACTAGCATTTGTGGTGCTGGCAGGTATTGGAGAAAAGAGGCAAGCATCTATATCACCCATCTCTAAACCCTACAACCTAAAACAGAGTCCTGCCTGCAAGAAATACTGGTACAATACTGGCACAAATGTTATGGAAGTAGCCAACTACTTGCTTATTATATTTATGGTTCACTCTATGAGATGGAACCCATATATGACACTACCAAAGTGGCCAAGAACCTGAGACTAGGTTATGAACCTAGAGGAAAACCTACTGGTATTATTCTGCTTTAGGAGCAATGCAATAAAGTGACTCTTAGCAGCATATTTCTATACCTGTAGAGCAGAGCATTGCTCAACTTTCATTAGAGAAGGTTCTTCTTGTAGGAAATGGTAATTGACAAAAATATCCACAACTTGTCACTATGCAGAGAATGAGAGACTTTAGGGAACTCAGCCCTAAATTAAGTGTCTTTATCAAACCCACCCCCTCTAGGTTTAGGGATCTATAACAAGGAGGAGTCAGAAATATTGCAATGCCCAAAGATGGTAGATGACTCCAAGGAAACAGTGTCTTCAAAACACAACAGAGCTGACAGACATATTTATTTACAGAGACCAACAGCATACAGAAGACCTACACAGATGCAAGCCACACAAAAATCCAAGCACGGAAAGAAGGAAGCAGACACAAAGTGCCACACCTAACCAAAAAGCTATTTGCAATTAATACCTTCTGGAAATGGAAACACCAGTTTTCTCCAATGATGTGACACTGGATATATCCACCACACTCCAGGGCAGTCCTTATGCCCAGGAGTAATTAGCAAACACAAAATGGACTCCATGGTGTGTGTGGGGCGGGGGGGGGGGGCTTTTTGTTTTGTCTGTTTTGGTACTTTTTGTCTTATTGATTTCTTTATTACTTTTTTGTATGTGTGTTTTCATTTTTTGATTTTTTTGTTGTTGTTTTCCTCATCTTATGCTTTGAGAGAGAACAAGAGTCAAAGAACATGAAATTGGATAGGTAGGGAGAGGATCTTGATGGAGCTGGGTGAGGAGAAATAATATGATCAAAATATATTGTATGAAAACAATTAAACACAAAATTTTTAAGCAAAAAGAAGCATAGGTGGGAAGATAGATCAGCAATTGAGAGCAATAACTGTTTGTCCAGAGATCTGAGTAGTTTCCAAGCTACTACATGGTAACTCCGGTTCTGTGGCACCCAATGCCCTCATCTCCTTTCATGGACACTGTACTCACACGATGAGCAGACATGCACGAAGACAAAAAACACTCATACACTTCAAATGAAAATGAAAAAGCCTTTTTCAAAGGCTACAGTTTTATAATTGTCAAAGCTGTGGTCTATGGATCACTGCACCCAAATGCCTGTGGCCACTGATGCAGCCTCTGGAGAAAGTAACTTCTATAAATATTTCAAAGTCACTTTTCTCAACACAAAACAGGAGGACTCAGACAGCTCAGTAAGTGCTGTGATTGCCTTCCAAGCATGAGGACCTAAGTTTGATCCCCCAGAAGTCACATTTTAAAACCTGTTCCTATTGCAGTGCTTGCCACCCCAGTGCTGGGGAGGCAGACAGGAAGGTCCCCAGGCTTGCTGTCCAGCCAGCCAAGTTGTGGTCATTGCATGTTTGTTTGTTTTATATGTTTTTGTTATTTAAAACAATTTTTTTTCTAAATTTTTTGTTGTTGTTTGTTTTTGGGTTTTGGGTTTGTCCCACATCTCGAGAGAGGGTTTCTCTGTGTAGTTTTAGTGCCTGTCCTGGATCTTGCTCTGTAGACCAGGCTGGCCTCGAACTCACAGAGATCCACCTGGCTCTGCCTTCTGAGTGCTGGGATTAAAGCTATGCACCACCACTGCCCAGCTAAAACAATTTTTAAATTTAAGTATATTTTGATCATATTCTCTCCTTCCCTCAAGTCCTCCCAGATCCTCCCCCTCCCTACCCACCAAACTTTAAGTTCTTTCTGAAAAAAAAAAAAAAACCAAAACCAAAAACCAAAATAAAACATCACCCAAACAGAAAATGAAAAATCAGAAAACTAGAACCAAACAAAAGCACACACACACACACACACACACACACACACACACACACACACACACACACACACTGTAGAGTCTATTATGTTTGCCAACTACTCCTGAACACGAGGCCTGGCCATTTAAGGCTGAGTGCACCAAGGTCTCCCACTCTGTATAATGTCTGGCTGTGGGTCTCTGTATTTGTTTCCATTTGCTGCAGGAGGAAGCTTCTATGATGATGGCTTAAAAAGACACTGATAATATTTATCTTTCTAGATTGGGGATACCTTATTCAGGATAATTTTTTCTAGTTCTATATATTTGCCTACAAATTTCGTGATGTCATTTTATTTTAACCGTTGTGTAAATATGCCACATTCTCTTTATCACTTCTTGTGCTGAGGAACATCTATGTCATCCAGACAAAAACTAAACAGAGAAATGCTGGAGCTAACTGAGATTAGAAACCAAATGGACCTAACAGATACTTACAGAACATTTCACCCAGACACAAAAATATGCAGGGTGTTATTTCAATTTTCTTGTATACTTAGACAAAAAATTAAGCCTCAACAGAGACAAGAAAATCAAGATAACACCCTTTGTCTTATGTGATTACCATGGATGAAAGTTGGGTATTAACAACAGTACAGAAACCAGACAGTTTACAAACTCTTAGAAACTGAACAACTCTCTAATGAACAAGAAATGGGTCAACGCAAAAATTAAAAAAGAAGTCAACAACTTTCTAGATTTGAATAAAATGAATATACAACATACCCAAACTTATGCAACACAATGAAGGCTGTTGTAAGAGGCAGGTTCATAGCACTAAATGCCTACATTAAAAAAAATAGAGAGAGATTTTATGCTAGGGACTTAATAGCATACCTGAAAGCTCTAAAACAGAAGGAAGAAATCACACCCAAAAGGAGAGATGGCAAGAAATCATTAAATCAGGGCTGAAATCAATACAATAGAAACAAACAAAATAAACCAATACATGGAAGTAATAAAACAAAGAGCTTGGTCTTTGAGAAAATCAGTAAGATTGACAAACCCTTATCCAAACTAACAAAAAGGCAGTAGGAGAATATCCAAAGCAACACAATTAGAGGTGAAAGGACTTAACAACAGACACTGAGGAAATCCAGAAACTTAGAAGGACATACTTTGAAAACCTGTACCACACCAAATTGAAAAATCTGAAAGAAATACATAATTTTCTCAACAAATCCACTTACCAAAGTTGAATCAAGATCAGATAAGCATTTTAAAGAGACCTATAGCCCCTAGTGAAATAAAAATAGTAAGTAAAAGTCTCTCTCAATAGAGATGGGGAAGGGAGGGAGGGAGGGAGAGAGGGAGGGAGGGAGGGAGAGAGGGAGGGAGGGAGGGAGGGAGGGAAGGTTCAGGGTCAGGGTCAGGGTCAGAAGGTTTTAGCACAGAATTCTACCAGACTTTCAAAGAAGAGTTAATGCCAATACTCCTCAAATTAGTCTACAAAATAGAAACAGAAGAAACACTGCTCAATTCACTTTATGAGGCCACTGTTACCCTGATACCAAAACCACATAAATACTTAACAAAGAAAGAAAATTATAGATCAATTACCCTATGAACATAAATGTAAAATTTCCCAATAGAATACTTAAAAACCAAATCCAAGAACATAGCAAAAATATCATTCACCATGATCAAGGAGACTTCAACCCAGAGATGCAGGGACGGTGCAACATCCAAAAATCAATCAATGTAATCTACCATATAAACAAACTAAAAGAAAAAATGCATGATCTTCTTATTACATGCAGAAAAAGCCTCTGACAAAATCCAACACCCTTCATGACAAAAGTCCTGGGGAAATGAGGGATAAAAGGGACATGCCTCAACATAATACATGAATTTTTCAGCAAGTCAGCATCAACTTAAATGAAGAGAAACTCAAATCAATTCCAGTAAAATAAGGAAGAAGACAAGGTTGTCCTCTCTCTTTATACCTAATCAATATAGTGCTTGAAGTCTTAGCTAGAGTAAAAAAGACAGCAAGATGAAAAATGGATACAAAAGTAGAAAGGAAGAAGTCAAAGTATCTTTCTTTGCAGATGAGATGATAGTATACATAATTGACCCCCCCAAAAAAATCCACCGGAAAAACTCCTACAGATGATAAACACTTTCAGCAATGTAGCTGGTTACAACATCAACTTACAAAAGTCAGTAACCCTCCTATATACAAATGACAGACTGGGAAAGAAATCAGGGAAACAAAAACCTTTCACAATAACCTCAAGTATCTTGCAGGTAACTGTAAACAAGCAAATGGAAGATTTGTATGATAAAGCTTTAAGACACTGAAGAAAGAAACTGAAGAATTTACCAGAAGGAGCTCATGGATCAGTAGGATTAACAGTTTTACTATGTTAATTCTACCAAATGCAATCTACAGACTCAATGTAATTCCCTTCAAAACTCCAGCCAGCCTACTTGAATTGACATGTTCCAAACCACATGGGAAGAGTCTCTAAAGAAGAAAATGTGAGGTTTACCACTGTTCGCCACACATGCACACACACTAACGGACATGTATGTGTACACACAGGCACACAATCAAAACCAGAAAGAAGGACATAGCATGAGCTTTGTCACAAGACTACAGAGTGATGATGGGGGGTGACTGCAGACCATCTATTTGCACAGATGGGATGACCTATGCTTCCATCAATACAATGGTCTACCTTTTTTTGTCATACACACACAAGATTTTCTTTGTTTTGTGAAGGATTAGCTCCCTCTGCTACACCAAGACTGCATTAAAAGTGAAAGTTTTAATGCTAAAACAGTTCAAGGGTAAATAATAAAAGAGTTTGCATAACATTAGTATAAAAATAATCAGAAAAAAAAACACCATGTGACCTCATCACCACAGACCCAGGGAATTCTACCTTTCTGTATTTTGTAACGGAACACATATTTGTATATCTGGTCCATTTATTAAGGGTCCAGCAGACATCTTGAGACAGAAGACATCATTAGATAAGATCTGAATAGAGGAAGTCTGAGAAGCATTACTTAGCAACACCATAAAAGCCCATTTTGTGCAATATTCTCTTCCAAAGGAGCAGCATGCAGGCTCATCCTGGTGCTGTGGAAATGAATCACTTGCTCTGATTGTCTCGTCCAGGGACTTGAGTAAATCATCCTGCCTGGGAAGTTACTAAAATAGAAGAATGAAAATTAACTTTCCAGCACACTTATTCAGATGGCTGTACCTGCGTTAGATTAGATTACCAGCTTAATTTTCTTAGTCAGACTTGGGGATTTTATTCAATTCTCACACACAACTAAGCACCAACATGTGAGTCAAGCATCCTGGGATCTTCTGCTGCATGCTTTATTTTAGCGGTGAGCTGCTCCTCTTTCTCCATTGAGATACACCTCTTCAGAGTACAATGGTCCTTAAAGTTACTTTTCCCATCCCTTCATGAAAATACTCATTTGGAGATGAGTCATTAGCCTGTAGTTCCTGTCTCCAACTTTGTCCCGAATGACAAAGTGATGTGTAAGCTGTACCTCATGTGGCCAAGGGTGTAGTCTTTAACAACACTACACCCTCTACATTGTGGTAAGATGTTGGGTAAATTACCAAGAAGTTGATATGTTATAGTAATCTAATTAAAATGATGCATACTCTGTGTCTAAGTGTAAAGATGTGATTTAACTAAGCAAATTTATGCAGAAAAGTTACACTTAAAACTCTACTTGGTATAAGCAATTTGAAATTAATTTGCCACTTTAAACAGGAACTGCTTGAAAAGAACAATTTAATTTTACACTAAAGAGAAAACATCCCAATAAAGTGAGAAATTACACATAGATGCAAATTTTCAATGACTACTCATGTCTACACTTTAAAATGCCAATAAAATCTGAGCACAGTTACTGCATCTCTGTGAGAGAACCAGGGCAGTAATCTTTACACACACACACTTGGTGAATTAATGTTTGCACACTGCTATGAGTTCCTGCATGTTAAGACATGTAGCAGGATAAAACACACTGACAAGAGCACCAGAGTAAGCCAGTTAAAAAGGCTGTCATATGAACCATAGCCAAGTGTTTGGAAAGATGGCTCAGCAGTTAGAAACATGTGCTGCTCTTCCAGAAGATCAATTCCCAGCATCTGCATCTGGTAGTTCAAAAGTGGTCTGTAATTCTAGTTCGAAGGGGATCCTACACCCTCTTCTTGCCACTACAGACACCTGAACACATGTGCTCAACACACACACACACACACACACACACACACACACACACACACACACACACACACACATCTTTTAAAAAGTAAGAAAAATAATTGTTCCAACCACCACTAAGAAGAAAAGGATAGGTCAGTGTACATTTCCAACAAAGGAAACAATTCTTTGCTCCCAAAGAAAAATAGAAGCAGAAGAAATATTGACCCTAGCCTCTCCTGGAATAACAAGTCCCTTTCTCAGTCATTTATTTTACTCTCCATTTCAACAAGTCTTGAATTCACAGCTGCACTGTATGGTTAATACCTGTTGTTGTTAGCTGGTTAACATGCATTGACAGAGTAAGAGTGCTGTTGGGGATGCAAATAAAACATTCTCCATGTGTTGGAGAGATGTCTCTGTTGATAAAGTGTTTGTCTTCAAGCTCAAAGACCTAAGTACAAAACAGGGATGAAGACGTGTTTGTAACCCCTGTACTAAAGAGGTAAAGGCAGGTGTATCCCTGTACAAACAGATTGAGAGACCCTGTTGCAAAAAAAAGAAGATAAGTAGGTATAGATATGGATGATATAGATATATATAAATGGTAGATAGATAGACAGATGATTGATAGATAGATAGATAGATAGATAGATAGATAGATAGATAGATAGATAGATGTGACAGAGATAAAGATGATATAGAGATAGTTATGAGTATAGGTAGATAGAGATATAGGTGATGTAAGTATAGATATAGATATAGGTATAGATATAGACATAGATAGATGTGAAAAGAAAATGTGAGAAACAGCACTCAGGGCATTCCTTTGTCCTCCACTGGCATGCAGTACAGCATGCACACCTGCACGCTAACAAGAATATGAATGTAATATGCATACACAATAAATAAATAAAATGTATTAACATTCTTTTATTGAATGAACATTTTATCCTTTAGCGCTATTATATTAGTACAATCTACTGAGTGTAATAGGTTATATTAATACTATCATTCCATGGTTATTATCAATAACTGTAAGAGCAGTTATTGATATATATTTAACAGGTCAGGAAATAAGAGGGTTTGCTGAGCTATGACTATTGCCCCAAAAAGTCTCTTACTCTCTCTCTCTCTTTCATTACACAAATCCCAAATTCTCTTCTAAGCCAAATTCTTTTTACACCATCAGGCTATTTTGACAGAGAACCTGTAGCATATAGGATTTAATAACAGGTGGCTGCCGGGAGTGGAGCTCTCTCTGACTGTTTCAGATCCAGCCAAAGTCACCAATTACTAGACTCTCTGGAGACTGGACCTTGCAATGAGTTTCCTGACCCCATGCGGATTTAGATAAGCTTTGGATAAGTTCTGTTCTGTGACATGAGCGCTGAGTTGCTTAGCTGTAAAACTCTCCTTTTCTCCACCTCAGCAAACAACATTTCCCAGGATTTGTGAAGACGCCACTGAGAAAAGTTGCTGAGAGTCCCAGTGTAAGAGCAATTTTTACCTCTGCAATTTTACCACTCTAACATGAGTTTCAAGACCCTGAGGTTGCTTTTATGCCCTCTGAGTCCTGTCCTGGGATCAAGGACCCAAGGGACAGAACACTGTCAATATATCTTCCTCCTCTTTTCCAGAAGATGAAGGCAGTGCCAAGCAGAATGGGCTTTGAAGAAGCGAAAGTTCTTAGAGATGTTCATCTGTTAGACCTCCTTAAGAAGAGTGAGGACCTATAGGAAGAAAATAATAAAGGATTTTTTTTCTTCATTGTCACTTTTTTATTACGGAATTTTTTATTCATTTTACATACCAACTACAGATTCTCCTCTCTTCCCTCGTCCCACTCTTTTATCCCTCCCTCTTCAACCCACTCCCCATTTCCCCCTCCAACCAGGAAAGGTCTCTCTTGGGGAGTCAGCAGAGTCTGGTACATTCAGTAAAGGCAGGTCAGAGCCCCTCCCCTTGCATCAAGGCTGTACACAGTGTCCCACCATAAGGAGTGAGCTCCAAAAAGCCAGCTTGTGCACCAGGGATGGATCCTGATCCTACTGCCAGGTGGCCACTTAAGCAGATCATGCTACACAACTGTCTTGCTTATGCAGAGGGCCTTGTCCAGTGCCAGGGAGGCTCCACAGCTGTTGGTCTAAAGTTCATGAGTTCCAACTAGTTTGGTTTCATTGATTTTGGGGGATGATGGTAAGCAAACTTCTGAGAAGGTGTGCAGTAGATATGAAAAGGAAAGTCTCTCAAGAGGGCTGCATTGATTCATGTTACAACTCTGTCCCTCCTGGTAGGCCCTCTATGACTTTGATCTCCATCTATAATAAAGGGAAGATTAAAATGAGTCATCTAATGGGAAAACTGGGATTTCTAACACATGGAGGGAGGAGAGGCTTCTAGTACCCCACCCCTTGTTCAGGAGCCGTTGACAGTTTAAGGCTGCTGAGGGAGTAGAGGCACTTTCTTTAGGAGTGTGGCCTTGGGTAGCTTGCCCATAACCCAGTGTTATCCATTACAAGGTGGAAGGCAGGGTCCTCCATGAGCAGGCATGGCACCCAAAAGGCCAAAATTAAGGTAAATGTTAAAGGAAGAATGGTTTCCACTCGGTCCTCTTTTATAAAGTAGATTTTCCTGGAAAGAGCGTGATTCACACCTGAGGGAAAGATGAGGCTATTGGCATTGGACTCCATGCATACCCCAGGCTGAGGGATGGATAAAGACTGATCTATGCATCACCACTCATCAGTCTCTACAGGGAGGGTTGGTATTGCTATGCTGTTTTACAGATATTAAACAGAGTAGAGGGCAATTAAGAATGATGAGGCATCTTTAGAAAAATGAAAAGCTAGCAGGAAGGACTAGAGAGAAACTGCTTTTGGACATGACAGGATCCCTACACCCATGAACTCATAGCAGCTATAGTTACATACATAGGATCAGGCAGTCAACACTCCAACATGGATTGGGGAAGGGCACATGAGTTTCCACCCATAGCTGAGGAGCTAGTGACGATTGATGGCTATTAGCAATGGGAGAGTTCAGTTTTCTTTAGCCATGTAGCACCCTGTCAATTGATCATGATCCACTGGAATGCCCCACATCCATGAGCACATGGGAAACACTAATTACACTCTGTAGATTATAAGTGGGAAAAAGGAAAGCATGAAGTTGGGAAGTGCACCAAGAAGGATGTTGGAGTAGGGAAGTGTGTGGAGGGGTATGTTTGAAATACATTGTACGCATGTATGCAATTCTCTAGGAATAAATAAAAGATACTATATTTTACAAAAGCTGTTTATTTGAAGAAGCCTAGGGTGTTCAACAGCCAGTCCATGTCTTATCAGAAGCCTGCTTTCTCTGAAGTAGACAACATAAGTGATTAATTTCTTTTTAATTTTTTTATTTATTTTATCGTATATGTGTGAATTTCTGCTTGCATGTATCTATGGGAAGCCCAGGTATACATAACCTATGGAGACCAGAAGAAGGCATTGGATTTCCTGGGACTGAAGGTACAGATGGTTGGAAGCCACCAAGTAAGTGTTGACAACTGAACCCTGTCCCTCCCAAGAACAGTCAGTGCCCTTAACCACTGAGCCATCTCTCCAGCCTCAATTGCTCAATGGAACATAGATTGAATCACATTATTGTCAATATGGTGCTTGTAGTTCTGTCCAGAGCTTGAGCTACAGCACTTGAGTTGACCCCACACACACTGAGGGGCTGCAGATATGTAGAGGGAGGGCTGGAGAGGTTGAGAAGCAGAGAGCTTCCAGCCCTCATTGTTAGTCAGCAGGCCATCAGAACACTACAGGCCACTCGCTATGCTGGAGGCTGACACAGGTTTAGAGTAACAAGCAGTTAAAAATGGATTTTGCCATCAATTCAAGGCAGTTCTGATTAATGCTTTCCACTCTGTTCAGAAGCAAAGCCAGTTCATTTTCCTTTCAGAAGGCCCCATACCTAGGAGATTCTGTAAATACAGCTCTTAATTTAACTCCCTCAGAGGGATGGCAGCATCTCCCTGAGTCAAATTACTGCCTTTTAGAAGCACTATCTCTCCCTGGCTGCCTCTGCTTCTTCCCTGAACACTCGTTAACCTTCCTCTGGGTAGTGAATGGTTTTGCACAAGGCCCTCAAATTGGTGGTGTCCTTAGGTTGAAGGGCATTTGCTCCCCATACCCCACCTGACTCAGCAATGATGTATGGATGGAGGAAATTTTTCTTTGCCCATCTTAGCTGCGTGATCATTGCTCTTTCAATAGAACGTCTATGATCTTTCTTTTCTCCTCAGGTCCTATTCAGGAAGCAGTGGGGAGGCATAATTGTCTTCTGGTCCTTGGCATCTCCTTAGCGCAACACATGCAGAAATCAAGACATCTTACTACCAAAGTAGGGATAGTCTTCATAATGTATTTAAAATAGATCTGGGTTAATTAGAAGGATTGCCAGGGAGCATGGAATAAAATCTGCGTGGGCAGCACAGAGGGCCAGTTCATGGAGTGTCGCCATACAGTAGGCTGTCAGCTGACTGGTGACCAGAATGAGCCTTCTGGGGCTTTCTGAGAGAAACTGTTTCTCGGATTTCTGGTTCTGGAAGACATTCATGGCATTCCAAGGATGTTTTTTTTTTTTTTCTGGTTGCCTCAAAGAATTAAAGAAAATGTCAAATAACTCTGTGTAGAGGACGCCAAATCTCTCCACTGAGACAGTCACAGCAGAGGTCCGATAGCCCTTGTCACAGGGGTGTCAGGCTGTGAAATGCCAGCTACCACACAGCACAGGCTGGCCCTGGACAACTGCTTTCTCTGGCTTTTGTTAAAGGAAAAGAAACAAAGAAGCATCATGCCCCACTCCACATATGCACAGACAAACAGGTATGATCACAAGGTAAGGGAGTGATGCACATTCTTTTTTATTATTTATTTATTATCATTAGCACTTTGAGAATTTCATACAATGTATGTTGGTCCTATCCTAATTCCTCCAGGATCCATGCCCCTTCCCTACTTGCAATTTTATGTCCTTTGTAAAAAGAAAAAAAAATCCATAAAGTCCAATTTGACGTGTCCATACATTGTTGAGTGTATGGCCATCCACTGGAGTGGGGTCAATCCACCAAGGGCAATACTCCTAAAGAAAACTGACTCTTCCTCTCCCAGCAGCTATCAACTGCCAATAGCTTCTCAGCTATGGATGGGCCTTTCTACATTTTTGGATTTTATCTGGGTTGAGCTTGCACGGGTCTTGTGCATGCTGTCATAACTGTAGTGAGTTCAGAAGTGCAGCTGCTCTATTGTGTTCAAAAAAATCTTTTTAATAATTTCACCAAAATAACTAAACTCATCATCAGTCTCATTCAGATTGGCTCTGGCCTGAAAGTGAGAGTAGAATAATCATCAATGCCACCTCCTCACTTACCCAGCATCACAGCTTAATAATTACTGGGAGAGAAAAGATTTAGATTTTTATACAATTAGAAGGAAAACCAGCCAAGAGTGCTAACTGCTACCACTGTGGAAGTCAGACCCAACACTGATGAGAAAGGGTTTTGTCTCGAGACACCGCTGGAGGAGATGCAGCTGATCAGAAACTAAGCAGGATCAACCAAGCAAATCACAACCCCAAAAGCTCACTACTCTCTAGCTGTGTGTCTGTGGGTAAACTGTTCAGCGATGTGGTACATTGGTTTCCCCATTGGAAAAGAAGGACAATACTGTATCTATAGACTGGAGAGATAGCTCAATCACTAAGGTGCTGCCCTTATAAGCAAAAGGACTTCAGTTTTATCACTGGAACTGATGAAAAACAAAACAAAAAACAAAAACAGGTATGAAAGTTTATGCTTATAATCCCAGCACTAGAGAAGCAGAGTGAGGAGGAGACCTGGGGATCACTGGACAGCCAGCTTAGCCTGTTGCTGAGTTCCAGGTCTTTGATAGAGACATCCAAGGGTGTCCTCTGGCCGACAACTGCACATACACCTGCTTAACTGTGTACACCCACACCCAAGCACACACTCACTCTAAAAAAGGAAATGTCTACATACTATCAGACATGTGACACTTTTCTCAGTACTTAGCACATTGCCTGAGATGTAGATAATTATACTTAAGCTTTATCTGCTTACCTAGATCTTTCTATTCATATTCTGTTTATTAGTCTTTCATATCTAGGCATGTAACTTTACCACTACACTCCTGTATGGAAGCCTGAGTGCTTATGCTTCATAATCAACCTCTGTATCTCCCTCTCTACCATGGTTGTATGTACAGCTATCTTCATTTGAGCTATTCAGCTCTACCTATGACTAGACATGCCTTCTTCTGCAGGATAGTATATGGTACAAATGGCCTAGCTGACTGTTGACACAGTACCTTAATGCTCCCCGGCATCACCCATGTGAAATGAGTTTGCCAGATTAAAGACTAGTGTGGTGAACCAGCAGACCACAGCTTTTCTTGAAGTTGGTGGTTTGCCAGCTTCTGCTGACTATCCAAGGGAGGCCTTATGTCCTATGAAGGGGGATGGGCGTGAGAAAGGTGGGAGCTGGAAAAAGGGAGGGGGGACACAGGGGTATGTAACATGGAAAAATTTAAATACACTTTTTGAATATGAAAAAACTGAAGTTGGAGCCTGAGAGGAAAGTTTGCAACATTTCATTGAACTCTGCGTTTACTTTTTGAAAAATCTAATATAAAACCTGATTATTCATAGCAGGTAAGTTGTTTGTTTATTTTGTAAGTGTGTGTGTGTGTGTGTGTGTGTGTGTGTAGCAGAGACATTTTTGTCTTCTTTCGTGCTACATTTTTTTTCTTTAGATATTTCTGTTCCTAGGAGTAAGTGTCTGGGGAGGTAGCTCAGTGAGTCAAATTTTTGCTGTATGTGTGTGGGCACCTAAATTCTGATACCCAGAACCCATTTGAAAGCCAAACATTGAAGCATACTTCTGTAACCCCAGAGCTTGGAGTTGGAAACAGGCAGATCGAAGTTCGCTGGCCAGCCAATGTAGCTGGAAGAGCAAGCTCCTAATCCAGTGAGAAACCTTCCTCAAAAATATGGTGGAAAAGTGATTGAGGAAGACATCCTGATATGTATACAACACACACACACACACACACACACACACACCTCTTTCTTTTCTGGAAGATTTTTCTGTGTTGAAAGCTAAACAAATGTTAGCTTAGCTCCCATATGTTCTGTCTATCAAGAGATTTTCTAGATGACTTAGTGCCTCAGGCACAATGAAAATGGATTTTTGAGTTTTGGGGTGATTCACTACAGCCACATAAGAACACTGTTAGCTGGACAAAAAGTAAAGAATGGATACGATAAGAAAGGTCTGTCTGAGTATGCATGCAACAGAATCAACACTTGAAGGGCAAGTGAAGAAAAGAAATGCTCACCAGGAAAACAAGTCTTTGTCCTATATCACAGCACTGGAGATTGAAGGAAAGACCAATGAGAAGCCAAACCTGTACGAATCACTGTTCCAGAGATTTCAGGCTTCAAGTATCTGTCTACAACACTGGTTGAGGACTAGAGAGTTTGACATCACTTGAGCAAGTGTCCCTACCACACTGTCATATTCTGTGAGTCCTAAAGTAAAATATCAAACATTTCCCAGAAAGCATATTGACGAACTAAGTAATGCCTTCAGAACATGTGGGAAGCTGAGTCAGTTTTAAAATAGGTAATAGATTATTACGTGCAATTGAAGCACATATATTATGTAATTTATAAGTTATTTATATAAACTCATTAACTAGAGGCCTTTTGTATTTAATAATCACAGTCTTCCTGGACATATTTCTTGAGTGGCTCCTAAGTACAGTTTGTTGCCATACCAGCGCTGCAATTACTGCAACAGGATGAAGGTTTGTCCTTCTATAAGCAGCCTGTCTGACATGAATGAGCATATTTTAAAGGGACACTTATGTGTTCCCCTCTTTGGCCATCAAATTATTGAAAGAATGAACCTGAAGACATTGGTTGAGACCAACAAACACAGGTGTTATCAGGTAACCCTTGAAATCTCCAAAATAATACTAGAACTTGCATGGTGAGGGAAACAAAGAATGGGCAGTAAAAGCAAAATAAAAAAGGGATGGGGATTTGGAAGAATAAGATGTAATTTACTCTAAAATGTTTTCTTTCATTTACTAGGAAAACAGTAGCAGTTAGATAAGTGAAATATCCCTCCAGATTTTGAAGAGACCCTTTTTGGTGACAAACATTAAAGTATGTTCTTAATGTATACTTTCTGGCTCCCAGTACAGGTTTTGAAAGATGGACATGTGAAATTGATTAGAAATTTGCCTAGACAGATTTTATTTTCAAGGGGAGAACCTACTACTATTATTCTGCTAAATGGACATAGTATTAAACCAGCTCTTCATACCGATAGGTTAGTGCATCTCTCAACCCTCAACAGAGAAGCTCCTATTTGTGGTAGATGGCGATTAACACAGACCTGCATGTGGTCAAGGTGCACAGAAGAGACTGTGGAGTGCCAGGCTCTAGATGGGATGTCTATATCATATCCCTACTCCCCAGGCTCAGAAACTGTCACAAAAGAGTGTAACAGAAGGATTGTAAGAGCCAGATGTTGTGAAATATTAGTTTAAGATGAGTTACATTCATTTATGCTGTGGAATATTTGTTTAATGATTCAAAGGTGTGTTGCATTCTTTTACGTTTCATTTGTCTAACTCTGAAAAACTGTGTTACTTTGCCTGCCTAAAACACCTGATTAGTCTAATAAAGAGCTAATCAAGAGAGGGATAGGCAGGGCTGCCAGACAGGGAAGATAAATAGGAGGAGAAATTTAGACTTGAGAAGAGGGAGGAGTGGAGAAAGGAAAAGGAGAGAGGATGACAGGGGCCAGCCACCCAGCCACACAGCCAGCCATTGAGTCAGAAGGAAAGAAGGATATATAGAATAAAGAAAGGTAAAAGCCTAGAGACAAAACATAGTTAAAAAGAAACAATATAATTTCATTTATAAAAGCTGGCTAGAAACAAGCCAAGTGAAGGCCAGGCTTCATAAGTAAGAATAAGTATCCATGTATTTACTTGGGAGCTAGACAGCAGGCCCCCAAATAGTAAAAAAAAAAAAAACACCTACAGCCAGAGGTAGTAGATGACTCTGAAACTGTATCTTCTGGACACAACACAGTAATTGCTCATATCACTCACAGCAGTTACCCAGCATACATAGAAAAGTCCAAGTCAGACCAAATTCCAGCATGGAGAAGGGAGATGGGCAGGAAATGCCACCTAACCAGAGGATCATTGACAATTGATAAGTGCTGAGAGAGGAAAAGCCAGCTTACTATAAGGGTATGACCCCATGTATGTTAGTTGACCAAGCTACTGTGGAAGGCCACAAATGCAAGAATGTATGGCTGACACAAATTAGACTCTGTGGGGTTTTTTTGTTTGTTTGTTTTTTGATTTTAACAAAACTAAGCAAAAACAAGGACCACACAAAGTTGGATGGGCATGGAAAAGGGGGTGGATACATTACATGAAATTTTCAAACTCATAAAATATTTTAAATAAATAGAGACCAAATGTCTTGGAGCTGTCTCTCCCAGTAAATTTGCAGCAAAGATTCCAGCTATGGCCAGGGCCCTACATCTACCTAATTCTGTCTGTGTATGTTCTCAGTCCAACAGCTTAGAGCTTCTATGAACCAAGAGACTAATCTTATGCCTACTTGAAGTCCTTCCAAAACGAGATCCAAGGTAACTTAGCCATTAGAATAAATTATTTAGTTTTTGGCATTTGATTTGCTTTCAAATATTATATAAAACATAGTTTTCCATTGCCTCGGATAGTATTCATAAGACAAAGGTTTCAGGTTCTTTTGCAAATATACACACATCCCCTTAAAGTGAACTAAAATTTAAAATTTAATTAGGTTAAATCTTTTTTTAAAAAAAAAATTCATTCCCTACTGTGAAGGATTAAAAAAAAAACATAAAAATATGACCTGGTGGTGCCAAACATGGTGTCATGGAAGGCTGTCAGTCCTGAGATACCGAGATGAAAGGGAGATCCAGGGAGTGCCTGCAGCTCCAGCTGGCTGAAATTAGACTACAGGCATAGTGCTGAAGCCTTGCTGGGCAGAAGGTGGATGCTTGCCTTCCCCCGTGCTCTCTCTTCAGAAACCCATCCTATCACTCCTCAGGGAAGAACACTGAGACAGGTGTGGATGGAGGATACTTGGGGCAGGGCACAATAGACACACGAGGCAGGTGCTGCAGAAACATTAGCATTTAAACAGCATCATCTGCCTCTGAACACCTGTAAAAGAGAAGGAAACAGATGCTGTTTCTTGGATACTCATGCTGAGCATGTCTGTCACTAGTTTTTTGTACTAACCCATAGCTCATCCATGACCAATTATCCCCCTAAAAGTAATGTCTGCTGCTGAGAAGTACACAGGAAAATAAGGAGATGCCCACTATAAAAAAAATCATTTCACTATTGCAGTTTTTAAATAATTATTTTTAATGTGACAAAGAAGTCTTCTATGCTTTTATTGGTATAATATTTTACTTATTTAATGAGTAAGATGACTTGGGGGACAAGAGTTAGGTACAATTATGAAGATTTATTCAAATAATAATACTTGGTGTCTGCATACCATTTTGAACTCCAAAGTCATCCATAATCTAACATGCACTGCTGCATCTGTGAGTCATGCAAAGATCCTCATACATACACTAGAGTAGGGTGAGGTCCTAAGGCCACTTACCAGTGGCAGCAGTAGCAGAATGTGAACAGAGCTCATCATTTCCCTTACTTTAGAAGTTATAATGCCGAAAGTTAGGGAAATGGCTCAACAGTCAAGAGCACATACTGTTCTTGCAGAGGACCAGAGCTTGTTTCCCATCACCCATGTTGGGTGGTTCACAGCTGCCTATAACTCCAGTTCTGGGAGATCAAACGTCCTCTCTGGAATCTCTAGCCATTGTACACACACAAGCATATTCCCATACACAGACACATATGTATACATAGAATTAAAAATATAAAAAATAAAAGAATTCGTAAATCTGACTAATACTCAAATGTCAAACTATATGATGAGAATTTCGTTCCATCTACTGTTCTGAGCAAATGAAATGACAAATACTTGTCCAACTAAAATGTGGACTGTAAACCCAGAGAAACATACACATGGTATAAAATACCATGAAAGAGTGCATGCTGGGTCAGGAAACTCTCTGGTTCCTTTGCGCACTTGTCAGCCCACATACTCCACCATAAAGATACTTCTTCCTGAATTCCTCAGAGCCTGTGCCCATTGTTATTCAGAGCCTGTGCCCATTGTTAGCTCCTGGAGAACCCTAGCATTGCCTCAGAAGCAGCTTAGGAGCTCACTGATGCTCAGTGCTGAGTTCAAACTCAAGGGAAGTTTGATATAAACCCAAAGCATAGCTTTCAGCACTCACACCATAGTTGTGAGTGGAATGTGGGGGAGGGTGGATCTGGGAGGAGTCAAGGGAAAAGCAGGGTTTGAATATGTCAAATCACATTGTATCAGATCCTCAAAGAATTATTGAAAATATTTTTTAAAGTATTTTAGCCATAAAAAGAATATTAACCTTAATAGAAAATAGAAATAGTAAAAAGATATTTGATAGATCAGAATTCCCAAAAATACTGAACCCAGTCCTTAAAATAGAATCACCTAATAACTGAGTGACAAACTATTATAAAATTTATTGGGAAAAATAATGCTGATACTTTCTATGGTAAAGTCAGACAGACAGTACACAGGTGGATGATTTGTCTATGTCTTGCAATGGCAGAAGCCTTAGCCATGAAGACCTAAGTTCTGTATAGTATGAATCACAATGTACAACAGTCATACTTTGGATATTGAATTTGCACATGTATTGAATGCATAGAAAGTAAAAGTTTAAAAAAGAAGCAACGAGTAGCAGATAGCAAAACATCATCAAATCAGGAACTCCTTGAATCCAGCAGAAACTGACTGAGGTAGCTGGAGTTACCATTTGAGAGAGTCCCAGGCAGAAAGATTTTTCATCCATGGGTGAGCTTGTGGTTTCCCAGTGAGGACATTTTTATAACATAGGATAAACAATAGTAACTTCTGATAAAATAGTTTACCTTATAGCTATTTTCCAGGGCATAATAGTTTTGTTCTCAGACTCTTTGCTGTTTTCCTTTCTCCCTGTTAGAGTTAAAGGAACAGTCGGCCCCAGGACAGGGAGTTTTTGAGGACATTTTGGAACTAACGTGCCTGGGACTGAAATGTGAGGAAGAAACCCTACTTCTAAAGCCAGTTGCTCAGTGAGTCCAAATAACATATGATGTGGTGATATTTTATTTGTGCTTTGATAAACAAAGCTTGCCTGGAGATCAAGGGGAAAAGGCCAGCCTTTTTAAATAAACAAATTCAGGCAGCACACACCCTTTACCTGATCACTTGGCAGGCAGGGTTTCTGTGTGTTCAAGGCCACACTAGGGAACAGAGTCAAGCATGGGGACTCACACCTTTTTTTTTTTTTTTTTTGGTTTTTCGAGACAGGGTTTCTCTGTGTAGCTTTGCGCCTTTTTCCTGGAACTCACTTGGTAGCCCAGGCTGGCCTCGAACTCACAGAGATCCGCCTGCCTCTGCCTCCCGAGTGCTGGGATTAAAGGCGTGCGCCACCACTGCCCGGCGGTGACTCACACCTTTAATCCCAGTTCCAACCATAGAGACCTGGAGGTCTGTACAGATAGGCATTGACAAGGAAATGAGGTAGCTGGGCTAAGAACCAATGTGAGGGCAGAAAAACAGGGTATATAAAGGCGTGGGTAGACAGGAAGTAGCTCATATTTGGAAGCTGCAGAGTTGGTGAGATAAGGTTGAGTGGTGGTTATTCCTATTTCCCTGATCTCTAAGGCTTTCACCCCTATATTTGCCCCCACATTTTTTATTTAGTAAGACCATTTAGAAATTTGTCTACAATATGATATTTTACCAATACAATGTGCATCATAATCAGAACTGACTTAAATTGATAGGATGATGCGGAAGGTTCTTCAAGCACACATGTGAAGTAACTAATGGGAATAATTCTAAAATTGATTTAATTAAACTATTGGCCAGGCACCTACATCTACACAGGTTCACCTAGATGCAGACCATACTGATTTTAGACACCAGGGCCATTCCATATCCCAGTCTTCCTAGATGACATTAAGCCCACAGTCTACTAGTTTAAAGTAATATAACATTTCATGAAGAAGAATACACATATTAAACAGGAAAGAGAAAAAATTTACTGCCGAAAGTTTGGATAAGATTTATTATGGAGAAGGTAGAGTCTTAGGAAAGTTTTGGAAGGGACAGAGAAATAAATATAGGGAGTCAATTGTTGGCTTTTAGGAATTTATAGCATAGGAATCTCAAAGATATCTCCATTAAAGATAGGAATTCTCTGTAGCTCTGACAAGGTGGTAATCAAAAGGTTTTCTGTGAATCACAAAAGAGTCTTTGTGTTTTCCATTCAGCAGTGTATTATTGCGTTGTGGTGACTAAATATTTTACAGGAAGCAACCTAAGGGAGAAAGGGTTATATCGGCTTTTTAAGGTGATACAATCTATCATGGTGGAGAAGGTTCAGCAGCAGGAATGTGGGATGGATGAGATCTCCTCCTCTGTTCCCACCATGTACGATCACAGTGAGGACTCTAGAGTCTACAGCAGGAAGACAGTGCCTCCCAGCACAGACTATGCCAGCACTCTGGTCTCTGACGTACAGAAGCATAGAAAATTAACATCTGCTGTTAACAAGACACCAATCTCTGCTCCTGGCTTCAGTGGTCCAATTATTCTAAAATTTTCTGGATTTGATATTGCCAGTCCTCCCACTTGCAGAAAGACAGAATTCTCATATTACTTGGCCCTTTCCTACATAACATCCAAGTTCCAATAGAAAGGTCAGTGTTCTGCAGAGTCGTCTCTATAACTATGTTTCTAGTAGAGGAAAGCAAGCCAGAGTCAAGTGCCTGAAAATGAGGACGGGAGTATTACTAAGCAACTAATGAAAACCTCCATCCATGCAGCCACTGTGGCTAAGCTAGTTGTCACCTGAAACAGTCACCCTATAGTCCTTCACCACAGGTAAAGGAACAGAACAAATATAGACAAGACTTGGCCCTTTTTGCAATGGAATTCTAGAATATGATGTATACAGTGCATTAAAGTTTTAAGTACAAAATGAAGATGCTGAAAGTGGTAGCCAAGCATCTAGGGCAAAATAGAAGAGTCCCTTGTTTTAATTAATATCATTTAGCACTTTGAGTATGTTTGCTGAGCATGATGTCTTAGTTTATTTTCTGGTTGCTGTGATTAAATACTCCGACAAAAGCAACTTAAGGGAGAAAGAGTTTATTTGTCTCACATTCCATGATCGCAATACATCATTAAGAGAGTCAATGTCTCTAGAATTTGAAGTCACTAATCACATTGCAGCCCAACTAATTAAATGTATGCATACCACTGCTCATCTTCCTTTCTCCTTTTTATTTAGTTCAGAGTCCAGTTCATGAAATGGCATCACCTCTATTCAGGACATATTTTTCTACCTCAATTAACCTAATTAAGAAAATCTCTAATGGGGCTTTGGAAATGGTTTAGCAGTTAACCATGTTTACTGGTCTTTTAGAATACCAGAGTTGTGTTCTCAGCACACATGTCAGAGGCACACAGCCTATTAACTCCAACTCCAGACGCATCTGATGGCCTCTTTTGGACTCCACAAGTAATCCATTCATAAGTGAGTGCATATGCATGTGTGCATACATATGTGTGTGCGCGCGCACACACACACACGTGCACACACTCAGAGAGAGAGAGAGCAAGAAAGAAACAAAAATAAAATAAATGTTAAAAAGAGAAAAATTAAATTTTTCCACAGATGCCTGTCTACCAACCTAATGTAAAGAGTTTATCTCTGAGATTCCCTTCCGAAGAGATTCTCGATTGTGTCAAGTTGACAATTAAAACTAGCCATCACACGTATGGATTTCAATTATATGATATGGAGTTGTTTAGGATGCCTGTGTCCTCTGGGATACATTATATTTCTCTAGCTAAAGTCTTTATTCTCAGATTTAAAATCACTGGTGAGAGCACATGCTGTTTGTCTGTAGAACACCATGCATAAAACTGTGTAAATGGTTTCCAAAATCTTAAAAGCCCTCAGTTTCTCCCTCGGGTAAGGAGAGGCCGAGGAATCCATGTGAGGGTGGTGCTGGTGGACTCATAGCCATCCTGTAAGAAACACAGCTCTATGTTCCAACCAAGGAGTGAGAGTGGGGTTGCACCAAGTCCACTGTTCTGACAGTGAGATATGAAGGACTGGGCTGGTGTCGGGGGAGATAATGTAAAAAGAGATTGAGCTGCCAAGAAAAGTTCCTACCATCCGGCTAAATCCACCACACTGATTCCTCAGGAGTCAGGAAGGGCAGGGTACGACTTCCAGAAGAATTTCCTACTGCAAATAGATTTGAAAACCAGGAGTCAAATGGAGGCTAGCCTTTATTGTTTATGTAGCATTTGACCTTCTGAGTCACCTCTGCTATGAATTAAGACCAAGACAGCAGCTCTGCCTAGCCCCTTCTTCCCTGTGCCCAGCCCTGAGGAATGCTTTCAGGTTAAAAAAAAAAAAAACGAAGAACAAATACTCAGAGAGGAGACAGGGACCAGCTGGGATTTATTTCAGTGTGTCAGTGTGACATAAGCATGGGTGAAGGCCAGATATGGATTGGTGACTCACCCACATTTAGATGCAGCCTTTGTAAAATGTTTTCATTTCCGCATCATGGAAGCAGATCTGAAATCCTTCACTCACATGGTGGAATTTAATTTCTTTCAACAAAAAGTGACCTACCTCCTAGAGCAGATTTTGTAAAAGTCCCTATTTGGACTTCTGCTGAGTTTTCAAATCTAGCTTAAAACCATGTTTTATTTAATTCCCAAATTTAAAAAAAAAAGAAGAAGAAGAAGAAAAGAAACAAAGTGATGCTTTTTGCCTCTAGGTAATTCTGTCTCTGCCTGCATTGTTTTTAAATAAAAATGAATTAAAGTTTGGTTAATCTTTAGTATTACATAATCCGTTCAAAATAGACTGGAAATTGCATATGCTTTGGAAAAGCCCTGGTTCTGCAGGCTGAATGTGTCTGCACTTTAGGGAGTCAAAAGAGATAAGCAGAGTCTATCTGCCTGAAGCTAACCAACCACTCATGAAGTATTCATTTCCTGTGAGAGTCTTATCATTTCCTTAAAAGTATTTTGTAATTGTGTGTACCTGTGTGTGTGTGTGTGTGTGTGTGTGTGTGTGTGTGTGTGTGTGTAGAGGGACTATAGGACAACCTTAAGTGCCATTTTTCAACTTCCATCACTTTTTAAAAAATTTTGAGACAGGATCTTTCCCTGCCACTTGGGGCTGATAGATGTGTCCAGAGTAGCTGGGCTATAAGCCTCAGGGATCTTCCTGTCTCCGCCTCCCCAGTGACGGGATTGCAAGCACACCACCACGTCCAATTGTCAATGTGCTTTTTGAGGATAGAACTCAGGTCCTTATTCTTACAAAACAGGACTTTTCTGATAGATTATACCCCAGTCCCTCTATAAATATTATTAGGAAACATTAAATATGTACACATGGCCTCCAGATTTTTTTGACCCAGCATTGCTTTTTCATGTTTGTGATCAATTCAGGTAGTAGAGACATTTTCGCTGACCATGGAGATAATCTAGAGATTCTTATCTATCTTAACCATACACAGTGAAGAGTTCAAAGCAAATGAAGGCCCATGGATCCCTGATTGTTATCACAATGGCTACACAACCCAAATTCAAATTCATGTGGTATAATGTGTGAAAATTATTTATTAATTATTGTTTCCCTGGTTAAGATACATCAGTGAGACCAGTGTGACCCTAGCCTTTTGGTAATCTATAATTCTTTTGCCATCTTAAACTTTTCTTGATGGAAAAGTTGAGAGAATTAAGGTAGATGTCATCAGAGGCACAACCTAGATCCAAGCTCCAATACACTACAGTGCCTACAGGCCTTGGGACTTGAGAGCAAGGTTGTATTAACAGACACTGGTGGGAAGAAGGGCACCTGCTTAATGAAGACCTTCAAAGGATGAGAATAATCCTGGCAGGAGCCACAGTGTGTGCATGATGCCCTTTAATTGCAGATCACTTAACAGCATCACTTTAATCTGGATAATTAAAAAGGACACAGAGCCAACTCCAGTGGCAACTGCCTTTTCATTTTGTTGTATTGCTTTTAGTCAAGAATAAATTAAGAAATTACTGTCATTAAGATAAAATAAGTTTCCCTGGATGACAGAGGAGGAATTCTTTGGCAAGTGAGGAGTAGAATACAGATGTCCCAAACTAAATAGTGACAGCAGGTAGGTCTAAAAAAAGAAAGAACTCATTTCATTTCCTGTGGAAATCAGTGTGCTGAAATGTTATCAATGAATTATCTGAACACAGACCCCATGTGTTTAGACAAACTATGAAAAGAGGCATAAGGTTTTCATGGCAGTTTTGATGGAAAAAGACTCATATAAGGGTGTGTCAATCAATTTCAATATTAAAAGAAAAAATATTTTCCAAAAAATTTCACTGAATATAGAGAAAATATATCCTCTACTTCATTTTTATAATTAGTTTCACAGTTATTTCAAGTTTCTTCAAATATGAATAGTAGACTCTGGCCAGGGAAGAAGGTAGGCTTACTACAGATCTTCACTTCTTCCTCAGCTCCTTCAAATCCAATCCCTATGTAAAGACCAAATCTATGAATAATAGGAATAGAGGAAGTAGAAGAAACATAGGTCAAATGTACAGAAAAAACTTTCAAACAAAATTGTAGAAGAATATTATCTTAACCTAAAAAATGTGGATACTTATCAAGGTACAAGAAGCATATAGGACATCTAATAGACTGGACAAGAAAAGAAAGTCTCCTTGGTACATGACAAAACAATAAATGTACAGGACAAAAAGAGAATATTAAAAATTGCAAGGGAAAAGACCAAGGAACAGAGGCAGCTCTATTAGAATTACACCTGACTTCTCAGTAAAGACTCTAAAGGCCAGAAAAGACCATACAGCTATGCTACAGACTCTAAGAGACCACACAGATGCCAGCCCAGACTACTATATCCAGCAAAATGGTTAATCACAATAAACGGTGATAATAAGACATTAAACCAAATTTAAGCATTATCTGTCTAATAACCCAGATCTATAGAAGGCATTAGAAAGAAAACTTCAACCTAAAGAGGTTAACCACACCCAAGAAAGCACAAGCAATAAATAATCCCAAAGCAGCAAATCAAAAGAGTGGAAAACAGGAAAACACACACACACACCACCACCACCACCAACACCACCACCACCAACAAAACTAATAGGAATCAGCATTCACTGCACATTGATATCTTTCAACATCAATAGTCTTGATTACCCAATAAAAGGATATAGATTAACTGAATGGTTGTTAAAATGTAATCCAGCCTTCTACATTAAAGAAACATACCTTAATATCAAGGATAATATCACCTCAGGGTAAAAGGATAAGAAAAGATATTCAAAGCAAATGGACCTAAGAAGCAGGCTGGTATCCCTGTTTAATATTTGACAAAACAGACCTAAACCAAAACTAATCAGAAGAGATGGGAAAGAATACTGCATATTCATAATACTGCATGAAAGGAAAAAATCCACCAATAGGACTGCAATTCCTTTCCACCCTTGTATTGAAAACAGATTCTTTTCTCATGCAACGTAACCTGATGGAAGCTTTCCCTCTCTCTACTCCTCCCAGTTCTTCCCTATCTCCTCTCCCCTCTGAATCCACTCCAGGTCTAGAAAAGAACAGCTTTCTAGACGATGAAAACAAAACACAATAAAATTACATATAAGAAGATAAAACACAAACTATCACATCAAAGTTGGACAAGGCAAACCAAAAGAAGAAAAAGAGCACAAGAGAAGGTCCCAAAAAACAGGGACCCACTCATTCACACACTCCCGAGTTCAACAGATATACTAAATGGAAAACTATGTAATATACATACAGATCAGATGCCGACCCAAACAGGCCCCATGCTTCCTGCTTCAGTCCTGGTGAGTTCATATGAGCTTTGCTCAGTTGATTTAGGGGGAATTGATCTCCTAGTGTCCTCCATCACCTGTTGTTCTTACACTCTTTCTGCTTCCTCTTCCCCACGGTATTCTGAGCCCAGAGGGGAGGGATTTGATGGAGATATACCATCTAGAGCTGTGTGTTCCAATCTCTCTCTCTCTTTCTCTCTCTCTTTCTCTCTCTCTCTCTCTCTCTCTCTCTCTCTCTCTCTCACTGTGTGTGTACGTGTGTGTGTGTGTGTGTGTGTGTGTGTGTGTGTGTGTGTGGTGATATTTTATTTGTGCTTTAATAAAGTTTGCCTGGAGTTCAGAGAAAATAGCAAGCCATTTAAAGTAAACATAGAAGTCAGGCAGTGTTAGTACATGCCCTTAATCCAATCACTTAGCAGACAGGGTCTCTGTGTGTTCAAGGCCACACTAGGGAATAGAGCCAAGTGTTGTGACACATGCTTTTGATCCCAGTAGAGACCTGGAGGTCTGTACAGACAGGTAGTGACAAGGAAGTGAGGTAGCTGGGCTAAGATAGCCAATGAGAGGGCAGAACAGCAAGGCAATACAGGGGCAGGTAAGATAGGAAGTTGCTCGCATTTGGAAGCTGCAAAGCTGGTGAGGTAAGGTTGGCTGGTGGCTATTCCTAGTTCCCTGATCTCTAAGGCTTTCACCCCTATATTCCATGTTTTTTATTTAATAAGACCATTTAGAAATTTGTGTGTGTGTGTGTGTGTGTGTGTGTGTGTGTGTGTGTGTGTGTGTTATCTAGCTGTTGGTCTTTGTATTTGCTTCTATCTGCTGCTGAAGAAAGCTTCTCTGACAGTGGCTAAATAAGGCACTAATCTATGAGTATAGCAGAATATCATAAGGAGTCATTGTATCACTCCTGTTTTGTTGTTTTTTTTTTTTTCTTTAGACCGGTAGTATTTGGTTTTACTCTAGGTTTTTGAGCTATTTAATCTCTGGTTCTTGATTAACTAAGTGTTGGGTATGGGTTCTTTCTCATGGAGTGGGCCATAAAGTTAAATCAGATATTGGGTGGTTAATGCTACAAACTTCATGCCACCATTGCTTTAGCTTGGTTTGCAGGCAGGACAGCATTGTAGTTCAAAGGTTTTGTGACTGGGTTGATGTTTAGATCCTCTTTTGGTAGCCTGCAAAGTATTTTCCCATCCAAAGACACCAGAGCATAGAGGTGAAGGTTCTATGTAGGCACCAACATGACCCCTCCATGTTCAATGAGTTGTGTGGTTGTTTTTCTTGGCATAGACTTTGCTGTCAGTTTGCAGAGAGTGACCTATTGTCTTACCAACAGTCTGGATTGCTTCTGGGTTCCATGGAATGGTCAACAACTCAATTTGATGTAACCCAATCCTGGTACTAGAAAGCTTATTTTGTGACAAGAGATGGCCAATTGAGGCTCTGTCTCCTCAATTATTTGGAGAATTCATTAGAATCACACTCATATATTTTAGGAAGTTTCTAATATACTAGGTCCTTGACATTGCAATTCTTAAATTATATTCACCAAACACAAGGGCATTCAAGTTCATAAAAGAAAACACTATTACAACTTAAATCACATCACATATTGACCCTCATACACACTTTTGCCAACAGACAAGTAGACAAAAACTAAAAAGCAAAATGTTGGAGCTAACTGATGTTATAAACCAAATGGACCTAATAGATATTTACAGAGCTTTTCACCCAAATACAAGAAAATATACCCTTCTTCTCAGCACCTCATGGATCTTTTTCCAAAATTGGCTACATACTCAGGCACAAAGTAAATCTTAGCAGATAAAAAAATGAAATAATATGCTATATCTTACCTGATCACCATGAATTAAAGCTGAATAGCAAGAACAACAGGAAGCTTACAAACTCAGCTATGGAAACTGAACAGCTTACTACAGAATAAAAATGGGTCAAGAAAAAAGTCAAAGACTTTCTTGAATTGAATGAAAATGAATACACAACATACTCAAACTTATGGGACACAATGAAAGCAGTTCAAAGAGGTAAGTTTATAGTACTAAGTGCCTACATTTAAAAAGTAAAAAAAAAAAAAAAAAAAAAAAAAAGGAGAGCTATCTTATGAGTCACTTAATAGTACAACTGAAAGTTCTAGAACAAATGAAAGACAAAAGGAGTGGATGACAATAAATGATCAAAGTCAGGTCTGAAATAAATGAAATAGAAATAAGCAAAACAATACAAAAAAGCATTAAAGTGAATCAAAGTTTCTTTGAGAAAAATCAATAAGATTGACAGAACCTTATCCAAATTAACTAAAAGGTGGAGAGAGAATACCCAAATTAACAAAATCAGAAATGAAGTGGGAAACATAACAACAGACCCCAAAGAAATTCAGAAACACATAAGGACATACTTTAAAAACCTGTATTCTGTAAAATTGGAAAATCTAAAAGAAATAGGTAAGTTTCTTAATATGTATACCATGTATATAAGTTAAATCAAGATCAGACAGGCAATTTAAACAGACATATAACCTCTAGTGAAACAGAAACAGTAATTATAAGTCTCCCAACCAAAAAAGCAAAAAAGAGTAAGAGAGAAAGAAAGAAAGAAAGAAAGAAAGAAAGAAAGAAAGAAAGAAAGAAAGAAAGAAAGAAAGAAAGAAAGGAAGGAAGGAAGGAAGGAAGGAAGGAAGGAAGGAAGGAAGGAAGGAAGGAAGGAAGGAAGGAAGGAAGGATGGAAGGAAGGAAGGAAGGAAGAAAAAGGAAGAGCCAGGCAACAGAATTCTACTAGACTTTCAAAGAAGAGTTAATGCTAATAATCCTGAATTATTCCCAAAATATAAATAGGAGCATTGCTCAATCCATTTTATGAGACCAATATTATCCTGATACCCAAACTTACAAAAAGACCCAACAAAGAAAGAGAATTACAGAACAAGTCCCCTTATTAACTTATATGCAAAAATTCTCAGTAAAATAGTGGTAAAGTGAATAAAAAAACACAGCAAAAAGATCATTCACCATGACTAAGTAGGCTTCATCCTAGAGATGGAGGGATGGTTCAACATATTTAAATTGATGTGCAATCCACATTAGAAACAAATTGAACAACAAAAACTACATGATCATCTCATTACATGTAGAAAAGGCCTTTGATGAAATCCAACTCCCCTTCATGATGAAAGTCCTGGAGTGATTAGGGATACAAGAATCATACCTCAATGTAAAATAGTTTACAGCCAACATGAGAGAAACTCAAAGCAATTCCATTAAAATCAGGAACAAGACAAGACTGTCTAATCTCCTTGACCCCTACAATTTTTTCAAGCCACTGTCCCATTACCACAATTTATTTCCACCTATGACCCAATATGGTAGTTCCACTCCAATTTGATACAAGATTGACACTTCCTGCCAAACATACTCTTTCATTTACTTTGAATCTGCCAAGATGGATCTTTCTAAAGCCAACAGTAATGTCCATGTTATTCAAGAAAATGGGCTCTTGTGAGTCCCCATTTGATTTTTCACTCTTTTGAAACTAATTCAGTGGACGTAGTTTTAAAAATGTGCTCTCTTTCATCCATCATGTTCTCTGATTTCCTTCCACCTTTGGCTGTGACTGGCCCAGATATTACATTCAAGTATAAATGGTTCTCATCTGATTCTATTCCCATTTCATACTCATTCAACACTCTTTATAATTAGGATTATCTCTCACATTCACTACAAGCCATGCTTCCATCTCATCTGTGATACTCTATAATCTTCACTTTGTATCTTAACATGTCCTCTTCAATGTGTCTAAAGAATCTCAAATTAAACTAATAACAACCAAATCTGAACTGCATCCTTCCTTTTCTCAAATTCTCTCTCTTCAAATTTGTAGCTAGAGTTTTCCTGCCTTGCCCACAGTCAGGACAAAACTCTGTCACCCGACAGTCTCATAGCCGCTCAGACCCAACCAAGTAAACACAGAGACTTATATTGCTTACAAACTGTATGGCCGTGGCAGGCTTCTTGCTAACTGTTCTTATATCTTAAATTAATCCATTTCCATAAAGCTATACCTGCCACGTGGCTTGTGGCTTACCAGAGTCTTCACATGCTTCTTGTCATGGCAGCGGCTGGCAGTGTCTCTCTCCTCAGCCTTCTGCTTCCCCCAATTCTCCTCTCTCCTTCTTTCACCTACTTCCTGCCTGGCCACTGGCCAATTAGTGTTTTATTTATTGACCAATCAGAGCAATTTGACATATAGACCATCCCACAGCACTTCCCTGCTGTGGGATGTTAATGTATGTCCTGTGGGAGCCCTTCTTGGGTTCCTTGTGGCGTTACCCAGCAGGTCCGCATAGAGGATGATTAGGACCATGGGCCTGAGTGCAGGTGTCTGAGATGGTCTGCACTTGGCTGTACTGGGGGATGGTCTGTATGTCAAGTTGCTCTGATTGGTCAATAAATAAAAGCTGATTGGTCGTGGCTAGGCAGGAAGTATAGGCGGGACTAACAGAGGAGAAATAAAAGAACAGGAAGGCAGAAGGAGACGCTGCCAGCCACTACCAGGACAAGCAGCATGTGAAGATGCTGGTAAGCCACGAGCCACGTGGCAAGGTATAGATTTGTAGAAATGCGTTACTTTAAGATATAAGAACAGTTAACAAGAAGCCTGCCATGGCCATACAGTTTGTAAGCAATATAAGTCTCTGTGTTTACCTGGTTGGGTCTGAGTGGCTGTGGGACTGGCGGGTGACAGAGATTTGTCCTGACTGTGGGCAAGGCCGGAAAACTCTAGCTACACTTCCCCTTTTCTTTTTTTTAAAAAGGAAGGTTTTAACTTTTACACATTTCCAAAGCCAGCTTGGTATATTTGGGAATTTGGGCATCGTTTCTCTTACTACTTCCTGCTGGAGGGGGTCACTGTATCTTATGGGGACACAAAGAAAATTTTAGGATCATGGAGTAGTCCGTGAGGCTGTATCATCTGAGCCAGTTGCCTTGAAACGATTCTGGATGTTGCATTATCTGGGCCATGGTGTCATCAGAGACCTTTCAGGTGGTCTTGGCTGGTCAAACCTGATGTATCTTAATCTGGAACAAATCCATAGCCTCTGGCTTCCTGTGGAAACAAAAGCAGAACCTCTTTTCCAAAGAAACATATCCTTATATCCAAATTTTGAAGTCAAGGTACCTTTAAAATATACATTTTGGCATAACTCAACAGCTTTTGCAATTTTGCCATCAAATGTTTTTCTTCAGTTATGAACATCAAAGAGAACATAATCCAGATTCTCTGTGTGGTAGCCATCTTTACATGGCTTATTTTTTATATTACCTTGAGCCTATTGCTTTAAACTGCAGCCTTTAAGCCTGCTGATGTAAACTATTTTTATATTCCTGTTTAAGATAATTTGTATATTGATACAAATATAGAACTATATTTGTTATAATGTACATATATTTCTACTCTTATTTGAAATATTTTTATATTGATACAAATGTAAATTTATATCTGTCATACTTTATGTATGTTCTACTTCTGCTTAGGATATTTGGTATATTGATAAATATTTAAGATTATTGTCATATTGCATATCGCACTATATATTCCTACCTCTGTTATAAATATCTTGTGTATTGTCACAATTTTGAAGTCATCGTTCTTCACCATACATTTGCTTATAGACTGTTTACCTTGTTTACATGAAGCCTTAGTCCTTAGGTTTTTTTCGGCAGATAAGACTTAAGATTTATAGTCACCTATGCCTATCATCTCTATAGTTACATTAGTTAGGTTATCCAGATTTACAGATACATAGGTCAGATGGACAGGTAATCTTCAAACACTTCATAGACCTAGAGAATATAGCATTTATGTAACTTAGAATTCTGTTGACATGAGACACAATTGCTCCTGGTTGCGCCAATTTGATCCCGAGAGAATGTTGGGCTTCTAAGACATTTCCTTTTAGAAGTTTGTCTTCTTGGCACAAAATGGCCTACCAGACAAAGAACTGCCCTTGCCTTGATGGCTGACAGTACAAATGCAATGCTGTCCTTCCTGGACAAGTGGGACACAAGGAAAGCTACCACTGTACTCTGCCAAGACAGGGTAAGATGGTCTTTCAGAATTCCTGCTTCTGAAAATGGTCTGTCAGATACTCTAGGCCTGTAGCCAATTTGAATGCACCAACAATGCTGAGAAACATTAGGTGACTGTCCAGGCTGCCAACTGTCTGTCTACCCTTGCAAGACTCCTGAAAGTTGCTTGAATCCATCTTCCATTTCTCAGGTACCATTATGTTCCTTCTCAGGTCTTCGATGGGATTGAAGACTAGAAGTTATAGTTACAACTTAGTATATATAATATCTTAGATAGAACATATTAAGTATTAGATTCAGGTTCTTTAGGATAGGACAACTTTTGGAATGATCTTTATAACATGCCATTTACCTATGTTCTATACTTCTCTGGATTTTAGTATGTGTTTCTTGCTTGATCTTGTTTGCATTGGTTGTAGTTCCATCTTATCTAGGTCATTATCCCTCATTATTCCTGGACAATATTTGATAACCATTCCTTTGTATATAGTCTTGTACTAGTTTAGAACCTTCTTATTTAGACAAAAAGGGGGAGATGTAGTGGGTAGCCATTCCAGCTTGGATCTGGAAGTTCCAACCCCCATTGAGACTCTGGCAACTATCACGCCTATGAAGCGGGGCCAAGGGAGGCATCTGGAGACTCGAGACCTGGATGGGCGAGCGCTCTCTCTGTTCCTGGACCCTAGATGGTGGAGGATGACTGAGCAGAGCTCCAGAGAACACCGCTGGACTGTGATACACCTTCCCCAGACCCCCGTGATCTACCTATCCCTTCATTTGTAAGTCACCCACTAAATAAATCTTCCTTTTAACTTCATGGAGTGGCCTTAATGGTTACACCATTAAAATTGGTGTTTCTCATGCTAGTAGTTGTTGCCACTTCCTCATGCGAAAGTCATAACATTGAACAATTCATAAAACATTCTTCCATCACCAAGAGATCTAAATTTTTCCTCTGATATCCACCAATATCTCACCATGTCTACCACTCTGGTACACCATACTCTATTGGTATGTTATAATGATGGGGACAACTGGGCAGTATTTTGCTGTGGGATATCTTTCTGTATGCTGTGAATATATGTTGTTCCCATTGGTTAATAAATATGCTGCTTTGGTTTATGGCAAGGCAGCTTAGAGGCAGGCAGGATATCCAAGCAGAAATGTAGGAAAGAGACAGGCAGGAGGAGGAGACACCAGCCTGCTGTCCAAGGAGCAAAAAGATGTCAGCAGACTGGTAATGCCATGGCCATATGGTAACATATAGATTGATAGAAATGGGTTGATTTAAGATGGAAAAGCTAGCTAGCAAGAAGCCTGAGCAATAGGGCATATAGTTTGTCATTAATATAAGCTTCTGTGTGTTTACTTGGGACCAAGTGGCTGCAGGACCAAGTAGGACACAGGAAAACTTTCATCTAGGTATACATGTTACTTTTCCAGTGGATGTAGGCACAATATGTGCCTGTGGCACTAAAACTAATCTATGACATATGTTTTATTTCTGTAATGCTGCCAAGCTTTGAATATCTGTCCTTATATGTGCCCCTTTATTATTAGGATAGGAGAAGGGGACTACGTGTTAATCACCTTCTTCTACTTATGTGGCATTTTGTTTTACAGCTTTGTTAATGTCTTATCCCCATGAAAGACAAGGAATGACAAACTTTCCTTCTCTGTGGGGATATGTATTTCCCTATTTTGCATTCTATCTGCAAGTAAAATAGAAAAATTAAAAACAAAAAAAGAGTGACCACAGTGACTATTAGCAGCAGTTAGATTTATTGAGATAAGACCGGCTCCCTAACTTTTTTGTTACCCTTTTGTATTTCATTTGGAAAGAAAAATACGTTGTTTCTAAATGCAATATCATAGATAATCCAGTAGGAAAATGCCCAGCCAGTGATTGTTCCAGTAAATCAACATAGTCTGTTTATAAGAGGTTCAGATTTCAGACTTCAGTGCATTGAGTTATTCTATTTTTTAATGATGGATTAGAGCTCTTAACTATTATCCCCCAAACTCTATTACAGAGCAGATTTAAAATATTTGCATAGAAAAAATGCTTTACTGTCATGCTCTGAATGGAATGGTTCCTTCTCAGTACCCACAGGGACAGGTTTCCATGTGAACAGTGTTCCCCAGATAGATATCAAAGCCAGAGCCTCTCCTATCCTCAAGATATACATTCACACACCCAGACATGCACTTATACACAGAGAAACAGAGGTGGTTCCTGATCTACTCAACCATTTAGATAAAGAGTGAGTGGATCAAGTAAAGGAAAAAATGTCAGAGAAGAGAGTAGAGCACCATAACTGCCTAGAATGTAAGAGAAAGACCAGAGTGTGAGTGCCTAGACTCAGAGCAGGCAGAAATGTAAACTGTGGCACTGCACAACTTTTAATGTTTCTACCATCAGTTCTGTCTGTCCTCCCTTGGGAGTGCAATCCAAGAACGTCTTGCTGGACTCCAAGTCAGAGACTATCTTACGCTGGGCCTCTATGGGTATTTCTTTATTATTGTTCCCTCTGCCTCATAATTAACGACAGTTCTTCCCAGATTTTGAGGTTGGGCTGTCAGTCTTGGTTCATCTGTTGCTAAAAGTTCTGCTTTTTTTTCCTGTTACTTCAGGCATATTTTAATGAGGATTTCAGAACAGCTCCACTGATGGTTCCCATGAGGTTCTTTTTTTTTTTTTTGAATTATCAATTTAATGCAAAATAATCTCAATCAATAGAGTATAGATCCTTTATGAAATGCAGGTAAAAACATGATTGTAAAAAAGAAAAAGAATAAACCAGAAACAGAAAAAAATAACGATAAAAGAGGTCAGTCCATGAAGGGATACTATGTCCATCAGAGGGAAGAGCTTACAATGCCAAACTCCATTTTTCTTCACTTAATTGATAAATTATTCTCTACCTTTTTTTTTCTCAAGGGTTATCTTTTTGAAACTTGTCCCAACTAATTGAGTCACCTGGACTTGTAATTGAAAAGCATTTTTTAAGCAGCTGCTGAAATTTACATTGAGTTTAGCAAGTTAGAGAGTTAGAACATTCTCAGAGGTTGTTGAAGTACAATGACAAGCAGAATGATGTTGGAAAAACATGCCTTCATTTGATAAATTCAAAATGTCAAGCCGATGCAAAAATTTTGGATTATTTTAACAATTACATAGGCCTTCTGGCTCACCACAGGAAACTGAAAAGCACTACCCTACTTTATTAACTCATACAATAAGAATAAAGTTGAATACGAGTTGCAATATTAATGGCTGACAGAAAGAGGAACAGTAAATGTGTTAAACTAAAATGTGGATGAATATTTATATAGTTTCCCAATGCAGAAATCTTTCTACATACACAAGCAAAACAAAATGTTAAAAATTAATTCTATACAAATGATGTCTAAAGCTTGAAATAGAATGAACAAATAAAGAAATAGGGAAATGAGAGCATTTTTGGGAAACATATTTTTAAAAAGCTCTGTGGGTGGGCTTTGGTTGGTCCAGGTCCCCACTTCCACACTTAAAATTCTCAAAATAATTGCAGAAATGCATCAGGGGATGTGGGCTACAGTTAAGAAGAACAGAGTCTGCCTACTATGGCTGAGGCCATGAGTTACGTTCCCCAGCATAACCAAGACAAACAAACAAATAAATAAATAACGAATAAATGCAGAATGTTATAGCAATAAAACATTCTGAGATAAGGATGAAATGAAATAGGTAGTCCAAATATTGGTCCTGTCTTTCTAGAACAAAATGTCCTATAAGGCCTTTCTTGTTGTTATTGCTTTTATATTTCATTTACATTGCTGATTTTTTTTTTTTTTTTTTGTGGAGGGGAGATTTCCTGGCACATGGAAGTCAAAGAATAACTTGCAGGAGTTGATTTTCTCCTCTCACCATGTCGGTATCAAAAATCAAATTCAAATCATCAGGCTTTGTTGCAAGTACCTTTAGCCACTGAGGCATCTTTCAGGCCCTAAGTGCTTTAACCCAGAAATCTATATGCCCTGTGGATTAAACCTGGGCATGGTGTTTTCTTAGGCTCCTCGGATGCATTACAAGTAGGACTTGAACAAAAGAGATTCCATCTGCCCTGATAGATTTCTGAGCCATGAGAGACATTTTTTTGTTGTTATTGATCCAGGCTCCTACTGTTCCTTTCTTTAAGTAATAAGGTTGCTTCACTTAACATGCGATGGTTCTGTCTCATTGACTCATGCAATAGATAGATACTGAGCCTGTTGAAATTCCTGTTCCTGTAGTTGACACAGAAATGCCACTCACCATCCTCCACACAGTGAGAATGTCCCTGTGATGTGTAGCCAATGTGCATGAGTCTGTTCTGCATACATGACAAACAAATGGTTCTGAGCCTTTTGTTAAAAATGATCATGTGAAAATTAAAGATTAACACTCCATTGCTAACGCGGGAATGACTCAAAGAAAAATCTGCATGCAATAATTAAAATGTCCCAATCAAGCCCAATTTTTAAAGAGGAAATCACTGACAAGGGTTAAACAGTGCTGAAGCATTTTGTTTTAAATAAAATACAAAAAGAAATTATATCAACAATTCTAAAATGCTCATGCAAATAAATACTTCTTCAGTGCTTCTATTGTTTATAAACCAATCATTAGATTCACAAATGAAAACATGCATTTTAATTTTAAACCAGGCACATTCTTTGAACCAGGGATTCCCCTTTCAATAATGTATTCTGAAGAAGTGAAGGTAAGGGTATTAACGAACAAGAATTGACTTGGTGAAATATGAACTAGGTAGAATTTGGAATTCAGGGTTCAAGAGATGACAGTGTGTTGTGTGCTTGTTTGGCAAGCATGAAGATGGGGTTTCATGTACCTAGAATCTTCATAAAAGCTGAAGAGGCATAGCAATCCCCTATAATCCCAGCACTCACAAGACAGATACAGGGATTCATGGAGCAGGCTGGCTAGCTAGAGTAGCTGCGATTGGCATTCCCTGGGTTCAGTGAGTCTTAATAAATAAATAAATAAATAAATAAATAAATAAATGAATAATAGACAGTCTTAATAAATTAGAGAACAATTGAGAAAGACACCCAATATCTAACTAGCTATGCCCCCACCTCTCTAAAATTCCCATGGCACATGCACACACAAATATAGGTACATCATACAAACATTCATGCCAAAAAGTTCCTTTGTATGTCTAACCATAAAAATGATGAATTTATTATGGTTTATTTAGCAAGGAATTCTGAAGTCATGTGCTTAAGAATAAGCAAAGGAAGAGAGTTAAAAATGAAGACAAATCACACAGTGTTCCTCTGACTGGGTCTAAACTAAGGCTCTCATTCATCCATACCTTTAATCACCATTGTTAGCATACAGAAAAAAAAATAGGGAAATTGACCATTGTACAAAGCTCACATTCTTCATTTTAAGAACTATTGATCTATTTCAGAAACAGATCATTGAATTACTATTACAGGGGAACACATATTGATCTAGAAAAATGTATTTTGAGATTTTGAACTTTTAGCAATGCAATTGCCTGAGCTTACATGAAGGGCTTGCTCCTCCAAGTAACTCAAATACTAAGCAAAAAATAACACATGCAAAACTTTCAGTTTATAACCTAGTCCAAAGTTAAAAGAAACTCACTTTGGGGGTGGGTAGAGAAACTCTGTGGTTCTAAGCATATAGCATCTGTAGAGAAGATGACACCCTGGGCATGGAAGATCTGATAACAGGTAGGCTTTGGCTGTGAAGTCGTCTTTCACACCATTTGAGGTGACAGATGTTGCTCAGCTTTGGTGCTATCACGTGAGGGTACTAGAAATGATATCCTACAACAAGCTTCAGTTCTAATAGCAAGGCTTGCATTATGTACAGAAAATGAAGAAAAACTTTACCCACAGTCATAAATGCCATGAAAAGGTCACCTCAGCTCAGAAGCTGGGTAAGGATAGTGAGGTACATTCTATCAGAAAGTAAGAAACTGAGTCTGAGTCCAGCCTGAGCACAAACTTGGGCATTAGACCATATGAAAGGCATAGAGTCCATGAGAGGATGTTAGTTATAAATAAAAACAAGCCTGTGGGTCTGGAGCAATGGTTCAGCAGTAAAGAGCATACGCTACTCCTGCAGAGGATTAGAGTCACATGGTGGCTCACAACAAATTGTAGCTCCAGTTTGATGGGATCCAATGCCTTCTTCTGTGCTTTTCCAGCACCTGGAGTCAAACACACATGCACACACACACACACACACACACACACACACACACACAATTAAAAATAAAATAAAATTTTAAAAACAATTTTTAGAACTAGTCTAATAGCAACCAAAGTGATTAACCTCAAAAAACAAATACAAAACCTTTCTGGAGAGATGCTCTGGGAATCCTGGGTGCAAAGAAATAGTGTAAAGGAAGAAAAGCATTTAAATGTATGATAAAAATGCAAACTACATAAAGAAATATTTGCTGTGAATGCTTATCATAATGCCAGTGTAGCGGACCAGTAGGGAAACTATAGAAAATATAAAAGTCTTATAGATCTATGTGTGTTACATATCAATAAAGCAAAGAAGTAAGAAGAAACATAGGAAAGTTACAGTTGAATGAGAAACAAGAATGGACAAACTGGAAAAGAAACAGAAAGTCTTCCAGGTAAGAAACCTCTTGTTACTCATCTAAACACCGAGTGGATTCTTTAACTGTATGCAAACAATAATGAGTGCAAGGCAACACTCTGGAAAATAAATCTGAAGAAATCTGAGTGAGGAGTTATATAACTAATGCCTCTGGTCCCTAGAATTTTGGACTCAGGCCAAAGGATGCCAACAATTTTCTTCTTTCTCTAGCTGAGTGGAATATTTTAGCCTCCATACAATAATGGGCTAATTTCTCATAACAGGCAAATCTCTCTTCCCTGCCCCCTTCTGTTTCTCTGTCTCTCCTTCTCATGCATTTCTCTTTCTCTTTTTATTTCTCTGTGTATCATGCATATTGTTTGTATGTGCAAATACTAGTGAGAGATAATATATAGTATGGATAACATAATAATGGTAGATCAATACCTAGTTAGTTGAAAATTTAAGGTTATTAACTGTTTTATCAAATTCAATTACCTTTCTTTCCATTAACCTTTTATAGACTCAAATAGTTAGATAATATCAAAGACAAAGGTGTTTCATTTTATACAGGTATTAGCAGAAACAGAACAACGCAGATCCAAATATTATAGAATATGATGTGATTTTGCTTTAGTGGAATAGATAAGTCTCAGGTAGAATAATTCACACGTAAAAATGTTCTGTGCAGGGAAAAACCTCAATTGGTCACCTGAACATGAAATGTTCATCTTCAAGTCTAGCTAGCTTTAAGAGGAAGTAATTCTCACCTTTGTTATCCATTCATGAGAAAAAGAATAGGAAGTTGGATAGTGATGCAAGCTAAGATCAATGCTTTACTTGGTTAACAAGCTCAAGGAAAAGAAAGCAGGTGGGACTTGGCCTTGGTAATATGAAGGCTCATATCTAACGCTTGTGCCACTTTTCTGAAGCCAAAAGTGGCACAGCATCCCAATTAAGCACACACACTTGAGATCCAAAGGACATGGATGAAATGTTTACTTCTGCTAACTGAATACATAACCATAAGCATCACTTCCCCCTACATGTAAAAGTTGAGTGAGAATCATACTTACTGCTTATGAGAACTAAATAATCAAAACAAAGTACACAGTGAGAATTCACTGAATATTTAAAGTAAGGCTATATGCAAATCATGTCTCCCAGTTGAAAAGAATTGAGTGCATGCCCAAAGTGTCTCAGTGTGATTGACATTCCAGTATATGACAATTCCATGCTTTCTGGGAAAAAAAGGAAAAAAAATGTATTTATTGAGGAAAGATAGGGCCATATGCCACAGTGTGGAGGTCAGAAGGCAATTGTCACAGTAGGTTCTCTCCTCTCACCATGTGGATTCTAGTTATCAAACAGAAGTCATTGGGCTTTGTTGAAGGTACCCTCATCCACTGAGCCATCTCATCAGATCCCTAAATCCTCCCTTTACCAGTTTGTGTGTATATATTATGTGTGTGTATGTATATAGAGAGATGTATATATGTATTAATTGGAGACCCCGCAAAAGACTGCTGGCAATGGTCGCGAGACGGCAGGAACTGACCTACTCTGGTGATGGGATGGCCAGACACCCAGATAGTGGTGCCATAAACCCCATCCAAGGACTGAGGAATCTGAAGGCAGACATCCACGGCTGGGCCCCTGGTGGAGCACTGGGAGTCTAATTAGTGAGAAAGAAGAGGGTTTATATGAGCGAGAATTGTTGAAGCCAAGGTTGGATAAAGCACCGGGACAAATAACCGAATGAATGGAAGCACAGGATCTATGAACCAAAGGCTGAGGGGCCCCCAACTGGATCAGGCCCCCTGAACGGGTGAGACAGTCATTTGGCTTGATCTGTTTGGGAGGCAGCTGTGCATTGGTGCCAGGTCCTGGGCTCGTTGCATGAGTTGGCTGTTTGAATCCTGGAACTTATGCAGGGACACTTGGCTCGGTCTGGGAGGGGGGAATGGACCTGCCTGGACTGAGTCTACCAGGTCAACCCCGGTCCTCGGGGGAGACCTTGATCTGGAGGAGGTGGGAATGGGGGGTGGGCTGGGGGGAGGGGTGGGCGAGAGGGGGAGAACAGGGGAATCTGTGGCTATTATGTTGAACTGAATGGTGTTGTAAAATAATAATAATTAAAAAAATAAAAAAATAAAAAAAAAAGAAATGAGAATTTCCTACCTTCTGTTGTTTTCAACATTTTGTTATGATAGTCTAAGCTCATGCACAAAATACCTGAAATGATTACACAATGAACATCCATAAACTTCTGGCTAGCTTCTACAAGGACTATTTCATTAAATGTCATTCATTACATATGTAGCTATCCATCTGTCACCATATATTAGTATCAAATGCATTTCAAAGTATATTCCAACAGCCAAACTCTCAACCTCTCAACACTTCTGTATGTGGATCATTGACTAGATGTCATTATTGCTTTGCCTTTGTTTTTCAAGCTTCTGCTTCAAACTATTATCATTTTCTTACTGTATTGGAAACTTGGAAATGTTGGAGCCTTATGAATTTGCATTTGTTTATGTTTCCTGTCAGGATCAACATTCTGTTGTATTCAGAACTGACAATGACTTTCTCATGTAAACCTCAGCTGTCTTCCTGACTTCCCTGTCACTGTAATAGATCATAATTTATTCATCAAAAATGTCATTAAAGGTTGGGGGTGTGGTGGCACAGTGCTTAAGTGTGGTTACTGTTCTTCCATAAGACCATAGTTCAATTCCCAGAAACCATACCAAGTGCTCCCAATTGACTGTTGCTCCAGTTCCACAAAATCTGGTGACCTCTTCTGCTTTCCATGGGCACTGCGCTCACATCCACATGCACTCACAGGTAAACAACATCTACCTACAAATCCAGCTCTATAGAAGATGTTAAAAGGAAATCTCCAACCTAAGGAGGCTAACCACACCCATGAAAATACAGGAAATAAATAATCTTAGACCAACAAAATGAAAAGAATGAAAGCACGCACACATACATACTCACACACAAACACTACAAAGCCAACACAATACCAACAACAACAACAAAGTAACAGGAATCAACAATCATTAATCATTGATATCTCTCAATATCAATGGTATTGATTCCCCCATAAAAAGATAGACTAACACAATGATCACAATGATTGTGAAAAGAGGATTCATCCTTCTGACTCACAAGAAACTTAATTCAACATCAAGGACAGATATTACCTCAGAGTAAAGTTTTGGAACATGATATTCTGAGAAGCAAGGTGGTACAACCATTTTAATGTCTAACAAAATGGACTTGAAACCAAAACTAATCAAAAGAGATAGTGAAGGACACTACATATTCATCAAAAGAAAAATCCAACAAGATGCTATTTCAGTTTTTCACATCTATTCCTGAAGCACAAGGACATCCAAATTTCAAAAAAAAAACAATATGACAGATAAAATAACACATTGACTCTCAGACACTGATACTAGGAGACTTCGATACTCAACTGTTACCTATGGACAGGTCATCTAGACAAAAACCAAACAGAGACGTGCTGGTGCTAACTGACGTTATACTCCAAATGGACCTAACAGATATTTACAGAACATTCAATCAAACACAGAAGACTATACCTTCATCTCATCTCTGTACCTCATGGAACTTTCTCCAAAGTTTACCACATACTTGGACACAAAGCAAGTCTCAACAGATACAAGAAAATTGAAATAAGTCCCTGCGTCCTAACAGATCACAACAGATTAGAGCTGGATATTAACGACAATGAAAAAACGGAGAACTTACAAACCCATAGAAACGGAACAACCATCTGCTGAATGAAAACTGAGTTAAGACAGAAATGAAGAAATTAAAAACTTTCTAGAATTGAGTGATAATGAATACACAGTATACTCAAAATTATGGGATGCAAGAAAAGCAACTCTAAGAAACAAGTTCATAGCACTAAGTACCTACAAAATAAGGAAGAGAGAAATTATACTAACAAATTAACAGCACACCTGAAAACTCCACAACAAATGAAGTAATAACACCTACAAAGAGTAAGCTGAAAATAAAAAAAATAAAAAAAAAATCAAACCCAGGGCTGAAATTTAAAAAAAAAAAAAAAGTAGAAACAAATAAAACAATACGAAGTATTGAAACAAAGAGTTGATTCTTTGAGGAACTCAGTAAGATGGATAAACCCTTATCTAAACCATTTAAAAGGTGGAGTGAGACAACACTAATTAACAAAGTCAGAAGAGAAGAGAGAGACATAACAACAGACACCGAGGAAATCCAGGGAATCATGACATACTTTAAACACCTGTACGCCACAAAATTGGAAAATATAAAAGAAAAGGATAATTTTCTTGATAGATACCACTTACCAAAGATAACTCAAGATCAGATAAGCTAGGCCGGCGATAGTGGCACACACCTTTAATCCCAGCACTCGAAATGCAGAAGCAGGCAGATCTCTGTGACTTCAAGGCCAGCCTGGACTACAGAAGGAGTTCCAGGAAAGGCACAAATCTACACAGAGAAACCCTGTCTCGAAAAACCAAAAATAAAAATTAAAAAAAAAAAACAGATAAACTTATTTAAATATACCTAAAACCCCCAGTGAAATACAGTCAGTACTAAGAATCTCCCAATAACAATAACAAAAATCTCAGGGCCAGGTGGTTTTGTAACAGAATTCTATCAGACTTTCTTTTTTTCTTTTTCCTCTTTTTTTATTTTTTTATAATTTTATTTAATATTACATATCAGCCACAAATTCCCCTTTCCTCTCTCCTCCGCGGGCCCCCCCCCCGTTCCTCCCCCCCTCCATTCCCATCTCCTCCAGGGCAAGGATTCCCCTGGGGATTCAGCTCAACCTGGTAGATTCAGTCCAGGCAGATCCAGTCCCCTCCTCCCAGGCTGAGCAAAACCCTGCATAGGCCCCAGGTTCCAAACAGCCAGCTCATATACTGAGGACAGGTCCCGGTCTCACTGCCTGGGTGCCTCCCAAACAGTTCAAGCAGATCAACTGTCTCATTTATCCAGAGGGCCTAATCCAGTTGGGGGCTCCTCAGTTATTGGTTCATAGTTCATGTGTTTCCACTAGTTTGGCTATTTGTCCCTGTGCTTTTTCCAATCTTGGTCTCAACAATTCTCACTCATACAATCTCTCCTTTTTCTCGCCGATTGGACTCCCAGAGCTCCACCTGAGGCCTGGCCATGGATCTCTGCATCTGCTTCTATCAGTCACTGGTTGAGATTTCTAGCACGACAGTTAGGGTGTTTGGCCATCCTATCACCAGAGTATGTCGGCTTGCAGGCAAATGGATGGATCTAGAAAAAAGTCATCCTGAGTGAGATAACCCAGACTCAGAAAGACAAACATGGCATGTACTCACTCCTAGGAGGATACTAGATGTAAAACAAAGGATGACTAGACTCCTACTCACAACTCCAGGGAGGCTACCTAGAAAACAGAACCCTTAAAAAGACACAGGGATCACCCAATGACAGAGAAATGGATGAGATCTACACGAGCAAACTGGATGTTGGGGGGGGGGGATAATGAAGGGCAAGGGTCGAGGGAAAGAGAGCTTAGGGGAGCAGAAGTCCCTAGCTGGATCAAGAACAGAGAGGGAGAACAAGGGAAAAAAAGACCATGATAAATGAAGACCCCATGGGAATAGGAAGAAGCAAAGTGCTAGAGAGGTCCCCAGAAATTCATAAAGATACCACCACAATAGACTGCTGCCAATGGTTGAGAGAAAGCCCGAAATGATCTATCAGACTTTCAAAGAAGAATTAATGATAATATGCCTCAAATTATTCCATGAAATAGAAACAGAAAGAACATTTGTGAGGCCAGAGTTTTTGGTTTTGGTTTCCTTTATACCAATACCATAAAATGACCCTATAAAGAAAGAGAATTATGGACCAATTTCCCTTATAAACATAGATGCAAAATTCTCAATTAAACACTTGAAAATTGAATCCAAGAACACAGGAAAAAGATCGTGTACCATGATCAAGTTGGCTTTATCTCAGAGATTCGGGGATGGTTCAATATATGAAAATCAATAAATGTAATCCAACATATAAACAAAGAGAAAAATGCAAATGATCATCTCATTACACAAAGAAAGGGCCTTTGACAAAGTCTAATATTTTTTTCATGATAAAAGTCCTGGATAGATTAGGGATACCAGAGATTTACCTAGTCATAGTAAGGGTAGTTTACAGAAAGCCTGTAGCTAACATCAACTTAAATGGAAAAAAACATAAAGCAATTCCAATAAAATCAGAGATAAGACAAAGTTGTCCTCTCTATATATATCTACTCAATATAGTACTTGAAATATTACCTAAAGCAATAAGATAACTAAAGAAGATCAATAGTATACAAATTGGAAAGGAAGAAATCAAAGTAACTATATTTGCAGATAGTATATATAAGTGACACTAAATATTCCACAGGGGAACTCCTACAGCTGATAGATACTTTCAGCAAAATAGCTGGACACAAAATTAACTCATAAATATCAGTAGCCTCCCTTTATACAAATGACAAACAGACTAAGAAAGAAATCAGGGAAACAACACTTTTCACAAGAGCCTCAAATAATATAAAATTACTTTGGGTAACTCTAACCAAGAAAGTAAAAGACTAGTATTGCAAAAACTTCAAGTGTTTGAAGAATGAAACTGAAGAAGATATCAGAAGGTGAAAAGATTTCCCATGCTCATGGATCAGTATGATTAACATACTAAAAATAGCCATTCTCAGCTTCATATTGAAAAAATAGAAAAACCCAGGATACTTTAAAAAAATCTGAACAAGAAAAGAACTGCTGGGTGTCTCACCATCCCCAATTTCAAGTTGTACTACAGAGCTATAGTAATAAAAACCATGTAGAGTTTAGTAATAAAAAAATAATAAAAACAAATATGGCATAAAACAAACACTTCAATCAATGGAATAGAATTGAAGACTAAGGCATAAATCCATATGTTTATGTTTTTTTTTTATAAAGAGTCCAGATCTACACACTGAAAAAACATGATGGCATCTTCCACAAATGGTGATCATCAAACGGGATGGCTGCATATAGAAGAATGCAAATGGATTCATACCATCATGATGGACATAACTCAAGTTCAAATGTATCAAATACCTCAACATGAAACCAGATACATTGAACCCGATAGAAGAGAAAGTGGGCAATAGTCTTAAACTTATTGACACAGGAGACAACTTCCTGAATAGAAAACCTATAGTACAGACACTAAGATCAACAATTAATAAATGAAACCTCATGAAACTGAAAAGCTCTGTAAGGAAAAGGATACTGTCATTCAAAAAAAAAAGTGGCACCATACAGAGTAAAAGAAAATATCTTTTACAAATAGCACATTCAGTAGAGGACTGTGGTGATTTGAAAAAAAAATGGTCTCATAGGCCCACAGGGAGTAGCACTATGAGGAGATGTGGCCTTGTTAAAGTAGGTGTGGCTTTGTTGGAGGGGGTGTGTCACTAGGGAGTGGGCTTTGCAGTCTCAGATGCTCAAGCCATGCCCAGTGTGGCATACACTTTCTGCTGCCTGTGGATGCAGATATAAAGCACTCAGCTACCTCTCCAGCACCATGTCTACCTGCATGCTGAGGACTAAACCTTTGAACTGTAAGCCAGGCCCAAATAAATATTGTCTTTTAAAGACTTGCTGTGGTCTTAGTGTCTCTTCACAGCAATAAAACCTTAACTAAGACAAGGTCTAACATCCAAAATACACAAAGAATTCAAGAAACTAGGTAGCAAAACAAATAAATAAATAATCTAATTAAAAGATGGGGGACAGATCTAAACAGAGAATTCTCAATAGAAGGAACTCAAATAGCTGAGAAACACTTAAAGAAATGTTCAACATCCTTAGCCATCAGGGAAATGCAAATCAAAACTACTTTGAGATTCCATGTTACAGCTGTCAGAATGACTAAGATCAATAACATAAATGACAACTCATGTTGGCTAGGATGTGGAGTAAGGGGAACACTCCTTCATTGCTGGTGGCAGTGCAAGCTTGTGCAGCTATTTTGGAAATCAATATTGCAGTTCCTCAATATCCAGCTATACCACTCTTGGGCACAGACTCAAAAGACACAATGGTTCTCAACCTATGGGTCGTGACCCCTGGGGGAAAATTGAATGACCCTTTCACAGGGGTCAACTAAGACCATCAGAAAGGACACAGATTTCCATTGTGATTCATAATAGTAGCAGAATTATAGTTAGGAAGTAGTAACAAAAATAATTTTGTGATTGGGAAGCACCACAACATGAGAAACTGTCTCAAGGGGTCAGCTTGTAGCATTGGAAAGGTTGAGAATCACTGGTCGAGGGGGGCATGCCAATTTTCCTGGGAGGAGAAAATAGAATAGATTTTATGGGTGGACAAAGGTGGGTGGGTGTGGGAATGAAATGGTCAGGTGGGGAGATGGAGGGGAAATAGATTTGAGGGATAGAATGTAAAGAGAGACTGCTGGAATTGAGGGACATCTGAGAGATGATATGGAAACCTGTGCAATGGAAACTTCCTAAAAGAAACTTCCTAAAATATATGAAGGTGATCCTAATGAGGTCTTCTTATAATGGGATATATGGAGTCTCACCTAAGCATCTCAATCACCAAACAAGCCTTTAAGTTGGGGAACTGGGTTGCAATCAAATGAGTTGTTGGCTATGGGGGTTTCATGGAAATCCCCAAACACTTGGGCTCTTGGTAAGACAATAGATCACTCTGCAAACTGACAGCAAGGTTGCATTGCCTGGGAAAACAACCACACAACTCAGTGGTCATGGAGAGGTAGTGCCTATATGGAGCCTTCACTGCAACATTCTAGTGTCTTTGGTGCAGGAAGGTACTCTGAAGGCTACCAAAAGAGAAATATACAAGATATGCTAGGGCAGTGGTGACACAGAACTTGTGGGAGTAGCCAACCAATGTCTGATTTGACCTAAGGTCCACTCTATGAGACAGAACCCAATACTGCTTGAATAACCAAGAGCCAGAGACTAGATAGCCCAGAGACCTATGCTAAAAGCAAACACAACTGGTCTAAAAACAAATGTCAATAAAATAACTCCTAATGGAATTCTGCTATACTCATAGAGCAGTGCCTAATTCGTCATCAACAGAGAAGCTTACTTTGGCAGCAGATGGGAACAGATGTAGAGACTCACAGCCAGACATTATGCAGAGAGAGTCTAAATGGGATTACCCTATCAAATCTCTCCCTGCATAGTTCAGTGAACCCCTCAAAAGAGGAGGAGTAAATAGTGTAAGAGCCAGAAGGAATAGAGAACACCAAGAGAATAAGGCCCTGTGAATTACCTAAACAGGATGCCTATAAACTCACAGAGACTGAAGCAGCAAGCACAGGGCCTACATGGGTCTGCACCAGATCTTCTATTTATATATCATAGCTTTCTTCTTTGTATTTTTGTGGGATTCCTGGGTGTGTGAATGAGTGGGTCTCTGATTCTTGTGCCTCCTCTTGGGACTCTTTCCTTCCTTTGGGTTGTCTTATCTAGCATCAATGTGATGAGTTTTGCTTTATCTTATTGTATTTTATTTTGTCAAAAAAAGGATAAGATAATAAACATCTTAAGCTTTAGAATCCATAAATAATAAATAAATATAAAAATCTTATTTAAAAGGTTTTGAGGCATGAGAAAATGCCTTTGGCTTCTCATTTGAGTACCAAATAGAAAACATGAGGAACATTAAAGTGTTTAGAAACTGAACTGTTCTTCATAAGAACTACCCTATACATTCAGACTAGGAAATACTACTATTTATTCTGTTACCAACATTGACAATGCTTCCTAGTATTTCCTACAAAGGCTAAAAGTGAATGTTGCTGTGGGATGTTCTGTATGTCCTGTGGGAGCCCTTCTTGGGTTCTTTGTGGCATTACCCAGCAGGTCCACATAGAGGATGATTAGGACCATGGGCCTGAGTGCAGGTGTCTGAGATGGTCTGCACTTGGCTGTGCTGGGGGATGGTCTGTATGTCAAGTTGTTCTGATTGATTAATAAATAAAACCTGATCGGCTGTGGCTAGGCAGGAAGGATAGGTGGGACTAACAGAGAGGAGAAATAAAAGGACAGGAAGGCAGAAGGACTGACTGCCAGATGCCACCATGACCAGCAGCATGTGAAGATGCCGGTGGGCCACCAGCCACGTGGCAAGGTATAGATTTATGGAAATGGACTAATTTAAGCTATAAGCACAGTTAGCAAGAAGCCTGCCACGGCCATACAGTTTGTAAGCAATATAAGTCTCTGTGTTTACTTGGTTGGGTCTGGGCGGCTGTGGGACTGGCGGGTGACAGAGATTTGTCCTGACTGTGGGCAAGGCCGGAAAACTCTAGCTACAGAATGTGTTTATGTGAGTGGCCTGAAGTAGGTTAATTTTGCTTACTATGAAACTGTGTCATAAAGAGGGTTGGAGAGATGGTTTAGTTGGTAAAGTGCTTTACATATAAGCGTATGGACCTCAGTTTGAACTCTAGAACCCACATAGAAAGAAGAAAGATGATGGAGCGCTCATGTAATAATATCTCCAGGAAAGCAGAATCAGGCAGATCCCTTGGACTTGCAGGGTTGTCAGTATAGCTGAATCAATGAGCAATAGGTCAGTGACAGAGCCCATTTCTGAATGTAAGTTGAATGGCACCCACAAAATAAAATCCAAGGTCTATGGGCTCCACATTCATGAATGTATGCATACACACATCCTCATACACATATGAATCTACATAAACACATTCACAAACACACATACACACGTACACACACCCTCAGATACACATGTATCTACATAAACACACACAAACACATACTCTCATCTACACATGTACATGTACAAACACCTTCATGTACACATGCTTCTATACAAACTTACACACATACACACTCATGCACACACATCCTCATATACACACATACCTACACAGATACATACATGCATACAAACATATATACGTATGAACACATACATACAAGGAAACAAAATAAATAAAACACCTTTATGGGAGCTGTGCATATTAATTGTAACTACAAGTTAGAGAAAAATGAAATGAACACTAGTAAAATTTACAAGATTTTACTCATTTATTTTACTTTAATTGCATGGTCAACAATTAAGGGCAAGGTGTATAGTGGACTCAGGAGCACCAAGGATCATGTCAGTATCCAGGTCAACGAAGAAATAAATGAAGAGGAAACAAGTGTAACCCTGGAACCTGACCCATAAAACAGCAAACTAGATCTGGGATTCACTCTCCATAAATTAGCCAGATTAGTTAACTTTGCATAAATTAATCCACTGACAGGAAGTCTGAAAAGCTGCAGAATTTACTCTGCTACAACTTGGGGAGAAGGGATTGCCTGTTGGGGATGAAGCAAATGTTGGCTGCAGCCCATCAGATTTTAATCTGCTCATAAGTTAATCAGTCACACTTCACTACATTGGTCAAAGCACATGAAGGCAATCAGACTCCACACATCTATGCAATTGAGAAAGGAGGAACATTTTAATTGCATTTTCAGATAACTGTCGATATTCTTTATGCTCAACAAATGGAAGTTTCTTAAAAATTAATTGCAATGTAGAGTCAGAAATTATCTTAATGAAATGTTTGTAACTTTTATACTTGTGAGACAATGAGAGTTAAAAAGAAAAAGCAAAGGTCTTGCTACTGTTGCAACAGTAATTCTTCCTTGGAAGACCACTCTCCCCCCATCAAAGGGCCTTGGGGAATCTAATGGGGGTATCTACAATCATTCATGTATGAATTGATAATAATCTTGATTTTGTCTTATCTTAAAGCTGAGTTTCACATGGAAAGCTTTTACAGCATTATTTTTATAAGTTGTATTTGTAATATGTATACAATATACCTCTTAAACTATTTCCCTTGAAGGTTTTGGCCAATGTTTAGTGACTAAGCCAGAGTCATCAACTTTGTATCCCCCCTATAATTTTGATCTCTACCTGCCTCTCAGGAGGTAAGCAAAAGGTGCATCCTTCAGGCCCCATCTGCCCTCCCATAGTTACCCCCTGATAAGAACAGCTGTTATCAGTCATGAAAGGATAAATTATGTCCTGATGATAAAGAACGCCTGTCTCACTGATTTAAAGAAACAGGACTCATTTCTTCCTGGTGCTCCACATCCAGCTCCAATCTCCAGGGAACCTCTAGATGTAGAGTGTAGAGTCACCCAAAGGACATAGCTAGTAGAATCCTTTTTGTTTCTTTTTTGCTACTTCCTGCCAGAAGTTTTTGTCCTGAAGATGGAAGAAGGCCCTGTAGTGGGTCAGCTTGAACATGACACCACTGGCTAGATTTGGTTATATGGCTTCCACCAACTAGTAAAATGTTCAGAGAGACAATTATTTCCATATTTAGAACCACAGAGAAAGTGGCTGTACAGGACAAAAATATTATCTACTGATCTTTCCAGATGACCAAGTAGTTTAGTTGCCTTAAATCCCTTAACAGGTATTAATGAATTTAATATATCCATTTTTAAAAAATTAATTCAAACTTTACTGGATATGTAAATAATTTTAATTAATATAATTAAATTCTTATCGTGACAATTCTTTAACTCTCTTAAATATTACAACAGCAACAACAACAATATTGTACTTTAAAATCAGAAACCTAAATCACTTACATAAGTGAAGAGTTTCCAGTCACAGTGGCAAGGTTAATCTATTACCTCGAGTAGTGTGCTACTTATTTTAAGGAAAACAAGTGAATTCTTAGTCATAATGCAAAATATTAACAAACAATTATAAGTAATTCCAATCACAAATCATTCCAAATCCTGTCTGAGATAAAAGATGGTGAGTCTCTAAGGATGCAATTATCTCACTTCAGACTGTTCCTAACACTCTCTCAAGCCTTTTTGTTATTGCCTTCTCAGCTTGAAGAAGTGTTTTAATTACCTGCAGTACCTGCTGAGCAACTAACCAGAGTCTCTTCTGCTATATAGATTAAAAACTCTTTGAGCCTGTTTATTAAACATTACAGTGACCCGGAACAAAAGCCTGGCAGTGAGCACCAGCCTGGGTTTTAGGATTAGTCGCTGGTCATTTTTCATATCAAACTAGAACTTCTATTGTCTATACAAGTAGGTAGGTAGACAATCTGGCTAGATTGAGAGATGCTGTATAATGTTACAGTCAATGGGATAATCTTTCTTCATTCTTCCTAATTAATGGAGGATAAGTGTTAGCGACTGTTGATGTGAATCATATATACTTGATTTCAGACAGATCAACTAAAATGAGTAGAACTGCAAGGAAAAGTTAACAAGCCATCATTGCCTTAGGAGGTTTTTTTAAGCACCTTCTCATAGTGATTAGATTAGGACAAGCACTGATAAAAATAGACCTGATTTGGAATTCTTCATTCCCAGTTTATCTAGTGAGTGTCGTGGAACCAGGAAACAATACTTGGGAAATTATATGTTTAAGGAAGAGAATATTTGGTATAGGTCATAAACGAATACATGTTTTAAAAGAAACTGGTGTTGTTATAAATATATACTATAACCATAGTGTTATATTAAGAAATCTAAAACAAAAGGAAGTTTGAAAGAAAATATACAACTAGAAGTAAGTAGATATGTCCAAACCCACAGACTTTTCCTAAGACATTTCCTAGTGACAAATAGGCTAAAGAATAACTCAGGAAGGAAAGTAGAAATGTTTAGAATGCAATGAAAATATGTTTATTGTAGCTCAAACAGTACCTGAAGGTTAGTAAGTAAATGTTCATTTCAGAAAATATTAAAAATTATTGAGTTTATCTTTGACTAGAGAAGTTAGAAATTGGGAGATAGCTCAATTAGTAAAATGTGGACTACACACAAAAGTTCAAGGGCCTGAGTGTCAATTCCCAGGACATATTTACAGAGTCAAATGTGGCAGGCAGCACATAGGTGCCTACTATTCCAGTGCTGGGATACCAGAGACAGAGGGTTCCCTGGGATTTGCTGGCCAGCCAGGCTAACCGAATCTGTGAGTTCCAGATACACTGAGCATCCCTTCCTCAAAAAGCCAAATGTATAGTGATTGGGGAAGATACCCAACATCAACCTCTGCCCTCTATATTTGCACATACAAATATACACACCTACACATGCATCCATACACATGTACACAAAGCAGTTAGAAGAAAATGAATAGATCTGACAAAATTAAAACAAGCAAAAAATAAGAAAAAATATAGAACTAGGAAAGATTAATAATATCAAAGACTCATTTTTTTAAAAGAATTATATACTTGGTAAATATCAAACACAGACCTGAACAGGCCATAAATAAGCAGTAAATGTAAAGGATCTAAGAGATGGGAAAGGATCTAAGAGGAGGGAAAGGGAAAAGTAGGAATGATATAAATATCGTGTAGTCATATATGAAATTCTCAAAAAGTTAAAATTTTATTAAAAAACGTATTGATATAAAGCTTAAGAAGATTAAGGAGAACATAATGAAAACCAAAGGCAATGAACATTTTCTTACAGAAGTGTTCACTGTAATTGTTCAAGAATAAAGAGAACCTTTAAACAACCTTTAGAATCTTAGAAAACCCAATCCTTACCTACAAATGAGTTTACAGATGAATCACACCAAATTTTCAAAGGAAAGTGTTTATTCCTGTGTTAGAAACAAAGGAAAAGTTCTCTTTTGTGACTAGCAAGGACAGAGCTATCTCTTCCCTATAGTTTATTTACTGAGGAAGAATGGACTTATTTTAAAACAGGAAAGACCAAAACAATTAAAGAGATATATGGACCAATATAATCATTAAAGTAGTAGAAAAATCCCAAATATGATATCATTAACCCAGACATCACTATGTGTGAGTGGGATAATAATTCATGACTAATCTGGTTTACCCCAGGAGTTCAAAGGTGCTTCAGTACAGGGAAAACTATATGAAAGATAACAAGAGGAATCTCTGAAGATATAACTTTTTTCTATAAAATATAATGTATATTTAAAAAGACAAGGTTGATGAGTATCAGAAAGAGGGGGGAAGAAATGAGAATACTTTATATAAACAGAAGAATTAATTTAGACATGGTTGGCATTTTTTTGGTACACATGTATATGGACACACCGACAAACATAAAGTTTTAAAAAATATAATCAGAAACCAGAAAAAATACAGTAAAAGAAATGAGCATTTGCCACCTTTGTGCCAGAACACACCTAGAAAAAGAGGTGGGAATCAGGCTTTACCCTTGGAAAGTTTATAAGATTTTAGAACATGAGGAAAATAGAAGTGCCTACAAACACTCAGAAAAAATGTGACTAAAAGGAATCAGTTAGGGCCCAGAGAGGTGGAGCAATGGTAAGAGAACTCACTGTATACACACGAGGATCTGAGTCTGGATCCCAGCACCCATGTCAATGGGTTTTGACAATGCATGGCCTGTAATCCTAGCACTGTGGAAGCTGAGACAGGAGGACCTCTGTGGCTTGCTGGCTGCCAGCCTCACTCCACGTCCAGGGAGAGACCCTGTTTCAAGTGAGTGAGGCAGAGAGTGATAAAGTAGGATGTCCTTCTCTGATCTCCATATGTTTGTGTCCAACCAGGTATGCACACAGCACACACACACACACACACAAAAAAAAAAAAGAGAGAGAGAGAGAGAGAGAACCAAAAATTAAAAATCAGTTATAATGACATAAAATAATTTGAATCTGTATAACAATTAAAAATCTGCTTGAGAAGTCAGAAGAAATATCACAGAAAATGCAAGTGTTGTTTAGCAGGATGGGGAGAGCCATGGAGGGAAGTGATGAGTGGGAGGAATGAAGGTGACTCTCCTGAATTGACGGGTATACCAATACGATTGTTCACAGATCTTAATTATACAATTGTTCACAGATCTCAATTATACAATTGTTCACAGATCTTAATTATACAATTGTTCATAGATTTTAGTTAGGTTTTTGGAAGCTAGTGGAAGGAAAGCCTGATAAAACTATTTAAGTCTGTGAAACAATATTTAGAATAATGCAATTACTCAAAAATAATAGTAAGTAAATACCTTTGCACATCAGAAATTGTGGCATATGCTCAGTTTACAGGACCATGGACACTAAAGTGCCATCTCAACTTTATTTCAGAATACGCAGCATAAATAAAAAGATGATAAGTAAAATAAAACTACAACAGCCAGTCACATAAGACAACTTTTTATTAGAAGTGATATGCAAAATCCTATAGTAAGTGGTTCTAGAATAGTTACTTGAAGAGGAAAAAGATAAGTCTAATACATTATTTTTCACTGGTAGATTCTGAATATAGTCAGTGAAAGAGAGGGAGTTTTCATTTTCCATAGAAAATATAATCTTATAATTTCAAAGTTATTACCACGAACACCCAGAAATCTAATGGCAAAAATCCCTGGCATAGCACAACTGCAGCATGTATATTTTGGGGAAAAATAAAACCTTACAGAATATTTCACATAAATTTTCTTGAAATTGAAGAATATGTTCATTCACAGTTAATAAAAAATGGTAATGAAAGTGAAATCAAAATGTGCCAAAGCCACCAGGAAGTAGATGTATTGTGTCTGCTGAGTGAATTAGGCCCACTCAAAGAGCAGCAGGGACAGTGACAGGAAAGAACATTTAATAAAGGCAAGAACACAGGAAGTACATGGCTCGTTGCCTGCTCAGAAATTTACTGCAGTTGTGAGACTGTGGGGGTCAAACAGCACCTCATGTCTCATAGTTCAGGATGAGAAGTAAAGAGCCGGGATGTAAAGATAGTGGGAGAGTTTTATTTAAAATCCTCAAGTTCTGGGTATGAGCTCATCGTTCATCCTATGATTTAAGGTTAACAGGGAAGGGCTGTGTGTGTGTGTGTGTGTGTGTGTGTGTGTGTGTGTGTGTGTGTGTGTGTGTGTGTGAAAGAGAGAGAGAGAGAGAGAGAGAGAGAGAGAGAGAGAGAGAGAGAGAGAGAGAGAGAGAGAGAGAGAGAGAGAGAGCCCAATCCCAGTGGTCATTTCTCGGGTTCAGTCCATCTTACTTATTTTCTTTTATGTTTTGGTGATGGTGGTAGGGCATTGGATGGTATGGTCTCTCACTGACCTGGTAGGTTAGACTGGCTGACCAGCAAAAAGCCCAAAAGATCCTCCCCTCTCTGCCTCCCCAGCACTGGGATTTCAAATGTATCACACTCAAGTTTTTTGTTTGTTTGTTTCGTTTTGTTTAGTTGGGTTCTTGGGAATCAAGCTCAGGTCTTCATTCCTCAAGGCAAACACTCTGCCAAGTGAGGCATCTCATCTCCTCAGGTCCCATGGAGGTATTTTTGAACAATTGTATTAAGTTCAAAGTACAATCACAGGGCTAGAAAGATGGTTCAGCAGTCAAGAGCACTGGCTTGTTCAATCCCCAGCACCTACCTGGCCTCTCACAACCCCACATAACTCCATTTCCAGTGGCTCTAAAGCCCATTCTGATCTCTGTAGACACCAGTCATGAGTGTAGTGTACATACTACATGCATTAAAGCAAACACCATACACATTAAAAATAAATAAATATTTCAAAGAATATAATGACATTAGGGACTAAAGAGATGGCTCATTAGTTAAGGGTATTATTCTTGCAATGGTTCAATGTTTGGTCCCAGGAACCTAGACAGCTCATAGTAGTAGCCTGTAACTCCAGCTCCATGGGATCTGATACCCTCTTCTAGACTATCTGGGCACCTGCCCAAATGTGGCATATACACATACAGACATAAGCATACACATATTTTTTTAAAAAATAATAAAATCCATGTGCTTCCCATGTGCTACATCAAAAGCAATAAGAACTCAGTTCTGAATATAGTTGACTTATTTAGGTAATAAAATGAGCTATTCATTTTGAAAACGTTTTGTGTCAAAGATAAATCAGAACATACTGTCTAGGGGTCATTGCCTACTGGTAAGCCCACCAAGCTCCAGTGGAGAGCTCCCAACCTATATTTACAGTTTGACTCTTTGGATTTCAAGACAAAAATAACATCCATGAATACAGAAGAGAGATTTGTTGGGGAAAGAGAAGGTTGATGGATGTGTGAGGGAGACAACAAAGGGATCCGGGTGACAGTCATCAGAATGCATCTTGAACATGTATGAAAATTTCAAATAACAAATGTAATAGAAGACTAACATGCTTAAGTTTTCAAAACCCACTCCTGCATGTCACTTTTCATTTCAGACAGTGAATCAAACCAAGTTGAGATTACAGAGCCAGCACTCTGCTGAATGTGAGAGGACGAAGATGCAGCCTGGATACTGCTTGGGGCGGGGGGGGGGGGGGGGGGGGGGGGGGGGGTTAGTGGATAATGTGGAGGACTCTGCAGTGCTCCACACATACAAGTTTAAAGACCGGAGGAGGAAAGAGAGTCAGGGTCGAGAGACACACCCTTCACTTGGCATATGAAGACTGGAAAGGGCAATAAATATCGTAACTTGAATACACAAGATGATAATTTGTGAATTAAGAGAATTAACTCGGGCAAAAATTGCTGAGCACATATGGTGACATGTGTGAACTCCACTCCAAATTAAAGTGTCCTTCTCAACTTCTGCAAATCCCTAATCATCTCTAGTTGCTAGGCAAGGGAAGAGGCGATCTGATCTCCAAGATCGCCTCCAGCTCCCACTCCCTTACTCCAGGCTTCTAAGAATCAGGAGGCTGAAACTCAGCCAACGTCTTCTGCAGCCTGACTGCATTTAACATCCTTTCCCTTGCCAGGAACAAATGCTTAAATGTGACTAGCTAGGGTCTATAAATTACAGTAAATTAAAACAACTGCCAGGAATGGAAACCAGAAAAGGCCTAGCACACGCGATTTCACAATCATTCCAGGTAACTGGAAGTGCTTCTGCTATTGTTAGTCTTTTTCTGTACTTCAGGCTTCTTCTCCCTCCCAAGTTTGTGTTAGAGGCTCCATCTCAATGAAGTAAGTGTGATAAACCTTAAATGGTTAAAGCTGGCAGAATCCTCACTTCATTCACAGATGTGCCTGTACTTTACTGCTCGCTAAATTTGCTTTTTATCTCTGCAATATATCTGGTTTCCAGTATGCCAGGAAAAGTGAACTTTTCTCCTACTTTAGCAAACATTTTTATGTCCATTGAATATACTTCCCTTGCAAAATTGACAGTCCTCGAAGACATATAGAGCATACATTTTTGTCCTATCCTGTTAGCGCTCAATATACTTCCATTAACTAAAATTCTTACTGTGAGATATTTTGTCATTGTTGTTAACATTTCCATTACCGGGTACGTCAGGTATAATGGCCCAATATGAATATGAGTTAACTGGTGAAAATATGCATTTAAAAGCATATTTTGTGGAGGCTGAGGAGATGGCTCTGTGGGCAAAGTGCTTGCCGCACAGGCACAAGGACCTGAGTTTGGATCCTCAGCACCTATGGAAAAAGCTGAGCAGAGTGGCCCATGCCTGTGATATCAGCACTAGGAGGCAAAGTCGGAAGGATCCCAGGGACCCACTGGCCAGAGAGTCTAGTTGTGAGCTGCAGGGCCAGTGAGAAACTGTGTCTCAAAAGTAAGGTGGAAGCACCCAGGATCAACCTCTGGCCTCCACACACTTATGCATAGGCACATATGTACAATACCACATGCATGGGCACACATGAACACACACACACACACACACACACACACACACACACACACACACACACACACCAGAGACGAGAGAGAGAGAGAGAGAGAGAGAGAGAGAGAGAGAGAGAGAGAGAGAGAGAGAGAGAGAGAGAGAGAGGTGGGAAAGGAGAACGTTTTGTATGATCTGAAATTCCTGGAATGAAGTTGCAACTTGCCGAGTTGGTTGACTGTTCAGAAATTCGATTATGGAGAAATTGGAATGTTGCAGGTTTAGAGAATATTTACAAATTATCTTGGGCTATCTTGGCCCCTATGAATCATCATGTATTGCCTCTATGTGTGACATAACATCCTCATGACTACCAAGTCCTTTTGGGCTGTCCAAGAAGACCCCCTTCATTTCCAGCATCTCCAAAGCTAAAGATGTCATCAGATAGCATGTCAAGCCTACAGCAGATGCTGACCTCTTTGCTGGCACTTGGCTACTGATGTCTGTACTGATGCATTTGAAAGGTGTATTGATTTATGACATTCTTGGTTTTGTTGCTATTAAAAAATTTGTGAAACTGCTTCCACATTGAAACATGGAACTGGGGATAACCTAAATCTGTGTCCCCAAGCCATAGTCACTTATATTTGGCTCCAGAACAAACTATCTCTCATCCCCTTCAAGATAAGAGCTATGTTTTTACATCAACATGTATTTGTCACAGCACTATAAGTATTAGGGATTAGTTATTGGTTTTTAATAAAGTGGATCATTGATCCATTTTGAAATATCACAGTTCCTAATGGTGTCTGTAAGGAATAATACATGTGTATGTACTTTATATAGACATGCATGCGTGTGTCTACATAAACTGGAATTCTTGAGCTGACAAGTCTCATGACCTTTGTAAGTATAAATAAAAAAAAGAAATTTTGTTTTCTGTTGAAAAACCATTTTTTCCATTTTGCTGGCCTTTCAAACGCATTTATTTTATAAAACTTAATTGCTTCAGCTTCTTCCTTTGAAAATATATACATCACTTTGAAACTAGATAGAGCTATTGTTAACTTCATGACCCTGGAATCTTTTGGGGTGACCTGGGAACTACCTCTTTGAAATGTGCACATCAAGACAGGTGGTATCCCTCTCTCTAAACTCCCTTAGGAATGGAGTTCAGCTCCACTGAGCAACTGACTCCAATGTGAATTATACCTCCTGTCACTGAGATACAAGTCTGTTCCTACCTTGGAATGTGTGGTTGGGCCTTTTCCCTCTGGATGAAGTCGATTCACTAATGTAAATGGTCCCTCCTATCACCAAACACTTAGGAGATGTGACTAAATGTGTGCTGGAGTAGGAAGTAGGGGAGACGGGAGGGAGAGGGAAAGGGAGAGAGAGAGACAGAGAAAGAGAAGGTAAAGGAGGAAGAAGCATATGAAAGATCGATGACAAAAAAAAAAAAAAGACTTGAAATTTTCAACCAGAACAAAGATGGGTAAAGAGCAGATCATGCATGAAAAAAGCCTATATCTACAAATTCAGAAGTCTGACTCTATGTATCTAATCCATAAAAGGTGCTGCTTTAGTGGCTTAACACAGTGATTCTCAACTTGTGAGTCAAGATCCCCTTGTGGAGGCAAATGACCCTTTCGTAAGGGTCACATAGCAGATATCTTACATATCAGTTATTTACATTAAGATTCATAACAGTAGCAAAATTACAGTTATGAAGTAGCAATAAAGATCATTTTATGGTTGAGGTCACCACAACATGAGGAACTATATGAAAGGGTTAAAGCATTAGGAAGGTTGAGAAACATTGCTCTAACATATCTCAGCTCTCTGGTCCATTCTAATCTCAGAAGGACATTTCTCCTGTAATGAACTGTCCCTACTTCTACCCCTATCCACAGGTCTCACAACCAATTTTTCTTTCTGGAACTCAAGAACTCCCAGGGGGGCCTTCAGACTCCAATCCATACCTATGGATTGTGGAGTTGAAAAATATTTAATATTTTTGACTGACGTTCCCTAAATCTTCACTGTGATTAAAAAAAATTCTCATAATTTTTGTTATAGAATTTCTGGTTTTCCCTTCAACTTGACCTTTTCATGCCTTTTCTGTCATACCTTAGAGAAGAAAATATTTCTTCATCCTCTGTAAAGTGCTCTTCCCACATTCCATCATGCTACTTCTTTCCATTTTGGTGGCTATGTGCTTTTATTAAGGCAGCACCTGCCACTTCATAGGTGGGATGGATGATGATGTCAGAACTTGGCCAACAATCCTACAGGAACTGAATGTGAAAATGAGAACCTCCCAGGCATAGCCATCAGTCAAAGCCTGATAGAAGCAAAGAACACACACACTCTCCAGCTCCCCACCCCATCAGGAAACTTCTGGGGCATTATCCCCCAGATCAGACTCTGGACTCTTCTAACTCTGCAGTCCTTGTGATAGTCATTGCAAGAATTCAGATATGAAACAAGCACAGTAAAGATGACTGTTTACTGAAGAAACAAGGACAACACATTCTCAAGTGTGAAAGGACAATGACAAAGGGACCTTTGCAAAACACACTTTCAGAAAGTGACAGGAGAAAACAACCAAAGAGATCATCACTTCCATCTACATCTCAGGCAGTTCTTTTATTACTTCCACAACCTCTAGAACTGGAAGCTTCTTCAGGGGAGGGGTTTCTGTCTAATGATTGACAGTTCTATTTTGATTGACTCTAATTGAATGGAAGCAATGGTATGCCCTTGTTCTTTACCTGAAATCCAAATAGGTGTGTCCAATCTGTACCCTGTAGACTGAATGCAGCCATTGTAGCTGAGGATGGCTGTGAATGCAGCCCATCACAAAATAATGTCTACTGAAAACCATGACATATGGGAGAGACTTATTCCTAGGGAAAGCCAAGTTTCCTAATAGCTAACTGGGCACCTAACAGTAAGACCCAAAAAATCATGTTGAGAGGCCTTTTCTGGATACCACAAAAGCAAGGTTTGGAGGAGGGAGAAAGGAAAGAGGAAGGACTCAAGAGAAAGGCATTGAGTTGCTTGTTCTTCGGGCAAGAGCTTTGTTAATGCCACAGGAGGAAGCTTCCATACTGCCTGAAAAAGCAGGATGTGTCTACTCTTAAAGGTTTCTGAGGGAAGGGGGGTCCTGCAACATGAGGAAGCTGGTTTAGTTAATATGTGGTCTATATTACCAGGCCACAGCTAGGCTGCCTCAAGTTCCTAGGTGTTAGTGGGGAGCAAAAGATTGGCCATTGTGTGAGAGCCGTGAAGCTGAAGATACTACAAGGATTGGATGGGGGGAGGGTCTGGGAGGCTCCTCCCAGCAGCACCTGGAGGGTCTTGGGCCCCCATAGAACACTTGAATGGCTTCCTTTGCTATGGACTCTCAATCCTAGCTCACTGACTGCATTTCCTGGGAAGATCCTTAAAGACTATATGCAAAAGTCTTTATGTCACATTTCTGGAACTCAAGCTACAAAGCATTAATGACTTTCGTTCCCAATCCCAGCACCCAACCAGGCCCCTGTGCAATACCCTGCTTCCCTGGGGATTGCTCTCAGTGTGGGAAAAGGCTACTCCATCTCAAAACCAAAATTAGAGCTCAAGTCCTGTTTCAACCACTTACTTGGAAAGAGATTATTTTCTATCATATTAAAAATAATGAAATGAAAATAAGTGGTTAATGAGTTTGAACTCTGTGTGAAAATTGCCAGATGATAGTGACAAAGGGAAAGAGAGACTTTAATGGAAAAATTGCTGGAATTTCAATAAAGCCTGCAGTTTAGCTGACAGTTTGGTACTGAAATGAGGGTAAAGCTGAGTTTGGGGGGAGGGTTCTTGAGCATGACTGAGACTTTCACGTGTTCTGATGAGGATAATTCAAGGGAGTAGTTAGTGTCAGACAATTAACGGCCACAAAAGCCACCCAAGACTTGTGACTTCCAAATCCTTTGTGTCCTGAACTCAAGGAATGTATTTCATGGTGAGTTATAGAAAGGAGATTTACTTTATAATTAAACTTAAGAGAAAGGGAGTAAGCAGAGGTTCTGTGTCAGAAGAAGAGCCCCAAGGAAAGGGTGCCACTGGAAACCTTAGCTAAAGGTTAATAACACTTTACTGGGCTGAGACAAGTGGAGGTGGTAGCTTGCTCAGTTCAGATGTCCCAACTACAGGTCCTCACAAAGTGTCCATTCACCTTTCAGTCCTGCCATCTGGATTGGTGGAGTTCCTGACACACCTTCGAAGGCCAACGAAGCAGCTGATCAAGCAGAGCTTTTAGGCAGCTGTACTCATCAGGTTGCTGAGTAAAAAGAAAAGAAAGATAAAAAGAAGAAAATAGACCAGGAACCAGTGTACATGAACATTGTGACATTTCTGGTCTCTGGCCAGGACAGAGACACTGAGAGAACCAAGAACGTTCTTGTCAAGGACAACAAGCAGAATGTCTCCTTTTCCAGGTCCCCCACTACAAACTGACAGGTAAGTTTATTTCTCTTATTCTCCTTACCAGGGCCATTGTTAATTTTCTCATTTTGCTCATTAAGATGAGGTCATGTAGCTTGATGTTAGAAGAGAAGAGGAAAGCCTTTGTTTTCAAATGAATTTAAAATTGAAACCCAGGGACAGCAGGAAAAAAAATGTTTTGTACTTAGTTCACAGCTTTTCTTTTTCCTTTTTTTTCTTCTTCTTTTTTTTTTTTTTTTTTTTTTGGTTTTTTCAAGACAGAGTTTCTCTGTGTAGTTTTGGAGCCTGTCCTAGATCTTGCTCTATAGACCAGGCTGGCCTCAAACTCACAGAGATCCGCCTGGGTCTGCTTCCCGAGTGCAGGAATTAAACGCGTGTATCACGACCACCCAGCTAGTTCACAGCTTTTTAGGGTAGAAACTTGGAAAAAGCAATGGAACAAAAGACATTAAGAAACATAAACTCGAGAATTGTATAGCTTGATCTTCTTGTGGGACTCCAACAGGTGGAAGCAGGGCTTGTCCTTAATGCTTCCAGAAATCTAGTCCCCATGCAGGGTTGCTTTGTTCAGCCTTAATACAAGGGGAGGAGCTTAGTCCGACCTCAAGTTGATATACCATGCTTTATTGACACCCATGGAAGTCCTGCCCCTTTCTAAATAGAAACAGACGGGGAGTGGATGGGAGAGATGGGGAGAGAATGGGAGAGAGGAAGGAGAGGAAAATGTTGTCAGGATGTAAAATAATTTAATAACTTTAATTAATAATAATAATTTAAAAAGAAACATACACTCCTTACAGGCCTTTCAGTTATATAAATCTAAATCAGAGATTAGCTTCATGAAAGATGTCTAACTGGTGTCTAGGAAAAGCACAATGCCTGAGAGCAGCAATGTGGATGGTTATGGATGTTTTGTGCAGAGTTGTAATTTCAGAGGCTGTTGGCATTACAGAGAAGTATTTCTTTAGACCACAAATTGAGACTATACTATTTTAGAAAACAGATTTTATTTAGCTGAATGGCTACACAAACACACATGCTCATGCACGCGCGCGCGCGCGCGCACACACACACACACACACACACACACACACGCACGCACGCATGCACGCATGCACGCACATATGCACGCATGCAAATGTGTGCCATCCCACCTGCATCCATGATGCTTTAGTTCTAATTCTGTTGCTGTGGTAAAACACCTAACAAAAGCAACTTAGGGAAGAAGGGGATGGGACCTCTGATTCCAAGTTATAGTCTATTATTTTGAGAAGTCAAAGATGAAGCTTAAAGCAACAAGTGACATCCCATCTACAATCAAGAGCAGAGAAAAGAATAAACCCATGGACTCTTGCTTCATTGATTTATTGCTTAGTATTCTGCGTTCTCCACTCAGGTTTGGCGCCAGCCCAGGACGTGGTGCCACCTACATTCAGGGTAGGATTTCCCACCTCAATTAGCAATTAAGAAGATATGTCCACAGGGCAGGTCTAGAAATTCCTCATTGAGGCTCTCCTCCCAGGTATGTCGGTTGACAGGTAAAAACAACTAGCATACAAGGGTCTGGTAAAAGGAAACTAAGATGCAGAGAAAAGCATTCAACCCTATGTACTCTTTCCTGGCAGGGAGATTGAAAGTTAAAACACTAAGCTTTATGGGGCCTGCGACCAGGTGGACCCTGTATAACGGAAAACCTGTAAGATGGAGCAGTGCAGCAAGGCTGGGCCATTATGGTCTGATATATATATATTGTTGATCTTCAGTTCAAGAGCAAACCCTCAGTCATATCCTCTGAGGCTTGTGAACTGTCCCAGGCAGCATAGACTCAATCCAGCATTAGAGGGAAAAGCCCTATAATGAGAAAGTGCTACAGAGACTCCAAAAGTACCATCACATGTTCTGTGTTTGGAAGAGGGTCAAACAGCAGGTGTGAATGATTCTTTGTGCTTATCTTACTTGCATATTATTTTGAATAGGCAAAGTTTCACTAAAAATTTCATAGTTCTAACTCAGTTATCCTTTGGGAATTGAGGCCATTTGGATTAGAGAGAAATGACAGAGTAAACATACTCCCAGTAACTAGTCATGGTGGTAGCTAAAGAGAAGTTAATGTGATCAAAAGAAAGAGGTGTGGAGATGGAGAGCTAGTTCAGTGATTAAGAGTACCTATTGTTGTTCCAGAGCACCCATATGGCAACTCACAACCATCTGTAACTCAAGTTCCAGGGAATCTAACTCTCTTTGCCTGGCATGATGCCAAGCATACATGCAGTCAAACATCCATACACAGGGTTTTAAAAGAAAGGGAGGTTATGAGAAATGCCTCTACTTACAACAGACAAGGAAGAGTAGGTGGAAGCAAGATGGTGAGAGAAGAAATTACCTTATAATGCAAAGTTTCCAAGGACAGAGGGTGCTTGGAGCCTGTTTTCTTCTCTTTGAAGGGCTCCAGAGACCTCACAGGTATAACCTGATAGACCCTACAGATGCTAGATTTTATGTGACTTCTTACATGGGTTTCCGCTCATCTTTGCTGAGATTGATACCATGGTAGACAGCTGTGGTGGCAAACATTGGTAAGGAAAAGGTTCTCCTATTTGCTAAACTGGTGAGGAATACTTTGAAAGTATCACAATAGAGCAGAGAAACCAAGTTCAGTGCTAAATTGACAAAGGCAGCTAGATTTTATAGCCCATATGCAGAATAGGAATTTGCAAATTACTGAGAAGGCATTGAGAACAGAGTCTTGCTCAGTTGATCTTACAGGATTCTTGATAAGTCAGGAGGGTCAGCTATGAAGAGCAGGGAATGAAATATTGAGAAAGAGTGATCCTCACCTAGCAGACTGCAACTGAGCTAAAGCCTAGGTCAAAGCATAAGGTGGATCTCCAACCAGCCCAGTTAACAGTTGGCAAAGATGGGTTTTTGTAAGTACAATTGTCAGCCTTGCAAAATTCACCCATCTCATATCAGCCACAGGTGAAATATTTGATAAAAACTGCAGGCAAGATTGTCTTTCTTCCAACAATAGTCCTAGGGTTAACTTACTATGCATACTATGTAATGTACTAGCTCGATGTACAACATACAAATAGTCTCTTGTTTTCCCTTCAACGTCCCCAAATGAATAAATGTATAACATTAATATTGAGTAAACGTCCTTTTCCTTATTTTGACTTTTCTCAGTCTCTTCACATGTAATTAGTATTCTACCAGTAACTTAAAGTAACAAGGATCCATTTCATGTCTGCCATGGCTAACACTAATTAAAATGCTCAACAGTTTAGCATTCGAGTTCCTGCTGTTTACAAATTTCCAAATTGGATATTAGAACACATAATCTGAGAGAAAGGAATACAATTCTCACAAAATCTATTTATATAAAGATTCCCTCAAGAGTATACAAATTAAATAAATGTTCTTGACTATTCAGTGAATTATCCTTTATTTAGCTAAACCACAGAATAATTTGAGCAGACATCACATGGCAGGAATTGAGCATTGCAGAGAAGCGACTACTCACTACAGAAAACCAGCCGCTGTAGTCCTGTCCATCTTGGGCCCCATTGTCATAGCCACCCACTGGCTCCTTGCATGCATTCATTCATTTCAGCAAGGGTATATAGAATTCTTTGCAGTGTCTACCAGGAAGAGGAAGAGTCTATTCTTCATGCCTAGCATGACTTCATGACTTCCTCTGTACAGTAGAATATGACTGATGTGCTAGCCATCATCCAAGTCCTGACCTCTAGTTTTCCAGAGTTTTCTCTCATACTTTTGTTACTTTGGGAAAACCACATAAGGGAGCTTGGTGTGCTTTGAAGAGACCAGGTAAAGAGAGATAAACTGAGTCAGCCCAGGCCTCAAGTAAACCCAACTGGTCAATGCAATTACACAGGATACACAAAAAGAGACCACAGGAAGAATTGCCCAAAACCAACAGAGTCCAGATCATATTGCTGAAGAACCATGAAATAGAAAACAAATGTAAGCCAAAGAGTTTTGGAAGATCTTGTTCTATAGAGGGAGAGGACTGGTGAATCTCTCAAGGGGCCACTCCCTGTGTCTGCCAGCTATTGGGTCATGCCTTATCTTCACAAATGAAACTCGTTGATGCCTCTTCCAATATAGTCATTAATCAATGTGTGTAAACATCCTGCCAGGAACTAAGATATTCTGGAGAAAGACATGTGCAACCTTCCCTTTGCTATCAAGCAATTGAAACAATGGACTGATGCAATTTTCCCAGGAATATCATAGCAGAGGAAGGAGAAGATCATAAAGGAAGAATCATGGTATTTTAACCACATAAAAATTAAGGTCTTCGGCAAGCCAAGCTGCCATAAATGATGTTTAAAAGCCAATAAAAAATCTTGGAGAAAATATTTACATAAATGTGACAAAGAATTAATGCCACTTGAGTGAAAATTAAGAGCTAGTTTTCTGAAAGTGTCTGGATAGGGTCCCAAGATTCCACACTCTAATTGTAGTCTATCATCATATTGCCTTATTAATCTCCCGATGATATTGAATTGAATATTAGCAAATACAATAGGAAAGAGGGCAGTGGTGCATTTGTAGTTTTGCTCACTCACTCCCCTTTGTATGATTTCTATGGGAAGAACCTTTTCATGACCCTGGTGCATTGATAACAAAAGGGTGGAGACCAGAAAAGACAACCAATCCATTGAATTCCAAGGAAAATTGACATGTTACCCAGCTTTGTTGCATGAATACACACACACACACATAGACACAGAAAGAGAGAGAAAGAGAGAGAGAGAGAGAGAGAGAGAGAGAGAGAGAGAGAGAGAGAGAGAGAGAGACAGAGAGAGAGAAAGAGAGAGAGAGAGAGAGAGAGACAGAGAGAGAGAGAGAGAGAGAGAGAGAGAGAGAGAGAGAGAGAGAGAGAGAGAGAGAGAGAGAGAGAAATGACTTGAAATTTATGGTGAACTAAGAATAGGTCTGTGTCTTCCCAAGCCTTTCTTCTAAGTACCAATGTTCAGTTCCACTGCTAAGATGGTTTGGTAAGGAGAAAAGGTAGCCTCAACCTTTAAAACTCCAAAGGTAGTTTAATTTCCGTAATAGTATTCCAGTGAGTGCCTTTTGTTTGCTTTATCAGCTGACAAAGCATGAGAGGCAAGACTTGGCGGCAGGCATTTTCAACTGTGACCATGGTGTTTAAACAAACCAGCACTAAAGCCATACTATCCAGGGTCAAGTTTCTGCTCTGTCGCTCATTTCTCATACAGTATTGCCAAGGGTTGGTGGACTCTCCGTACATCCACATCCATACATCTACTTTCCACATTAATAGTCTGGATGATAGCTGAACTTCATATATCATGGGATTGCTGTGAAGTTCACCCTATTTGGGGGGGGGGGCAGTGCCAGCAGAGCCTAGAGACATCAGATTCCCTGGAGCTGGAGTAACAAGCAGTTGTGAGCTGCCTGACTTGGGGACTTGGAGCTAAAACTCCCTCTTCTATAAGAGCGGCAAGAACTCTTAACCTGAGGTGTGTCTCCAATACACTAATAAAGTTTTTAAAGGAGATTTAGAAATGTTAGATCCTTAATAAATAAGTGTATATCACATACATAAAAGTTGAATAATAAGCTTACCAATATTAGGCAAAACATGACATGGTTCATGATAATGAAATGGTTTGCACATTAAATCTTCAAAACTGTAAGTACAATATTAAAAATGTAATTTAAATAAAATAATGTTTGGTATTTACTGCTATATGGTATTTGATTTCAGACCAATTCTACCAGTGCATGTGGGCTTTAGCTGCAGTATCTCCTATGTTGCTGGAAAAGGGAGAAAATTAGGTTGCAAGAATAAATTAATAGACCTCTTCTGCAGAGCACATTGTAATATGTATCAATAGACTTACACCTCCTTAAAAGCCAACAGGGCCACTGGACAGTGGTGGTGCACACCTGTAATCCCAGCTCTCGGGAGACAGAGGCTGGTGGATCTCTATGAGTTTCAGGAGAGCCAGTTGGAGGAGATCCATGGCTACACAGAGAAAGCCTGTCCTGAAAAACAAACGAATGAGTGAATGAATGAATGAATGAATGAATGAACAAATAAATAAAAGAAAAACAAAGCCAAAAAATCTGCCAACAAATGAAGGGCTAGATAAATTTTGATATGGTTATACAAAGAAATGACAATCAATAACAGGAAAACACAAAATTTAAATATGATGACACATATACCATATGTATATGTTTATGATATATATTAACCTGGATCAAGTTCAAAACATATTAAGTTGAAGAAGCCAGAGGGAGCTGCATGTCTTGCAGATTCAATTTGGAGACATTCATGGCTGGAGGCACCAATGGCAAGAATGAAAAGAGTGATTTAGAAAAATTTAAAAAAATGCTGGAAATGAAATTGGCTGGAAAGAAAGCAAAGGAAAATTTTAGAGTGATTGAGTCTTTTTAGTCACTTTACCAAAGTAGAAATTAGTGGTTGGAACAAGAAGATGTTTCAAATTTGAATTCTGTGTGTGCTAGTTGAACATTTTGACACATGAGAATTTACCCATTTCATCAGGAGTGAATCTGAAGTATTAAAGCCTGCATGTACAGAAAACACAGAAATAAAAAAGGCGACAATTTTGTTTTTGCACTAATGTCACAAAAAAGCCTTCCACTCATTAATTTATACACAACAGATGGCTTCTCGTGGTTTTGGAGCTTGAAAAGTTCAAGAGCAAGGTTCTCAATGATCTGGTGTCCTGTGAAGGTTTATTCTTCATGACTGCATGGTGAGAGGGCTAACACTGCTGTCGGGAACATTTTGAACATTGTGATTATTAATACATATTAACCATACATATTAGTGGGTATCACCATGATATCTTCAGACATGGCTGTATCATGTTTAGATCATGCCTGCTCTCTCTGTCACTCTCATTTAACTACATCTCTACACCCATCCCTTCCCTTACCCATCCACAAAAGTCCCTCTATTCTTCAGGCTGCCCCCTTTCCCTCTACATTTTAGACTGCATCTCCTGTATCCTAGATGAACCCTGAACTTGCTATGTAGCTTTAGATAACTTTGAAGTCATGGTCCCCTTGCCCCCACCTCCAGAGTCCTAGGATTACAAGCCTTCATCACCACACCTTGCTTTTGCAGTGCAGGGAATCAAACCCAAAGCTTCATGCATGGTAGGCAAGTACTCTAGCAACTGGACCACATCCCCAGTCCTGTGCTTTGAAATTCTACAGATTTAGCTCACATTGTAGACATGTATGATGGTTGCCTTCCTGAGCCTGACAAAAGTGCACTTAATATTTATATCTATCATTCTGCCAATTTCCACAAAATGACACCATTTCAATCTCATTCTTCCCTGATTAATTTGGTCACAAACACCTAGGTTGATCCCACACCCTGAATATTGGGATCACTGTTGTCAGGTATCATGTTCACATGCTAACTTCATTGCCTTTAGGAGCATACCCAGAAGTGGTATAGCTGGATCCTATGTTCAGTCTGTTTTTAGTGTTCTATGGAACCTCCACGGTAGCTTCACTAATATGCATTCCTACTGCCAGTGTCCTGGTGCTAGTATTTGTCTTTGCTTGCTTGTTGTGGTGGTCATAGACCTTCTGGGCTAGTGAGAGATGTAGGGGCAATTCAATTTTGATATGTGATTCCCTGATGGATCTTAAACAATTTTTATATATTTATTAGCCATATATAGTTCCTTTTAATTGTATATATGCATTGCATTGTGCCTATGTGAGGGAATGTGCTCATGAATGCAGGTACTTGCAGAGGCCAGGAGGGAGTGTTGATTCCCTGGAGCTAGAGTTACAAGCAGTTTTAAGTGCTGGGACCCAATCTCAGATATTATGCAAGAGCAGCAAGTGCTTTTAACTGCTGAGACATCTCCCTTTGTAGTTCTTTTTAAGAATGTCTTTTGAGATTTCTTTTCTGGGTGTGTGGGGGGGGGACTGGAATATTTATCTGAGTGCTTTTTGTAATGACTCAACTTCCATACCAGAGAGGAGTGCTCATGAACTAACTACTCCTAAAAGCCTCGTGTCCTCATAGTATTCAAGTGCAGGCTGGGTGTCAAAAGAAAAATTGAGGGTGAAGAAATCACCTACTCACATGATAGCAACAAGTAAAAGATTCAGTCTTGTCAGGGAACTTAGAGCACTACTTTAAGAAATATATTTCATAGTACTCTAGAGCACATTAGCTTAAAGGATGAAATAATGGCTTGATGATCCTGGGTTTTACCAATATTAAGAGGTGGCTCAGCAGTGAAAAGTATGTAATGTTCATACAGATGAACAGAATTTGGTTCCCAGCACCCATTTCAGACAACCCACAAGCCCCTCTAACTTCTCTAGAGGATCTATCTTCTTCTTCTGACCTCCTCAGGCACCTGCACTCACATAGACATACACAGAAACATATGTACACATAACGCATATGTACACATATGATCCGTAAATTAAAGAAAATGTCTATAGTTTAGTTACTTCTCTGATTTTGACTGATTTTTCTTAATATAGTGATCTCCATTTGCTTATATTTTCCATCAGATGACACAGTTTAGTTCTTTATGTATAAATAAACTCTTTATGTAACAATTTATTATATAAGGAAACATCATACATAAAACTGGAGAAAATAGAAATCTAGAAAAAATGAGCTAACATTTTTACATTACTATTTGCATTGCTTTTTAAAAGCATTGAGATGGAATCTCACTGTGTAACCCAACTCAAACCTAAATCCTATGGCTCACACACATGCTGGGATCACAAGTATGTCCTGCCATGTTGCTTTTAGAGTAAAATGTTTGGTGGTGATTCTTAACTTCCCCTTTAACTTCATTGTTATTTCTTTCAAATTATTATCAGTATTTGCCTTGAGATATTTTTTAATATAGGGTAGTTTTCACAATCGCTCCTTATACTGGTAATGTGGTTCTGTGTATTCTTCATGAAAAATATAACAAATTTTAATTAATCATTAACAACTGGGGTATGTGTGAGTGTCCCCTAAGTTCATAAGGTAGATGCCCGGCACTTGTGTGGTGATGCTGAAGGTGCGGGAATGATTGAGAGATGGATCTTCGTGCATGGTGACTGGATCACTAGTGACATTTCCCTCAGAAGGAATTACTCAAGTCCTCTGGTGTCTGAGAAAAAAAAGGATTTTTTTTTTAAAGAGAAAATTGGCCCTTTCTTGTTCAATGCCTTCCTGTCTGCCATAACATCTCCATTCCCACACTTACATCCCCACCATGATACCATGCAGCCAGAGTGGCCCTTACCAGGTCGGAGACCACACTCTATGGACTCTCAGCCTCTAACACCAGAACTTCAATAAATCCTCTTTCTTTACAAATTTCTCAGACTCATGCATTTTGTTAAAACAATGGAAAATAAACCATTATATCAGATGATATTAATATTGAATTGGCAGTTTAAATTTTTAAAATGAATTATGATGTGGAAACCAGGCACTTGGTTCCCAGCTCAACAATTAGAATATTGAGAAAGATTTAGAGGACTTAGCTTTAAAAGACACCAGGTTTAACTAACTAAGAAGCTTTATCTCATGAATTTCAACACATAATTATTAATTCAGTGAAAACCAGGTGAATAGCTCTACATAAAATGTTACAATGATGTTTCACATAGGAAACATCACCTGTGATGACTCTTTCCTTTCTCATAATTAAATAATAACTTATCTTTGTGAGCAATATAAACTTGAAGAAGTTACTTATGAAGATTACTATCCACACGATACTTATCAATTAGTATCCACAGGATCCCCTGAAAAACACCTGCCCACACTCCTCTCAGCCATAGCAACAAATATATTACAGGACCCAATCCTGCACTCAACAAATGTTCATTAAGTACCCACATCTTCCTCCTCTGACACTGCAATGGATACTAAGAGTACAATGGAATAAAACAGGTGAGAATGTACACCCTGTAGAGTTTAGGAACATAAGCAGAAAATCAGCAGAGAGCAAACAATAAGCAAAAACCTTTCATAGTTTCAAATTGTGATGCATTTTGAGAAGGGAAATAACAGTGGCCAGGAACAGACTAAACTGAAAGGTGGGGTTATTCAGGAATTTGCCAAGTTAATATCAGAAGGGACATTGCTCCAAAGAGAAAGAATAACATGAGAAGGTGTAGGGAGCCACCATTCAAAGATGGCGCTGGCTTCCTGGTAGCCTAGCTGTAAACAACTCCATATTTGGCTATGACGCACGAGTATGGTAATTGGCCTTATGTCCTCAGCCTATCCCGTGGCTCCCCGTGCTAGCATTCTGGCGGGACCCAATCACAGTACGGCACGTTTGCCTGATTCCCTATATAAGCAGCTGCAGTTTAGTCCTTGCCGCCCCTCACCTCCCACTCTCCCTTAATCAAGAGGCGCTCCAATAAAGTGTGATCTGAGAAGAATCCTCGCGTGGTGGTTGTTCTTTCTCGCTGGCCGAGGAGCGCGCCGCAACTGGCTCCCCATCGGGGAAATAACTTTGGACGCAACTGGTGCCGAAACCCGGGAAGGTAACTTCGGACAGCAACTGGTGCTGAAACCCGGGAAGGAAACTTCGGACACCAGGTGAGGGGTCGAAGAGGATTCAGAACTCAACACATGGAGCGGTGACGTCAGTAAGTTCACCAGGAACGGCTACGACGTCGGTATGCTGATTACTATAAGGGGATTAATCCACAGCCCTTCGCTCAGACATGGTAAACGGGTATCAGTAATGCGGGCGTTACCGTGACAAGAAGGGTCAGCAAGCAATGTGAGACCCAACTCACATGGTGAAGAAGAGAAGTGACTTCCTCAAGTTGTTCTTTGACCTCCACACACACATGAACTAAATTTTATTTTTGATTTTTTGAGATGAGGTTTCTCTTTGTAACAATCCTAGCTGTCCTGTAACTCGATTTGTAGACCATACTGGCTTTGAACTCACAGAGATCTGCCTGTCTCTGACTATGAAATAAATTTTAACATAGTAGTAAAGTTTTTAGAAACAGCATGAGCAAAAGGTAGAAAGTGAGAAGTAGAAGCAGAACATATTCAAAGAAATAAACAGATATTATGGTTGATGTGACACTAATTTGGAGGTGGACATTGAAGGAGGTACTGAGGTAGACTGGAACCTGTGCACAGGAGTTTTCAATTAGACATGATCATGGAGTTCATCCAAGGAGGAACAGAAGTGTTCATGATGACAGCTAATATCTCAAGCAATTGAATTGATCAAGACTCAATTAAGTGAAATGAAAAAAAAATACTGAACATGGAGGATTCAGGAATGAGCTTGAGTTTGATGGAGACAACCAAATTAGGCAATTAGCTAAAGGGTCTATCTCTAGGTGAGATCTGGGCTAGAAAGATAAAAGACAGGGAATATATAATAAAGGAGGAAATAATATCACAAGCTCCAAAATTATCAAGTGGGTCCCATAGTTGCCCATGGAAATAGATTATTTCCTAGAAAATCCAAACTAGCTCTTAGTTATGGTTACTATTGCTGTGATGAAACAACATGATCAAAGCAACTTTGGAAGGAAAGTTGTTTTTGGTTTTTGGGTGTTTTTTGTTTGTTTGTTTGTTTGTTTGTTTGTTTTCTTTTTTTTCTTATACTTCCACAGCACTCTTCATTACTGAAGGAAGCCAGGACAAGCCAGGACAGGAACTCAAACAGGGCAGGAACTAGAGGCAAGAGCTGATTTAGAGGCCATGGAGGAGAGCTGCTTACTGACTTGCTTGCATGGCTTGATCAGTCTGCTTTCATATAGAAACCAGAAACCCCAGCCCCCAGATGGCACCAAGCACAATAGAATGGGTCTTCTACTATCAATAACTAATTAAGAAAATAATCTTGCCTACAGCCCAATCTTATGGAAGCTTGTTCTCAATCATGATTCCCTCTTCTCAGATGATCATAGCTTGTGTCAAGTTGACATAAAACTAGCCAGCACAACAGATCCCTTGTCATGTTGACACACAAACACATCACTCTTATGCTATAACCTTTCCTTTCTTGTCCATGCTCAGGATCACAAACTATTATAGACATCACAATAAAAACATTCCAAATTTTAAAAGCCTTCACAGTCTTAAAATTCAATCACTTAAAAATTCAGTTGTCTCTTCTAAAATCCAATGTTTCTCAACTATGTGCCTGAATAATATCAAAAATAAGTTAAATACTTTCTTACTTCAAGAGTGAAGAATCAGTGCAGTCAAAATCTGAACAAAGCAAAATTAAATTCCAAAACTATAAATAACTCAATGTCCACTGTCTGGGATCCCCTCCCAGTCTTCTGGGCTCCTCCAAAGGGCTTGGGTCACTTCTCCAGCTCTGCCTTCTGCAGCACACACAGCTTGTCTTCTAGGCCCTGAGAGACTTCACTCCACTGCTGCTGCTGTTCTTGATGGCCATCCCATGGTGTTGGCATCTCAAAAATACTGGTTTCTTGCTGAAAATGGGCTGCACTTTCACCAATGGCCTTTCCTGGGGTCTCTTTAGGGACCTCAGTCCTGACACATAGTGCCAAGCCTCAGCTGCCCTCCATAACCCCTTCATGCCTTCAAAACCAGTACCACTTGAGTGATTCTTACACTACCAAGTTCAGCTACCAGCACAAGGTACAACCTTGTCTGCCTCTAGAGCACAGATTTTGTATGCTGACCCCAAGAAAAATTTTTCCAGATGACTTCCCCTCAATGCTACTGGTCTTTTCTTAATTACAGCCAATTCTTCAGCTTTAACTGACCAGTACTGATTGTCCCAGCAAAGCAAAGGTTTTACCTCAGTGGTTCTGATATCTTGTTATAACAGCTGATTCTTTAGCCCCAGCTAACCAGAACCACAGATTCTTAAGTCAAAATAACAAAAGTCCTTGACAGTGTCGCTAAGGGAGTCTCAAACTGCCCTTTGAAACTTCACAAGCCAGGTCTCTATTATCTGCATTTCCCTCAACAATCTTCTTCCAAGCTCACCAAGCTTTGAACACTCCATGGCTTTTGTCTCCCAAAGTTCCAAAGAGCTTCCACAGTCCTCCCCAAAACACTATGGTCAGGTCTGTGTCTTAGTCATGAACACCATGACCAAAGTAATTTAGAGAGAAAGGTGTTTATTTAACTTATACTTACACATCACTGCTCATCATTAAGCAAGTCAGGACAATAACTTAAACAGATCAGTACCCTGGAGTCAGGAGGTGATATAGAGACCATGGAGGACTGCTGCTTACTGGTCTTCCCCACATGGCTTATTCAGCCTGCTTTCTTATAGAACCCAGGACCACCAGCCCAATACTGGCACCATCCATAATTGTCTGGGTTCTCCCCCATCAGTCACTATTTTTAAATTTTAATTAAGTTTTTTTTGGAGCTGAGGATCGAACCCAGGGCCTTGTGCTTGCTAGGCAAGCATTTTACCACTGAAATAAATCCCCAACCCTTTTAGTTAAAATTTTTAATTAAAAAAATCTATACAGGCTTGCCTGCAGAAGGCACTCCCTGTTTTGTTGTGTGAACACAGATGACCAACATTAACTATGACAAATTATATTTTTGTTTCATTGAGGAGATTGTCATTAATTGACATGGATAATACAGATCGTGTATAGGGCAACTTACACCCTTTGAGGTGACTTCCTGCTTGGACATCTGTCTTTTTTGCTTTCTGTTACTAGGATAAACATCATTAACAAAGCAACTTGGAGAGGAAAGGATTTATTTCAGGTTACAATTCTAGGTCATCTTACATCGTCAGGAAAAGGCATGGTAGGAACTCAAGGTTAGGGCTCGAAGAAGAAACCAGAGAGGAGTGATGCTTACTGGTTTCCTCCTTGGCTCACCACAACTACTTTTCTAAAAGAGCCCAGGCCCACCTGCCTGTGGATGGTACGTGCTGCAGTGAATGGAGCCCTCCAACATCAATTCACAATCAAGAAAATGCCGCCTATAGACATTCCTACAGGCCAAATCTGATGGAGGCAATTCTTCAGCTGAGGTTTCTCACACGGGACAAGTTTACAATCAAGACTATCCATCACAGAATCTCATCCAGGAACTATGTAAGAAACAGAAACATGGTTTTCAGCTCTACAGTTCATGAAATCATAAATTAATGGCTGATATTTTTCTAAACAACTCTGGAATTTTTATGGACTAAAGTGAAAGAATTTAGAAGTGTAAAGGACTTTGTGATTGGATTTACTGAATACATTTTTCATTCTCTTTTCATAATAAGTAATATATTTACATTACCATCTATCATTAGCAAGCATCAAGCAGGGAAATCCAGATTTTTGACACTATGATATGACATCCCCATATACAAAGCTCACACTCAAGAATTGTTCAGTCAAGTTACAGAAAATTTACAAAAATCCATCTAATGTTTGAAGTAAGTTTATGGTTTTGTGTTGAGTAACATCAATAGATTTCCTAGGGCACATGCAGCCCTTGGTCAAGATATATAAACATCTGCTATAAAGCCTCTAAGATTTAAGAAATGAGTACAAACAATCAACTAAAATTTAAAAAAATCAATAATCCTTTGAATTATTTTACTTGCTTGTGAGATATGTGAATTTTTGTTGGAATTCGGGGTGGGGGGGGTGGGGGTGGGGATTAGATCTCAATTTTCTCAACCACACAAACAAATGTGTATCCTGGCACTTTTTACTTATACATCATGTAGTAATTACCTATTTACTAGTTTTCTAGTATGAAGACTCAGATTTGATATTTTCTGGAGTTTAGATTCAATATTCTTTCACATTTACTTTTTAAAAAAGATTCTGTGTGTGTGTGTGTGTATGTGCATGTACACATATACACACGTGTGCAACACACACTCAGACTGGCAGAGGGCAAATGATCTTTTGGAGCTGGAGTTGCAGGTGATTTTGAGCCACCCATGGGAGTACTTTTCAAAAAAGCAAAATAACGAGGACTATGGGGGTCCAGCCCCTCGATAGTCCCCTCCCAGGGTCCGCGGAAGGCTCTATCAACCAGCAGAGAATCTTTAAGGTCGGTAAATCAGTCTACGCACACAGAGTTCTTTGGTCCATTCGCTTTAATTCCTCTGGCATAACATCCTTTATACTTAGCTTCAGTTCTGTTCTCATGTCTAGCTCCTTTCTTGCCTGATTTCTCTCTATATTTATCTACTGTCCCCTCTAGGTTCTATCTTAATTCCTTCATCTAGTTCTGTCCCTTCTAGGTTCTCATCTATCTAGTTCTTTCCCCCATCAGCTTCTCTCCCGTCTCCTTCTCTCTCATCTGGCTCTTTCTCATCTTGTTCTTCTCCATCTGTCTCTTCCTCATCTTCCATCTCGTTCCTCTAGTCCTCTCTTTTAGCTCTTCAATCTAGTTCTTCCCCATCTCAGCTCGTTCCTCTCCAGTTCTTACCCATCTCGTTCTTCCATTTTCTTCTCTCTTCCTCCCCTCTTGTCCTCTGCTTTACAGTTATATATCTCCCCAAAATCACAATCCTCCCCTCCACCCAGGACACTCAGCCTGAACTTCCTCAGGCAGTGATTGTCCGCTATCAGGATCAAATGGAGGGTTGATAAGAATTACAAAGAGGGGCACTAGTTGTTAATTACCATTTGTGACCCAAAGGGGAAGTGACTAATGAATTAACTAAAGGCTAAATATGGGTAACATCTAAGAAGAGGGATCTTACGTGCACAACTATAACCTTAAATGTGTTTGGTAAAGGATGTTAAAAATCTATAAGTTGCTAGGTCAATGGGAGAAAATAAAACTGTCTTCTTTTTTCCTGTGGCTCCTATCTGTTCAAGCTGTCTGCCGTTTACTGCAGGGTGGGGAAAAGTGTGCTCAATCTCTAGGCAACCTGTGTACAGCTAGATGCCTCTGGTGATAGCTAAAGGGAGATCTGGAACTGGAGGTAAGGTTTGGGAAAAGAGGAAGTAAGGCTTAATTTGCACATCCGCCAGGCCTTCTCAAACAGGTAGCCTGGATGCTTAAGTCTGTTCTTAGAGAGTACAGAGGTATCTCTGATAAGGTACTTTCCTCCATCCGGTGATGGACCTGGCCAGATGCTACCAATAATGATAATTACAGGGAGGCTTGAACTGGGAGTTCTGGCTGAGCATAGCTGTTAGCACAGAAGTTTATCTAAATATTCCTAGAAGTGGTTAGGTAAGTAGTTAGAGGTCTATAAAGTTAGTAAGGCTGTAAGAAAGGAGGGCCTAAGCTAAATTGTGTAAAACTATTACTTAGTGTCCACCTGGCCTAGGCGGCGTCCTCTTGTGAATTTACTGTAAGTCAGGAGACTTGTACGTGGGCTGCTATCACTTGTTAGTCCTTGGAAGTTGGGCGCCCCCCTGGGTGGTGTCTCCTTGTGGAATTTAAGTCAGGAGACTTTCAGGTGGGCTGTTATCATTGTTAGTCTTTGGCAGTTGGGCGTCCACCTGGGTGGTGTTTCCTGTAGTCCTTGAAAGTGGCTAAGGGAGATAACTGGTTCCAGAGAAAGCCTTTCCTGAGGCTGTTCTCCAAATACCTGGAATGTGTATGTCCAGAGAGTGATCAGTCTACACTGTTAGTCCTTCTTAGGGGAAAGTCAATTGGGAAAACTATGAAGGCACACATGATTTTCATAACAGAATACAGCTGATACATAACAAGCCAAGTAACACCAAGAACTCCTTGGGATTTGGCTTCCTCTGGAGGAATTCCCTGATCCCTCCAGGTAGTGACTTTGCCATAACCAGCTGAGTTCTTATGATATATTTCTGCGGCCCGCAAGAGCAAAAGGTGTTCTTAACCACTGAGAAATCTCTCCAACCCCATATTGACAGTTTTAAAGAAACCATGAAGGCAGGTCAGGACCCATGTGGAGACTCATCCTATTCACTCCTGTAACCCAAATGTTCCCCCTCAGAAGAAAGAAAGTGAAAACCATCAGCTTTTGGCAAAAGAGGAGGAAAGTGGTTGAGCCATAGTGGCAACTTCTCTATCTCTCCTCCATTCTCTCTCTCTCTCTTTTTAAAAATATTTATTCTAATGTTATATCTTTTATCAGAAAAAGAGATTAAATGACATTAAAAGTATTTTTGTAATCTATCAAAATACTCATTTTATCCTTTTAAGATGATTTATGCTATGCATTTTTTATGACTGACTCATTCTTGAATTCTGAAAATAAATCTAAGCTAATAATAACACGTTATGAATTTGTAATAGTCCTAGAATAGATGTCTTAAATTTGAAGTCCTCTAAAACAGGCCCTCTGCTTCTTATATTGTATTCTAAGACTAATCTAATGTATAAAGGTGACTAGGAAAAGTTCCTTCATTCTGTAGGTTCTGAAAAATACTGAATATCGATGATGATTAATATTGTCAATTTGACAGTATCTGAAGTCCCCGGAGAGACGGCCTCTGGGCATGCCTGTGGGGGTTTTCATGATTGTTTGAATTAAGGTGAGACTTGCCTGTTGTGGTGTCACCTTTCTCTTCTTGGGGTCTGGGAGCTTGTAAGTGAGGAGATGGAGATGAACAGCAGCCTGCATCCGTTCCTCTCTATTTCCTGAGTGTGGAAGCAATGGCACCACACAGCCTCCTGCTCATGTTACCATGTCTTTCCTGCCAGTATGAAACCTATCCCCCTGAATCATCAGTCAAAACAAGGTCTTTTCCCCTTAAGTTCCTTCTGGTGGAGTATTTTATCATAGTGGAAACAGGAAAAGGAACTAAAATAGTAACCAAAGAAGTACTGATACTTGAATGTTTTCTGCAGACTGACGTACAATTATGCCCAACTGAACTTTGATCTCTATACATTCACTTTCCAGCTTCTGCTCTAGACATCAGCTATCTAGGGTTGCTAAGTTTCCTCCTGAAAATGGGAATCCCATCTATTTCCATCACATTTAGATGAGAGGACAGAACCTCCCAAACATTAACATACCTAAGAGCCTTTCCCTCTCACTTAATAATGTGGGCTCCTCCACTCATTAATCCCTTCCTTCCTTTCTCCTCTTATTTTCCTTTCTTTACTCTGTCCTCCCCATATCTCCTTTCTTTTCCTTCCTTCTTTCCCCTTAACAAGCCTTCTGTAGAATTCATCTGTTTTGCATCTTTCCAAAGAACTAGATGGTAGATTTATGAAGATGTTACTATCACTCTGATATTTCACAGTTTCTGCTAGGTCACTGTAATGAGCTTGTTTTACCTATGTTTTCTCTGTATCTTCTGAAGTGAACCATTCCACTGTTTTCCTTACGTCTCTTTGTGTATGATTGAATATTTGAAACTCTTCATCTATTCTGGGTGTATTTTAGTTTACTTTATGTATTTTCAGCATTAGGGCTGTGGTATGGCCCTGTATAGCCATTTTTTCAACAATTTTAGTTTTTATAAAGTTTTTTCATAATATGCAGCTTATTGCTTCTTTAATCTGTTCTTAAATTTCTAGTTGTATTGCCTTTCTCAGCCATTTTTGAATGAATATTGAAAGTTACTTACAGTGAACACACACACACACAGTGTAAGTAGATGTGGAGTAGGAATTAGCATCTCAATACAAAGATCTAAAGAAGAGTAAATGTGAGCAGCTTCATTTTTCCTAAGAGCATGTATTCATCAGATGTGGCATTATCATGAAAGATGTGGACAGTACAGGACTGCAGGCACTCATCCTGCCATCCATGGTATACTGTATCACCAAATGAAAATGAAACTAACAGAAGAGAGTATCGGAGGACATATGAACAGGACAGCTGCCTGTTGGTGTGCCAAGAAGCACAGTTTAAATCCCAAAGACATGTTGCTATCAGGGTGCTCCTGCTGTAACTCCCCTGTACAGAACCTACTGACATTCCACTTTCTCCTTCACAGGATCCATCCACTGCTGCATTCAGTACTTAGCTCTGAAGCCTTATATTCCTGTACTCAGATCCCATCCTTTACTTCATCTGGATATTTAAATGCAGAGAATAATGTAAGACCCAAGTTCAACAGGGAATGGAAAAATCCCAGCACCTTGAAGAAGATGTAGAAAAACTCTAACATTATCATATTGCAGAACACAAGGCTCCTTCTTTCACTATCCTAAATAGCTGATTGCAGCTGACAGTTCCCTTCCGTGTCCCTTATACTATCTTATCAAGACTATCAACACAGAAGACATTTCACACTAAAAAATATATTACTTCTCTGGCCTCTAGATGTGTATGCATGGACACAAGCACCCATGTACACAGACCCACATAAACCCAGTAAATATATCTATCACTCACGCAGAGATAATGACATAAACATAAATAATTTCCTTTATTCCAACTTGATGGTTGTATCAGTTACCTTTCTACTGCTATGAACAGACCATGACCAAGACAACTTTGAAAAGGAGAAGGTTGTTTAAGTTTAAAGTTTCAGAGGAAGAGCATGACAGTAGGTAGCTGGAGGAAGTAGCCAAAATATCTCATCTTCGGTAGCAAACACAAAGCAGAGAGGAAGAACAAGAAGCAGGACCAAGGCATAAACCCTCAAAACCTACATCTAGTGATGTGCTTCCTCCAGCAAAGCCAAACTTCCTAAAAGTTCCACAATTTCCAAACAGTGTCACCAAATGGGAACCAACTGTTCAAATAGCTGAACATTCAGAGGATATTTTCACTCAAGTTGCTGCAGCAGTAGTAGTTGAAATGTGGAACTCAATTACCATCAAAGTCACTTTTGAGCCTCAGGACTGAGGGAGATATTTAACTGGGTACTTCTGCCTCACCTCTCAGACATTGTCGACAAGCTATGTGCTGGTACTGCTCTCTGTAGAAACCTGCGTGGAGTCAGAGATTCAGTTTCCAAATCCACTATGGTACAGGAAGATTCAGTTACTTACCACAGAGGCCATCTCAAGGGACTGCTGATGTCAGGCTCCTCCTAGGCAAAGGATCCAACAGAAGGAGAGTGTACAGATAGAAAAGGGTGTGTACTCAAGATACAGCACAAATTTCATAAGCGTATCTTGGAAGTGAGTCCCTTCTATTCTGTTCCATTTATTACAAACTATTTGCTAAATCCGGCACATTACCAGGGGAAGAAAAACTCACCTCAACTAGGAAAGAAAGAGCACAAAAGACATTCTCAGGACATAAGTTTTAGGGCTATGTGGCATTTATTTCAAAGATGAAGAGATTTGAAAACATCTAAATGGTCTTAGGAAGTATCTGGCAGATGTGAAGTGGAAGTGCCCATTACTGACATCTAGTCTTTATGTGTTAAGGAGTAAAATCTTTTGCTAAAGGTGTTTTTGAGAGGCAGGAAGTAAAGTGTAAGAAGTGGCCATCTGAGAAAACAGAAGTGCTGACTCTGGGGACCTCATAAAATGTGTTAAAAGCTACAAAATAATCCTATAGTATAAGAATAATTCCATGTGCCTCTACATGAGTACGTTAGTAAAACAGAAGTATTTCCCTGAGTGTGATGTCTTCAAAGAAACTGGTAATCTTCACTGAATTTTGAATAAATAATAAGGATAAACAGAAAATGTTTTTCTCAAGATTTATTTGTGTGTGTGTGTGTGTGTGTGTGTGTGTGTGTGTGTGTGTGTATGTGTATTACATGTGTGAAGGAATTTGTGGAGGCCAGAAGAGGGCATTGGATCCACTAGAACTGGAGTTGCAGATGCTTGTGAGCTGCCATAGGTAGGTGATGGGAAGTGAATTAAGGTCCTCTGGAAGAGCAGCAAGTGCTTTAAACTGCTGAGCCATCTCTCCAGCTCCCAACAGAGAATTACTTTTACTTTTCAATATCTTCCATCCTCTCTGTCTCTAAAATGTATCAAAGTATTCCTCCAAGTATTTATGAACTGATAAAATTTACTTGATCTACATACTCACAATTGCAAAAAAAAAAGAAAAGAAAATATCAATTTAAGAATTATTTTTTTCCCAAGTGATACAATCATTCAAAAACTGAAAACCTGTCTCTGCACTTTGTGGTTCTCTGAGGCCTTCCTATAACAATTGGTTGTATGTATCTACCCTACAAATGGTCTCCTTAGCTGTATGATTATTGTACCTTGGTTTTCAGAGGATGGGTTATTTCCTAGTGCGGAATGAGAATCATGTCTTTGTCAGATGAGCCATAGTCCTGTGTTGGAATATTAAAGAACATCATTGAAAGAATAGAGTTGGCATTAAGAATTCTCCAGAGGAGTAAAAGAGAGTTGGCATCAAATAATGCATTGACATTGTTGAATATAGTAATTGATCAAAGATCATGTGGAGCGCAGCTCAATTGTCCTGTTGGCTGTCAGAAAGCTCACTGGAACAATTCAATGTCATAGCTGTCAAGAACGTCCTTAGTAAACAGAGTGTTTATTTCTGAGCAGCAGCCTAGTTTATAATTAATGGTCAAAAAGTACTTAGAAGACACACAAAGTCAGAACCAAGACACTACACTGTATATGAAAGAAGCCATCTTCCAATCATGCCCTCAACTTCCCAGAAGAGTTCAACTGAACAATCTGTTCTTGCCCAAATTAAAGAAAGCCTGTCAGCTAATTCTTGAGCAGTACTTTGCACTGCTAATAATGGAGAAATGAGAAGGTGTCCCCTGAGCAATAAACTTCTAAATGAACACACAAAAGATTTCAGTGTGTATATTTGTGTGTGTGTGTGTTTGCAAAAAGTTAAACAAGTAGCCCAAACTTTTGACACACACAGCAGCATGTATTTTAAATTTTTTTTCATTCTTGGAGAGAGTGCTTATATATGTAAAGCTTAGGGATTTACTCCAATGACAGATTTAAAAAAAAGGTGTAATGAAGAGCTGTCTCCACTGGAAATGAGGTAGATGAAGATTCCACATGGGACTTAAAAAGAACAGTATCTCATGGTGTCAGGATCAGGGTTACTGTAACTACCTTTCCTTCAGTTATTTGAGGTTAAGAAACACTGGAGCAGCTATACATCTGAAACAATAAAGAACAGGATGTAGCTGAAGTTTTCTCCAGTTCTGCTTGGGGCCGCAGCCGCTCAGACCAAATTAAACACACAGAGACTTATATTACTTATAAACTGTATGGCCATGGCAGGCTTCTTGCTATTTAGTTCTTCTATCTTAAATTAACCCATCTCTATAAATCTTACCCTGCCACGTGGCTCATGGCTTACTGTTATCCTTACATCTTGTTTCCATGGTGGCAGCAGCAGCTGGCAGTGTCTCCTGACTCAGCCTTCCATTTCCCAGACCTCTCCTCTCTCTTTGTCCCGCCTATACCTCCTGTCTGGCTACTGGCCAATCAGCACTTTATTTATTAACCAATCAGAGCAAGACATTCAGAGCATACAGAACATCCCACAGCAACAGGAAGAAGAACTGCAGAAGCAGAAGCCATGAGCATATATGTAGACCCTCTCTGGTATAATTTAGTCTAAGAAATTTAGAAATGGCTGAGAGAGCATCACATCAGAGAGGCAGAAAGAATGTAGAAGCCAGAGGATGGAGAGAGTTGCAACAATTCATAGCCATTTCACTCACCAGCTCACTGCCACTGTGATTATCAGTCAAGACGTGCAGGAGACTGGGCTCCTTACTATTTAATCATGGGTTGGAGAGAGCTTGAGGCCCCACCACCCCTCCAAGGGATTATTGGAAATTAACTACTGTTGCAGGAGTACCATTTTCTTCAGTTGTCCAGCCACCAATAAATTACATTTGTTACAGTAAATAACGTCCCACCTATGCTCAGGAAAGAATCTAATTAAATGTAGTCACACACTAGAAGATGACACAGGGTAGGAAGGGTACTTGTTGAAAAGAAAGCATCCAGTGGTGGAGGGGATGAGAGAGAGGAGTGAGAAGGATGACTAAAATTCATTCCATGAAGGCATGAATCTGTCAATAAAATACAAACAAGACAAAAAAAGCCAAACTAACAAAAAGAAATTGAGAGTTGAGAAGAACTCACCGTGAGGGGGTAAGGGGCTAAGATCCTTGTAAACCACACAGCAGGAGGAGGAATCCCACAGAACTTGGGATGGCTATGTCAGCTATTTAATTTGGAAAGTAAAGAAAACAATAACCTAGAGGCATAGGGGTCCACACACCCACTGTTGCCAGGAGGATTTAACTCAGCTTCTCTACTCCTTATGTAACACTACAATGAAAATGTGCAAAACCTAAGAATCATAGAAGACAGAGAAGGTAAATACCTCAGCACTTGGCAAAGTTAGGGATGCCTAACTGTGATGCCTATAAAATTCATGAGAGGAATGGGGAAACCAGCTTGGTTAATATGCGGGGGAAAAAAATCAGTGTTCTGCCCTTGCACTGGCAATTTCCAATCTCCAAGTGGAAGATAGGAAGATATCATTTGCATAGCAACCACACTGGATTGCTACCACTATCTTTGAATGAATCTAAGATACAGTGGGTAATTTGTTCAGTTGAGTAAGCCCTGCTTCTCTTAAAAAGCTATCTCGTGTGTGTGTGTGTGTGTGTGTGTGTGTGTGTGTGTGTGTGTGTGTGTGTGTGTGTGTTACTAGACATCCTCATTTCATATCAGAGGTGTAAAATGACACAGAGGCAGAATGCAGGTCACCGACCTGACTGCATGTATGTGTAAAGAAATTCAGTAGCTCTGCCTTTCAATGTTGACTTTAATACTATTCTGAATTTTGAAACTTTAGAATTTTTTAAAAATAATAACAGCTGTAGAACAGTCCTTTTAGCAGTTAAAACATATTTTAATTCTTAAAACTGCATCTCAGGGTTTGGGGAAACATCTGAGGCAATAAAAACACCTGCAAACCAAGGACCTGAGATTAGTTGCCAGGATCCACATTAAAAAGCCTGGAGACATCAGGCTTATAATCCCAGTGCTGGGGTAGAAAAGAGGGAGGAATCCTAGAGCTCACTGGCCAGCCAAACAAGCCTAACTAATGAGCTGCAAGCCAGTGAGAGACTCTTCTCAAAGACAGTGGGTATTGTTCCTAAATGTGGCACCTGAGGTTGTCCTTCAGTGTCCACAAGCATGCACATGCACTCACATACATACATATGTACATTTGTACTCATGCATTAAAAATTTGCATCTCAGCTATAAAATGTAATTTTGTAGGAACTAAGCATTAAAGCTGTGTGAAAGACAACTATGTTCCCTAATTTTGGCCCAGTAATGGCTCTCTGCATCTGGCTGGATTCTCTTGGTCTCTGTTTTCAACAGCTATGGATAATCAGTGGCCCAAGAGCCTGCTCTCCATCTGCTCAGCTCACATAGGCTTTCAGGCTGAGTGGGACTCCAGGAAGTCAGTCTAGAGCTTGCATCATAACGTGCATCCATTCTTCTCTCCCATATGGACATGAAGAGCCTTGGACCACTCTGCATAGAAATCCCCTATGGTGCATTCAACACTGACCACAGCACAGGAAGAGAAGCCAGCTGTCAACCTGGAACAAGCAGGAATGTGAATTTTCAAAGCTCCAAAAGATAGGGCAGCCATTGCTGGCTGATGAGCCACGTTTCCCTGAAGGGTGCTGTGTTCTTGGGAGGCAGCCATTCCAGCATCTCAGAGATGAAGTTATAACGGAACAATGTATGAGGATGTATCAGAAGTCATTTAGCATTTTATAATTACTTTTAATTAACCATTTTATAATTACTTCCTCTGTAGGAATGCCTCTGGGCCTGATTTTGCAAACAATTATAGGCTGGGAATTTGCATACCAGTAATAAGCCTTAACGTAAACGCCATCAATGCAGCTCTTTGGTCGGACTTATTTGGCATATCATGCTATCTATGCCCTAACCCTACATTATGCACTCTCCATCTTCTTCCAAGTTGAAAGGCAAAATAAAAGGAGAATACGTCTCTTTTTAGAAAAAATGCTTGAAACAAGTACAGATTCTTTTATTCTATAATCACTTTGACTCGAAGGATAGCTACTTAATAAAACAAAAAGACCAGTGTGCTCTTCCTGGCTTCAAGGTCTGCTCCAAACTCCTCCCTTCCTTACCCACTCACACTAAGCTTCCACCAATGTCAATGAAATGTCACCATGCAAGAAGTGTCTGTGGTTAAAAGCAGCACCATGCTCTTTTGCCTCCTTCTGTAGCTGATGATGAATGCTACTGTATTATCAATTAGATCGATGGTACTGCCTGAAATAAAAACAATACATTCTTAAATGTCAAGACAAAGAGGGCTAGAATCACCAGAGAACTCACAACCTTCTTCACAGAGAAGAAGGACAGGAAGAATGTCCTTCACGGATTTGAACCTGCCTTACCCCTCCATGCTTCCACATGTACTAGGCCACAGAACTCACTTGTGCACCTGCATGAAAGAACTAACTAAAAGGTGGATGACCTCTACTAACACATTACAGGCCCTTGGAAGAGTCTAATAAGGAAATTATTAACAGTGAAGGGACATTTATTGTTCTGTATTAGCCAAGCACTAACAGGACAACCCTGAAGTACAGTCAGAGACAGATGATTAGGGAAGTAAAGTCCAACCTCCTGGGTATCCTTTGAAAGCTGGCTGTCCTCACCCCATTGCACCTCATTGGGTTGGTACCAATAGTGAAAAACAGGGTCAACACATACATGGCAACTGTGTTTTTACATTGTTCTCAAGGCTATTAGTTGCATTTATACCTTGATATTCTTATTACCAATTCCTTGCAGCAAAAGAAAGGAGGGAAGCATGACTCTGTTTTTAACATCAATAAAAGAAACTGTGGACAGGTAGATCATAGGAAAAAGTGCTTTCCTCTTACATATGAAGACTAGGTGTGGGCATGACATTCTTCCTTAACCCTAGGGCATGGGAGATAGACATAGGGAATCTCAGAAGCTAGACCAGCCATAATGGTAAGCTCCCAGACTACACACACACACACACACACACACACACACACACACACACACACACCACACACATACACACACACCACACACACACACACACACACACACACAAACACAGGAACAGGGCTTTGATTTTCCCCAAAGTCAATTTGAATAGAAATTCTACCTCTCTTTTTCATCTTCCTCTTTTGCATTTAAGTGTGTTAATGGTTGTTGGTCAATATGTTGGCTATAAAATCCCTTTGCAGACAAATAAGAAAGATTTTTCAATCCAAACAAATACAATGAGACCCTGGAATACTTGTTATCCCCCTGATGTTGCCAAATTTCTAATGAGGCGCCTAGATAACCTATGGTATTCTTCCTGCCTTTTACTTTGCCCATGAGAATCCAGTCACTAGTGTGCCACCAAGTGTCACCTGTGTTTATCCTTCCTCAGCCTTTGAAGTTCAAAGTTAGTCTCTCTGCAGCCACAGAACCTTTACATAATATTTCAGCCCTGACTGGCTTTTGAGAACACTAAAGCTTTTTATGGTGATATTTTATTTGTACTGAAATGTGATTTTATTTGTATGTTAATAAATAAAGCTGCCTGGGGGTCAGAGCTAATAGCAAGCCATAGCAGAAGTCTGGCAGTGGTAGCACATGCCCTTAATCCTGATCACATGACAGGCAGATCTCTGTGTGTTCAAGGATACCACCAGCATGGAGATACATGCCTTTAATCTCAATACCAACCATAGAAGACCTGGAGGTCTGTACAGACAGGCAGTGATGAGGAGGTCATATGGTTGGATTTACAACCAATGAGGAGGCAGAACAGAAAGTCAATAAATAGGAGAAACACACAGGAAGTAAGTCTCTTACGGAGAGGTAGGACAGCAGTGGCAGTGAAGGGTAAGGTTTTTAACCTCAGCTCTTAGCTATTGCTCTGACCTCTTGACTTTTAACTCTGTATTTGGCTCTGTGTTTCTTATTTAACAAGACAATACATCTACAGCTATTAGCTTGGAAGCCAGTAGGGTGGCTATCTGTGTTTGGTTGATTTTTCTCAGTGTTGATTTTTGTCTCTTCAAGAAAATGGTAAGATTTTTGAAGTCAGAAGTCAAGTCAATGCACCCAAGTAGGAGCTTGATAAGTGTTGGCTGTTTACAAGTTTTATTTGGTAAAAATACCACATGACCTTGGTTGGAGCCCATGGAAGTTATCCCAGTCAAAAAAGTGTTTGCCATGCAAGCCTGCGGACCTGAATTCACATCCTCAGAAAACAAGTAAGCTGGGTGTGGTAACTTGTGCCTGTAATCCCAGCACTGGGAAGGCAGAGACAGGAGGATGCCAGAACTCACTGACCATCTGAGCTAGATGGATTGGTAAGATCTGGGCTCAGTGAGACTCTGTCTCAGAAATTAAGGTGGAGAGGAAGACACAGACTCTGGCCTCTCCATACACAGGCACACACAGGTACATACCTACACACACGAATACATACTCACTCAAAATATATCTTAAAATACATCTTTCCTTACCTTGAATATTAGTGGTAACACATCAGAGCTTAGCTAACCACTCAAAAGGAATTTAGCCAAGTTATAGTTACTTTGGGGTTGTTTGGTTATTATTATTTTTGTTAGTTCTTCAAAGAGTTTCGTGCAATTTTTTTTATTGTATTCATCCCCCAACTCCTCCCAGATCCACCCTTTTCCCTATCCAGCCAATTTCATGTCCTATTTTTTACATCCTTCAAGACTCATTTCTGCTGCTCAAATATGTTTAGATCCGTGGTCTTCCACTGAAACATGCCTGACTTATCCAGGGCTATACTCTTAACGAAAACCATCTCTTTCTCTCCCAGCAGTTCACAACTGCCAGTAGCTCCATGGTGTCCAAACTTCTATTAGAGAACAATATCATTCTCATAGTGGTTGACACCAACTCCTTACCCGTTTCTTCCAAGGACCCATACTGCACTAGCTGATAGATAGGTCACAGAGGTTCCGATTCCACAGCTTCCTCCTCTAACCAAGATGAGAGAGTGACTCTGGTCTCCCCACCTGCTCTGAAATTAAAAGACAATGAAACTGAACTCCAAACAATTAAAAAACACTATGCTTCCTAATTTTTTACGCCATTTTCACTTTTGCTTAAACTGGAAATTTTCTGAGGCTTGTACTGGTATCTCATCTAACCCATTTTAAAAATTCATTATTGAGAGCTAGAGAAATGACTAAGAGGTTAAGAGCTTTTACTGCTCCTGAAGAGAATCCTAGCTCAATTTCCAACACCTGCAAGGTACCTCACAACCATCTGTAATTCCAGTTCCAGGTGATCTGCCCTCTTCTGGCTTCTGTGGCACCAGGCACCCATGTGGTGTGCAGATATACATGTAAGTGAAGACTTCTAAACACAAATACATCTAAGAAAAATCCATTGTTTCTTTCCAAGTAATGCATTTGTTCTGGTTGCTAATGTGATGATATTTTAATAAATAATAGACTACAAAACAGAAAATCAAAAAAGAAGTAATACTGAAAATATGCATATAGTAAACATACCATAAGTGTTTGTCAATTACAAAATACCAATAAATTTGTACAGGGTATAAACACAAATGGTAATCCTTATAAAATTCTATCATAATTTGAAATAAACAGGCTAACTTCAAACAACAATCTCAAACAATTTTGCACACTATTCAGTGAGAATCATAAGATGAATGTTTGGGAATGAAATGGGCAAATAAGTTACCTAAAAAGGAGGGAAGTTCAGTAAACAGCAAAGTAGCCTATTTAGGTTGTCCCTTGTAGCTGTACCTTTTTCAAGAGAGGGATTTTGAAAATCAATTTTTATACAAGCACAACATGCATTAGGATGACTTGCAGAGGACTGTGTGGATATGCACATTAAATTCAAAAGCTATAAATCAGCAGGAACTTGAAAAGTATTGAATATGCAAAAAGCAAAGTAAATGCTAGAGGAATGAATGAACTCTTTCTGTGCAAACTTGAGTGGCTGCCATTCTCTGCAGGATGGGACAGTCCTGTTCAAAGACATTGGTAATGAGTTTTCCATGATGCAGGGATGTAAGCCAAGCTCCCCCAGGATGCACTTGTATTAAGCAGTAGGGAGATCACCAAAAGTAAGAGGTGTCTGAGTCTGTCAAAGGACCAGAAAAAGGGAACAAATGTAAAAATACAGGGTGAGGATGGTGTTCTGCAAAAGGCCTGTTCTCAACCTCTTCTGACTGACCTCTTAGCAGTATTTTCATCTAGATTTTACCTATTGCAAAACTGACAAACATTCCTGAAGTATATGTAGATTCAAAACATATAAAGTAAAAACCACGTATAATTATGTCTTCTAATTTTGTTATTCAATTTTTGTTTTCATTTTTCTTTTTCAAGATAGGGTTTCTCTGTGAAGTCCTGGCTGTCCTGGAACTTGCTTTCTAGATCAGGCTGGCTTCAAACTCACAGAGATTCACCTGCCTCTGCCTCCCAAGTGCTGGAATTAAAGGTGTGAATCCAGCTATATATTCTAGAATTGATTGCAATATTTTTCTTGTAAGTACTCAGCAAATTATTTTTCTTTTCATAACATAGGCACAAAAACACAAAACTGACTATATTGTATACGATGTTTCATTCATTTATGTTTTCCTAAATCACTCTTAAACTTTGTTACCAAATTCAGAATAAAAGCTACTATGTCATTTCCAAACCAAAACTTTGAATATTGTGGGGGCCCACAGAAGCTCTCTAGTAAGGCTTTACTCAATGTAAGAAAGTTTGAGCTTGCTTTGCCCAGCAGGACTGCATGATGGGATAATCTGCCCAAAGGTGTGATTACCAGGTCTTTTGTTGATACTTTATACCTTGAACTTGAAGGGGGAGGTATTTTGCCCCTCCCTTGCTGAAGTATAAAAATCCCATCATGAATAAACTTGGAGCATCTGTTGTATTGACCCAGAGCCCTCCCAAAGCTATCTTTTGTCTTTCTCTTTTTCCTCATCTAAATCTATATTTTTTCCCAATATTTCTCAATTCCTCACTCCCCGCTTCAAGGAATCCTCCAATAGGTCTGGGCTGAACCTCAACACTGGACTGAACCCCAACAGAATATGAAATGTTAAATGTTTGGTTCCTCTTAATGTTGTGATGATTTTAGATATTCACTCTGAGGGGAGGCAAGATGTCCCTTCTCCCCACAGGTTCACATTCCAAACCCTGAACCTTGCATTCTTTATATTGTGTGGTGTTCTCCTTTCTCTTCTGTTACTGTGGTAAAACCCTCCAGCCAAATGGAACTTAAGGGAGGATAGGGCTTGTTTCATATTCTACTTCCAGGTCATAGTCCATCATAGTGGGGAAGTCTTGGTAGCAGCCACTGGAGGCAGCTGGTCTCATTGCACCCACAGTCCAGAAGCAGAGAGCATGAACGCTCACGCTGAGGCTGATGGGTGTTTCGTCAACCAGACACAATCTGGAACCACCTGGGAAGGGAGCCTCAGTGAGGAATTGTCTGGATTGGATTGGCCAGTGGTCAAGGTTGGCAAGAATTTTCTTAGTTGGATTAATTGAAATGGAAGACACACCATAAATGTGGGTGGCACAGCCTTTCATGGGCAGGACTCGAGACTGCTTAAGACTAGATAAGGTAAGCTGCGCAGTAGACACAAATGCATTCATTCTGTCTGTTCTTTGCCCGTGGGTATGACTGGATTACTTGCTTCAAGTTCCTGCCTCAGCTTTCCCTCATTGGTGGACAGAAACCTGGAATGGTGAGCTATCATTCCTTCTCCCTAAGTTGTTTTTGTCAGTGTCCTTTATCAGCCCAAAAAAGACTGGGATGCCTGGCTTGCTTTCTCCTCTTCACTAAAGACCAGGCCTCAGCTAATAGCTAATAGCTTCCTGGTGGTGTTATCCACCATGAAGGTGGGTCTTCTCACCTCAGTTAACCCAGTCTGGATAATACTTCATAGCCATGCCTGGAGGCATGACTCTTTGATGATTTTTATATCCTGTCAAGTTTATAATCAATACTAACCATCACAATGTACAAATTTATGTTTTAACAAATCACGATTTATTAAACCAATCAGGGAATTGAATGCTAAGGAGCTGGAGAGTTAATAATACTAGGCTCACCTGTTCTGCTGTTTCTCTCATTACAGCTCAGCTCTGTCATTGCAGTTCAGAACAGCCTTAGACACCAAAGCAAACAAATAGGCTTGGATGTGCTCCAGTAAAATAGACTAAAAGAAAAAGAAAAAAGGAAACTGCAATTGACTGACCCTTAAATTAATCTCTCCTATTAATGAATGTTTAATTATTTCTAAGCATACAATTAGCTTTAGTAATTTCCTGATTTATTTATGGCAAACAAACAAAAACACCATGAGCCGGCATTTCCCACTGTGATATCGTTTCTGACACATTTCAATCCTTAAACTTGGGTATTAGAATCAGAACGCAATGAAAGCAACTATTTATCTTGCTCTCAAATGAAAAGCCTGGAGATGAAATGCTAACTGTTGGAATTTCCTTACTAAAGTAAAATGTCTTTTTTTAAAGGGAAAGGGAAATGCAAAAATATTACATTTCTGTGCCTTAAGAGGGAGACAATAGAGCGTGCCCCCAATCTACAGAGATGCTGTCATCCAAGTGACTGTTTCATATTGTGAAATATACTTGGTGAGAAGCAGCTAAGATGCATGTAGAGGAGTAGAGACTTCAAAGAAAACCTCCCATTTCACCAACTCCACACGTTCCCACAGTTGACGAAGGCCTTCATGGCATGAAATATGCGGTGGGAAAAAAAATCTCAGTTTGACCTTTCCGATCTGTAAAAACTTAGCTGCTGTCTCCTGTGAGCATTTTTAGGATCTATGAGGACAAATGAAAAGGAGGATGATAATTCTAAATTAGCCTCCGAAATAAGGATAAACTAAAGTGTAGTGTGTGGAGGAGAAAATGTTGACACACACATATATATAAAGCCGTGGAAACCAAACAAACACTTCTCTGATTACACTTCCCACATTACCCACAGGAAGTGAAGACGTACTGATGAGTGTGTTTAACAAACACATCTCTTCCTCTTCCCAAAGTAGACCTGACGTCACGGAGACCTGCAGATGCTTATCCCATGACTAAAGGATTGACCCGAACTGCAGAGAAGATGCAGGTGGCAGAAGAATCAGTGCACATTGTCCATATCTGTGATGTCCCCAAGGAGAAGGCGATGGACTTGCTGTGGGCTTCACAACCATGTCCTTCCTTCTGGATGTTACAAATTCATTCTAGCATGTTCATTAGGAATCCCCTTGTTCTTAATGCCAACCAAGCCACAGTGTTTGGGCTGGGAAGATGATACATCAATAAGTAAAGTGCTTGCTTTATATGCACTAGGGATTGAATTTGACCCTTCATTTCCAAAACCTGTGTAAAAAGCTGGGCATGGTGGTGCATGCTTCTAATTTCCATATTGGAAGCAGAGAGGGGGTGTTGCAAACAGTCTTACCTCCTTGGTAAATTCCAGGCTGCTGAGAGACCCTACCTCACAAAACAGCAATAACAATAGCAATGATAATAAGTAGCTGATACTGAAAAATGACACATGAGATTCTGAACTCCACAAGCATGGACATGCAGGTGAATACACAGACACACACACACACACACACACACACAGTAACACAGATCACAATACTTTGATTACAGAAATACTAATCTTATCATTTCTTTCTACATTATTTTCCAAATGTTCTCTAAAATGCTAATAGCCAACCTGAAAAAGGCAAAATGAAACCCAAGGCCACTGGAACTCTTGGATATGAATCAAATCAGAGCATAAACTCATCAGATGAGCAGTTATACTTAAGGTTGCTTCACTAAGTCCATATTTAGATGATTTGAGCTAGTCTTAATGAAAATGGGAGAGGCAAGAAGAAAAGAAAAACATAACCCCTGGGGAAATATTAACGCTGCTTTCTGGAATGCACAGAAACTCTAGTGAAAATGTGCATATTTAAAACAGCAAAGGGCAGCAAGTTGCCTCAGTAAGTAAAGGCACTTGTCACCAACCATGAAAACCTCAGTTCCATTCTCAAGACCCACATAGTAGAAGAGACCTGACTCCCGAAAGTTTTTCTCTAACTCTGCCTACAGACTATGGTCCACATAAATCATTATATATGTGTATGTATATATGTGTGTGTGTATTATATAAATATATACATATATACATTTAATAAAAGTTTAAATATGCACATACACACACACACACACACACACACACACACACACACACACACGAAACTCTACTTCAATATATAAGGTGGAGAGTGATGAGGAAGACAGTCATCACACTCTGGCCTCCTCAAAAGTTAGCTCATACAAACATATCGTACCTGCATACACAAGCATGTGCATGAACACCACACGTTCATACATCACACACACACACACACACACACACACACACACACACACACACACACAGTGCTGAGAAGAACTAGAACTGCCAGATGTCCGGAGAAGAGAGATTTTTAAATTCTAACTGAAAGAAGGATCAGAAATGGGAATGGGTTGTGGCCATACCCTCACCACACTCCCACTGGAAGCTGGGTTTGGGAGCACTCTACTTATCTGAATAAGGTAGACGTGTAGCTTTCTCCCTTTATAATTTAAATGTATGTTCGTATGTTTATTGGCTTAGTTGACAGTTGAAAGGTATATATATATATATATATATATATTTATGGTATACAATGTGAGGTTTTGTCTGCATGTGTATTGTGCAGTTATTAGAGTCCTTTTTTAGCCACAGAAACTTCTTTCTTGCAGCTGCTTGGAAGCTGACTCACTGTGGGAAAGCCATAGTTACAACCTGGGCTGAAGCTGAGTTCATCCTCTCTATGTTGCGAGCCATGCCCACATCAAGGCACTCACATGCACACAGGCTGTGCATTGGGCACGGTGCTGAGCAGAGATTACACAGCTTAGTAAGACTCTATTGGCAGGTTTACACAGCTCTGAGAAGCTCTGGGGTACAAACATGAGCCCTAAATCACATTCAAAATGAGCAGGTCACTTTACAGAACATCTAAGTTAAAGTCAAGCTGTAGAACACAAACGTGAGAGATTCACATCAAAGGAGTTTCACTTCCTGAAAAACTCTGTTTCAGTGTCAGGAAACATTGGAAGCCAGACCAGATGATGCACCCCTGCAATCCCAGCCCTTGGGATCTCAGGGCTTTAGGATTGTGACTTTAAGACCAGACTGGGCTACACTGAGACCTTATTCTGCCAAAAATCATTTAAAATACTCAGTGAAATTAGAGATAATGAACTGCATAAAACCTAGGAGGTTGACATGGGCACATTTACAGATTACATTTTCCTTGTGCACCTATCTCCTAATCTAACCCAAAGGCTCTATCTTTTTTTTTTCTTATAACTCATTGAGTCTAATTAGGACTCCTTATTTGTACACAGATGTGGGATCATCCACTGAAGTGTGGGTCAATCTACCAGTGTCCTCACTCCCAAAGAAAAGTGGCAGTCCCTTCATAAGTAACCATCAACACCAAATAACTCTGCAGTTAGGGGTGAGGCCTTGAATGCCAGCCTGCTATTCGCACTGGAATTTTAGCTGGTTTTATGTTGTCTCGGTTTTGGGAAAGTAACCATATTTGCCATAAGTTCCTGTATATAATAGTGAGGTCAAGTCCAGAAGACAGCACTTCACAGCTCTCCTCCTCATCCTCCAGCTCTTACATTGTTTACACTTCCTCTTCTTCAACATTGCCTGAACCTTAGGGATGGGTAGAAGGTCAATAAAGATGTCTCCTTTGTGAATGAGTGCTCCCTGGCTCTTATTTTCAGTACTTTGGACAGTTCTAAGTCTCTGTATTCACCACGGACCACTGCAATAAGAAGCTTCTCTGAACAAGGTTCAGAACACTGTAAATCTTTGTATATAAATGTAAAAGTAATCCTTAATAAGTGATTTGTGTTTGTTTCTGGTGTTTAAGAAGGTCTGTGTACTGAAGAGTCTTTTTTTTTTTTTTTTTTTTTTTTTTTTTTTTTTTTTTTTTTTTTTTTTTGGTTTTTCGAGACAGGGTTTCTCTTGTGTAGCTTTGCGCCTCTCCTGGAACTCACTTGGTAGACCAGGCTGGCCTCGAACTCACAGAGATCCGCCTGCCTCTGCCTCCCGAGTGCTGGGATTAAAGGCGTGCGCCACCACCGCCCGGCTGAAGAGTCTTTTTTTTAACAAGTTATAAATAACTGTCCTTGCTGTTTGCTTTCATGTCTTCTTTAAAATTCCTGGAGGTGTGTTGATTTGTAAGTTTTGCTCTCTCCTGTACAACTCCCAGTGTCTGATAATATTTATTGTACCATCAATTTCTACTGCATTCTGACCAATATCATCAATTATTTCTAAGTAACTTGGCTTTATGCTTCTCAGCACCAATTTTTCTGTTTAGTTCTCCACATGTGTATTTGAATGGTGTTATTGATTTTTAATTCTTCTTGAAATATACCCTGTTTTCACTGTCCCCTATCTCTTTTGCCACATTCTTTAAAACCGTTGCCTTTTTAACTCAAGTCATTCTTTCATGCGGCTTCTACTTCCTATTTTTAAATGCACTTTTCTTATATTTTATTGTCCCTTCCAGCAACATCTGGAAATGTTTTCTTACAGTTTTCCAAAGGGTATTCTTCTTCTACTCCTGCTTGTGTTTACATGTTTAAAAAGATCTGTTGCATTGTCATATGCCCAAAGGACTAGATATCATATTTCATTGATCATTGTTCAGCCAGGTTCATTGCTGCTCTATTCAAAATAGCTAAGAAATGGAAGCAGCTTAGATGTCCTACAACCAATGAATGGATAATTAAAATGTGGCACATATACACTATGGAATACTATTCGGTAGTAAAGACAAATGAAGCCATGAACTTTGCAGGCAAATGGATGTAACTAGAAGAAATCCTATTGATTGAGACTCAGAAAGACAAGCATTGCATGTTCTCTCTCATTGCTCCAAATATTCAGATGTGAGTATGTGGCCCATAGTAACTACAGAAACAATAAAAGTAAGAACAGATCGCCAATGACAGGATAGGGAGTTTGGGGAAGAATACAAATGGGAATATCTGTATGCAAGTGATATGATAGGACATATGTGGAAATAGAGGGTTCCTTTGGGCAGGGGAGTAGGTAATACAGAAGAAGATGAGAGGAAAGCAAAGGGTAATAGAAATATACAATTGATCTGTTAAGGGAAGAAAGTAGGAGGGGGGCTTCTTAGCAAAGGGGGAGGGAGCTAAATACCAAAGGAGGGAAGTGGGTAAAATAATAACATGGATGGCTAGAAAATCCAAAAGGAATCATACTATGAGCTGTGTACAAAAATTTAAGGCATGTAATTCAGTGTTTAAATATACATATGTAGTTTTAATGAACTTTTCTCATCCTGGTGGGTGGTACAACCTCAAAGAGCTAAAGACCACCTAACAAAAATCTCAATACTGGAAATAAGAAGTCCTCTTTTGAGTTGTTGGCCAAGGCTGTGTAAGAGACTCCCCAAACATATAGCCTATTGCTGTTGCTCTCAGAAGCCCCTATTGCTGACTAAAACAGAAACAGGCCAAGATGCCCCTGAGCTGGAGCTGACCTGAGTGCCTTCTCCCTGAGGTCTAGCTTCATGGTATCAGGAAGCACCATGCAAACTTCCCCCCCAAAAAAGAGATGTAACCAGCAGAACCACCAAGATACGACACCTGTGAACTATATTAATGACAAGCCTGGCAAAATAACCCTAAAGGTGCAGTAGTGACACACATATCTTGACAGTAACCAATGAATCCATAATTGTACTTAAAACATGTTCAACAAGAGGGAAACCATGCCTGATACTGGAAATCTAGCTAACTAATCAATCCTAGTGAAATAGTGGCTATTAGAGAAAAATCCCACTACTTTGCTAAAATAGCATAGTCCCTGACAACAATTTAATAACATTTATCCTTATACCCACAGATAAGAGTAACCTTTACCCATCAAGAATATATCTCTTTGCAACACAGAGAGACTGCTACAGCAAACCACTACCAACTTGCAGAGTTGTATAGTCCAGTCCCAAGGGATACAAAATACCCCCACACCTAAGTCTTGGGGAACATTGTGGAAGAGGAGGAAGAAAGACTGTAGGAGCCAGAGGATCAGAAACTTGATTGTGAGATTGTGTCTCTTAGTAACATCAGAAGCTACACCTGTAAAGTTTCACCAACATGACTGCCCAAATGTGAGCTGAACAAAGAACATATCAGCAAACACATAAAATTGTATAAAGAAAGCTCATGATACCACAATCCTACACCAGAACTATAAACAAGTAAATAAATCTGGGAATGGAAGAGTTGGCCTTCCTCAGAGAGGAGAACACCAAATGGTTATCCAGAGCCATATAATCAGGCCTGCAGACATACATACAAATACTGCTGTATGAACTCGGAAAGATTATATTTGGGAATATATATGTATATGTATGTATGTATGTATGTATATTCATATATGCATTTAATAAAAATTGATGAAAAGAGAGGCCATGAATTTGAAGGAGAGCAAGGAATGATATATGGGAAGATTTTGGAGGAAGAAAAGTGAAGGGAGAAATGTAATTAAAACACAATCTCAAAAATAAACAACATAGATCAGTTGCTCCTTTCTGATCTCTTCCTTTACCTTCATCCTTCTCATTATCATTATGGCCATGCCTTAAGAAGTAAAATAACAGGCTAAAGAGATGCCTTGGTAGTTAATATGGAGCCAGAGAGATGGCTCAGCAGCTAAGAATGTGTTACTCTTTGCAGAGGACCTAAATTTGGTTCTTAGAACCACCATGTAGGCTAATAACTGTCTGTAGTCCGAGGTGTAAGAGATCTGATGCTTCTTCTGGACTCCATGAGCACACACACACACACACACACACACACACACACACACACGCATACATATATACATACAGATACAACAGCACATAGCTAAATTAAGTTCATAGTTTTAAAAAAGAAATAAAGGAAGGATTGGGGGTTTAGACTTTTCCTTTGTTCTAATTCTCCATAGATTTTTTTAAATCATAATACTCTATTAGCAGACTTTCTGCCCTTATTCAAACATTCCTTAAAAATGTAGCTGATCATAAATAAAAAGTTATTGGTAGCTAGTCTTTTTAACATAAGTCAATTAATGAGTCAAATAGAAGTTTAAATGCAAACACCTTATGTAATTTCTTCTGTTAAGATTGTAACATCCATTCTAGACTCAGTGTGAAGCCAACCAAGATGGGTTGATGTGCATGATATGTACAAATCAGTCACTCATTTTTTTTTAATCACAACAGACTTCTTATTCCATAAACTTGTATTCTTATTCTCATGCATGTTCTGCATCCATTTCTTTTCTGAATTCCTATCTCTCTAGTGCTACTTGGTGCACTTGGTCATTGGCATGGCATCATCTAATAGGAGTGCTTGCTTGGCCAGCTCTTTCACAAGCAGCAGCAGCAGCAAGATATAGGACTTCTGGATGTCTCTGGATGAAATTCATCTGGATGTCACCAAGAATTTATTGTGATGCACTGACTGAGAACCTCCTACCCCATGCACTAGATGATGCCCTGGAAAAGGACTTCATGCTGCTAATTGTCTCAGCTGACCTGCTGGTGTGAGATAGACTCACCTCAGCACTTGTTAAAATATACTGGATAGCTCTCCTGGTGCTGTGCTTGTAATTTTTTATTTTATTATTATTATTATTTTTTGCCGTCCTTCTGCATCCTGTTCACAGAATTATTAGGTCCCTTCTTTGGGGGCAGCAGGGGACTTGATGGATTCGGGTACTTCAGTATAACTGTTTAAAAGATTTATTTTATTTGTATTTACATATATACATGTATGCATGTGTGAGTGCATGTGTGTGTGGGTGCCTGTGGAGGCCAGAAAAGGGTATCCCTTCAAGCAAGAGTATAAATGGTCCTGAGTGACTTGACATGGTTGCTAGAAACTGAATTCAAGTCCTCTGGAAGAGCAGCAAGTGTTCTCAAGCCATCTCTGCATTCCGTTTACCTTTTTTAAGCTATTGTAATATTAGTAAAAATATGAAAGAATCTGGAATTTTCTGAATCTTAGGTTTTTTTCCAATGTACAAAAAGCAATTGCTTCAGATTTAATGCTAGGTAGAAGACTCCTCTCCAATTCTGATACTCATGTAATTTGAGCTATTTATCTTTGCTGTTGTGATATAACTTTTTCTCCTTTTGACATTACATAGCTACAAGCTTATATAAATGGATAAATCACCAAATAACATTTTTAAATACAATTCCATGGATGTTATTCTTTCAAATCCTCCATTTCTAAAACTTTCCATATGGACACTTAACCTTGCAGAAAGACAATGCATGTCCAGAAGGCAGGCTGACAATTAGCTTAGGGGAATGGAAGCTGGGATACTTTCATTATAGGAAAGGAATGATTGAAAGGAAAATGGTATATGGAGTATTATTAAGACTCTAGAATTTTCAAAGCTGAGGAAAATTGATATTAGGCAGAAACAAAAATAGCAGAGTACTTCTGGACATTAACACAATCACAAATAAGTAAGTTGTAATAGCATTCAATAGAAATCTTTAGACCTCAAATAATGTGAAATGTGGAATAATGGACTGGCATTATTTCGAAGGCATGTTTTCCATTCAAGTGACAGGTGTATTTCTTCTTAGCTGAAACATAATTTATTAATTATTTGTGAGATTATCATCAATTATTTATGAAGTTATCAAAGGGTTAAATAAATAAATAGAAACATGGCTGCATAAATAGTGAATGCCAAAGCATGAATAGGACGCTAAGGAGATAAGCACAGACAAAAGATGCCAATGTTATTTCATTTGTCCAGGACAATGAAGTAGCATAGCAATAGATTTCTCCTACAGGGATATTTGGGGCCAAGAGATTCACCCATAGGCTAAATAGACATGATCATTTTGACAATTGGTCTTCATAGTCAACTCAACTAGAGTTGGCATCACCATAGAAACACATGTCTGAGTCTTTCTATGATGGCATTTCCAGAGAGGATTGACTGAGATGGGAAGACCCACTCTGAATGTGGGAGGCACCATCCCATGCTTTGGGGTCTTATGTTGGATAAAAGAATAAAGGGAGCTGAGAGCCATCTTTTATCTCCCTTTGCTTCCTGACTGTGGTTGTAACATAACCAACTGCATCATGCTTCTGCCTTCATGAATCCCTCCCACCCCATTGATGGATTTTACCTTGAAACTATGAGCCAAAATAAATCACTCTTCCTTTAAATTGTTTTCATCAGTTATTGTGTCACTGTAATAATGGCAATAACTAATATAATTGTCCTTGTCAAATATGACAGAAAAGAAGTTTATGTCAGGAGAGAATGACCCAGTGAAGGCGAGACTGAGGAAAGAAAGGAGTCATGGTCTTTAAGATGGGGAGTTGACCATGTGGACATACACTGAAGAAGGGTAGCTCTGCTCATTTGGCAACAATGGTGTCAACCAAGGTCCTGGTCTTCCATGTATGACATTGGAGAATTCTTCTTTGGTGATAGAGTTATCAGATATCTGCTGACATGCAGCTCTTGGCTTTACAGACACAGCAGTCCATGACTTGACAGAGATCCCAATCAGCTTCTTTCTTAGTCTTAAATTTGAAAAGAAAGATAGTGATGAGCAATCTGAGCAGATACCGAGCAACAGCAGCTGCAATGAAATTAGACACCAAAACAAACAAGAAAAGTTATCTGAAAGAAAAATATTGGGGTTAAAAGAATCTCTTTGTGTACTTGGAAGTGGAAACATACTCTGTGAACAAAGGTCTATTACCACAGACAGTGCTTCTGTGATGGGCCAAAGAAATAGTTCCATCCAAGTTTAGCCTTAACTTAGTGAATCAATCAATTGGGGCTTACCTACAAGATTATGGGAAACTTCTGGGTGGCTCTATCATTCAGGAAAATCATCTCCAGCCCCAATAACTGTTAACCACCTGTGAATTCTCAGACAGTGGATCACTAATGGTCTCATCATGTTTGGGTCTCTTAATGGTAAATACAGCCACTGGGAGTTCAAGAGGAAAGATTCTGTGTCAACCTTGAGTCAGCCTTTTATAATACACTCATCTTCACAAAGGCCATGTCCCAAACAAAGTGTGATATACTTCACCAAGGTTGTAGACAGTCTATAGTAATTCATGGGTCTGTGGAAGGCAGCTGGAATCCAGGGAGGGGAAGTCCGGACATAGGATCTGACCCTAACAACTCTAGCAACAGTAAAAATATCCATGTGGACATTTGTATGCACTAACACACTGGTTCACACATATTAAAATTAGCTGCAGATGTGAATTCAGGTGGAAATTAAAATACACAGAAGCTGAGAATTAAAAAAAAACCTTCTGTTCTATAAAAGTTATTATTGAAAATGTCAAAATTGATTTTCAGCCTCATGACAGGCACAGACTTTGTTTTTTAATCAAATGATACCAGAAGGATAAATTCTACATCTTACCTGCCTCAGCCTTCATTATTGTATGCTACCCAACCACCCTGTTCACCTTCGGCCTTTATAACGCAGCTCTCCACCCTGCCTTATTTTTGTCTCTTATGAAATAGAATCCTAAATGTAGCACACCTACCTTCTTTATCCATCTTCTTGTATTAAGGAAAGTGTCTTCAACTTTAAAGTTTTACTTCTGTTATCAGAGAAAGAAGAGAGATGTTGGCCAAAAATAAATTTTTATCTAAAGAACAATGCTTGACTGCTTTTCAGAAAAAAAGTAAATACTGACTTTTAGAGAAGAGTCAGGGAATGACCTTTGTTACCTTGCTGCTCTAGGACTGTGCAGTTGGAATTAATGTACACACCCAACTGTGTCTTTAAGACTGAGTCAATAGGAGCCAAAGGCCAGAGAAAGGCCATGTATCTAGTGTGAGCTGTAAACATTGCTTCAGTCTGCACCATTGGGTTACTTGACACATAAAGTTATGCTTTGTGGTCTGACAAGATGTGTACTGAACAGTCTAGTATCATAGAAAAACTGACACATATTGCATTTATTTCCTTTCATGGAATCTGAACATCTGAGAAGTTAAAAATTCCAGATGTATTAACAGAATTGTCTATGGAATGCATCATGTCATGTGTAGACTCATGCATACACACATATACTATTCTCTGTGAAAAGATTATATACATAATTGTGTTTATAACAATGACTAGTAATCTGGCTAGTATGATTAGCCATATCAGTGGGCTCTAGGTTTAAGTAAGAGACCCTGCCTCAGTGAATTAGGTGGCAGACCCCTGAGGATGATTCTTGAAATCAACCTTAGACCTCCACATGTATGCACACCAACACATATGTGGTCCCACATACATGCAGAATCATGCATACATAGGCTCATGTAAGCCACACACATTAACAATGGAAAAAGAAAAATGCACATATTATTGTAAAAGTGAGTGTAACATACTTTCCTCCTACCATATATATTTGCAGTTGAAATTTCAACAGTGGTATATACTATGCCTGGAATTTTGTAATAGGAAGAACCTATAATAATTCTCTAAAAAGTTAAGGTAGCATCTACATAGGCATTAGGTTTTGTTCAAGGAAAAATATGCAAAGGCCTTTAGTCTGGCCTCAGAATGCATGAATGCCCATTCAGTGAAATGCAAACACCACATGAACAAGCATCTTGTCACACAGCAACAGATAACCAATACACTTTGGAAAACAGGAGTAACTATAAAACATATAAATGGATAACCACATAAGCAAATCGGTGTTCACCACCTCTGGGTAGTATCAGTAGAAGCCAGTGCCCATGTCACCATAGTCTCTTTATCTTCTCCTGTGATTACCAATAGCACTCACCACCCCACCTCTGGATTGGTCCAGGATTCCATGTGACAATAATAATGAATCAGATGATACTCTATCACTGGATGATTTACAGTCAGCACAGAGCATGAATCTTTGGTCTCTGTTGTCACATGCCATTGAAATCTATTGCTTAGTACCTTGGTATTTCAGTTTCAAATGACTACTAAGAATGCTCCCGATTCTGAGCCAGGTGGCTCAGAGAATAATGGTACTTGCTGTCCAGCCTTGTGAGCTGTGTTTGTTCTCAGAGACCTACACAGTGGAAGGAGAAAACTGATTCCCAAAAGTTGTCCTCTGATTTTCAAACATACACCATGACCTGTGTAGACATACACACACACACACACACACACACACACACACACACACACACACACACACCACAGTGTTTTAAAAAGTAATAAAATCCTTCAAGCATAAAATTCTGCTATAACATCTTAAAAAACAGTACATGTTTTTATTAATTTTGTGTGTGTGTGTGTGTGTGTGTGTGTGTGTGTGTGTGTGTGTGTGTGTATGTGTATGTGTGTTGGCATGCTTGTGAAGGTCAGAGGACAACTTGTGGGAATTTGCTCTCTCCTTCCACCATGTAGGCCACGGGGATGAAACTCAGATTTCCAGGTTTGGCAGCAAATGCCTTCACCAGCTGAGCCATCCATCTCACTGGTCCTATAACATCTTTTAAATGATTGTTGTATTAATAGATACTTCTCAAAAGAACCCCTACCTTTTGAAGGTACCTGTTTTGGTGGCTTTCATCAGATTTACAAAATCATATTATCAGTATCATTATCTGATTTTAGACTGGTTATTTAACCCTTAGAGAGATCCTGTACTCATTAGTATTCATGACCCCTTAGCCCTCAGACTTTAGCAACAAGGAACCCCTCTTTCTGTTCTATGGCTTGAATTCTTGAAATGCTAATCCCCCAATGCAACAATGTTCACAAAAGGGATTTGAAAGAACTGAGTCAGGATGGAAACATCTTAGTTTGTGTTGTCATTCATTAGTTGATGTAGAGTTGGCATTTTGTATCTTTTTTATTAATACTAATAATGTCATAAACATTGAATACAGTTGTGTGTGTGTGTCACAGCACTCAAAGGAGAACTTTCAGATATCTGTTCTCACCTTCCACTTACTGAAGCAGGATCTCTCTCTCTCTCTCTCTCTCTCTCTCTCTCTCTCTCTCTCTCTCTCTCTCTCTCTCTCTCTCTTTTTCTCTCTCTTTTTCTCTCTCTCTCTTTGTGAGACAGTGTTCCTCTGTGTAACAACAGCCCTGGCTGTTCTGGAACTCACTTTGTAGACCAGGCTAGCCTCAAATTTACAAAGATCTGCCTGCCTTTGCTTCCTGAGTTCTGGGATTAAAGATGTGTGCCACCATGCCAGGCCAGCTGGGTCTCTCTTGATGCTTCTACTGAGCTGTATACTCCAAGGCTCTTGGGCCTACAAGCTTCCATGGGAGTCTTCAGTCTCTATCTGCTTCTTGTTATAGAAGTGCTGGGGATAGAGGTGGATGGCCTCACATCTCAAGTGGCTTTTTACATGGGTTTAGAGCATGGGTCATCAGGGTTGTATGGCTGGCATTTTCACTGGCTGAGCTATCTCTCTGGCTATGTTCTCCCTTTTCGAAGAACCACGAAGCTGTTTGCCAAAGTGGCTGCAGCAGTTAAATGAATTGATGAATGAGCTTTCCAGTCTCCATATCTTTGCCAATGTTGGTAATTGTACATTCTTTTATTCTACTCACCCCAATGATGTAGTGTCTCATTGTGGTTTTGATCAGCATTTCTCTAAAGAACAATGGTGGTGATGTCTTTCAGCAGGCTTAGGCTTTTTACCCACTTGTGTATTGTCTCTGCAGGGTGCGTCAAGCTGAACCCTTGGCCTGATTTGAAAATTTTCCTTTTGTTAGTTCAAGCAACCCTTCATAGGTCCAATATCCTTGTCAGACGCATAGCTCCCAAAACACTTTTATTGTGTAGGTTATCTGCCACTGTCAAGATGATGTTCTTTGAATCATAAACTTTTAAAACTTATTGGTGAAGTTCAACTGATATTGTGGTTTTTATTATAATTGTAATGATTATGTTTAAAAGTTCAGTGTGTTCTCCTGTTGTTTAATGGGGTCTCACGTATTCCTAGCTAGCCTAGGAAGTCTTCAACTTTTTATATAACTATTGATGACCTTGAACTTTTAATCCTCTTCCATTTACCTCTTGGATGCTGGGAATTCAGGTGTGTGCCACCATGCCCAGTGCCCAGTTAATGAGGTAATGAAGATCAAATCTAGGGTCTTGTGCATACTAGGCTAAAGAAGTTGAGATTTGTACTCTTTTATTTAAATCTATGATCTGTTTTGAGTTCATTTTTTTTTTTTCAGTAGATCTCCTGTAACCTGGTCTGGTCTTGAACTCCCTATGCAACCAAGGATGACTTCTTACATCCTACAAGCTGGGAATAAAGGAGTGGAGTCCCACAGGCCAACTCATTTGCCCTGTTTTTGTAACAATAGGCTCTCTATCACTGTGTAGACCAGACTGGCTTCAATTTGACCATGTATGGAGAATGACCTTGAACCTCTGATTCTCCTGCCTCCACCTCCCAAGTTCTGGAACCACATGTATGTACCACCATGTCTTTTATGTGGTGCTAGGGATTGAATCCAAGGTTTTGTGCAGGCCAGGCAAGCACCATGCCAACTGAGCCACATAGCCAACCCCTTTCCTCCATTCCATGTCCTCTTTAAATGAAGCTGAATCCTGACTTTTGGAAGGGAGAAATTCCTAAGACACAAAAACAGATTCCTAAGAGCAAAGTCATGGGCAGCCATAACCAGAGGAGGAATCCAAGCCTCACCAATGGATATCACTCTCTGTAACTCAAGGTCAGGCCCAGCTTCATGGTCTCATATATTATGAAGTCATCGAGTCCCCAGTACCAGAAAGATCCCATACTTGCTTTAATGCTTTGTCATTTTTTTTTAACAAGATGCCTTGCATTTTCATTTCACACTAAATCCTACAAACCATTTTTGTATAGACTCTTCCCACTGGCTGCACTGAGAAGTTTCTGAATTCATTATAAACCAGGGACTGCTCTTCTGTCTCCTGTTCTTAATGGCAATGTTTATAGCTATTGTCCTTCCCCATTCCTCCAGTGAATGCTGAGTCTGTGACAAGGAAGATAACTGATTCTTTTAATTCACTGTTCTGAACAAAGAGAGATACCTCCAGACCAGATAAGAAGAATGCCAGCCATCACTCCCAGAACCTGAACTTGGACCTTGCTTCTCTGCCTCATACCTTAGGGAGAGAATAATACCCATTGTGGTTGATAGAATACATTTTCTGTGTACAATGGAGACTGGAACAAATAATTGGTGACTTGAGGAAGGGGATGTGGTGGTTTAAGTGTCCTTCATAATGTGCTGCTCTGCCCAGTGGAATTCAGATACGTTCATGTGTTTTTCTCTGATTGATAAAACTCCAGTTCAGAAACATACAACTTTCAACAAACACGTTACTGCATGTTGCTTGAGGAATCTCACCACGGTTCAGAGTAGAAAACTCAGTCAATCTTCAATAAATGAGTAGTGATAAAAGTCATCTGTGCTTAAAGCAGCATTAAGGTGTCTGTTACCAGTGCATAATTTGCCTATATACTTTATTAGAGGAAAAACATCTCAGGACAAAAGTTAATCATCTTGGGGCTAGAGAAATGGCTCAGAGGTTAAGAGTGTGGTATATACTGCTCTTGTAGAGTGCCTGTGATTGATTCCCAAGCCGTGACAAGTGGCTCACAGTCTGTAACTTCAGCTCTAGGGGAACTGATACCCTATTTGGAACTCCAGAGGCACCTGCATTCAGATATACACAAAGCCCAACATATACATATATACAAATTATTTTTAATTTAAGTTAATCAACTTTGTGTTGAATATATGTTAAATATGATTGTGTAGAACCACATACAGATGTTTGCATGTAAACAAATGTATACATTTGCAATATCAATGAGTATTTTCACTTATACCCTACCACATGTGTAGGAAAGTTCTGTTTGGAGTTTCTTTGTCTTGTTTGGACTACAATAACACAACTGAAATTTATTTGTTTTTTGTAATTTTGAAGACTGGGGAGTCCAGTTATGCAATATTCAAGGTCTAGGAAAGCCCCATTTCTCATTTTAAGAAAAAGACTTTATTGCTCCATCCTCATCTGATAGAAGAGGCAAGACAGCTCTCTCTAGGACCCTTTTCAACAGGTGTGTTTATTATTATTTTAAGTGTGTGTGTGTGTGTGTGTGTGTGTGTGTGTGTGTGTACAATCACATGTGAATTTAGGTATCTGTGAAGGTCAGAGGTGTTGGATCCACTGGAACTAGAGTGGCAAGGAGTTGTGAGATTCCTGATTTGGGGACTGGGAACCAAACTCTCATCCTTTTTGAGTGCAGCAGACCCTCTCAGCTATGGGGCCATCTCTCCTGTTCCTTCTGGGATCTCTTTTATCAGCACACTCTTCAAGTTGCATTTCTGTTGCTATGATAAAACACACCCTGTCAAAAGCAAAACTTAAGAGAGAAGGGTTATACTCACTAATAATTCCACATCATAGTCTATTACTGCAGAGGCATTAAGACAGGAATTTCCCACAACTAGTCCATCATCCCCTCAGTCAAGAGCAGAGAGAAATGAATGCATGTGTGCTTCCTTTGCTTGCATTCATCACTCTTATACAGTTCAGGACCTCTAGCCTAGGGAATACAGCAGGCCACAGTAGACAGGGTCTTCCCACATCAATTAACCTAAGACAACCCCCCACAGGCATGCCCAGAGCCCAGCCCAATCTAAACAATTCCTCATTGAGACCCTCTTCCCAGGTGACTCTAGGCAGTGTCAGCTTGGCAATGAAGCTGAGCATCACAAGCATTAAGCTCGCCATGAAGGTTCTACATAAATCTACATGATTTAATCCACTCCCAGAGGTCCCCCCTCTTGAAACCATCACTTCAGGCATCAAGATTCAATTTATGACTTGAGGAGCTAACACAAATATACAGAAACAGAACATAACAGAGAAACTGTACATGTTGTTTAGATTACTGTAAATATGACTGTGCTTTTTCAATTATGTCTGAAATTCTGAGGTAAGAGCTTGCAAAGCAAAGTGTTGTAGCCTGTTTATAACTTTCTGCTATGAATGTACCATGACAAACTGGAGACACACACACACACACAAACGCACACGCACATGCACACGCACACGCACACACACACGCACACATAGAGTCTGGCAAAGAAGATTTTGGAAGCAAAGTGAGTGAGCCTGACACGGTCAGTGTTGTCACCCCTGCTTGGACTATTCCCACCAAAACATGCTAACTGCAGATACAAAGATGAGGCAAGCAGTTGTTTCTCAACATCGTGCTTCCTGTTTACCACACAACTCGAAGATACTCCAAATGGCATCTACAGCTATCTCATCATATTCAACAGCTGTCGGGGATTGGCCTATGATGGTGTGAATATGAGCCATCTGCTCCCCACTAGAAACCTGATTATTCAGGAAGCCTACTTCTTGCCGATGGCATACAGACCCACAGGGTGTTTAGATGCATGGAAACATGGATAAATGGGGCACTCTTTATGGGAACAGGTGCCATCCAGGAAGGTTTTAAAAGGCGTGATGTTGTGAACTGGCGTTTTAGAGTCCATTCCCTATGGTGTGATGCCTTACTTAGCCTTGATGCAGCGGGGAGGGGCTAGGTCTGGCCCCAACTTGTATGCCAGCCTATGTTGATTACCCAAGGGAGGCCTTACCCTCTAAGAGGAGGGGATAGGGGTGGGATGGGGAAAGGTGAGGGGAGTGAGAGAAGAAGAAGGAGGGGGAGCAGGGATTGGTATGTAAAAGGAAAGAAAAATTTTATTAAATAAAAAAGTTATTTTAAAAAGCATGATGTTGATCCAAACTTTATACTTCTGGATCATGAGGAAGGACCCTTTTTTCTCCCTGCAGGAGCTGAACCATCCATGAAAATGTACAGAATAAAGTATCCTTAGGGGAAAAAAAAGACTTCAGAGTAGTAATAAAAAAATAAGATATCTCTAATTTAAATGAACATGTACCAGAATGACAATAATGAAATTTAAATAATCCTATTTTAAGATCCTATTTAAGGACAATTCCATATATGGATTAATGTTCTGTTAAAAGTGCTGTCTCAGATTCTCTGTAAGACCTTCGTCAAGTGATTTAATCTTTCTGGAGTTCAGTTTCTCCATAAACCTAATTAGATTAGGATGTCTTTCCCACCAGCTACATTGGGATCTCATACAGTTATTATGGCACGAGATTAGAATGTCTTTTGGAAGACGAGCCACAGCATGTGAGGTATAGTATTTCCATGGATTCCACTCAACTGCCCAGACACCTTTATTTACCTGGGTTGAATTCTCTCCTGGTGTCAATACAGAACAGAATGAAATAATCCATAACATATGTCCCATGCAGATGCAGAGCACCATGGGCACCATACACTATGGATTTCCCCTTCTTTCTGTAGACAGCAGGCTAAGGATATGAGTAGAAAGCAATAGCTGAGAGACTGAGAGGCTAGACATGTCTTTTGAGAGCTCACAGGAAGAGAACTGAAATTCGATTTGGGCTGCTAAAGAGCAGCAAGTTTTGCCAGCATCCACCAGAAGGTTTTATTGGGGAGGGGGATTCAGAGGTAAGCTTTAACAATAATAGTAATTAAGACTTTAAAGCCCAGATTGGGACAGCCTGTACACCTGAACAGAGGTGAGCTGTCACTGTGCCTAATGCTAACAAAAGTCAGATTGCCCTGTAGATAAAAATCACAGATTCCATCTGAACCTTGGGTGTCATCAAAAGTGATCATGTGCCATTCCCAGGACTTCAGTTAAAAGAATCAGACACAGAGAAAGGGCCACTGATTAAAATGTAAAGAAAGAAAAGAGCATTGAAATAAAGAAATTAAGAGAAAGTGTAGATACTGAGTTATAAGACAGTGATTAGATGGCATGTTCAATAACTATGGTCAAGAAATGATCTAAGTTTGGTGAGTTGTTTCATATGACATGAATACAGGACTCCTGGAAAATCAAATGTGACTGAAGTTAAATACCCACCACAAAGATTCTAGAAAGAATGGAAAATTGAAGTAAAATCAATCAGTAATGAAAGGAAGCAAGATTAACAATGTAGTTTGAAATATACAAAACTACAAGGGGAGGGAGAATCAGGTTTCTTGGGATGCAGTCCCTGCTACACTGCCTACACCCAGTGGATGGCCCTAACACCCACACCGATGGGCAGCCCCCCGCCCCCTGTACACTGCCTACACCCAGTGGATGGCCCTAACACCCATACAGATGGGCACCCCCCCCTGCTACACTGTCTACACCCAGTGGATCGCCCTAACACCCACACACATGGGCAGCGTCCCCGGTACACCACCTACACCCCAGCAAATGGTACTAGAACACACACAGATGGCCAGTACTACTCAGATTTGTAATTTTCTTTTGTTTGTTTGTTTGTTTGTTTGTTTGTTTGTTTTAAGGGTAAATGAAGCTGGGAGTGATGTAGTGGGTCTGTCATCTTAAATGCATAAAGGCAAAATGACTGAAACCAAAGAAATAAGAAAAGAAATCATAAAAGCCAGAGTAAAGGTTTTTTTTTTTTTCTAGAGATTGGTAATATTTTCATAGCTTTCTGAAAACAACAAATAGGAACTCAAAACAATGGAAAGAAAACACACACATAAAAGAACACAAAAATAATAAAATAATTGAAGGGGCCCACACACCATAGTGTGCTCCCTTCTGGACCCCAGATTAGGTACAGACCACATCCAAACACCAATTTGCAATACAAAGAAATCCTTTATTAAACAATGCAAAGAGACAAGGTGGCTGAATCTGAAGAAACAGCAACAAATAGCTTTGCAGGTATGATTTTAAGAAGAAATAGGAGAGGTCTATGTTAGAATGAGCTTGGATACTTTATAAGTTCTGATTGGTCATGTTAATCAGGGTAGCCAAATGGGGATTTTTGATTGCTGGACCTTGATGTTCTGATAGTTGGACCTTGGTGATCAGCCTCAGGAATGAATCAGGAATAAGAAAGTGGCCAAATAAGGTAATAGACACTGGCGGCTAGCTTTAGGAACGTGGAAGTGCCTAAATAAGGGAATCCAAGGGTTTAGCAAGGGAGAGGGAAGGGGGAGGGACAAGACCTTCCTGTGTGGTGCCATGTTTGCTATTCTTGGTCCTGTTAGAGCCCTTCAATAATGAAAATATCTGCCAAAGTGTTATTTATAACTCACCAAAAACTCTTCAGTAACATAAGAATAAAAATGTTTCATTTATATAAAACAAAGAGAGATAATGGTTAGAAGACATTTTCTTTTCACTTTTAGAGATTTATTTTTACTTTATGTATATGAGTGTTGCCTGCATACAAGTATGTTCACCATGTGGATACACGGCCCACAAGGGCCATAAGTGTGTATAGTATCCTCTGGGACTTGAGTTATGGACTGTTGTGAGCTCTCATGTGGGTGCTGGGACTGAACCCAGGTCCTCTGGAAGAGTAGCCAGTGCTCTTAGCCATTTAGCCATCTCTCTAGCCCTGCTAGAGTTATTTTCTAAATGAAGTTTTAAAGAGACTGTCTTTAGGTAAGTTGAAAAATGTAAAAGAGGAGCATGTGGAAATGAAAAATATGTAATGAAAAAGAAAATATATTTATAATATCTTTTTTTGTAATATATGTTTGTGTTTGACTGTTTGTTTATATGTGCATCAAATGTATTCCTGGTGTCACTGATGCCAGAAGAAGGTGTTGGATTCACTGGAGTTGTATCTACAAATAGCTGTTAGCTACTGATATGGGTCCTGGGGCCCAAATTCAGCTCTTCTGAAAGAGCAGCAGTGCTCTTAACCACTGAGCTATCTTCACAGCCCTAAAATATATAAATGAATTTAACTTTCAAGATACTATTAGCAATGTATTATATTTATTTATTTTATTAAGAAATTTTATTAGTCATTTTACATACCAATTGCAGATACCCCTCTTCCCTCCTCCTACCCCTCCAGCCTCCACCTCCCACCCCCCACCCATTCTCTCCTACAAGAATGTAAGCCCTCCCACAGGGAGTCAGCAGAGCCTGGTACATTCAGTAGAGGCAGGTCCAAGCCCCTCTCCCTGCATCAAGGCTGTACAAGGTGTCCTGCCATAGATAGTGAGCTCCAAAAAGCCAGCTCATACCCCAGGCATGGATCCTGATCCTACACTATTGAAAAGTAAAAAGTAAAAACAATAGCAGCACAAAAAAAGCAAATTGTCTTATTTTTCCCATTGTGTAGGAAGTAGCATATGAACATACTTTACAGTGGAGTCTATGAGGTCAAGAAGGAATAATCTATTTTTCAGCTGCTAAAAAGAGAGCAAAAGACTGTTTATTTAGAAAACTGTGAGAGAAGAAAAAACACTAGACATGTCTACTGTCAAAGTAGAGAGGGAAAGAGAGCTGAGCAGATGGCTCAGAGAGTAGAGTGCTTGCTAAGCAAGCTTGAGGACCTTTGTTCAGATCTCCAGCACCTGTCTCTAAACTAAGCATGGGACGTGAACCTTTAATGCTAACGCAGGCATGAGGGCTCAGTCCCTGCCTTCCGGGCCAGTGTGGATAACTGAAACAATGAATTTCAGTGAGAGAACCTGGCTCAAAAACTAAGACAGTGAAAAAAGACTTTTAGCCTTTATGCATGTGCATGGGCACACATATTTATACACACTAATTAAAGTTATTTTTAAAGTAGACAGGAAAAATAAAAAAGAGCATGCAATAATAAGTGATAAAATTAAAAAGAAATTATAAAAAAAGATCTAGACTCAAAGTATAATACAAATTACATTAAGTGCAAATGAAATAATTCACACATATGTGGAAAGAGGTTGTTTATGTTAATTTTCTATAGATGTATGGCAAATCATATCAAAGGGTGTGGTTTAAATAGGACCCATTTAGTAACTCAAAGTTCTATGCACAGAAAGTTTCAAGCAGACTAGCAAGGATTCTCGGGTGAGGGTCTGGCAGGCTAAGATGACAGCATCAGTAAGACATTTTTATCTGAGGGATCTGAGAGAATATCTTCTCCCACATTTATTCAGATTATGGGCCAATCTAGCTGTACTACTCCAGTGTGTATACCCAAAGGAATTTAATGTAGCACCCCACAGAGACTTCTGCTCATCCACATTCATTAAGGTGCTATGTTTAGTATCCAAGACAGGAAACCAGAACAATTTTCTGCCAGTCAACTATGAGCTCCCATCACTTATGCCTGTGTATAAAGATAGCATGCAAGCATGCAAACACACACACACACACACACACACACACACACACACACACACACACAAAGAGAAAGAGAGACCACATGTGTGTGTTTAAATGTATATCCATATATTTCATTATAGTGAATTTCAGGTACTACAATGTAGAATAAAAGGGAAAGTTAAATAAATCCAAATAGCAAATCAATGAAGCATAAAGAAGAATGTGTGTATTGCTCATTTATGGTAACGTGATCTGTGACAAAGAGGGCAAAGTGAAACAGCGAAAATAGCAGTCTTCCATTTAATTGTGTTGCATTTGTTGTGTAAAAAAGAGCAGCTTGACCCCTGTCTCTAGCCAAGCATACCACTAGTATTAGGCTGTTGGGATTGGATTGCACTAAAAAACAATGACTTCAGAAGAACACTGTTTATAAGTTTTTTGGATAAACAAAGATACAGCACTAAGGAGTAAGGAAAAGATCAGCCAACTAGAATACATTAATGACTAAGAAAAATAAACACCAAAGGGAAGATGATACTTATAATATATGCAGTTGGCAAAGGCCACAAGTTGGAGTTTATAAAGAATCTCTACAAGTCAACAAGAAAGAAGTAAGCCAATAGAAAAACTTGGCAGAAGTTCACTCTAAATAGAAAAGGTTGGCCTGTGCCATTAATTCTTAAGAGAAGATAGCATGAAAGCTATTGTAGGATGCTACTCCCCAAATGAAAGCTGCAGTTTAAAGTGGCATAACAACAAGAGCTGGGAAATTTTAATCATTTGGATTACTCTGTAAGTGTTGAGAGAAATGGTTTGTGGGGCAAGAAAATCAGTTCATTCTTAAGTCAGACATGTATATAACCTCTGACTATGGAATTCCACCCTAGAGCATATGCTATAAAACATACATGTTGCACAAATCAAACGTTGTTTCTAATAATGGCCATGAACTACTATTTACAACATCCCTAATCCAGAAGTCAAATTGGCTGTCAGTAACACATGGAATCAAAATGAAAAACACAACATTTATTGATTACTGCTACATGCAACAGCATCTGCCAACACACAACACAAAAATGTGTCATGTGTATTTGAACAATGGTGAAACTTATATAGATAGATGATATGACCTCCCCTTACAATTCAAACAGGTGATATAAATAATAGGCTCAGTTCTAGATTACGCGTTGTCTCTAGAGAAGACTGAAATGCTACAGTTCATAAGGTTCGTAGCAGTAGAGTGGATTGGGTAAGTGGATTCATCTTTGTATCAGTATTCTTTTTCATGTCTGTGACCAAATATCTGAACAAAAGCAATTTAAAGAAGGAAGTGTTTATTTTGGCTCACATTTTTAAGGGATACAATTTACCATGGAGGAGAAGATATTTTGGCAAGATGCTCTCAATGTATACATTCAGGAAGCAGAGGAAAATGAATGTTGTAGCTCTGTCCACTCTCTCTATTTTATTCTCCATACCATGGCATTGAACCACTCATATTCAGACTGGGTCTTTCCTCCTCAATTATAATGAAATCATAAACATTCCTAAATGCATGGTTCATAAGGACACTAAATGTTTCTTTTTTTGTTAGTCCAGAAAATTGAAGAGTCAAAATAAAGCATCACAAGCCTATGCCTTATCAACTTGACATCCAAATACATTGTTTTAAATCATACGTACCACCTCTGCTCTCCATAAACTCATGGCCATTTCATAATGAAAAGTGTGTTAGTATAACTTCAGAAGTTCCCAGTTTTAGAAAAAAAAAATCTCAACACTCTACAAAGTTTCAGGTTTTTTTCTGAGATTTAAGGCAAACTCTTAACTGTAAGCTCCTATCAAATTAAAAAAAAATAAGTACCATACTTTGACTATACAGTGCTACAGAAATAAGAGGCCTATTCCAAAAGTGAATAGGGCATGGCAATAAAATAATGGGGCAAAGCAATACTGAAGTTCAAGGCAAACATTAAACTTTGGTGGCATTGTGTTCCCCGAAATACTGTGCACTCTAATAAACTTATCTGGGGTTAGAGACAGGATAACTACAATATTAAACATGGAGGATAGTCAGTGGTAGCACATGCCTTTAATCCTAGCATTCCAAAGGCAGAAATCCCTCTGGATCTCTGTGAGTTCAAAGCCACATTGAAAACAGCCAGGCATGGTGACACTCTCCTTTAATCCCAAGAAGTGAGCCTTTAATCCTAGGGAGTGATGGCAGAAAGGTATATAAGCCATGAGGACCAGGAACTAGAAGCAATTTGGCTGGTTAAGCTTTCAGGCTTTTGAGCAGCAGTTCAGTTGAGATTCATTATGGATGAGGACTCAGAGGCTTCCAGTCTGAGGAAACAGGATCAGCTGAGGAACTGGCAAGGTGAGGTAGCTGTGTCTTGTTCTGCTTCTCTGATCTTCCAGCATTCACCCCAATAACTGGCCTCAGGTTTGATTTTATTAATAAGACCTTCTAACAATTCATGCTACATTAAACCTTTATGTCTGGATATCAGGGGCACTTTGTGGCATCATCTGGGCACATGGAGCTTCCCTTTGAGGCAAGTTCTACTTACTTAGTAGTTGCAACTAGTCCTAGAACTTCCTACATCTTGCAACCTCCACTGGAATGTAAGTTTTAGCTTCACCACTTCATTCAATGACTTCTTAATATCTACCTGCAAAGAATCTAATCCATATAGACACTGTATGGCCTCATTTTTGGACCTTGGATGTAAGCTCCTGTGACCCTATGACTCCTGTATTTCATGCCTTTGAAATCAGCATCATGTACAAGACATTGACAAGTTCTGTTGACATCTTGATATTTAGGGTACCTTCCCTGACTCCTTTCAAATGAATCTTTGTTTATAGAAGCTGGGGCTTTAATGGGTGGTATTTAGTCCTCAGGGAGTCTTTCCTGTTATCCTAGTGCAGTTTAAAAACTCTCCTTAATTGTACCAACCTTGTTAATTAAAGTTGTTTATCTGTACATTCTTATCTAAAGCTTTGAATTTCCTTATTGCCTCACCAAACTGCATGTTTTCCCCCCTAAGTTTGTGCTATGATTCTTGGTCTCTGATTGCAACTTAGATAAGAGCAATGAACAATAAACATGCTACAGCCTAAATGCCATGCCATCTTTCATTGTCCTCTACCATTTCATTCACATTTCCAGGACAGCAAATTACAGTAAGATTCTTAGGCAGAATGTAACATGAATGGCCTATAGTCCAAGTTCTCAATAGAGAATCATTGTTCTGCTCTGAAATCTTATGAGTCAAGCCTCTACTATCCATATTTCTCTCAATTTTGTACCTCTGAACTACCACTATAATGTCCCATTAATCGGAGTTTACAACATTCAGGATCTTTTTAGTTCACAGCTTTAAGCCCTCCCACACTCCTCCACAAACCATATGTATGAGCCTAGAAACTACACAACAACCCCACTCCTGATACCAATTCTATATCAGTTACCTTTATCATTACTTTGACCAAGTAACTGACCAAAAAAAAGTGAATTAAGAAAGGAAGAGTTTCGCCGGGCGGTGGTGGCGCACGCCTTTAATCCCAGCACTCGGGAGGCAGAGCCAGGCGGATCTCTGTGAGTTCGAGGCCAGCCTGGGCTACCAAGTGAGCTCCAGGAAAGGCGCAAAGCTACGCAGAGAAACCCTGTCTCGAAAAACCAAAAAAAAAAAAAAAAGAAAGGAAGAGTTTCTTTCATGTGACATTTCTGAGGGGATAATGTCTCCTGGAAGAAAAAGCATAATGTTGGTGGGCTGTTCATATTGTACCTGCAGTCAGGAAGTAGAAATAGATAAATGTCTGTGCTCAGTTTATTTCATCCTTTTTCAATTTTTACTTAGTCTGAGACCTCAGACTAAGCATGGTGTCACAAAATTCAGAGTGAGTCATTTCTTTACAGTTATATCTCTTTACAAATGCCCTCACAGACATACCCAAAGCTATGACTCACTAAAGCCTTAAATGCTTCTTAATCCCATCACTTTAACAACAAAAATTAGCCATCATGACCTTAAAATAATTCATTCATCTATACATTTACTTTTTGCACAATATATGTGATATTATACTCCAGTAAAATGTACATAAAAGGAATGGAAAATAATAAGTTATATATTTTTATGTGTACATTGGATACATTCATTAGTATTCTCATACAGTTTAGATGAGGCATTGCTGGCCCAAGGACATGTTATGCTCTTGAAAGCTCAATGTTTTTCCTTTATTTTGGCAATGAACACAATCTAAAGAGACTAGAAACATGTTCTGTTCTTCACTAATCTTATCATCTCCATTCCTCACCCCACTACATTCTGTGACATGATAGGGGGCTGTAACTACATTTTATTAATAAGGAAACTGAATTGCTAAAAAAAAAAAAAAGCATCCTATCCTGAAGATGTCAAATCTTGTACGTGCCAAAGAAATTTGTGTATTTGTGTATTGTGGCTTTTTTCTACATGCTTACTTCATAGCCATGGCAACTAACTCTGTAGAACAGCATCGAGGTAACTAAGTTTATGTTAATAGCAATGGAGCTATGAACACACAAAATAATGGAAAGCCATATATTCTCATATGGGAGTCCATCCATTCCTGTGTTCTCCAATCTATAAGTGACTGCAGGGAATGTTAGACCATGCAGGAATTAGAAGGTTAGCTAAAAGGAAGATTCCACAATGCAAAATTTTTTGTTCTCATTCATAATGAAGTGAGATTTTGAGATGATAAAGCTGTATGATGATCTCTCTCTCCCTCTTTCTCTCCCTCTCCCTCCCCCCCTCTCTCTCTCTCTCTCTCTCTCTCACACACACACACACACACACACACACACACACACACACACACACACTGGTAGGTAACCCCGACCCATGTCGGTAAGTCAAATTGGATTATGACAGCCTGGTACTTTGGTCTGTTATTCTAGGTGAAGAAACTTTTGTTCATATATGCCCTAGGAACATATACAGAATACAACAGAATATATAGGAATACAACAGAAAATGTTCAGAATTAGATACAATTGCAAATCCTCTTTCTTCCTCTCTTGCTGAATTATATGAGATACTATGCTTTGAAGAAATGCAATTTAAAACCCTGTTATTTCATGAATGGTGAATTCACCCACCTAAAGTCCCAAACCCCAGTGCAAGGATGTAATTTATTTGAGCATCATGTATTTCTAGCATTAATAAAAATAGAATATCCCTTTTTACACTGAGAAAATGCAAAGAATCACTAGAAGGATGAAGAAATCTCATAACCTGTTCTCAAAGCTGATAGAGAGTGGGCAATCATCCCAAAATATTTTTATTAGCTGTGGCTTTTAAAGATTTTTTTTCAGAGTTTATAAGTTCCTGATAATAAAGTCATCCCATTGACTCTGAGTTTTATTTCTACCTTAAGTACCTGGAATTTCCACCTGGTATTTAATTAAAATAATCCAGTGGAAACAATTGCGCTTCTGTCCAGGCAGCTGTGCTTCAGTGAAGCTGCGTGCATTTATTACTCCATTCAGCACAAGTGGATTGGCACCCACTGTGTGACAGGCACTATGCTTAGCAGTATTCATGAGATAAGAGATGAGTTCTGCCCCAAAGAACATTCTGGCAAAAAATAGAGATAAAGCAGGTAAGCAGGCATTTATAATCTACCCCAGAAGCTACTGTGACATCTGTAAACAGAACATCCGATACAGAGGTCAAAGACATTTGGATAAGAAAAAAATATGTACCTCAAAAAGGGAATACCAAAGCTGGAGAGATGAGCCTGTGGGTAAGTGCTTGTTCATGCAAGCATGAGATCTCGAAATGAATCCCCCAATTATATAAAGCCAGACATTGTACTACATGTCTGTGATTCCAGGACTGCTGTGGTGAGAGGCAGAAACAAGAACTGCTGGACACTCTCAGGTCAGCTAGCCTGGATACACAGTGGTCATCAAAAGGCCCTGCTTTCAACAAGATAGGATAAAATGATGAGGATGTTATTGATGTTATTGATCTCAATGCACATGCATGCATGCACTCAAAATCATGCAGAGATGCTGTGGAATGTCATTCTGTATGCTGTGAATGTATGTTGCTCTGATTGGTTGATAAATAAAATGCTGTTTGGCCAGTAGCCAGTCAGGAAGTATAGGCAGGGCAAGCAGCCTAGGAGAATTCTGGGAAGAAGAAGACTGAATCAGGAGTCACCAGCCAGACATAGAGGAAGCAAGATGTCAAGGCAGAACTGAGAAAAGGTACCAAGCCACGTAGCTAAACATAGATAAGAATTATGAGTTAATTTAAGTGTAAGAGCTAGTCAGTAATAAGTTTGAGCTAATGGCCGAGCAGCTAATATAAGCCTCTGTGTGTTTACTTGGGGGACATGAGTGGGAGAGATTTGTCCTGACTGCTGGCCAGCCAGGACCCAGGAAATCTTTCAGCTACAAAGAGAGAGAGGAACAGGCGCAGGGATAGGGAGATGAAGAAGGACAGGGACAAGAACAGGAAGAGGAAAGAGAGTCAGGGACAGAGAACACTGGTAGGGTAGACCAAGCAAGAATAAATAGTTCAGAAAAGACCCAAGAAAGCAGTCCCTGTAAAGTAAAATACTAGTGTAACAGAGTAGAAAGTTATAAAGAAAAAATTCAAACTTGTCTTTGAGGGCTGTATTGCTGAGTCTAATTAGAGGGCCTTAACAATCATGGAGCCTGTATGGATCTGTGCTAGGTCCTCTGCATGTATGTTGTGGTTATGAGCTTAGTGCTCTTGTGTGACTCTTAACAGTGGGAGTGGGGGTATTTCTGACTCTTTTGCCTGCTTGTGGGACCCCTTTCCTCCTGGGTTGCCTCACCTAGTTTTGATATGAGGGTTTGTGCCTACTCTTATTGTGTCTTGTTAGGCCGTATTCAGTTGATATCCCTAAGAAGTCTGCTCTTTTCTGAAGAAAACCAGAGGAGTGGATCTGAGTGAGAAGGGAGGGGGCTGTCTGAAGGGAAAACTTTGGTCTGTATGTAATATATGAGAGAAGAATAAATAATAAAAAAGAAGAAGATGGACTCACAAGGACAATGACATGTCACATTATGAAAATCTTGGAGGTACATTTAAGTAATTCAGAGTTTTCATGACAGAGATACAAACCTACTGAAGAATCTGACATTAGGTTTTGGTTTCAAAAGATCACATTGAGTGCTATGCAGAGTAGAAAGAAATTGAACAAAACTGGAAACAAGGAGATAAGCTGTCATGGATGAAGGTAGACTGCAGGAGGGCAGGAGAAATGTGGTGGGTGGTATGTAAACAAGGAAGTCTTTTTTTAAATTTATTTATTTTTATGCCAAATGTCATTTGTTGAAGGATGGAGGATGCCTTAAATACAGGCTTACAGCACAATGGGAGAACCTTGGAGGGCAGAAGTTCGCTACAATGTTTTACAGCCATGCATCTAAGCTGCTGACACCCATTATGGAGGATACACAGACAAGGAACTTTCCTTAAGCATTCAGGAGGGAGGAACCCAGCAGGGAATTAGCATAGGGAGGATATCAAGGTCAAGGTCAGCAAGCAAGGCAACAGTTACCCAAAACGGGGGCCAGGGCCCTACAGGTCCCCCTTTTACTGAAAAAATGAGCTTCTGACTTAAGTTGTGTGGGACATCAGCAGGTTACCTTACCCGTCATGGAGATGTCTGCTCAGGCCACACAAGCGCTCTGTCTTAGGTTGGTGAGTGTCCCGAGGCATTACGCGTCTCTGAATACTCATTATCATATAGGCTCAATCGTGTGTGAGCTGCAGAGTTAATTGCTGCCACAGATCTCAAAGTGGCACTGGGCTTGCAATCTGTGTGTTTGACACAGAAAAGATCAACAGAAGTCCTAACCCACCCATAGCCAGTAAGCTAAAGGCAACTGAGTCATTCCCTTCCTTAACTAGCCTTACTGCAAATTGGAGTCCTTGTAAGATGGTATCCCAAAAGCAACTGGAACTTGAGTTTATAAATTTATAATTTTCAAAGCCAATTGAAATGTATATAACTATTGAATTAAATTTATCATGCCCACTAGAATGAAAGAATAACTAACTGTGGTAGCTACTTTTGCTGCCAGGGTCTCTACTATGCTAGCTGTAGTAAGCAATTATGAAATGGTAATCCCAGAAACAGTAGCAGCAGTGGCCACCACTGCTATAACAGCAACAACAGCAGCAGCAATGTCAAATTTTCTTCTGGAGCATGTGGGCATCCATTGGCATGGATACAACTCCAGGAACACAAACTGCCAAGGCCCATTTTTCTTGATCCCAGCACGACTTAAGCTAGCAGCTCTGTAAAAGAACAAGGAAGTCTTAACAGAACTTGTTTGGGGCTAACAGAAGGAGAGAAGCCAAGATTAATGTCCAGATTACTAAGTAGGACTGTGGTAACATCCCCCAATAGCCTCATATCAAAAGCAGAAGAACATATTTAGAAGGTCAGTATTTACATCAGTTTTGTGTATGTTAAATTAAAGTCACTGAAGAGATGTCTGGAAAGAAGATGGGGTGTGAAAATCATAAGGAGCCAAATGAGGATGAAAGCCAGGAGTGAGGGTAAGATCACAGAAGAGAAGAGCTGGTCAATAGGAGGACCATTGATTAAAAGACTAGCAATAGAAAGATCACTAATAGAAAGATTGTGAGAGAAGGGCAGCGTATAATGAACAGTGGGCATTGTAGGTAGCTGGAGTTTGGGGAAATGGTCCACTATCTCTCTGTTTTTTTTGTCCTCTACATGCTTAATCTTCATCAGAGCATCTACCAAGCAATTTAAAATCTGAGCATAAATGAGCAGAAGAATAAATAATATTTATGTATTTGTTTATTTATTCATTCATTCATTCATTTATAACAGAGAATAAATCAAAACCTATTTCTTGAACCCCTGGATTTCATTTTTACCAAAAAAAAAAAAAAAAAAAAAAAAACTTCCAGGAGAGCTGAGAATCACCTGTGTTTGGGTCATGAAAGATATTTTTTATAATGGGAATCTTGTAACAACAAGGAGAGAACTAGATATGGTCAGATGAAATAAACTGAGGCAGACTCAGACAGACAAGTACATGATCAACTAAAAAGTTGATGTGACAATAGTTGAGAGTGCCAGCTTCATCTCCCAGTGCCTCCCAGCCAGACAGCAAGAGGACAGACAAGGACAAATGGCTCTTATAATAAGTATCTATATCAGATTCTTCTATATTGTACAGCACAGAACCTGTGCCCACTCCTGCCTTTTCTATGACCCTAACTGCCCATCCTGCAGGTGACAGGGAAGGTGAACATGGCCCCCTCCCCGCCCTCCTACCAACAACAAATTTGCTTACTTCTTTGAAAAAAAAGAGAGAGAGAGACTGGGAAGAACAGGGTGGAAGACAGAGAGAGATATCTGGCTCAGTGGGTGCTAAATTACACCCAGGAGCTGGAATCATGGCAGTATGACTGCACAGTAGTCAATGACAAGAATGGGATGTACATTTTTGAAAGCTGCTAGAAAGATTTCTCAATGTTTTCACCATAAAGAAATGATATGTATTCTTGTAATCCCAGAACCTTGAATGTTGAGGCAGGAGAACTGCCATGAGTTTGAGACCATCCTGGGCACATGGAAAGATCCTGTGTCAGAAAGACAATAAATTGATAAACATTTGAGGATCTAGATATGTTTAATCTGATTTAAAGATCTCTCTCTTCCCCCCTCTCTTCCCCCCCACCTCTCTCTCTCCCATGTGTGGGGTGGGGAGGTATCACACAGCACCTTTATTAATGTGTATAGTTTCATGCTATTTGGGTATCAGTTAAATTTGAGAGAGAAAAAGAAATACAGGAAAAAACAAGAGTGCAAATATTCTGCCTCAAAAAGAAAAAAAAAGAATGATTTCTCGGCACTTAGCTATCTGCTGATGTGAACTCAGATAACAGGTGATACAGCAATGGCTCCTCTCTTGCCAGAGTCCCCATTCAAAGGTTTGTCTACTTAGTTGTCTTGTATTTGCAAAGTGAATCACAACTTGGAAAAAAACTTTGTACCTGTCCTGTAGTCTGTCTGAGTCCCAAGACAACCACACAGAGTCACAGTCTGCCCATTTCCTTGATGAAGAAAGAAGAGAAGCCACTTATAATTCATTAATGATTTATGTTCCAGAATGCACTTTCCTGATGCCATTTCCACAGGGTGAAAGACAAGTATCCTGGCCATGCTGATGAAAGCTCCTGAACACAGCATTTGATTGATTGATTATTGACTGACTGGTGCCCAGGACCTAATTTGGGGTCTCATATACACTAGATATTCTATTGCTATGCCCAGTCTAGTTAATATTTTTGTTTCATGCATCTTCAGCTCTCCTCAAACCTGCTCTATAACCAAGTATGACCTTGAACAACCATGCACCACAGAAGGAGACAATCAGAACTCAGGATGGTTAGTATATTTTGAAGAAATGTGAAAGTCTGGATCACACCACAGAAATTTGGAGCATAATTTTCAGGACCGGGTGCAGTGTCTCTGTATTTTTTTAATATGAGGGCTGGAGAAAAGCTTCAGTTGGGAAAGTACTTACTGAGCAAATATGAAGTCCAAAGTTTGGTGCTCTATAATCCACATTAAAAAAAAAAAATGGTGCTATAGCCTGTGCAGTTAATCTGTCCCTGGGAAGATAGAGTCAAATGGACCTTTGTGGCTTACTGGCCAGCCATTGTAATAAATCAGTAGGCTCCACCTTCAATCAGAGATTCTGCTTTAAAATTAATGTGGAAATGAACTAATATTAACCTGACATTAACCACTGGCCTCCATTATAATATACACATGAATATGTGCACACACAAGCGCACATACAACTGAGCTGTGTGTGATGGCTTCTTTCTGTTACCCATCATCCTAGAACTCAGGAGGCTGAGACAAAAAGGTTATGAGCTTTAGGTCATCCTGAGCCACAGAATGAGATTTTATCTCAAAAAACAAAACCACCATGATACGATGATGGTGATTTTGATGATAATAATAGTAATAATTTTTAAAAATACTGTTCTAGGCATCATGAACATAACAGTTATAGCAAAAAAGGAAAGCACACTGCCTTGAACATGTGCTCAACCTCATGTCCTTGATTGACAGTAAGGCCCTGCTGCTCACACAAGCGCGTCTCTCTGGTCCTTAGATGTCTCATATTTAAAAGACAAAACTGAGCACTATCTTTTAAAGCCATATAAAACTGACACCACAGCACCTTCTTCATGAAAACCTTGTGAATTTCTGTGAGAAATTTCTGTGAGAATTTCTGATGATCAAATTAGTATAGATTTTCTCATGCCCTGCTGGACCAGGCAGCACCTGTTTCCAGCACCAAGAGCCTGGGTTCTGTTTCCAAGTCCATGATGTTATTCACATCAAAATGGAGACTGTGTGTAGAGACTTTCCCAATGCTAACATAAAACCTTCTCTGTCTCTTTAAACATCTTTCCAGCTGTCCCTCTCCCCAAGAAAAGTATGAAAAATGTTAGGCCATGGAATTTCCTGGAAAATTGCTAGAGACAGACTACTGCAAACCGTCAGACAGTTCTACCTCATGCATTCTGAGAAAAGGCTCTCCAGCTTTTATTAGCTACCCCTCCACAGCCCTTCATGACACAGTTTTATCATCTGAGATGAAACCATGGATCAGGAACTGAACTGAATACATGCCCTAGTGAACAAGGAGTGTTCCCACAGGTGTCTACACAGATTCTGCCCACCCAAGCATGAGGTGAGAGGAAGAGTTGGAAACTGAATGCTGAGGAGTTGGGATCACTGGACTTGACCAGCACAACATAAGAAAACAATCTAAGCTTAATGATTCTAGTAGGATGGGTGAGAGTCTCCAAGCTTTCTTCTGTTCCTTCCAGGACCGGCTCTGCAATGTAGGTCAGCCTTAGAACACTCAGGTTCCAGAAGCATTTACTCTACCTAGAAGCTTGTTAGAGAAAGCTTTTTATCTTTGTATTAGCCAGGCATATGTCTCTGCCACTAGTGTGCTTGATGCATAAACATGAGTTTGGTCACCAGAACCTATGTAAAAACAAACAAACAAACAAAAACCTAAGCATGGTGGTGGGCACACTTGCAATTCCAGCTCTGGGGAGACAGAGAGATCTCTTGGGCTCACAGGTAGCCAGTCCAGATGAATCTGTGAGCTCCAGAACAGTGGGAGGCTTTGTCTCAAAGAAAATTGATAATGTAAAAGTAAGAATATCTAAGGTTGTATCTGACCTCTACATGCATTCACTCACATATACATACCACAGAGAGAGAGAAAGAGAGAGAGAGAGAGACAGACAGACAGACAGACAGACAGACAGAGATGGAGGGGGAAGGGAGGGGAAAAGATGCATATGATTGAAATCCTCATGTGAAACTAACATATACTGAAGTGTAAGAACTCCGATGTATTAGTAAAATATGCAGACCTTCCAGACAGCCTGGGCTCACATGCTGCTGTGCCATTTTGCAATTATAAAACTAGGAACAATTGTGAATCAATCCACGTTCCACTTCCTTTGTTTGTAACACAGCTAGGAAAACTGAACTTATTTCAGGTGCTTATAAGTAAACATCATGGCCATGGCAGGCATCAGGACAGAAATCTTTGTATAGTGTCTCTCTCTCTCTCTCTCTCTCTCTCTCTCTCTCTCTCTCTCTCTCTCTCTCTCTCTCTCTCTCTCTCTCTGTGTGTGTGTGTGTGTGTGTGTGTGCAAGTGCTCATACTTGAGCATGTTCTCTCTTTCCCTCTGCCCATGTGGGTGCTGGTATGTATTTGTGTCCATATGCACAGGCATTTAAAGGCCAGAAGTTAACATTGGGTATCATCCCCAGGGTCCATTCACTTTGTTTCTTGAGTCAGAGTGTCCACTTTGGCCTAAAACTCTCCAGTTTACCTAGACTGGCTGGTAAGTGAACCCTGGAGAACTTCCTGTCTCCATCTTCCTTCTCATGCACTAAGATTACAAATGTGTGTTTCGCGGACTGTCTTGTATTTTTTTCAACCTGGTTTCTGGTGATGGAGCTAGAAATGCTTTACCAGCTTGTGCTACAAACATTTTACCAGTTGAGCCACATCCCCAGCCAAAGAAGTCTTTCTGCATTCCTAAGCCACCAAAACCGGAGCTAGAGAAGGATGGCTGTTCACTTCAGCCTTCTCAATTCAGAAGTTTTGTGTCTGGAGTACCATTCTAGCATCACTAAGGTGAGCGGTCCAGTGTGCAACCACCTATTAAAGTGTGTCACTCTCACGTTGCCTTGGTCACTTCTTCTTTAGAGCTACACTTAAGGGAAAGTCCCTGGCAAATGCATCAGTCTTTTTTTTTTTTTTCTTTTTTTTTGGTTTTCCGAGACAGGGTTTCTCTGTGTAGCTTTGCGCCTTCCCTGGAGCTCACTTGGTAGCCCAGGCTGGCCTTGAACTCACAGAGATCCGCCTGGCTCTGTCTCCTGAGTGCTGGCATTAAAGGCGTGCACCACCACCGCCCGGCCCGCATCAGTCTTTTCTTTATTTAATTTTTATTATTTGAGAATTTCATACATGTGGACAATTAAATATGATCACATCCACTTCATTCTTCCCCTCCAACTTCCCCTGGATCTCCCTCCGCCTATCCACCTCTGTGCTTCATGCCTCTTCTTTTGCTTTTGAATAGTCCGCCAAGACAATTTACTGCTGCCATTACGTGCATGGGTGTGACACCATTCACCAGAACACAGGAAACCTACCAGTTGCCACAAACCCAAAGGATGATTTGCCCTTTCCAGGGAGGTGGCAACCATCAGTCACTCCTCATTAAGAGATGGCACCTGGAGAGCACACACCCTACACACTTGGATTATAGCTCCTTGATCTTGGGCAGGAAATCACAGCTGCTGTGAGTTCACAAAAGCAACAGCCATACCATGGCTAGAGGACACCATCCTTAGCACTCCTCTCCACCCACGGGCTCTCACATTCTTTCTTTTTCCTCTTTAGTACTGTTTTCTGGACCTTGGTGGACATTGAAGAAACCAGAGGAAGAGGTTGACAAAGAGGTCACATTTGGGCTCAACACTCGCAGTCACTCATACTAAGCCTATTAACTAGTTGTAGATATCTATGCAAAGATGATGATCCACTGCAAAAATAATCTTCTCTGACCAGGGCTGAGAGCAACTCATTTCAATGGGTAAAAATAGGCAGTTTGCTCAGAAGAAAAGAGAACCCCCAGTTCAGCCCAGCAAGAGCTCCACCAACTGGCCAGTTGTTACACACACAACACGAGGTAATCAACCTGAGAGGTTTATTGGCCACCCACTTGAGAGCTTCATGTTGTTAGCTAATTAAAGAACAGATTTGTCCTCTTTTATGTATCACACTTAATGAATTAGATAATCCCAGCATAGTTACCATGGTATGCTATTTATAAAGACCTGCCATTTGCTTCTAATTTTTCAACTGATTAGAACTTAATTTCTCTTGTAAATTGCCCATAAGTAAAAAGTACACCATAGCAGGGTGTCTGGGTTTACAGCAAAATAAAATCTATAATGTTGAGCTTCCTTACTCCTGAAGCACAGTGGTGAGATATTCATTGTCTGTTTATGTTTGTCTGTCTGTTTGTTTGTTGGTTTGTTTTTTGAAACACCATCTCATGTAGTCAAGGCTGGTATCAAATTCATTGTGTAGCCAATGATGACTTTGAATTTCAAATATTCCTGCCTTCATCCACAAAGTCCTGAGTTTCCATGTATGCACCACTGAGCCTGCCTTTATGGTGTGCTGAGGATTGAACCCAGGATCTCATGAGTGGTAGGTAAATGCTTGACTCACTGAGAAACTACCCTGGCTGTGAACTGCTATGTTCTCCAGACCCATCTGAGCAAGGAAGGCACAGATGAATTGATTTACAGAAATGGAAACACACAGTTACAGTGAAAGGGATATAGTGGCTTTCTTCATTTAAATATGGTGTGTTGCCTCATTGCCTTCATTGTGTCTTTTTGACTATAAAGGCACTGGATAAAAATAAAAAGGAGACCTTCACCTGAGCGCATTTGAGTGATGTATTTTTCTCTCAATGCCTTTAAATAAACCAGATCATATTATGTTCTTCTTGTCTCCCCCTCTGCCTCTACCACCCTCTGTCTCAGATGTATGCACCTCATTACAACACACGTCACTCATTTTTAGTCTCTGACTTGCCAGCATCCCACACAGACCTGCTGTTCCATCTCTCCATGTTAATTCCCATAAATAACTGATATCCAAATTAGAGTCTTGGAGATACACTAGGAAAACTTCTGTTGAGAAACCTGAAACTCAGAGGCTATTCAAGGCACTGGAGGTTGCTGGAGATTTGTTGAATTCTTTCTTGAGGTTTCAACAACACACATATGACAGAAGGTTCATGCTGTCCATTGTGAAAATGCAGTCACATATAAAGTACTGAAAACATAGCTTAAAAGATTCCACAGCAACTCCTAAGAGATCCATATGTTCATAAGCTGCTTACACAGATCCAGGGTAATTTATATACCAAACACATATGTGGCTCCCTGGATATTGAGGGCTGAATGGGGTTTTTAAGGGCCTTAGATTGAGATGTTCATATATATATATATTCCTTGACAGTGAACATCCACACTATACACTCAAGATACTCCAACGTCCGAAAGGAATACAGTAGAGCTTGAATTTGCTGGAATATCCTAGGAAGTTTATGTCTAAACTTCTCAAATTCATGAGGCATGAATTGAGGGTGAATTGGTTTATCTTTTCTTTCTTTAGAAGGGACCTATCAGAAGGAATTTTCAGACTAGCACACAGGGGAAATAATAATTGAATGAATGATGAATGATTTGCTGATTGTGAAGGCGTGGGTGAAACTAGTCCGGGTCAGTGGCCTAGCTACCAAACCCCTTTTTCCTTTCTTTTCCTTTCCTTTCCTTTTTCTTTCTTTCTTTCTTTCTCTTTCTTTCTTTCTTTCTTTCTTTCTTTCTTTCTTTCTTTCTTTCTTTCTTTCTTTCTTTCTTTCTTCCTTCCTTCCTTCCTTCCTTTTTCCTTCCTTCCTTCCTTCCTTCCTTCCTTCCTTCCACCCTTCCTTCCTTCCTTCCTTCCTTCCTTCCTTCCTTCCTTCCTTCCTTCCTTCCTTCCACCCTTCCTTCCTTCCTTCCTTCCTTCCTTCCTTCCTTCCTTCCTTCCTTCCTTCCTTCCTTCCTTTCTTTTTGACAGCTCTTCCACAAAGGCTCTGGTTTTTCAGAACTATTTTCAGGGCACCAGAGAAGGGCAAGTTATGAGAATATTATGAGGATATTGAGTCATATCTGTAGAACTTTTCCATGACACATCTCATCACAGAATGTCTTGACAGCCCCCTTCTCATGAGAGCCATTGGAATGTTCTAATCATTAAAAATCATTAGTGACACTTAAGAGATATGCAGTGTCACCTGAGTTATTTTCTTGTAATCAATGAATTTTCAAAGCATGCTTCTTGAAATGCTAGGTATCTGAAGAGGGGAACAGAGAACACTAAGAAAGAAAAGAAAGGAGTTGAGAGTATCCTAGGTTTCTGCCTCTGTTCGTTTCTCTGAGCAGATCATCTCCATTTTATGGTTCTTATGGAAAGTCTTTTCATAAAAGACATCACTTCAAGAAAGAGCCCCCGCTAAAAATGATGACTATGAAAATCACAATTCTAATATGTGTGAGTAATGAAAGGACTGAATAGTATTGTAAAATAAAAAAAAACAAAAATTAAAAAAAATGAAAGGAAGTAAGAAATCAGAAAATTCTAAGAGCAATATAGCATAATGAGGTGATTTAGAGACTAGTATGCAACTTTACAAGCATGAGTAGCTTGGAGGAGAACTACTTTACTGCATTTCTGCCAGAGTCAAGTTAGCAAGCTGCCATAGCTTACACCAGGGCACCAGTGATCTCTTACAAAAGAGTCCCAGCTACAGCTATCCACTGTGCTGTCAATCACACAGAGTAGACTTCCTGAGCATTTCTGTATTTTTACAGACTTGCACCTTAGCAAGTTCATTTTGACAGACTCAAGGTTTAGAAGCAGTTCTACCACATAACTCAACTCTATGCAAAGCAATTGGGATCCTGTCTATGAATTAATAGCATGAAGAGATTTTTCAGTCTTTGTATCAACAGATTAGTGCAGCTGTCACTTCTAATCAGAGAAGCTTCCCATTGTGGGTTATTTGTACACTGTATGAAGATAAATGGCTGTGACTGGTGTAATAACAAGCCAAATGGCCAATAGCTGGGCAAGAGGTATATGTGGGACATTCAGGCAGAGAGAGAACTCTGGGAATAAGAAAATTACAGTCCCCAGCCAGATGGGGAGGAAGCAGGATGGGTAGTATGGAGATGTGGTAATGTGCCAAGTGACAGAATACAGATTTAAAAATATGGGTTAATTTAAGTTGTAAGAGCTAGTTGAGAGCAAGCCTAACCTGAGGCCAAACCTTAATAATTAATGAGTCTCCATGTCATTATTTGCAGGATGATGGTCCTGAGGAGAAAGTACTACTATAGCTTCTCATAGCAGTGAATGAATGTCAGCTAATAGAGATATTACTCTATTATTAAACTAAAGTAAACAACTAAACAAAGTTCAAATCATAAATGCTCATGGCATGCTCAGCCCCAAATGGGACACCTATATCAGGCCCTCTCCCTGAGACTCAGGATTTTTGTTGAAGAAGTATGAAAATACTGTAAGAGCCAGAAGTTCAGACAAAACTCTTTTGAAATAAGACCCTCTGAACATGACAGTTTCGTTCCACTTATAAACTCACAGCCTATGAAAGACCTGCATAAGACTGAGCTAGTAATCAAGGGTGGGAGAGGAACTCATGAGAATGGCAATCTGTAGCTTCTTGAGGAGGGAGAGTCAGTTCCCTTTAGAAGTGTGATCTCTAGTGAGTTGCCCATGTTCCAGAGGATGGACCCACACCCACATGCATTTGGAGAATGATAATTGAGTTACAAAGAAAAAAAAAAGATGATAGGAAATTGAGAAATTAAGATTTAGAGATTCTGGGTGATTTTAGAGATGATGGAATGTGGGATGGATATGCTCAAAGTACATTGTATACACATATGAAATTCTAAAAAAAATAGGTCAATAAAATGAAATTTAAAACCATTAAACTTTGAATCTCATAAAGTGTCATTGGTAATAAAGTCATCTTCCAAAGACATTTTAATTTTTCCTACATGGAAGTATGATCACATACCCTTTTAGACATCATTTAAAGTAACTGATGACTTCCTTGTTCCGCAAAGTTCCAGAGAGCAAGCACCTTAGAGTTTGTAGGCCTTAGAGCCTTGGCCAAGATTCCTCAGCTTTGCCATTCTGGGAGAAAAAGAGCCACCAATAATAGGTAAATAAGCAAGGGAAATGAGTTTTGATAAAACTTTATTTACAAAAATAAGCCATGGACTGTATTTGTCCTGTGAGACAAATATGCAAGCCCCTGGAACTGAAAGAAGACAGAAATCCAGTTAAATATCCACTAAGTCATATTGGATAGCCTCATGCCCTAGTGGATGATCCCAGGCCTCACTGAATGATACTATGCCCTAATGAATGACCCCATAACCCAGTGAGTGACTCCATGCTCCAATGAATGACCCCATTGATCCTATATCCATGCACATAAGTGAAGCACTAATTAATTAGACTCGGTGAGTTAAAAAATAAATTCATTAATTAAAATGTATAAAATGAAAACATAATGCTCAGAGGGAGATGGGACGGGATGGCCCCAGGATAATTGGACAGGAGGAAGAGGGGGATGGAAAAGTATACAAGTATGAAATTTTCAAGGAATAAATAAAACTTAAAATTAAAAATGAGAGTTAATAACTGAACTGCCATTTACACCCTCTAGGAGAGAGAAAATCAGTTTTCTCCAATGGAGTAACATTGGGTATGTCAACTATTCCAGGGCAGGCCTCATCTTCAGGAGAGGTTGACCAATATGTGATAGACTCCACAGTTCTTTTATATGCTTTTGTTTGGTTGCAGTTTGGTGGGGCTTTGTGGGGGAGTGCTTTTCTTGATTTTGTTGTTAGGTTGGGTTTTTGTTTCTTGAGAGGGAGCTTGGTGTTGATTGGGTCCTGAGGGATAGAGGATATGGAGGAGGGGAAAAGTGTAATCAAGATGTATTTAGATTTTTTTTGCTTGGGATAGTGAAAAACATAATAAAATTGTCTAGAGTTAAAAAAAGAAATCAGGAAAGCTCAAAAAAATGAGAAGAGATTGGAAGTATTAGATATTCTTCTTGATTGGAGTACTAGTTTAAATGTATATTCAAGTTTATGAAAATTTATAATCATCTACCTATGCTTATTTCTGCAGCTATATTTCACTGTAATAAAAAGTCACATAATAAAAATTTAATAAAAATTAAAAGAAGAATACATAAATAAAAATTTAACATTGAAAATCTAATTTTTCCCACAACAACTGACGTTTCTCCAACTTGTCAAGGGAAGCTATGAAAAATAATGGTTCCCTCAGTGTAAAGTATGAAATGTTGTCAAGGCCCTTGCCTGAGTTGTAATTAAGATGACTTATTAACCAAAGATTAAAAGGGACCTATTGTCCTAGGTATTCTAAACTCATATTACAGTCATTCAAATGAATTGCCTGCCTGCTCACATTTTGTCTTAAGCATGGCAAACCTTGACATAATGGTCCAACTAGGACTCTAATCAACTTAATTAAGCAAGAACAGGATGGAAACATGTACACTCTTAGTTAAATTAATTTTTCTTTCTTAAGGAGCCACGAGAAGAATATGCATTAGCATCTGAACCGTGAAAATATATCCATTCACTCCCCAAAAGGGATATAGTCACCAATAACCTTCTAAAAATGAAATACTTACTTAATAATTAGAAACAACACACGCCCACTCTCAAGGAAGTTTTCCAAATGCTTTCCAGAGGCACATCTGTGTAGCAAGAATCTTAAATGGTCTTATTAATAAAATCAAACCTGAGGCCAGTTATTGGGGTGAATGCTGGAAGATCAGAGAAGCAGAACAAGCCACAGCTACCTCACCTTGCCAATTCCTCAGCTGATTCTGTTTCCTCAGACTGGATGCCTCTGAGTCCTCATCCATAATGAATCTCAGCTGAACTGCTGCTCCAAAGCGTGAAACCTTAGCCAGCGAAATGCTTCTAGTTTCTGGTCCTCATGCCTTATATATATTTCTGCTTTCTGCCATCACTCCCTGGGATTAAAGTCTCACTTCTTGGGATTAAAGGTGTGTGTCACCACACCTGGCTGTTTCCAATGTGGCCTTGAACTCACAGAGATTCAGAGGGATTTCTACCTCTGGAATGCTAGGATTAAAGGTGTGAGTACCACCATTTCCTAGCCTTTGTATCTAGTGGTTTTTCTGTTTCTGACCCCAGACCCCAGATAAGTTTATTAGGGTGCACAATATTTTGGGGAACACAATACCATCACACATCTGAATGGGGTCACACAGAGATATAGAAACCATGGCTGTAAATCAGATGATTTTGCTAAAAAAAAAAAAATACCTGTACACTCCCAATTCTTCATGATGAAATCTAGACTCTGGTCCTGATTAGCTCCATTCAGGACTTCACTTGGAAAAGTCACTTTAAGCCTTGAGTTTTATTTTTGATGTGTGTAGTGTTTTATAATCAGATAACATGCCAGACTTCACTCTACATTGAAGGCAATAGAGCAAACAAAAAGCCAGGGCTCAATCTTTTCATTAGTGTGGTGACCATCAGTAACTCATTTAACTTACAAAGAGAAGATTATGTAGATGATAGATAGATAGATAGATAGATAGATAGATAGATAGATAGATAGATAGATAGATAGATAGAAAGAAAGATAGATAGATAGATAGATAGATAGATAGATAGATAGATAGATAGATAGATAGATAGATAGGATACTAAAGGTTCTAATAAGTTAATCAGTAAAAGCATCTTAGTTGTATATGCACAAATTACTTTTGATATTTAGAAGACTTTCTAAACGAAAGCAGCCATATGTTAAATCTCACAAAACTGGCTGGGGAGATGGCTCAGTTGGCAAAGTGCCTTCCAATCAAGCATGAGGACCTGTGTTAGGACCCCTATCTTCCATATAAAAAGCTGAGTGTAGCATCGTGTGCCTGTAACTCCAAGAATGGGGCAGGGGGCAGAGAAAAATGGATCACTACAGCTATTTGACGAGCTATCTCAGCCTCAAGATGATGAGCTTCAGGTTAAGTAAGAGACCCTAGCTCAGAAAACAAAGGTGCATGCTGTGGGATGGTCTGTATGTCAAATTGCTCTGATTGGTCAATAAATAAAACACTGATTGGCCAGTGGCCAGGCAGGAAGTAGGTGGGACAGGGAGAGAGGAGAATTCTGGGAAGCGGAAGGTGCAGGCAGAGAGACACTGCCAGCCGCCACCATGACCAGCAGCATGTAAAGACGCAGGTAAGCCACCAGCCACATGGCAAGGTATAGATTTGTGGAAATGAATTAATTTAAGCTATAAGAACAGTTAGCAAGAAGCCTGCCATGGCCATACAGTTTGTATGCAATATAAGTCTCTGTGTTTACTTGGTTGGGTCTGAGCGACTGTGGGACTGGCAAGTGACCAAGATTTGTCCTGACTATGGGCAAGGCAGGAAAACTCTAGCTACAGGTGCAGTTAGTCCATCAAAGTCCTGATGTCAGCCTCTGGCCTCCCCATGCATAGCCACACAAGTGCATATGCACACACCCCTACTAATAAATGCACTTGCATGTGCACAGATCCTGTCAAGCTTTTGCTGGGTACATAAAATCAGGAAAACAGGTTTGTTTGTTTTTTTTAAGATAATATATGGGGGCTGTAGATACATCTCAATGGCTCACTTTTCAGCACTTATATCCAAAACTTCAGCTCCAGGGGATCTGACGCCCTCCTCTAACCTCCATGTGTAGCTAGAGTTTTCCGGCCTTGCCCACAGTCAGGACAAATCTCTGTCACCCGCCAGTCCCACAGCCGCTCAGACCCAACCAAGTAAACACAGAGACTTATATTGCTTACAAACTGTATGGCCGTGGCAGGCTTCTTGCTAACTGTTCCTTTATCTTAAATTAACCATTTCCATAAATCTATACCTTGCCACGTGGCTGGTGGCTTACTGGCGTCTTCACATGCTGCTGGTCATGGCGGCAGCTGGCAGTGTCTGGCAGTGTCTCCTTCTGCCTTCCTGTTCTTTTATTTCTCCTCTGTTAGTCCCGCCTATATTTCCTGCCTAGCCACGACCAATCAGGTTTTATTTATTGACCAATCAGAGCAACTTGACATACAGACCATCCCCCAGTACAGCCAAGTGCAGACCATCTCAGACACCTGCACTCAGGCCCATGGTCCTAATCATCCTCTATGCAAACCTGCTGGGTAACGCCACAAGGAACCCAAGAAGGGCTCCCACAGGACATACATTAACATCCCACAGCACTTCCCCTTTTCTTTTTTTTAAAAAGGAAGGTTTTAACTTTTACACATCTCCAAAGCCAGCTTGGTATATTTGGGAATTTGGGCGTAGCTTCTCTTACTACTTCCTGCTGGAGGGGGGCGCTGTATCTTATGGGGACACAAAGAATATTTAAGGATCATGGAGTAGTCCGTGAGGCTGTATCGTCTGAGCCAGTTACCTTGAAACAATTCTGGATGTTGAATTATCTGGGCCATGGTGTCATCAGAGACCTTTCAGGTGGTCTTGGCTGGTCAAACCTGATGTATCTTAATCTGGAACAAATCCATAGCCTCTGGCTTTCTGTAGAAACAAAAGCAGAGTCTCCTTTCCAAAGCAAAACATCCTTAGACATAAATTTCAAAATTGAAATACCTTTAAAATATACACATTGATTTAACTGAGCAGTCTTTACAATCAAATGTCTTTCTGCAGTTAAAAATCCCAAAGACAATATAATCCAGACTCTCTGTGTGATATCCATCTTTACATGGCTTAATTTTTATATTACTTTTACTTTCTCTTTAAAGACTTTATTATTTTAAAACTTTCTATTTCTTTATATAACTGTCTATGTTCCTTTTCCTCTCTCTTCCAAGCCTATGTACATTTTTACACACATTGTAAAGCATTTAAAGTCTTGTTCCATCTGAATCTGTCTTATTGTGAATCTATTGCTTTAAACTGCAGCATTTGTAAGACTGAAACAGCGCTATGGCTGCTGGCTCCGCCCACCTCAGCTTCCCAACATGGCGGTGGTACGTTTACCACCAGCTCTGGGAGCTATCATGAGTCTATGCTACTACATACACCCAAATCAGGCATGACGGGACAGAGCCCTAGGATACATGAGAACATGTCTCTAGAAAAAAAATTCTGTCTATCGCTATGTAGATAGATAGGTAGATAGGTAGGGGTGGGGGTGGGGGTAGGGGAGTAGGGAGAGAGAGAGAGAGAGAGAGAGAGAGAGAGAGAGAGAGAGAGAGAGAGAGAGAGAGAACAAAAATTAGGTCTACATATTATATATATATAACCATCTCTCTCTGCCCAGTACTGTTCTAGCTTTGATACTGAGAGTACCACATTCCAGAAAACCCCTCTGTCCCAGGCAAACAAGAACATTTGGTAAGCCTAGAGTTGGCCCGGCACAAATCCCTGGCTGTATCCCAAACAGGCCATCCAGGTGACTCCACGGTGGCTGCACACTGTTGGTCTCTAAGTCTTGGTGTGTGACTAAACAAGGGTTAAAATGCTCAAGCTCCTGCTTGCCTGGTTGTAACAAGCTGCTTCAATTCATCACTAGGCAATTTGCAAATGTGAGATGCTATAAAATTATAAATAATAGCTTGGAAGTGATTTTAATGTAGCTAGAGTTTTCCGGCCTTGCCCACAGTCAGGACAAATCTCTGTCACCCGCCAGTCCCACAGCCGCTCAGACCCAACCAAGTAAACACAGAGACTTATATTGCTTACAAACTGTATGGCCATGGCAGGCTTCTTGCTAACTGTTCCTTTATCTTAAATTAACCATTTACCAGGTGCACATATGGAACACAGACAGACATGCAAGCAATCACACTCATATACATAAAATAAAAAACTAAAAATATAATTCATGGGTAGATGGATTACAAACATAAAGATACCACATAAGTGAAAGATGATAGATAGGTAGATGATAGAAACATTGATATATATCTGGACAGGTGATTTAGAGATAAATACAGGATACAGGGATAAAGTATAGATAGATAATCTAACTGAAATATAGATGATAGATAGGTGATAGAGAGATGAAAAGTAATAGATAAATGGATTCATGCCTATATAGAGGATAGATAATAGGTAGGTAGATAGCTAGCTGATTAATATATAGATGATATGCAGATGATACATACATAGGTAGAAGATTGATAGCTAACTGGGGGATCTGGTGATTGCTAAACAGAGAGATGATAAATAAAATCACAAATATAAATATGAAGTCATTCTTGTGTATTTTAATATGAAGTTTTTTTTGTTACATTTAACCTTTTCTCATATTCTTCATGACTAATGAGACACTCTGAAGTTAACCCACACACCCAAATAGAAATGGAAGATAAAGCTTGATTACATGATATATTTTCATTCCAGGATAGTCCAGCTGGGGGAGGGATAGAGTGGGAGAGCAATGAAAAAGATATCTTGATAGAGGGAACCACTATGGGGTTAGGGAGAAACCTGGTACTAGGGAAATTCCCAGGAATCCACAAGGATGACCCCACCTAAGACTCCTAGCAATAGTGGAGAGGGTGCCTGAAGTGGTCTACCCTGCAATCAGATTGGTGAATGACTACTCTAACTGTCATCATAGAGCTTTCATCCAGTAACCGATGGAAATAGATGCAGAGATCCACAGCCAAGCGCCAAGCAGAGCTCCCAGAGTCCAGTCGAAGAGAGGGGAGAGGGATTATGCAAGCAAGAGGGGCCAAGATCATAACGGGGGAATCTACAGAGGCAACTGAACCAACCTTGTAGGAACTCATGAACTTTAGACCAACAGCTGTGGAACCTGCACGGGACCAGACTAGGCCCTCTGCATATGGGAGACAGTTATGTAGCTTGGTCTGTTTGAGGGGCCCCTGGCACTGGGATCAGAATTTATCACTGGTACATGAGTTCCCTTTCTGGAGTCCATTACCTATGGTCAGATGCCTTGCTCAGCCTAGGTGTAGGAGGAGGGCCTTGGTCCTGCCGCAACTAAATGTACCAGGCTTTGCTGACCCTCCATGGGAGCCCTTACCCTTTTGGAAAAGGGAATGGGGATGTGCGGTGGAGAGGAAGTGGGGGATCTGTGGTTGGCATGTAAATGAATAAAAAATCATAAATTAAAAAAAAAACAAAGATGACTATTTTCCAAAGAAGAAAATTTCACACCCAAATAAACAATACAGGAAAATTGCTGAGGAAAAGGGAGCCTAAAGTGCTTCCTAAGCATCTGTGGTCTAACAGCGTAGATACAAGTACAAGGGTAGAAAGAACGGGAGAGAATAGGAACATCACAGCAGGGAAAAGCAAATTGTCCATGGTGTACTCTAAAGCCTGCTCTGTATGGACCAGAGACACCCTCCACAAAGAAGAGTAAGATTGGAGAGACAGAAGAAGAGAATGAGACCAAGAAAAGAGAGGTGCATCACATCTATTAGAGTTTTACATTTGATATGCTGTCTTCTCTGGTCTGTAAGAATTTGAAAAGAATTTCTCTAAAACCTTCTTCTTCTTCTCATAAGTTGGTCTTCTCACCTGGGGAAATCTCATCCATGTGAGTGACTGAGCCATTGTCTTCTATTGGGCATGTCTTCTATTAATCCCTAGGACAGACAGCATCCTGGGACTCAGTGAATGTGATCCTCATTGCCATATTCGAAAGTTGCTGAGACAGCAAGTAGACTTGCAAATATCAGGGAATGTCTCCAATGTGCTAAAATATTTATATCAAGTCTATAGCAACCCAAGGACAACTAGATCTTTACCCCTGCCTAACCAGAAGAGTGAACTAAGTTAGGGGTCTGTTATAAAGTATTCCCCCACCATGAAAACAGTCTTTGCACTAAGTGAAGTTCACTATATCAGTCCATGCCTTCTCCCATGGTCATCTGTGCCTCACTTCACACTTGACAGTTTTGCACGTAGTAGGCATAAAATGATATTTTGAACTCAGTTGTTCATTATACACAGCAGAGAGCATAAAGTCAACCCTTACTCTCAGTTACACACACACACACACACACACACACACACACACACACACACACACAGAGACAGAGAGAGAGAGAGAGAGAGAGAGAGAGAGAGAGAGCATTCTTTTTACCATTAATTCAGATTTCCCTTTAATTAGCTGATTATTTAGATCATTTAATCAAAGAGGTGACTTAATTTTATGGGTACAAAATTCATTTACAATGGTAAATTGAGACCCATGGTGATTGCATCCCATTCCTTTTACAGAGAAAGAAAAACTCAATATGCTCTCTTACTGGGAATATTTTGACCAAACTGATCATACAAAATCATCTGCACCCCATAGTTTGTCAACATGGCATCCACATAAGGAACTCATTCTGTGGTGAAAAGGGCTTGTGATGAGCTTGTCCCTGAATCCTGAATCCATTGGTGTTACCAAATACTACTTAACCTGAAAAATAATTAGCCTGATAGAAGTGCTAAATATTAGTTAAATGAAAGACAAGTTCTATACCCATATTCACTGCTGCCTAAAAAAAATTGTTCTAGTTTCATCCTGTTGCTATGGCAAATTCCATGACCAAAAGCAACTTAGGAAAGGAAAGGGTTTATTTCAGCTTCTGTTTATAGTCTACCATTGAAGGAAGTCAGGGCAGAAACTCAAACAGGAACTTGAAGGCAGGCCTGTTTACTGTTCCATGTATCATTACCTCTGACTAAGGAATGCACAGCCAAGGAAGAAACACTGCTTGCTGTCTTACTTAGGGGGTCATGCTAGCTCAGGCTTATATCAACTGCCAAGGGAATGATGATGCCCTCAGTGGGCTGGGCTCTTCTCCATCAATTAACATCCAAGACAAATCCCACAGACATACATGTCCACTGGCCAATTTGATCTGAGCAATTCTTAATTGAAGCTTCTCTGTTGGGTGACTCTGGGCTTTATAAAGTTGACAGTTACAGCAATCCAGGACAAAAATCAATACTAATTTTGGATTATAGCAAAAAATTATCATGATATTGCAGTTCCATGATTAAGTAAATAACTGCATTGGTTTTTCATGGTATCATTCATGTGGAAATGATCTGCTGAATATTATGTTTTAAGAGGATATGGTAAGATGCCTCACAAATATGTGTGAGTTTCCTTGGTTTGAAAGACTAGGCCAGTCTCACATCTACACCTACTTGAGATATTAATAAAGACCAAGGCATGAAGGACAGATACTTGTCAAAAGTTTCTGTCCTTGTTACATACTGGCAAAGAAGTCACATAGACCAACTGATAACCAATATTAGAAGACAACAAGATACTGCCACAGCAACCTGTCACAGCCTAGCACATGGAATGTCTTAATCAAAAGGCTTCTCCCTGCAAAGTTTTACTAGATATGCATATGAGATAGGAATTCATTTTTACATGGTTCAAAAAAGATTATCCCCAAATAGAAGTGGGGGAAACAGGGTAGGGTACGTCATGTTAAATTGCAGCTTTGTTTCCCTCTGAAAAATAACCTTTCAAACTCGTGGCATATAATAGATAACCTTATCTTTACAGTCTTTTGAAATTGGATTTCAGGTTTTATTGACACACTTGCTAGAGAGAGTTTATGATAAATCTTCAGTTAATAGTCTTCTGAAGTTCCTGAATTTAAAAAAATAACCTTTCAAGAAGGATTCCTTTGAATAATGGTTATTTCTCTTTTATCTTGATTTTGAAGCCATTTTAAGATGATTTGGTAAATTATTCATATTTATTGCTGGATTCTGACACCTAGAAAGTGTGTATCTGAAGTTATCAAGAGATTTACAATGGAATTTTGCAATAAGTCCTAAGGACAAGATGAAAATCATGACTGTGTTCCTTTTGATAAATGTAATAATTTTCCTGATAATAATAATTATAGAAATGATTCACTACTTATTACCTGTTACCATTGAACAAACAGCAAAGGAGGAATTAACCTTTGAACAGAATTAAATGAACATGAAAAAGCTCCATGCTATAGGGTGGCAATATTTGTACAGATGCTAATTGAGCATCTGGCATTCAAATTAAATGGCATAACATAGTGTTTGTTCAAGCAAGGATAGTAAAGTACCACTAAAACCATTTCATTTTTGTTATAATTTTTGTATAAGCTAAACATCGACAGGCTTGAATTTGTAAATGATTTTTATTTAGGCTGGAATTGTGACAATTATAGACCTACAGTTATATGTAGTTATGGATATCAATTAACTACTTAATATTAGCCATCAAAGAAACTAAATAATGAATTAACCCAAAATACCTAAATTCTTTCTCTAGAGGTATGTTCAAGAAATATTGAAATTAATGTCATCTTTTTTAAATGACTGTACGACTGTTAGATTTTAATTAAGTTTGTTCTTTGACCATTTTATGCACATATAGTTCTGAGTGCTCTCTACCCTACTTTATCTCCCTCCCACCTTGCCAAAACTCCTTCTTTCCCACAACTCCCTTTTCCATGGCATTGTCTTTTTCTTCTGTCTTATGACCCGCTGAGTTTAAGCAGGGATGCCCATGTGATCCTGAGGGTGGAACTATCCAATGGAGGTTGGAGACTCACCAGTGGATACTCAACTAAAGATAATGACTCCCTCTTCTCTAGCATCTTTCCATAGCCGAGAGTTCACCAGGGAGGGGCCAGGCCTCTCTCTCATCTATGACTGACGGTTGACAGGCCCAGTGCAAGCAACTCCAGCTGCTGCAAGTTCGTGATTGCAGTAACTGTCCTGTACTCAAAGGACAAGATTTTACAGCCCTTCTCCCTGTCTTCTAGCTCCAACACTTTTTTCTTGTCCCTTGTTCTGGGGTGTTCTCCGAGCCACCGAGGGGATAGTATAAATGTCCTCTTTAGAGGTGGGCTCTTCACAGTCGGCTGATCTGAGCACCTTGTGCAGCTATGGGTCTCCACATGCATCATTGTTCACTACAAAGAAAAGCTTTTCTGGCCAAGGCTGAGCTACATTAATCTATGGGTATGAACATAAATATTTAGAAAGCAGTTTTTGACACCAAGTCAATTTAGTAAAACAACAGTAGGAAGGTGCCTCATGGGGCCTATGACCTCCCCAAATATGGGATCTGGGCCAAGTTTTCAAGCAAGATATGAATTCCCTCTTGTGGGGTGGGCCTCAAATCCAGAGAGGGATTGGTTACCCTCATTCTAATCATGCCATTATCGAACTTTAGGTTTATCTTGCATTTAAATATCTTTTTTCTCCAGCTATTTATATTGTTTCATTGTTCTTGTTGTTGTTGCTAGAAATATTTAAATTTAAAATCTTCTTCATAGGATTGAATAAAAAAATATTTTAAATGTTAAAGCCCATGTGTACATTAGGCAATGTTATTTAAGTACTCTAAAGTCTCTCTGTGTAAGTAACTATTCATACATAAAAATACCTGTTCCATGATGCTGTAAGGTCTTGCTTGGAAGGAAGGCTGAGAATGTGCAATGGTTAAGATGAAGATTAGGTGTAAGTAACAGGTGCCTACAAACTTGGTCTCCAGTTAAATAGGTCCATTTCTGCCACAAATCACACCCATATATAAGCAATCAATGGCAGGTATGAGGGCTACATGATTCTGAAGCCAAACGGCTCCCAAGTTTGATCTCTCATCCCTAGTGAGTGGCCTTTACTAGCTTGACCCAAAATGGAGACCTATACACACTCCATGAAGCAAACATTATTTCGAAATAGTTCTCAAACAAATTATTTGCTGAGCAAGTCAGAGACCAGCTGTTGCTTATCCATATTGGGGGGACTTGCTCATTAAGGCAAAAATATCCTGAATCAATCAATCTCTCTCTCTCTCTCTCTCTCTCTCTCTCTCTCTCTCTCTCTCTCTCTCTCTCTCTCTCTCTCTCTCTCTCCTCTCTCTCTCTCTCTCTCTCTCTCTCACACACACACACACACACACACACACACACACACACACACACACACACGCATGTGTAAAGGGCTAATGTTTCTTGTCTTCCTTAATCTATCTCCAACTTAAATTTTGAGACAGGCTCTCTTGTTCAGCATAGAGCTCTCTGATTTGGCTGTGCCAACTGGACAATGAGCTCCAGGAGTCAGTATCTCTGCCTCCCCACTGCTAGGACTACAGAAACACTTTTGTTCTCTGAAACATATTTCTTGAAATCTATTACCTGCCATCTCACTGCACTCTGTACTATGCAGACATAGTCACAAAGCACATCCAGATGAAAGAGGGACTGGTAGTCTTTATTTACATTTTCCAGGATGAAATTCCACTTCTATAGAAAATGGAATGGCAGGTATTGAGGGTTAGTGAGTTACCTCAGCTTGCCCTTCTTCCTGTACCGTTTCTAGTGCTTAGGCAACCGTCTTTAAGTCCAGACTTAATAAGTAAATTAATTTTTAAAGGGAGTGGATGAAGTAATACAAGGCATGAAACTTCCAATATCCAAATTTATCTTCAGAGGTTTTAAAGAAATGGATTTCAATTTAAGTGTTGATGTAATGGAAAACTCTAAAATAAAATCCAGATCAAGTTCTCAAGCTTTTTGGAAAATATGTGGAGGTAGAAGTCAGCTCCCAAACTTCAAAATGTTAACTACTGACATAAAAGTCAATAGTTTGCTCATAAAAATCATAAAATGATGTAGGAATAAGAAAATGTACCCATGAACAATAAAGGATTTAAATGTTATATAAAATAGTAACTTGAATGATCAATATTTTCCATTCCTTGAGAAAACCTAATACCTGGAAACTTGTACTAGATTAATATCTAGAGATATCATCACTGATATTCAAAACCACTCTCCAAAGTGTGCAAATATCACAACAGACAAAGAATTGAACCCCTCTATAGACAGTAGGTACATGGCTCATAGTCCAAGGAAGTAAAGAAATTAGACATGGATCTGGCCATCCCCCAAGAGCTGCTTCACTTCGAGAATGTCACATACAAAATTAGGAAAGGAGGCCGGATTGGCAGCTGAGAACCAGATTATGGATGGCCTTGAATTCAGTCCAAGAGTTATATTTGATTCACATTGGAAATGGTTATAGATGTTGAAGAATGTGATAAGTATGGGGTCTCATTTTCCGAGAGCTATCCAGGAGCTAGTGGAAGGTGGAAGAAGATCAGAGCCTAATGCAGCACATACAGTTCCTCAGGAGTAAGCTGCTGTGTAGAGCTGCAGCTTCAGAGTTTAAAGCATGGTTACAAACAGCTGTACATTCCAAAGGGGAAAGAGAAAGAAGAAATGGAAAGACAGAGCCTGTGCCATCGTCTCTGTAACTCTCAGATGTCAAGGGAGGAGTGAGGGGTTAGTAAACTACTTCCCAATTCACGGTCTCGCTGGCTCCTCACAGCCCTACATATATGTCAGCTTGCCTTCGCCCTGCTATAGACTGATATGAACAGTTGAGCAGCAGATGTAAGAACACCTTCAGGCCTGCACCTTCTGGATCTGCTCCTTTCTTTTAAGGACCCGGTTTTCTTTCATGTCAGTGCTGGAGCAGGATCCTTTGCTGACAACCTTGTACACAAATGAAGACTGTGGGCTCCTCCCACATCTGTGGATCACAAATTCAAGTCCTGGATCTCTGGTGAGGTCCCTCTTGTCCGTTGTTTTGTTGTGAGCCTGGCCTAAGGAGAACATATACAGCCTTGGCCTTCCATTTTTGCTGGTGCTCTGCTGTGAGACCTGAATGTGAGCTGGTCTTCCTTATTATGGTACCACACTTGAGCTCTTTGGTGTGTGTGTGTGTGTGTGTGTGTGTGTGTGTGTGTGTGTGTGTGTGTGTGTGTGTGTGTGTGATATAGAGAAGGGCAGAGCACACACTACAGTGTATGCACATGGAGGTCAAAGAGGAACCTGCAGGAATCAGTGCTCTCCTTCCACCATGGGTTCCTGGAATCCAGTACCCAGGCAGTCAAGCTTGTATGGGAACCACATTTACATAGTCATCTTGCTAGCCCCTCACTTGTACTCTGAGGATCCCACTTTGAACTTTCAGTGGCAAGATCAGAATCTGTTTGTACTCAAGTGTCTTGGGCTTCCGGAACAAATTTCTTTGTGGAGCCAATCAGAGGGAGGGTGTTGCTTACTCAGATTGGGATGGCTCAGGATACTCCCCTACCCCTTTCTGACCTTGTATGCTTAGTGGTGTTAGACAAATGTGATGTCAAATGACTATGCAATTTATCAGTCATTACTGAAGATACCAGATGCGAGGTGTGGAGATTATAAATGTCAAGAAAGCCTACTAGAATCAAGACATAAACTACAGAAGCTTCAGTAATAAATTCACACCTCCGAGTCAGCCTTGATTTACGTCAAGATGAAAAATCAGATACAAACAAAATCAGGCACGAGAAAGAAGCAGAAGGGAAAGATTAAATTCATGTGGAATTTTCAGAAGGAGTTATATTTACTAACTTTAAAAACAGGCAAATATGAATAGAAATGTGGATTAAGCTAACACTGACTGCTTGTAGACTTGTATCAAATGCTAAGGTTTATGAAGAATAAAATTTTTACCAGCCTCAGGAACCGAGGTGGTGAGAGAGATAAAAGCCCATTAAGGAACAGTAACCTCTAAGGATGGAGCTTACATAGTGGACAAATAGAGTGGACAGGACTGCAGGGAAAGTCAAGAAATAATAGAAGCCAAAAATGTAATCCATGAAGTCTAGAAAAAACTGGGAAGCAACTCAGGGGTGATTAGAAAGAAAAACAGGGTGAAAAAAATGTTTAAGGTATAAAGATCTATATTAGTCTTGCCCCCAAAATGAAGCCAAGAGTACATAATTTTTAGCTACTTCATTCATTCATGTGAAATATTTAATGAAAAGTAACAACATACAATCATGTGAATGTGTGGTTCTCTGGATCTCCCTTTCTTTCATGCTACTCAGGAGGTGCTCTGAAAAATATTTACATCTTGCTTTAATTCCTTCCCCCTGCCCTAAATCTGCAGTTAGCCACAAATAACTCAACAGTTTCTCTTCCCACTACCCTAGTGTAGACCACATGGACATATCTTTTAGCTCTTTTATGATAGTTTTCTGATATTTAATTCACATATTTTGTAGTTCATCCATTACCTCTTTAAATATCAAGAACTGTAACCTACCTCCACAGTCAACTACAGAAAAATTTCATTTTCACAAAAAGGATGTAACGCCTCCCCCCAACAACCTCTTCTCTTCAGATCTCTAGCTCCCACTAACCATTAATACAGACTTGCCTACTCTAGCTTTTAATGTAGATGACATTGTGCAATTTGTGGTTGACTGAGATTGGCTTCTTCCATTTAACATAGCAACATCATGGTCCATACCCAGTATATTATTTATTATTTTTAATACCAAGTAATAAAACAGCCTGAAGATGCACTATGCTTAATTTATTCTTTCTTCTGTTGGTAAACATTTGTACCATTTCTACTTTCCAGTTACTGAGAATATTGCCAGACAACAAATGTACACATTTGTTTCTTGCAAAGTTCAACTATTTTGGGTACTGAGAATGACGTCACACTACAACCCTTCATTTGCTCCTTGTAATGAAGTGTATCACCACTGCTGCTGCTACTACTAGTGATGATGATGGTGATGGTGGTGATGGTGGTGGTGGTGGTGCTGCTGCTGCTGCTTCTGCTGCTGTTGCTGGTGCATTTGGCGCCTAACATCAAAATCCACCTTCTTTGGCAATCGAATGTGGACTAAAGACCAGTGACTTTCCAGCAATCTCCTTTTGACTTTCTCACTGAGTGAGACAGCTAATGAATCCACCTTTGTGTATTTAGCATCAAGGTTTCTCAACTTTTCCAGTGTACAGATGGCTATTCGTTTGGCTACTCGGTCCCTATTGGTTGTAAGTCACTTTAGTCAGTGTTGGTCAATAATGGTTGACAGCTTGAGTACATCTGGAAACAACTAAAACTCAAGTGCCTGGGGAGGGGGGGCACACCTGTGAAGGAATTTCTTGATTGGATCACTTGAGGCAGGGAAGACCCACCCCAAATCTAGACCACACCTCTCACTGACAAGTTCCTTTATCTTGTTGCTCAAGCATCCCTTCAATGGTGTTAGAGCCTACTTCCTTGGGATTCCAAAGCAAACTGAAGACCAGCAGCTCTCTAGGACTTCCCTGGGACTCTAACTCCTGATGGGGACTGCTGAAACATCCAGTCTCACAAACTGAACAACTATCTGGTCCTTGGCCTTTCTGTCTGCGACAACCATTGTTGTACTACTGAGACCACAGTGTGTAAGTCACTCTAAGAAAACACACACACACACACACACACACACACACACACATACACATACACACACACACACACACACACACACACACACACACACTAGGATTTTTTTAAAGGAACAGAATTGATAGAATGAGTGTGTGTCTATGTGTGTCTGTCTGTGTGTTTGTGTGTGTATGTGTGTGTGAAATGCACACACATATTGGTTCTGTTTCTCTGGGAAACCCTGTTTCATACACATGTTATTATCTCTGTGTATCTAGTTAGAGTGTAATTCCCAGATCATGTGGTTGACTTAACCATTCAGAACTGCCAGACTAGTTTCCAAGGACATTATACTATTTTAAATCCCCACTGTCAGTATACAATCATTGCCAACATTACACCCATGTGCTTTTCTCCTGGTGGGTGTGATTTGAACCTTCCATGTGAGCAGTGATACTGTGTATTTTGCAAATGCTCATTCACCATCTGTATACCTTCTCCAGGCAACTGTTTATCCAGAGCTTTCTTTCAATGTCAAGTAGGTTATTTTTCTTTCTACATTACATTTATTTATACATTCTAGACACACAGTCCTCTCCAGATATATTATCTGAAACTATCTTCTCCCACATTGAGTTTTCTAGGTGATGTGCAATAGAAATCTAGCATCACTCTTTTCAATGCCTTGGGAATGTAAGCTGAAAATATAGTTGTTCCTCAGTATGTGTGGGGGATTTGTTCCAGATCCCTATAGATATCAAGACCTATGATTGCTCAAGTCTGTTACAGAAACTGGCATAATATTTGCACATAACTGAGGAAAACCCTCCTGTAAACTGAAGATCATCTCTAGGTTACAACATCTAACACAATGTAAATGATGCACAAACAGGTGTCACACAGTACTGTTTAGGGAATAGTGATTCTTTTAAAAGTCTGTACATGTTCAGTATAGAAGCATTTTTTCAAAAGTTTTCAGTGGATGGTTGATTCAAGCCACAGAGCCAGAACTCATGAACACAGACGAACAACTGTACTATTTTACCCCTGTATTCGTTTCCCCTTTGTCGAAATCAGTGTACTTATAACTATATGAGCTTATTCCTCGTTATTCAGCATCATCCATTGGTCTCCTTATCTGCTGTTAAGCTTCACTGTCTTCTTTGCCATCAAGTTTTGATACCAGGACATGAGTTCTTCGGCATTTGACTTCTTTTGGCAGGTGGTTCTGTTACTTTGCTGCCCATAAATTAAGGAATTGGATTTCACAATTTCTCCACAGAATCTTCTTGTGATTTATTAAGAGAAAAAAATCATTTTAAGAAAGATCCAAAAGTAGGTGATCTTCAGGCAATTAATATATCTATCCATAAAGATGACCAAAGTGGTGTGTGTAGGTGCTCCATTCTAACTTGTGAAGAAGTTCAGTCAGTGAGTTATCCTCACCTCCACAATCTTTCTAAATTCGCACTCTTCCTGCTTACACTATGTCCTTACCCAATGAAGTTTTGAAGACCAAATATTAGAACATATCACTAATCTCATCAGAAGTAGAATACACATCATAAGTGAAACAATGGTTTCAGACATCACCCTCCCTGAAAGCAAACTCCTATTAGTACTTCCATTCTAATTACCCTCAGCACTATGATTCTTTGACCCCATCCTCTCAAAGTGTCTCTTTCCATCCTTAATGGATGACCTCACTTCATGCATTATTAAATCGAAAGACCACAGTCCTCACCTTCCTACACCTCTTTCTACATTCATCTTCATTCACCTCTGTTCCAATAGTGTTTGACTCCACCTAAGAGGCTCATCTTCCCTTGCCCTCCAAAGATGTAAATTCCTAGCCATCGCCTTTCCCCCATATGCCTTTTCTTTCCTGTACTTCTTTATTACAAGGTCACTCCAAGATAATACAAACTTACTTCAGTGTATCCTGTGCATATTATAAAATACACTTTTATATGATGGTGGCTTTTGATGGCCCACTTGGCAGAACTCAGAATCAACCTAGGAGACTGTTGTCTGACAGGATTTTCCTGGGGAACTGAACACACACACAGGCTTACAAGTCTGCTCACTCCAGAAAGGGAACCCACAATAGATCAAAGTAATGATAGCACCAAAGTCCAATTCAATGAACCAATGAGCTTATATTGGGGTTATGCGCAGGACTATGGGCAAAGGGATAACTTGAAAGCAGCTATATTGTTGAAAACCCACTCCAGTACAGGTGGCCACAAACAAAATCTACATCCCTGGAGCTATCTGCAGAACTTGCCAATGGTTCAACAGGCCCAAGGATCTTCTCTAAGCATCTCACTGGTCACAGTTTCAGTTCATCAGAAACTTCCAGACAACAGATACACAACTCTGGGTGTGTCTGTGAAGCATTTGCAGTGATTTACTCAGCTGAGAAGACACCCTCAAAGTGGGTGATACCTTCCAATGTGCACCCAACATAGAAGAGGTCCTAGGAAAGAATAATGTGGTCTACCTGCCTTTTCCATTTCTTAATGCACAGGTGTGTGTCATTATTGCTTCTATCCTCTTCTGACATCATCTCCAGCTTATTCAGCTTTCTGATATAGACTCAAAAGAGACAACTCTCTGGGAAATTCCAGGCTTTCAGCAACAAAGCATCCAGCTTCATGGCCTGCCGAACTCTGCCTCTCAGCATTCAAACAGCCCCTCCTGGACTACCAACTTTATGCTCTAAGCCAATCCAGTAAGTTCCCCTTTATAACACATAAGCCCTCTAGGGTTCTGTCCTTCTATAGTACTCTGCCTAATACATCTTCTTTGACTATTACTTTTGCCTCCAGCATCTTTCCCAAGTCCTTGCTCATTAAACAAATTCCTATACAGAGTTTCTGCATGTGTTAGCTCCATTCTTTTATTTCCACTTCACTCTATGGCTTCTCTCCATCCCCCCAAATCATATCTAGCCACCAGGTATTAGTCTTTGTTGAGAAAAACAATGGCTTCACTTTGTCCTTCAATCTGGTTTGATGGCATTGAAAGCCATTGTCAGGGCTATAGATGGCTCAGTGGTTAAGAGTACTGCTGCTTTTCCAAAGGACATGGGTTCAATTCCTAGCAACTACACATTGACTCACAACTGTCTGCAACTCCAGTTACAGGGATCTGATGCCTTCTTCTTGTCTCTACAGACATACATATGTATGGTGCACATATATAACACATATACATAAAATAAAATTAAACTAAGTTAAAAAATAAAAGAAGAAAACCATTGTTTATTTTCTCCTCTTGGAAATGTTCCTGTCTTTTAATTTCTAGGAAACCCCTTATCCCAGTGTTTCTTCTTCCTTTCTTGCTCTAGCCTTGGAGTCTATTTCCCTTCTGGGTCTCTTCACCTATACTGTATATGTGATCTTCCTCGATTCCATGTCACTTATTTCTCTTTACATTCTCTTCTTGAGAGGACTTATTTCTCCCAGCAGGTTTTCATCCTACACTGCTACCAATGTTTCTCAGATGTATGTGTCTTCCTCTCAGGCACATTCTCCTTTGAGCACTCATCCAGTGTCATGAATACTGGCCTAAATTTGAAACCTAATACCATGATTTTGTAGAGATGACTTATTCACATATATTGGTAAAATTCTCAGTGACTCATTTTTCCAATTTATGACTGGTACATAGAGAGCTATTAGAAAGAGTTCTCTATGACTATAGGCTTATTATTCTTATCATTTTTACCAATTAAATAGCTAAATGATGGAATCAAGCCAGGTACCCAATAAGAGTAGTGGATGAGAAAATGCGGTGCATGTACACAATGGAAATATTATCTAGTCTTAAAGAACAAAGTTATGAAATTTGCAAGAAAGTGGATGTAACTGGAGATAATTACGGTAATTAAGATAGTCTCAGAAAGAAATATGTTTTATCTCATTTCTAATTTTCCTGGATTTCATGTAGATATACGAAGTCACATATATATGCATATATATGTATATGACATGAAAATGGAGGTCAAACTATTTAGGGCTCAGAAGGAACGAACAGGAGAGTGACTAATGATAGCACAGGAGCAATGAGTAAGAATATGTTCTTCATGCAATATATACATCAATAAAAACTTCAAAAATAAAACAATTGAATAGTAGTTTTAAAAAGTTAATCTGTGTAATTTATGTGAAATCTAACTGTAATGAGGTCCTTTGTTTTTTTATATATGTAAACAGATCTACTAATCCTGTATAAAAGTTATTTTATGATGTTAAAAAAAAAGCAGTTTAGCAAAGGCCATGTTACACATCAGGACAGATGTGATGCTCCAGACAGAAGTTTCAGCAGTGAATGGGTAGAAATTGATGTGACCTTCTGAAAAAGAAGCCAGTTAGATTTCATTGGGACCACTGAAAGTGGTGATGAAAACATGGAGTGTGACTAAGCCCCCCCCTCTGATGTCTACCCACAATGAAAGTCTCCTCAGTCTCCCTGTCTTCCATCTCTGAAACAGCCCTCACCATCTTAGCTCTCCTGAGTTTTCTCTTCCCTTGCTATAGAAAATAGCTTAATAGTGTCTAGCTTTCCACTTGTTAAATTGCTTAGTTAGGATATGTTCCCAGAAGTGTAATGGCTGGGTCAATAAGAATAAACATTTTAATGTTTCTTGACAGAATATTTATGTATGTTTTTTGTAAGTGCTGAACCAATCCACATTGCTGTCAGCAAAGTGTATGTATGTGCTTCAACAATCTTACCTGTGCTGGTTATGACTTAGAAGAAAGTATTTATCATGCATTTATTGTGCCTTGTGATGAAGCTGTAAACTGTGGCCACTCTCAGAGTCACAGAGCAAAGGAGAGTTATCTGTCTCAGAAACAGGGCTGTCCTGATTGGACCTTTGAAGGATCTGGATAACCTCTTCTAGAAAGGACTTTTAGGAAGCTAATTCAATTGGAAGTTCACAACTCAGTGACAGTATAGCCAAATGTGCATGGATAAATTATTCTCTTTCAAATGGATTCTTCAAATGGGGATCACTTTTACTGAATTTACAGACATATCCTGACATGATACACCTGGTTTTATTGGAGGTATGAATTTGTGGTCTTTGTTAGATTTAGTAGGAAACACATGCTTACAACTTCAGCAGACACCAAATGAAAACTCATCATTTTCTAGGAGTTTGAACAGTCCTTACAGTAGAATAGTAACACATACTGTGGCAATGTAATATAATAGATAAAATAATGTATACAAGTGTTTGACATGTGTTTCCTTGCTGGTGGCTTTGGGGATATTCTCTCTTGGGGCTCTGTCTCTTCTGTTGCACAGTTAGGCAATGGCGTAATGCACAGGCTGGCTGGATTTCTGAGTAGGTGAGAAAATAAGGATCATAAACTTTTCCTATTTCAAGTTGGCAAAGCAATACAGCCCTGTCCTCACATTTGCATATAGAGGGTTGTCAGCTCGGCAATTTGTCAGCAAACTTCCTGTGATCCAGTAGCTTGGGTTAAATGTGTTTATTCAACTGAAACAGATTTATAGACCATGGAAAATCCATCAATGATGAGGTTTTTTTTCAGGCAGAGGAAAATGCAAGCATAGATGTCTTCAAAATAATACTTTCAAAGCAACTTTAGGAAAAATAAGGAAAGGGATTAGAAAATAATTGAGTGTATCTTTTGCTCTTACTCTGATAAAACCTAGCACAGCCCAGATCATCCTGACTTCACAAAGTCTAGATTGCTATTTCAGTGACTGATAATCTTTATCCTCCTGGTGTTCCCATTGTCATACACACCCCATCCATAAAGCTTAGATGAAAAGCTGTTCTGTATCAGTTTTCTGCATCTCTGCTTCAAGTCTTCAAGAAACTCATCTGGAGAACAAGAACCACCTTTTTACAGATTTGATTTCTGCTGTAATAACCATCACAGTGACCCACACTCAGAATAAGCATGTAAGTGTTACTGGTTTACTCTTCTTTAAATTTAACATTTTATGAGCAGCCAGAGTAATCTAATAATGCTATTCTTGAAGGGTTTTTTGTTTTGTTTTTTGTTTGTTTTTGATAACAAAACTTTGGGAATCAAGCAAGAAGAGCTTGAATGATGGCTCAGTGGTTAAAACACTTGTCACACAAGCATAAGGACCGGAGCTAGGATCCCCAGAACCCATATAAATGCCTGGTGAGTGTGGCAGCCCAACTGGAATCCCAGCCTCCAAATAAGGAAACAAAAGACACACACAGCAAACTGGCTAGCAAGACTAGCCATACAGGCAAGCTCTGGGTCTGACTGAGAGATGCTCCCCCAATGAATAAAATGAAAAACATCGACCTTGGGACTCCACATGCATGTACACACCATTTCACCCATACACACACAAAAAACGTGAATACATACACTTTTATGCATACCACATACACAAAAATGGAAAAAGAAAGCCACAATATAAAACAAACAGCTAAGTCATGAATTGTCCATGTATGAAATATAGCACAGGTGTTAAATTTTCATTTCAAAAATGATTAATGTTATTAAATATCTTTATTACATAATAATAAAATATACAGCCATAAACTTATATTTAATCTGCATCTCAGCTTAAATTGATCATATTTAAGCTCGCTCAGTGCTTAAAGGCTCTTGCTGTTCTTGTGGAGGACCAGAGTTTTGTTCCCAGCAGGATCGATATCAGGTGGTGTACAACTGCCTATAATTTAGGTTCAGGAGGTTTAATGCTCTCCTTTGGCTGCCATAGATACCTGCACACACATAAACACATATATAGATAAATAATATTGATAACTCTTAAAGGACATAAAATATATTAAACTTCCTATTCCAACTGTGCCAAAGAAATGTCTAGGAAAACCTTACCACTGAAATCAAATGAAATCTGGCTCAAAATTAACCAGCTACATGAAGTCACCTCTGTAGCCAGTATTTCAGGATCCAAGATCCAAGAAAAAATATATTTATGTGAATTTGACATTCCCTGCTGCTCTTTTCCCTGAAGGTCTTTGATTATCTTGAAGAAGATAGAGGTCCATGTGTTCAAAAGTTGAGCACACACAGAGGCCACTAAGAAGCAAAGAAAAACATCAGAACTCTGCAAAGCCTTCAGATGTAGAAAGACAGTAAGTGGAGCTCATGCTACCCCCAGGGCTCAGACTGTCAAGGTCTCAGAAACAACTAAGGAGCAAAGATCAAACATTTTGACCCCTAGCTCAGCTTGGATCATCTGCTGAATCACGGCTGTACAGGTCATAGTAACTAAGTCAACAGAAAGTAACACTGAAGAGTTGAAGACCAAAGAAGAGTTGGAGAAAAACATGGTTCTGTTGACCCCAAAATTGTATATCATGATCTGATGATTAGGAAACATTCTTCTTAAGACTCTAGAATTACAATTGGATCTAAGAGGGTACTAATTCAATTTGAAACAAATCAATTCAGAATTGATGGAAATAGACAATGATTTCATTCTACACTGTGTGCCCAAAGCAAAAATAAGTCAATTTTGGATGACATTTTCCAGAACACAAAAAAGTTTCATAATTAAGACTTGTCTTGCACCGAACACACATACACTCACAGGAACACCAAGATTAAGCAAGAAAAATAAACTAGCAAATATATAAATGTTACAGTAATTAAACACAAACTTTACATATTTTTGATCCTCATGTTTAAATCATCATGTCTATGATTATCTATTTCAGAAATAAAGCAAATAAGATATAAAATCTTTTATATAAAAATTCAAATGGAGCTAGAGAGATGTTTCAGTGGTTAAGAGCATTTGCTGCTCTCACAGAGGACCTGGGTTTGGTTCCCAGAACCCATCTCAGGCAGCTTACAGCCATTTGTAACTAGTCCCAGGGAATCCAGCTTCTTCTTCTGAACACCATGGGTACCTACATGCACGTGGTGAACATACAGATAAGCCAGAAGAGCACTCAGATACATTAAATAAATAATTCTTTTTTAAAAATCAGATAAAGGACTAGAGAGAAGGGTCAGATGAAAGGGAGGGGCAGGAATGGAAGAGAAAAGGGAAGTCAAGGGTGAGAAAAGAAGAAGACTAAGAGAGAGAAGGCAGAAAAGAAGGAGGGAGGAAGAAAGTGATTCCTAACCAGCCAATAGATACAGTCCTTGAAGTGGTGTGTCCATCTAAATCGACTCCATCAGAAAACAAGAAGGGGATTCAGCACACTCAAAGGTTGTTCTCTTTGAGAAAAGACCAGTGTTATAAAATGCTTGGGAGTCGGAGGAAATGGGGTAGAGAAACCTTGGGAAATGTCTACTCTGTGTTCAATCAAAGTAAAAACAATGTGTGTAGTCAAGGTACCTTAGGCTGCAATCAATGAAGCAGAGTAGGGTTCATGAGATTCCAGAAATCTTACACAAAACTTTGCTGAGCCGCACACCTATCCATTTCAAGACTGACATGTGACGTTTTGAGTTTACATTTACATTTATGGAAATTATTACTAAATCATATGAGAAAATAACAAAATAACCTGGAGAGTATTATTTTATTTGTATGTTTTTGTGTGTGTGTTTGTGTGTGTACACATGTGTACCTGTTACTTTTTTGTCAACTTGCCTTGAAAGAAAACCCCAATTGAAGAACTGTCTCCATCAGAATGACCTGTTGACAAGTCTATGGAGCACCTTCTTGATTAATGATTCATGTGGGGAGGGTCCAGCCCTCCATAGGTGCTCTTGTATAAAAAGAGGCAGGCTGACCAAGCCTTTGGAAACAACTCCAGTAAAAAGCATTCTCTCACAGTCTCCATTTCAGTTCCGGGTTCCAGGCTCCTGCTGGAGTTCCTGCCTTAGCTGACCTCAATGGTGAAGTACAGTGTGGAACTGTAGGCCAAATAAATCTTCTCTTTTCAAGATCATTTTGGTCAATGTTGTATCACAGCAACAAAGAGCAACCTAGGACAGTGATTGTAAATGTGTGTTAATTCAACTGTAGAGGTCAGAGGTCTTCCTCAGGTTTCCTTCCTCAGGTACCTGCCACCTTGATTTTTTTAAGGCAAATTTTCTCACTGGCTTGAACCTTGACTAGTACACAACTTGTCTGAGCAGCAAGCCTAGGTTTCCACCTTCCCAGTGTCATGCTTATGATCTGTTTTGTATAAATATGGAACATTAATTGTCCTTATTTTTAGATACTTCTGGAATTGAAAAGATATTTTTCAGTGCTGAAGTGTTGGCTCTTGTGCCTGACACACTCTAGGCAACACTTAGAATTTGTTTGTGTTTTAGTTCTACACACATACACTACACACACACACACACACACACACACACACACACACACACACACACACACAAATGAATACCATCTCTCTAAAGCTCAGAGTACAATATGGAATAAAGGAATGGAAGAACATACAAGCCAGAAGATGGGAGGAATGCAGCAGAATGCTGTCATGCAACCTGGACACCACTGTCACGAACTCATAGCAGCTATGGTTACCTGCGCAAAATCAAGCCAATCGAACTTCCAACATGGATGGGTGAGTAGCTCATAAGGTCCCACCACTAGCTAAGAGGTTATTTTCAGTCAACAGCATGTGGTGGAGGAAAAGTCACTTCTCTCAGAGGTTGTGGTCACTGGTGGGTTGCCTATACTTCACTGGGTAGCCCGATGACCATGTGCATATGGGCAGCACCAATTAGAACCAAGGATATATAGATTTTAGATAGATAGATAGATAGATAGATAGATAGATAGATAGATAGATAGATAGACAGACAGACATGAAAGTGAAATTGGGAAGGAATATGTTGGGAGGAATCTGTGGTAGTTGAGAGGGGGATAGAATGGGTGTGATTCTAATGCATTGCATTGTATACATGCACAAAATTCTCAAAGAATGTGTGTGTGTGTGTGTGTGTGTGTGTATGTGTGTGTGTGTGTGTGTGTGTGTGTGTGTGTGTGTGTGTGTGTGTGTAAGAAATCAATGTGGAAATGTGTATTAGTGACAATCATGTGCACTTGCAGAAAAATGAGTACCAGTCTGAGGGGTTAAAGTTCAGCCACGCTTTGTCCTCAAAAACTAACTTTGTAAACCATACTCTTAAACAACCTGATTGAAAGAGATTACATCAGATGGAATAATGCTTCTGGAAACCTCTCATTTCCTATTAGCTCCAAAATGAGCAATATACAGCTATGATACATCTCCTAAGGAGAAGAGTGATTCTGGCAAGATTTCCATAGTGTCTTTGCTAGTCTAGCAGAGCATGTAGTTAAGATGAAGCAGCCTTGCAAGCCTCATTTCTATGAGCATAAAAGCAGCATCAGGTATGTGAGCCTATATTCCTGTGGTTCTGCTCTCTGTAAACCACAAACAAGCTATCTGGATGATGACATTCATAAGCACTCAACTATCCATGTGCTAAGTAAGCAAGAAGGGGAAAATACTATCATACCACAATTATCATTTCTTTTCTGGGCTAACCAAGAAAGTAACTGGATACAACACAGCCTCCCCCTAGATATAGTTTCCTTTCCTTCCTTTGATTTTTTTTACTCTTGCTAATGTCTCTTTATATGATTAAGATGTGAAAATGGATAGTTACAAAGAACTCTTAATAACATAAATTAACCTTGCCTTGGTTGATTTAGTCTATGAAACTTCTCTTTGTTGAGAGGGAATTCCTTTTACTTGAGCTTTGACATTTATCACACTAGGAAGATATGCTGAACTCACCTCCTGCTGATCTCTTTCCCACCTACTCCTCTATTCCACCCCAATGCTCACTCAGAACACATACATTCATTAAGCTACAGAAGAAGTAAATCTCTGTCATCATAGCTATCTTTGCCATTTCAAATTGTTATTTATTCTTTATGGATTCCTTTGTCTGTATGTACTGTTATATGTTGGAATATATGTTATATCAACAGATAGATTATAGATGACAGATAGATAGATGATAGATAGATAGGTAGGTAGATAGATAGATGGATGGATGGATGGATGGATGGATGGATGGATGGATGGATGGATGGATGGATGGATGGACGGACGGGTGGACGGACGGGTGGGCAGGCAGACGGACGGACGGGCGGACGGACAGACAGACAGACAGACAGACAGACAGACAGACAGACAGACAGACAGATAGATAGATAGATAGATAGATAGATAGATAGATAGATAGATAGATGTCCCAAAGCCTTGTGAGTTCATTGCAAGTAAGGCAAGGTCATGCTTTTGTGCTGAAGTCCTTGCAGCTTTTGAAGAGCTCAGTAGAAATTTGATGAAGACAGGAGAGCACAGGATAATGACAAGCAATGGAAGAGGTGACTGGGCTAAAAACCCTAACCCTGTACAGTGGTTCCCTTCTCTTTTGACACTATAGGAGCTCTACCAAGATGTAAGTAGCAGCCAAGCAGAAATCAATGTGGAGATGCATACTTGGTCAAAGTTTTGAGCCTAAGTGATTGAGTGTTGAATCCTGAATAGGACATCTTTATCAAACCTACCTTGACTGCCCCCAAAGCTCAGAGAACATTTT